>NW_027211603.1:13869000-15175500 GCF_022749685.1 Semicossyphus pulcher
TGTTTTTACTATCAGAGGAAGATGACTCTGCTGGAGGACAATCACCCAGGTGCTCTTTACAACTATCTGATCAGTGTCCAAACCGGCCATCGCAAGAATGCTGGGACTACAGCCGATGTAAGAGTCGTCCTCCGTCGACAGTATTCTGATCGATTCCTTTTTAATATTTCTAACAAAGAACTGAAGTCGCTCACTGAATAATCATATCCTGCATGTTTACACCTGATTCAACAAATTGTATCTACTTCAGATATTTTTCCTTCCGTCAGCATGGGGATACAGTTTGAATATGAATTTAGTATTTGCCAAACATTTATGAAGTTAACAGAGAGGTACATAAAGTTAAGAGGCTGTCATGAACCAACAGTAAGATGCTCATATACAGTATAAACTATCTGCAAATCCAGTTTAAACAGTGGGGAGGATTAAACCAATGAAATATGTTTTAATATTAATATCAGCACCTGACATTTTTTATTGCAGGCAGACTCTAGACAATTGGAAACCTGTACTTTAGTTTTTCTTTTTCAGCCGACAAACAAGTCTTGGTTGCAGGAAATTACATCCAACACTTAAATGAGTCTTAATAGAGGACCAAGTGTGAATACATTGAATGACTGTTGCTATAAAACAGTATCCATGGAAAGCTTCAAGAAATGTATTTGTTTGATGAAAATCTTATTTACTACAATGTTAAAGAATATTTTATATTCTTTGCACAACTGATTTATCATATAATGTTTTAACTTCAATTTTTACAATAAAAACACGTCCTTTTTAAATGTATTGAAATGAAAGAAAACCAACCCTGAAAGTAAAATGCTCTGAGCAGTCTAAATCTAGTATGCTAGTAATAGTAATGTAGTGTGCTTTAGAAAGCTTTTTAGCAAGTCCAGTATTCACAATTTGTAGTAACAGTTCTGAGATGTGCACAGATGCTAGTGTGACTCTTCACACTGTAAAAGATGTGTGATCCCAGCTGTATCACCCGTTGTGGTGTCCCGTAGGTGACAGTGAAGCTGACTGGCTCAGAGGGAGAGAGCGGCACACACAACCTCACAGATCCTGACAAGCCTGTGTTTGAGAGAGGCGCCGTCGATGTGTTCCTGTTGGCCACGCCCTTCCCACTCGGGGAAGTGCAAAACATCAGGCTGCAGCATAACAACTCTGGAGGTCGCCCATCATGGTACTGTAGAGGCAGAAACTGAGCACACTTCAAATTCAATAAGAATAGCACAAGTTGTTTTCAAACCTGTATAAATGAAGACTTCTTGTAGCTTAATTTAATTCACAGGTTGTGCATTGAAGTGGTATTTAGTGGTGAGTTTTTCAATTATTGGGTTGCATAAGCTTTTAACTGAACATGTGGATAATTGGTGGGTGACGGTGTAAACCTGTAAACAGGGTTGTAAGTGCTGTGTACAGGTAGTGCTTATTGACAGTTTCCTGGCTTCTTTGCAGTGACACTTAAATGTCAGAGCTGTCATCTCATTAAGCACTACCTTGTTATCACTTCTTATCAAATGCCACTCCGAGCATACGGTAAACATGCAAACACACATGTGATGGAGAAAAAATATGCTTTAAGCTAGAGTGTAAAATAGGATTGGGCAAAATGAATCACAGAAAGTGCTCTGGGTAATGTACAGCACTGTAGTGTAGTACTTCCTTTAACAGACTATTAACTATCCAGCATAAGAGGTTGGTGCTATATTTACTCATAATATGATGGTAGATTG
The DNA here is from genome assembly GCF_022749685.1 of Semicossyphus pulcher. Classification (NCBI taxonomy): domain Eukaryota; kingdom Metazoa; phylum Chordata; class Actinopteri; order Labriformes; family Labridae; genus Semicossyphus; species Semicossyphus pulcher. The sequence continues at coordinate 13,870,740 of NW_027211603.1, forward strand.
TGGTTTGTAATATTGCCTTTGGTTGCATGAAGGAAATCTTTTAAGTGAATAGAAACGTCAGAGTAAAGAACACATGATCAATAGTATGGGTACAGTATTTCCTTCTATTGCTGCAGTTTGGTTCTCCCAGTTTGCCAGAGTTGACAAGAACATTTGCATTTCTCTCATAAAAGTTATCCATATTTTTGTTCATGAATTCTCCCTGTAAAAAGGTACATAAACAAGGTGACCATCCAGGACCTGCAAACCCGTCAGGTGTTTCACTTCTTTTGTCACTGCTGGCTGAGTTCCGATCGCGGGGACGGCATGACTAAGAAAACTTTCAACGCTGCAAAGAGCAACGAGATTGCCAGCTTCAGGTCAGAGTCTGACACTTTAAACTGCCGAAATAAACCAGCTCAGCTCTTGAGAAGGTCGTGTAAAATGGTAAGTGTCATCGTTGGTTTCTGCTTTTTCTCTGTCAGGAATATTTTCCAGAGCAGAACAACGACTGGCTTTAGGGATGAGCACATCTGGGTGTCCATAGTGGATCCTCCCTCACGCAGTCCGTTCACGCGCGCTCAGAGGGTCTCCTGCTGCATGAGTCTGCTCCTCTGCACCATGGCCATCAACATCGCCTTCTGGAATATTCCTATAGATGAGGAGTCAGCAGTGCTCTTATCAATGGGTAAACTACATCTTTATTGTTGTATTATTTTAGCTGTTTCATACCTTTATGATCTTAAGATCAAAGTCAAAAGGGAAACTATTCTTGATGTCAATGTCATCAGTGTCATTGTTGGTTTATAATGACTTAAATGTCTTATAGGTCCAAAAACTATAATGTTTTCCCCCAACATATATTAACCTAGCATGAAATCATTTTTTGGTTAAAATATTTAATAATAATAATAACTTTATTTATATAGCACCTTTAAAAACAAGAGTTTACAGGGCGCTGTTTAGTTTGGTCGGTAGAGCAGGCGCCCCATGAACAGAGGCTACAGTCCTCGTCGCACTGATCGCAGGTTTCACTCCCGGTCTGGCGATAATTTGGTGCATGTCATCCCCCACTCTCTCCTCCCAACATTTACTGTCTATCTTCAGCTGTCCTATAAATAAAGCCAAAGGCCAAACAAATCATCTTAAAAAAAAACAAAACAAGAGTTTACAAAGTGCTTTGACAGCCGGGCAAAGCAAATCAAGAAACAAGTAAATAACAACACCCAAACCCAAAGCCAAGAGGCAACAGGAGAACCCACACAACATGGCACGAGACCAAGGGCTCAAAACAAGAGGAGAGAGGAGACCAAAAATAAATGAATAAATAAATAAAAAAGGGCAAAGAAAAGCAGTCACGGAGAATAAATTAAATAGGAAGAAGTGGAAACAATAAATAGAGTTACAAGACATAGTAGCAATAAAACAACAAAATTGGATTAGAGATAGGAAATGAAGCGGTAAAAAGTAATAAAAGCTATTAAAGCAATGAGAGGGATAAAAGCAGTAAATACAATAAAAAAGATAACAGCAATAAAAAGAGATAAAGCATAAAAAAGAGACAACAGCAATAAAAAGCAATAATGGTACTAAAAGGGATAATAACACTAAAAACACAAGGGCTAAAGTTAAAAAAGCGAATAAGAAGAAGACATCATATGAAAGCAAGTCTAAAGATGAGTTTTAAGAAGTGATTTAAAAGATTGATAATGAAAGATAATTTTGCGAGCCTTATCTCCTCAGGCAGGTTGTTCCAAACCCGGGGGGCTCTGATGGTCTCCTTTAGTTTTAAGCCTTGACTTTGGAACAACCAGAAGGCCCCCGCCTGAGGATCTGAGACTTCGGGCTGGCTCATATGGTGTCAATAATTCTGAAATGTAGCTTGGAGAAAGACCCATGCGTGCTTTAAACGTGATCTGTAAAATCTTAAAATCAATCCTAAAAGTGACAGGAAGCCAATGTCGTGAGGCCAGCATTGGGTTGATGTGATGTCGTCTGTTGGGAGAAGCACCAAACACAGAGTTAGCCTACATCGCTAGTTTTCTTCAATGTGTTTGCTTTCTGCCTTTGGGACAGAAAATTCCAGATGTACTCCATTTGGAGTAAAGTTAAAATACACACACAAACTGCAGCTACATAGTACATCAGTTGCCTTCAGGTGGTGCAAGTGCTAAATGCAGAAGTTCACACTTTCCTGCCTTTAGCTGTTAACTTTGTCTGACTGCTGTATGGTCTTCATCCGGTTGTATAGAGTGACTTAGGAGTGACTTAGAGCTTTACTGAGGCTGAGAAGAGCCATTAACTCTTGTACCATATACTCTGTGATGGGATTCTTTCATCACTGAACCTGCATCCTTATTCCAGGTTCTGTGCAAATCACCTGGCAGGAGCTCATGGTGGGGATACAGAGCGGTCTTCTCATGTTCCCAATCAACATCCTTATCATCACCATCTTCCGAAGCATCAAGCCTCGCATAGTCAAGTCCAAAAAAGACGACTCTGAGGAGAACTTGAGACCCCCCGCTATTACCTTGCCCACTATTCTGAAGGTGCGTTTTATGATATATAATCTCTCTGGGTGTGTATACATGTAGCATTTGGTTTTGTTGTTATCATCCTCGCTAGGACACAGAGGAGGTGATTTCTTTGGTGAGCAGAAGTCCGAGAAACAATATGTCATCGGGCACGCTGGACTGCAGCGCTGACCTCTATCCCGCCCTGGAGAGGCTGCATGAATTCATCCAGCTTATGCAAGGTAGTTCTTAAGTTTTTACAGACAAAAGTCCTTTGAGGGTATGGAGACAACCTGATGCAATCAAAGTTAGTCTGGCAATATTTTCAGCAAACAGACTCAGCCAACACAGTGCACCTCTCAGAGAAACATAATTACAAGCTGGTCTGTTTGTAATTCAAAGGGCAGACTGAGAGCAACCCTCACTGGGTGCACTGCAGCCAGTTCCTCCTGGCTGGTCTCTGTCACCTCGTCATGTGCCTGGAGAAACTGGATTCAAATAACTTCATGATTATAGACCACTACAAGCAGACCCTCGACATGGCCTACATGCTGGTGCGCAAGGCTGAGATGGTCTTCACCAGCCACTTGGCCTACTGGTCAGTATCCCGGCCAAACACAGCAACAAACATCTCTGAAACAGCAGTGCTTTTTCTTTATAACTGGAGCATGTAATGAGGTCTTTTTTCTTCTTTATCCTCACATCTTTCCCTTTTTCCACACAGCCCACCTCCCATAAAGAAGACGAAGAAGAAGACTTCAGGAGGCTGCTGGCTGCCCTGGTGGTGTGTGTTCATCGGCTGGTTCCTGCTGCTGTCCATCAGTGGAGTGTCCACTTTCTTCACCCTGTTGTATGGCTTTGAGTACGGCAGAGAAAAGTCCATCAAGTGGGTCATGTCTCTGGGTTTGTCCCTCTTCCAGAGCATCTTCATACTGCAGCCTCTCAAGGTCGGTAAAGACGGGAATACTTGAGCTTTGGAAAATTATTCCTTTAATTCATTATTTAGTTGTCTTAATTGTCTATAGATAACTCGTGTTCTGCGAAATTAAGCAAAGAGTTGTGTGTCTGTGTGTACCTTAGTGTTTCAACTTTTTTCAATTTTTAAATCATTTTTCACAGGTGGTAGGCATTGCTGTGTTCTTCGCCCTGCTGCTGAAACCTGTCGCTGTGGAAGAGACTGATGAAGTTGAGCAAGTGCTGTTAGGTAAGCTTATAACGCCCATATTTACCTGTGGGGGTTCCTAGCTGTAAACTATTGTCAGTTCTGAGCTAAGAAATGACTTGTCTGCTCTATATTTACAGCTCTTCATGCAGTGTGTTAGCAGTCGGCAGCTCTTTTTCTGTTGTCTTAAATAACCTTTTAATTCTGAAATGTCAACAGTATAATAGCTGGTTTAATGACTACTGTAGGTTTGGCTTATATTGACAAACCCACAGAGAATTAACACCTGAATCGGCAGTTCCCTGCAGCTCTACTGTTAGCATGCAAGCTCTCGGTTTGTTTGTTTTTCATGAATAAGACAACTATCTTTAGCAAAAAGCTCTAAAAACAAACTGTTACTGTCTCCGTAGCATCAAAGGCTGAGTTGTTGACTAGCTGGTGAACATAGGTGAGCATGTAACAGCTATAAAGGAGGCGTTGGTGGAGACCAAAGCAGAGATTAAAAAAGAGCAATATCGGATTTGCATTTCTCCAGGAACCATAAAAAGTCTGCACCATGTCTACAGGATGTGTCATTATACTAACTGTTTGCTGACACAATAAACACGTGGTGATAATATGTCCTCGTGACGTGTGCAGGTTAATGCTGCTGCCCCCAAGTGGCCAATATGTCAGTAAACTTTTTCAAAAATATAAGATAGATAAAATAACAGTTACCCAAACAGATACACGTGTTTTAATACTTAACATACATAACACAATCCAAGTTAAGAGATCAGTATCTTAGGGATTTACCCAAGATGCAAGGGATCGCAAGATTTGTTAAAACAGCCACTGAATTACTCACAAAAATTGTTTGGTCCACACCACCTTTTCATAATACATAAAGCAGGCAGAGGTATCCTTTCCATTTAGTTTCAGGTTGACTGCAGAGAGCTCTTATGTAACGATGCCCGTGAACAGTCGAAAAATTAGCTTTGACAACTATAAACTAGTGACCCTTTTAGTTTTCTTCGCCCTTCTCTTGAGTGTATCAGTGCACCCCTCCTTCAGTTAAAGTGCAGTGAAGTACTGTGAGTCTAACCACACTGTCTTCTCTATTTAACAGCGCAACAAGACAAGTGCAGACGCTACTCTGGCAGGGCCTCGCTGTGAGGAAGCTGCATTTAGCCAGAAAGGCTGTCTTCTCCAATGAGCACAGCTGCAAACCACGACACCCTCACTTCTTTAACACTCTTTTGCACTTATTGGAAGTTATAAAGTTGCATAACACATTCTGGTGTTTTGTACGTGTACAGAACATCAAATGCCTCAGAAAGTTTTCAGAAATGGCGAGTCAGAGTAAATGGGTGCTTAAATAACTGTCGCTTTTTCATGTCAAAGTGTTGCTTTACTTAAGGCATTTACTCTCCATGATCATGCCTGTATATGGAAAACGTATTTCTTGTTTTGAGCAGCTTTTGATTTATGTCACCATTCAAAGTCAGTACAATCTGTTTTAGGCTTCAAGGGGCATTGAAGCAGGATGAGAGGTAAAAAACTGTAAGACCTATCATGAGCTATTTGAGTAATTTTGAGAGTAAAAAACTGTCTTCAAACCAATAAAATCAACTTATAGAATCGGCTTTCTGCTATAATTTTGAATTCATCTAAAGTTTTACTGTCTAAATATAACAAATTGTAACTATATTACTATATATACTATACTATACTAACTATCCAAATGCTATTTCAAAAGTTATTTCATCTCACCACTGGGGGAAAATCCTTCTTTTTTAGCATGAAAATGATCAAACTTGTTTTTAATTGTTAGCAGAAAAAAAGAAGCTTTTAGCAAATCATTTACATTTGCTCTCCACATGACTCGTCCTGTCACAGTGATTGACAGCCAGCCATCAATCGTACACCAACATGGCCTTTTACTTTTAGTGTAGCTTGGGAAGGTACTTTTATGTAATTACACATACGGAAGCTGATTACTAATTAATCACTTTTTCCATTTCACCTCCTTCACTGTGATCCATGCTGAAGGAGCATGTCAGGACTTCTCATCATACATGTCTGCTTCTGTAGGATTCAATGAACCCTTCCTCTTAAATGATGAATGGATGTTACCTAACTACATTTAAGTTTGTGCTTTTGGTTTGGGGATACGTTCAGGTCTGCAGGCACTTTAATGTTCTGTCTCAGACCTCCTGTGCTTTTATCTAATCAAGAATGGCAGATATACTTATTGATTACATTTATTGATACTGTTTGTGTTGCACGCTTGAACTTGAATAAACTAATATCTGCTCAAATCTTCATGTTTTTAATTTATTTCTGAATTTAAACTGTAAAGCTGATTGCAAAAAAAACAAAAAAAAGATAAGCTGTATTTTAGAAATGAAAATAAAATGACACATGATAAGAGAGAACACTACGAATACCTGCATGGCATGCCAGCTAGACACCTCTGAAACAACATATGATATTTTAAACTTAAAAGACTTCAGGAGGCTTACTCAGCATTGATAACATCTAACACTTTTTTAAACCAAAGCTGTCATTCATGTCACGTAAACAAAATATGTTTATTCAAAGGTGACATTTAAAGAATGGTTGACCTTTAAGGCTTAATACGTCCTGCTCAGTCACACAGAAAACCAATATTCAGCAAACACTAGACTCAAATATGAAAACCAAAATCATTTTATGGATTATGCAAAACGGACTCTCTTGTCAGGCACAGCCATGGCCTGCTGCACTGAATGATGAACAAACAGAGGAGTCCACAAAGAAGAAATGACTCCCACACAGTGATGGATTGTTAGACAATGGATCCCTTTACAGAGGCATCAATGCGGCCCCACACCTCTCACACATCAGAGAAAGACTCAGTGTTTGGTCATTTGTAGAAGCTGTGTGTCACTTTGAGGTTGTTTTACTCGTCTTTGTGGTCATTTTACATTTCTTTGTAATTGATTTGTGTGTGGCGTCGATGTGTGTCACATTGTAGTTGTTTTTGTAGTCATTTATGTCTATGTGGAGTTCTTTCACATCTCTTTGTAGTTGTTTTGTGTCTTGTAGTCCTTTGTGTCTCTCTGTGTTTGTCAATTGACTTTCCAGTATGAATTATAAACACTTGAGGCTGTTCACTAAGGGGCCTTATGAGCCCTTCTGCCCATGCGCCTGTGCCTGGTAGGCCTGTACAACAACACATCTGTACTCCCACACTTCTGGAGCTTTCATGAGCCCTCTCAAAGAATCTGTTAAGTCTGAGGTGCTCATCTTACATTTAGAGGTGATCATGTAAAATGTGATGCAGGACTGTAAAGAAAGAACTATATGAATCCTCAGATTACTCCTATATGTAATAATAAAAGTAAACCTCATCAGCATCGGCACCGTTTCTTTACCTGTACACTGAGGACCCCTGCTGGTCCATGACATATAAACAATTTAAAGCAGTGTTGAGAACAGTAAAAGCCTTACTAGTTTCCAGTTCCATATAATCTTTTATTAAATTGTTTAGTATACAGTGGAAAAAACGTTTTGTCCTTTGCAACAAGACATTGTTTTGTGTCTCGAGGATTAGCATGAAAGAACAGTCGAACATAGAAAAGACATTGAGCAGATCACAGTCCTGTAGTGTTAATGATCAGTCTTTTCCTTTCTCAAACACCTGTTAAAAACAATAAACTGTGTCTATCACCCATCTGAGAAGTCTTGTCCACACATCGCTGAATCATCTTATTCAAGGCCTCTGTCCATTTGCCATACAAGCAGAGCTAGGTGTGGTTAGTTACAGCATCGCGTTACGTCTTTACCACAACAAAACCCTTCACTCCCATTTCTCCACAGGAAATGGAAACATCTTCCTCCATATATATGTTTTTTTTTCATCCAATCTGCAAATTTAATCTCAAAGTGGTTTTAGCTGTTTATGGCCAAAGGATAAAAAAAAGCTAACTCAAACAATGTACACAGTCTTTGTAAATAACACATACATAATCCTAGTTCGGACTGGCAAGGCCTCTGATGAGAGATGGTAACTAAGGCAAATGCAGTGGTGAACATACAGTATAAGACACATGCACACACAATCACAGAGGACAACAAACCTATAACCTCTGGGGTCAATTATTTACATCTAATCATTCAAATTAGGCATTGTTCTGCACAGATTTTGCTTGTTAATTAAGTACTCAAATGAAGGACAGTGCAGGTATTTTGTAAAACTGACATTAAAACTTGCAAACTTTATTTGGAGATATTGTATATGAAACAGAACTTCCAAATATCGAGAAACTCCCCACTCCCAAACATTTTGCTGTACACTTCAAATCATACGTGTAAATACGTCTACCTATATCTATATTTTGTCAATGTATTATATTACAGATTTTCATACACTGTTTAATCACTTTACATCTGTGCCTCACAGCTCCTGTAACAGGTTTTAATGTGTCATCATGAGCCTCTCCTAGAGGGCTCATACAGCCCTGATAAATGATGATGAATTAACCTTCAAGTGTAAGGAGGGATTTAACACGTCCTTTCCATAGTGACACTGAAAATATGGCTTCTATCTCTATGGAAAATTAGACTGATGGGTATTGAAGCCCTGCAGCGGAAACAATCTGCAGCCTTTGTTAGTGTGAATGCCAGCTCCCAACCTAACTGGGGCGGCCGGTCAGGCTTGTTTGACTGGTCCGAGACAGGACTGAGCGACACAGTGGAAAGATCACAGCGAGACAGCATGTGCAAAGTAGAGTCAGGCATGTATTGTAAATTTTAGTCAGACCCGAAACCCCAGAAAAAGCATCAGTTAAAATCAATGTTTGGTTATACAATAAATCATTCGGACAAATGGGTAATGTATGTCTGACCTTAAATAAGGAGTGAACACATGATTGTATGTAAGAATGTATATAAAATCCGGTATATAAAGAAATAAAATACATGGGTAACTGCCATCATAACTTAGACTTCTGATAACCATGAAATTGATAAGGTCGAATGAGCAACTACACCCTCAGTAAGATGGTCATATTAATATAAATGAGGTAAGAGTAAATGTATGTTCAATATCTATGTAAGATTACTTTAAAGAAGAGGAGAACCCTCCAAATCTGATTCAGAGCATGAACATTTTCCATTTCCTGTTTGAGCTGTGTAGGTGACAATACAGGCCTGTGTGTGTATGTGTGTGTGTATAGACCGGGGTTAGAACAATTAGGTCTTCTTCTTCAGCTCCTCGAACCGCCGTGTTAAATCGTCAAAGTCGATGTCGTCCGAGGTGGTGGTGTTTCCTCCGAAGGATGATGTTGGGAGTGTGTCAGGAACCGAGGGGAGTTCTGGCAGAGCGCTGTTGTCAAATTGCTGAGGCGAAGGGCCAGGACCTGGAGTGTCATACAAGGTAGGAAATTTAATTCATTGAGCAGTTTATCTAGCTGATTACACTACAAAAAACTAAAAAATTACATTTGTGAGACTCAATGCTGCACTGGTTAACATTGCCATTGTAGAATTGTTAGATTTTAAAATAATACATCAAATTATGCAGTTAAAAAAAATCACCAAAACATAAAATCTGCTTCTGAATATAGTTTGCAACATACACACTCATATTTGGGTAACACTTGCAAATAACTACAGTGCCAACCCTGTTTAAGAAAAATATAGAAATTAATCTTTCCATCCATGACTTGATTTTAGAGCCTTACGTCTTAAGAGGAAATAAATAGGCTTTGAATTGAGTGCCAGAAACAGGTTGAGGGAGTCATTTAGCGGATTTGTTGTAAAATAGCAAAACTTGGAATATCGCAGGCTTTAGCCTTGTTGGCAGGACTCACCTACGGCCTGGGAAGGAACAAAGGGTTTGTCAGTTAGGTCATCAATCTGAAACGCAGAGAAAATGTGTAAGTGATGGTGTGATTTTTGTACTGGAGTAAAATAATATTATATGCATTAGTATTGAGAGAGAACGAACAAAGGGGTTTAACGATGGTAGGTACAAACAAACAGTAAGAACATAAGAAAAGGCAAAACTGCAGGGGCATTTTTGAAACCATCACCTTTAGTGACCCAAAGACAGCCTTCTGGACTCAGCTGGCCTAAGCTCTCTCTGACACTCTAATCAGTTAATTTCAATCCCACTGACAGCAACTGATCAGGTTGGTGGTTACAGTATTAGCATTTCATGCTACCTACGTCAAAGCAGGTGAAGCACAATCAGAATCACATTTACTGACAAGTAGGTTTCCCCAAACAAGAAATTCACCTTAGTATTCTGGCGTATAACAGTCTCAATATAGTACAAGAAAAGACAAACAAGTCTTGCAACCTGACTCAACTCTGAGAAAAAGTGTTAAACTAGTAGAGGACAGACAAAACTGAAAGCAAGCTGAATGAACTGCTCTTCCCTGAGTGGTGCCCTGCCCTGTCCGTCTGTCCATCTGTGGGAACAGGAAGGGGGCATGGATGGGAAGAGTTCGGTCACTTACAGACTCGTATGTGGGGGGAGAAGTGGGCAGCTGAGGGGGCTGCCCTCCTCCCATGGGGTGCTGGAAGTTGTTGTAGGTTCCAGTGGGAGCATTAAACTGATCCTGGAAGAAAAACACTTATTAGGTTGGTGTCTTATTCTACACAATGATTAGTCGATATAACAATATAAACTGTAATTGAAGATTTCCTCCATGTAACCAACTTCTATTGCTGTTTTCTACAACCAAATGTACAACTAACAACAACATTATAACAAGGTCTTTAAAATAATCTCTTACAGCTCCTTTGGGAGGTGGATAGTTGAACGCTGTTGGCATTGGCATGGGCATAGGCATGGGCATGGGCATGGCCATGGGCATGGGCATTGCAGGAGCACTGAATCCTCCTCCTCCTCCTCCACCACCACCACGTCCAAACTTCTTGTCATTGTCCACGTCAATCAGGTCTGCCTCCTCTCCAACAGACACCTCTGGCTGTCAGGAGCCAGGGATAAGTGGATAAGTAAACACGATACAAAAATTCACGCTTCATTGCAAATGTTAACTCATTATGTAACGCTTACCCGGACCATGGCATCAGGTTCATACGGCACATTATAGTTCTTGGCGATCTCTATCAGGTAGCGTTCCACCAAGATCTTGGGAGGGGCCTCCACGCTCAGTTTGTGCATCAGCTGTAAACATACAAGATATTTTCTTAGATGCTATGGAAGGGTTACAATACAAGAGATTCATGCATTACTTAAGAAACTTGTAGGCAGTCAATGAAAGAAAGATGCCAACCCTTTCATTGACTGTGCCAATCTGGTTTGTCTTGCACAGCTTGCCGTACTCCTTGCTGTATTTTGCACATAGCTGGTCAGATACCTAAAAGAAGGATTAGGAGATAAGACTGAAAAGACTTGTCCTCTATGACTAAAATAACAAAACTATGTTACTGAGAATACTGTCTTTAGACAGAACTTACAATTCTTAACTCATTCACTTCTGCCTGGAGGCGAGGTGCTGCCCAGATAAGGGTGGACACTGCTTCTTGCAACCCCGGGTCCATTTCCCTAATTGGAGAAATAAAAAAAGAGAAAGTTAATAATAAAAGCCCCACATTCCCCATAATAATATAATATATAATTCCATATAATAATAATTCCCCCAATAATTCATCAGTGTGTAGAAAAAAAGAGGGTTGAAAAAGGGGAAAAAGGTGGTTGTCGCACTTGTGGCTAAGTTACTCACTTCATGGACGTAATGAGGCCAAGGCGAGCCAGCAGCAGGTCACAGTAAAGCTCCAGGATCTCCATGGCTTCCACTAGATAGTCCTCTCTAATGATATGTTCCACACGGATCCGTGCCCGCTCATCCTTCCCCGCTGACAGGTAATCTGCAATCTCCTTCCTTGCCTTTTGAGCAAGCTCGGCTTTTTTTTAATGTGTTAGAAAAGAGTTAGAATAAAAATTACTGTCAGGAACACAATGGAATTATTTGTCTCGCAAACAAGAGGCCACATCATCTGTGAGAGAATTGGACCAGGGTTTTTTTTTTTTTTATCATCCCAGTGCTTACTTTTCTTTTTCTCCAGGAGTTTGAATCGGTTAATGACCAGTCTGAGGTTGACTTTAAGCCTGTCTCCTTTGAATCCTCCTCCCAGCATGATGATAATGGAGTATCTGTGAACAGGAGAGTATGTACAATGTACTCAGAAGCATATACCGAAACCAACCTACAGTCCACTTTACCTCGCTCCCACCTCTGATCCAGTGACTCACTTAACTAATCATGTGAGCATGACCAACCCATTGAGACAAAATGACTTCAGATTTACTCCAAACAAATACAGACACACACATAAACACAGCGAAAACAGAACGTTAGCTCTCTTACAAAGGTTTAAACGTATAAATGCTTGTGACAGTTAGCTTTAGCCTGACTCGGCGGAGAGCTAAACTAACTCAGTTACCGAAGCCATATTACTTTAAAACTCACTGTCTTGTACATAGTATACATCCAAATGTCAACATATTAACTTACTATACTATCAAAGACTCCTTTAGAAACCCAACATGTCTCTGTTTCCGAAACCTGCCAGTTAGCTAGCCTTAGCTTTGTTAGCAGTCTTCTGTTCTGTCATCGTTTGCGCTAGCTACCTAGCTCTCGTTCAACGCTAGCAAAATCAAAACAAACTGCTCAAACATACTCAGGTAGTCCAGGGAATACCTTAGTTTCAAAACAATTCAGTGTTAATTAAAAGACGGTAACATACCTGGAAAGTTAGTGAAGAGTACACACAAACTAATTCAGGTTTCTGTCTGTGTTATTTTGTCGTTTGGTTCACTTCCGTAAAGATCTTAGCTTACGTCATGGGAATTTTATCTCAGTGGGCGGGGTCTTCAAACTTTCTGTCAAACAGGAGTTGACGACGCGTGTTACATAAACAGAATACCTTTACTGAAAAACTGTTTTGCTTAAATTTGTGTTGTAGAAGGCTACTACGGGTACTTGTTTTTACTTTTATTTTTTTAATTTTATTGTTATCAAAAAATAACATTAAAGATGTTAAAAAGTTTTATATTTAAATTGGTCTATCTCAGTTAAAACTGGCTTACAGCAGGTTCCTTCTGCAGCACATAAAAGATACAATCAAATTAAAATATAAAATAAAAAACAGAAACTATGTACAAAAAAAACATCACATCATAAATAGTTCAACAGGCAGTTAGAAAGGTATTGTTCATTCATGGACATTAAATCACTCTGTTATTTTAACTTCAATAATCATTTATTAGTTGTGATGAAAAAGTTACACTTATTGCCGCAAAACATCTGCAGGATTTATTTGAATGAAAATGGAAACATTTTACAAGGACTTTCAGATTTAACATAGGGCAGCTTTCTCATAAAAAAGAATCTGTACAATAAAAAGTCGATCTTCCACAACAAACCATCACAGTCTTTACAACTTGAGTTTGCTGACAGAGACTTCTTTGTGCTTCTTCTTCTTTGAAGAAAGGTCCTTTGCACTTTTGATCTGACTTTTGACTTGGTCCTGCAACTCAGAGAAGAAGGCTTGAGAGGACCGGAGAGCTTTGTCCTTTCCTTCGTCCTGAAACAGAGAATGAGCAGGTTAGCAAATTTATCTTGCAAACGTACACAGTATAGACCAAACAGTCTGAGATTTGGTCTCCTTAATTATTTGAGGAAATTAGCGTTGATACCATCACAGTCTCTAATTCTTAATGTTAACTACTAAAAGTTTTGATCAGGCTGACACTGATTTTCTAATCTGAGATTTGAGACAAATAAAGGCACTAAATTCATACAAATCTGAGCAGTGTGAGGAAGAAAAAGAGAAAACACACACCTTGAGTATCGTGGCTTTGCCTCCTTTTGTGAGTTTCTTCAGGTTTTCAGCAACTTCAGCCTTAGATGGCTTTTTGTTCTCTCCAGTTTTACTGGCCTCTTTGAGCTTCTGTCTCTTTTCTTTCTCCTTAATCTTTAGACGCTTCACCGTCTTCTTGTGGCGTCTCTCACGCTTCTTGTCTGTTGATGTCTTCTCAGTATCACCGAGAATATCTCCTGCTTTGGTCTTTTCCTTTGGTTAGAGGAGAGTATTATTAGAAACGCTGTGTGACTAAATATACTAATATAAAGAAAATAAAGGCTCGAAAAGGGATTCATGACAAACCTTGATTTCTTCTGGTGCGAGCAGTGTAGCATCACTAGTGCTGACTGGAGCCACCTCCTCCATTGTAATGGTCGGCAAGTTAGACACAACTTTGACCTCTGGAACAGGCTGTGGACAAAAGAGATCATGAATGCAGTTTCACACAAATGCACTGGCTTGACAGCTTTAACATTAAATAATCATCTTTAGGATATACTCAAACAGTTTACATCCACAGCTAATTTCATTTCTTTTTTTATGCAATTTCTTTGTTGACAGACAACAAGTATTGGTAGGGGGTGGCATTTTATATTTTTGCTATGACACAAATCTTTTAATGTATTAAGAATTATAAAATAAATTCAGGACGCCCATAACCAGATTCAAATCGAGGGTACATGATTGTTTCTGTCTTAATGCACATTTGGTTTCTGGTGAGTGCTATCTTCTACATCCATCAGATTCTTCAACAGAACTCATTCTCAATATTTAAGGCATATTTAGTGACTTGCTGTCAGTATTGTCAGGCAAAACTTACTGGTTTAGGTGTAAAGTGGAAATTGGAAAGAGCATCCAGCTTTAGGAAGAGTGTGTCCATAAGCTTTTGAATTTCTACATGGGCTGGGTTCTCCTCTTCCTCTGTCTTTTGCTGAAATAAGAAACAGAAAAAAACAAAATAAAAAAGATGCAGCACAGGTTCATGTGTGTTGGATAAGCAGTGAGAACAAATAAAAGTCAAACCTGAGACTGCTTGAGGTATTCTTGCTCATAGATTTCTGCGAGACTCTGCTTGCTCTTCTCATGGTCCAACGTCAGCCTCTTCTTGTACTCAAACACCTCCTCTTTGGGTTTCTCCTTGCGGACCACATCATCAAAGGCCTAACAGAAGTGCAAGTCAAAGGTACTGAGGTTATAATCAGGCAACCAAAGGTACTGGTTATATTTTTTCAGACAATATAAAACAAGTTATTGTGACCGACCTGGTCTTTAATTCTCTGTTTGATGATGTCCTCAAGCTGTAGTGTGGTTTCCTCTGTGATGGTGGGGGCTAAAGAGCAAAGGTAAAATCTTGGAGTCTGATTTGGTTTTGCAAATGGGAAGGATTCTTGTCCAATTTTAATAGTACTCTTAATCAAAGACTATTAAACATAAAACTGCTGTAAATTATTCTATAAATCCAAATAACATTTACCAACATACGAATGCAACACACAAAAGAAGAGGAGTCACTCACCCCTCCTGGACGCCTGCTCAAACTCCACGTCTTCCTCCAACATGCTGTTCTCTGGACGAGTCTGTGCTGTCACCTCTCCTGACAGCTGCCACGGCTTCTCTGCTAGAGCCGCTTTCTCCAACTCGTCGATCTTCTCCGACATCTGCACATTGGCACAATAATAGGTTATAATAAAAGCTACATTAACAAAAACAGCCCTGTGCTATCACAATGCAAGGGGTTGCATTAGTGTGAGGAAAACACAATCCAGGAGGTCTTCTGAAGTCCTTTACGAGATGCTTACCTTTAAATCAATGGGATGACAATTTAATATGTTGGTTTCTCGCTCCCTTATAGCTTTAATATAAAAGTTGGCATGAAAATGTAACCAGTTCTGGCACTTTAGTACGCCCAAAGTCTGAATTGAATGTTGTCGATTAAAGAAAAAGTAGCACCACCGCAGGGTTAAATATACAGATAGTGACTGGTGCATCATGGACTGCCCTCTGAGACAACTTAGACCGACAAAAATGTGTCTTTAGCACAAATTCTAAGGTTTAATTTTGCCCTTTCATGTATTTATAGTTATTGAACAGCTGCTGATGGTAAGACAAAATCAAACACACTATGGTTTATGCTGTGAAAATAATAGTGGGTTTGTCTGCAAATATGTATTGAAATGTAAGGAATTGAGTATTATTTTGGTATTTAACTCATATTTGGAACCAGTATCCAAATTTCCAAACAACTAGCACCATTAAATTTAAATACCTTTTCTTGCCGTCTCTCAAACGAAGACTTTGACTCAGTTTTTGCTGAACTTGCTGTTTTTCCTCCAAAAATGTCCTCCATGTCCTCTCCTTCGCTGTCCTCATCCCCAGAGAGGTTAAAGGTCACTTTCTTATGGGAGGCTGTAGAATGACTTGTCTCCTCATCCCTAGCAAAGTGGAGACACAGACATGCTGGAATTATCCATGCTCGAGCAAATGTGTTTCTCCCACACATAATTATCTGCACTTCATTATTTCCATCACACTTACTCATCATCGCCCTCCTCTTCACCATCATAATCATCTTCCTCGTCATCTAATTCTTCTTCACCTTCCTGGCTTTCATCCATGCCGTCATCATCACCATCTGAATGCTCATCTCCTTTCGCGGGTTCACTATCCACAGCATCAAAGAAGTCCTTGTACTTGAGATTCCTCGAGCTCTTTGCCTGTAACATTAACAATATTACATTATTTCCTGTATATTGAACCAATAAGACAAAATAAAATAAGTGAGAATAAGTGATACAATACATACAGTGTTTTTCTTTTGCTTTTTGGTAGAAATTATTTGCTCGAGGTCGAGATCATCGTCCTCATCAGACCCAAGGTCCTGAAAATAGTCCACGCCATCTTCATTCTCCTTTTCCTTTCCCTCTCGCTTGTCCATATCATCAAGAAATGACTCCATCTCTGACAGTTTGAAGAACTTATCATCAACCTCAGAGGGAACCACCTTTGTTTTGGAGCCTATTCTTCCAGTGACCTTCCTCTGTTTCTCTCGCTTCTCCAGAGCATCCACATCAAAATCTAAATCAGAGTCCTCATCAGAGTAATCCTCTGCCCCATCCTCAGCCTCCGCAGCAATTTTCTTTGACCGCTTGGGCAGTTCTTCTTCTTCCTCGTCAACATTTTCATCACCAGTCTCTACTTCTTCTTCACCACCACTACTCTTTTTCTCCTCCTCTAACAGCAGTGTTAATGTATCATCTAACAAAGCCTCATTAGTGGTATTTTTAAAGTGTTTCAGTACAGCATTGTTCTGCAGCTCCAGTTCCTGCCAGATCTGCTCTTCATCAAAGTTTTCCACCACCAGCTGATCCAAAGGGCTGCCTTTATATTCTGCAGGCTCCTGGGCTTTGTGGAGGTCATACAGGGTCTTAGTGAGAGAGGTAAAGTCTGCTGCCACTCCATCTTGCAGGCTGAAAAGCAACAGAGAATGAAATAAGAATTGCAAGTCAAAGCAAAGATCATATTATATGTTATTGTTCCAAAAGATGACAACAAAGTTAGGTGTTGGCTTGTAGTATGCAATATTTAATGCTAGCGCTGGCACACATAAAGAACACAGCAATATTCTATTATATCTGTGACACACTGCCATTATAATATCCCCAATATAAACGGTTAGAAACTAGAGTTATGGAGGTCAAGAGTTAGTTATTATGGAGTAAAAAGGTAAAACAACTTGGTGGTTAAAGATATCCATTACAGACAATTTCAGGATTTCTTTAGTGCAAAAGTTGATTTTTGTTCCTATTTGGATACCATCGCAATTTGATGCAACACAGCTAGTTGACTTGCATTGTATAACGTGCAGCTCTGATAGTACTGTTCTGACAGCTCTTACACCATTCTAAACACAAATGTGTAAGTACCTCAATACAATTTGAAGTATAGTAAACTAAAACAAAGTATATGTAGATCCATGCTAGTTACGTTGTCTGTAGATGAGGTCTTCGTTGACAGAGAATACATGAGAAAAGTACGTTTCATTAGTCACCCGTTTAAAGACATTTTCAGTGAAAAAAACGACTTAGCAAGACGTAAATATCCTCCCCAACCTTCCTGGAAATATCCAACAGGTTGATTGTTAAAGCTTGCTGTCTATTTCATGTTAATGTTAGGGGTTTATGCAGGTAGCCTTAGCTAACGGTTAGCTAGTTGAACCTCTCCTCTTCGAACGTGCAAAAACAACATCAACCCGTTATTTTTAACAACACAGGCATATATACAGCAAACACTTGCCTCAGAAAGTCTTCAGGCTGTGCTGTGTTGGCATTTATTGTCTTTAAAGACTCTTCCAACACGCTCCACACATCTCTGCGAGCCATGGTTTCCTCCACATGTGTGACCGTCTGTGTCGCAGGTAAACAGGCTCACGGAGAAACTACTCTGCTGCTGTTTGGTTCCGACATACAAACATGGCGTCCGCCGTACTGAAGGTTGCAGGTTGGTTTGTTTCGAGAATTAACTACCAAATACATGCTTTTCTTAGTTATATTTTGCTATCATATATATCAGTATGGTCGACCTCTACTTTATTGTTGAACATAAGATGCGTTACCCTGAATTACTGTCCAGTAAACCTTCACGTTGACGTTACATAAGCCTTGTTTGCGTTTGTGTAGGCTACACGGGACTTTTCTGTTTTGTATAAAAAAGTGACTATTTAATATTAATATTTAGTTCACCTTATTATCTTGCATTAAAAAAACATTTGAACTTGAACACGTTCAAATGTTTTGTTTTCCACCTCAAATTTGAAATAATACTTAACTCCCTAAAACTAAAATTGACTAATGCCTCAAAGCAGCTCGACCCCATGCTGTTGAATTCGTTCAGTTTTCATACCCCAGCTATTAAACTAAAGCTTTGCTGCCAGGCGTTGTTCAAATCCAAAGATCTGTATTTCCAAAGATACCAAACATCAGCCTGAACTTTGAGAAATGTGTGTAAATGCTGCACAATATATTAACTTGATGTTTCCTTTTGATGGCGTGGTGCATGACTTTTCTCTGTGAACATCATGCAGCTCAATTTAAGAAGAAAGCTGATGCAGAATATACAATATAGCCTATTTGATACTGTCAGACAGTGTGGAAAAATATGTTTTTTCCTACCTTAAAGCTGCTTGAAGAGAAAAGAGAGGGTGCGAAAGTGTGCAAAAAACTCCAGTGTTGGGACTGGTGATCCAACACGATTTCTCACTGTATTTTCAGTGGCAGGTCTCTCCACATGTTCTCGTCTCACACTCCTGAGGGCTCATTCAACGACAGCGGCCCTCCGTCAGGGCGTACCTGGACCACTGTGGAATCTGGGGAGGCTGAACCACATTGCCATCGCTGTCCCTGACATGGAGAAGGCCACAGCACTGTATCGGGATGTCCTGGGGGCCACAGTGAGTGACAAGGTGCCCCTGCCTGAGCATGGTGTCTACACTGTGTTTGTTGAGCTTGGCAACACTAAGCTGGAGCTGCTTTATCCTCTGGGGGAGAAGAGCCCAATCGCTGGCTTCTTACAGAAGAACAAGTCTGGAGGGATGCACCACATTTGTATTGAGGTGGGACAGCACTGAAAGCATGATGTAGTGCACAATGTATTAGGTACAACTAGTCAGTATTGTGTAGGACCCCCTTTAAGCCTCAAGTTGATCAGAATTTTCTCCCAGCAAACATTGCAATCTGTCAGAGCATAATATGTCCAGGTGTAACCATAACATGAATATTAGACTCCCGTTCCCTTTATGTGTGCAAGTGAAGGAGCATGCACAGGAGGATTCTTTCAATGTAACATTTTGACTTAAATAAATAACACATCAATATCGATTGCTACCAGCAAGCATGCTTGAGTCCTCAAACAAAAAAAGCTAAATAAAAAACAAACTTGATTTTATTATTTACACTTGTGCTGTGATAGACACTCAAATTTAATGCAAAGTAGTGTTTAGGAAGTTTCCTTGTTTTTTAAGTTGATCCTGAGTGTTTTATTTCCTTTTTCTAAGTTAAACAAACAAACACACATCTTTTAAAGAGCCAAACCAATAGATAAACCAATAATAACTTATTGCAGATCATGCATATCATTACTGGTGCATAAGTTGGTTTTTAAATAACAAGCATTACAGCATGTCAAAGAAATGTATGCTGTAATCAACATGTGCCCGAAATATGACCTAGTTTGTCTGCCAGGCAGCGCTGACCAGCTTTGTTTATGAAGTGCAAAATGTCTCTCTCAGTATGTGTCTATAAAAAACAAACAGGTGTTCATCAGACAAACTGAAGTTAAAAGAATAATTAACTCTTTTCTCTCTTGGCTGCAGGTAGACAACATTAACGCTGCGATAGCCGACCTGAAAGCAAAGAACATCAGAACTCTGTCAGCAGAGCCCCGGATAGGCGCTCACGGGAAACCAGTGATGTTTCTGCACCCTAAAGACTGTGATGGAGTTCTGGTGGAGCTCGAAGAAGCGTGAACACCTTGGCCTGACAGATACTGT
The DNA here is from genome assembly GCF_022749685.1 of Semicossyphus pulcher. Lineage (NCBI taxonomy): Eukaryota > Metazoa > Chordata > Actinopteri > Labriformes > Labridae > Semicossyphus > Semicossyphus pulcher. The sequence goes on from NW_027211603.1 coordinate 13,890,802, forward strand.
GGGAGCTGTATTTCACATGTATATATCCCACAGTCAGTTTCATAATCATGATAGCAAATGATGTCTTTGTAATATTTTCTTTATAGCACTTAGGTTTCTGATCTTCTCATTTCAAAAAGGTGCCTCAGAATTGTTCTTCCAGTTCTGTTTTTATTTTCCTGTTATTGTTGGGAATAAATGATTGTGTGGTGTGTGTTTCAACAGAATCTATAAAGTGTGATGTTAATGAATGTAGATTTGCAACTCAGATTGTTTTTATTCAACATAACTACATTGTCCTACAATAGGACCAGAGCTTACAGTGTCAAGCACAAGCTTCAGCAACTGATTTTAACCCATTAGTGTAGTGACGTTTGCGAACAATCCAATTCGTTGAACGGCTCTTTGGTGCGAAAGACAGGAACCGAGTTGTAGGTGAGAGCAGTTCTTTTTATAGTTGTGCCCACATTTCACTGCCTGCTCTAGATCCGCTCCCCTTTATGCCGAATTACCAGCTTTTTTCAACTGCAACTCCGCTATACTAGGTCACGTGCAGCGGGATCATGTCACAACATAGTGCTGACAGTGAGCAACATTTTGACCCTTCACCAAGTTTGTTGTTTTTCTGTAGTCATACAGAGATGTGTCATAAATTATTGGCAAATCAATTATGTCGATTCATTGTTAACCCATTATAAAAAAAAATGCAGTATTCAAAATGCCCTTCCAGCAAATGTTATAAGCACTGAAAAAGGGATGATATATCACATTGCAGCCTCATTTTAAATGTAATTTTAATATATCATTTGTAATATTTGGGAATTTTTAACCATCAAATGACTCCTTACATTAATTTTCCATGATCTCCAACTCATGCAATTACTATCTCCATATCTATTCCAAAATGAAAAGGTCTTACTAGAAAAAAATTCTTTCAGTAAATATTTTATTCATGTTTTCTACCTGCATACTTTTTCACTGTGCAGAAAGTAAAGAAATAAGTTACGTATATTTTTGGTGAAACCTGAAGAGACAAAATCTTTCATACGTTGACTCAGTGCCCAGAACTAAATATAAAAACCTTGTTTTTTCTTCATTTTAAGTAAAGATTATTAACCATGTGGAAAATCACTTTTGACATGATCATTTTGGTTGTGCTTTTCTTAATTCTCGATCACCACTAGAGGGCTTGACTTGTACCAACCACACATACCAACCATCTGTGTCACTGAAAGAAAGAAGATGTGGAAGAAAACAAGTTCAATTGCAAAATGAGGGGAACTCCTGATGACGCAGGCCTACAGCCCAACATTGCATCTGTTCTTCCTGTTTTAAGTTCTGAGTAAAATTTATTATTGAGTTAATGTTTAAAAAAGCCTCTAGTCCAAAATGACATGTACATATAAATTGATACTTTAAACTGTTCACTGGAACCGTGGATCAAAGGAAACCCTTACAGACTACGGCACAAAATTGACCAGTGGCAATTTGCTCATTCCTGAAACCTTAAACGGCAGCAGATGATTATAATTAGTTGCACATGAAGCTGCTCATTTTGGCTTTTGGTGTATAGTTTCTAGAGACCGCAGGCTTGGAGAAAAACAGTCATTGTGATCTTCACAGTCAGATAAACACTGATTATCTTCTTGATTACCAGTCTTTGGATTCTCCTCCAACTACCAAAAAAATTGTTCTCCTAATACATTAAAAATGTCAGATCTTTATAAACGCTTCAGTTGTGAAGATATTTGAACAGTTCTCATTTTGTTCTGCCCGTTATTGGCATGAGTGAAATTTTACAAAAGGTGTCAGCTGCAGCCGAGTTCTGTTTTCTCTGTTAATGGAAGTGAAACAGATCATGGGTGCTATAATTAACAATGTACGTCAGCCGGCAGTTTAGCTTTTGTTCCAATTATTTTAACACTGGGTCAATACTAAAAAATGAGACTGATCAGAATCCAGAGGGTTTGTTTTATTTGGTTTGATTAACAGTTCCTGGCATAAAACACAACAGATATACTGGTGACAAAAGCAAAGCTCACAGCTGTGGGAAAAGAGGGTTGTTGATTAAACTGCAAGTAGTACAACATGAGTAATATATGGTTTAAACTACTAGCAGGTATCATGCAGATGGCTTTATATTTTGAAACAATTTGAAAGCAAGATACAAATATACATATTAAGAAATATTTTGGAAATGTTAATATGTGGAGGGATTTAGCTGCTTTCTTTGCCCAGGGTGTGTTTGTCAAACAGGTATTCTGCCAGGCCGTTCTGAGGAGCTCCCATGCGGCGCAGGTTGGTCACCCAGTCAGCAAGCTCTTTGATGGACTTCACCTGCTCGTCCAGGTAGTGTGTCTCGATGAAATCACACAACTGAATGAAAAAAAAAATAAAGGGTTACATTTAATAATAGCTGCATTGCAAGCTCACTGAAATTAACTGGCGGAACAATTTCAGTGACTGAACTGTCTGTGTTTGTTTTATTAACCTCCTGAATTATAGATTTTTTTCAACAAACACAAACAAAGACGACATGAGTTCAATCGACGGCTCAAAGTCAGACGGTTTCGTAATGATTCTGTTGTGATGGTTCCACCTGTTCGTGCTGTCATTTAGTAAGTTATAGCTCTGGTTTTAAAATAAATACGCACCGAGTATTTACTTGCAGAACTGCAGAATTTACCACTGATGTCTCACTATTTCTAAACAGAGGTTATGTGTATGTACAGGTGTATAACACGTATATCTTCAAAGCTTGTGCTCAGATCTGAGTACTTTTATGAATTCCATAAAAGTCTAACAGGACATAGTGTGCCGAGGGAGCTGGATCATTACCCTGGTTAGCTAATCCTTGATTATATTTGAATCAGAACAATTTGGGATTGGTGTTCTCTAATCATTTCTAAAATAAAATTAAATATGTTTCAAGGTGCTTTGCTGTGCAACCGTCGTGCTCCAGTTTCATACTCACATGTGGGTCATTGTGATCAGAGCAGAGCTTGTGCAAGTCCAGCAGTGACTGGTTCACACTCTTCTCCAGCTGCAGGGCACATTCAAGGGCCTCAATACCACTGCCCCACTCGTCCCTCTCTGGTTTCTGCAACACAAAGCAGGTAAAAAAAAAGGGTTTAACGTTTTACTGTTTGTGTGTTAAGATAAGCAGCGCGGCACGCTCACGCCCTCTTTATCGTTTTTTCCTTAAGCTATACTCCCAACATGGGCCGAAAGATAGCCCAGAATGAGACTTACAAAAGGCAGTGCAAAACGCTTAAAACACACAAAAAAACATATTAGATCAAACATCTGCTCATACCCTGACATCCTGCAGGAAGATCCTTCCACCCCTCTGGTTCTGCACTTTCATCAACTTTTCAGCATGCTCACGCTCCTCATGTGACTGATGACGGAAGAACTTGGCAAAGTTGGGCAATGCCTGGTCATCCCGGTCAAAGTAGTATGACTGTGAAGAGCAAAGAAGAAAGGAGGGGGATTTTTGGAACCTTCACGAAAGTAGTCATTTTCTTCTGGTCAGCAAAAAGTCCTGAAATGCAGCCTGAACATTGCCACAAACATGAACTGATTAATGAAGTTAATCAGTAACAGTTTTTCTACTCTGCACTGCAGATGGTGAGAGCCTTTGAAACAAACCTTTAATTTATAAAAACCACACAAAAGGTTTTTGATGTTAACCTGATGAAGCCTTTCTAAAGCAGCAGGAAGTAGAATGTTTAAATACTAAAATTAAACATACATGAGGAATAGAAACCCTTTTAAATGAACAGATGTGTGTGGGATCAATAGGGGAAAGCCAAGCTCAGAGTAAAGCCTGTTTTTTAAGGTCAGGCGACGAACTCTCTGCCCCGTCTCTGTACATACCGTAATCTTAAACGGAACTTCAACCTTTGTTTTATGACTTTGGCAAAGAACATTCATTTCAACTCAGCTCACATGACATCAAACAGACACCTTAAATCTAATTTGGATGTTGATGCAGAACTGAGAAATGCAGAAATGATGGCAGTATCCGGCAACCCATTTCCAGACTTCCCACATGCCTTCTGATACAGCTGTCGGATGTTGGCACACTGAGAATGTGTCAGGATAAACACCACAGAAGCACACTCAGCACAGCAGTTATATAACCACAACATAGTTTAGCTAAAAGAGGAATTCATACCACTTTTCCATCACAACGAAGTACATCTGTTCCTCTTGTGTTAACAAGTTCTACTTTTGTTACAATCAGCTCTTCCACTTTTTTCTAACCAGGTATTTAATTCTTACCATAGACAGGTACACGTAGGAGGCGTACAGCTCCAGGTTGATCTGCCTGTTGATTGCAGCCTCGCAGTCCTGGTGGAAGTTCTGTCTCACCTGGGAACTCATTGTTCTGAAAGCAGCAAACAAAGATTTTACTAGACATACAAACTCGACTCAAAACCAAGTCAAGCACGTGTAAGATAAGGGAGCGGCTGAAGTCTAGACAGCACACGCTACAATAAGAGCGGCCAAATTGATCAATTGAAAATTAATCATGGTCAGGAAAAACAATCAAATATAAAAACAACAAGTAAGACCTACACTGATTATTACAATTTATCAGGATAATAACTGTGAGGTGTGATCCCAATAACAAAAACTATAAAACCTGATTCTTAACTTGCTTTACTATACACCGTACATTAATCATTTTCAAATTGATGTCTCTCCCTTTACACTGGACATCATATCAAGCTGTCTGTCTTGATAGTGAAAAGGATTTTATCTTTTGGGAAAAAAGAGAAAAAAAAACTACATAACTATATTGCAAAAGACATTCAACAATAGAATTAAGATCTTGACTATAAATTATACATTTTACTGTGTCGGCTGTACTGTCTAGCCTCTGTAGCTGAAAAGTGAGATTAAGACCTGTAAAAAATTTACATTTTAAAATGATTCTGTGAAAATCATTGGGCTCTTTCCTCGACAGATATTTCACCACAAATTGTACACTACACATGACCTAATTAATACCTCAGAACCACTGGATTTGGCACCTGAAAGTTACATTTTGTTATGTAAGGCTACATCATGTCTAAGACGTCATGGCAACAAATTCAATTATTTCTTCCCAGCTGGTTTCTAATACCAACTCTATTATGCAACACTTAATGTTGTTCTGATCCAGTGTTTTTCTTTGGCACGCCTGGGAACAGACTGCGCAGAGGCTGAAGAGCCAACTGCGTCAAGGCCACATTTCAGGCAGAGGCGGTGAGATAAACAACTGCAGCAGTGCTAAATTACTACAGGGTTTGTCCTCGCACATAACGTAATAGTAATAGCCCGTGAATATCCGTCAGCATATGTACACGAAAAGAAAAACGCAAAGCTTAAAGATGATTTCTTACCTGATTTCAGTGGCGGGTCTTCTTGTGAGGAGGTCGAAAAGCTTTCCGAGTGGCTAGTTAGCAAAACAAACAGTTAGCTGGCAAGCTAAACGTGTTTAAGTTAACTTAGCAAGCTGATGTTTCAAGATGATTAAAATAAGATTAGATGTTGTTGGTGGAAGTCTTGGCGATTAAAGCGATTATTCTCGTCCTATGGTGTGTGTAGACAGTTGAAAGGTTGCCGTTCAAGCACTGTTGAAGCAGGTAACCTTCACCGTCCGCTAACGAGAGGATAGACTGAGTAACGGCCTGAATCTCGACACATATACAAATGGTCTGGACCGTGACGTCAGCACCCGGAAGAGGGAGTGACAGGGAGGCTGCTCCCACTTTGGTATGTTTTTTTCATATTCAGTAGAATTTTTTTAAGCAGTGGTGGAAATTAACAAAGTACATTAAACGCAAGTACATTTGTGTGGTACTTTCGTAATCGAGCATTTCTATTTAAAGCTATTTTTTTTATACATTTACTTCACCTCACTTATATTCCTCATCATATTTTGAATGTATATTTCTGCCTCTGCCTTAAACGTGTATATTATGCCTACGTTGTAAATATTTATTCATTACTGCATCCTTTTTTTGTTATATATTTTATATCTAACATTAATCCTGTAATTGGAGCCTCCCAACATAAGAATTTCACACAGTTGTACTTGTATAACCAGAGTGACAATAAAAGTCACAAATCTTGAAATCTACATTTCAGAGGAAAACATTATAGCCCTATATTGTCTCCACAAGATTGGAAGATAATGCAATCAGAGTAGGTGCCCCTCAACCAGCTACAATGTTTAAATTTGGGTTAACCTATCAGTACAAATTCATAATATAAAGTCAAAGGGGCCTTTTAGCTCTATTTTTTTTTTTTTTTTTACTTTCTCTAGGTTTTTTTAACCAAATACAGCTATGTATTATAGCTGCCATTTGAATCCCCCCTGAAATAATATATTATTGCCTCTATCCCATGGTTGTGAATGGTTAAAAACTATCCCAAGTGCTTTGGCAGGATATTTAGAATTAGAAGCATTAGAGCATGACAAGGGGATCAAGTTTATTTACAAAGTTCATTATCATGAGTCTACACCAGAGCCTTTTGTACAGTGTACAGCACACAATATCACCAGACCTTCAACTCAAAAAACCATAAACTCACGTAAAGCTACAATCTACTGACTCAGCTCTGAACACATGACATGATTCAGCGTAGACTCATGCGTCACGACTGACTAATTGGCTTATTGTGACATACTGTACTACACACCATGATAAAAGTTCATAGTTCAACCTTGTTCTATCTTTGAAAGTGCTAGATTTGAAACCAGACCATGCAGGTAGGAAACATACATAAACTTAACACAATGTGAACTGTTTTATGACTTGATTATAGACCCTGTCTTAAAAAGGGGCGCACAGCAATTTAGTTTTAATGTGATAGTGATACATTTTTCCATTAGATATCTATTCAACAATGTATGAGAAAAACATAATCATAATTGCCATTAAAAAGCTGCATTAGCTTCTTAAAGATGTACTGCCCCCAAAATCCATTTATGTTTCAATCAGGGCCATATAGTAGGGTTAGAGATCTGCAAGTGGGAGTGTGGGGAAAAGGTGCTAAAAAAAGCAGCTTTTCCTCACTTTCTCTCAGTATTGAAATGCTTTTGTAACACACTGTGTGATACTGTACTATAAATAATAATCATACAGTTATAGTGGAGAGGAACACACTGCGCAGGGACCAAAGGTTTGAAATATGGACCATGCTCATATGAATTGTGCTCATGTCCCGTTTTTCTGGAGAGGCACTAAAAGAAGTCACTGTTGCTATTACAATGAGTTTCCTTTGTTTAATAGTTTTGATGCTGAAAAAATGAACTTCAGGGACACTGAGAGACTTTTAGAGGTGGGCTGACCTGAGTTTAACCTATAAGGGTTTGTTTTTGCTCTTAATTATTATTTACTTTTCTGTAGCTTTTAATAACATAAAAAATCTCCCATAGTTCACTGATCAGTTGGATATTTGTTGTGTAATGAGCTATTATGTCTGTTCAGTGTCCTATGAGTGCACTTTTTAGCTAGATTTGTTTTTCTTTTATTGATAATTCTTTCAAATCTACATTTATTTTCAATTAGCTTCTTCATTCTGAAATGGGTTTAATAATCGAGTTATTATGAACTTAGAGCCAGAAAAGTGGTGTATACAACATAAAAAGAAAATGTATGCCCAGGGACTGAAAGGGCTGTAGACCAGGTCTATTATCTATACAAGTAATCATCCTGTAAGTTATCTCTCATTACAGTTTAGTGTCGTCAGACTATAGCCGATGGGATCAGAGATTGTCCTGTTCGTAACAGAAAAGCCCAAAGCCCAAGCTTGTTACTGATCCTCTTCATGTCATTGTACTACAGAAACATCAGACAGCCTACTGTCCTAATGGAAGTGATCATTTAACATACACTTTCAGGTGTTAATAGTGATAGCTACAGAACTTTTTATCCAGTCTTTGGTTTATACTGTAGTTCAAAGCAAATTTGCTTTTAATGTGATCGAACAGTTTATGTGATTAACCCTTCAGATTAACCCATGGGTAGATGACGTAGAAATGTCTGTGCAGCCACAGGAGTGCCAGTGAGTCAACTGCAGTTGTTAGTTGGTGCAGTAAATAATGTATTTGTTGGCATGGTTACAGACCAATGCTAAGGCTATTGTTCACCCTCATGAATACTTCAAATTGTTGTCAACACATTGCCCAACATCAAGGACTAGCAATGCATCCTTTAGACTTGTGTACTATGAAAACCTCAACAGCACCATCTGCTGATCATTGGGCTCAATTACATGCAGTCACTGTGGCTGCAATAGCCTGGTAGTTGTGTTGGTGTGATTTTTTCACACAAAGGACTGGGCTGCGTCATCGCAATGTGCTCTGTAATCTGGTCAAATGAATTTCGGACTTTCACACATTTAAAAGCTGAGAAATACAAGTGGCTGCTTCATATTTTCAAGAGGCTGCTCACATTCTACCTCAAAGAGTGACACACACATTTAACCACCCTTCTTAATACCTATTAATTTTTTGATTTGCAGTGAAAAAGACATAGAAAGAGTTTGGAGTTTTCTTATAAACTTTATTCATCATTTGGAAAGTTTAGTCGAACAGGCCGAATCCCATGTCGTCACCGGAATCCTCAGACTCTTCCTTCTCTTCCTTCTTCTCCTCAGCTGCAAAACAAAAAGCACTTGATTAAAATTCTACTTCATTAAACATAACACATTTAACAAACTGCTATGCTCATAGTGTAACTAATGTTATACATGTATTCCTTTTTAAAGACATTTGTCAACTTTTGATGAGTCTACATAATGCGCTAATGTGAGTTTGATGTGCTTTTACTTGTCCAATCAAATATGCGAAGTCTTCCCATAATTAACGCACAAGCAAATTGTTGTGCCCACCAGGTAAATTCTGCCAGGCTTAAATACAGACATGTGTAACATTGAATTTGTCAAGAACTAAAAGTGACTGACTGATTTGGCTGCATGTATTCATATTGACATGCAAGGTGAAGGCAGAGTCAATGTGTGCCAAGTGTCACTGATGTTGACAAACGAGGTGCTAAACAGCAATGCTCACCTGCAGCAGGGGCTGCGGCTCCGCCTGAGCCATCAGCCGCAGAGCTGGCAACGGCTACTGCACCAGCTGCTGGCATGCTGGCCAGCTTGCCGTAACCTGAAGAGAGTTGGCAGACGGTAAGCTAAAGCAATAACATTGACACTCAGCAGCAAGTAACAAAATAGAGGTCAGAAACTCAATGTAGTTTTCATTAGATATTATCCACACATCGGGCTGTGTAGTGATAATTTGACATATGAGTGTTTTCTTGCCTACAAGGTGAATGTGTTTAATCTATTTTACGGTTTTAGCCTCATAAATGTGAATATTTTCAGGGGTTACTACTCCTCTGACAGATAAGTAAATATCCTCGGATGTAACCTAAGGCTTTCACTTCATTAATTTTTTCAATAATTTCCTTTATTTGGCTCTTGTGTGCCAAGAAAATGTATCCCAAGTCCCAGTATCCAACCTTAAACACAGCGCAATACTATAACTTTAAATCAAATAAGAGACAGCTTGAAGATAAACCTGGTCACGTTATCTTTTGTTTAAATGTGCATTTGGATATCAAAATCCTGCCTGTTGCTGCTCTAATGGCGACAAACTAAGAGACTGACCCATTTCAGCAAATAAAATCTTTACATTAAAGTTTGTCATTGGACACAGACAACACACCGCCAACAATTACGTTGGCAAACTCACCTGTGGCGATCACATCGTTCACGTTCTTGCCACTGAGCTCAGAGATGACCTGTTGAGAGAAGGATCAAAACTGTGGTTATCACAAAGACCATAACTAAGAGCTGGTAAGACAACTGCAGCCTCAACAACAGGAACACAATGAAGTGTTCCTCTCTGTACCTTGTCCAAAGGGGTATCTTCGGCCTCAATGCCAACGCTCTCAAGGATCTTCTTGATGTCCTTGGCATTAGGGTTCTCATTGCCACCAAGGGCAGCGAGCAGGTAAGCAGCAACGTAACGCATCCTGCAAAACCAATAACAAGGAATGTTAAGGATTTAATCATATATTCATGGACATCAGCAACCAGAAACATATAAAATCCACAATTTTACCACCCTCAAACAAGGTATTGTATACTTTATAAATTGTAATAAGCCAAAACATTGGCACCAAGTTAAAAAAAAAAAAATTGCTGAAATTAATTTAATCTTCACTCTACTATTAATCAGGCTTAAATACATAATCCCTTAGATGTAACATGTTACTGTGGTCTCTGCAAAGTAACATGTTTAGTTTACAAATAATCTTGAACTGTCTGGAATTAACTGCCATACTCAAAAGGCATCTAAATAAAGATTTTTGTTGTAAGCCCAAAATGTGCAACTGCGAAGAAAACCATTACCTTTTATTTCTGACAAGCACTTGACATTAAGACACACCAGTACAATCTCAGGTAGGAGCAGCAGAGTTAAGTCTACTTTGCGAATCAATTGACAATATATAGTGCTTGTGCCTCACGTTTGATAATTAGCCTGTTCTTAATTTCAACAGCAAGCATAATACTGTCCAAAAGCACATTCTTCCCAAGCTTATGACCTTTTTTCTTCATTAAACATAATGGTATTTTGGTCAAGCTTTTAACCCTTGCCATTACCCTAATAAGTCAATAAATTAGTTTATTGTTTAAATAGTTGGGGTTATATAATAAGCGTGCCAATTTCGGGTATATGCACATCTCCATTTAGAGGTGATTTCCTAACTACACAAGGTAGTGCAGGATAAACGGTCAGGCTCCATCTGTGGGCTTTGAGTCACCGGCAAAACCTCATTTGTATTTATCATAAATGTGCTGATTGACACTCAGCAATACCTAATTGGACCCTTTATATAAAAAAGGACCACTGCACAAAATTACTGCTACTTTTTTACTCCCATGTGGCGGCGTGTTCTGCGGTCCCGCTAACATTGTCACTAGCTAAGTTAGCCGCTAGCGCCGTTTTGGTGTGTAAAAGCATGAATATTGCCAAGACACCACTCTTTTAAAAGTTCGGAGCTACTGCGGTTGAATGTTTATTTGTTTATTAAGATTATATGCTTGTTTTCTCAGCGGTTAATATATCTATTATGTGAGAAAAAAGATACTTACTTGATAGACAGGCGGGCGCGTGTTAACTCGGAGGTTAGCACAGACAGAAAGGAAGTTACGTCACCGGATGTAAGCAGAAGGAGCCTTGCTTCTTCTTCGTTTTAGATAAATAGCTGAAAATAAGTAAATCGCTTCCTGCTGGACCGGAGTGTGAAATGTAAACGACACCTCAACACGGTTCAAGTTTCTGAGACTTCAGGTTACAAAAATGCCTTCAATAGAAAATGCCTCCATTTTAAATGTGAAACTTTTAATGTAAACGATATTTTTATGCCAGAAACTCAGTAATCAATTTATTTATCTTTTCTTTGTTCAACAAGGAAGTCCCTTGAGTTTGAAATCTTTATTCAGCGAGAGCCCAAAGTAGGCAATTACATATTTTATGAACTTCCGACAATGCCTTTTCAGGAATACAGGATGCTGGTATGTTATTGTATGTTCATGAGGTTCCAAAAGCCAAATCCAAAAGCTAAAATTAATTAAGCTTTCTCTTAATGTATATACTGTGTATAACTGTTAAATCCACCAGAATACAATGTGTATACTGGTCTATTTGATTTTTTAAGATGCTTTTATATATTACCAACAGCAAATGGTCTACCCTATGTGGTTGTGTTGGTGGCTTTGTGACAGTGCAAAGTAGACTCCTATTTCTCAATACAAACGCAGTGTTTAAGTCTTTGTATGTGTGTGTGTGTATGTGTGTTTTACTGTACAGTATACAGTATAAACGTTAATTAATTTCCTCTTCCTTGTCTGCTCCTTCTGCTGATTTGGCTCCAGATCCAGTTTGGCCTCCTGCTCCGTCCTCTGGCCCTGCTGCTGCTGCTCAGCTTGTTCCTGGGTGTGATTGATTTCAGTTGCCAGAAAAGACGCAGTGAACCATCCTCACACAACACTCTGCAATGGATCGGGTCCACACCATGAGAAACCAGCAGCTGTGCTCTGGTCTCAAGCTGGAGTGTGAACAACCAGCTCTAATGAATCGCTGTCACATGCACTGTTTGATTCCAGGCAAGCAGCCACTGATTTACCACCGAGCTCCTGCACAGAGCTCCTCTCAGACACCTATAGCATATATGGATGCGTCAGGGTTATACTGCCTCAAAAAACATAACTATATCCTAATATCTAATGTTTAAAATATAAAGCAAATATTACAGGGCTATACTGCATGATATCAGTGGTTCCCAAACCAGGGACACATGACTCAAGGGAAAATGTAAATTTAGTATTTATAGAGGTGTAACATCAGGAGTTCTGCACTTCAATAGTTGCTGAAAAAGAGCTTTAATTAATGTTATATATAACGCATGCTTTTCCTGCTATTAAATGAAATGAAAATGTCTGGTGTGTTTTAATGTTGTGTTTTTAATTTAATTTATTTGGGAACAATAAAAAAAAATAGTGCTTTGAATTTTGTGAGGCTAACAAAATTCTGGAGAGCGGGAATGTATCAAAACACAAAGCTGCATGTAAAGAACACGTTCAAGTTGTGGCAGGGTAAAATACAAATATGATGAATTTTGTTCTCCGGTTCATGATCAATCTAACCTTTGAAAAACCTTTTCAAACATTTCTGTATATTTGAAGTAGATTTCTATTCCTATCTCTAAAGCAGTTTCCTACTTTTTATACAATTGATGCAACACAGAGAAAGAGGAGCACAGAAGATGAAGGGAAAACAGCTGCTGTAATGCACATCAAGAAATGCGTGTATTAAATTTGTCGGAAAATAAACTGTCTCTGTAATTTGAGAATTCATGTTCATTCTGGGTTTGTTCTCCTGACAGTATTTGACAGCAAACATTTTGCATTTTCCATCAAAGTAGCTCATGCTGCGTTGTTGCATGTACTCTTGAGACTGCATCTCCTGCCATACACAAACGTGTCAGGCCTTTAGTCAATTGTTTTTAAGAGTGAAGACCCCCATTGTGCAGTATGTGTGCAGCTTTTGCAAGTCCTCTAAAAGGACAGACAAGTCTCACATGCTTGGAACTTAACATGCCAAGAAACAAGGCGGTAGGATCACAAGTGTCAAGACTGACAGGAAATATGTGGAGGAGAGAGCGGGGGATGACATGCAGAAGTCGGAGTTGAACCTCTGTACACGGGACGCCTGCTCTCCCAACGGAGCTACACCGGCGCCCTGTTCCTGATTTTATTGAGCCTAAAGCTAAAATAAACGCCGAGTGTAAAAGATGTTCAAAAAGACCCTCAAAAGTCATAAATGTAAGCACTGTTTATTTAGCCTCCAGCTGAAAGATTATTATGCTCTACATCACAACAGTTTACATTCCACATCAATGTAACACAGTAAATCAGGTAAGAAACCAGAAAACACAAAATAACAACACAGTCTACAGGTAATAATCCTAAACAAGCACTGGCTAAAACATTTCAAAACATTATCAAAGTTTTCACAAATGTTGCAAGTTTGGTCTTGGTAATAGAAAGAAAAGACAGAATCAGTTCAGACCTCAGAGAAGAAGTTCTGATCCAGGACGGTCTCTCTCTCTCTCTCTCTCTCTCTCTCTATATCTCGAGATCTCATCCTGCACCAGCGCCGCTTTCAGAGAGGCTTTTCTGATATGGCCTTGGTACACAGTCAAAATGGAAGTACCAATCATTCCTGGTATTTGTTTTAGGAAAATCACTTATAAAACTTGAGAAAAATATCAAAAGAAAAGTATTATAAAAAATACTCTATTGACCATCCCAATATATAGACAAGGAAAAACGGGTAGAAAGTTGAAGGGTACTTCACAAAATTTAGCAACTAAGTCAGACGATGGTCAGTGACATTCAGTGGAGCGTGTGACTGTGCAATATCAATACCAAGTCTCATTACATTTTCTCCTCATTTACAATACATGTGTGTAAGCAGTGAATCTAGCGAGCTAATGCTGGATTAAACACAGTTAAGGGACAAACTATATATTATATTAAGACATTTGAGCTTTTATGTACATCCCTACTCTGCTGCTAAATGCTCTGCCTCAAAAGAAAAGTAGCCTATGGATTGGTCTATTGCTAACCACACGCTAATGACAGCCTATTCTTCTACATGCATCCTGACAATCATTAATCAAATAGCAATGCTAATATTACACTACAAGAGAATGTCCTAATAAAAAACATAGAAAACATGATGTAACTCCAAATCGTTTGAGTGCAGAGGCCAAAAAGCTGTTGAACTCGTCATATTACAGTGTTATTACATTTGTCCACCCAGCCTTTGAAGTGGTAAGTTCCAGTAACATTCTGCAGTAAACAGCTATTTTGCACCATTAGAAGATATTTCCAAAGTTTTTTTAATGACTTTGCATAGATAATTGATTTGCATTCAGTTTTTGTCGTACTTTGTGTTTTATTTTATATTTTGTCCCAAAATTAGCTTTTTCTAAAAGGAGTAAAGGATTACTGGGAGCACGCCCTCTTAATACAAAGGCTCCACGTGCTCATTGTTTATTAATAGTTTTCTACTTTCTATTGCACTACTTTAAACAATTATAAGTTAAAAGCTTGATTAAGTAAATGACACCTCCCACTGATTTGAGTGAAGTTAATCCTGCTAGTTAACCTGATAATTAAAGCTACAGCTTTTTTTTTAAGTGATGTTGAAGGGAATAATGGATGCATGCAGAGATTGTAAACAAACAAACAAAAGTAAGACGCCTGAGAGCACCAAATTTTACCTTACGAGCTGAAAGTTTTGTTCCAATTATTAAGAAAAAACAATCCAATTATTAGAAACTGATCATATCAAACTCCGATCTTTCCCTTACAAAGCTGAAGCACATTTTTGAGAAAATAAAACACGTTTTAAATGCAAAAAGTACCTTCAGACTTCCGAATGAGCTATGTACACGTTAGGCAGCTGCCCTTATTGGATGTCATTGTCTGCAGAGAGATGGTGGTTAAAATAACAAGAACACCAAATGAAAACACACTAAACTGCATTTAAAAGAATTAATTTCAGAAGAACGGTTCAAAGACCAAACATACACTGCCAAGTGTTTCTGTGACTTTATCCACCATCTGCTTCTCTCAGATAAAATGATCATTACTGGCCTCCAGTCTCAATAGCAGGTTTTAGTCAGCTTGAGCCTGGTTCGCATTATGCTGCATTATGATGTTGCATCTGCCATGTAAACCACATTGTGTGAAGAAATTATATCTCGTCATTCTCCACACTGAAAGAGACTTTTGCTGTTGTATATTGGATTATAAGATTATAAAAAAAACCTGTGAACTTGTTTGATTGACATATTGCGTGCAGGCATTAGGGTGGGATTCAGGCCTCTTTAACAGGTTATTAAAGCGTTTACATTCCACATCATTAGAGGACTTCTCATGATAGTGAAACATTTATTCTGCAAACACTTTAAGACTATAAAAACTTTGTGTTTTTGAAAAAGTGACAAGAACATCTACATATACAGTACACTGTGGGTTATGGATGGTTTTGACATTAATCTGCTTAAAAAGCATCAGAACAAACCTGATTGGCAGTATTCAGTAATAAAATGTTCATCATGATTATTCTCATTCTGACTTGTATGTGGGTGCCACTAAACGTGTGGTTTTAATAGAGGAAAGATAAATATTAGTGATAATTAAAGTATGGAAAAGAAATCTGTAGCAACTGCAGAAAAAAAACATTGTGCCCAAGTAAATAATCAAAGTATTATTGTGCTACAATTTGAAGTACAAGCATCATAAAGGTAAGATTTCTAATCCCAGCACCTGTGTTATGTTTATCTTTCATCTAAGTTTTTTAAAGATACAATGATCATCATAATAAAACAGTTTCTGTTAAGTCAAAGTTTCATGAAACACATTTGTTCTGAAAGACATGAAAATAGTGATATGCCAATGATTGACAGCATAATCCCCTAAACACTGTGTAAAGTCTTGATGTGTATGCAGTAGCCATGTGCGGTATGTGTGATATCAACATCTGCCATAACATTCATCAAAACAATGATGAAAGCTCACATTATGCATTAGCATTGATATATACAGATTGCTTGATATTATAAATGTCTTTTAACCTCATTTCAACTTCCACTGCATGATGCAAACAATGTCGACAAGCAAAGCTCAAAAACACGCGTCAGGTTAACTGACTGAACCTGGCAAAGGAAAAACATGAGATGTAGTACCATCTTGATTTGTGTCAAGAACAAGTAATCAAAAGTTGATCATCTCGTCATGCGGACTGCAAGGCTTGTGCCTGTGAATGTTTATTACTGTGATAAAAGTACAAATGTGAGTCTCTGTGGCAGCAGGAATCTACTTCAAAAGTTGCTGAGACCCCATTACATCACTTACAGTACTCGCTGAGCTATTTATAGAGTGGTATGACGTTGGAAAACTTAAAGTGGAAGCCCAAAGAAAACCTGTGAGATAAACCATCTCTGTTGCTGAATTATCCAACATTTAAGTATATGTTATAATTAAGTCAAACTGTCATCAGCTCCCCAAATGTTCCCTGTCCAGACATGTCTGTAGAGTGCTAATGCAAATGAAACTGCACCTTTCTTGAGTTTGCACAATTAAAGGGTTTTTACATATGTAACAGAAGCATGAATAATCCCTCCCACAATCATTGAATTACCAGTACTCAACATTACCCATTAAAAAGAAAAAAATTGCTTGTGAAAACAGTACATGAGATAAACGTGTCTGCCCTGAGGCACTTGGTAGTGGCTGTGCTAAAACAATTAAATTCACTACCTTTCCAGTCTAAGGAATTGTGGAGTTGGTCTCAAAAGCATTCAAAGTTGCATTCAAATTGTCAATTTCAAAAATAATGCACACGTGTGAGCGAACGCCTACGCTGACAATCATGATCATTCTAGTGTTTGTCTATAGTTGTAGTGTCCAGTCTAACAAAGATTAAAAATGCTACAGAGGAGGGTAGAAGCACAATAAACAGTATGTGTGAGTAGGAACAATGGGTGTGTTTGTGATCACTACTTTCCAGGGAGGGAGATAAGAAAGAGACCAGAACAAATGGCCAGAAGGCTAGAGGAGGAGAGACACGGGAGCAGGGCATCATCACAGAAAAATCCTACTGGGGATAGTTGTTCTGTTGCCGGCGCTTCGCCGACCTCATTTTCTCAAAGCGTGACTCCATTTCCTCTAGGACTTTGGGGGTGTACCTTACTACCAGCTTCACTGTGCCCTGAGCGGCTTTGAGGAGTTCCACAGCTTTCTCGTGGTGCTCACCTTCCACACTCTGCAAACAACACAGAAATAAACTGTGAGATTTTTATCACACGGACGCAATAACAACTGTAGTAAAGCCGACAGTTTATGGGATTATAATCCTAAGAAGCAATATAGTGTTGGTATTGTTAAGGGTTAAGATCAACAAGGTGTGTGGTCAATTTGGAAATAACAACGACCTCAGAATTTTATAGGTATAGTTTAATTTCCTGTATTAAAGTCTGTAATTTGGAAGTTTAATAAGAGAAAAAAACAAGCAACAATGTCAACTGGGTGATTGTTAAAGCCAGATTCTGGCGCTGCAACCCAAGCGCAGCAAGCAGACAGCACAACTGCCAGATTTTTCTGTTTTATTACAGTTCATGGATTTCTTTTCCTCATAATCTGTATATAAAACCTAAGGAAAGAGGACTGTAAGGCCGCTTGAAGCAAATTAATGTCTGGGGATACACAAGTAAAATGTGCTTGGATAAAAGAAGAAGGACTTTAAGACTGTTCATTTGCTCTAATAGCTGAGGAGTGCAATTCATGGCCTAAAGGATACTGACGCTGTGTTAAATATCATCAGCATTGCCCTTTGGCTTTGTATTTCACTACGTACTGAAATGCATGACCTGTCCAATAAATGTTTGAATATTGTCAGACTGAAGTGTGTCATCCTTCAGCTTCAATTCTAACCATACTGCGTAATTCATGATTCTGTAAAATCAACATACCACCCCATTGACAGAGAGGAGCTGGTCGCCTCTCTTCAGACCTCCATGTCGGTCAGCGATGCCTCCTGGAATGATCCGTGAGATATAAATCGGTGAGTTTTGCTCTTTTCCACCCATTATGTTGAAACCCAGGCCTTCTTCAGTTTTAGGCAGTTCCACGACACGTGGATGAGAGTGTCCCTCACTGGCTGCAAAAGCTGCCACAGTAGCCTACAAATAAACAAGAGGCGTTGTTTAACATTTGCAAATATACAGTAATAACTGCACTCAACCAGCAACATGTAACGTTTCAGTAAGACAGAAATGGTGTGAAATTAGGAATAGATGGTATTTAAGTGGGGCTACCTTCGCTGTGGCGTTGGCCCTGACCTCAGGAGTGCTGTTGATGTCCACCGTTTCATACACATGCTCATAAACCTGAAAAGACACAGTTGGAAATACTTTGTGACATCCCACCAAGATCTGCACATTTACATTAATGTCATCTCATGCAAAAAGTGCATTAAGAGTAGCAAAGACAAAGTGTCTCACTTCTCTGACAGCGTTACAGAATTCACTCTGTAAGACCCTCTGCAGCGCCTGCAGCTTCTGGGGAGGAACTTCCCCCGTCCTCTGGAGCTTATCAAGCAGTTCAACAGCACGGTTAATATCTGTAAACAAAAAACACACACACATACACAACTATCAAGATTTATATTGATACCTACGTGAAAGCCGGAGGTCAGTCTGTACTGATATAAAACTGAAACAAGTAGCCTTGGCTCTTGGATTACAATGCTGCTTATGTTCCCTATAATTAACTAACCATGAATCAACATAAACCAATTCTGCAAGTTCCACTATATAAGCCTTACAGAAAGATATGGAACTTCACATTTACTGCATGCATTTATTAAATATTAAATATTCTACAAGTAAGTATAAGTAATTGCCTGCAAGGGCAGAGGGGATGGGGCAAACATTATCAGCTGATCTGTCAAAATAAATAACACCAAGATGAACTGCAGCAACAAGGGTAAAAAAAAATGTGTGACTGAGGTGAGGAAGTGTGACCTTTTCTTTTCCTTCTGAAGTAGAATGAGGAATTCACTCCACATCCGTGTGTTAACTGCCACTTTAGCTAATTAATGAATTAGCTATAACTTCATTATTCTAGTAGCTATACCCAATTTGAAGGGGTTGTTTCACATTTACTTAAGGATTTCTGTACCTACACTAATACTACAAGCGTGGTTGTTTGTTAAAGTTTGTTTTCAGTACTGTCCCACCATAGTTTATTAACACACACAGCAGGAGCTAATGTCAGCATTTGTTCAA
This sequence comes from Semicossyphus pulcher, assembly GCF_022749685.1. NCBI lineage: Eukaryota > Metazoa > Chordata > Actinopteri > Labriformes > Labridae > Semicossyphus > Semicossyphus pulcher. The sequence goes on from NW_027211603.1 coordinate 13,910,211, forward strand.
AGGAAGACTGAGATTGAACAAAGGTTATGATGTAAACAATTCCGTCCGCTCATCCTTGATGCTAATGATTAGTAATCTGATGTAACAAAGTGTATAAAGCCTCAACTTTATGGTGGAAATATACGTTGAATCTTTGACAAACAAGCTAGGTTAAGTGATCACTGTCTGTTGTAACTATTATTAGCTAGTTAGCTAGTGGACAAAAGATTATATTCATAAAAACTTAGCCGTAATCTGTACTTTAGGTCAGTGCAAAAACAATATACACTATTGATCACAGCCATTACGATTAGCTGTCCGCAAGACATAGTTAACACACCCATAAGAACTTATCAAGAAAGTATGCCGTAGATAACAATCACCATCTTGCTAACGCTAGCCAAGCTAGGCTAATGTTTCCCCCGGTATCACAACAAATATTTCTTAGCTAACACTAGCTAGCCAATTAACGTTACCTCTTTCCAATCGCACAGGCTCCCCAAGCGATGCCATTCTTGAAATAAATTGCTACTGGTTGTCAGATAGATATTGCGTTAAACGCTAGATATGGAGAACTAAAATTGGTAATCCTGGCAAGCGTTACGTGCGCTTAACCGAGACGATAAATCAGATTAGCCAAGTTAGCCGGCTAGGCTAGCTGCCAGTGTCATGGGGCGTTCAAGGAATCCTCGTAATTTGTAACACCACACAATTCGTCACATTATTTCCCGTAGTCACTGGATGCTCATGAGCCAACATAGATGGCCTCTTGCCAAACTATAATTAATTAGTCGTTGTGTTAGATTAGCTAAAAATAATTATTTAATAATGCTACATATGTCAGTGTTTAAAAATGCTAAGTGTGGGAGACAATACAAGTTATTTCCTTCTTACACCATGAGTGTTTCAGTGCATATTTTATTTCTGTATAACCTTCATTCTACGTTTTAGGTAGCCTACTGCTAGGTAACTACTACGGTGTGAGGTTTAACGTCGGTTTCAGTTAATATGATCTCAAGAAACGTAATCATTATAGTTCTCCTTCGCTGACATTAAGAAAAGCTGAGGAAGTAGTACCCACTGTGATCCCATTTTACTATTTAACTATAACTCAATCAACAGAAGCTGCCATCATCTATGTGGTAGAGCATGGTTTATTTAACAGCTGTACTTAACCTCTTCATGGATGCTTAAAGCTCCAGATATCGTCACATAATGTCCTGTGTATTGGTGACAAGGGACCAGCCAGGAGCTTCCAATAGAGTCTTCTTTCGATGACACCTGGAAGGATCGGCCTCTCTGCTGCCCTCTGCTGGTGACTCTGCAGAACACCAGTCTGCAGAAAACTGCTGCTGCACTGCTCTCTGTGTGGGCTGAACATTTCAAGCATGAATCACTCCTGACCACACCCCAGCTGGTGATGACACACAAAGTGTTTGCGTTTGACAGCTGATGAAAAACACCTGCTGTGACATCATTGAATGGGGCGTGGCCAGAGGCACAACACACTTGTATGAAGGGCCAAGATTTTGTTGGGAAACAGCTATTTTTATCCTTTTCTGATGCAATAAGCCAAATGTTTTTTCATAGCTTTTTTTGGTCTTGTTTTTGTCTTTCAGCTTCAGCCGGAGCTCTGAGTCAAAGTAACACTACACCGTATTCACATGCATGATTTATGATCTAAAAAGACAATATGCGCTTCACCCTGGTTTAAAGACGACTGATTATTTCAGAACCACTTTGTCCATTACTTTAATGACTGGAGGGTGGCAGTTTTACATTACTTAAGTGTTGTTGAACAAAAATAGCTTGAGGCTTCTGCTCATGATGGACGAAGAAGCTCAGAGTACCTTGTCTAAAATACACTGCAGAAGGTATGATTCATTTTTTTGTTGGTGCTCAGACATATAAATACAAATTAAGTAAATAATTCCAGTTCTATCTAAAGGTTGATATTAATTCTTTGTTGTTAATGATTGAATGACAGGAAACCTTTTTTTTTTTATCATTCATTCATGATAATGAATCATCTGATGCCTGCTTCTCATCCTCCTCAGAGGTGATGAAGAAACTCTTTATTTGTCTTCTGTATAAGAATTGTAACTTACAGCATCTTCATCAGAAGATCCGAGAAAAAGAGAAAGTTGAACATCTTTTGTCTGTTCATGAGAAAAATTGTTGTCCCTTTTCAGCAATTTCTTTTCCAAACCACATAATGCAGCGTCTGGGTTTCTTCAGAGGTCGCACTTACCTTCAGGAGGATGAGGAAGTAAAGGAGGTGGTTGGATGACATATAACACAAACATAAGACCTAGCTGAAGCTGTTGTTGAAGATTCATATCAGCTTTTTTTATGACTGTCTTCTATTTCTGAAATATGTAATATTTTGGGTATATTTGAAATGTTTTGTGATATTAAGATGAAAAGTTGAACACACTTTTTAATGTTTTCCTGCAACAACCCTAAACTTGGTGTGCAGGACGTTATCACGATGCGATGCACAAATATATAATCTGCAGGAGGGAGTGCTGATATGCAGCTGCAGTGGTCTTTCAACCCCGGAAAGCAAACCAGTTAGCATGGATTTCCTTTTGTTCACGGTTCAGCTGTGTAGTACAGCACAGCTGTAATGATTGTTCTTGAAGATTTAAAGGTGGACTTACCATGCACTAATAACAAACCTTTGGGTGTTTCTTTTTAATGTACACACATGTATGGTTGGGTGAATCCATCACTGACAGACTCGGGCATGCTTCATCTGCAGCCATAGCCTACTCATGCTAGTCTACACTTGTGTGTGTAGGCGCTCCTCTTGTGATGTTTAGTTGCTCTAGTTGTGAAATATCACATGTGCAGCTGGAGTAACAGTGCAGTAAATCTCTGAGCACCCGTATGTAAACACCAAACCATCAAAGGACATACTGTAGGTTTGCGTTGCAGTGATGATGGGCTGGTGGGAAGCAGGAAGTGTTTTAGTAGCACTTTTCCCGGCCTCAAGATAAAACCAAGCGATGCAAAATATCCATAAAACAATCGGCTTTTCATGATTTGAATTTGGAGCATTTTGCAGCATTGTTTGTGCGCGTGAATGTGTGTTTGTGTGTGCCTGCCTGCCTACTTTCCTGCCGGCCTGCCAGCGTCATAAAGTTTATCCTGCCTAGAAATACACTGTTGAAACTTTATCGACATTGATTTTGTTTTTCAGTTGCCTATAGTCATTTTTATTTCTTCAAATATTTCAGTTTAATATTGCAAACAACTTCACAACATACAAAATGAATAATATTAACCCAGAAACATGTCAATGAATAGATTTTATATATATATATATATATAATTTTTTTATATATCTTGTCCTCTGGTGGGGATAAAAAAATAAACAGCAAAGCTTTGACAACAGCACCTTGACATAGTATGTAATTCCAACATTACCTTGAGAAGTTTAGAACAGTAAACAGATAAATTACTTGAGAGGAAGATTGTTTTCTGCTGAATATGTAAACGGAATGTTTTTTGGTCAGCATCGTATCCTTTTTTGTAAGTGGAGAATTTCTCGATTCACAATTGAAGCAGCATGCAAGCTTTTGAAGATGAACTGTCCTCTCTCATTCCTTGCCTGTTTTTTTCCTTCATTTTCTAATTCTTGGCAACGTAAACAAATCACAATGTCTGGAGGAATGTGATATAGTAATTTAAACTGGGCGCAAATGACTGATCAGATTTTTTTTAATTGTTTACAAGGTCATGAATATGTTCAATAAATAGACTGTAGTATCACTTTTACTGTATAAACTTCATCTTTTTTTACATGCAGTCCATAAAATTTTCATTTGACGGAATAATTTACCCTGTTATGTATATATACAAATAGATATTTTCTCTTTATTATCTTTTTTAAACTCTTCAATAAAATCTATACATTTTATACACTATCTCCCTCTTTTAATGGTCAATGTGCATACACATGAAGTGTCTATCCTTATAAACCGCCAGCCGATCTTCTTTTTGCTATCCATGGTAAGCGCTCGCACGTAGGACTGGGTTGTCCTGCATTGGGAATTATAATGCCGCTTGTCTATTCCTCTGCAGCCCTCCTTTGTGTACCCCATGGGGTTGCATTTGGTCTCATAAAAGTATTGCTTCAGTTGGCCATTGGGGACAGGGACCTTTTCCATGACGGTAACTGTCTGCCCAGACATGTCTATTGCCGTCTTTTTATCCACAGCTGTCACCCACTGGCTAATACTGTCACACACACTGAGCTCTCCGCGCCGCGAGGGATCCGAGTGTCGCCGCACCCTCATGGACATATTAGCGGCGTCCAGATAGTTTTTGTATTCCTCCAGGAGAAAGAGCAACGGCGGCTCCAAAGGCACTTGGTTGCTGATCATCACCCGCGAGTCGTACATGTCGACATCCTTGGTCTCCGCGGTGACCATAGAGGACGGGCCCCCACCTCCCTGGCTCTTATCGGCCCCCTGTCCCAGCTGCGCCGCCTCCCCCTCCACCTCCAGCAGCTCCTCTATCACCTGCTCAAACGTGTCTGTGAGCGAGGGCAGCTCCCCGCGCTGGCCCGGCCCACCGCCACTCTGTGGAGTCCCGTGGCCTCGTGCGGCCGTCGCAGCGGCGCCCAAGTAGCCTTCCGTCCGATGGCCCCGCATGCCCGGGGCGTCTCTCAGGGGCGCAGCTCTCATGCAACTGAAGTATGAAATAACCATAGTAAGGAACAGGATGGTCATCACTCTTCTAACCTGGTGGAACTGCAAAGAGAAAGAAAACAAGAGGGAGGCAGGGGGGAGAGAGGGAACAAGACGGTTAATCAAAGAGAATTTCAATGAACTCAGCTTATTTTTGATCCATAATGCACCATGTAAGCCTTCCCTCTTATTTACACCCTCTACTCTTTCTCTGCGAGCCAAACAGGGAGCCAGTAGCTTTGGATTAATCATAAACTGTTTTTATGAAACTGATCTTGGCGCTGTGTCATCATCAGTGTTTTCAAATTGTTTGCAAACTGTTATCATTCTGTTCCTATGTGATGTCTGGCTTACATTTCTATTTGTTGGCAGCGAGGCACAAAAGCTGTGCCGAGCATCAGAGAGATCGCTTATTACAAAAGATAAGATCACACGAATAGATGTCACTACATCCTTACAGGCCTGCTATTATTTATGAGCTTTTTTTTTTTCACTGCTCTGTTAAACTGTGGAGTTTATTTCGAGTGTGGGAAAGGATGTGTAGTTTTATAATGACTCAACCTGTCATTCATCCCTCACTGCGTGAATCACTGTGTGGTCTTGTCAGTTTTGACAGCTCATACCTCCCCCGTATAAAAAGAACTTTATTAAAGACTTGGATTTTTATAGCTTTAATTTCACGTTTATTAGGGGTAGTAATTTCCTGGATTGTTAGATTTTGTTTGTCTAAGCATGTGAGGGTCGATTGTGAACGGGCACAATCTGGACAGGCCGCGCGTGTGTTGACAGAAGGACATGGTTGTGTTTGTTTGGTTTGTTTGACGAGCTCATGTTTTACTGTTTGACCAGGTCATTACCGCGCTAACGAAATCACCATTATCAACCTCCTACATGGCCAACACTTAGCGACAGGCTGAGAGGGGAATGGTTTGTTTGTGTCAGCTTGGACAAACACTGGAGCATTATTATTATTATTATTATTTCCTCTTTAAAACTGATCTGTGCAGCACGACAGGTCCGCCACTAAACCTCATAGTCATGAATGGGAGTTTGTTTGAGACTGTTTGCTTTCTGCAGGTGGATGGCGAGAGCACTGCAGGATGAGGAAACTGAATGACAGAAAGATGTGTCATCATCCCTGCGTCGGAGAGCAACTCACAAGATAAGCAAAGCAGTGCCGGGGAGGGAGGAAAGAGCCACAAGGACAGGTGTAGCGGAAACACTGAACTGGCAAATCGCATAAGCATCTCTTACCTTTTGAGAAGCTCTAAGACTCACAGCCAATCAATGATTCTGTGGACATCCAACGAGATGTGAAAGCAACCATAATGAAAAGAAAATCTAGATCTTGCTTTCCGCAGGGGCTCATTTAAAAATAGCCCCTGTGCTCTCTGCACGTCCCAAACTTCGTACAGGAAAACACGGCGAGCGAGCACACTCCTCAGAGCGGACACGGGGAACCTTTACAGTACAGGGAGGAGGCAGGACCCCACCTTAAAAGCATTTGTTTCATTCTTAATTGGTATCTGGGGCCGTGGCTGCAATTAACCAACACCGCGGTGACTGCCATAGAGATATCTGGTCTAAAAATAGACGTGCTGGGAGTCTCACAGTCTCTATTCAGAATATCACATCCTTCTTCTTAATGAGCCACTCATTCCCCAAGCTCGGTGACGCGCTCCTCCTGAGTGTGTGAGTTAAGGGGAGGGCATGGGGAGGGGCTGGTTTGTGTGTGTGTGTGTTTGCAGGGAGATGGGGGTATTTTTCCTCTCGCCAATTAAAACAACAATGTGGACAAAGCCAAGATTAAGGAGATGATGATCCTTTTTTTAATGTGAAATATTGTTAATAAAAGCAAACTCCAAGCTTAATAACCCCTGAAATATTGTGAAGAATTTGGTTCCAATAAGGAGAGTTTTCTGTGAGGCTTCCCAGAACAGAAACCACGTAGGTTTACGGGATCGAGGCCAGTCACGAGCCTTTATGTGTAGGATGCATTTAGGCTGATATTATTATCAGCATCACGCTCAAGTGGTTCCACTTCCACATGACGGAAATGAAGGCAGAGGGCTGATTACTGTTAGGCGTCAAACTTCATGCTGGAAATGGTGCAGACGAGGAGTGCTGCATCTTCCGTAACAGACCACAGGGGTAATATTGCAGTAGCAGGGGGTGGAGAGAGTGCCAGCGTCATTTCGCAGCATAACAACCACAGATGACGTCTCTTCCAGGTCTCCATAGGGGAGAGAATGGAGGGGAGGGGGGGGGGGAGGTTGCTGGGGGTAATGCCACTCAACAGTGTGCAATTGCGTGCCATTCCCCCGGGTATCCTCACACCGGGAACAACAAATGATTTTATTTCTATCTCTGTGATTTCCTGTTTCCATCAGGACAATCAATATGGCTTATGCTCTCAATCAACATCCTGTTAAAATGCGATAAAGCCAATGAATCATTTAATTGCTGTGGGACCGGCGGAGGATCTCTGGCTTATATCTACTGGAGGCTAAATGTGACAACTGATTGGTTTGCTCTTGTTTTATACATCCAGTAAGGAACGTTTTATGTGCACTGCCGGATTTCGCTGTTAATAAAAAAAGGCGGCTTGCGAGTTAACACAATGAGCATGAATAATAAAGCAAAAGGGAGGAAGTGCATATGGAGGAATGTTTGGAATAAAAATGTCGGTTTTTCTGAGCCTCTGAAGCAGCTCTGCAACTATGACACTACGTAACACAAAGATCCCGTTTCTTCTGACGACATTGTTTAAAACATCACCTTTAAATTGGATCCAGGTTCATTTATGTTTGAAGACGCACGTAAATCACTCCTGCAATAACTGCCGCTCAAACACGCCTTTTATTCCCGACAACACCTCGGGCATGAAACAGCCGGAACAATGGGAGCAGGTGAGTGTGTGGACTCTGTCTCCTGTTTGTCTCCAGATGACCACCTGTTCGTCTGCTTTGAGAGCGCGGCTGTATGGCGGGGATATGTAACTTACCCTGGCGTTTTATTCTTTGTGCCAGGTGGGGATTAAAGTGATAAATGCCTCCTTTGACAGATGCTGAAAAGTTTCTCTAAAGCATGAAAGGACTAGCACGGCTATAGTATTATTTCACATTCAGTGCTGCTCCCCCCCCCCCTTAGCCTCGCTGCACACTTTAAAGCTCCATCTTCAGCAACAGCAGGCGTGATACCTCAGGAACCGTTAGGAGGGGAAATAAACATCAAAAAGACGAGATGAAAGAGGGAAATATGCCCGCCACATTTGAATAGAAATGCATGACCTATAGCTACATTTGTTCTCCACTCCCTTGTGGTTATCCGCCTTTGTTCACTACCTCAAGATTAGTGTCGGCTACAGCTATTTACCTAGCAACATGTTTTGTCACGTTCAACACGTCTCGCACACAATGCCAACCGCTCAGCTGGAAGACAAGAAAGCTCATGCTATCAAAATGTATACCCGAGGAGCCCTCCTGTGCCACAGTGCAGCACTTACAAAAAGGCAATTAGAGTTGTCTGCAGTAATGGCTGACACACGTGGAAGCTGGCTTCCTTCAGATCTGTTTTCAATCTGACACAGTTTCAGAGCACGTTTAGTAATAGATGAGCATCACTGAGGGATTATACCTGGCCTCCAGGCCAACCCGGGCCACTGCCCTGGAAAGAACGCCATTCAAAGAGCTGCTGAGTGATCTGTGCTATCCAAACGAGACGCTGCCGCCCTCCCACACTGTGTGCAACAATGAAAGCTTACATTAGAAACACATTAAGTATAACTGACTGTCATAACCGACTCTGACTTCAGACCTCAAACTTCTCTTTAAAGGTGCAAAACTCTAGTTTATCTACAGTGCGATTTAGTAACAGTTAATTACACTAACAAAAATTCCACCATAGTTATTTTAATATGAATCTACAAAGCTTAACACTTAAATATAACCAACACACCTACAGCTCCAAACGAACACGGCTGCAGTTCCTAGCTTTGAACACTGGAGGGCGCGTGAGACCGTGAAATAATAAGAGCTTCTCTTTCTCCCTCCCTCCACCTTCCTCATGCCTCTTTCCCTCCCTCTTGTGAAACACGATAGATAGATAGATAGATAGATAGATAGATAGATACATAGGTTTTTCCTTCCTCAGACGCACAAACAGTGTTTGTTGTGCATAATTGCAAACAGGCAATAAAGTTAATTCAAATGGAATTTACTCGCAGCTAAAGACATATGGCCATATATTGCATTCTTTGTAAACTACATCATAAAACCATCATGTAACCGGAATTACTGCTGTGTTCTTGGAAGATACGTTCACATGTCACAAATGAGCCAGTTTTCCACCGCGCTATAAACAGGGCTTTATTTCAATCCGCCAGTAATTTGAAGTTATTCACCATGAGCGCTCACAACACCAAGAAGTAGACCCAACAGTGTATGTTGGCCGCCGTACTTGGGCGTTTAGGTCTCGGGTTTCCTATAAAGTCTTAATGAGTTCATCAAAGTTTATTTTCCTCTCCAAAATAAAGAAATAAAAACTCAATGGATTCTTTTTGTTGCACGGTTCAACGCGAAGCAGGCTAGGTGCGTAAAAATAGACTAAACACAATGAACAAAGAGTTGTTGGAGCTATTTATGAGCATAAAAGTTGTTCGAACGTGGCTGGATTGTTTCCACTTTGTAACTCAGGAGAAATGATAATACGAAGTCACATCGCTCAGGCTGAATCTAATCTGAAACAACAGTGTTTTTTCTTCTCTAGATTACATCTGCTGAGCTCGTGCTCTCCACTGGAAACCCAATCAACATAATAACTCCGTTTTTTATTAATGAACGTGCGGATAAGGTTACACATATCCCCTCTCTCGGGCTGCGGCGCTGTCTGTTCGCAGGAGAACCGGACTTGATCGAGCTACTTTTAGACCCCCCCTCCTCCCCTCCCCAACACCACACACACACGCACACACACGCATATGAACACATACACTTGTATCTTTTCCTCAAGACGCACCAAACAAAGCTCAAAGTGCGTAAAAGAAGTAATCGAAAAGCAAACATTGACATACCTTTCACTGCCCAGTCGTAAAACAGACCATTCAACAGGACAGTAGTGTCATCTGGGATGTTTTGGACAACTCCCTGAGTAATTTACTTTCGCGATATTTTCCTCTCTGTGTGTGCTCTCCCCCGACCGGCTTCAGGATATCTCTTCAGCTTTGGAGCAAATAGATTAAATTATTGATGGTGGAAATTGCATGGCTGCTGAGGTAATGCACTCCCATGGCTGCGCGGCTCCTGTGGAGATGTCTGAAACTGAAGTTGTCGCATGCTGAAACGCTGCAGCGGCAGCAGCAGCAGCACCGCGGGAGGAGGAGGAGGAGGAGGAGGAGGAGGAGGAGGAGGATGATGGGAGACCTCTGGAGCTGAAATGAGGAGGCTCTTTGCAACTACAGTAACTTTACTACACAATGACGCTGCAACATGTGACCTGCCGCTGGCTGACTGGTCGCCACCAAACTCCTGTTTAAACAGCCCCGAGGCGGAACTATTAACGCGCGTTCCGTGCGCATTGTGTGCTTCTGTTTGTCCGCATACCGTGCAGCCTGCATCCACACCAGAATGTCTGGCGGTATATAAAGCACGAGCCAAGCCTCTCCTCTTCCGTATTTCGCTCACCGAGGCAAAGAGGGTTTCTTTTTCTTTTCTTTTTTTAAAGGTTTTGCGTAACAGCGCGTCTCCACCAAGTCGTGATACACTGCGAGCCATTTCTAGATGGCCTATTTATGTAAAATTAGATATTCAGAGAAGTAAAAATAAGCACTTCTTGTACCGGTGTGCAGGGAGTGAGGAGGAGGGGGGTGTTTGAGTCTATAGGATATATTTATGAACACCTTTTTTAGCCTTTTACTCCATTTTAGGCAGCATGAGTCCTCCTGAATCTATCCTCCATCCTCGATATAGAAGATTCTCACATTATTCTCCTGTAAAAGTGGAACTTTGACTCATTCCTCTTACATACAAAGCCCTGGCTATGATCCTAGAGGAGGCCCATCATCTCTGTGCAGTAAAATGTGAGCTGTTAGAACATTGGGATGGCAGCAGACACTGGAGGCTAACAAACATGTGAACTTATCGCAACAATTCTGCTTCTGCTTGCTTTTTAAAGTGAGCCATCTCCACAACAGATGGATGACTCCCCTGCAAGTGCTCTGCAGTGTAGTAACCAGCTTTCACAGGTTATTATAACCAAATGTCAGCTAAACAAACGCACTGAAATTATGTACACAGAGCTTATACTTGCTTTCGCTTCTTGATGCTGTGTTTCCAACATTTTAGTGTCTTTTAAAAAGCAGGATTCTAAATACAAATGTCAGCAGAGCCACAACCTTAGCTCGGAAACTCCACCTCTGGTGGATACAGGAGCGGGCGTAATGGGGAACTAGCAGCTCATTATCCCTGTGACTTGGCCCCGGTCCAGTGCAAAGATTTATTGTGATGCGTTTTGCTGTATTGCCATCATGATTCCTCCCTGCACGAGCCCATGAGCCGGAGAGCTCTTGTTTGGCATGTAGCAGTATGGGAGTGGATGCTCACACCTGCTTAATGAGTCACTCCCACCTCCAACACACCCGGGGACATGCCAAGATAGATATAGCCCTCCCCGAAGGCTCACAGGAGGTGAGGGCAAACTCTGGATGACAAAGAGTTGCATCAGCAATCACTGAGCGACATGACTCCAAAGAGGATGAAAAAAAGAAGATGCACACTGCACAAGGGGGCTGTTCCAAACAAGTAATTCATAAATAAATCACTCGGCATCTCATTAGAAGAGCAAAAACAACAACATGGTCCCTCTCATTTGTGCAAATGCAACACAACTGAAGGTGGCGTGTCAGGAGATTAGCTCGTGTGTAGCTTTGAGGTCTGGATTTCTGAATGGAGCTAATAAACTGTGTAGTAACTGGGAGCAGAAAGGAGCCGTGCTAGCATCTTTAATACTCATCCCATGAAGGGTCAAGCGCAGGAGGAAGGTGTGCAACCAGGAGTCTTTCTGAAAACTGCTAAACCGCTAATTCACCGGAACCGAGGTGTAAGATTTCTTTAGGTTTAAGATTTCCTGACTAAAGCCAGTAACTCCAAACTACCCGAGGCATTAGGATCAGGCCTTTTTCTGTGTAATGTGGCAAATATCGACAGGTTTCAGCCACGTGCTCTAGCCACACACACACACACACACACACACGGGATGTGCGGTAACAGTTGGGTTTGTGCAGCAGAGAGAAGAAACAACCAGGAGCAGACAACACGACACACTTGTATAACCTTTCAAGGCTTCTCTACACTACGCTGACATGTCCGCACTGCCCAAAGCTTCACTTAACAAGGAGGAATTATGCCTTCCTTGTGCGAGAGAGGAGCCGTGTAAAACGGACCAAATGACATTTAGTGAAATGCCATTTTCACTGGGGATAAAGGAAGGCGATGGGGGTATTTTGATCACTGCGTTCCTCCTCGACAGGAAAACACGTCAGCTGAGAAAACCTTTGTGAGCGTGGCTGCGTGACGTCAAAGGAGACGAGGGGCGGGGACAGCGAGAGAACTCCTGACTGATAAACTCATTTTTAGGCCTTCTTCTAAGCTGATGCTAATGTCACCTCTCCTGTGATGACAACAACCTTTATTGTAATCATGAGGCAGACACAGAAGAGCAGGCCTCTAAGCTCCATATGTACTCCTCCCTGCACAGCCTCCTACAGCTGATACATTATGTCCATAGTGGCAGAGACTGCAAATTACTCCACAGCCTATTAAGCCTCTCTCTGTCTCTGTCTGTCTGTCTCTTTTCTTAGCTTATGCCTTCCCCCTCTTCCTCTTCCTCCCCCCTCCTCCTCCTCCCCAATCCAATATCACCACAGCATCAATAACCTTTGCATGGTTCACTGCTGAGGGAAACACACTAATCATGCCACAAAATGATTGGAAAAGCGGAAATATTTCTTATGAGAGTGAAAAAGGAGGCATTTTTCTACACAAATGAGGCTGTAGGAAAGTAAATCAGAGGCTTAATCTGACATATCCTGCTATTATATGCAAGTACAGATTGATCTTTTAACAAATAAGAGACATAAATCTGATATTATTTGTATGAAAATGCAAGAAATCAGCTCCTAAGTGAGTCTGAAGCTGACTCTCCTTTCTAACATTCAGGAAATGAAGATATAAATGTTTTATGGTATCGAGAAGTTTCCTGGATGCAGTGATGTGCTGCATGTTCACACGCTGAGAGGCACTTGAATGGTTCGCCGGCATGATCGAACATTTCCTCACGCGCACGGTCGCGCGCGCGCTCGCAGACGGCATCATGAATCCTTGTAGTCCCGCAGTGGTCCGACGTATAAGACGTCTTTACATCCACGGTGTATTAATAACTCATCGTGGGCTTCATTACCGTTAAATCACCATCACGCCACAGTGACGAATCACTGATAATTAAAGGTTCCGAATCAGGTTCGTGGCTTCGCCTCGTGCCAGAACTTGTTTAAACAAGCCTGCTAATTGATGAAGGTGTTGGTGATGAAGATGATGGTGGTGGTGACTAAAGCAGCAGCAGCTGCGGCGGCGGCGGCGGCGGGCGATGTAGCCCACATTTCCATTATGATTAAGATGATTAATATTCGCTCTAAATATAACGTGACGGCCGCCTAACCGTGAGTCCACATTTCTGCCATCAACAGTCCAAAATAATCGATAGCCTATTTATAATTTATATTTAAACATTATCAGCTTGGAAAATAGACAAGTTATTACATTTCATGAATGGAAACGTTGAGTTAAAGCGGGAAAGCACACACGGACACCGAGATTTATTATAAACAAATACCTGATATTTAAATGAAAAGAAAATTGAACGTCCTAAATTGAAAACCAGATTTCGCCAAATCCCTTTAGCACCCAAAGTGCACCAATTGATCGCAACGGAAAAGCGACACACTAAGGCCAACATTTACATTATAAAAAAGCACGAACACGTTAGCTGTATGAAGCATAATAACATTAATGCTAACCCTTATTTCTGCAGAATGCATTTATTTAATTTTTCGTTAAATAAAAAGGCCTACCGAAAGAATTTCATCTGATTTTTTTGCAATGAAAACCTACCATCAGGTTTGTTATTGACGCCCACCCCAACTCTGCAGAGCTGAGAGTGCAGAGAGGGAGAGAGAGAGAGAGTAAGAGAAAGGGAGAGAGAGAGAGAGAGAGAGGGGAGATTCTCGGTAAAGATAACACACGCGGAGACGCACGCACACAGTCGCGAGCGCACGCAGGCGCACGCCCGCACACAAACACACGCAGCCCCATTTATGGACTGATCCGCTGACGTACATTGCAGAAAAGTGCTATAAAAAAACCTTCATACATACAAAGTGTGTCGTGCCACCCCACAGACCCCTCCTAACCCGCCTCCGCTCATCCCTCCTCCTCCACCCAACACGCCCACGCCCACACCATAATCCCACGTCTCAGTAGAAAAAAAAATAAATAAAAATACTGCTACATGGTCAGAAAATAGGCATTCTGCAAGGAAAATATTATATTTATACAAAAATACAACCGGAAAAGATGCTGCAATAAAAAAGCCCCTTGAGGAATCTGTGAACAAAAGGCCAAATATTTCTTTAAAGCATCACAATTCTCCTCTTCTCACAGAGACTAAAACGCGTACCGTTTCGTTAAGTAAATTATTGTCGGATCAAATTTAAAGCAATAAATGTTTTTGTGGTATTAATGATGCGGAAACGTGGCTCGTGTAGTTGCGACGCAGCCTTTATTAAAGGATCCTTTTTATGAATGTCGGGCAGACTGATAAGTAACATGATCTATTTTGGTTTCACTGTCATATAAAATGAGCACTAATAGGCTGTAATATGCAAAAAGCGATGTGCGCGCGTTACACCGCTGGCTAAAAAATGACCTAAAACGCCGGCGGAGAAGAAGTCACATAATTCTAATGAAATTATGGATTTACTGGATTCATTGTTTTTATGTGAAAATACAGCGTGTACGAGGAGTTCTGATTTAAACAGCACTGACAGTGGGCGTTGGGGCTTTTCTCTCCTCTTTGCAACTGCTTCGTCTTGGTTCAGAAATCTTAAATCTTTGACCAGAAGAAAAAAAAAAAGACGAGAGAGAGAGAGAGAGACAGATAGAGAGAGAGGAAATAGACAATATCCAGCGCTTCTGCATTGGTGCGAGACGATTTTTTAGGCTACAAATCCTTCACGAGAGCAGAGGAATAAAATCCCACAGCAGTTCTGTGTGATGACAATTTAAATGTAGCAGCCTCACGTGACAGATTTGACGCGTGCCTTCATTTAGAAAGAAAAAAAAAAGAAAGCGAAAGAAAAAAAAAACGCTGCATCCCGAACAATTGCATATCAAGCCATCTTATCTCTCTCCATCACATTCAGCCATAACATCTGTCAGTGGATGCACTTTGACCACGCCCATCTTTATTGTAATTTTACACGGGAATAATGGAACAATTTGTATACTACTGTATAGCAGGCTCGCTTTGGCAAAGCCGGCGAATTACACGAGTCAAAGCCATTAAGAATTAATTCATCTTTTTTTTTGTACATTATTCATCCGTAGCTGCGTTTGACAGGTCGACACAGAGCCGTGTATGGACAAAAGAGGGGGGTAGGGTAGCAGGTGAAGTGAAAAGCACCTTATGAATGAAACCGTGGAGCGGTCGTAGTAAAAACACAAGTGATTTGATGGCGATGACGGGAGAGGGGGGGTGAGGGGAGGGAGGGAGGGAGGGAGGAAGAGGGGGGTGGTGGGGTAAAGAGTAGGGCTATTTTTGGTCGATAACAAAATCCGGAGGGTTTGAAATCAAGACAAAACATGAATGCAGCAGACCAAACACGAAAAAATAAGCACAGATAGATATGATAGATGAAAGATAAGAGGCTTTTCCGGACTATTTTTTGATATGCACCAGCATCAGTACTCCAGTTCGTGCAGGCTGGAAGCATCACTGCAGCGTCTTAAGTCCCATATTGGGAGCATGATTAGGCACAACGCAACGATTACGCAAATTATGTTGCAGCAGGCAGTGTTCGGAAACTCCAAAAAGCTGTGTTTGAAAAAATCCCCAAGCACGAAACCGAGTCCCAATTTAAACATCTCACATGACCTAAAAGCTAAACGAACGTGCACGCGTTAATATTTCATCAATTTAACTTCAAGCATGAAGAAAAAAAGAATAAAGAAAGATGCCTACGAGATATTGGTCACCTGGATCGGGTTACATTTCGGAGTTATTTCGGTCACTGATGCCCACAATGATCACACACACTGCCAAGGCGAAGAAGGCTGCATGTTGTAGTTTTTAAAGCCGAAGTTCTTTAGAGAAAAGCCCGCAAAGACGACAGGAACAAAAGAGTGACATGAAAACAATGGATTGTGCTCTTACCTTTACAAGGGGCTGACAACCACTATGTGCGTGGTTAGATCTCCGCGACCAAGACTTGCATGTCCCAAAGTTTAACGCAGTGTGGGGGGGCTTATAGGTACCGAGAATGTGCCGTGCGAAACACCAGACGACCCTAACATTTCAACTTTGACAAAAAACACATCTGTAAAGCACGAGCTCTTTTTAAATGGCACGCGCTTTTCTCTCTCCCTGTTTTAAATTGCCCTTTTTTTCCTCTCTTTTATAATCCCGTTTAATTTCCGTTCACAGACCACAGGCTCCCTCAGAATAAGCTTACCAAAAGTTGAAAAAACAATCCCAGGTTTGGCAAAGGGGGGCTGGGGAAAAGAGAGAAAGAGAGTTGGCGTCCACTCGGCGTTTTAGTCCATGCACGACTCCGGTGCCTCTGTCCAACGTGCTGAAAGCATAACACAGCCAGGGGAACTATGAGGGGGCCAAGAAAATATCTATATACTTTTGTTTGAGTGCCCACTTTAAACTGCTTTTTTTTACTCTGCTGCTTCCCCGCGTCTTGTCACGTGTATTTCCCCCTCCTTGCCAAACCAGTCCTGTTAATATTTGATCACATGTTGGTCGGACATTTCCTTCCAGATAACAGCACCTATATCACAAACGCCGGTTCAATTCAGTGTATAGTCGCGTCCAAAAAAAAAAAAAAAAGACTCCACTCTAACGCCAAATTACAACCGCTGATTCTGAGCCCCATTGTTCTTAACAGCTTAAGGCAAGTGTCACAGGTAAAGTGGCACATGTTGCTTTTTTTACGGCGCAAAAAGAACATACATACATGCATAAAATATCAAGCCTCACTGCCACAGCACCTCCAACACAGTCCTGCATCACATCCACACATTGCGCGCAGACACAATGTAATATTTCCTTACCTCTCTCACTGTACCGGCATATCCTGAGCCCAGAAATGCCTCACAATCTCTTTTCACACAAGCTTTGTCAACATCAGCCTCATCAGACATGGGTCTCGATACTGAGTTTCTCAAGTAGCCACTGAGTCCAACCCTGCCAGCAATGCGTTGCCAGACTAAACAGCAAGCACGACTATTTACTGGTAATCATCCTTCATATGCTGTGTGTTTCCATTGCTACTTACCATTTTCCCCTACGCTGTCCTGGAGATAGAAGTGTCTTAATATCCACTCACTCCAACAGATGCTGGTAGGTAATGTGTCTTGTTTGAAGTCATCATATGAGAACTTCTGCTGTGCTCAGTAGATCGCCCACCACTTCGCTGACTTATGAATCTAATAACCCTTTGCAATATCGGCGTGCTTAAACTCTCTTAGGCAACACCTTGGTGGCTCTACAGTAAGGACAAATATCAACAAGCCGGGCTTGTCAGAAAAGCTTGTACAGATATACGTAACACCCTCGCCCGGACAACGCCATTAGGGGTCTTACGTGATTGAAATAAGCGACGGCAATCCAAGTTTATGTGGAGACTAGTTCCTGACTGATGCTTCGTTCACTGCCTCAAATCTTTTAAATCCGCATCGAGCCACAACGACAGAGACATAAAACTTCTGAGACATATCCATATTCACGTGTTTGTGTTATAGACTGTTAACTCCCTCTTTGGCGAAGGGCCATAGGCCTATTACGCACTCGCACAACTGGTCATTTTGATTGTTGTAACGCGGACGGTGCACATGCAGGTCGCCTTTTATATCCCACAAAACAAATACAAGCATTAACAGCGCACTTGTCTCTGCCTATCAAGTTTTTGAGGAACTTGTTGCTGTTAAAAAAAAAAAAAAACACCCTACCGCTTTTTTGTTTGTTGTGTTTGCCGGACCAAACACTCTCAGATATACTTACATTGTCAAATTCTGTTAAAGTGCTGCGTTTTTCTCGGACAGGTATAAATCGAAAAGTTAATCCACGTCCTCCAGAGGTGTAATTCAGAGCGATTAAAGCCGGGAATGATGACTTTTTTCGATCAGGAAATATCTGGAAGTTCAAAGGCGAAATCTGTTTTCAGTAAAATTCCATCAGTTGCACTGCCAACACTCAGCCATCTGATTGTTATGCAGTGACGAAGCGCTGTGCTTGCAAGTGGAGCCCCAAATGTACGAAGTAACATGAGTAATAGGTGATATTTGCCTGACTCTTTGCCAGCATCCCAAAACTTTCTCGAGTGTTCTCAGGAAAGTGTCATTCTTGTGGTATAATTGACTTTTTGGTCATAGTTTATGGAAATCACGCAGCATGGGTGGCGCGTTATTGGAACCTGGAGGCGTGCGTCTGCAAAAGAGACAATAGCACCAACAATGTGACAAATGCACCAAACAAAAAGCTGCTCATCAAAGTGTTTCAGGGAACTCGATACCTCTAAACGTGACTCATGGGTGTAAAAGGGAGGCAACACCTTCCCCTCTCATACATGCACCGAAGCATGGCACTGATTTGACTGTTACACCTGCAGCTTTAAGACCTCAGACCAAAAAAAAAAGATGTGTTGTCAGTGTCAGTTGTCAATATTGTACCACCAAACTAGTGACACATTCAAAAGTCTCTTCTTGGCAGATAAAGTTGGGTCTAATTTGGTCTGACTACGCATGTACTCAGTCATCTCACTTGTAGAGAAAGTGGCCAAAAAAACAAACACAAAAAAAAAGTTTTTTTTTTCCCTTGCAGATTTTGTCGACTCATTTCTGTCTCAAAAACACAAGATGGCATAATCAGATAAAATTAGAATCATTAAAGCCGCTATGCTGAGAAATAGCTACTTTTTTCATGTACAGTACAAGGCAACAAGTGCTGCACTTAAGAGTCACACACAGCTTATTATCCTTGAACTAAATCCTCTCTAAATGACTTTTTCACACAGTGGCCACTCGTTACAGGCAACTAATAAAGGGAGTGACGTAAAGAAAGAGGTAACACGTTTCAGCTTGGCGTGGACAGCCTGCTGGGGATGAACAATTCCCCTCATTCGCCTCACATGATTAAATGATTAGGATGCATGTGTCCCGTCACCTCTCGGGCTCCTACCATCATCCTACTCTCAGTCCTTTCTGCTTCCTGACGTGGTAACTTGACTTGCTCCTACTTGTGATGTTGTTAACACTTCCTCTGCTCCCACAGCTTTTTTTTTCGCAGACTCTGTTACTGACTCATGCTCGTCCCTTTTCCACTATCCATGCCCTCCCCCGCACCCTTCACCACAATATCTTATGGCTGAGGCCGAGGTCATAGATCAATCACTTCATCCCCTGGGCTGCATACGACTGCATGGCATTTTGCTCTACGGTCTGCCAAGATACTTCACCTCTTTTGAGCTCGCTCTCGCAACTTTAAAGTGTTTGAGTTGAATGCATTTTGGCAGAGGGAGTGTTATTAAAATGTGAAGCGGACGGGCTGCACCGTCGGATAAATATGGAGACGAATGTGCACCATTATGCATCTTTGTGGCCTGTGAAGAAACACTGAGATTGGTATAAATATTGATATTAATTGTGTACAGCAAAGCAGCGAAGAAGATGTATGATTTAAGGATAACAGCAGGAAAGAGTCGCAGCATCGCTCTTTAGTGGTTTGCTCGTTTCCACTTGTTGTTATTACTCTGTGTTTTGTCAAACGGTCTTTACTACCTTTCCCGAGGAGCTGCCAACAACTTGCCAATAAAAGCCTGAAAATAAATCCCAGCTCCAACTCCTCGAATGATAACTGTACAAAATTAATCAGCACGTAAGTATTGTTAAAGCCATTTCTAACACTGCAGTCATTACACTTCCCTGTTTACATCCGCTAATCACATTCGGGCCCTGTCTGGTCTCAGGAATCATTACCAAAATGTAGAGTGCCAGCCTAAAAATTTGAGTCCATCAGCACTTTCCTCCCCCTCGCCGTAATGACAACTATTAAGCGAGGATGGATCCAGTCGGGGCTACGTGTATCATTACTCTGTCTCAATCTTTGTTCCATAAATATTGATAACAAGAGCCCCACGTCATGAGTTACTAGTACCTGCTGTTAAAAATAGAAGGCCGGCTGATGGCAGGTTATCTCTTACTGTCTGATCCCCGTTCGTCTCTACCTCTTGTATCTACAGGAAGTTGAGCTGTGGGGCAAACAAAGACCAGACAGAAAACAATAAATACTCTGATTACACTACTACTGCATGTCTCCTCTTTTCACACGTTAAAAGCTCAAAGACATTCTGGTTTGTAAAATAAATAAACATAAAAACATAATTTCCTCTAAATGAAGCAGTGAAAATATCTAAATCCAGTCACCCTGTTGACAATGTGCTCCATGCTGTACATCTGTCTTTCTGTCGTGCAGCTTCATAATATTTCTGTAGAGTGTGGAATTAATTATCAGGCTCGGTCGGTGACTCAGAGCTCAGGTCTTCAGAAAGTAATGCAGCCCCGTAAATAATCGCTCCTACTGCCACCATACTTCACACTGATGGCGAGCGCTGCGTTTGTGCTAATTTCGCCGTTCTATGTATAGAGTGACGGACAGTGTCAGGATGGATGATATTTGGGTTGCCCCGGTGGCTCGGCAGGCTGAAATTGGACTGAATGTGCTGGTGTGATATTGAGGGTTTCTGTCATCCGTCTTCCCCGGACCATCTTCTAGCAGTTAAACACCTGGTGACTATGTAAACTCTGTCTGTAGCGCCTGAGGGGAGAAATCTGGAGCTCTGGGTGTGACATATAAGTGCACTGATCTCCTAACTCTGAATAACCTGCGTCTGCTCCACAGCCAGGGAAGTGGAGAATGCTGCCTGTCTGCCTTTAGCTTTATGACTTCCATGGTGTGACGTGTTATCTGGGAGCGAGGCCGCCAAACTACGGAAGGAAGGTGAGCGGAAAAATGGATTTACATGATGTGGAATTAGTTAAAAAGTTTGTTTGACAAGCGAAGAGAACACAAATGAAATGGATCCAAACTTGTCTAGGATCAAACACTACTCCAGCACTGGGACTTATTCATGATTGAAATGAATGCAATTTAATTCTGCAGCCCTGAGATGAGATCGTGTGCGAGTGTTTGTGTTAGCTGGGAAGTGTATGGAGTGGTGCGAATTTGAATAGATGTATTTGCATCTTGTTGCTTAGCCAAAGGCATTATTGGTTCCCAGTGGTAGTGACCTGAAATTTTGCATGCACGACAACGCTGCAAATGGTAGCCCCTTTATGATCAGCCAAATATTGCACAGTAGAAGAACGAGGCACTGACCTTCATTGCAGCTCATATATAAAACACACGTCGACAGAGATGTTCACATTTCACGGTCGTCTCTCCTTCCACTTTCTCCGCTGAACTCTAAAAGGAAAGAAGACACAGTGAATTTAAATCTGTGCATTTGGAGTTGATGGTTCACAATGATATTAATTAATTAATAGTGGGTCCTATTTGCATCCCTCACTGCCTTCAAATATCTAAGAAGTCAGACATACCTTAATGTAACTCAAGAATTGGCTGGAAAGACGACCACATTCGCTAAATACCAGGAGTGTGCTGATTTTATAGTTAGCAGATGTAAGGACTTCATTCCACAGCAGCGCTACATGCACACTCAGGAGGTAGGTGGTAGATTGTGCGTTTAGATATTCACTTTGTGTGACTCAGTCCGACACCAGTGAACTGAAGCAGCACAGGCTGTTGACCTTGTATTGGATTTCTGAACTGGACGTTGAAGCCAACAAAAAGCGTCTTCATTTGAATAAGAAAACACAGGCTCTCTTAGATTTTTGGAACAGTTATTCAGAGTTTCCAGTACAACCACTAACCATTCTTAATGTATAACTGTAAAAACCAGTGTAATGCAACTTTAAATATACAGGAAGACACAGTCAGCAACCCTCCTAAACTCGTATCCGCATCACTCGTGCTTTTAAAACAACAGTTTTTCATGTTTTATGTAAAAGCCCCATTTCCTGACCCTTATACTAAAAACGCCTGTGTGATGATTATAATCTTTATCTGCTTAAGCACTTGTGGGAGCCCAGGAATGGGCAGGTCAAGAGTTTGAGCTCTTTTACAGTAGCAGTCTGATATAAAAGACAGTAGCAGGGACCACGCAGAGGAGGTTCAGGCTTGTGACTTGAAAACAGTTTAAATCCCCAGACTGACGAAAGCTGTGGAAGGAAGTTACATCTTCAAAGTGCCGTTACACAGAGTCATTTAAGTCCCAGCTGATGAGTAACAAAAGTGTTAGACTGAGGGAGTGTACTGGGTAGCTCCCAGGTCTGCCTGTGGGAAATATCTCTTCCCCATGTTGCGTACATATTCTGATTTAAATAAAATGTATGTTGTTATTTTACTTACCAAACAAAGAATCAAGTCTCTATAAGATGTAACCAATCGGAGGCAACTCCCTGATACAATGAAGAAATCCCTAAAAGGGCCTGATTCAGGACCAAGTAGCACTTTCTAAAAAGGGCCAATCCAATGAATTGGCAGGGGAGATATGAACCTACTGCATGTATATATATCAGTGTTGGTGTATACAGTATGTTAGCCAATAATTAAAGGACTCACTGAAAATAAAAGCAGACGAAATGTTTGAGGTAATAAGAAAATTGCCATAACTTTTTCCTCAAGTGAGCTCTGACAAGTCAGATTTTTGTCTGTTTTGCTCGGAAACCTGGCTTAATGGAACTGGCAATGCTGGTGGTTTGTTAGTTTTTGGATGTGGGATTAGTAAAAACATGGTGCCATCCATACCATCACACTAATCAAGAGTTGTATTCACGGGTATCGCTAGGCACACCTGTTTCCGACACATACAACAAAGCAGAAAGCATATCAGGCTGATTTCAACAGAGAAGGGGAGAGTTGGACGAGGTTATGCTGAGGACAAAACTTGCTCATTGGTTATTGGAGCAGAAAGTAAAAAAGGGGGGAACTTATAAAGGGTCAGTTGGTTAAATGAGCTTCCACACCGTCTAATAACAGGGCTCAAATAAACCCCTGTAGAACTTATATGTCTCATTTATACACATTGCTTTTTGTACAAATATAACAGAGTATTTCAGAAACTTCAGCGGTGCTGGTAGGTGGATTTGTTACCTTTGATGTTCCCTCTGTTTTGAGTCTTTCTGCTAAGATAAGCTAAGCTAAGCTTAGCTAGGCAGCTGCTGTCTGTAGCTTGATATTTACCAGATTGCAGACTGGTATCAATCTTACCTAACTCGCAGTAAGTAAATTAGCATATATCGGCAAATGTAAAACTATTTCTTTGAACTGCTGTGTACATTTAAATATGTCATTACAACAGGACAAACTCTGCATGTTAAAGATATAACATTTGATGTTAAGCTCGTTTTCATTTACATTTTTACACCACTTTACTGTCTTAATGGTATGAAAATATTATAAACACCAAACTTGATGAAAACTGTCACATGGTCAGATGATGTTTTTCCAAATCTCAACTGCACGCCCCCGACTCCCCCATTAAAACCCCCTCTGTACAATAAAGTCAAACACGATTCCCCATTACAGTTGACAGACAGACAGTAGGCACAAAGTTTAAAATAAAGGTCTTAAAGGGAATAAAAGCTTTGCCGTGAATGGTGAGGGAATTGTTAAGGATAATACAAAGGAGTGGGATTTCTCATGCATTTGTCTGCGAGGGATATCCCAGCCAAAGTTTCTCTATACATCAAAGGGCCGCCGCAAATAAAAGCACACTTGTCAGGGGCGAACAAACTGCCTCCTTTGTGCCTTCTACCAGCCAAATTCAGGCACACAAAGCCTTTGGATGTACAACACTGCAAAGAAGACATACTATTCAGATGACATGCTTTGCTCTCTGGTGGTTTGCTGTGTGCTTTTGTCTGCCCTGACCAGGACAGATATATAATATCACTGGATCAAAATCCTTTCAGTCCCTTTTACTCCCTGTTAAAGACTCCCGTTACACTCCCTCCCCCATACACTCCACTATTCTTTCTTTTCTTAAACAAAGTAAACTTGATGCAGCCAGATAACACTTGCAGCCCTCAGGCCTAATGCCCAAAAATGAGTCTCAAGTTCATTCAGGGTTTTTTTTTTCAGCAAAGAGCCTTGTACAAACTGTGGTCAGACAGACTGGACACATTTCCCTGCTGCCTCAGGAAATCTCTGTCTGTTTTGGTTTTTCCTTTCTTTAAACATCTGTGTCTTTTACATTCCTGTCAAATATGTTACTAGAACATTTATAAAGTTTTTTCATGCCAAGAAAAAACACAAGACTAGTTTAACCGCCTGCACAGACACTCTGACAAGACTCACATACACACACCTGTATCGTACACATTTTCCTTTTGCTCTCATCAGTCAGAGTACAAACTAATTTATTGATAATGAAAGCACTGAATTTTTTTGCATGTTAATTTGGGGTTGATATGCTTAAGTATTAGAATAGCTGTTTCACCTCTAATGTAATTTTTTGATATGGGCCTAATTACAGCCGGACACATTTCTATAGTGTTCATATACATGTATTTGCCCAAAAAGCAATTTTCCTAATAATAATTTACATTAAATGCATTTTAATGAAAAACACAATATACAGTGTCTTCATCTTTAAATGACCTTTAGCAGAATGTCTTCAACCAAGTCCAGTGGCCTTTTGGATTAAGCTAATGACCCTTAGCAGTAGTTCTGTGATTCAGGGCCCCTCAAAGGAGTCAAAATGTATGTGATGGGCTCATAATGATTAGCATAAAGATTTTAGCTACACAAAAGTATTTTGTTTTTCAGGCTTCTACGGTTTCCTCAAAATGAAAAATCTGCTGAGAAAAAATTTAACTTTAGTGTGACCATTAAAACCTCAGTGTAGAGTAGACGTTACTTCATTTTAAAAGCACAATGTCAAAGAGGGGGGATTACTCTGTTTCCCATTTTAAGACATACATATCCTTTAACAGTGTTGGATGTCCAGACTAAACGTGGGTGAACTTTCAAATCTGTAGGTATCTCCAGGCTTTTCAGCTCAGTCTGCAGGCTGCTGTGAACGCCAGGTTTCACACAGTTTTTTCTACACGTGACATCACAAAGTGCAGCCTCAGCGGGCTTCGGAGAGCTGGCCAATCAGAAGAAAGCGGGATTGTAGGGGCGGGGTTTCTTAAAGGGACAGAGCTGACTGAGTCGTTTCAAGCAGAGGCTGTGTGAGGGCCTGCACAGAGCACCAGTGTGAGAAAATGTTTTTTTAATCTGTAAATTATGCTAAGCTACTGCACAGGTATCACAGAGTGAAATATGAAGTTTGAAATTAGCATAACAGCCCCCCTTTAAGCAATTGATTTACATTACCTACTATGTATTGGCATTGTGTGAATGGGTTTTAACATGACCTAAAATTGTGACCTCAACCTTTCAGTTCACTGGAACAGTTGTGGACTGATTTCTATGTAAATGACTTCAGACTGTTTTGCGTTGAAAACCCAAAGAATGTCACATTTATGCAAGCTCTCATGTGCCTCTCTTTAGTTCCCCTGCAGTGCTAACAGTGCGCCAAATATTAGCCAAACATTTGCTTCAAAAGTGTGTCTGCTAACGTCAACCAAATTCCGGGACCCGCCACAACATAGAGTCTGAGACACAGTACATGTAGCCGTGCACACACACACGCACCAACCAATTAAAAAAATAAAATAAAAATCAATGTCTAACTTTACTTATCCAATCGATCAGTATGGCAGTCAATTATTGAAATCACTGTAAATGTTACTTCACTGTTTCAGTCGATGCGCAGGATACTTGACTGAAGAGCGAGCTACCCGGCAAGCGCCATTGCCATTGTTACAATAATTATTATCAGGGATGTTTTTTGCTGTTTACCTAACACACATGATTTTAGAGGAACACCTGATTATTGACTGGCTGCTGATATTACATAAAACCACAGATGACAGTAAAGTAGCCCGTTTTAATTGCAAGGTACGTCTGCGGCTGGGAAATCATCGTCTGATTTCTGTAGATTTTAATGACGTTATGTGCTATTTTTGCCTGACTTTTTTTTTTTTTTTACATTTGAGAAAAACGTCAAGGCACACCTGAGCTCACTCAGAGGCACAATGGCGAGAACCACTGCTTCACTCAGCCTTAAGAGATTTCAGTGTTTGAATAAAGCAAATCTCGGAGTGAATGCAATGACTCATCACCAGGGTCATTTGCCTTTCACTGCAAATGAGTGTGGGTGTCTGACTAACTTGCAGTTATAAGCTGGATATTGTTTTTTAATCATTGAAGAGAGAGAGCGAGAGGAAGGGTATGAGTCCTAGTAATTGTGTTCCTGTGTATGTTAAGTATGAAGCGTGAAAGTGTGCGGCTGACATAAAGTTTGAGGGCCACGTTTTGAGTCTTTGAGACGCACTGTGCACCAGGAACCATGCATCATATTTTTCAGGCTTTCTGGCCTGGAAGTGCAGCTTCCTGTCATCTCTGTGTGTCTCCCACATGTAAACGAGGGAGGAACGCACAAAAAGTGGGAAGAGATATAATAAGTGTGGTTGGTTCAGTATTCTGCCTGATTTTTTTTAAGTTCACACAGTTAGTGAAAGTTGGTTTTCAGAGGAAAATGTATCAGCTCTTCAAAGCAGGCGTATGCTTTTGCAGGTTTTTAAAATTGAAGCCCATGGTAGCCAGGAGAGAATATAATTAAACGCTATCTGCAGTAATCCAGCCCACATATAGCTACTATAATATCCATGGTAACACTACACTAACACAAACTCATGAAAACTTGCATAATCTTGAATTAAACTTGATTGGTTATCATCATTGTCATTATGTGTTTTTTAACTTGAAATATCACTAAAAGGTTTTATCAAAGTCTGAACAGAAGCGGTGATAACACATCTACAGTGTTAAACAACTTTTTAACTCCATCAACCTACAAGAGAACGAAGCACAAAATTGTTGTGAGATACAGATATAGAGCTAATTCACAGATAAATAGCTGAAAATTGAAGTAAAAAATAAATAAAATAAAACATTGGTTGTCTCCTATTTAAATCAGTACAGGAAAAAGGTGACAGATAACAAGAATACACTCACTCTTAAGCCGCTTTCTGCAACAGAAGTCCTGCTACTGGCATCAAGGCGACGCCATCTGTGACAGTAGCTTCATGTTTACAGGGAAGTTAAGCTAGGTTAGCTATTAGCTCTGGTGAAAGGGTGCACTGAAATTTAATATCAGTACATTTTCTTGTAGATCATTCATGGAAAAGGAGCAGCAGAATCAGATGATTACCATGCTATGAATATAATGTTAAGCGTTAGCTAGAGCTATATTATTACGGAGCTAAACTTCCTGAGCTGGGAACGGGCTGGGTGAGAACTGCAGAATGGTTGACAAGTTAGTTTTGCTAAGATATGTTCGAAAATTAATTACGCGCAATTTTCAAGTGGCCTATTGAAGGTGAATGTTTTTAATATTAGGCAGTCAGACACGGTTGTACACCTAACATTGTTCAGAGTGCCCATAGTTCCTCCGTTGCTTAACTTTGTTGGCAAGCTAGCAGGTGAGTCAAATATTTTTTGTAGTTGTAGGGCAACACAAATGCTTTGTATGAAGTCTACAAACAGCACAGTCTTTGTGAGCTTAAGTGCCATCTACAGCGTAGAACCGTAAAAATAGTTCAGCGCTGCTTCTTAGACTTCTTGTTGGTGTCGAAATTATCCGCTGAGGACAGTTTAGCTTGCTTGGAAAAGCTGTTACATTAGTAATTGTGATTCAAGTCAACCGGGCATGCATGAGGTTGGGCTGATCATGAATTTTTAGAGATCACAAGGCAAGCCACTTCAAACACAATGTGGTTATACGCTATATTTTCAGTTGGACGGGGTAATTATAGTTTGAATATTTTGTGTTTTCACTTTGTTTGAATGAGTTTTCACATTTACAATAAGTAGACACCCTAGCTATCCACAGGTCTTGGAAATGGCGGAAGATGGAAGAACTTGAGTAACTGTGGAATCTCTGTGGGGAAAAAACAAGATAAAACAAGAGTGAACCTTGGATTGGCATTCACTCGCTGGAGAAAGCTGCGGGACTTGAGTGTGTTTAAGACGTACATTCACTTGAGTATTGGCCAAATTGCTCCTGAAGGCTGTGCCATTGGTGTATAAGTGTGTGTGTGTGAATGAGTATTAGATTAGAACCTGATGATCCTCCACCATCTGTTTATTCATGTTTGTGTGTGTATCAGATGAATAGCATGTGCCGTAAAATGCTCTGAGTGGTTAGAAGACTTCAAAAGCACTAAATAAATACAGTCCATTCACAAAGTATCATTCTACAGAGATTTGTAAGGATTCTCAAAGGCACGGACAAATGATAGACGGTCAAAAAAAACCATTTGTCTAATTTGAAGGATTTGTTCTGTTGTTTTTAAAGTTACTCTGTTTGGTTAGACTTTGCCCAGGTTAAAGATAGATGGAGCTACGCTGTGAATAGACGAGCTAAGGAGTTCTTTCAGGGCCTCGGTAGTAGAAGGCCAGTAAGAGCACTTAAACTCTCCCAATCACCCTTTTAGAAGATGAGACTTCTCTATAAAAAAAGTCAAGGCATTAGCCTGTGTACCTAAAAAGAACTTGCATGTAGCATTTTGGTGGGTAATATCCTTACAATGACCTTTCAGTTCTGCTGACATCGTGCTAAGGCTTAAGATTATACTTATATTGTCGACACTGACAAAAGCGCCCACTCGCTCAAATGAATCAGCTTTTGGGTAAATTTTTATAAAAAATGTTGACAAATTACGTTTTCTGCTATGATGGAGTGTTTTAAATTTGCAGCAGCTTGATAAGCGCCTCTGACTGGATAATTTTTCAGATCAACGTTTCCCAAACTGGCCTACGCGAAGTCACTTAGGAGGTGTGCGAAAAGAAAAACAGGCCCATAAATAGATATGCAATCTACAGTATATACATACGCAATACTAAAAACCTCCGCCAACAGTTTACTTAGCTATAGCATACTCTTAATTTTTCAGCAGTAATTACACTGCCAAAAAGAAAAGCAGGAGCTAATTTTCGGATTACCTTGGGTTAGCTTGATTGTTTGAAGGTGACACATTTGGGAACCAATGCTCCAGATGAACAGGGGTTAACAGGTATCATTGTACAAAGAATCATGGGCCACACTGGACTGACAGGATTCATAGAAGTGGAAATGAAAAAATGGTCACAACATACATCTATTGTTAAATTATCAATGACAATGTCCCTTTAAAGAATGTGGCCTTGTAGAGGACATAAGCCATGTGATGTAGTCTGGCTTTGTTTGTTTCGTGATGCGAGTCTTTCCTGTTTGTTAGTTAAGGAAAGTATGTGGGTGTATATCGGACAAAATCAAACTCTTTTACTTTTTGGAGAAATAAAGCAGGAGAAGGACGATGTTCTCCTGTGTTGAAATAAAATAGCTGTTATCATTGTCGCTAACAGCAGCTCGCTTTGTGCGTGCGTTTGTAAAGGTAGGACTTTACAGGAGGTCGGAAATGAATCAGCCACCAGATGGTTATCATGGAAGGATAAAATTCACCTTTCAGACAAAAAATTTTTGGGTATATAATTACAATTTAACCATTTCCAGCCTCAAAAAGTATTTAAAAAACCTGAGAAGGTTTAATCACATAATCTGTAGACATATGTTTGCTTTTTCAGGTAGAAGTAACTTTATTTATACATGAGGACTGCAACCCAAGCCTGCAAACTCATAATCACAAAACCAACCCTCCCTTTGGTATCTTTCACAAGCTCCAGCCCCAAAATTCACAGACAAGCATTGCTACCAAAAGACCCCTAATTCATTATAATAAGCAATATGGCGGAATCCGAACCATCTGCTAGCCAAGGGTAGGCTTAATAAAGACAGACTAACAGCGTTTTCTGCGCTGGCAGCGCCTGTTTCCTATTTCAGCGCTCAGCATCCTCAGTGCATAAACGCGCTCTACGTTGTTTTTCAACTTTTGGAATACCGCCGCGCTCATCAATGTCACTTCTCCCTCACCTACAATCAACATCAAGAAGGGGCGGGACTTACAATATCAACTTTGTCAACAACAATGGCGGAGGAGAAGCTAATCCTTTTGTTTTTTGAGGGTACAGTTCCCAGCTCTGGAGCTGCTGCTAATGCGAGGACACGACTCCTTTCCATTGTTTTTACGTTTTCTTTGTTAAATTTCCTTGAATATTATTGAATGAGCAAATATTAAGCATACAGCAATTTAAAACAGACTTAAAGGTCACTACCAAGGGAAGCAGAGGTGCCGCCAGACAACTTTTGTAACCTAGCAACAGTAAGCTGCAGTGAGAAGAGCTCTGAAGTTAGGGTCATGAGCGCTGCCTGCACACACCAAAAAAAACGCTGTTAGTGGACACAGGTCTTATTCCTGTTTTGGGAAAAGGTGAAAGAGGGAGAGTAGCCAATTGAGGTGTAGATCAGAGTGCAGTGCATGACCGCAACCATTCACTAATTGACTGGAATCCTGTTGTGAAGTTTAGTCGAGCCATTTTGCGTGTTTAGATTGATGTGTTCCCTAGAGCTGCATAAAAACAAACAACATTTTTTGTCAGGGCAAACACAGAACAGACAGCTAGCAGACTGTGAGGAGATATTAGCCAAATTATAAAAATCGTATACCCCAGCTTTAATGGGTGACGAGCAAAAACTGCTCTACTCATATGATTTTCACCTGATGATGCATAATGCTTTTTATTAGGGGAAATATTCCGATCATTTGCAGCCTCAACCTTTCAAAATAGCCAACTGCACCAAATTATTTAGGATAAGAGGAGTGCAAAGGACATTTTTCCAACAAGGGTTCCAAAGAAAAGTCGAATTCAAATCAAGAAATAGAGACTCAGCTCTCATAAAAGCATCTTTCAGGCTATTGTTGTCATAAGATTGAGAATCCTCCATTAGTGACGAACTTTACGCCATAAAAGCATAAGCAAACATGACAAACCAAAAGGCTAAAAGAGGACATGGGAGGGTTTGAGGAGAACAGGTGTGAAAGCCTGCCGGGAAACAAAGATCATTTGAATGACTGCATATTCCCCGGCCATCCTAAAGAGGTGGAGTCACCCGTCCACACAGCGCGCAGTGCTTCCTGGAAGTTGCGGTAAAGGCTAATGAGTACACTCATGCACTGTATAATTCCAGTAGGTTTGGGACTTAACCCTGTCTCCATGGTAATTGGTGCAATGATGACAAATTTTCCGTTTCAATAAACAAAATGACTAAATATTCTGGAGTGATGTCTCACTGTTGTATTTAAGTGATATAGTCATTACATGTGTGACACAGAAGGGACACATTAACACGGGAGGATATGTTACACTGTGTGCTCTACAGGCAGGATAAAACAGGATCGGTTTGTCAGAGTTTGTGTTTGCGGTCTGTGGGTTCGCACTGTAAGTCAGCCAAGTACTTGAGTAGTCTCTGCAAATCGTGAAATGTTTATTTGCAAGGCTACCTGCACCTTACAGCTCATTCTCCTGAGGATGAGTCATCCACAGGCTACATACAGTACATTCGAGGTGGGCTTTGGATAAGCTCCTGGAGGAGAATGTAGAGGGGCAAAGACACACTGCTGAGCCATCACAGCTGTACTGATTTTCTGTCACATTGTTTCACAACAGGAGACATTACCTGGTAAAGGAAACTGTAAATCTCACCCATCCCCCACCATAACCACTGCACAAGGTCCTGCCAACAGTCAGCTATGTATTGATAAAGGGAGCCAGGTGTGTGTGCTACCACAGTGCATCTCACAGAAAATGTATGCTGAGTAAAATGTAGAATATTTGGACATTTTTTAAAATTCAGCAGCAAGGCAAGATAACAAAAAACACTTTGATACATGAGCAAAATAACTTTGTTTGGTTGCAACTTTGTTTGCATTCTCTCTCACAAACACAGTGTACAGTATACACGTGATGTCCTTGAGGTCGGATGTTTGTTGTTAACTTCGCCTAATTTTTCCTAATTTTGCTTCTTTGTTGTTTTATCTTTGTTGTTTTTTTTAAGAGACAAAAATGGTAATTCATAATTTAAGAAGGGCAGGTTTAAAAAATTATCAAAGGCTGTCAGTGTTTACACAACACTGCACATCCTTTTTAAATTAAGGACAACTAATCCACAATTATTAATTTCATTGTTGATTAATGTACATTTTTACTAGTCAGTTAACTGTAAGTCCTTTTTAAATAAGTTAGAAAAACGCCCATTAGCCCAAGATGACCTCTTCCTATGAGAAAAACACCAGATGCTAAAGTTTGTCTAGCTTTTTTGCTATTTAAACAAAATAAAACATATCATAATTCATGACTTGTTTTTTTTATGACTGACAAATCAATTGATTGACTAATAAATTCAGCACTTAAATCTCTGTGAAAGTGTAAGCTATAGATGCTTACCTTAACCAGAATCAATACGTTTGACTGCCTCTTCAGTCGATGTATCTCCCCAAATATGCTCCAATTTTGTGGTAAAAACATATATTTATTATGCATGTACGTCTATTCCTTTGCTTCCCACTGTTGGACCTACTGGACACAAAAGTACAGGGTGTAAACAACAATCTTCCTGGCCCTGCTTTACATGACAAATCCAGAGTGCATCCCAGGAATTTCCATAACCCCCATTTAAATATTTGCATCGAGCAAGCACGGAAAGGGAAGATGAGGAAAAAAAGCTTTTATGTTCTTCTATTAATATTGCTACATTCAGGACTGTAAATTAAAATATATTTACTTTTGTACTACAGCAGGCTTATAGGTCACATCCTTTTAATTTTCTTGTTTTCTAATTTTAATATATATTCCATTGAACTATCCAAAATCCCGTCAGTGTCCCTGAAAAGAGAAATGAAAAGGAGCGAAGAATAATCGTAACCAAGGCTGCTTTTAACAAGTTTTTAAAGCACTTATTGAATGTGAAATATTCATCTTCATTTTTTAGCATGTTCATATTCACACAGTAAGCTGTGTGCATAAAAAAAAGCATGCATACCGCTTTAAATTTGACTTACACATATCATTTTAAGCTAACAGAGGTAAAACCAAAGTGACACCATTAGTGGCAAAAGGACAGACAGTACCGGTGGTCAGC
The DNA here is from genome assembly GCF_022749685.1 of Semicossyphus pulcher. NCBI lineage: Eukaryota > Metazoa > Chordata > Actinopteri > Labriformes > Labridae > Semicossyphus > Semicossyphus pulcher. The sequence continues at coordinate 13,943,469 of NW_027211603.1, forward strand.
TCTCCGCGAGTTATTCCACTGTGACATATTGCTGTAAGATATCAGGTCATCTAATTAGACAGGGGACGAAAAGTTCACAGCTGTGACGTGCTGCCTTGTGGGAGTCAGGAACATTGTAGGAAGGATCATATGCCTATATTTGTATGTGGTAGTTGGTGTCTCTTTTTCTGGCCGTGCACAAATATAAAGACTATTTTCAAACACTGCAAAAGATGCTCCGTGTTTTATTTAGGCCAACACTCCAGGTTTATTGAATCAGAAATAAAAGAAAGAGTCATAATTAGTTGCATCAGTGCTTTGTGTGTTTGTGTGTGTTAATGTTGTGGCACCTGGAGGGCGGAGGATTGTTGGAAAACGCTTAAAAAGCAATTGCAGACGTTTTATCTACATGTGTAATATTTGTTATTAGCAGCCTTGTCTGTTGTCTTTGTTTATAACCACTCATCTCAGACTCCGCATGAGGGTTCAGCAAAGGTTATTATCCCTTTAATCAGGAGCAAAAAGTAAATCAATTTAATCAAAATGCAATTGTAAGTGCTCCAGTGGCTTGGCAATGAAAATAAGACATGTAGTAACATAATAACGATCAATTAAAAGTGCTCTGACTGGAGGGCAGAATGCCATTGAAGTCTCTGTGATCTTTGTTTAACAATACAGAAATAGAGTTAACAACTTTGTGACGCATTTGCACAGAGGTGTTTTTTACTAACAAATCACAACACATAGCATGTTATGTCTCTCAGGGAGGGAAGATAAAACAATGGGTCCGACATGATCTGAGATTCTACCTGCAGTTGCTAAGCAACACCCACCTCCAACCTCTCAATCTGTCCCATTGGTCAGCAGGAAAAACGCACAAGGCGCCCCATTGGCTAAGAGAAAGTTAATAAACTTTAGCCAAGACCTGCCTCCCTGTGTGCGCACACACACAGTCTCCCTCTCTCACACACACACTATGAAGAGATTCTTGTGAATGAGAGCATGAGAGGGTGTCAGTGCTTGCGCAGTACAGTGCTGATATATGCATTGAGCTCCTGAGCTAAAAATAAAGATCACACTGAATGCTGTGCCACTGAAAGTTGCAAGACTGAATTCAAAGTGACAAGTCTAGTTCTCTCCAGACAGAGCGGTGAGGTCCCACCCTCATCATACATCCAGGAGGTATTTTTTGACATTTGTTTTCAGGGTAGAAGTCTTAAAAAAGCTTGTTCCCAACACTTTTCACCTGCGATCAGGCTAAAAATGCAACACAGGAAAAGCCTAAAATATCCTTTAACACTGTGCAGAAGCTGAAGTCTTAAGCAGCAGTTCTCAACCTGAATTGATTTACATACCCCCCAAACATATATGAAATCTCAAGTACCCCCTCAACCACAACACTGTCATGTTCTGTTGATTGGATGTTAAACTGGGTGTATTAAACAGTTTGTATTATGAAAAGTGGATATTGTTAAAATATATTTTTTCTAACAAATCGCTGTTTAAGTTGGTTTGATGAAGTTTGCATTTTTTTTATCAAATATCCATTACTTAACAGAGGTTTATAATGTACGTTTATAAATACAGTTTCGTTAGCTATATATTACAAACATTCATTCATTACTTTTTCTAGCTTACTGTGTCACTGCTAGTTTTGGCTAATTTTATCCGTTAGCCAGCGCTAACTATACTTTTTGCTAACTGTTTGGCCATTCATTTAGGCTACATTTATATTTTAGTCTACTTATATGTTGTTGAAACGTTTCTTAAAGCTAATTTCTTTTTTTTTTAAATCTAAGCTAATGATTTCAACCATTGAGTCATGACGTTAAGGTTTAGATATTTAGCTGGTAGCTAACTTGTAAATAACAAAGATCAGCCGGGCTCACCCAAAATTGTAATCTTATCTGTGACTTAATTTCTTCTTTGAAATGTAGATGCTTTTATTTTTATTCCCAACAAAATGTCTTATTTTTCTAATTTACTTACCCGACGTCCTTTGCTAGGGCAACTGCAGAAGGACCCCCTGTCTTACAGGTGTCCCTTGTAGGGAATCACTAGAATAAAGCATGAAATAAGAAGACAAATTTGCATCATTATCTATACAATTGTGTAACATTGTCATAATTGAAGTATTGGACAGCAGTGTGTGTGTTATTAATAACACCTCTTTCAAGACGTAATGTGGAGTCTGTGTTGTGTTGAATGGTGAAATCCATCCAGTATCCCCACGAGGCGTTGTTTCAGACAAATGGCATCCTATCAATCACTGCTCTCAGGGTTCACCCTTTTTCCTAAAGACATGAAACGGTGGCTTTTTACTGATAGGAAGACAACAAGTAAGTTATCTTTGTAGGTTTGGCTGTGAGTCATTGCCAGGTCAGTTCAATTTTTCTTGCCATTGTATTTTTTCACCTTCCACGAGCCTGTTCTATGTCACTGATTTGTCATCAGAACATCTTGTAACCTACACTTCATTGAAAACCACATTCAGACTCAATATCAATAGCACAAAAAAGCAGATATGACATTTCAGAAAGGGATTTATTTATCGGAAAAACAGCCACAGATTCTGTTACAAGACATTTTATTATGAAATATCTATAACCCCATGTCATTAACTGTACAAGAGAAAAAATTAAATGAAAATAAAAACAAAAAGCTCAGCCATACCACTGTTTAAAGTCATAGTCTTCCTCTGAAATTAGCTGCCCTGGGGAAATGTGCTCACCTACCAGACTGACTATTAAAGAGAACGGTTTAAAAGACATATTATGAAGAAGACATCTTTTATTTCTTGCTGTTAGTGTGTACACGAGTTAGAAAATATGAACAGTTACTATATAATGTTTATATACAGTCAAGTAAAATCTCACTGCAGTGTAAGGCTAAACCAAAGAACCCCCCCCCAAAAAAATAGACTTACATTACATGTAATCCTATAACATTTGAGCTGGAGAACAAATCAACCTTTTTTATGATTTGAGAAAATATTCTTGAAGAGATGAATGGACGGAAAGGGGTGGAAAGTTAAAATGTTCTGAATGGTAAAATGGCCTGATTTGAAAATGGTGTTGCTCTACATCCGTTTGGCCACTCGTTTCAAGTGTTGAGAAGTTCTATAAAATATGGATTTGGATTTCTGAGGTTCAAGGAGGTTGAGATTGCCCTCAGAAATGCTTCTCACAACCCTTCGAGGCTTGTTCTCCTCTGAACCTGAGGATAGACAAAGAATGGTATCATGATTAAACAGAACTATACTTGTCAAACATTTCCTGTTAGCTCTTAATAAATGGATGTCGATGTCATAATTACAGCTACTCTTTTACACTGCTCATATCTATCCATCTATCCATCCGTGTTGACACTTACCAGCCAAACGGTGCACTCTCAGTGGTCTTCGGGCCACTGTTGGGTCTTTCTTTACACGTTTCGGCGCAGAAATACTCGGTGCTAACTCTTCTCGGATGCTGCCACCGTGAAAAAAAAAAAAGGAAAGAAAAAAATATAAAAATGTATCAAACACATGATCAAAAGTCCTCAACAGTGTTTTATACATGGCCAGTATTAAATAAAATCATTACCAAAAATAATGAGAAAAGGCTAGTAGCACATTACCCGTTTAATTTCCGTTTTCCTTGTGCAGCAGATGTCATGCCCATGTAGGTCGGGTTGGCTCTTCTCACGTCTTGCAAAGATGGGATCTGTTGTCTACAGAGCAAAGGTTTTACATTACCATGACATCTCTGCTGTTCGGACTTCACATGGGAAGAAGGGACATTTCCCTTTGTATTTAAAATCATATGACTGAAAAAAGTGAAATAGCTTTAAACTGATCATCTTGTTTTTGTTGTGTTTCAAAAGCTTTGATATGTGACACTTTTTTTGATACTCCTGCATAAAGAAATTTGGATATGCAAATGCCGTCTCTAAAAAAAGTATTTGGAATGTGGTGATATGATCGTGTTATTTAAACTCTTGCGGATTCACATTTACAATATCACATAATTCTGATTTTTTTTTTTTAATCTATCCATAGGTCATATGTATGAAATTCGTGGTGATATGTTTGTCATGGTGGGATTTAGTAAAATGATTTACCAAGGTAATGATTTTTCTTGCTATCTATTCTTGCTGAAACATAATTCACCAAGTCAAATCCTTTCTGCTGCTATAGCTTGAGATGTTTCCCAACTTGCAGCTGAAGACACCATGCCGTGACTCAGCTCAGCAGACTTAAGCCTCCTGGCCCAATGTTCCAGTCTGGAAACTTGCTGCTGGTGAAAATACTTGAACTGTTTGCACTCTACTCTCTGTCTTCTAAGGTTTGGAGGATTTACCCCTTTTGACTGTTTGAGTTACCATCCAGTTTGAGGCTCTTTTTATCCCAATCCTTCAATGGCTTTGCAACTCTCAGTTAGAGAGATATATGTTTTAGGACAGTTTTAAACCAGTCTATGGAACCAGAGGTGGCTGTGTTGGTTTCCTGTGAACCTTTTATTAAAAAACCATTAGATGTCTTTGACTTACATGAACAGAATATTTTCTAATGCCATTTTTCTCTGTGTAGTGCTCTAATGCACGCTTAAACGTTTGATAATTTATGCTTTTGGGGAACAATGTTTAATTCAAAATGTGAGGTACAAGATCTGTCCGGGTTAAAAGCCTTTAACATTGAAGCAACGTCAAATCCTTGAGGTTTTGTTTTAGAGTAAGGCATTTGACCAGGACTAGCATGACCTAAAGAGTATTTTTTTCACTGCATCTGTTTCTTAAGAAACATTATTGAGAGAGTTAATGGCATTTACAATTTGTGTTTTCTAATCCTTTTTAAGATAAAAAAAAAAACATATTAGAAGGTTACTGGTATACGAGTAAATCCTGATTAGAACCCTTACGATGCATTTCATTTCTTGTACGACTGAGAGAAGGAATGGTGCCTTTAAATCTCTTGTCTGGAAAATCATTAAATGATTAAAAACATATCTGGGCTATTGGCTACTTATTGCCCAATTGCTTGTCAAGACATTAACAATATTACATAGAAATTGATTTTTGACGCATGCGAGGGACTGTGGGAGCAGCCCAGAGAAAAGGCGAAGAAGCACATAGAGAATTAAGAGGTGATGTCTGCTACATAAGTTAGCAGTTAACGTTGGGAAACAGGCTCAGAATTGTGACTCTCATGATTAATACCATATGTCTGGAGGATAATATGAGTTTTTAGCTGCCAACTTACTGCCTCGTATGTCAGACGTAAAGATGATGTAATGATGCTTAGATTGCTCACTGCTATAGTTTTGCTTTAACACTGAGCAGGGAAGCTAAAAACACTTTCCTTTTCTGAAAAGTGCACGTTGAGGTAAATTAATTGGTCAATGGGAGAAAAAGTGCAAAAAAAATGGTCCTGGTACATTGTTGTAGAGGTCGCAATTCTTCTCTCTGAATTTGACATAAAAATATATGTCTACTGTTATATTGTGATGTTTTATCACTTTTAGTTTCCGCTGTGACAGCAGTGTTTTCTTTGGCGTTTCCCAACAAGTCCCATGAAGAGGTGTAATTTCGTGCAATATTTTAAGTTCCTGTGAAGAGAAGTGTCCACTATTGAAGCAATACATTTCAAAGTGGCCACAGGAGTGCAGTAAGCATTATGTGGGTGTATAGATGCACTCGTTTACGACTTTAACTTGGAAAAAAGGCTGCACCATATGGACTGCCATGAGAACCAATATACTGTAAGTGTAGAGACAAGATTGTAATCCCAATTACAAGCCAGAGTTAAAACTGACTTGTGATAGTATCTTACTGACTTCCAGTAGGGAGAAATATCTTGTTGGGCACAAGAGATGGACAGAAAATTGTCACTCAAACATAGCACTTTTCACACTGACCCTATTTGTGGTTGGAAGTTCTGTAAGAATTGATACATTTTTAATTTGAGCAGAGACCAAACATGAACAAAGTGAGACTTATATGTGGTTGCAAGTTGACTCCATGTATGTGTAAAAACAAACAGGGCGTTACATGTAGCTTCTAGATAATTGCATACAATGCTAAACATGTTAAATCAAAGGAAAGTAAGTTGAAGCATGAACATTTCCTTACTTTTTCATCTGAACCTGGCTCCCCTCAGTGGTTTTGGGAGGATGGAGTAGTCGACTGGAACCTAGGAAGTCCGAGGATTTTGATGCTTGACAGGGACTACCGCCGCTTATTATGATGGTTGCATTACTTGCAGTTTGATCATCATTGTCCAGGTCAAAGGTCATGTTGGGATCCATTGTGCTAGATGAGCTCATAGGCAGAGCCTGAATAGTTTTTGGAGCAGGTTCTGGTGTGCACTGTAGTGGGAACATACCCTCCTCAAAATTTTTCTTGGGGCTCTCCGGTGGCAGAGATGCACACAGATTTCTCCTGATGGGCATTCTGGGAGCTGGTTCCTGTTTCGTATCTGTCCGGTTTCCTCGATCTAAAAAAACAACAATCACTTACAGTTAACAGGAATTAACTTTTTTTTTTTAACCAGTGTTTGTAAGTGTGGGTTTTAGAGTGAGAGATGTGTTCAATGACAGGCACAAAGAGACCCTTGTTCTGTTACAGATGTTTGTGAATAATAATAATAATTGGCAGAGGCTTAGTTGAAAATTTTAAACGCGTTATGATTTTTTTATTTCGCCACTTCAAGTGCTTCTGGTTTAAAAATTCTTAGCTATACTGATATTTTCAAGACTTCTTTTCAGATGCCAGCATTAGTAACAAGCCTTCTTTTGAAATACATTCATCAATGCACTGTTTATAGCGTAGGGCTTTGAAAGTGAAAGCAAATCAAAAAAACGTGCTCAAAAGTAAGCAGGGCAACAGAAAACACCCCTCCCCTAATTATGTTTTCCCCAAATCTCAATCAGTAATCAGTAATTAGCGCTAAGGTGCCAGCCTTAGGCTAAACAGTCTAATTTAAAAAATGTCACAACAGAGAAATGAGATTGATCATTCCCTTAAGTTACATCAAAATGTGATCAGTAGTGATGGAAATCATATGCACAGCACAAGGCAATTACACATTATGGTGCCCTTCATGCACATTTAAACCTCACAATGTTGCAATGGAGCTGTGCCATGCACCTTAAAAATGTTATGAATGCAAAAAGGGCAGAATTCAAAAGGTGTTACTTTCTTGGAATTTAGTAACTGAGAAAACATGGTGTTTAAACATATGAATCTGAACTGTAGGTACGGCTGCCTCCGTTTAACTTTTTCATAAATCATTTTTAATAAACGCTCATATATCATGTGGTTCTTAGTTTGTTGCTCCCATAACTTTAATATGTACCATCCTATTGAGTACCAGGGGAGAATAAAATCAGTTTATTAATCTGTCAGTCAATAAACAATCTAGTGTTTGTTTACAGTGGAAGTCATTTTACAGCCAAGCTCACTTCAGCTAGATTGCAGTCGAGTACTGACTGACAGACAGACAAGACAGACAAGGATAGCAGACGATGAATAATGTTCAGAATCCACAACAAAATAGCTAAAGAAAAGCAAATTCTCAACATGATTGAAGTGTTTTTTACAGAATCGGTTTGTCTAAACACCAAATAAGGTGTTGATGATGAAACTATTGATTGATGCGCGACATTTTAATCCTGTCATTTTTTGCCACATTGTGTAACTTAATTTCAAAATGACAGCAACACTCTGCAGGGAAGAACGAGGTTAAATCACTGTCTGCATCACATTATGAACACTATTACACTCATGGCATTTCCTACAGAGGTGTGGTGGGGGTTAAGGAGGGGGCTAAAAAAAGAAAAATGCCAGCGCATAAAGGAAGTGAGAACACTAAACACAAAGGTGAATGGCTGATTTATATATGGCTCTTAATATCAAAATGCAATATTTAGCAAATGTGAGTCAGACTTCAGACAGCACATCGAGTGAGGAGACGATGATAAATAGCACTTTTCTGTGGCAGATGAGTTGTCCCTAGCAATAAATGGCAGCAGAGTTCCTTCAATCACATATTTTTGGCTTGTAGGGGATTAATACATGCATGAGTTGCTATTTCTGGTGGAGGCTGCACTGAATTAGGGTCGCCTGGTTGCTGCTGCCTGTTTTTTATAGTGCGCCTTTTCTGGTTGGTGGAGCAGGGGAGTTTACGTCTGTTGACGTTTTTTCCTGCCCTGCTGTGGATCTGCATTTTCATGAATGAAGCTCAAGAGGGATTGGGAGGGTTATGTGCTAGACAGACAGAGAAAAACATTTGAGGGTTGGAGGGAAAGAAAGGTAGAATGGAGGAAAAAGCCAGACTAACAGACGTTTGAAGCAAAAGGGACAGCAAAAATCCGGGGAGGAAAAAATAGATTAGAGAGAAGCGAGGGGAAGAGGATCAAATAGGAGTATAAAAAGAACAACATAAAAGAGGCAGTGGCTGTTAGCTGAATGAAAAATTATGAAGCTATTTATAACTGCGTGTGTGGACATCTTATAATCAACACCAAACTGTTAAATGCAGAAATGTTTCCTCAAAGTGATGATATTTGTGTGCTTCGCTTTTATTAATCAGTCCACAAAGAGTTAATGCTTTCAACACCCCAACCCTCTCTAAAACTGGTGAAATTTGATTGGCTTTGCAAGCTGCAGGGTGGAGCTATTTCTCATAACATGCTGCAGTGACTACCATTAACAGCTGAGGAAGCAGTAAGGGACTTACAAACAGCGTCAGGACATGAACAGAACAGTGTGTCTCCTTAACAAAAGCTTTATTCATTACACATCCTTTATACTTCAAATCTATATTATCAGAGAAAGATAAGTCATTGACCTTAGCTGATAATGCTGCACAACATGCATATAGCAGTACTTGCTGTGTGTATATATACACACTTTATGCATGTATGAGTGGTAGCTCTAGACTGAGATTAAAATGGACAGGGTGGTTTTCAAGGATGCAAGTGTGAGTCATTGAATGCATAATTGAGGTGGATGCACAGTTATGGTTTGAGAAATGAAACTGTGGCTACATGATCCCAATAATGGGGAAATAGTGATGCAATGACACTGATCATACGGCACGGTAATTCACTATTGAGCTATTGTTAAACCTCCTAAGTTTTGCATGTGTGTCGAGTTAAAATGGGACGTATGCCTAGAAAATGAATTAGTTAATAAGTTGCTTCAACTTCAAGTTATCATTCTGCCTTTTATGTCAATAGTATTGACATAAATCGTTTAAGTTAAAGGAAGGTTGAAGACTACTATTTTATGTTATTGCACTTGTGTCCTGCATGTATATATTCTATATGTGGTAAACAGAAAAAGGAATGTTTCAAATGCTAAATCCACTCGGAGTTTTATTGTAGGCGTGTCCTATACTGCATTGAACTGAATGAAGCTAAAGATTGGCCCTTTAAGGTTTTTGTGAAAACATAAAAGCTGACCAAAGTAACACAATTGAAGTGAGAATGAGCAACGATGTGAGCAAATGGAAAAAAACAATAAAAGAAATGGCTCGACTGGCTTGTAATGTAAAAACACAGGTCAGAGGAACAGGCCTTAGAGAAAAAGTTTCAAAACTAAATAAAAAGGAGTTCACATATAATGATAAGCTGCATGGAAACTTAATATCAGTGGTGACAAACTCCCTGGTGCCTCTATGTTTCTTTTCCATTCAAGGAACTCTGGTCATCTGGCAGGAGTATTTCCTTCAATTGTTACATTTCCCACAATATGTTTCAATGAAATGTAGACCACCTGCAGTAAATATCATTACAGCCAATTTGAAGTGCAATATTTCACAATGGTTTTTTTCTGTTACATTTCCCCGAAGGCTCTCTGTGTATAGTTTTCCCTCTATAAAATGGGTTGTGAGTATTCACATCATTTCATTATTCAAGTTTTGGCCCGGACAGAACGTCTGCAGCACAACTGTAAATCAAATTATATTACATGTCTGACTTTTATTGTGTTTTTTACTACTCTGAACAAGTCCTTTTACTTTAACTGCTAAAAACATGTTCAGAAAATAAAAAGCAACGTGGCAAAGCGAAAATTAAAGCTTACACCAAAACAATAAAGAATTTATGTGTCAAATTAAAAACAACTTTATGATCTGTGTGTTCTGCTTCAATAAAACATGGCATCATCTCTTAAAGCCTGTTGTGGAAAGTGTGATGGATTGAGAAAGGTGACAAGGAGAGAGCAAATATGTGAATGATTGAGGGAGTGGGGGGATTAACAGATATGCAGGGGTTTTAGATTAATGACTACAGTATATTAGCAAGACGGGGGAGTAGATTTACCTTTAGGTGATGGAGCAGCATGGCACAATGATGTTCTTTTAGTGCGGTTTTCTGCACCTGATGGTTAAAAGAAAAATCACAAAGACATTAAAGGAGAGGAAACAGCAAGAGATCATTAAAACACTTTTGCAAACCATATGTGGTTTATTATAAATACTAATGAATAGTTGGTGCTTGCTTAAATTGTGTTGCTTTTACTTATCGGATTGGAGAGTTTTAGGTTAATCTTTGGTTCACTGAATATTTGAACGAAACATTGCTTTCTGACATAAAATAGTTAAAATCACCAAGGTGAAACATTTTCCACCCCGTAATAAGTAGCTATGCCTCGAGGATTTCTCTTTGTGCAGACAGCACAGACATTCAACCAGATAAATGAATTGTGATTCTCTCTTTTATAAAGAAAAGGTCTGGCTATTGTCAAATGTAGAGGAAAATCAAATCCCACACAAAAGCCCAAGTATGATGCACAGTGCAATGTTGCAGAGATGTGAAGAAGAAAAAGTTAGCAGTGGAAGTTGTCATTCGAAATGAATTGCACAAAGACAAGATGAACGTAACCAGGAGGCTTATTCAAATACACATATCATTATCTATTGAACTTTAAACTACGACCCAAAGGAGACTGACTGTAATATCTGTATTTACTCAAGTTGTTTCTGATTATGTTAATGATTTTACAACAGAGAGGGTGTACCTAATATAGTACAATTTAGAACCCGTCAGCACAAGAACAGAGGGATAGTCACAGAGTTTACTGCCCCACAAATGATAAGACACCATCATAGTAATTGAGTGTTGTTGGCCAGCTTTGGTTCATGCTCCACTGTCTGTCATGGCTTATATTTCATGAGGCCCCGGTGCTGCCAGGTCATGCAGACATGACAGTTAAAAATTAACTGTGCAATCTCATGGGTCCCACAATACTCACTAGACCTGGACTAATGCCAAACACACTAGGCCTATTGAACATCTGACTAACACATTTAATATTATCTTAACGTGAATCACAATTGTGGGCCTGTCGTGTAACAGAATCAAATAACACACTCACACCTGGTTTTCAACTTTAGATGCTTAAGGGTATAATTTTCAGTTGAATGTTGTGCAAAACACTTAACAGGAAGTTTTCAAAACACTACAATTATATAATTATTGTCTTCAACACAGCAGCATGTGCATAAAGGGATTATATTCAAAAGAAACCCCATGTAGTTACTATTTGTAACCTATTGGCACAAACAGGGTGCTTTGAAAGAGGCATTGAAAACGGCAATTATGATTCAAACAAAATATTTGGCCAATAAAAAAAACCTGTTTAAGTGGTATGTATGAACAAGTATGGTCCTGTATTCCCTTCACTAAATTGCATGATATACTATAGAAAAGACACTAAATGTAATGATAAAATTGCAAAATAATATACTTAAATTTCAGAAGAAATACATTTAAAAGCTTAAAATAGAGACTTTGACATTAGTTGTGCAATGTAACAAAAGTAGACATGGCTTTTGATTGTCTTCATGCACTGTACATGTGGCCACATTTAACTTAATGGGTTAACCAGTGCAGTAAAAACACCCTAAATTTGATGTTTCCTGTTTGACTGGCAGATAAGCCTTAACTACTCTTTGCCAAATTGCAGTGCACAAATTCAAATACCAAACTAGAGAGGCTATATTAAAACATTAGCTAGCTGTCATAACTGTTACTGAACATGAGAGATGAATGGCCAAGTGGCATTTTCTCCCTTTGACATAGATTCATTCACTGCGAAGCCTCTCTTTCATATTTATGTAAGCGGGAGGGGGAGACTGTCGCATGCACTCAATAAAGTTAATTGAGGAGGACAAATCATTTATGTGTAATTATTAGGGCGACCTGCCTCCCATAAAATGACGCCACCTCCATATTTCTCCACCAACCCAAGATGGTGAATGAATGTGTGACTTTTTTTAGTCTAATCTAATTTAGGAACTGTCATGTATTCTCTCAGTTGCTCTTTAACAATCAATGAGCATTTTCAAAAGAGATCTCTCCTTCAAAAGCTTTTTTGTTTAGTTGGCGTTTTGTGGCCATGTGCTCCGGTTCTCTTGTACTTGTTAAGCAAACTGACGTCTTCCCAGTAAGGTTACTTGGCACAAAAATACAACTGAAAACACAAGTCGACTCATCCATAATAGCAAGAAAAAACGTAAAACATTCACAGTTTCTAGCTCCTCAAATGTGAGTATTTTCTGCCTTACTCGTATTTTTAGATATCAAGGAATATTAACTTCTTTTCAAGCTTGAGATTGTAAGTCAGTTAAATAGGCGATTTTAAAATATCATCTAGGGCATTCGTACAATGTGAATGTCGGTTTTCATTTTTTCTAATATTTTAAACAATCAGTCTAAAAAATACTTACTGCAGGGGCTACTCTGGTGGTAAAGCAGATGTGAGAAAGACAGGACAGGAGCCAACTCGCTGCGGAGCCCAACACTTCCCACCTCATTTGTCTCCTCCATCTTCGATTCAACTCCAATCCCTTCACCTTTCAGCTGCTGCCCCGCCCCTTCCTGGTCTGCCCAGACCACGCCCCTCTCCCTCAACACAAGGTGCTCAAGTTCGTGGTTCTCCATCTCATCTGCTGCTGTGGCTAGCGCAGCCCCACACAGGGCAGAGTAGTGCCGACTATAAGCTGGCAACAAGATGTTTACCATTCTGAAATGCAATGGAAGAATAATATTCAGACGTTTTATTCAGGGAAAACTGTATTTGTTTATTCAAAAAGAACTGGTTTGAGGTATTGTTAACCTACTTCCGCATACGCTTGTTCTCCTGATCCTGCAGTGCAGTAAGCTTGACCATCTGCTTGATGTGTTGTTTAAGATCATTCACCTGAAGCTCCAGTCTGTGGCAATGTAGATCCCTCTCTAACACCTGAACAAGAAGGAGAAGTGAGGTCAGGGAGCAGAAATAACGAGGCAAAAGCCAGGAAAACATAAGAGCTTATTGAATTAGCACACTGTCGGGCAAAATTAGAAGAAGAAAAGGTGGATGGAGGTCAGGATACTAGAGAGAGATGCAAAGTTCTGTTTTGATCCTTGTTTCATCAGAAGAGCTGCCTGCTCAGGGTAAGGGAGGGGATAAAAAAAAAGAAACTCTGACGTAAAGGAACTACGAAACAACAGCAGAGAGAACATTTGACCGGTGGGTGCGTCATAGTTCTGGGTCAGTTCCTGGAAGAAAGGATAAAGAAGAAAAAAATAACATGGGCATGGTTTTAGGTAACTGGCTGCTGTGTGAGGGATGAGTAAAGGGTATTGATTTATTCTCTTCAGTGATCCACGAGTGAGCTGGAGAAATAAAATGAGCACGGTTCTAATTACTGGGAGAACAGATGGGAAGAAAACAAAGACAGTCACGACACCAGTAGAGACACAGCCTACCTTCCAAAATAAACAAACAAAAAAAAGCAAGCAATGAGTTTTGAAGGATGTAACCCACATTGTAAAGTTATTCTGTACATCTCATTATGATTATGTCTCATCTTATATTAACTAAAGCTAAAGGTTATACCAAAACATAAATTAATTGTTTCCAATTAGCCAATAAAAATGACTTAATTTGAAAGGGTAAGTTCTACTCACCTCTGAGGTCTGATCGTTCGACTTCAGGAGCTTCATATCATTCTCGACTCGATGTAGCCAGCCATCATTGTCCAGGAAACGTGTTTCTGCCTCCTTCAAACGTTTGCAAATGTGTTGCTGCTGAGTGCGTAAACTGGCAATCTTCCGCTCGTGCTTACAAGTAGCCTATTGACAGCAAAAACAACAAAAGAATAAAAAAGTGTTTTTATGAATTGTCCATTGTTGGGGCTAGCGTGTTTACTATTAGCTGTGTAAAATAATATAAATAACAATTATAGCAGCAGGCAGCAATACAGCAACTCGGCTCCAGTCTAGTAATATAGATTAATTTAAAAATGTTAATAATTAATATTTAAAGAGTTAAATCTAAAAATTGATCCCACAGTTAGGTTTGTTTTGGATGTCAGTTGATTGTTTTGAAAAGTCTGGTACCAAAGACTATTGAGAACTTTCTTTTATACTTTTAATGTCATCTACAGCTGGGCCTAACACTGGGTCTTAAATGGCAGAGAGGAGCCAGGAACTGGGGAGCGGTGACCCTGTCCTGTAGTGGCGTAAATGAGAGGCTAAGACAACTATAGAGAACAGAGAAGTAAAATGATGACTCAGCAGCTGTTTTTCTGCAGGGATGATGGAATCTGTGGATAGCAGCGTAAGCATCAGCTACCTTCTCAGTCTTTTCCTTGGCACAGAAATATTGGACCTGCATGTTGTCCTCCTCACTGTAGCGCTGGCGCAGCTCATTCTCCTTCAGTTGTCTCTCCAGATCCAGCTGTTCTCCCCTGATCTGGGCCCGGCTCGAGAAGATTCGCTGCAGAGCTTCTGACACCCTAGAGAGACACAAGATTAGTTTTCCCATGTAATAAGCTTTGCATTAGCAAATTTGAACTAACCAAAAAGTTATTATCAAACTTTATAGCATGGTCTAACAATTAACTTTAGATATATCATTTCATAAAATCAAAGAGCAGGTCATTTTAGCACCTAGTTCTTGTAATGAAAACAAACCATTTGTGATTTAAATGTAATAAATGTAAACATCCTACAATTAAATGTACACTCCATTTGTAGTGCTTATGGTAAATCTTGCAGAATTAAATCATCCCTTAAAAAGGAAATAGGTACACGTGTGGTATAATGCAATCGATTGAAATAGCCTTGCAACAAACTGTCTCTTTATGAAGCTGTAACACTCTTTTTGCTGCTTCTGTCAAGAGAGGCGTTAATTCATCTCTGGTCTTATGTGAGGCTCTCATGGTGTTGTCTTAAACTGTACTACAATGAAAGGTGATTTTTCACAAACATGAGGGGGCAGACATCAAGAAATACCACTTAAGATAATACAATCAAATAAAAGAACACCATAAACACAGGGATCAAAGCTATGTGTGATCTGAAGCTGCTGTGCCGCATGTAAGATGCAAATATGTATGAACTGCTGCACCAAGAGCTATTCAAAAACACTTGATCATGTGAAAGAAAATTTCTTATTATTTCAAATGTTTGCTATAGTAATAGTAGTTAGATCAATAGTTATTTAGATGAATTAATTAATATAGCCTTACAGCATGTGACAATTATCAAGAGATTATCTCAACCTGTTAAATGTAATCTTAAGCCTCCACAAGGTGCAGATTGTGTTCGGACTGAGCCAGAAAATATATCCTTAGCTTTATGATGTGTATATGTATTCCTGGGATAGAGTTGAGGTGATATCTAGATTGGACGCAAGTGGCTGTCTAGTTGAGTTAAAGCTGCGGGGGAGGCAGGAGAGGCATGCAGGTAAATAAGACTGGAGAGCTGTCGCTGAAATGTGACTGCACTCTTCAATGTAACTCCAGTGACGTAGGAGACGTCGTGGCCTTGCTAGACTGCTGAATTTTTAATAGTGTGAGAAGCGTGCAGCCTCTATTCAGAGCCTCTCACTGTGCGAGTTGTGAATTCTGATGCCAGTGAATGAAACGTGTGGGAGTGAGACTCATTCAGCTTTTCTGTGTCCCCCGCCCCAACCCAAATACCCCGACAGATGCCACTGAATGCCTTAAAGACAACTAGCAGCAATTTGGTTGATTTGATTTATGTAAAAGAAAGAAATGTGGATATCTCACTGGAATTGAAATAAAGGAACTACA
The DNA here is from genome assembly GCF_022749685.1 of Semicossyphus pulcher. Lineage (NCBI taxonomy): Eukaryota > Metazoa > Chordata > Actinopteri > Labriformes > Labridae > Semicossyphus > Semicossyphus pulcher. The sequence goes on from NW_027211603.1 coordinate 13,959,517, forward strand.
CAGATGCATCTATCAAAACTCCAGAGTTAATGCGAACAAGATGTTAAGCTAATGTTGATTATAGTGCATTTATAAAATGCTAGCGGTGTCATTTGAAACTGAAAATTAAGGATTTTTTTCCCCAGACACAAAACTGTCAACACCAACGGCTTTCAGTCCTGATCCTTGTGCCACAAAGCACATCTGTTTTTTAATCCAAGAAGTGAAATGGCTCCTGATTAGATAGCTAGATTGAAAAACCAGCAGGGCTAAGCCCTATGCAATGTTTTGTAATGTATCATCCTGTCTCAGTTAAAGACAAATACAATGTATGAATAGACACAGAAGTCATTTAAAAAAAAAAAAAGGAGTTTAAATTGATAAATAGGTTTTCTTGAGTTTAAATTTGTCTCCAAGTTCACTTATTAACTCACATGATCAATATTTGAGTATTTGTCCGCTCTATGCAGGTCCACTGGCTGTCAGTACATGTCAGAGGTGATTTTGGAAAAATAAGGTGAGCTGCAGAATTTGAATTCTTACATAGATGTCTGTGAGATATTGCTGGATTTAGTCTTAATAAGAACACAAAACACATTTAAATATAATCCAAGTCTTTTTCTCTCCCTGAGGGTCCTTTGAACTGTTTCTTCTGGTAATGCACATGTTTTAGAAAGAGATCGCTATGGAGGGATATCTGTTAAAGATCAATCTTGAGATAAGGAAGTTTAACGTAATAGAGAGGTAAGGATGCTAAATCAATTGTGATTACTTTAACAGACTTCTTTGTTGTAACCATGAGTGCAGAATGATATGACCACTGAAGATGCACTGTTTTAAGGAAGTGTTTGCTCAAACTTTGATAGACTGTGCCATTTGGGTTGGGAATGACTTGTTTCCACAAGTGAAGGACATCAAATATCTTTGGACCTTGTTTATGAGTGAGGTGAAGAATTAGCATGAGACTAACAGGTGGACAGACTTGTTTATTGGTAAGGTGCATACCACCACTGCTCCTTTATATTGAATTCAATTTTGTGGTTGGGGTGTCTGATGAGGACGTGCCATGGACGCCTCCCTGTGGAGGTATTTTAGGCACATCCGATTGGGAGGAGACTCCAAGGCCGATTTGGAGCAGGGTTATAGGGATTACTGGGATTATAGGGATTATATATCCCATTTGGCTTGGAAATGCCCTGGGAACCCCCAGGAAGAGCTTGGAAAAGTGTTCAGGAAGAGGAGCTTCTCTCAACCAAATGTTACTTTGCTTAGTTTGACCAGGACAAGGGTCAAAAAAAGGACCTATATTGATCAATTAGTCACACACACAACAAGCATATTAAACTATATAATCTAACCATCTCAATGTGTTCTGATGGTTGCATTGAGAACTAACACCCCAGATGTTTTTCTGATACTACAAAGGCTTACAGCTCAAATTTAATTTTGTAATATATATTAGAAGATATAACAAATGTTTTCTATTGGATTTTATAATTGATTCTACCAACTACACCACAATGCCTAACTACACCCAACACTGCCTGATGCACTTCATTATGAGTTATTATGGATCTAAAGCCTGCAGGACCACTTGTGAAACCACAGGTCCCATGAATGCATTACCACTCTACAATACATTGGTAAATGCAGGCTTCATGCTCGTATTCCAATTACAAAGCTTACAATAAAATGGTTTATGTCACATCATGAAAGAAATACTGATATGTCTCAGTCTGAATTACACTGACAGGAACATGCTTACCTTTTGAACTCAGCTTGTTTCTGGGAAGGGATCAAGTTAAAAGCTCCAGGTACCATGTTCTTCTCCTCATATTCTTTTAGTTTCTGCTTCAACTGCAGAATCTAAAAGCAGAATAAATAACATTGAACAGTCAAAAATAAAGCAGTGATCATACTATTAAAATAAATGTAGGAAAAAGAAGCGTTTTTTCTTCATTAAGCATGGTAGTGTTTTGTCTTTCATATTACCTCTTGCTTTTGCTTCTCACATATCACTGCATATTGGCCAATGTGACTGTCCAGGCTTACAACATTACTCTTCAGCTAAAAGGGATGGGTGGAAAAAAAAAATTAAAAAAAAATGAGTTGTTATTAAATCATTAATTGTCTAAAGGGAATTCATACATTTATAAACCATCAATCAAAGCAGTTATGAGTAGTTATGGTAACTTGAATACATACCGAGGACTTAATCTCCTTTGCTCTGTTGGCATACTTAAGTGTGTTGCAGGTGTCATCATATGACTTGGATGAGGGGCTAACATTGGCAATCATAACTGTCCTGCAGTTGCCTCCCAAAGAGTCTTTAAGAAGTCGAGTCAGCTTGCTGTCCCTGTACGGGATATGAGTTTTCTTGCTCTAAAACCAATAAGAAAAGTTTAGAATTAGAATATATGGGCTGACGTAAGTGTACACAAACAAGCAATATAAAAGATGAAAAACTTCGGAGGTTAATGATAAGACAAGACTTTTTTAATTCCGAAGGAAATTCTAGTGTCAGATTGCTAGAATGATAAAAGAAACCAACTAAAATATAAGTGATATATAAAATATAAAGTGTACATGGGTTAAATGCATAGAGACAGTGCCTGATAGAATAACAATAGCCCAATAAGTGTTTTACATTATTTGCCGAGTAGAAAGTAGTAATGGTAATTATATTGACGGCTGTATTTGCAGTGCATGATATTAAACGTAATATTGCACATAGCAGCATGGATCAGTAGTATTGCACATGACAATGCACAATGTAAACATAGCCCCTAAAAAGGAAGGTAATTTGATAGGAACAAAATACAGAATCTGCTCCATCTGGAAAAACTCGACAAGAGAGGCTTCATCACAAAACACTATTTGGTGGGGACCAATAAAACCCAACATCGAGTGCATTTTAGAGTTAAAACAGGGAACAGACATACACAACACTCGTCTGTCTGCAGCTGGTCTGTGAACACTGCTCAGTGTCTAATAATGGTTTCAGATAAACTACAGCTGTAAGGAGGGACTTGTGGATCTTGTGGTTATTGGGATTTCAGAAAGTCACATTAAGTAAGACATTAAGAGGAGTGTAAGATGATATCTTTTTGGGTTCACAGCTGTGCCTGCACTTCTCCTTGGAAAAACCCTGAGACTACATCTGGATTTAAAGACTTTAGCTACAGGTCATGTCAGGTCCAGGGAGTCTCAGGATAGCTGCGCCAGTTTGGAAATATGAGCCGTCATTCAGACTTATTCTTGTTGTTCAAAAGGAATCTACCCCTCAAAAAAGTGCATTGTTCAAAATGTCCACACTAACTATGGACAATTTCTTGAAATCCCATTACATATCAAAGGGGGTTGTCTGTAAAGGTTTTCAGTCATCCAGGTCAACTTGAAGCTTAATCCAAAAAGGTAACTGGACTGGAAGTTCATCCAAAAGGCGTCTTCAGTTCTGAGACTCGCCCAGTTGCTTTTGGTTAAGCTTCAAATCCAAGGGGTTTACAGTTGGCAAACCCAAATGTTTTCACTGCCGTGACCTGGTAAGTTGGATTACCATTTAACCTTTTTTTCAACTGTCTCTGATCTACAATCAGTCATCACGTCTAGGAGTAATTTTTTTATCCGCTTCACTGATTGCTTCCCCTTGAATGTAAAACATACACAATAACTCAACCCTTGTTTGTCAAAGCTTCGCAATTAAAGCTTCCACTGGCCGACCAATGTAAGGATTTTTACAATGGAGGTGGTGTAGATTTTTGTCTTAGTCAAGTTAGTAAACAACTGCTAACTCACAGTGCCACAAGGGGCTGTGTGTGGTTATGACCACGTGGTGCTTACAATTACAATTACAGACCACACAATTACAGACCACACATCACAAAATCCAAGTTCCAGTGGACATGCCTCTTAGTTTTTGTGGTCAGACAACAGCAAGAGCATAAAACTGTGATTTCTTGTTAACAAAGGGTAACAGTAATTCTAGGACTGGTGCATTATTCAAATACAAACAGAGTGATAAGAGAGATTAGAGGGTGTTTTATGAAGTTTTGCTTCTTAACATCGCTGCAAAGAACTTTACCATGTCTGTAAATGTTGACAACCACACAATCAGCATTTCCAGAAAGCTTAACCTGATCTGTCCGCATCATTAAGCAAGATCGGCGCTATCAAATGTATCCGCTTTGAACAACATTTTCAGAAAGCCCCTTTTCTGTGGGCGGGTCACACTGGCTTTGTGTGAATGGAAGGCCAAACGGGATGCATCGTCAAATGTATCTTCATCGCCTAAGGCAAACTTACAACAAAAACCTCTGTGCAGCATAGCATGAAGATGACATACTGAACCACCCAGACAGAAGTAGCAGACATTCTTCTCACTCAAACAAATGGCATTTCAGCGCAGACACAAGTGGGGACATTCTTTCCTGTAAACAATGGCCACAACATGAATTCCTAGTCTGCCAACAGTAAACACTGGAGCACCACTAACCATGGGGATAGGGTGTGGAGGGAGAGGGGATTAGTAGTGGGCGTTGTAGGTTGAGCAGATCAAACTATGTGTCCAAAACTGCAACATTCAAAGAATGGTGGGCAGGGTAAAGTACTAACTGGACAGTGTCCATGCAAAAAACACAGTTTTAACCAAAGAATGAAGTAACCTGTTGAAGAATGATCACATTTCACCATGGCTGAGGTACATTTGCACAGCACTTCCTGAATGCATATGGCCTGCTTGCACCTTGTCCCTTGAGACCGGTGTGTAAAATGAGAAGACTGCCTGACAGGTTAATGTATGCAACTGGAATGAAATAATACCCAAATACTCAGTTGACTCTCCTCTTCCCAGGCTCTCTGCTGCATATGGAGTCTGGTTCTTAACTATACCAATAACAATATTATTCATTCCTATATACACTAATTATTTGCAGACCAAACTCATGCATAAACAATCTAAATCCAAATCTTTACATTTTCTATTAGTTTCTGATGTAAGTAAAACTGCACAATCACTGTATTCATACTTGTTGAGAGGTGTTACGACTGTGATAAGGGAAAAGACAGTATGCTATCAAAAACACTCTGTCAGGCTGTCTGTAAACATGAGGTTAACATCTGTAATAAGGAGCCAGTAATAAAATCTATACAACACATTCAATTTATACAATATATCAAAAAAGACAGCTTAGTTGATCTAAAATTCTGCTGTACATAAACTATATATCTCCCAGACTTTATTTTTTGAAGTTGGGCTAAATATTAATTAGTATTGTATTACTTGTATGGGTTAAAAAACTATTTATTTATACTATAGAGAATTTATCTCATTTGTAAAGCACTGAGTAACATTATTTCAACGTTTCTTAATAAATTATTATACTAACTTTTATCAGGAAGTGAACCACAAAGTTGAATTGTATTTGATGCAAAGACAACCAAATTTGTGTTCAGTTACTTAAGTCTGACAGAAGCAGCTATGCACAGCTGTTTTCTCTAACCAGGAGTTTTCTTCTGTTCATTTAAAGAGATTACAGAAACACTGTTAAATATTTTAGGTAGACCACATTTTTAATTTTCCCCTTAGGTTAGAAAAAATGACTAGGGGTTTTCTGGAACAGGTGGAAACCTTGGTACTGGGGCATGATGATCTTAAAAAGACAGTGTTTGCAACTGAGGTTGGTCCCGTAAATGTTTACATATATATATATCTAAACTATTTTATGATCAAGGCATTCAGTGAACCGCATGTCAATAAACACCATAAATAACAATTTGAATTGATATTGCTTGAGTAAATATCATCCTGGGTCTTACTGTCATGATTTTATTTTCCTAATTTTGCATATGGCCACACATTTAAACAATAAACTGGCAGTGTGTGTAAAGGAGTAGACCAGAAATCTGGACAACAACCCTATTTTGAAAGCTACTGACCTGTCGAATTACCTAAAAAGTAATCTTAACCAGAAGTTACTTTGAATGATCTATTTCAAATTAAAAATGCCTGTTGGGTCCTCACAAAATGTTAGCACATTGATGTTATCTGAATTATATTTAGAGGAATATGAACTCACCTTTGGGTCAGCAAGAGCATTGATAACATTTCCAAGGGCAAGGAGTGAGCGGTTGATGTTAGCACCTTCCCGCAAACGGGCCCCTTTAGCGTTGGTGGCGCTGGCTCTCTCTGAACCAGCCAGATCAATCAGGCTCATTTTGGCAACACAGACATTCGGATTGAGGCTGGCCGTTTTGTCCTGCTGTCTTAAATATATCTGGAAAAAAGAATATAAAACTGTCAATATATGACTTTAAAGAAGCTAACTGTGATGCATTGTTAGATGTTTGTAGTGGAAAAACAAACCCCAAATACTTATTTTATAAACAATAGATATTGTACTGCCCACAATTTGTGAATAAATCATGTATTTTAATGTTGTTTTTCTATTCCAAGCTATGATATCACGCTACAGCCTAATTGTCTTTGGAATTTCAACAAAACCGGATAGTAATACCTGAAAGACAGCATGGGACCGGGAAGAGGTGGCATTCATATCAGTGGGATGCTGTGTCCTGTTGCGATTGCCAGAATCCAAAGCCTCAAGAATGTGCTCTGCAGATTTGGGCTAAACATAAAAAGAGGAACATAGATGGTGTGTGACCCAGTATAAGGCCTGATTCAGAACCACCACTGTGTACTTACACTCTACATCAACAGAAAGGAAAGATGGCTTAACATAAAACAGTTTGTATATGTAACCCTTTTGTATCAAACAACTTGATTTATTTAAAAAAAAAAAACAATGTAATTGATGACACCAGTATTTACCTTTAATACGCTCTAAGATGCTATGTGGAAGTGTGCATGGTAGATGTTACCAACCTGATGCAGTGTCAGGCCCTGAACAACCACTCCTTTAGAACTGTCCTCTCTGACTGCAAGAGGGCCTGCATTAGCCAACAAATCTCTGATCTGTTCATTGTAAACCTGTAAACAAAGAAATATAACTGCAAACAGCTGCAAATCCATCAAAAAACATACCAAAAGAGCAGTTGAGACATAAAATGTATAATTTGGTTCTGTAAGGGTATTTAAGGAGTAAGAGTACACAACCCTAAAAAGTTCAAACGTGTTATTTGAACCGGATATAGAAAAACAGATGACGAAAAATATTGCCTTTAAACATGGCCATTAATGCAATGTGTAACTTTTTGTCAAAGTCTGATTAAGTTTTGACTAAAGAATTAACAGAATCTGCACAAATACTTAGAACAAAAAGCACAAAACAATCACATTAATTGTTTTCTCCAGATATTCACCTCAAGATATGAGACTGCAACGGCAAACTCTTTCTCCTCCTTGGCGTCATCCATGCGTTTAAATAGCTCTTTCATGGTGCGATACATGACCCCAGGGTCATTTTGTGAGCCTAACATGGTGTGTGTCTTGCCTGCTCCAGTAGCACCATATGCAAACACTGTAATTGAAAGACAAGAGGGCTGCACTTATAAACATCCAGGCTTAAGCGATGCTAATGCAGTGCATATAACTGTCTCTAGCCACCCAAACAGCTAGCTTTAAATTCAGACACCACTGGACCAAATACAATTCAAAAGTTATCGGTTACACATTACAAATAAATTGCAACACTAGGAAGTTGATTTGAGCATTCTCCTTTAACTAAGCACTCAGTTTATGTAATGGTTTGAGTGAGGTAAACTGTTTGATCACTTTGCAGGTTTCATTTGTGGTGTTGTTGAACTGTAACCATGTATAATTACAGGTGTTTTTAATATTTTTTTACACCAAAAAGAAATGCCAAATAATAGATCGGCTTGTCAGTGTAATGTAAGACAGCTGAACAGTCCCACAAAGTACATCCTGCAAAATTATCATTAAGTAGCTGAACCACCACTTATCTTAAAAAAAGGTTAAACAAAAACTGATCATTTAGCCCCCATGAAGTTACATTTATTACAAAACGATTTGATTGCTACATTAGTTTAAGATGAGTGTACTTAATAAATTGGCAACTGAGTGACTATTATTGCACAGAATTAAGATTTCTAGCTGATTCTGCATCGTTCAATGGATCAATGATTACTCTCTAAAGCCATATCCATTCCTGGTCTTATTTGTATTTATTTCCCAATTGTACTGCATTTAAACACCAACAAGTGAACCCTGGAACAGACAAAGTAAATAAACAGCAGCCAGCATTTAAAATGAATGATATGGCAGGGTGAGTCAGAGAGCCATGTTGAAAAAGGAACAAAATTAAAGATGCAGGTCTAATGTGGTGTTTGTGTGACTCATTACTGCATTTGAACTTCAGTATTTGGGTCATGCCTGGGTTAAAGAGAGGCAGTTCAAACAGAATACATTAATTTATCATAGAGCCCCAAAAGAATAGCATTTTCTTGCAAAAAGTTTTGTATTAACTCACAACAATTATACTGATGCATACACAAAGGATGATCTGCATTTTATGTAACAGACCACCCCTTTTTCTGACCACAGTGTGGGTCGGTACAGCCTCAGCTGCTCCTGGCTGAGGAGCAGGTCTGCATCATGTTTGGCAGTGTGGTGCAGCTTTAATCTACAGCTCAAGTATATTTGTTACCTGTGCAGTTAAATCCATTCATCACACCGTCCAACACTCCTTTAGTAGTGTTCTCAAAGATGTCAACTTGAGTGGAGTCCTCGTTGAAGACATGGTCAAAAACAAACTTAAGGTCCTTGTTAGCCCTTTTGTTGATGTTTCTGTTTCTGTTTCGTACTCTTTGTGACCCAAAACATGACATGTCCTCCTCCTTGGGGTCAAATATGAGCATGTTGTTATCAACAACCTGGACCACATTTCGGCAGTTTTCGCGCTTCTCAGTATCGCTGGTTGGCCTCACTCGAACAACCACCTTTACATGGCTGCACACGTCACTTGCCATTATGGTCCCCCTGGAGCGACTGAAGTGTTTCTGGGCAAACAAAAACACATAGGGTTCATTTTTTTTTTTTACATTACAAAGTGAAACAGTGCAATTTTTATAACATGTTAATCAAGTAATTCATTCAGTCAAACGAATTGAAAACAGAACAAGAAAACGATAGAAGACAACAGATGAACTATGCATTGCGTCACTGAGAGAAAGAGAAAAAAAGAGGGTGTTGTTAAGATTGTAAAATAATTAACACTTTTGTAGACTCTATCCCAGCATATCATTGCTGTCCTACTTCTGGATAGGTTGTGCAGAGCATGTTTTTTAATTAATGTCAGTACGGGTAAACACTGTATTACTGTAAACCTTGGATATCCTGTATATGACTGCCCAGCAATACATTTTCAGAGGTGTAATTTTGGAGGTTACAGTTGGCAATGTTGTTGCAGTGCATTTATTTGTATAATGTTATATTATGGCCATCCTAACTTATATAAACAGCTGTTATACGACATAAAATGTTCTGTTGTATCATTGGTTTTAGCCATGTGAACCTAATAAAATGCCAAACGTGTGACGTTATACATAATGCAAAAATATACTGAGGTCACTCCAGACGGGTTGTGTCGTGTGTGTCGTGTGTGTGTGTGATGTAGAAACTAGTCCCTGCCTTTGTAGAGATAAAGATACAATTCCCAATTCCATTTACACAATTAAAGTAATGCACTAACATTATATTAGATGGAGGAGTTTTTCTCTTGTTAAAATTCAAAGGAAATTCAACCGGTAACGTTACGTTGCGGCAATGAGGCTTAATAACGGTATAATACTGTATATGTAGGCTATATAACTACGAGTAACTCCTCTCAAGTAAGAAAGGAGTTACGTTAAAAGTCTCTCGGCATGATGGACACATTTGAATTCGAACAAACATTGTAAAGGGACGGTATTAGCACGCGAAACGAGTGAATATGAAGCCAACCCTGCCAACATTCACTTGGCAGGGTCTGTTTTTGAGAGCTTGATAGCTTTGCTAGCCCTCACACAACTTCCAACGGTCAGCTCGCGTTGTTCTCTTTATGTTAAATACACTGTGTGCGGTTATGGCTTACCTTTTGTCAGTAACGTCTACTTTCACTGCATTACCACGGTAACGTTTTCTTATAAGACACAAGTTGTTCGTCTTCGAAAAATAAACTCATTTGCAAAGCTTCAAACGGCCAAAGATAGCACGACAAGCGCCAATATTTTCAAAAACAAGCCCTCTTCCTCTGTCGCAGCAGATTGGATGTGAGTCGCTGCTCATTGGGCGGAGCAGACTGACGCAGCCGACGTACGGCTGCGGGAGGCGGGGCTACTCTCTGCTCTACTACGGTAAGCTATAGTTAACTTCCTGAATTGTTGACACTGTTCTTAGGCACAGTACCTCTAGGTTAAACATTTCTACATGTATCTAAATGTATGTAATGTCTCTATTCGTGTAATCGTATATAGCCAATTTGTGTTGCTCGTTGCCGGTCATCGGATATGCTGGCATAGCTAACAATCTACTGCATCATTAACTCATCAGGTGTAAAATGCTCAGCAACTGCTGATCGTACCGTTACAGTCAGTACACACACGTGCTAAAGAGCTACGCACGTTGTATGGTTACCAGACATCGCATAACACCTTTTAACTGTTAAAGCCCTCTGCAATATATCGCTATGCTAACACATCCTCAACACTTTTGCTGCCAGTGTAGGCATTTGTAAATTCACCTTACGTCTGTCATCCACAGCTAGTCTTACACCTTCTAAACCTTAGCCTCAAGCTAAAGTTGACCTTCTTTAAACAAACAATGTCATTTGTGTGTTGCACACAATGCATTGCACCCGTTTTGTTAAATTGAATCAGATTTTTTATCATCCAACAAAAATCCAGCTTTGTAAAGATACACTATAGTGGCCTCCTACCCTCTCCTAGCTTAATGGCTAGCAGCTAAGTAGCCTAGCAACAATATGAGACAGAGGGGAAACGTTAGTAAGGACCCTTCTCCTAAAGTGACATAACATCCCAATAATCTTGCACCTGGAATTATTTCACACCTTTCACCCAACTTAATGCACTGATAAGGACACAACAGAGGGGACTAGCTGTTTAATAGAATGATATGTCATTAGATAAAGTCACCTTATTTCTGCTATCAACCCTGATGACTGTTGAAGATGAAAACAGATAAAAATAATCACAAAATGAGTCATAGGTAATAAGTGTACAGATGCTCATAACTGTACATCACTCATTTGCCTCTGCTCTTCACAAAAAGATAGCTTAATTTACCCCAAAGAGGTAATATTTTGATATAAGCCAGGATGCACACAACAGTAATGAAATAAAAGTGTTTGTTAAAAGTTGATTTTGATTTCTGAAAGGGAGAACAGCTATGGCTCACAATCTGAAAGCAATCATGCCGTCACTCATTTTTTTATTGCCAACCTCTCAAATGCTGTAATTCCTCACTGCCATTCAACATTTGCTTTGCATTCACAAATTTTATGGGCGCACACACTCCTTTATGTCCGGCACGTATTTCTCTTGTATTAGAGCCATACATCACTAACTGAACTCTAATCTTCAATACATCTTGTTGCCAGGAAACACCTGAATACCTGTCTAACCATGTGGCTCACTTTGGTGCCTGATGCGGGCAGTGTTGTTCATGAAGAATGCATATATATTGAACTTATCAGCCTAAAATTTAAGAACTTTTATAGTCGCTGTTTAAGGATGCAGTGTATGAACAACAACAAAAAATCCTGCATAAAAATATCAAAGTTACTTTGTAAGTTTCCCAAATAAGATCATTTTCACTTATTACATAGGTTAACTATTTTTATTCTAAATAATATATATACACTGTTTGTAGTTGTTATATAGCATTACTGTATGTATCCACTTGTGTTATGGTTGTATCTCCAAAATTCAATTAATTTCAAATCAGCAATCACCTGTCACTTGAAGCCACTGAATCCATCTTCATCTCATTTAATTGTGAACATAGTCGCTCATTTTACTAACCCTGGATTACAGATCCTCCTTCTCTTAGTTGTCGTGAGAACTTTATATATCTGCTTATATCACCTCATAACTTTGCTCTAATTTCCTCCATAGATCGTTTTAAGCGTCATGATTTTCCACACGTCCCTGCGCGCCAACCCAATGCTACGGAAATCTAATCTGGCTTTGTCGAGAGCATGGAGGTCATGGAAGTCGAGACTGCACTCTTCTGCAGTTTGTGCATCTTCTGATCCTGGCTCCCTGGACGGATCTGAAGAACAGTCGTCTTTATCACATGAAAAGGCTCCTCACACTCCAGTCATGCTTAAAGAGGTGCTTCACTACTTAGACATCCAACGAGGTCAGGTATGTTTGCATCTTTTCTTATTCCTGCAATCTTCTTGAGGAAAGTTAACGTCTGTTTGTGCAAACGTAGTTTTGTATATGCTGATGATTCATTCTAAACTAATAAGAGCTGTATGAAAGTATTCAAATAAAGGTAATGGTGTAATTTTACATATTTCTTATTACCATTAGTGTCAAGATATTTTCAGCCATTGATGCATTCCTACGTTAAAAAGCTTCTAAAATGTGTTCAGACCGTAGACAGGCCTGATGTGTCCCTGAATTGAAGTTCCACGACTGACTGCCCTCGCTGATAAAAGCAAGTGATTAGGCCGTATTTGTATTTTCAAGCATTGTTATCCTGTCTGCTTTGGTTGCTGTGGCAATGGCTTAGGCATGCAAACTCTCTACTGAGAGGTGATGACTATGGGGTGGTAGCGCTTCTGCAGTGATCACAAATTCAGATTTGCTCAATCAAAACATGTAAAATGCAAGTTTACCTTAAAAAAAGGTACGTAACGTAGGTTGTCATCAGTCCTCTCAAACTTAGAGGTGTGTCATATATTTCCTTCCTGTGTTGTGTGTCAGAACATTTGGAACACCTTTTAATGTGATGCACTTTGATACAACACCACCTCTAACTGTGGTCTCAAAAAGTAGACAAAATTTGTTGTAACGAATTTATTTATAAAAAAAAAGGTTAAATATTAAAAAAATTAAACAACACCAGAGTTAAAAATAGTTAGTAGCTGAATGTGTGGCTCATAACACCTCAATAGTATCTCATTGCAGTTTGAAGATAACTGTTATACATGACCCTTTAATACAAAATATTCCCTTTAGCGAGGTGTTTTTGTGCCAAGGTACATAATCTGTTCACACTCTATATAACGACTTGTTGTTGTAAAAGCACACATGGACTGGACAGGGTGCCAGTAGCTTGGCTTTCGCTTAATGTATACTACCAGGACAGATGGGCATGAGTCAAAAGCCTTCTGGTGTGGCAGTTAGCATAGAAGGGAAAGTGTGCCCCCCCTCCCTATATAGTGCCTGGTCAAGACAGGTGGGGGCCATGGGTCAACAACTTAGTCAGGAATTGCGCCACTGTAGGGCTGTTGGCAGGACACAGGGTGCTGCGTTGCTCCTGCCTGAACTTTAGCACCTCTCAACTCCTCCGCTGTCCGCCCATTTGCCAACTGTCCCGAGACAGCTTGCCAATCAGATGCTATTAAAAACAGTTTGATGGATTTTGTTTTTTTGCACAAGACATTCTGGAGACCTCACTTTGTGTGACGTGCTGTGGAAATGTTGCTTTGGAACACTCACAAAGTCGTGTTTTTAATGTTGATTCACTTGAGAGTTTTTGTTTATGTGATGACACACACACGTGATGTTGCAGTGTCACTGATTCTATAACCATGGCAACGTTTCAACACACTTTACACTTTCATATTGTGTAAAGTGTGTTGAAATATATACATTTCTTTAGACACAGCCACATGCTCTGTCAGATTTGGTGCGGCAATCAAAAATGTGATGTCTGATACGAGTCCCTGAAAGAGCTGCCGTCTAAGCAGTCAAACTTGTGGTGCGTAAGTGATGGTGTCAATAACAGATCAGTTGCTGTGAGAAGAAAAAAAACGACCCCCAACGTCAGACAAATGTCCACTTAAATCACCGAGGGCAGAGAGATTAATCAAGTGGACGGCTATTGTGAAATAATCACTAACATGTAATTGCTCTTGTCAGCTGAAGCAGAGTATGTATGAATGGAGTACTTACACAATGATGGGTGTCAGAGCAAATGCTGCAGCTAAACCAAAGTGTGTAAATGGAGCCTTTCAGTGCCCTGCTGCCTCCCACACAGGACGTCTGGCTGTTTATGTGTATGCAGGTAGCTAATTTGCACTGTTAGCCTACACTCTGTGTTCATAGTTTTACAGCCATCGTGCTTGTTGGAACTGGATTGATGGTTTGTCATATTTCTGTACAGAAAGCATAATATTCATGGATCAAAAAGCTTGTAGCTCACCACTAATCGACAAAATGAACAATGCAATGGCAGTTCAGACAGTTTTTTCTGTTGTTTAATGTTATTTAAGATGTGTTGCATCATAATTTAAATAAAAGCTGGGGAATCATTTTTAGCCATGCGATCTTCATGGCTGTAAGGATGGAAATGTCAGTTGGTCAACTACTTTGGTCCAGACTGAAATATATCAGGGCTGCATGGGGGTTAAGGCTGTTAGAGGGTTCCTGCTTTGAATCCCAGTTTGTTTTTCTGTTCCTGTGTTTCTGTTCGGTTTCTGTGTGGAGTTTGCATGTTCTCCCCGTGCATGCGTGGGTTCCCTCCGGGTACTCCGGCTTCCTCCCACAGTCCAAAGACATGCTCGTTAGGTTCATTGGTGACTCTAAATTGCCCGTAGGTGTGAATGTGAGCGTGAAAGGTTGTCTGTCTCTATGTGTCAGCCCTGTGATTGACTGGCGATCAGTCCAGGATGTACCCTGCCTCTCGTCCAATGACAGCTGGGATTGGCTCCAACCCCCCCCCCCCCCCCCCCCCCAACCCTAAATGGTATAGATAATAGATGGATGGATGAAATATCACAACAAGTAGATGGATTGCCAGGAAATTCTGTACAGGTATTCATAGGATTAAATCTGTTTTGAGTGAGATTTGTAGACATTTGTTGGATGCAAGGTCATTGAATTTTCACAGACACTCATTTGATTTTGTTGATTTTCCCTCTTGCTCCACCATTTTCTTTGCAAAACAATGTCATATAATGCGGTCATTAAAAAACAGATTTTTTAAATTGTCCCTCAGAAAGAGGTGTTTGCTGTCAAGAATTGATGTCTCATGTTTAGTCAGAGCTGGATGGACTAAAGACTAGAGAATTTGCCAAATCACTTTGCCAAATGATTTGGCACATTGTGATGATGATAATGCTCAGTAGAAATGGAAGAAACCCTTATATGTCAATATTAAAAAAACAGCTTTCATAGAGTTTCAAACATTGATACTACAATTGCTGTGAAGCAACACTAAAAAGTCCACATCTACGTGTAGGTTTATGATAATGCTTTCATTAACCTCCTCTTCAGCTTGGTGATACTCATAGTTAAGCAAAAGAATTGTGCTGAAAAGGAAGTAGCAGGAGGAGTCCTCCAGTGGCGCAGGCTTCTTGCGTAGGGGACCTCCTCTAGAACAGATTAATGAGCCATCAGCTGAGAGTCCAGGGGAAAAACCCTGTGCTGCTGTAGAAGAAGAAACAAGCCGCCTACTCTTATATTTCAGCCTCAACACACTCCCCCTTGTGGAATTAATGAGGCCGTAAGTGTTAAACCTTCTTTTTTGGATCAATGTCAGAGTCTTTCAACAATCAAGTCAGTTTAGAGCAGAATTAGAGAAATATGATGTATTGATTGGATATTTAAATGACTTACACTTTGTACTTTTGGATCTCTGTCCTTGTCATGAAGTGATTTACTATGTCTAACTATTGAAGGCTTGAGGATATGTTGCTGCTATATTAAATTAATGACATAGTTAGCTATATATACAACATGACTTTTTTAAAGGTATAATAAGTGGGATTTTCCAAATATAATATAATATAAATCATCACTTCTGGGCCTCTATACATGTGTGTCGGTGAGTGTGTGTGCAGACCCTTGTGAGACCCTTCCCTCTGCATCTATTCTGTTGTTTTGCTTTGCACGGGACGTTTTCAGGAGGGGCGCTGTCGTGGTTCCCTGAGCCAATCACAGCGTATAGGTGAGTGTGGGATTGGTTCATATTAGCAACTGGGCCCCATTCAGAGCGGCGAACATGGCGAAAGAGCGATGCAGAGTTGACGCAAAGGTAACCGGCGGTTAGCATGCTAGCACAAAGGTAACCGGCGGCTAGCATGCTAGAGCAAAGCTAACCGTGATGCTGTCATTTTAGCTCGGCCGGGTGGGTGTGTTCTCGCACGAGAGAGTGAGAGTGAGCTTCTGGTGACGAAGAGCCGAGGAGGAGGGGCCCAGTTTGAATGTGTTGTTGACAAAATGCAAAAAAATCCTACTTATTATACCTTTAATGTTACTACACCTACCTCTTAACTCAAATACAAATGTAAATCAAAGCTGTAATAAGGGCTCATCGTGAAATAAACAAAAGCAATTATGCCTGTTAGAAAACATCTGGTTGCCACTGTGGAGCTACACACCATAAATAGCATAAACCAGGCTGTACCAGCTACTGAACAAAAATACAGCACAACATGCAAATCACAGGTGTTGTAGCTTTTGAAGGCCCTGAACCACAGCAGACTAAGTCCAGTGCTGCATGTTTCCCTCCCTCTGTTATATGGGTTATCTGGCTGGATGTAATTCGGACACATGAAGAGACACTCTGTTCTATGGATAGATGACCACAAAACACTCTGCCAGCTGCTGCTTCTCAACTTTTTTCTCCCTCTTTTTTTTTTGCCTTTTTAGATGCAGGATAGAACCCAGACCAGGAAAAGCACTGTACAGTTGTGCGACATGAAAAAGTAGTTAAGTACTAACCATCTGTTTTATCTGTCGTTTCCACATTTTTACAATAAATGCGGTTCTGAGGAATTTATAGCTCATGGAGGTTTTCAGGGAGGGAAAAAATGCATCAATGTTTTATGCAAGTTAATCCAGCATATCTTCAAATGTGTCCCCCATCAGAGTGCTAATGTCAGCACAAGGGACGGAGTGTACCAGCTTGTAAAAAGGGGCATAGATGGGGTTAACATGATCTTGTCTCTTTAAATTAGTTTAAAGTCTTACAGCTGAATTTTGGGCCATCTGAGGTGAGAAATGAGTCTCCAGAAAAGTGTACAGTACAGGGAGTACTGGGTACTTTTCTGCAAGACTCTTTTGAAACTCCATATGCAATCTATAAAAGCTCTATTTAATCAAATCTATAAGGCAGGAGTTTAAGGATATTTCAATATGTGTAGTATACATACTCTTCTCTGCATGGTATGCTGCACTTAAAATGCACTATTTTAGTTTAAAGGTCTGTTTTTATGATTTTATCTGTATTTCCTAACATTTATTCCCAGCGTCAGCCGTCAGGTGAAGCAGTGTGGTGAATACAAGCAAAGGGGTAATGCGATCTTGTCTCTTCAAATTAGTTAAAAGCCTTGCAGTCGCTGTTTAGGCCACAGAGCTGAAGTCAAGACAGGCTGCAGGAGTAAATATGAAGTACAGGAGTTACAGTAGTTGGATTTCTTATGCATTTGTAAAGAACTGACGGGTGCTTTATGAATGCAATTTATTCATTTTCATTCAAGTATTGGACATTTCTTCAGACCGTTTCTCTTAAGACAGACAGTCTCTCATTTAGGTTGTGTAGCTTCTGTAAATGATGTTTTTTGTTGCATGTATATCCTAAGTCTTCACTGCAGTCCTTCATTTTGTGTTTTTAAACTCAAATTTCAGCTGTAATCTAAATTGTTTTTCTGTAAAGACTGAAATGTGGTGTTTCTTTTAATTGTAGCATGTTCCACATGCTTTAAATGGGCCTGTTTTGCATTAATCTGACAACACATTCATATTTTTCGGTTGTATATCCTTTAAAAAGTTGTTACAGCCCAACTAATCTGTCACATAAAAGCATAGAACAAACTCTGTCCGTATTATCTGGAACAAGCTACTAATTATGTTCTCTGTACTAAATTTGCCTCCGCAACCTCGTCTGGGTCTTAAATGTATTTTCTTTTTCCTTTTTTTTCTCTTTACACTCCTTTTTTGGGAGCGCTGAGTAGTGAAAGAGGAGGCTGGTAAATAATTGATCCTTGTAATTAAACACTCCAGCCAGGGATGCTGGGGCTGATTGACGGCCAGATATTAGGCCCTTGTCTCGTAAGGTTGCAAGTTTAGTCTGAGGTTATCAGTGGCCAGAAGAGTCTTTCTCCCTCCCTGCCTCATTACTTTCATGAGTAGAACATTTCATAGTGGAGCGGTGGGTGGGGGTGGTGTGAAGACAGTCTGGGACTTCATTAGCCAAATGGGGTGCCTCGGTCTACAGAGCGCCATTCCGTTCAGCCTTGCTGAGCAGACAACCCAACTGTGGGTGCTTCACCACACCGTCCTGTAGAATTTTTTTTTTTAGCTCTTTCATCTTCTTTATTCATCACTTGAACAGCAGCTTTAACTTATAATACAAGCCTTCCTGCTCATACCTGAGAGGATGAGGCCTATCATATTTTAGCTCAAGTAAAACTCCTTACCGTCCAAACTATGTTGCTACATCTCATACAAAGCTGTGTTAATTACAACTTCCAGTAGAGTAAACTGTTCATTATACAACAGTTAGTTATGACAAAGTAATCTGATTGGACAAGAAGCTTTGCATGAGTGCTGATATAGAGTATAACATCTCTGGGACTTTCAATATATGTATCACTTTATCTTGATTGATCAATTTGGTGCCTCTGAATCACAAAGGCCTCCAAAGCCACTGTCTACAAACTTTTATTCCACTGGATGTATGTTAAAGTTGTAATCTCGAAGATCTCAGTTTCTTTCTCTTTGGCGGCACTTATGGCGTATGAACGTTAATTGCGGGAGCACACTTCCCAGATATCCAGACAGTGTTGCATGTGTGACGTCCACGGTCGGCTCCGGTTGTAACTGATTTTCCTCGCTGATGCTTGCTTTCCTTTTTGCACTGTTTGCTTCATCTGAGCGTCGAATTTGTTTATTTTTCTTTGGATTTTCACTTATTTTTGAAGTTGTATCTGTAGTCATCGATCTTTACTTTGTTTGTTCAGCCATAGTAGATTACTGTTTACTCGCAACACTTGCAGAGAGCAGAAAAGCAACCGCTCAACTCCGCCTACTCTCTCTGGCAGACCAACCACTGCTGGGCGATGGAAAACACGCAGCTTGTTATTTTTTGCCACCAACACCCACCCAGTGTTTGTGTTGCTTGGCAATCGTCCACTTCCACTCAAGTTGCACTACTACTTGAGTTCACGTAATAACTAAACAATCTGTTCTTGCTTTTTACTTTTTACTACGCAGCTTGTAGATCTGCTGTATAAAAAGCAATATCACACCCAGAGCTGTGCTGTTGTAGTGAATATCAGCACGGAGGTGATTCAGTCATAGGTTTAGCGTCACAGTATAACAGCACTCCCCCTCTTGTGATATTGCTTAATAAAGCGTTGATGCTGTACTACAAGTAAATACTTTCCCAAATGTTGCACTTCATTACTGTCAGATTGACTTTGCCACAACAGTGTGTGTGTGTGTGTGTGTGTGTGTGTGTGTGTGTGTGTGTGTGTGTGTGTGTGTGTGTGTGTGTGTGTGTGTGTGTGTGTGTGTGTAAAATCTCTCCACAACCGATGCTTCCACATTACATCAAATAACAGTGCATGGCACAGGGGTACACTGGAGAAGCAGAGTGTGCTGCTACAGCATCAATTACTGAGCGTTACATTTGCATAAAGCTTTAATAACTATTATTTAAATTGTGTAACTCTATACCCACATGCATCCAATATTGCTAAACATAGTAAAAATGAACTGGAACACGCACTCGATGCTGAATTGATACTATTAGAGCAGGTTTTATTGCAATATTTACATTTGTTCCTGGTGTGTGCGTGTGGGTATGCTAATCAGATACATGCCCTGTGGACAGCTGGATTTAGATGACTCATTCCTGCATCACATCTTCAATCAGTGTTTGTGTGAGGTCCAACTGCATTATCTCAGCGGTCTTTCTTTTAAATATGTTCAGGATAATTAGATAACAAAATAATTTATCATTCGGTCTGGTTACTATTCATCACTGTTATTGTTTTGTTGTCATTGGAATAAATTGATTGATTGTTTTCATGCTACTAGGATATGAAAACCAACTGATACCTTTGTTTTCAGCTGATTTAGACTAGCAGAAGATGTTATTTACTGTAAATATTTGGGTAAACTGGTGTTTCTTTTTTGTAAAGCTGCAAAGAAAAGAAAAGAATGCCATGCAGAAGGTGAATATTTGTACTAAGATTAAAGCCCAAACATTGACTGATTCTGGGGCATTCTCAGTAGGACTCACTGTTGGTGCATTTTCATACCTTGCTGCTGTTAATGGCTCGTCCTTCCCTACATGCTTCTGCTCTTGCTTGAAATTGTATTTTAACAGTGATCCCATGTTGCTGTGTATATATATTGTCTGCTGTAGAGCCGAGCCACACATAATGTGCTACTACCAGGCTAGAGATGCCTGGTGATGTGAGTGTAAGCGATGATGTTGATGAAATTGTCCTGAACTGCAAACAGCAGCCAGCAAAATGTCATCAAAGGTGTAGACCATTTCACAGAAGCAGTTTGTGAACACTCAGATAAAATGTTGGCACATTTAAGTTATGACTATAGGGGTGGGACAAAATATCAATAAAGCAATATTTTTTCCTGACTCGTGCAATACAATTATCAATAGTAGGGATAACGTTAACCGACCATTAAACATTTTAACCGGTTAATACTACCATTTTAACAGTCTTTAAATATACATGTTTATTTGGGAAACACACGCTTTGTTGTCGCTAGCTGAGCTGAGCCTGAGAGCAGAGCAAAATGAAACAAGCATAAAAAACAGCGTGTGGGACTATTTCAACCAAGAGGACGACAATGTTGTAAATTATGCAATACAGTACTTATATTTTATTATAAATACAGCGGTAGATAATAAAGCACACTGCAATACCACACTCGAAGCAAACATTCACGAGCATTCAGACCAGCGGGTCCAGCGCAAGTTTCTCAACCAACTCTGCCCTCCATGCTAGCACGGAGGAAGTGCGAAGCGAGGTGGTCTGAGGGGGTAACACAGAGAATCTGATTGATGATGAAGAAAGATATTTTGCCCGTCAGCGTGACAGCGCTCACCACGGAGCTTCGTGACAATTATGAGGGTTGGGAGGTTAAATTGGCCATCCTCATTGCGACTACACTAATTGCTGTATTGGAGACCTCTGGGAAAGTGTCTGCATGGGTCCCAGACTTTTATCCAATCCAAAATGTACATTTTAATCTTGACGGTTAACCAGTGATTAACCGTTAAGAGTGTTCAAATCCAAAGTCCTAATTTGTTTTTGCAGTTGTTCTATTGTTCTGTAAATTTAATTTAAAGAATGAAAACACGGACATTGTTTCATCTCAGTTTGTCAACAAATTGCAGTGAATAAATACATTAATCCTGCACGTTACCTTTTTAGGGGCATTTTGTATTCTTCAGTTAACCAGACATCGCTGTGTATTGCTACATGATTGTCTTGCAATATATTGATTATTGCAGAATCGCTGTATTGCGATATTATCGTTGGCCACGTATCGCATCGTATCGTGAGTTACCCTACGATTCCCACCCCTATTTCTGAAGTCGCAGATACATCAGTTGCTCATGTGCTGGTAGTATGGCATTTACTTTGTGAATGAAACAGGTCGAATAACCAAGAGGAAATCATGTAGTGTTGTTTAATAATAGCGTACATGTTGCACATGTGCTGAAATGGGCCCTCTCTCGACTGTCATCCGGCAAGGTGATGTATCGGCCAGTCAAATACAAGCAAGTCACACGCAAATGGGAATTCTACCTTTTAACCACAGTGTCAAGACAGGAGAGAAAATCATTGTTGTTGACTTTCCAGTTGTAAAACTTCTCTAATATTATAACCAATTTAAACTGAAGGTATAGTTTAAAACAGGTGTGATGCATTCACTGCCGTTGTGTCTTTTGAAATAAAAGTCAGTCGCAGTGACCTTATCTGTGTAACCATCGTTATCCATATTCCCAGCAGCATCCAGATAAAGTGCTGTTGTTCTCAGCTGGTGTGCTCCCACTCCTTGCCCACTCTGTTTCCTGACTAATTTGGCGGGGAAGACCATGTCCGCTCGACACTACATGACACTGCTGACCTAAGCCAGCAACAGAAGTTTCCTAGCTTCCTTCTCACTGTTCCTACACAGTGTCCACCTCCACAGTTTAACCAGCGTGTCCCTGATCCATCTTGCTGCTTGTATTAAAACTATATTGTAGAAAATTCATGTATTCAACACATGCTTGGTTCCTCTAAACAATAGGCATGATCTCCTCCCATTTATGGGGAAGCCTTTCTGAGCACCATTAAATTGATTCTCACATGAATTCCCACGAGGCTTGCCTTATCCTCTTGTTAGTACACCACTCTTAAACCTAATGCTTCATGGACCAGATGTGCTCTGGCTCACGACACCTCCACTTCTTGCTGATGAGTAGCTGAAGGAAGAATATGAAAACCGGCAGCAGCGCTAGATGTAGTAGATTTTAGCTGACACCCATTGACACTGAGTCCTGTTGAGAAGCAGCCCTTACACACATGATTACATACCCTCCAGGTAGCCTAAGGCTCCTGTGACTGACCAAACCCCCTCCTACACAAAGGCTAAGAAGGCTGATGTCTGAGGTTGAAGGCCCGGAGCCGACTGACTGTCTTTTGTGGCAGCTCAAAAGTTTGACCTTTGGTCATTTCCAACTTTAAAAACTACAGATCTCTGCCAGCATGTTAGGCTTTGGCTTAGGGATGGACAATATGAGCACAAGACTGTAAGACAATTGAAATGTGTCAAACTTTAGATGTTGCCAATGATTTGTCGGATCATTCCACAAGAATACTGTTTATAAATACATAAAGGGAAAAGTGTTGACAGGAACACAGTGTCAGAATGGATAACACAAGTGAATCTGAATGCTGGTCAAAAGGCTAATATGTATGAGTATGGACACCCATTGACACCGAGACAAGCAATAAGGAGACACAATATAACACGTACTTGTATGGCTGCAGTCTCTCCACAGAAATGAGATGCTCTCTTAACCGAGCTCCCGCCTCTTTTTTAACAGGTATAAGAACGAAACACCCGCTCGCTGGTGCTAATTCCAGTCGTGGAAAGGCTCATGGCGACTTTCTAGCGCTGCACTACGAATCTTCCCTATGAAACCACCCCTCCCCCAAGCCACCTCCACTGTCCCCCAGCCCTTCCCCTAGTTCCTTTCATTTCATATCATTGTGTCAACCCAGTCTTCAAACTACTGGAAGCATCTTCTTAAATGCCTCTAGATCTCTTTTTCCCTATTACCAAGCCTTCATTTAGCTCGCCTCCTCTTTGCACTCCCTAATGGACTTGGCCCTGTTCTTCTTTTGTCTTCCTTTAGTACCATGAAATTCACCTTCAGGAGGGAAAGCCCTCTTTCCTGATGCTTCTTTACATTTTTTGTGAATATAGTTAGATGATTCCACCCCCTCTTTTCACTTCCTCTCGGGCTTTATATAGTTTGCATTGTTTCCTCGGCACACTGTATTGACAGTAGTGTCACACTTAAGAGAAATCCTTCAGAGCAGTGAAGAAGAGCAATGAAGCAAGTAATCATTTTGAAAAGATTCAGCGCATCGTTTTTGACCTTATTTTCTTGTTTCCGGTTAAAACAAATAAAGAGCCTTTTGGCCTCCTGTCACAGTTTGTGGCGTTTCCTTTCCGCTGGATGTTAGTCGTCTATATTTTGTTTTTGAAGACATTTGCAGGCATGTCAGAATAAAAGCACGAGAGGTCAGACAACCAGATTGAAAACAAGACGTTTGCATTGTCACTTGAGACCATGTATTGATAGAAAAGCAGCTTTGGGAGTTCAAGCTGCCTAAAGCGACTTATGTTTACATTCAGTCCCAAAGCTAAGGTCACACACAGGGCAGCAAAGTCTCTGAGGGCCGAGCGACGCATATACAGTATAAAGTGTTCTGTTGGACAGATGAGACCAGGGTTTGTATCTCCTCTGCTGTCCACACTCAGGGTTGGGTTGTGTTGTCTCTTCATTGTCATTGTACTTACCTAAACATACCATACCTTTCCCATTATTCATTTTGAATGACCATAATCTGCGTCTAAGTATAACCAAGACTTTACCATGCCTTTACCATCAGACCTGCAGTAAGAAGTCAAGGGGCAATAGCCGGTATGTTTCCATCCTGTGAGTGAAGAATAGTCTGTACTCTTGAGACTAGCAGCTGTGGCTCAGTGGTAGAGTCGATTGGAAGGTTGGTGGTTCGATCCCCAGCTCCCTCAGTCTGAAGTGTCCTTGAGCAAGACGCTGAACTCCCAGTGGCATAGCCATCGGTGTGTGAATGTGTGTGTGAAGGGGTGAATGTGACATTGAGTATAGAAGCGCTTTGAGTTGTTCCAAGTCTAGAAAAGCGCTATATATGTGCAGTCCATTTACCATATATACCTGATGAGCATCTACCCAGTGCAAGTGTCATATCCAAGCATGCTTTCCTTCACGATATCGCACCTGAACCCCTCCTTTGTAGGGTTTTACATGAAAACAATTGGTGTTTAAATTGAGACATTGTGTGTTGTCCGTACTTCCCCAATTTGGTCCAACTGAGAAGTGCAAGCAGCTTCCTGGACAAGGTCAGACCAAACTCAAGCATAATATATGTGTGATTTGTGAAAGTGTAAGGGGCCTCTT
Source organism: Semicossyphus pulcher (assembly GCF_022749685.1). Lineage (NCBI taxonomy): Eukaryota > Metazoa > Chordata > Actinopteri > Labriformes > Labridae > Semicossyphus > Semicossyphus pulcher. Next base: position 13,984,343 of record NW_027211603.1, read on the forward strand.
AGAGATCTCCTCCAGACATGTCTTAAGACATAAAATGCTCTGCCTGGAGTAAAACATTTTGCCTATAGTAGTTTTTCCACAACAATTACTGCAGTATAAAGTGGTAAAATGACATGTACACCTTCTCTTATATTGAAAAATCTAGATCTAATATTCTTTACTGTGATCTAACTGTTGGATAAATGATGTCTCCCTCTTCACTGAAAAGTGCTCGCTCTTGTGTAAGGTGCAGACCTGCCCACAAGAAGCTCTCCGGCTGTTCTTAGATTCGTCAGAGGATGAGACTAAGAACAGGGTTCTAGTTTTGTACTCTGCAGACGTCATTCAGCACAGTGAAGGTCAGTCATCCAAGGAACAAAAAGCAAAGCGCAGTTTTTTAACTGAGGGCGATTTTAATCGCATTATGCAGTAAGTTTACCACAGCTTCTCTTTGGCTTAAAATGAAAAAAAATCAAATCAACTGCAACTGTAATAACTGGTGAACAATATGTAAGAAAAAATACAAAACATAAACTCCCCCTAGATATTTATCTACCCGCTCAGTTGTGATTTGTCTGGACTAATCAAAGTAATGAGGAGGATTTCAAACACTGCAACCCTCTGGCCCCTCGCTCCAACCCCAAACTAACCTGCTACACTTAATTTGATTATCATGAATGACTTTCTCCCACAGCTGCACAGCACACAACTGAGGCTGTGTTGATGTAAAGATGCAAATCCTCGAGTCACTATGCTGAGCAAACAGAAAAATCTGCTCTGTGGATAAGAGAGTCATATTTTTTGTAAACATTTAGGGTATTAAATCAGTATAGTTGAAGCCAGACAGACTGTTGTGTTGCTATGTTAAAGCAGACTCAGCATGCCCCTGATGTCTGACATGCTTTAAAAACTGTAAACATTGACTTTGTTTTAGTCAAACACTCACACTTATGTTTAGGACATCTTGTACTCACTGTAAATCAGGTTTTGTATCAGTCACTGGACCTTTGTTGTACGTCATCTGCAAATCTGACACATGATGTTACTCACAATAATCAGGTCTGCGTTCAGTTTTATGCTAAAATGAATGTTTCCATCAGAGGAAATGAAGCTCAGTAAATCTCCAACCTGCAAGACAAAAACAGACAGTTTGGCTGGGGGGGTGGGGGTGGAGAGTGATGACTCATGCACACAGTACAAGTCCCTCCCTTTTTATTTCTTTCAGTGTCCAATCAGTTCTTACCCAGCTGTCACTCACAGCCTCCAAATCAGATCCCCACAATGCTCCACTGTCCCCCTGTAAATCACTTTATTTGCAGAGGTTTAGAACCTGCAAGGTAAATAAAAATGCCATTAACACGGGTTTGACGAGCAGATTGTTCCTTAATAATGTGATTAACTTACAGTGCAGATGATAATCCCTTACATCCGGGATATTTTGGTCATGCACTTGCACCAAATTCCACTGAAAGACATTTTCTAATGCCCCAAAAATGATTATAAAGTTGCAACTTTGCAACAAAAAATCATCTATCCCTTTGCACAGAATGCAAGCAGCCTATAAAATGGTTGAGGGAGTAATCGTTGCCTCGGGTTGCCCACGTATAGTAAATATTGAGTTATTGGCTCATAGTTTCTGAGAAGATACAAGTGCCTGCTATCCGTGTTCCTCCAGGGATCTCCTCAGCTCCACCATGGCGTAAGAGCAGGTCTCAGGACTCCTCCAAGTGGGCGGATGCTTGACATGGGCTTTATGAGCTTTATGTAGAGGAGGACAGTGAAGGGGGTTTTCCTCTTTGCTGCCAGGCGTTTATTGAAAAGTAAAACAAATGTAGCTGTAGAACAGAAGCAGAGCTGGCAGGAATTACCTGAAAGTGCCTGTTAGAAAATAAAGAGAACATAAAGAAGAGGATAGAAGGAAAGAAGGGAGAGAGGAAGGAAATGTGGGGTCGAGGTTGTTTAGATCTTTACAGATTAAAATTGGTGTGGGTGTTGTAACTGTCACTGTTAATTCAGGCGGATATAATGCAAAATTACTCCACAATTAAGCAACACATCAGGGAAGAGAAGGTGCGAGTGAGGAAGTTGTGTTTTAAAGGCAGTGGTAACATCCAGGAAGACCTCCAGGAATTTGGTTAACGTGGCACAATACATCTTAATGTCTTCCACTTAAGCGAAATAATCTGAGGCTACAAAGTGAGATAAAGCAATAGTTTTAAACGCAATCACTGCAGTAAGACAAACAACCGGCCAACAGTCCATTCAATAAGGACTCATTAGGGCCTCAAGCTTGGCATCCTCCTTCAGCGACTGTGACCCCAAATAGAGATAAAGTGATGCATGAGCAGGCCTCTGAACTTTAATTCCACCGCTATGTCACCAACATTCCTGCTTACTTATTTTGACAGGTTTTTTTTTTAGACTACTGCCCTTGTGTAGAGATTTATATAATTATTTGTGTTGATGCTTTCTTTAGCATTTCAGGTTCAGTTCCTCCAAAACAGAACCAAACATTTGGTATATTCCTCAAGTGGTTACCGGCCAGAGTTTGATGTCTTCGTTTTGCTGATATGTTTCTCCGAGGTTCCTGCTGCCAACACCATTACAGCTGAGATGATTGGTATTTCTGTTGTGGTGTCCATTCCCACTGCCTCCTGCCTTTGCAGTAATGCAATGTGATACAGTCACACCCACAGGCAAATGTTTTTGGACACTAGTTCACCCAACCTAAGGGACAGTTTAGCAGAATCCTCCGACAGATCCCATGTCCCTGGGTGTCCCAGGATCAGCACCTCGGACAGCGATCACGACACAATTTGCGTACAAAATGTTAGAATTGATTCACCTGAGCCGACAGCAAGAGGATTGATTTGATAATCTTGAACCTTTACCGCTGCTGATTATGTTATTAATTTATCAGGCAGGTTGTCAGTTCACCATAGTGTGGTTGTTATCCAGGACTTTACAGACAAATGACGTCACATTACCAGAGCCTCTGCTCATGCCCGAATTGGAAAATAAAAGCACAAGAGAAATAAATATTTATTTTTTTGCTTTTGCCTTTATGCCACTTTACAAAAAGAGCAGGTCTAGACCGACTCTTTGTTATGTTATTTAAAGAGAGGCCCAACATGAATCACCATGAGTAGCACTTAGCAATATTCAGCACATTGGCAAGGAACAACTTCCTTTTAACAGGCAGAAACCTCGAGCAGAACCAGACTCATGTTGAACAGCCATCTGCCTCGACTGGACGGGCCGAAAAATGGGATAGAAGGAAATGCAGGAAAGAGACAGGCAAAGAGAGCAACAACAACATATGTTCTTGTTACATCAACAACAACAGGTAATACATACTTATGGTTACAATGCCAACAATAGTGGTACACTAGTGTGAAAATTTGCAAAAAAAAATTAGCGAGAGAGTCATTTGGAATGACAGTGCATGTCATTCCAAATGACTCTCGCGTCGAGGACTATAGCCTCTGTACATGGGGCGTCTTTTCTACCGACGAAGCTAAACCAGCGCCCTAGTTATAAAAAAAAAAGCTGTAAGCAGGTCTCATTAAGTTAAATTTCCCAGCTACTCTAGCTTTCGACCTATGATAGCTAGCTTTTCTTGCAATAAAATACATCTATCCTCTATTTTTCATATTTGTTTATAGGGGTAGACATGCTATCTCCTGCCTCATTCATGGCAGTTTCCACTCCTGCTTATTGTTTCCGATCCCCAGTGGCCAGCGAATCCGCCACACATACATGTAGTGCCTTTTAATTCAAGTAGAAGCTGGCAGCACTCGTTAAGCTATTGAAAATGAGAAAGGTCATATTGACATGTATATGTTGCACCCTCTGACACAGTCACCGGTCAGTGTATATTCCCTTCTCCTGCATCACAACTTAGCCTTCACTCTCCTCCACTATAACACAACCTTTATGCTGCAGAAAGATGCCTTTGTATAAGCAAGGAAAAACACTTAGAGGTGTCTTGAGCAAGAAAATAACAGACTCAGCGGTGGAGACTGCTCCATTCTTTACGCTCTGTTAATGTGTTATTTCATGCGGCTTCTGGAGACCTTGACAATGTTTATTTACCCATATATCATATATTATATTAAACCATTGATGAACCTCTTTCTCATTAAACACAGTTAATAAGCTCCTTTATTTCTTTTTGATTTTTTATTAATGTTTCCTGAGGTGACACCAGAAGGAACGTAAAGCCGTGCCTATGTGTTTCGTAACGGCCCCAATTGAGCCTGAAATTTGCTATATATGGTGTTTGGAGACACCATGACAAACTGGTGTGACTCGCCAGCTTCCTGAAATTGTTTAGATAGTTTTCCAGTATGTCCTCGGCCTTGTGCTACACTGGGAGCACACACATCCGTGGACCAATAGCCTTTGTCGTGTCGCAGCCAATCCAAAAAAGGGAAGTCTCTAGAAAAAGGCGAGACAGTAGTCAACAGTAATCCTCAGAAGTTACAGATATTTTATTTTACAAGTTAGATACATCAAAACTTTAATATTGTGTATTTCAGTGTCGGTGGCTGACATTTACAGTCCCATTTTTACAGTGTAAACACCGTCTGAGTGCTTATGACTGTGACTTATATGATATGTATTTACTACTAGTCTGTGTTAGTCTGCAGCTCTGTTTCCCAGACTCATCCTCCTCAGGGGAAGGTGTCTGGCGTGCAGTTGTAACTTTCTGTTGCTTCCTTTAACTCTAAAAGGCGAGCAGCGCTTGTGATTGAAGATTTCGTGCAGACTTTTAAGGATTTAAATCGTCAAAGTTGTGATAATTTAATTATCAAAGTAGTGACAAATGGGGTTTTGTATTGCCTTTAACTGTGGCATTAAATTCCTTGCTGAATGCTTAATTGCTGTGACAATACAAGCAATCTGATATCTTCCTGGTGGCGTGAATCATTAAATTAATCCTCTAAATGAGTCTAAGCTTCTCCGTAATGTGTGTGAACATGTCAGCAGGTTTATATAGCAGCCCTGTATGTAGCATCGTGCCCTCATTAGGTTTAGTTTGATCTCCAGGAGTGTTCACCTTTGTCGGCCTTGTTGTTCTACCTGTGCGTACATGCTGGCAGTGGTGGGAGTATTTCATGAAAAAACAAACAGTCGCTGCTTGTTTAAAAGAGGTGAACAAAGACAGCGCCGTGACTGGCACTGGGATAAAAACAAAAGGACAAAGAAGAAGAATAAATATGTAATTTGTAGGTGGACTTAAGTAAGGCTTTAAGTCATCCTCCCTGAACCTCTTTAGAAGCTGCAGAGAGCTTCGTGAGGGTGAAGAGGAGAATCTAGGTCCCATCTAGGTGCAACAAGTATGACTAACGTTATATGCATATAGTCTTATATATGTAGCTATGACTCAAAAGTTGATTCACATACAGAAATAAGTAATACAATTATTGATTTAAAAAGATTTAGATTTCTATTTGTGTTGTATTTCTTTAGATTTTTAAACTCACTTTCCTATTAGTCCTGCACAAGCACAGCTTTAATCATACGTCACCGACAACTAGCACAAAAACATTCACCAGACTGAAGTTCATCCTTTGGGGACCGTGAACACCAGCTTCAAATTTTGTGGGAATAAATCAAGTGCTGGAGGACTGAGGGACTATAGCCTAAAACATAAGTCTTGTAGCCGCATGCTTTGCATAGCTATAAATTCATATTGCAGACACTAGACATAAACAGACCTGTTGTATGATCTCTTTGTGCCCTCTCATAACTAAACAACCCCAGACACTTCCAGGAGAGAAGTATGGAGCTGTCAGAGAGCCCTCCTGAACACTTATACCCCTCTCCCACCAAAATCAGCGTGTTTTTCAGATCCGCTAATAAATACCTTTGATAATCAGCATGGAGGCCAGTGAAGATGTTACAGTGGTTAGGTCTTTATTGTATCTATTACTCCGCCGACAAGTTTGGAACGATGTTCTAGCGCTGCCTGGATGTAGACGGGCGTAACTTGTAGCATCGAGCCAGAAAGGGGCGGAGATTAGTGCGTCAAGGCGGGTTTTGTGTTCCCATCAATGTCGATCGGAGCCAAGGTGATAATTACCCGTGTCAACTGCAGAGTCTTAGTCATAGCCTGGGTCTGAATGCCGATTGCAACCTTTCCCATTAAGCAAAAAAGCCAGGTGGAAAAGGGCTATAGTGGCTCATTTTGCACTTTTGACACCCAAAATCTGTAAACAAAGCCCCAGACAGAAATGGTTTTAAAGATGATGTTTTTGGCATTTGCCTGTATTAGATGGTGGACATTGGACAGAGTCAGAAATGAGGGAAGAGAGAGCAAGGCTGACATGCAGTTGGGGTTGCTGCATCGAGGACTGAGCCCGTATGCAGCAAAGGCCTTTAACTCCTGAGCTAAACCGGCGCCCAATAAATGGTGTCCTTATTTTAACATTGGTTCTTATACAAAGATAAGTGAAAAAAGAAATAAGCTCATAACACTAGGATAATATAATGACTTGAAGTTTCTTATGTGAGCTCTAACAACACTAACTGTAACAGCTGGTTCTCTTTTTTCCCCTCTTCAAATTCCCATAATTAATTTCTGTCTCTCATTAGCACACGCAGCATTTGAACATCAGGGGACACTTCAAAAAAAGTCATATTAAAACATTTTTATGTATTTCGCAGACTCTCAGAAAGGCCGACCCATTTTCATCCCTAAGTGCCCCTGATAGGACTTGTTGATCTCTCTTCAGGACGTCTGGAAGTGACCTACAAGCTTCGGTCGGCGGTTTTGTGGGCAAACGGTGTCTTAGCGCGTGTAGACATGTCCTGTCTTAACTAGCTCAAATACCTTTTCAGGAGCCTTTATTTACACTTGTGCCAAAAGAGTGCAAACGGCACTGAGCAGACGAGGAATGAAAGTATTTGTTGCAACTCTGCAGCATTCCTTTGACAAAAGAGAGATTATCTTAACATACAGAGACACATTTGGAAGGAGCCCTCAGGCAGTGAGTTTTGTCAACATTTCTGTGCTCCTGTATCACTTCTTCAGTCAGTCACTCATTCACTCACTCTCTCCTGCTTACCCTCAGAGATACGGGTGGTAGCTTTAGCACACTTTGAATTCAGTTAATTGAGGCAAAACGCTGCATGCATCCCAGACATCCCTGATCGCCGCCAACATAATCTATTGACAGAGTAATTGCAGGAAGCTTTCATGCCTTTTGAGTTTGTCTGCTCTCACTAGCCATCTGTTTTGTGCACCCCACCCCCACCTCGGCCTCCTACCTACGAGACACTGAATGCAGAATGTACACAGCGTCTATAAGTTTGAACTTATTTGCACTGTTTTAAAGTGAATATGAAATCAAGTTAGCTGTAAAGAAACAGACCTGAATATGCAATAAAGTTGGTGTAACCTCGTCTCCCTCTCCCACTTTCTCGGCTCATGGTTGCGGCAGATGGCTGTTCACCATAAGTCTGGTTCTGCTCAGGGGTTCTGCCTGTTAAAGGTTTTGCATGCCAGTGTTCAAGTAATCATCTTGAAGATCTCAGTTTCGTTCTCTTTGGCGGCATCTATGGTGATAAACGTTAATTGCGGTAGCACACTTCCCAGATATCCAGACAGTGTTGCATGTGTGACGTCCACGGTTGGCTCCGGTTGTAACTCTTGATTTTCCTCGCTGACGGTCGCTTTCCTTCATAGACTGTTTGCCTTCATCTGAGCGTCGAATTTGTTACTTTTTCTTTGGATTTTCACCTATTTTTGAAGTTGTATCTGTAGTCATCAAATTTTCTTTGTTTGTTCAGCCATAGTAGATTACTGTCTACTCGCAACACTTGCAGAGAGCGGAAAAGCAGCTGCTTCCGCCTACCCTCTCTGGCAGACCAACCACTGCTGGCTGATGGAAAACACGTCACTAACTGGGCGCCGCTTATGAGTTTTTCTGCGGAAGTCGCCACAGACACCCGGTCCGTAATACTGCAAATGCAAAGGCTTTCATCAGTGGGCCATAGGCTCAATCACCATTGTGTTACCTCATTGGGCGATAGATAGTGACTTAACAGACATTTATTTAAATGAAAATCTTCAAGATTATTACTTTAAGTACTTGCTCATGATGGGTTAATGTCGGGTACAATGAGTAAGGCCTAGACGTGCTCTTTATGAAAAGTCTCATTAGCTGACTTTTGTTATTTGGCGCTGTATAAATAAAGATCGATTATTCAATCCTCAAATCATCTTGGTATAGTTTGAGCATAAAGCAAGTTTAAATGTGAGATTAACATAGAGTGAAGTGCACAAATGCACCATCCATGCAGACTCTTCTCTCCTCGATCCAGCTGATAAAACCACCACCATTCCCCTAAAGACAACCTTCAACTTCGTCTCTTCATACCCTGCTCTCATGCTGCAAACCGGCTAAAATGTGTGGGCACTTGTGTCTCGCCATGAACTTTGTGTGACAGAGAAAGAAATGCAAACCGGTTACCTCCACTCTTGCCATGGCAACGGACGCGACAAGAAAAGCGATCCTGTACCTGTGTATCTGTCTCCCTAATGGTCTGTGTGTTAGCGTAACAAGATCTGTAAAAACTCCCCTCAATGACATTTTAGATCCCCCACTGTAACTGACCTGGGCTGGGGAGTCACAAGTAGGATTTAGGTGAGTACTCTGCCTTCTCTCAGGTTCCTGTTCCCCTTTTCCTAATGAATTCAAGCAGAAGACGACTTCAGATGAGGCCCCTTTTTTCCATACAGGCAGGATATTATTTACTGCTTTATCAGCTGCGTTATGTTCGAAAATCTCATTGATGCAAAAATGATACTTTTCCTACATCTTTTGTATTTGTTTCATCTCTTTAAAAAGATGCTCTCACCCTGTTTTTTTTATTTATTTAACATACCCAACAGTGGAAGATGTGTTTACCTTCTCTGCTTAGGAAGAGAAGCTCACATAGAGGATCCTGTGGGGTGAAGTGTCCTGCATTATAGCACCTTGCAGCCTCTGACTGCACCACTCGGACCACTCCTAACTCTCCTATTCCCTCTGCTGGGAAAGGCAGATATTACACACACCCTAAACTAAGTCCAAAAACACAACACTACAGTAATTACTTTTTTTTTTTTTTTTTTTTTCAATCAGCTGCTTTGCTTCTGGGAAGGCCCGGTCTAGGTGAGAGCCTCGCCACCGCTCCTCAGTATGAAATATCAATGGGGATGACTCACTCCCCGAGTTTGGTGTCAATCATCATCGCAAAATGCCAACCCCATTATCGCAAAGAATCTTTTCAAGAAGTTGTTTTGTCCATCTGGTGGCAGAAGCAGCAGGCTTTTTTTGGAGAAAGGAGGAGGGCTTTTGAAGGAGCTTGTTTTCACTCGGGGTGACTAATGTAGATTTTTTTTAATTAACCTTATACGTGACCTTGTAAACATCCTATTCTCCAGTTTGGGTTGCAAACACTTAATTCTTGCAGCTTCATTCATGTGGAGTGCGTTTGTGAGTCAGTGAAGGGGGTGAAACTTGTGCCGAACCTCATAGAGATTTAAAGCGTGTGTGCAGCAGTGATAAATATATAAATGTGAATAAACATGCAGTATTTATATTTCCTACCAAACACCTCTAAGAATATTGAGCATCAGTGTCAGTCTCTTCTGTCATGATACATAAAAAAGCTTTACCTTCTGTTCCCTTGGCCTCAGCCCCCTCACAATGTGACTAAATATTGTTGTGAAAATTGCTGCAAACTCCAACAGAGCCCCAGTTTGTCTCCAGGTTGCTTGTGTCGACTGTTTGGGGGTAAAAGCCAGCCTACTTTGCTGTTTGTGTTTCTGTTTTCCTTTTCCTTTTTTTGTATTGAATAGCACAACAGGCAAGTTCATTATGCGTGTGACTCATCCCACTAGCCCACACCCCCTCCCCATCTGCTGCTGTGCGCTGGAAAGGAGAGGGAACCGCCATTGATCACTTCTTCCCTCACACATGCACGCACACACCCCACCTTCAACGTCACTATCGATCGACATGTTTAATGTTTTTTTGCAGGGAATAGCTGGCATTTCCTTTTTGTGTCATTTTACATCTGTTCCCGACCATTTGCTGACATTAGAACAAATCCAAGAGAAGAAAGGGGAGAAATAAAAAGTAAACCATAAAACATCCAATTATTCAAACAATCTCAGACTGTACTGTCAGTGCAGGGCTGTGATTTCTTTCTTCTTTAGCAGTCAGGAAATATATAAGTTAATCTGTCTGGACAGGAGATGTTTGTGTGGTTACTCACAAAAAAGATGCTGTGGCAGGTGTTTGACATTTCCTTGATAGGACATTTTCCCTTTGTCTTATGTTAGGATTAATAAATGGTGTGTGGCAGTGAACGCATGCTTTTAACACTGAACACTCGCATGCAATTAAAAGACTATTCTGAAGAAGTTTATTCACACATTTAGACACGTGATAATTCAGTTCAGCATAGAGGTAGCATCAGCTCATTCTCCACGTACTCATTACACAGCAGAGTGATCGCCTTCTCATTCATCTTTATAAGCAGATATTCCTTTATGGATAACTTAACTATCGGAGTAACCAAGAAATTCATCACAATAACAGAAAATGAATGTGTCCCTCCAAAATAAAAGAGGTGGCAGATAGCGTACAGGGAGATTACTGAATTTTCTGCAGCATATAATCGAGCTTGTATTGTTGTTATAGCTAATATGCACTCTTCCAATTTAGGCTTTGGCGGTACTAAGTTATTTTAGTTTATCAGGGTGTCTAGAAATCTGGTATGATGTTTAATGCAGTTAAAAAATCAGACACCTGTCTTTCTACGAATCTCATACAGAGAAACTGTATTGATTATTTGTATTGCGCCACCAGTGGACAGTCTTAGAACGAGCAAACTGAGCTGATAAAGGTGGCAACTGAAGCCGTTTTCCCACTGGTCAAAAAAACCGCAAACACCCGGCTTTTTTGCATAATGGAAAAGGCTACAGTCGGCATTCAGACCCGGGTCAAATGGCTCTGCAGTACCGATCGGCATTGATGGGAACATAAACCCTGTGTTAACATGCTAATCTCCGTCCCCCTTTCCAGCGCGATGCTATGCTGCATTGGTAACTTCTGCGACTCCTCGTCATCTCAGCTACAAATTCAACTCGTCTCCGTCCGAGCAACGCTCGAACATTGTTCCGAATTTGTTGGCGCCAAGTTTGATAAACAGACTGAATGAGTAACAGATACAAAAAAGACCTAACCACTGTAACATCTTCACTGTTTACTAACCCTGTCTCTAACCCTGACGGTGACGCAGCAGAAAAGAGACCGACAGGAGTATACTTCACTGGCAATGGGAAAAGGGACAATCGGCATTTATAAGTGGGTCTTTCTGTGTCTGAAAAATCTGCGTCAATGCGCTAAATTTAGGTGGAAAAGGGGTATGAGAGTGCTGCTAGTGCGCGATGGTCCGTGACAAAACCATCATAGCTTGTGCTTAAACAATTAGCTATAAACCTCATGAGCATATATAACCTTATGCTGAGATTACTTATTCCAACAACAACAGCAATTCATTAGTTGACACCCGACAACATCTCTGTTCAGCACACTGATGTGTTGTGGGCTTATTGCATATACAGGCAGTATATAGGCTGTAGATAAAGTGACCTCTTTCACCAGCAGCTCGGGTTTTACATTTGGTTTCTACTCAAATACCCTTTACCCCAGTGAAATATCAGGAAGGTATTAAAGATATAAATATATAATGACCATAAAATATGACAAACTTTATTTTTATAAAAACATATACAGAACACAGAGTAGAGAGAGTAGACTGTCCTTGGAACACTTCAAAATGCCGCCAGTGAGACTTAGTGTGCCTAAAAATATCTATAAATATATAAATAATAAAAAGGGTCAAGCACCCAGGCCAGCTCAGGCATTAGTAATGTAAGTAAGCACAAAGCTTGACCTGGTGCATTCACTCTTGAATTGGAGTGACCTATCTGTGGCCTGAAGTGGCTGTTTTGCTCGGGTAGTATGTGAGGTTTACCAGGCTACGAGTTGCTAAATGCTGCTTAGCAGTTTACAGGTGCAGTCTGATGATGTTGTTGAGAGTAGTGGAGTGGATGCTCCTCAAAGCACCAAACCAGGCTGTATGTTAAAGGTAATGGTTGATTAAATATTGCACATGTAAAAAGATAGTGGAACTGTTCTCAAATGGATACTCCCATCAGTCTTTGGCTGACGTTTGGCATCCATGTTTGTTGAGTTTTCAGGAGCTTCTTCCATAGTTGGCTTATATATGTTGTATCTTTTAGTGAAATATGTAGATGGAATTGAATTGTAATCAAGACAAGTCCAACACGGTATTACAATTTCTGCTAACAAATATCCCTGTTGAACCTCTGTGCTATAAAGTTTCCATGAAAAAAGCTGCTCCTGCTGCAGGGAACCAGACTGATGACAGCGGTGGGAGGAATCCAAAGTCAAACAAAGTTTCACTTTCAGGGAGTCATTTGATTTTCTGTTCATATAAAAAATATCTGTGACAACAGCTTGAACTGATGGCCCGCAATAACGATAATATCTCGATACAGCGATCCTGCGATAATTTATATATTACAAGACCATCATATAACGATACATCACGATATTTCTGATTAACTTCTCTGGCCAATTAATTTCTGTTCACGTTACCCTCATTCATGTCATAAGCACCCTGGGAGTCAGGAAGTAGTGAAGCGGTGAGTCAAAATCGCAGGTAAATCTGTTGAGAGCACCGTGTATTTGTAAATTAAAATATCAGTATTTGGCATCAGCCTATCGATCATTTTAATTCACTGCTCAGGACAGTGGCACATTGCGGTCAGGGTCTCCGTTAAAACAAATCTGTGCCGGGCCACATGTCCTGGAAGCTTTCAATGTTCCGGACAAATGGGTGAAATTACAGTCAAATATTATCTGCGTTTATTTAGCTTAAAAACAATTAATAGGCAGGCAATATCAAGGGCGTAGAATTGGGAAATTACTGAATCGTCCTGATCAATAATTTTGTCCAATACGCATAACTGTTGCACTTTCAACCTGCGGAGGAGTCATGCATGAGACAGCGATCACTCTGTCACTGTAAACAAGGACTCTGTCTTACGTTCAGTTCAGACACTAACCTGAAGTTTATACAGCAGAACAACGTGTCTCATGCTCAAATGACAACATTCTGCGCCGCGTCTGAGCTGTCCATATGCGTGTGCACTCTCTCTCTCGCTCCCTGAGGGAGTGCAGTTCGTTATACATACTAATATTAGTTAATATAAAGGGTTGGTGCTGCTGACGCGTCCTCGCCGGTAATTCCTTTGCCAAAATGACCAACCATAGTCCAGGTGGCTGGTTTAGCATATTCCTGAAGCGCTGAGGGGAAGGCGTTATAATCAGTCAGTGATACTTTTTTGTTGAACATATATTAATTTCACCAGCATTATGACCGGGAGATTTTTAATGTCGGACTTCAACAGATTTTACTGGTTTAAAAAAATGGCAATTACCAAATAACAGAAACCAGTACCGATATTTTGTCCCAATCCTCAGTAATATTGTATTTGCTATTCAAAGATAAATATTTTAAGGTTGAAACCTGAGCTATTGCGTTCACTTTCTCTTTTTTTTCTTTATTTATTAAGTATTTACAACAAACAGCAAAAGTACAGAGACATCATAAATAACAGTAACACCACCAACAACAAAAAAAGAAGAGGAAGAGAGAGCAAACAGAAGTGGGTTACTTTGAGTTATTATGTTGGGGTTGGGAAGATCTGGTTGAGATGGTATAAAGAGGAATCAGCTCTGAATGAACTGCAGGAAAAGAGACCAGGTGTTGTTGAATGGAACCAGATTGTCCCGTAGGGTCGATGTGAGCTTCTCTAGGTTGCAGTGGTCTGTTAGCAGATTCAGCCAGTGGTTTATTGATACTTTAGTTCTGTCTCTACAGTTGAGTAAAATAGTTTTCTTAGCCACCGTTAATGCTGTCAGGATGAACGTTTGTGGATGATCGCGAGAGATTGAGGGGGAGAGGGGGATGCTGAGGATCTCGGACAGCTCTCCCATGACCTCCGACCAAAACCGGTTAACTGCTGAGCAGAGCCAGAATGCATGGAAGTGGTGGTCTACTGCAGTGGGACATATTGTACAGGTGTTGCTGTCTGCGAGGCCCATAGGGTGCATTTTGTGAGTGGTGATGTGTACTCTGTGAATGAGTTGAGTTCTCGAGTTGTATGTCATGGAGAATGTATTGTTGTATATGGTTTGCCAACTGATGTCTGTATCCTTTATATTCAGATCGGTTATCCATTTGTGTGTTGGTATTGAGATAGTATTGTCATGGCGAGAAAAGAGTTGTGTGTATATATTTTAACGGCAAAGGATTTCAAATTCAAATTCTTAATAAGGATGCAACGTGGGTAAATTTCCCCACCAGTTAAAAAACTTGTGACACCACCGGTGTTACCGATTACACCGTACATTAAAAAAAAAAAGTCATTATTGATGCTCAATACCTGTAGAGTGCTTTAGGGCTAACCCGAATGCTTCCAAGCTTCAGTCGTTGCCATGGTAATCGACGGCAAAAATCAGAAGACGAGAAGATATAACACAGACCTGTGTGTTTCTCATGCTCTGTACCTGGCTCAATAAGGTCGCGACCTGTCTGTATTCCGCGCACTGTGAATGACACGAGCAGGAGCTGTAACCTGCGATCAGTTCATCATAGTGTATAATGTCACAGAGCATGGAGGACATAGACGTTTAATAACGTGGGTGTGTGTTACTCCGATCTTTCTGTCTGTCACTGTTAAAAGAGACTCCAGTCTGCTGTGTAGTTCATATATTTCACACAGAGCTGTAGAGGAGCATCAGGCTTCATGATCAAACTAAGTTGTATATCACGTCATCACTTAAGTCCGCGATCATCTGCTCCCTCCCCCTCTGTGCCCGTACTCTCCCCCTCTCAGCGCTGCGAGTCTGCGTCACAGTTTTTATTCGACTATATGATGTTTTTTAAAGTCGAATGAAGGTGAATGAGGCTCCTTGTATATTCATATTTCTACGCCCAAGAAAGGCAAAACGGCGGTGGGGGAGTTGTGCAATCGGTGGGTGCCTGAACACCGAGTAACACCGTGTAACACCGTGTAACACCGTGTAACACCGAGTAACAGGCTTTAAAAATGCAAAGGTAAGAGCAAAGAAACAACAAAAAAAGAACAGTTTAATCTCACTGTTGAGAAGAATGTGTTGCTTATTGAGCTCCATATTGTTAAGATTATTGTGTTTATATGTGATAACATTGCTTCGGAGCTGAACATCTATTGTATCACATGTTCACACATTCAGTTCATAGTTTGGGCTTTGCACAACTAGACTAGTTACTAAGAAACCAAAAAGTAAATTGTGCAACATTTATACCTCCCACAGCCTTTTTCATCAAACCAATCTTTTTTTAAGTGTTAGTTTAGTCTATCTTAAATTTACAGGCATTTCTGCAATTTTGAATAAATGTTTTAAGCTTTAATTTGACATCAAGTGATGGAATAAGACTGATTAAGAAAACTCTAATTTTAAGTTACTTGTCAGTGCATCACAGTGACTTAAACACTTTAATGACGAATTAACATGGCTAAGATAGGATGATGATGAATAGTTGTGTATATGGACTCCTGCTGTGAGAACAATGTGTTGTTTTCTTGCTCTCTCGCGTGTAGGTGGTCCTGGACATGACATTTGGAGGTGGTGGTCATACCAAAGCGATTCTGAATATGGTTCCTGAAGTCACCGTCCTGGCCTTAGACCGAGATCCAAACGCCATTTCTCTGGCCGAGCAGCTGGCCGAGGAGCACTCGTAAGTGATTTATTGAAACACATCAACCAGACCAAAACACAGGGTGAAGCTTACGTTATGTATAAGCTGTCTAGACAAATGTTTACACTATGTCATGTTCTTGCCATACATTTTTTTATTGTCATAGTCGACTGCTTGGCCACTGTGAGCAGTGTTTGGTTTGTGGTCATTATTTCTTCAAACGTACCGTAGGTGTGATATAGTATCGCAGTTCTCCCTGTGTTTCTCACTTCTTCGCCTGAGCCCGATCAAATGCTGCTCGCCGAGATACAGCCCCTGAGTTTCACCATCCAATCAAATCCAGTCCTCCGTCTTAACTTAAAGCTTTTCTCCCCCCACGCAAAGCTGGTGGGCCCCGGCATGTCATTTGTCAGAGTAAGGGCCCACGCCTGCAGTGTGAGGGAGATGCTGCCTCCCACGGAGGATCTATAAGATATGAGGAGGGGGGGGGGGGAGCTGGTAGAGAGAAGCCCGGAGAAGTTAAGAAGCAGATAGAGAGAGCGAGGAAAAAAAGAAAACATGAGAGCGAGAGAACAGGGAGACACGAGGACACAATGCCAGGGTGAGAGGGAGTGTGTGTGTGCATGAGCAAGGCGCGGGAGGATGAAAATGAGATGTTCCTAAGACCATGGCGTGGGAAGGAATCCTTTTACGTAGATTCTGGGGAAACCTCTCTCAAGGGAATCTGCCGGAGAAATGTGCCTGTGAGCAGGGAATGACAATTAAGAGAGAGAGAGAGAATGAGAACACTGTATTCTGTCAGCAGCAATATACCCCTGCTGTAAACTCCTCCACGCCTACTCCTGATGCAAGTTGAGAGAAGCTGGAGAAATCTAGCAATTAACCAATATTATTGGAAGCCTGAGTAAAAGACCCCGGCAGCCCACGCAGAGCATCCGCACAACAGGGTGAGAGGATTTTCTTTCTCCCCTGTACTCCCGTGTCCTCAGGAAAGTAAACTGTTGAGTGTCGGCGTGAACCTGAACCCAGTTTAACAGGTCAGGAAAAGGATCATTTCACCTCTGAACGTTTATTTAAAAGCCTCTCTGTTCCCTGAATGATATTCGCCGATGTCTTTAATAGGATTTGTCTCCTGCATGTTGAGCCGTGCTGTTCTCTGCTTTCACCATCCTTGTTGTTGCTATGACTTCCCCACACTTCGGCTCAGCAGTAGTTGTGCCCACAATAAGTTATAAATGTGAAAAGGCAGCAAGCATTATTGAAAAGCCAAGTCAGGTAAACATTGGAATTACACGTGTGCGTATGGCAGTCACACACGTACAGGTGTGATTTCAGATATGCTATGATAATTATAGTGTGTTCAAGTTTAATCTGTACATTTAGTTCTCTGTGGGCTGCTCAATTAGGACAAAAATCATAATCACGATCACTTTGGTAAATTTTGAGGTTATTCAGCCTGATCATTGATTCATCATCTTGGCTCAAGCTGAACTAAGATAAGATAAGATAATCCTGTATTTGTCCCACAACAGGGAAACAGTGTTACAGCAGCAAAGTGGATAGTGCAACATTACAATAAAGGGCATATAGAAATAAGTAAGTCAACAAGTGTATCCTAAAAATATGTACAGAGCTAGTAAGATAATGAGCAACAGACCAAATGAAAGTGTACCGCATGAATGAATGAACAAATGGACCAACTAGTCGTTACTTTGACTAGCAGGTTTACCCTGATATAAAACAATCTGACAAATGTACAATTGGTTAAGGATTTGGGCACTTTGGTGACAATCTAATCCAACTAAATTCTCATTACTTAAGATTATTGAGTGAATACAGTCGGTGATGGGGGAAGAGAGAGTGGGAATGACATACAGCAAAGGGCCGAGGGTCGGAGTTGAATCCGGGGCTGCGCGTCTGTTTATCCTGCAGCACTTTAACCGCTGAGCTAAACTGGTGCTCCTTAAATTCTATTTTTTTTTTCACAAATTCGAGCCTGACTCTGTTTTCACAAAAGCACTTTTCTTGGGAAAGGGTTTCTTTTGTTAAGCTTCGTCTGAACCGATCTGTAGCAAATGATGTATTCTTGTCCTATCTACAATATTCTCAGTCACAGTGAAGCTGTGTGAGTGGTAACTAGGAGCAGTTAACTTGCATCTGGGTTCATAATCTCTACATTTTTAGCTTTTTTATCCCTATAAACAAAAATCTGCATGCAAATGATGCAGTGCACAGAAAAGGAAGTCTAGGCTGGAAGTCGTAGAAGTGGCCGTCGCTCCTAGAGGCTATATTGTCGCCAGACTTTAGCCGATGGGTGCCAAGATTGACATGTTCATGACGATTTAATGAATATGCTAATTTAAACGTTTTTTAGGTGAATCCACTTACAATGGCTTGTAAAGATAAGCAATCTCTTTTTTATGGATGTAGCTAGTTGGCTAATAGCGCCAAACCCAACGTGTACATTGTTTAAGGTATCGGTGATTAATGAAATGTGATCCAGTGTGAATTCCAAAGGGAGTAACACATTCATTTTTATACTCTCAAAGAAGATAACACCTCTGGAAAGTTACAGCAGTTGCAAATATATTATCTTTTGTTCGACAATAGTGAGTAAAGCATTACAGGCCCGGGAACATCTGCTAGCATGAGTGTGATTGAAATGCATAGCTAGATGTTGCCAGGTGTAATTTAATTGCGTGGCGTAGATAGTTTAGCCCTGCCGGACTCTGCATTGCTCGACGCCGCCCAAAAGGCAGCTGTAATCCCGCCTACTGAACTTGATTAGTTGACTTTTTCAAAAGGCTTCAGGAACGACCTCAAAGTACTCAGCAAAGAATGTGTGCAGCTGAAGTTGTCGGGGCAAAACTTGAGACTGGGACACCGACACAACTTCATGAAGGGCTAAACAAGGTCTGTGTTTTCCCTCAGTGTGTGTGCTGTGGCTCAGAGAGGGATGATATTTTAGTAATGTCAACAAGCTGTTAAATGTTTTACATCTTTCTAAATCTTCAGCTGCAACAGTGACCTCATCAGCACTGTTAGCTTCTTGTGGCTGAACTGCACACTGCGTAAAATATCCCTTACTAGTACTTGGCTTAATTTAAGGTGACAAAATCAAGCTTAGTGTATTAGTCTTTGTGTTGTTCAGAACAACACTTAAGTGTCCCATTCGCTGAGTTCTAACTACCTGATTTGTAACCTAAATCAGTCAATCAATCACACATCACAGACGATATCCAGGGCAATGGATATTTCCATATTTGGAAACTCGGAACATTTTGTATCTCTTCTGAAAGGAGCCTTTGAACCAGGAAATAAGGATGTTAAAATAAAAGAGGAGAAGCAGCAGGGAAGCAGTTAACAGTTATTGACGACATTTCAAGGAGACGATGGCAAGGCCACCGAGGAGTTAGCAGCTATCAAGTCACAAATTCACATTTTCCTGTAGCTTTAACAGTAAATAAGCATGTCACAGGGAGGGTAGCACAAATTGACATCTGAACAGAAACTCATCTTTAAAGACAAGTGTGTGTGTCGGTCCTGTGTTTGTAGCCTCTTTTTTCCTTCTCTGGACTGTAGATATTTTCATCACTGCTCCCCTGCTGAAAGCAATCAATCAGCATCTTGTCTTAGGCTTCAGTGACGCAGGTAAAGGAACTGAGCAGGTCAACACGAGGGAATATTTCAGGCTTGATTTGTGAAGAGGCAGCATCGTGTTGAACGAGCGTGCGCTCAAACCGATGCTGCTCTGAACGTTCCTGATGTCCTCACTGAGTGTACTCTCATGCCAGATGGACAAGAACAAGTGAAAGCAGGAAAACATTCAGTGAGGGGATGGTGTGTGAGGAAATAGTGGAGTGTAGTCAAATATTATGTGTTATGTACAGTAAACAATGTCTTCATAGACCTTGGATATGGCAGTTTGACAAAAACACAAAAAGAACAGTAGAAGAAGGTCAACTATTGGAAATGTTACAGAGGCAGTGCCGGAAAATTTCAGTAAGTGGCCTTGTGCAAAGATTGTTTTGTCTTACAAGGACACTTCTAGCCTCATTATACTCTGTTGTGACATGTTTTGCACATGTTTTTACATACAAGTTAGAGCTGGTTTGAAAAAATGTGGTTTGTGAAGTGAAGATCATTTTAAATTGTAACAGGAAAATGACTGTCCTTTCTTCTTTGTGATTTGATGAGGATCATGAAAAGGATATTAGTTTTGCTTGTATTGGGCCATAAACCCAAACATCTAACATATTTATTGTTATAGGCCTAGTTATTTTGATCTGGTGATGGCGCTGTATTGAGGTAATCACAAGACCTTTTTACACTGCGGTTCCGCCACAGCCCTGTAACAAAGCTCCACCGTCATGCAGCCTTTGCCATTTTACAATGGACCAAGCAACTCTGGCATAAAGCCGCCCCAGTGTGTGTTTTTAGTACATTGTGTTCCGGCGATGCGGAAGCAAATGTGCTTCACACGCACACACTGCGCTGTGCCGCCCTGCCAGCTCCGCTCTTTACACTGACACTGATTTCACCTTCTCTGTTTCGCACTACCTCTGATGCCGGGCTGGAGGTGTAACGACTTTACCCCACCATTCCGCCTCACTGCGTTTTACACAATAGACGGAACGTAACAGAGGTGTAATAAAGTCCTGAATATTTACTGTTGTTGAGGCAACCACCGAATCATTAGCTTTCATCAACCTAACCGTTATTTTGTAAACTGACAGATCTGTTCCCATTTATTTTGGCTAGCTAAAATGCTTAGCTTTGTGTTCAATAGATAAGTTATATCTGCGGCACTGAGGTCGGGTGCTTTTCTGCTTTGAGTTTAATTTTTTTTCCCAAAAACGCGAGGCGCACAGAGCGGAAAAACACAAGGTGCTCAGCAACGCAAAAGCGGCGCGCATAAAGCTTCCTTAAAACTACAAAAAAGCCGCCCCCAGCTGCGCCCTGTCTGACCGGGACCTGATGCCGCCTTGAACTGGTAGTGTATAAGGGGTTACAGTTTATCCCGTAGAGAACATGAGTATAGTCATCCTTCTAATAGTTGAGCCATGTTGCTAAAAATAACACATTTTCTGAACATCTGTATCAAAGTTTGGGGCCGTCCATCATCGTGTTTTCAAGTCGAAAAATGTTCAAAATAGTAGCAGTCTGTACTGTGATGGTCCAACGTCCGACACTATCAAAGCTGCTAGCATGTCTAAAAAATCTGATGAGATGTTAAATGTTGGTTAGACTATATTTAAACTCTTTGTTTTACAGTACGCAGTTTCCTCACTAAAACCCAGATGACTGGGTGAGTTATTCTAAGTGCTTTTCTTCACCATTGACTTCCAGTAGTATCATCAGCACTGGCTCTGAATCGTTGTCACTGGCATTTCACGTGTCCCGTGATTCAGCCTCTGTGTGAGCTTTGGGAGAATCAGATCCAGCGAGATGCCAGAATAACACAAATTTGCATGATGTCAATGTTGTGGGGTGCTACGACTATAAATAGCTCAGATCTCTTAAGCAATTATGAGCCCACACTTGGACCTCAGCACATACACTACTGAAACTTGTCCTCTTTAATAATATAAGACCTTACATAAGGCATTTATATCTCCAACTCTGTGTCTAAGCCACATAAAGAAGTTAATAATTTAGAAATGTTATGTAACTGTTTTGCATATTTTTAAATCCTTCAGTAGCTTACAAAAAAAACATGTAGAAGAAGTCACTGTGTGTAGTGGAAGGTGTGTTGATCACCTGTGTGTGGGCGGCCACACAGACTTCAGAATTTAAATTTCAAATGATTAAAAAGTAAATTGCTTAAAACATTTAAATTTAGTTTAAATGCACTTTATTACCAGCCTCTGGATCACATGACAGCGATTCAGTGTTGTACAGTAGCTAGCTATTAATATGTGACTTTTATTGAAATCAATAATAGAAAAATCAATAAGAAATAAATCAATTTATGTGTAAAATGATTCTTACAAATACAATAAGAAGGCAGAAAAGGTTCTTTATTACAATATTGATTTGTTTCCATCCAATCATTTTCACGTCTCCCCATCCATACACAATAAACGGGCAGGGTTGAGACCATACACTGTGTTAATAGTGGATGTAGCCGCCTTGAAGTCACACATTGGTTTGTCGACTGCCATTTTGAAGCCTCAAGTTTGGCATTTTGGTCGCCAAGTGAGATGCTACATGTGGTGGTAGCTAACCAGTGTTGTTTATTTATCAGACAAAAGGAGCTCAGAAAGTGTGTGGACTCTTACACTCTTAATTGCATGCTAACAAGTGATAACATATAAATGAAATAATACCAGAATTTCAACCAATAAGGGAGCTGGAGCTACTTTGACGGCGATTACTATGTACCACAGAGCAAGCCATATTGTTGTCCAAAAATAAATCCCCAAAAGGCACGAAAGACACAAAGGTTTTATGACGGGAATTAGCTTAGGTGACACCTAGCAGACAGCTAGCAACACCAACCCCACCCTGATTATGCATTACTTTTAGCCTCTATATCATTTTAACAGGTGAGTTATATGTAAATTCACCCCCCGTGCAGTCATAGAGAAATTGGTTAAAAATACTAAAACACACCAGGCTGAAAACATATTTCTGCTGTATAGTTTGGCGTTTTAACATGGGGCCTAAAGGGGATTGACCCCCTTTTGGAGCCAGCCTCAAGTGGACACTTGAGGAACTGCATGTTTTTGCGCTTCCACAGTGGCTATATTTCTCAGCCCCGGTGGTTCCTGCTTGTTTGAGACACTGCTTCTCCACTTTGGAGGTACAAAGGTCCAGGGTTCATTGGGCCAAGTCATGCTTGTCAAAAGTGTATAATGCATACATGTAGCAATACTTAACTCCTCCCACAGCTGCTTTAGAATAAACCTAAGAGGTCCCACTCAGTGTGAAGCTAAACTTTTGCCAGACGCGCTGCTCTCAACCCTCTTCTTCCAGTTAGCTTGTTGGCTGCTGTTGACAGCACCACAAAAATGTGTCTTGTCTGCATTTACACCGAAAAGGTACTTCACATAAACCAGCTCACATTCTTCAATTCTTTCAAAGAGTAATAAAACGAGGAATTATATTGTGCAGCCCGGACTTGTGTAACCATCATTGGAAAGCTTGTGGCTTCCCTAGCTGGCGCTGCCCACCATTGAGCTCTGTGCCTTCTCTCCCTGTGGTCGTTCCCCACCTCTGCTGAACCCTTCAGCCACCACTAGATGAGCAACTCATTCACTGCAAGGGGGGGAATGGTTAGCTGCTAGCTTATAATGCTATTTATTATCTGTGCACAGGCATCTTTTTTATCACTGAAAATATCAATATACATTTCAATGACAGCAGCAACAATAAACCAGGCTGCAGCGCTTGGCACAAGTACAGAACAAATGGCACCCTTAAGCAGATTTATGGTGGGTTGAAAAGTATTTTGTCTGTTAAATTTATTTCATTTTTCCAGCCTTTGGCAAATAGTCCAAAATATTTAACTTAGAATCTTGATTTGGGGGAGCCGTTTTCAGTATAAAAAACACCTCTGATAATTTTTCTGCTACCTGTGCGGCACCAAACTGAAGACCATGTTAGCAACTAGCTTTGACGCTACAACAAAATCATCATCAGCACAACACTGCTCGATATTCTATGAGTAGAGAAAATGCATAAAATGTTTTCAAAAAACCAAGTTTGTTCGGACACTTTGCGTTGCGTAATAAAGATTATTAATTGGCGATGGTGGGTAGAGTGTTATTGAGGAGGCTTTACCAGAGAGGGATTGCGCAGGTGATGGGAGAAAACAACAAAGCCTTTACTATGGATTTTTCAACAAATCAATCAGTGAGCAGGATAGTGAATAACAACAGCAAAGCAAAGGGAGGCCCTGGCAGCGTGGGTGAGATGCTCCCTTGCCATTTTGTCTTCAGTGAGTTTTTGAAATAGAGGACCTGCCAATTTGTTGTTTCCTGGAATGCCTCTAGTTAATCTCGAGAAAGGAGGAGTCATCGTTGTGGTTACAAGAGGAGCAAGTTTCAAACTGTGTAAAATATCTTTATTTTGTCTGATGCTGCTTTTTGGTATTGATATTGTACTCTTATCGAATCGCCTTCTTTATCTTGTGTAGAAAATAAGTACACGCAATCATGTTTTTTTTCAAATTATAGCCATTACGGATGTAAAATTTCTGCTGCTGTTTTGGTACAAATAAAGTACACTTAACCAAAACTATAGAAGAGCAATAGAGCAACAGCTACTTTGAAGTTAATGGTAATAGACACCTTTACATGGCCCATGTACAAATGGAGGGTAAAACATTAAACAGTAGTTTGTGTGATGAGCGTTGACTAACGTATGTGGTCTAGTTCATGATATGCATACATTTAAATCCACAAGCCCTCCCGTCCAGATGAACGTTCATGTGTTGAAAGCAGTGACTCAATCGCTGTGCACAGGTTGCTTCAAAGATGGAGGACACATCAGATTGAATGAAGCATTTCAAAATGTATTGCATACATTTAAAAGCAGAAGCTTATACAGTATTAGTTTAATAGGAAGAAGAGCATCAGATCACCATAGCTTGCCAATGCTAATTTGTTAACGCTATGGATACAAATTATTTTGGCTGTTAGAGCGATGGATACAGTAGAAAAATATTTGTTAAAATAGATATCCATTCATTATCTATACCGCTTATCCTGTTCAGGGTCGCAGGGGGCTGGAGCCTATCCCAGCTGTCATTGGGCGAAAGGCGGGGTACACCCTGGACTGGTCGCCAGTCAATCACAGGGCTGACACATAGAGATAGACAACCTTTCACACTCACACCCACACCTATGGGCAATTTAGAGTCATCAAATAACCTTACAAGCATGTCTTTGGACTGTGGGAGGAAGCCGGAGACCCTGCAGGGAACCCACTGGGAGAACATGCAAACTCCGCACAGAAAGGCCAAACTTTGCCAAAACCAGGGTTTGAACCAGTGACTTTCTAGCTGTGAGGCAACAGCACTAACCATTGCACCATCGTGCAGCCCAATTATAAAAATAGATATTTCCCTGTTTTTAATTTGCTAGGGAGAAGCAGCTTGGTAAGTTAACTGACTGAAGGCAGTTCTGGCTTTTGATTGGTCCAAATGTTTAAAACAAGTTAGTTATACTTGTTAATATAGTTAACTATGTAGTCTAGAAAGCACACTGGTCTTTGACTGACCTTGTCGTACTTATATTCCTTAACCCTTTTTGTTTATTGCTGTACGATATCGCAGATTTTACATTTCGAGGTGGCTAATTGTTTATTCACTCTGCTAATGTTACCCCTCTCTTACCAACATACAGTATAAAGTTGTGTATCATAGAGTCCAGAGCATAAACAGTTGAATCACTTGACAAAGCCTGAATTTTTATTTCACCATATAATTTGCTGGATGTAGGAACAATGCTTATCTTTGCTTAGTGTCTCGATAAAATCCATGCATCTTTTGAAAGTTAGCAAACTGAAACTGCATTAAATGATTGGATGAATGGCCGGGTATATAAATAGCAGTGCTATTTCAGTTCTGAGCCATCATGACTCATGTTGGTTTTTTCTAAGACATGAAAATGTCTTAAATTCCCACAGTTTTGTCAGCAGTCACCAGAGATCACGGTGACTAAAGCAGGAGTTTCCTTTTTGGTCCCGAACATATTACATCAGCTTTGAACACTGATTAAAAATGGATGCTAACCTCATACGGATCACAAATACAGTGTTGGGTTCAGAGTGTGTAGTCAACATGAGCTGCTTAGATCCTGCAGTGCTTCTGTGATGTACAACATTTATTTTTGCCCATTCAGAATCACAATCAGATATTTTTATTCACTTTTTTTAAGAGGGATGACTTTACTAGAAATCTGTTTTTATATCCGAGGACCAGATGGGTGGAGGAGGCTGCAGAAAACCTGCTGCTCTTAATGTATAGATGCTAACTCCTGTTGCACTCCTCTGCCATCATCTTTGTTCACACAAGTTAAAAGGTCACATGAAAAATGCATGAATGTGGCTGGAGGATCTCACCACTCGTGCATGAGGAATTGACTGAGTATTCAGCGTTCTGCTCGCTGGGTGACAGGGAAGGATCTCACTCGGCCAGCAAAGAGAGTAAATCGTCTTCCGAGGAAATACTTGATTTGGTTTTAATAGGTTGACTGGAAGGCTACTCAGGCTATTGTGGGTTTCCATTGAATCATATATCTCACATGGCATCCCAACAAACATGTCTGCCTAAAATAACCTTGACTTGCCTGATGTAGAGTGCAGGTGTTGTTTCTCTACATGTATGTATGATGCTGTACACATGGAATGGAAAAATATTTCCATAAATTAAAGGCTTATTATTCCCATTAGTTGTGCTCTTAAGGTTTGAAAAGAAAAAAGAACAATGCAGCCTGCTCCCTCATTACCTGAGTCGTGTCACAGACTGAGGTGCCCTTGTGCACAGCTCTTAACACCCCAACTGCTCCAGTGGAGATGCTCAGTGATCAGCTAATCAGACTGAGGTCGTACCCGGCAGCAGATGGTTAAATAAAAACATAGATATGAAAAAAAAATTGAAAACCCTCTTAGAATATTTTTAATAGACTCAATGCAATATCACAAAAAGTGGTGTATGTTCTCTAGGAGCACAATAAGACAGTAAGTGGTGAGAGGCAGACAAGCAGGGCAAAGTTTAAATAATGAACTGTGACATGAAGGACGTGGAGAATCATGGCAGAGTAACCCATCAGATCTGTTTGATATGTGTTTAGGAAACAAATGGGATTTTCAACTTATTATTTTACAGATGGAACAAAAGTAGCAACAGTAGTGGAGTTAGCAGTGAACTGCAACTGGATTGATAACTTGGTCGATATGCCCACAGGCAGACCAAGTGCAGGGGCACAGCCTTTTTGGTTTTTGTCCTTGTTAATGTTAACAAGATAAAATGTATAACCCCTTTTTAAATGTGATGCCCCAACGGCTGTTATATAAATAATATTATGTTTTCTGAGTTCTTTGTTTGTGAGCAGGATTACAGAAAACATACTGGCCCTATTTTCATGACACTGGAAGGGTGAGGCATGGGTCAAGTGAAAACACAATAGATTTTGGAGCCGATCCAGATCTGACTCAGGAACAAGCACTAACAGAGTATCCCACTCATAAACAAGTAATGAAAGCAGATCCAACTAATGAAGCAATACCCCTGTTGGTCGGATTTAGCTCCCTTTTAAAATCCATCACAATTACAGCTATATTTTGTTGTGGCTGACTGCCGGGGTCATGTGACTGACTGACTGAGTAACTGACTGACTGACGGTACTTTCACAGCCGTAGAGAGAGAGAGTTGCGACATCGCACTGGCGGATCACGGAGCATATTGGACCTCTGGTGTCCTCACCTACGTCCACAGCCGCACCTGCTTTCAAACACGTCATCGGCCTCATAAGGACAGTCCTTGTAACACATTGCCTACAAAAGCGCACATTGACCTGATGCGGTCAGCCACATACTAGGTTTTGACCTAGTCCTGTTAGTAAACTCATGCCCACTTCCTTTAATACAGGTGACATCAATGAAGCAAAATGGAGTAGTCTTCATTGGACTTTTCAAATTTTACTTGATGTATGGCAGTTTAGTTTTAAAGATTGTCTCGTATTTAGTTATGTAACAAAAAATGACCATGTAACCTCTTTCCCCTCTGTTATTCAGGTTGGTGTGCCTCAGGAAGGCATACTCGGACCACTACTCTTCGTCCTTATTAATGGCTTACCTCCTAATATTAAGAGTTGTTTGTCTCCTGTATGCTGATGATGCAGTGATCTTTCATTAGCATGTGGTTACATTTGGTTACACTAAAAATATTTAGTGTCTTTATCTACATCTCAGCCCTATGTTATATTTTGTACCAATTATGGTACATTATCTTTTATCTTCATTATTTTTTTCAACTTGTTTCCGCTTTTTGTTTAGTTCTGATTTTATCCTTTGTCCTCTTCCACGTTACTGTACTGTGTTTGATACCAGCTAGCCAAACATTTCACTGTATTCAAGTAAAACAATTAAAACACCAGGCTTGGACTCTACGTGGAAAGGATATGTTTTTCCTGAATTCTCTTTATTTTTAGTGTCATACCATGTTCTTCTCACTTCTGAAAGAATATTTTGTCAACGAATTTAATGACAATAAAATTCACTCTTTCCCCATCACAAAATACTGGCCAATAACCCCAGTATTTTGACAACAGTTGTGTCATATGCATGAATAAACAAATGTCTAATTGCAATATTTCTATCCCTAATCCTTTCCTCAGTGGTCGTGTGAAGCCATTACTTGGCCGATTCAGTGAGCTTGAGGCCCTGCTGTCTGACATGAACATTAAGCCAGGCAGCATTGATGCAGCCCTATTGGATGCTGGCTGCTCCTCCATGCAAATGGATCAGGCAGAGAGAGGCTTCGCCCTCAGCAAGGATGGGCCCTTGGATATGAGAATGGACGGAGAGAGGTAAGAGATTTGCAACCAACATTAAGGCTGCTGGATGTTTTGTTTTTTACGTTTGATGAATAATGCTGCATTGTAAAATAGGACATAGAAGCATTATGCTTAAATTAGCTATTAAATAAGGTTTAAAAGCCGCTGGTGCCTTAAAATTTCATACTCATTTGAGCAGTAATTCAAAGTCAAATTGTTTCTAATTGGATAGCCATAGTGGGCTACCAATACATAGGTTAGCTTGGGCCTCACATATTTTCTACTACATATGTTAATTAAATTTAAAAAAGGGGGAAAAAATCCGATATTACAAAAAAGTGTGTGTTTTTTATTAAAACAATAGACATTGGGACGCTGGCTTAGCTCAGTTGGTAGAGCAGGGTCCCCATGCACAGAGGCTACAGTCCTCGACGTTCAGATCGCAGGTTCGACTTCCAGCCGATCATTTGGTGCATGTCATCCCCCTCTCTCTGCTCCTCACGCTTCCTGCCTCTCTTCATCTGTCCTATCGAATAAAGGCAAAAGCCCCCCAAAAAAACAATAAATATTTGTTTTGGTTGTCTTGGTTTCTCATAACCATGAAATCAATTCCCTCCCTAGTCCTTGCGTTGACACCCTCTTTTCTGGACATACCTTAAACATGTAGGAACAGATTAAAAATACTCTCATATTGTTTTCATTAGTTCTTGCTAATGGTCCTATTGACTTAAAGCAAAAAACAGATGAGACATTTAATTAATAATCGATTTCAGGCGGCACATGCACAAAGAGGCAGTATATTTGATTTGATGTGCCTGTATGACAGAATCATGAACATAAAACATTACAAGGTAAACTTATGAATTCCTTTTAGATATGTATCGACGAATTGGCCGATAAGTTACAACAAATGGCTCTCTAAAAACTCCAAGTATGAATTTATTTCCACATTTTAAACCTCGGACCAGAGAGCAAAGATACGTTTATTTATCAAATGTAAACATGCTCAACACATGTCTTTTCATATTTTTCTTAATTATCACTGTTGGTATTGTCCTCTAAAATCCAGAATCAGTCGAGCTATACTTCATGAATATTTTCCAAATTGTCACTAAGATTACACATTATTTACAGCTTTAAAACGATAACAAAATGCCGTTCCTCATTTTCATTTTTATTTGATAAAAATGAAAATAAGCCAGCATTATAACTCCATATTACTCAATGTTGATGAGTAATACCACTTAAGTGTGACAGTGTAATCTGAAGCCCCATTGCAGATTCATGCATGCGCTTCTCATATCTATCAAGCCTAAGTCTCTCTCTCCCTCTCTCTCTCTCTCTATGTCTTTCTATCTCCCTCTCTCTCAAGCAATTTAATGCTTCCTTAATTATTTCAGGACTATATATGAATCACTTCACAATATCGGCATAATGTGCAAAGCAAGCAGCCAAGATAACCCCATTATAAGCTATTGCTAAAGC
The DNA here is from genome assembly GCF_022749685.1 of Semicossyphus pulcher. Taxonomy (NCBI): domain Eukaryota; kingdom Metazoa; phylum Chordata; class Actinopteri; order Labriformes; family Labridae; genus Semicossyphus; species Semicossyphus pulcher. The sequence continues at coordinate 14,014,147 of NW_027211603.1, forward strand.
TGCATCCCTCCTCTCATCCCCTCACAATCATTCTACTCACAACTGTCAGCCATAAAGGTTTTCAGCTGTATCTCAGAGTTGTCAGGATTCGCCACTGTCAGCAAGGACATGACGTCAAGCAGCTTAATTGGGCTTCTCTTTGTGCGTAGGTACCCCGACATGCCCTGCGCTGCTGACGTTGTGAATACCTTAGATCAACAGGCTCTTGCATCCATCCTCACTGCATACGGGGAAGAAAGACACGCCAGGAAAATAGCTTCAGCCATTGTGGAGGCACGCCGTGTCAACCCCATCACCCGGACACAGCAGCTGGCCAGCGTGGTGGCAGGTAGCTCGACACTCTCCTGATAAATTCCCCGCAGAATTCTGGTGGCTGCGAGGGAAAATAAAACACGAGTGGAGTTATTAAGGCTGTCTCCCGGTGGGACATGTGTGTCTCAGAAAATTACGCGGACTGTGACCTCAGTCATCTTCCTCTCTCCTGCCTCTGTTTGGGTGCTTTTCTTTCACATTCCTTTGAGATATAAAGTTAAAAAACAGAGCTTGAGGTGCAGGAACTGCTCGGGCTAATGCCTGGAAAACAAACAGCATCCACACACAGCAGCACATTTCTGTCTCCCTCCATGTTGCCTTTTATTGCTTTCTTTGTTTCCCCTCATTTTACCCCCCCCCCCGTTTCTCTGCTCACAAACATGCACACACGCCTCAATGCAAACACCAAAATATACCAATACGCATGACACGCTCATGTATAAATCTGGAGCTATATTGTTGTCTTCATTGATTCTATTTTTTTTAGCCGTATGCCTCAGGATTGGAGCTGCTGAATGATTGAGATGTCGTTTGAGTACTTGCTGCACAGAGCAGTATGTGCGTCAGTGTCACCCTGGGAGAACAGGTGTGAGTAAGAGCAGCTGTTTAATCTTTTTTTGAAAAGCATAGCGAGTCACCACGAATGTTTATTTAGAACAATCAGAGATGTCTGGATCTAAAAAAAGGGCAGGGGGGAAATTATGACAGTTATGACACTGATGGTGACGGGTGGGTGGAGGGTAATGTAGGGACAAGGTGGTATTAGGACATAATATAAGAAACATCTTGTTCTTACACTTCTAATCTCTTTAACAGGCATCTGCGAATGAGCTGAATTTGGTTGTATACAGTGAAACAGTCTGTGCGGATGTAGTGGCTGCACTTATTGGTAGATTTGCATTCTCCAAACCTGTTTGACAAAGATTTTGCTTTTTATTAGCTAAAAGTGTTTTGCATAGCAGATATTTGTTTCTAGAGATTAGACATAGACAATGACTCTTTACTGTTAATCCATTCTTGCAGCTGAATTCAGACTGTAAAAAGTGACCAGAGCAGAAGGTATTGGCCGGGATACTGGCTTTACGGGCTTCACAGTACGCCCAGAAAATATTATAGAATATATAAATTGTCAATAAATAATATCAGAGCGATTCTGATATTGAAGAAGTAGTGAAGCAGATTGAATCAAATGCATGCAAAGACGTATATCCGTACACAATGATGGAAAGAGTGCATATGCAAAAATCTATTTAAGTGTACAAAGGCTGAATGCTGCCAAAGACTGGACTAAATTTCAGGATATTCCCGACTAATATATCCCATATTTATACTGTAAATATTTCCATTTAAAATATGAACTTTAACCATCTTCAGTTGGAGTTTACATGGACGTGGCTACAGGAGGCATTGTCACTTTCACGTTGTATTTGAGGAAAGGGTGTGGAGGTCAGTGAGATGATTGGCCTTGTATCACATTTATAAACCTCATTTGGTTTTCAGTACAATCATGCTTAGTTTTAATCTACATTCACATTTCCTCACCCTGTGTTTGTTCTTTTCACATTCTTTTATGTGAGGTTATGTTCTGTTATCTATCTCATCAAAGTCTATTTCAGTAGCAGCTTTATAAATCATTAATTACTTTTCTGACGTTGAACAATAATAAGTAAGCTATAACTCATGATTTGCAAATAGAAGTGATATATGATATAATAAGAGCTCTACAAAAAGCAACAGCCGTGCGTAGTTGACTTATTGTGCACTTCAACCTGTTTCATGTTGGATTTAGATTCTTAAAACAGGAACATGATGCGGCTTTTCAAATCTGACAAAAAATGTGTATAAGCATGTTTCTACATTAGTGCATACAGAGTTTAAGTTGAACACCTACAGACTTTAATGGAGGACATAAAAAAGATGTAAGTGACCTAAAGATTTAACATTAACATAACAGAGGCAGGCATGGAGACACCGCCATGTCTTACAGCTGTGAAGGTCAGAACAAAAATCCCTGAACTGGTTAGTTTTTTTATTATTTAAAGGTACCTTCATAGTCAGCAATGAAAATACAGCAGAGCAGCTTTGCCAAATCCAACCCAACATGTAACTAAATGGAAACTTTTACTCCTCTTAACGCTGACAGCAGGAATTAATTCAGCAAAAGCATCCGTTTAACCTGAATTACAGCACCAAATGCATTCAACACAACAACCCAATAAAGGGCTTAATCACCCTGTATTTAATTGTGTGTGTGTGTGTGTGTGTGTGTAGCCAGCGGGAAGGACATGCTTCACATGCCTTAAATTAGACGCCAACAAGCCAAATGAAAATTTCCACCCAGAGCAACAATTGTGAAAGTAAACATGTGTGGTGACCTGCTTGTTTTAATTCAACGTTAGCATAAATGCTATCACTGCCCATTTGAAATTAAAGACATGTTAAGAAAAACTTGTTCCAGAGCTTAACAAAATGGCAATAGCATCAGTTTTTTAAACTGCTTTTAAATAAGCGCTTGGTTTAACAGACATTTTTATGGTTACAGTTTATTTTTGTTATGATTCCCTGGACTAAAATGTGAAAAAAGCCAGAAAGTCTTTAATGGAAGAAGCTATCATGTTAGCGTCTATACACCATGCAGTTTTGATTCAAACATGCTCTGCTGGAGTTTAAACTGCCAAGCAAAAGAGGTGTTGTTTTCAGGAATGAGACAAAAATGGTGGTACAAATATTTTTTTATTATTTATGTTAAGTTGCTGCACAGTTAACAACCAAGCTAGCTAGCGTGCTAACATGCAGCTAACTTGCCTGGTAGGCGATAGTAGCTGCCAAGCACAAGCATATTCCTATGTATTTAGCATGCTAACAGTTTGTCAACTAGAGTGACATGTGGTGACTACGCCAAAATACCCGTACCAACTATTTAATGAGGACACATTAATGACTATAATGTGTAATTGTCTTGTCTGACTGAGAACTGAAGTTTGTTGACTTGGAGTTGTAAACTCCTACGTTCCATTAACTTTAAGCTTTTGTTTGGCCAGTAACAGTAAACCATCCAGCACTGCTGTTTTTCCAACTATCTTATTGTTGCCTTTGTTGATGACAGCTATAAACATCAAATGCAGCGACTTAAGATATAACACAAAGATGGAGCACTGCAAGAGCTTTGCACTGTCCATGCTCAGTGTTGTCCTATGAAATACTTTCACAATTATCTGCTCCCCTTTTAACTACCTCCCTCCCCCTTTATATACACATCTTAATCTCTCCTTTTCTCCATGGATCTGTCTGTTGTACATTTGAAAGGTGAATTTCAGAGAGAGTACACGGCTCGGTGAGACCAGACCAGGGCTGGTCCTTGCTGTGCAGGCATTGTATTGATTGCAGTGTGAGTCACACCTCGGGCTGTTTAGTGCAGGAGGAGAGAAATGCCACATCACTCACTTCTCTATTTATTGCAGTTTCTCTGTAGGTCTATATAAGTGTCTAACTGTGCTTTAGCTTTCTGTGTGGTGGTTATAAGATGATCAATCTGGGCCCTGCAAACTCTAAACAAGTATTTATATTAATCTAATGTTTTCCCCAACTTTTACGTGCAGCAGGGTTTTGTCCTTAGCCTCTCATATACACTTTAATTAACCTTTTTGTGCCTACATTATGATGCATTCTGCATTCTGCATGTTTTTTGTCAATCTGGTGCACAAGCCTGTAAAAGCAGTTTTCCTGGCATCTGAAGCTTTTTCTTCAAGCCTGCAGTCAGTAGTACCGTCCTCTGTAATGCACATGCATTCATCCAAAGAAGGATCCCTCAAGAAATTGCAGAAGCCAAATTTTGTATAAAGAGAAAGGATATGCAAAATCTATAAGCACCTTTTATTTTCCAGAAAGCAGATCAACACTGAGAGCACCAGCCAGACTGCATACGAACCCCACAATATTTGGATATTTTTAACAATTATAAGGGCACAGGAAATATTAATCATGGGCTCAGTGAGATTTAACTTAAACTTGGCATTCAGTAGCTGAGAGATCATGAGAGGCATTTGGCTTCATTTACATCCGTGTTTTGGTGACACATCAGACATATCAACACCATCTCCACCCTCCATCTGCCCTGCACAGAGCCTCTGATGGACCTGCCACTCAGCCCTGCTGCAGCTCTCTTTCCACCAGCTTTACTGGCTGGTATATGTTATTCAAACACAATATTTTTGTGCTCTGTCTTGGCATCTCTTTTTTGTTTTCATTAGGCTTACATTTAATAACCCCTGCTCCTTTAACAATAGATAAACTCTTCTACTATGCCTAAGTCAGAAGATAGCATATGTAGAAGTACTGAGTCAAAGGGAGCTGGATTTTTATTTTTAATTGGAGGAATCATTTTTATTCTTGAATAGTTTTTCTTCTTTTATTCTCCTGAGATCCCAGACCCACCCTCTTTGGCCATATTAACACACTGATAACACCTGTGGGTTGTTGAGGTCATATGTGAGTCATTGGTCGCATGAGAGTCTTCAGTCACAAGACTCAAGGTACGGTTTGGTGGTGTGCTAGCTGATAAGTGGTATGGCAGTGACTCAGATTGACACAGATGGCCTCCTTCACTCCTCCTACAATTTAACTGGAAAATGTGCAGACTCTCACCCAAAGTAGTGTCTCCTGTCCTTTATATGAATGTAGACTGTATAGTCTTCTGAAGAGGTGACCCTCTTGGCCCCAGAACTTGTTCAGAACTAGTTTTGGCTTGTTTCGCATTCGGACTTTGTACTTCATAGAACTCTGACAACTATTCATAATCAAGATTAGTGTGAGTGTGAGAGTTTAAGGGTAAAATATTTATTATATATATATATATATATATATATATATATATATATATATATATATATATATACATAATATTATAATAAAAAAACCATCATGTTATAAAAAGCCAACATTAATTGCTGGTCTGAAACTTCTGTCTTTGGCTTGAAATTCATAAATGCCCACACACCCATCCACATGTGCTTTATTTCCCAGATGAATGAAACTCGGTTACGAAACGGAAAGTGTACACCATAAGCTCGGCTTTTAAGGTGTTGAATTGCGAGAAAACATTGCAGCTAGGCAACAGTAACATGGACGCCAAATTAATGCTACTGTAGGCGTCTTAAAGCCACTAAGGATAATTTAGCGAGCTAGCATGCGAGTGAATGTAGTGTAGGAAATGCAAAAGCATAATGACAGGAAATAAGATGAGGTTACATTTCCTTAGACATACTGCTAAAATTACAAAGTTAGCCCAAAAAAAGTTAAAAGGGGAGTGTTCATGTTGAATTTAAGTTGGACTTTCTTTCTCAAAGTGCAGTTGGTTGTGATTTTATGCAGCTGATGTAACTGAAATTAGACAGGGCTATAATTAACAATTTATTATTCAGTTAATCTGTGATGTCATCAAATTGTTTTGTCGTCTAAAGATATTCAGTTTGCATCCCCACAAGACGAAACAAAGCAACTAATTTACACATATTTAAGAAGCTGATACCATAAATTGTTTGGTATTTTTGCCAAACATTTTATGGAACCAAATAGGTGCCAATTAACTTTGTGTCCATCAAATAATCTGTTAATCTACTTCATGTACCAGCCTTAAAACTGGCCACCTGCATATTTTAGTCTCCTGAATTCTTGCTTTTATCAACGTCTCAATTATTATTTTACTATAAAGTTGCAGATCTTTTTCTTTTGAGACTTAAATTATTTTTTTGGTATTATTCTTTGTGCTTTTAATTGCAGTAGACTTTCATTAAGTATTTACAAGATCCCCTCACTCTGACCATTTCTTTGTCTCTAGGATCGTTTCCTGCTGCTGTCCTCTACGCACGTAAAGACCGACTTCACCGACCGGCACATGTGGCCACCAAGACCTTCCAAGCCCTCCGTATCCTTGTGAACGATGAGATGAACGAACTTCACGCAGGCCTTCGTGCGGCTCGGACAGCGCTGAGACCTGGAGGACGTCTCTGCGTGATCACATTTCACTCGCTAGAGGACAGACTGGTCAAACGTTTCCTTCGAGATGCGGACCTGTCTAATCTAGATCAGTATCACTTTAGCCCCAGGAAGCAAAGCACGGGGAAGGGAAAGTTGGTGGATGAAAAAAGAGATGGTGGAAGTCTTTATTGGCTTCCTCTACGAAGAAAAGTGATCATCCCAGAAAAGGAGGACGTTAAAGACAATCCTCGAGGACGCTCTGCTAAACTTAGGGCAGCTCTCAGGCGTTAAGTTTTTTCATTTTGGATTCATATATGAACTGTGTCTAAGTTAAGTCTACCAAAGCTGAGACCCTGGGTTTAGAGGTACCTCTGATCTTGGCTTTAAAAAAAGTGGCCAATTTGGACGTGCCTTAAAACTACATTTTTTAATGGCCAGCAGGGGGCGGCGTATAGAACCAGGTGAGAAAATGACCCAACCCTACTTTTCTCTTGATTTATTACCTTGTCAACATTTTCCTATTAAGTTTGTGGTCTAATTCTCAAGTCTTTTTTAAACAGTAAAATGTTTTTTGTAAATTATTTAGAGTAAAATTTGTATCACAGCTGGTTATGCTCATCATTGGTAGGTATATATAAAAGCCGCTGTGTTACAAAATGTTGCACAAATCTGCAAGGAAAACTAGACTTTTTAGATTGGGATTACACAGATAAACAAATCGCAAACGGACTGAGAAGTTATCACTGAAAAACTTTGAATGTACATTCAAAACAAGAACAAAATATTGTTGTTGTTACATAATGTTATTGTGGTAAAAACACTTTACACCCCAATAAAAGTACACACCCTTTGTGCTGTTCGCCTTTTGTTAAAAAATGTAAAGAAAATCAAAATGATTTGATGTCTCTCACTGTGTTGTTTCAAAACTGTTTCAAGTTTGAGTGTACACATTTTTTCTAATAAAGAATTCCACATTGAACTTATTTTCTTCTAATTATCGTGTGTTATCAGAATTTATTGCATTGTTTGTGTTTAACACCAAAGTAGGCGTTTATAGCAGCTAAATGCTTCAGCATATAAAACAAAAAAACACCTCTTCCCATTGACGTCTGTATTTCCCCTGAACCTCCCTTGATGAGCAGCTCAAGTGAAACCTCTACTGTACCATGTGAATCAGTACTGCCACTAAATACTCAGTGACGCAAGTGTCAGAAGTGGTGCTGAATGAGCGGGGTGCTTGTTCTTGAACATTCTCTCACCTTCGACTGGAAGCAGATGAGGTGTTTTGATCTTTACTATTTGACTTTGACTAATTGTAATTGCTCCATCAAGATTATTAACACTTTTTTCCACTGTCTTAGTTTAGTACACTCTAAATATACCCGCCTCGTTACCTTGGAAACTAAATGGCGCATGTAACATTTAGCTGTGTCTAAAATTATGTGCTGTTTTAATCTAATATGAAATGATGCTATATCCAGAGTTTGAATGTCCCTCCCTTTTGACATCAGTGGATGTAAGTTAATGTTATATTTGGTGCTTAGTTTCTATTTTATGGCCACATGACCTTTACTGAATCACACTGTTAATCACATATCAGGAGGTGAACATGTTACTCATGACTATAGTACTGATGTGTGACACTACTGTATTCGTGTAAGTAGAAAATAATGAACAAACATGGGAGAGATGAAAGCTTTTCTTAAATTAACATATTATCTAATGAATTATATATTTTTTTTAAAGGTGAACTTTTGACACTTTCAAGTGGTCTTTTGTTCAGCCACCGTTTTTACCAGAAGTCAGGAAGTGATTTCTTCCCGTCGATGTACGTGAGTATTTTTAATACAAATCCATTGAACATTAAAGGTTTAATTATTGAATTTGTCAGATGATGTTGGTTACACACAATTCACAAGATGGCAAGTTTGTCCCTCCTCCCTGGCTCAGTAACTAAGTGAATGTTGAGAGGGAGTAGCATTGACTATATTCACAACACATTTGATAAGCCACTAGCTACCATTAGACAACAACTTACATTAACATTCAGCTAGCTAATATTAACGTTAGCTAGATAAAAGCTAGCATTGTTTGTTCGTGTTAAATGATGAAGAAATGTTACAAATTCTTAGATAACCTAGGAATTGTTTAATGCTGACATTAGTTGTATTAATTGTAGCTAATAGGTTATCAAGTGTGTTGTTTTAGTAGCCACGTGAATATTAGCTAAGCGGAGAACAAACTGGAAAGGAAAATAATTGCAGGGTTTGTAGAAAGATTTGAGTTTACCAGAACTCTGTTTCTCATTTGTGCTTAAGGCGAGCAGCTAGATTGGCTGCTACTAGCACGACGCAGCTAAATCTCCCTCAAAACTGCACTCAAATTGTAATGTGGATAATGTAAGCCACAGGTTTTTACATGAAAGAGGAATTCATGTAGCAATAAAGACAATATTTGTTATGAAACAAGAGAGAGTGAAAGAGGTCGGTCGCTACATTCACAGCCTGCTAATTCTAGCGATGAGGATGCTAGCTGCTAATGTAGTGGAGACATTGTGATGCCAAACAAGTGGGACGATAAGGACGATGAAGAAGACTGTCTGACCAAGCTGCATTTATACTGTAAGTTATCGTCATTAGCTTAAAGTAAGCTATTTCTGTGTGCTGCTGTGTGCTACTGGCTAATGTTAGCTAAAGCTGGCAGGCCGCTGCTAGCTAGCAGGAGTTATGTTGTGCTCTTTCCATAGTAATGTTAGATGATTTGGATAGTCATTGTTTGTGGTTGTTGTTCTATATTTTTTATAAGCATTTGATATATTAATTCATAACCCATGATTATGCTAGTGTTGTACATTTAGTAACATGCATTTCTATACAAGGCATAAGTTAATCTCTCGTTTTTCTGTAGTGATATGAATTTGGAGCAATTTTTCTTGCTCCAAAAATTGTTAGCACTTGCCATAAGCAATCTACCCCTCTCCCCCAATTCTCTGGCACTACTACTGATTATACATAACAGAGTATTATAGCATTGCAGTGCTGTGGGTTTCCAGTCGTGTAAGTTATGTGGTAGATGGATATTCATGTGTTAAAGATCAAACTATATTCACTGGCTCAAAAATTTGGTTTCCTTCTTGAAACAGTCTTGAGTATAGGTGTATCTCTGTAAACAGTCATATCCAATATCAGACGTCAGAGTTGACAATGGCACATGCCTCAACTCCTTTAAGTTGTCTTCTGATGTTCTGATGGTTTTGAATTCATTTGAGGTTTTTTTGTCAATATAAATATGACAACTAATGTTTGTTTCTTGATGTAGGAGAGGATGATAAGACAGGAAAATCAGTGATTAGAAATTATAGTTATCTATGACTGCAAATTCTCACCATGGAAACAGTGACCTCAGATAACAGTAAATATACTGTAAGACGTTTCTATCATTGTCGACTTGAATCAATCCATTAATTGACTAGTAGGTACAAAACTAATAGCCACTGCTGTTAAATCATGCTTCTTAAACTGTGGCTCGTGAGTTACACGTGTTGGCTGTTACATAGGCTATTTTTGCCTTTTTGTTGAAACATTTTATGAACATCATATTAGGTCATGATTGCCTGACAATCTCTGAGAAAACAGAACAGAACTTTCCACAGTAAAGTCCATGAATCACTTCTGCATCACAGCAAGGTTTAGTGTAAAGCTACGGGCAAACCTCAGACCTGAAATGACTTCTTTTTTTCCAGTGGAAGGACTTTTTTTGTTGACTCCGATGTGACCCTTTTATCCTGATATGACAGACGACTCTGTCGCATCTCAAGGCTTTTAATGTCCAGCGCAATTCTTTGAAATGTCAGTCAGAAAAGCAGGACCAGTCGTTCCTAAAATGCACGCAGTGAGGAGTTTAAACCAAGTGCATTTTATAATGCAATAATTGCAATTTTAGACTTTTACTTCACTACTCTTCAGAGGGAAACTCCATAAAATCTGACAGCTTCATTCACTTTATAAATGTTTATATTGATGATGGATTGTTGGATGGATGAAACAACCAAGCTACATATAAAGAGCTTCACCTAAGCAGCAGTAAAATGCTACTCCCTCATTATTCATACTTAATGAGTTGTACTAAAATAGTCTCAGGCGTTATTCTGTATAGGGAACTTAATTTTTTAAGTACAATATCCAATTCAGGACATACTCCCTCAACACATATTAAAACAAACACAAAAACATGAAGCTTGTGTGCTGGATTTGATATTAACCGTGTAAGCTTCAGGCACTCATTTGTTAATAGTTTTGATAGTTTGAACAGAACAACTTGAAGTAAGAGGAGTCAACACCAGGTGAGGAGGAGGATGAATCATTCGCAGATAAGATTATTTTGTAGTACTACTAATAATTTCAATCACGAAAATAAAATAATAAACCAATTTTATATGCAAAATAATACAAGAAGTAGGAGGATACCAAAACATTTAGTTGATATTTGAATTTGTGCTTTTAAACATTTTATTTTGCAAACTATTTCTTTCTCAATTTCTTCTCCAATTTTTCAAGGTTTTAAAGTTTGAAATGAGCACTTTCCCTCAGCTTCATCTTAGTGGTTTGTGATAAAAAAAATACTGCTCTGCAACTTTTAAAAGATTTCCAGGTGTTTCACTTTCATAAAAAAGAAGACAATTAAAATTGAACTGCACTGCGCTCATGAAAATGAAACTTTAATCTCCTTTTTGTGAACTTAAATGTATTCAGTCATCAGAAATAATGAAACCGATCTCAACATCTTGCCTTCAGCAATTATCTTCATGTAGGAGCTCTTATGTGAGGTTTAAGATATACGGTATAAGTCAAGACAAAAACACAATAACACAACTGAAAAGAAAAAGAAGAAACTATCAAGGTTGACGTTTTAAAACAAAGAGAGAGGACGAAGAAAAAGGCGAACTGAACTGTCCATGGGACGCAGAAAAGCATATAAAACGCCAAGGTCCAAAAAAGAAACATCACAGTGAGACACACGGAATAACTCACGGTACAGAAACAGGGGAGGACAAAGACTAAATGCACTTGGAGGTGAGTGTAATCAGACACAGGTGAGCCAATCAAGGAACAGGTGACAACAATCAGGGCGGGGCACATAAAGGCAGGAAGTACGGCAACTTATATGAGAGGGGAAGGTGAGTGACAAGATCCAAACAAGAAGTGAAAACTGATCACTAACTTAACTTTATTTATAAGGAACCAAACCCGGCACTACAAGGCAGATATTAATATACAGGAGGTAAAAAACATGACTAAATAAGGATAACACATGACAGAAATATGTGATGAAGGCTTAACCATGACGCAGTAGCTCAACCCCCCCTCAAAAAAAAGTTTGCTCTACCTCTACATATTTTCCTGCCCAAGGCTGTAGTTTTTTATTTTTCCTCTATCTGTCAGAGAGAAATGAGGACTTTGACCATTAACTCTCTGTGTGAGGACGGAGCCATGCGTCAGGCGGTGGCTCCCCCTCTGACAGGCTGAAGGATGTTTGAGTTTCACAGACTGAAGCGGAGCTCATTCCATCCACATCTTTACTCCCTCCCTCCTACTCGCACTCCCCGCCCATCGCTGCCGCTCCGCCTGCTATAAAAAGATTTCTCGCTGAAAAACACTGAGGTCAAAGCTATTTGAATAATTTTTGTGATTGACGTAGGGCCTGCAGGTCTCGTGGGAAGAAGATCCAACTGTGAGAGAAGACAGCCATGTTGGATAATAGCGTCGGTGCACAGCCAGGGGCTACGACTGCTTTTGCTGACTTTCAATTTGAAACTTAGTTCAAGGGATTAAAATGTGACATTGAAAACATTAATTACAAGTCCTACCCTCTTTCGAGTTTAACCACATTCATAACCTTTAAGCTGCCAGAAATAAATCGGAAGTGTTTAGTGTATCCTGGAGTTTCAGCCGATCACAGCCTCTTCGTTATGTCTGACCCGTCATCACAGCACCTCTTGCTGTGTCAGGAGGTGTACAGGGTGACCTGATGTCAGCTCACTTACTCCACAATCTCAGGCTGAAGGAGACACAACGCCGGCTCTCCTGCCTGCTATAACAGCCAATTGCATTTTGGCACCTGTTTATTTCTGTCTGGCTATATATAAAAAACCTGCCACAGCCGTCTGCCAGGACAGGAGGGAGTCCCATAAATGTAAAATACATCGTCTACTTCCAGAATATCATCTGTTTCCTCTAGTTGCTTGTTAAGTGATGGAACGACAGTGAATATCTGCAGCAACTTTAGGAGGATTTCCAAACATCTGTATCATCAAATTGGTTCTAATCGTTTCCATTTTACCTTTAAGTGTATTCAAACACAACTTATGTCTAAGTAAAACTGAATAACCAGGCGATGGATAATTTTAAGACAGTTTAATCGCTCCCAGATTGGATTCGATCACCATGAAGGGATGTCGATGTTGAGATTCTGTTATTTGCCTGCACGCACACCTTCCCAGACTGCGTCTGTAGTTCAGGAAATGAGAAATGAAAAATAAATATCCTCCAAAAACACTTTTTAAAATTGTTTGTGATGTTTAGGCCGACTGATGTCCAAACACTCATCTCTGACTGATCATATTGGATTGCTTTTTCTAGTACCCACAATCTGGCGTAGTGCTGTGTTTATAATAGGAGGGGTAGGCAGGTCACTCCAGCTATAAACATGCACAGATATCTGTACGGATAGCACATCTAGATAAGAACAATATATATGTTGGTACAAGTTGTGAAGTTGTCAGAATACATAGAAATCAGAGAGGGCTGGAACAGATCTGGACGTGGTTGTCTTCACAGCTAGACAGGTTGTCTTGTTTGCATTGTGCATGGATCTCAGCCAAATGTGAATACAACCTTCACACTCCTTCATTCATTCTTCCAAGTGAAATATCTTTTGTTATCCCAAGATGCTTAAAAAGCTACAGACAATGCTTCCCCCTCAGCAAGGGAATATAGAGTCTGAAGACCCTTACTGTGCATGTAAGTGACTGTGGTATTCACTATTGCTCGACTGCTTTCTCACTGACACAAGTCCACTTTACGTGTCAATAAAGTAAAACTGTTGATAGAATTGGCAGGTAATCTGGAGAAGAAAATCACAGTGATTTCATAGCTTAGCCTCCGCCGCTTAGCCTTTCAGAGTGTCTACTGAGTGTCAAGGTTTAACTTTCTTCTTGCTGATGCCACACGTCCTGTTGCTTGGATCCACTTTTGTCCTCTTAAAGGCTGAGTTTTTCCTTTTTTTCAGATGCTATTCAAAACAAGTTGTTTTATTCTTTACCCTGAAGGAAGTGCTTCCTACCATACATCAGCTTTTATGCATTTTTCTTGGCGTTTGCTTGTCGACAAAAGTGACAAGGAGGGACCTTCACGCAGTACCAATTCAGGGCTGTGATCTAATTTCTTCTCCTGTGTGGGCGGAACTTAATTGCAGACCAGAATTGCCAACCAGAAGTCCATCTTAGTCTAAGATAGATAACCCCCACCTTCCCGTAGCAGCCCCTTAACTATTAACCTATTACTTAATTTGAGCTTCATTTTTGTTTAGACCGCCATTTAATTTTAATATTAAGATCTGATCACGAAGCAGGGAAAATGGGGAAAATATTTATTAATACCAGGTGTAAATACAAATGCCTGAGATCACATTTTGTGTCGTAAATTTATATCCAGATGCAGCTCACATGTTGTGACGTCTTCAACGCTAGAATGCAGATAAGTCAATAAAATATTTACATGTTAAACAAACTTGAAAAATGATATTAAAATGTTCCAATATCATCCCTCATATCTTTTTTATACATTTAAATAACTGTCACCAAAAGCCTGAAAGCAGGTGTAAGACTTGTGTCTAAAATGTCATCATGATGTTCCCTCCGAAGCGTCTCCTTTGGAAATGGAGGTTTACGATCCGCGGGTCAAGCTGTGTCATCAAAATGTGTTTCATTTCAAAGCAGGAAATGAAGAATGCTTTACCAGGAAAATCACTGCCATTTGTCCTGTGCGGTGGAAAAATAACAAAATAAGAGCGAGAGAGATAAAATTACACCGGAGGGGGAAAAAAAACAACTTCCTTTGAATCAGGTTGTAGGAGGTGAGGCGGCAAAACCTCGAAACCAGGAGCTGCCTGTAATCAGCGCCAATGAGGCGATATATTGGATGGTGGCAGCAGAAGAAAATCACCACCTTCCAAGTAGGTGTACAGTATGACTAAATCTTACCACCCCCCCACTTACTGCCATTATCCCACGGTAGGGAAAATTGCCTGTCTGGGTATGAGCCGGCAATATTCCCAGCAGTCGTCCATTCGGCTCTTACAGAAGCACTACTCTCCACAATGACAGGGAAACAGAGGTCACACGCCGAAAAGTCACCCTGGGGTTAAAATGAATTTGTGCGAGTGTAAATTACTCCATAACACAAGACACCATCACTCCGGCCATTAATGGATACCTTCCTGCTCTTTCTTTATGCTTAACAGTGTGAGTCCTGCTGCCGTGTGGAGTTTGCTGTGACAATGTAAACACAGGACCTTGTTAACTTTAAATCAGAGACTGATTTATTCTGGCTTTTAGGTCATTTTCCGGCCTTGACTCTTAGAAAGTCGTAAGTATGTTCTGTAAAAGTGATGCTTGTAGATTCATGCCATTTGAGCTTCAGCAGCCACCCTTAAAAAAATGTCAGATATTAGGAGTCATTCATCAGTTTGAGCTTTAAAGTTCATTTAACATCACTGTTCTTAACCTTACAAAAACAGAAGCTGACAAAAAAGCATTGAACTCCAGGTCCACTCAATAGATTTCTTACAAAAGCTTTAACAGGGACTGAATCTCCCTGGATTGGTTAGTTGTTCTGTGTTATTGTGTGGCTCACAAGTATTGTATTTGATCAGAACAAACCAATTAAAATACCAAAGTCACACAAAAACACAAACAAACCAACCGATCGAGTAAGAGATAATGTATAGTGAGCAGACTGTTATTTTATTTCCTCCGCTAAAAGAAATAGTCCCTCAGATTCTATGGTTGGCTATGATAAACTCTGGAAGCTCCTTAAAATCGGTCTACTTATCTGTTATAACCCACGTTTAGCTGAACATTTCCACTGATGGCGAAGTAAGACAAGGTGAATGAGACCACATGACTCATTACTGCGCCTGAGTCTGTCGACATTTTCTTTTCCATTCACCATTCTTTAAACAATATCGTATCTCAAACCTTGTCGATCTCTCTTTTAGTTTTTTTAACCACAGTAAACAGACCAACGAGAAGTTTACCGGCCTTCTTTCTGCTGAATATGATGTGATGGTCTGCGATCCAAGCTGCGCCCCTAGCAACCTTCTGTTCTTTACAGCAGCAGTGTGCTATAGAGAAATAGCAGACCTTAGAATGTTGTCATTGACCAATCAGAATCAGGTATTCAACACAGCTGTGTAGTAGACTAGCAACTTTTGTGTTCTACAAGGTGAAATTACTATTTTGTCAATGGAGTCTGGTATCATTGAAGAGAGCGATGTAACAGCAGTCTGTGGCATAGATAAACAGGATCTTACTTCCAAACACGGGTCTGTCTTTGGAAGGAGCCTTTCTGTAAAGTTGTTAGCTACTACAAATCACAATCCAAGACTCTCAGCCACAAAAAACAAGTCCCTACATTTCAGCCATTTTACCTGTGTCATGGCTGACAGCTATGAGCAACTACAGGAGCCATCAAAACTATCAGAACCTGATATTCAGCCGCAAACATTAACATGTAAAATAGTAGCAGGGAAGAAAGCAGAGCCCTCGGGATAGGGGGTGTGTTATTATTTAAGCAATGATTGTTGGCATAATTAGATAAATACCTTTGATTAAATTAAATTAAATTAAATTAAATTAAATTAAATTAAATATAAAAGGATCATAACTACAAACGATAAAAACAGTAATAAAATAAATTATATTAAAAAAAAAGATGGAACAAATTTGGTGGGACACATGCCCCGACCATGCCATTTATGAGCCACTGGCTTAAACAACTGGTGCTGTCATTCATCACGAAAGGACAGTCTAAGCGTATTAGTTGATATGCTGGAATGTAATATTAATATTCAACTTAGAGGCTGGGTGTATACAAATTCTCAAAACACTCATGGCTAAAAGTTCAACCCTCTTTTCCCCCTCAAAATACACAACAATTATCAGGCCTGCTTCAATGTTTACATGGCAGATAATGATCCCTGCTTTTGTGTTGTCATGTCTGGACTACAGCTATGCATTATTTATTTGATTTAGCCCGAGGCTTGACATCAGCTGAGGTTAAAAAAGCTGCTGCTTATCTTTGAAATAAAATCAAACCTTCTGCAGGACTTGTCACGACGGCTGCCTCTGTTGTTTAGATGTCCCTCAGCCTGACCCTCTGTACCTGCCTACCGTGCCACATTCACGGGCCTGTGCATTTATGAACTTGTCAGACCTGCAATACTCCACCTGTCCCCCAGATGCCCCCTGACTTCCTCACATCCACCTGCTCACCTGATCGCATTTCATCCCCACCTGCTGACACACCTTCCTCTCATTATCTCAAATGCTCCTTTGCGTGTATATCTAGTATTACAGCTGTTGCCAGTGTGTAATGTTGTGCCCTGTATGTGCTATATGAACCTGTTAGTTTCTTGCCTGCATTTGATCCTCAATTATGTGCCTCACTGCAAACTTAGGTCAAATCTTCAATCATTTGTCAGAACATAAAAAAAGCTGAAATGTTTTTCTATGTTCCTTTTTGTAATCACACCACCTTCAGGTGTTTTCTTTTGTGCACCATTCATTAAGGTGTTTGCCAGCAACCAGCCTGGTTTAAGTGACAACATTTTACATGCTGTTTATGGTTATATCTGCCCCTGTGATTTGTGTGGTCCAGCATGAGTCAAAACTTTTGATGTAGTTCAGTTCAGCTCCCAATTAGTCATTCAGTATTTTTTTTATTTTTTTGTCTCGCTGTTACGCTGATGACACACGTATTTATTTTCAAGTGAAAGCTGTTGCAGCAATACGTCACATAATGTCTGCTAACTTATTAAAGTTAAAGAGAAAGGCATCACTGAAATTCTGGTAAATAGACCTGAACAACATTATTTGCCATCTCCATTTATTTCAGCAACATCACATGAGAGGGAGTGATGTACTGAATATCAGCACTGCTGTCATTCGGTCATTGGCTGAACCCTAACCCTAACCCAAATAGTTCCACAATTGAAATTAGACTTTTGTTGCCAAGCAACCCAAACATTCTCCTGCACTCCGCTACTGTGTGTCTAAAAGTTACCAAAGAGCAGCTACTTTGTATGATGTACATTTATCTGTATGTTTTAATTTATCACCAACCAGTGAAATAAGAGTCTGTTATGTATTCAGAGTTTGATTCATGTAGACACACATGTTAATAACAGTATTCAGAACACCTGGCTGAGGTGGAGTGATGTTGTCCTCTATATCAGCGCTCATGGAATGCCTCTTGTCCAGTCAGATTACTTGGTCGGAACTAACTGTTGTATAATATAAAATAAGAAATCTTGGATTTGTTTTTATCCATACATAAACAGTAATCAGTGAATTAATGTACAACTTAGAAATATAGCCAAAATAAGATCATCAAGAAAAAATCATCTCTCTCTTCTCATCTTGATTACAGCAACTTTCTATTTACCAGCAATAGCTGCTAACCTCACATCTGACCAGTCCTGCGTCTTTACATTGGATCCCTATTTCCTTAAATCCAAACTACCTTAATAGCTCTTTAAAGATTGGCTCTAAGATTTATTTATTTTGACCACACATGTGCCCATATGTCTTTAAGTGTCTTTAAAATGACATAACAATTGATTTTTCAATCTAGCATGCTAAACATGAATTGAAACATAAGGTATAACCTGCGTTAAGGCAATAGCTGCTAAGCTAACCATGGATGCTAAATGCTACAGGTTGAACATTGTGGCAACCCTGCTTTATGTTATAAGAGTGCCTACTTCTTGAGTTTGTTGGACCAGTTAACTCCTATATGAACACTGTATTTGACTTCAAATGTGTCCAGCTTAATAAAAAATCTGAAACCTTAGAAAAGCATCTTTAAAAACATGAAATAAAAGGAGGGATTGTTTCCGAGCTCCTCAGTTAGTTAATGCACTTTCCCGTTGCAGTAGATACAAACCAGATGTCTGAGTGTCAGACAGCAGAGCTGCACTGATAGCAGTGTTGTAAATAGATTTAACACACAATAAAAACACTGTATTGATCACATACAAGTGCATACAGTTTACAGGAAGAGGATGTATTTACTTACAGAGTTCGCCCAATAATAACGGCCACTTATATTGTTATTCATATGTTTTATGAAATTTCCCGTTCGCACAGTGATTAGGATGCTGACTGTCCACTTCTGCATTACAGGAAATAAATCCTGTTCCTGCAACACTTGTGTTAGGTCTCTTGGGCCTTGTGGGAGCCCAATCCCGCTGCTGCTCTCCACCAGGAAGATCATGTTGGTGTGTGAGACTCGATGTGTTGGGTTTACGGCCTACATCTTCACCATATAGAGGCGTGGAGGATGAGTTTGTGACCTCGGGCCGGAAACGTAAAACTCTGGGTAGATTCATGAGTAAGGGCACAAACATGGTCCATGCAAGTATTCAAACGTAGAGCTACAATCTACTTCACATGTTGATGTTGAGGTTTGTTACCGGTGTGTAAAGTTGGGCGTTGAGTATGTTCCCCTGGGCTGCCTGTTTGTGCTTAGCACCAGAGAACAATGTGTGATTGTGACAGGCTTTTGGCCCTTGTCTGTGCTCTGTGCCATAAAGACTATCCAGTGTCAGTTGAGGTGTGGTGCCTTATTCATAAGGCCTACATGTTATACACTTTTGGCCTCCTGGATGGTTGGGTGGCACTAGGAATAAACCCGTGGGTGTATGTCTTCCTGTGATTTACACTGCAGCCAATGTTGTGTTGGTTTGCACCGCAGCCCCCGCACTACCTCTGGCTGGGCAGGAAGTAGTGCATCCTCCTGTTGGTCAGTGATGCTCGGGGCGATGGCTTCTGGGCACTGAGATGAGAACAGCTCATTGCACTACTCATGTCTGTCACAGGCCAGCCATATCAATGAGGTTGTAGATAGAGTTGCCTGAATGTAGATGTTTTGTCAGACCCACAAAATAACTAAACTCCAACCAGATTATCAGTATCTGAGACGGGATAACTGTTCTTATTTCAGAAACTATTTGATTAAATGAATAGAATTAAGATGAAGACAAAAAGAATTTAGCATTCTTCTTATTGTTGTCTCTTTTTTCCTCGTCGCCAAGAGTCCTTACAACAGTAAAAATAATAGGAATGCTTTATTTCAAATAAATTAATGAAAGATGACATAGCTATGGAAGCCCAGCGGGACCAAAATGGAAGAAATAATTCTGGTGATCCATTTATCAGGTTTGATCTGCATTGTTTTCTCCTCTGTGTGTTTGATGCAAGAACAGGTGAGACATGAATGCTTTAAGTGCTATTAAGAACATGGCATGATCATTCACATCAGCCTCTTGTGGCTAAAATGAGTATTACAACAACAAACAAAAAGAAACAATAACTTTTTTTTTACACACAAAATAATAGGTAATAAAAAAAATACGGAACTTATTATTCTGGCAAAAATGTATTTCGGCCCCCAAAACTTTTTTTCATTTTATTTTATTTTTTTACCAGTATGCACGGATGAAACAAGAAGTAGCACACAAATTAATTCCTGCAAAGCTTTTTTTTAATCCAGGCTTTTTATTTTTTTATTTTGGCACCTCAGTTACAGACGGATGAAAAACATAAAAAAAAACTGCCAGGAATTTTTTTTCACCAGGCCAAGACTTTTTCCCGACCTGTGTGAGAGCTATAAAATATATATATGAAAAGTGACAACTTGGAAAGATTATGCCGGCAAAACCTTTTTGGTTTGGGAGTCGTTAAGACATTAACACAGGAGGGAAACACTTTATATCAGACTAATGGGATGGACTACCGCAATTTTTTTCTCTCACTTTCCTCTGAGGGTTTCTGTGCATATAAACACGGCCTAAGCATATTTACAATGCTAACGCACATCTTGCCTCTGTAAACCAGATTCTTGTTTCTTTTTGGCCTTCAGAAATGAATTAAAAGACCATTTAAATAACTTGCTGGAGCATAGAAACCATCCACCGCTGCACCTTAGTGATTTACCTGCCAACAGGACTTCATGTCCACCTATGCTGCCCCGCTGCACCTTAGCGATTTACCTGCCAACAGGACCTTGTGTACATCAAGGAGGTGTTGGCAGAACAGATCAAGATGTTCTTCTTGCTGCAGACAGCTTTATGCTTGATACTGTGCTTTTTTCACTTACTCTGCGTATTAGCATGGATTAAAATCAAAGAGAACCATCTGCAACTGAATATCAATTTTTAGGTCATGGCAGGAATCTGTGAGTTGTATGTTTCTTTTTGTGCTCGCATACTCGTGTTTGTAAAATATGTTCTGCTCTGCCGCGGCGGTTACAAGAGGTGAAGGTTGTGAGCATCAACTACTTCATTATTCACACCATTATAAATACAAGTGTACTGCAGAGTACAGAGGGTTACTTGCACCATTAAAATGCTGTTTTCATTTACATGCATTGTAAGTTTTAAATGATCTTACTGACAAAACATGTTTTATACATGTTATTAGTGGCTATATTTCCACCTCACTGTGATAAAGCCTTCACTGATGAAAACAAAGTAGATATCTTTACATTGTGATGATAATGTTCGGAGCGCTACTCTGTGTTCAGGATAAGCGCAATGAGTCACACCTTTGCTTGACACTGGTAGTTAAACAAAGCACTGCATAACAGACACAGCTAGCAGATAGAATAGGTAGGTAGATAGATAGATAGATAGATAGATAGATAGATAGATAGATGCACAGAGTGTCTCAGAAGAGAGAAAGGCTCAAGTGTGGCTGCTGCTCACAAAGAAGTTGAAGCAGAGAAATGCCACAGCGCACGCTGAGTGACGTCAACCAGGAGGCCCCGTGGGGATGAGGTGAGTCAGAGCCAGGGCCGCGGCCTCGCCAGCTCTCCGCAGCCATGAGCGCGTCATCACCAGTCTCACTGACACCCTCTCACATTTCTCTGCATCTGCTTCAATGTGCCTCTGCCTCCCTCCATCCCTCCGCCTCCTCAAGAGGATCTCTTCACATCCATGGCATACGCCAGCACTAGCTCTGCCTGTCTGTCTTTGTCTCTCTCCATACTTTGGGGTGGGTACTCATCAGGCATGAAATGATTTATATCTAATGATGGTGAAAGCTTCCTGATTCTGTATATGGAGTCAGAGATGGATTAAAAAAAAACAGCACACAAAATAAGTCCCGTGGTTTGTCATTAGGTGGCAGGTGAAAGGTGTTTTTTTAGATGCCTTGACATGTAGAAGAAAAGCGTTTTGAATAGATAATGTACAAACACACACACAGTTTGTTGGCGGGAGCGCAATGAGTCACACCTTTGCTCGACACTGGTAGTTAGACAAAGAACGGCGCAACAGACAAACATCCTCTTATATCTCTCAGACCTCAGCATGTACAGGTTAAGAGAGCAAATGCCTCTGTATCTGAGCTGTGTAGGTTTATGCTGATAAGGAGCTCATTAATGCAGGATTTACTGTTAGTGATGGATCGGAGCTGCAGGATCTGAGCGCTGATGATTCACCCATCACAGGCAGACCTACACGACAAATATTTTTGAGGAACAACTCAGACACACAATCCCCCGTAAACCTTCATCATTAATTTTTTATTATTGATTGGTCCTCAAAACAACAATTACTGACTGTTACAACCACAGTCACTAAAATCTCCACGACCGACACGCTGACACCTGTTATTTCAGCTTTTACCACCCTGTGACATCTGGTATTTCTGTTTTCACATTTATGATTTATTTTTTTTACATAGCTGGTAGCTACAATAAGCAAAATAAAATACTCTTTCCTTATGGCATTATCTTTGTATAAGCGTAAATGTGACATTTCAAATGGTTACTTTTATTGACCTTGACCTTGAATGTAGACAATGAATCAATAGATTTATTGACATAAATTTTACTATCAACTATTTTGATTTGTGTTTTCTTGTTGTGGATACATTTTCTCGCAAAACGTTCTGTTTCAGGCTTTTTGAATGTGTGCATATGCATTATATTATATATTATTATATATCTGAGCAATATCACGAGAGGGAGTGATGTTGTACTGTGATTCGGTCATAGGCATGAGGCCGCAGGTAGTAAACAGCAACAATCAACAACAGATTATTTTTTGCTCCACCAACTGAACTTGTCCACAACTTCACTGAAACTAGACTTTTGTTGCCGAGCAACCCAAACATTCTCCTGCACTCTGTGTCTACAGGTTACCACAGATCAGCTGTTTTTATCATGTACGTTAATCCGTAGGTTTTAATTTATTATCAGCCAGTGAAATAATATAATAATATGTAATGTTAATTAACTGTATTCAGAACACCTGGCTGAGGCGGAGTGATACACAGAGTGAAAAGTCCCAGATGATGTTGTCGCTGATATCAGCGCTCATGGAATGCCTCTTGTCCAATCAGATTACTTGGTCAGAACTAACTGTTGTATAAAATGTATTTTATGGTAAATTCAATCTCTCTGTGATTTGGACTGTTTGTCACAAAAAAAAGGACATTTGAAGATGTCATCTTGAGCTCTGCTAAATATCTTGACAATTTCTGACATTCTTTTGACCATATGAAGATTTTACTGAGAAAATTATTATTAAAAAAAGACTTTATTCATCCCAGGGGGGAAATTCAGTTGTTTTTACTCTATCAGTAAAAAACATGCTACTCAAACATAGGCCTAAAATTCAGACATGCACAAACAGCACCCTTTGGACATGCATTAATGGAGATATGACACTCTGACAGTGCCCACCTCTCCTGCTACCAGTCCCAATCCCATGCTTGGTCCATACAGGGACTTAAACCGGCCACACTCCGGTTCCCAAGCCAAGTCCTTACAGACTGAGATACCGTCTACCCCCGTTGTAGCCAGTTCGATTCTTATGTAACCATGACCAAAATGTACTATTATGAAAAACTTTTAGTAAACTCCATTTAATATTAGTCTTACTATCAGTGTGAACACGAGGTTCACTTTAGTAAACTTTAACTAAAGTTACTCCATCTGCTCTCCCTCCATGTTGAAGCACTTTTGGTTGCTCTGCTGGAGGAGAAAAAAAACTGAGATTGGCTGGAGATTTTAATCTTGGTAAAATCAACAACTGTCAAAGTCGGACTTGTCAAAATGTCAGCGAAAAAGTGAGCGACAAACAATAACTTTCAGCAACTTTTCTGAATTCACCATGAAAACCCAAAAGTCCAAGTTTCTGCACACACACACACACACACACACACACACTGCCTCCACACTGATGGCCACAGATGGAGGAGACGGGTGTCAGAAAACAGACTTTATTTGTGTATTTACCTTTTTCCAATTGATGCCTGACATGTTTAAGTTCTGTTCATGCTCGGCTTGGGGGAGCATGAGGGTGTCAGCCGGGGGAGAGGAGGTGGCAGTGGTGGTGCGTTGGGGTGCTGCGGGGTTGAGAGCCGGGTGGGGTGGGGGGGGAGTAGCTTGCCCGGAGAAAGAGGTCTGCACCACATACAACATTCAAGCGGACATCTGACGTCAGCACATCAATAATTAAAGCATTTTATTCATAGCCTGGGAGAAAAGGAATCAATTGACAAATCACATATTCACTTTGAGTTACTTCAAACGGTGAGACAATTAAAATGCACAACATGTCTGTGTTGTGTGTGTGTGTGTGTGTGTGTTTGTGTTTGTGCGACGCCAGTTACACACTTCTATTTTTAGCCTCCATGTTATTTAGGATTCACTCCCCAATGTATGGCAAAGACATGCATAGAAATCGTGACTCACTTTTCCCCCTACCAGTCTGCCCTTGCTCACTGATTATTTTTAAGGTGCATTCAGCCGTTGTATTTATCCCATCTATCATGCTGTGACATGGCGTCTTCCTCTTTGTATTATTGCTCTGCTCGCTATCTGAGAATACTCACATATTTACTGCAGCCATATCAACTTAACTGTTCAGCAGATTTATAAAGCTGTTTCGTACGTCGTTGAAGAGTCTTTCAGCTCGTTGTTTTAGCTTTACAGCCCGCCACCTCAATGTCTGACACTTTGTTTTCCCCTTTTGGAGTTCTGACACACAAGAAACCCTTAATTGTCCGTATCTGAGTCACCAGGGTTTCAACAACATCCAATGTAGGTGGTCAGACTAACTGCTCCAGCCCCCCAGAAAGCGGGAAGGTAGTTGGTGTGGTAGAAATAGCTCAAGGGTCTGCTACGGGCGGTGGGACGACAGATCGGTTAAACGATGGAGGACTTTAACCCAGGAGACGCAGGTTGGATTCACTAACTCTCACCCTAAGTCAACACCACGATGTTTTCCTAAAAACAGCCAGGTAGTTTTGGTGCCTAAAACGTATCAAACTACAATGTTGACCAAGTGTTAGAAAGGCTTGGGGGCAGCGAAAGGCAGTAATCAGACAGCACGAGATACCTTGATTAAGGTGCAAAGAGTACCTTTAAATAACTAAAAAGTGTACCTTGTGCTTGTGCATTTGAGAAGTGAAAGGGGTGTGACAAAGTGCCATTTGATGACCTGGGTAGTGAATGTGCCGTTTTTTCAGGGGTTGGTGGAGACCAAAACAGAGGAAAAAATGTAAATACTGCTCTTACCTTATTAAGAGTTAGATGAGAAAACGTCTGTTGGGCAAAATTGTTGTAGACAGTTGCTTAGCTTAGCTTAGCTTAGCTAAGCTTAGCTTAGCATAAAGACTGAAAACGGGGAAACTGCGGCCCTGGATTGACGTGAAGGTAACTGTACGTCTATAGCTTACAAATGAAGGCAAATACCTTGTTAGTTTAATTTGAGGAAAACGTGAAAAGAGTGTAAAAACAACCTGTTGTAGTTCTTACGGGGGTTATGAAGGGGACTATTTCTTGGCTGCGTGCAGTGTATTTGGACAAAAACACTGCCTTGCTCTTTTTTAAAGTGAACAAACGGCGCACAACTTGAGCTTTAACGAGCTTGTATGCATATATTTATTCTTTTTAAGTCTGTGCTAAGCTAAGCTAAGCTAACAAGCTGCTGACAGTAGGTTCATACTTGCTGCACAGACATGAGAGTGGTATGGATTTTCTCATCTCACTCTGCACATCGGTAAGCTAATTTCCGAGAGTACCTTTTACTCCAATGCAACATTAATGCATAAACTTCTGACGCGTGTACTTAAGATTTCAGAGATGTTTTACTAGGCTTATCTAAACCTTTGCCGTCATACCGATATGAATGCTGACTTCATTGACTTGCTAAGCATGTCCTCTGTTTTCCCTTTCTGACCGACTCTGCCCTGACTGCTGGCCTGCCCCCGACCTAACCTGACCTACACTCTGTGTTTGCCAGTCGCTGCATCCGAGCCTTTGCCCTTTGGACCTCCCGAGACACTTTGGGATGCTGTTTCTTTGGGGATAAGTGCATGTTATTATTGTGAATCTGGTAGTAAGCTCTGTTTAAAGGAAAACAATCTCTCTGTCACCTCCAGGCTGAGTCAAACAGATGCATACAATACAAAGAACAAGAAAAGCCAGTGGAGTGTTTCTTAGACAAAATCGTCTGCATTTAAAGAGACAGAAGGCTGGAGGAAAGGAACTAAGTGAACCCAACCGCCATGTCAACACCATACAATGGTTAAATGGGATATTGGTTTGAGAAATGTGTATCATTTGAGTCCTTTGGCTGTTGTTAAACCTTTAACACTTTGCAATTTATAGCACTTCCTGTATCCTTCTTGTTTATGAAGAATATATTTGATGCCAGCATCTCAAACATGTTGTCAGTCTGCTGCCAAGATTTACATCTAGCACTCTTAGAAGGTCAATTTGTAGATAGTAAATGCAATATATGTTTAAGTAGCTCTGCAGCCCTGTCTGCTAGGAATTATGTCAAAATAGGAGTGCTTTCCAGAAGACAAGCATTATATTTGTATTGTTGAAAGGTGCTCAAGGGGAAAAGAGGGTGTACAAAGAGTAGGACTAGTAATATGTGTGCTTAGGTTTAAGCATCTATAGCACTACTGGTAAAGGTCAGAAAGGTTGTGGTCGCAGTTACATGTAGAAGTATCTGTAACTGCAACCAAGCAAAGTCAGGCATGGTCCGCCCAGCATACGGCCATTATCAGCCGTCATTAGGAGCATCTGAGCTACAGCAACTACTCTACCTCCCAGTCAAGTGAGTGGGCCATTATCATCTTTTGGTAAGGTGGAACCACTCATATTGCCATTAAAGCAGCACGCTGAGTGGCCTGAGTGATTATGACGGAAGCAGAGCATGAAAGGGAGTGAGGGTACAAAGTATAAAAGGGGTGGAGGTGAAGGAGAGGTCAAACATATGGAGGAGGCTAAGGTTTTTCAAAGTCCAATTAGTTTAGTGTTGATGTTTGCGGACGCTGTGGTGGAAGCATTATGAATGATCTCTCTACTGATCCTTTCCTGTGTACGTGTGTAGAGTTCTGCAACTCCTCCTGCTTCCTTTTAACTTTCTAACGTGGTTGAAGTTTCTTATTTCTAAAACTAACCAAGTAGTTCTGGTTCCTAAACTTTACTAAACTTGACTGTTTCTCAATGCTAACCACATGTTTATTATAGTTGTCATGATGGTGATGGTCTACCCGTCGCTACCAGTTGATGACAATGCACCTTCTGATCTGCTGGTAAGTCCTGTTGGCCTGGTCTGAAGCAATGGTTAGCACTCACAGCTAGATGGTTCCTAGTTTTGCTACATAGAAATGTAGAATCTGTAGGCAGGGACGTGGAGTTTAGCGATGACAAGTGTTGTGGTTTCTGTTCAAGTAATATTGACCAATCACGTATCAGCAGGCTGCGGTGAATGCAGGAAAAACGGTCCATGTGGAGAGCAAAAGCAGACGGAACGTAATGACATCCTGGCTCCCATCAGACAACAATTTAGCTTCTTATTAATCTCTTTGAACAGACATCTGCATGCTAACAGCTAACAATCCGTTCTAGATCAAAAATTCAACTTGAGATAATCTCACAAAAGCTGTTCAGAGTTCAGATTTCCCGACTTCCTCGAGTGCATCAGAAATCAATCCGACCTCCGTTCAACAAACGAGCATTTTAAAAGTAGTTTTCTCCTCTTGAGGACAAAGCTTAATTTTTACTCTTTACTAATCTGCATCATGATGTTGAAATTTCAGTTAAAACACCCGTCAAAGTAAATCACAAGAAAAACTTTTTCTGTAAACAATGCAGCACGCGGAAAAGGAAGTCTTGACTGGAAGTCGTTTATCGCTAACCTCCGGCTACACATGTTCACCATTGTGCCCAGAGGCTATATCGTCGACAGACTGTAGCCGATGGGATCCGAGATTGTCACCTGACCACTCGTTAGCGGTGAATGTTCCTGACGATTATTTGCTGCTTTCACACATCGGCTTGACATTTTACAAGGAGGCTGGCAGAACAAATGTCGGGAATTTTCAGGAGAGCAGTGGATGTGTGAAGGGGCTCATGTGTCAGCCCTGTGATTGACTGGCGATCAGTCCGGGGTGTACCAGGCCTCTCGCCCAATGACAGCTGGGAAAGGCTCCAGCCTCATCGCGACCCTGAACAATATAAGCGGTATAGATATTGGAGGGATGGATAGAACATAGTTTGGTTACCTTTGATCAATATTTCTCACAGCAGAGTTTATGTGACGTATCACTGAGAGATTCTTCTCTTTAAAGGAGTTAAACTATTACCTCTTCAATGTTAACCCATCAATCTATGTACATTCAAACTTCCTGCTTCATGACAGAGTACAGAGAGGTAAAGCTTCAGGCAGAGAGATGGCAGACTGAATGAATAATGTGTAAGCTCTGCGACCGGAGAGGATGCCGGTTTGATTCCCAGGCCTGACAGAAAGAATCACAGCTAACATCACTCACCTGTCCTTCAAATATTTCAGTTTAGTGCCCTTGACCGACTCCCAAAGGCTCTGATGTAGACTGTGTGGCTTCCACGTCGTGCTTGCAAACAGTAAATCAGTCCATGAGTTATGGCGTGGTCTGAAAGTTTGTTCAATCTACGACTCAGCCCCCTTTCAGAAGAACGCATATTAACCATATGTGGTCGGTGAGATAAAGTCCAGGCTGAATCTTTGACTCTGTGTGAGGCCGGCCATGCCACTCATGTCAATGTGCCACTCTGTGACTCATGGTGGTGCCTACGGTGGGGGAGGGAAGCTGAGAGAGAGAAGAGCTCTGATACGGAGAGTGGGATGAAGTGTTTTCTCCCCCTACTGACTGAAAAGCTGTCTGGTGCTTTCACTGGATATTTCTCAGAGATGCACACACACTCCCTCATTCAGTCATTTACTCATTCAGATTTACATTCCCTCTTTTCAATTAGTGCTTTATTTCACCCTCAAACATCAGTGGAACATTTTTATGTATTTGGCTTTATTGCAACTTGTAGGAGTTTTAACAAGTAGCCTAGTGGAGTCTTGACAAATTATAAAAAAAAATTCAGGAATTAATATTTTTTATTGCTGTTATATTATTTAATTAATTTGAAAAATGTATCAAAACAAAAAAAGTAACATTTTATACATATCTTATTAGAAAGAATAATTACAAGCATCTTGCTTACCCAGTATACTTTAATATGTCTGCTGAGCATATTAATACATCAAATGTAATTAAATGTAGAGGTTTATCACTGCAACATCTTGTGGAAGGAAACAATGTTTTTGCGTGTCCCATTGCTTTTAGTTTCACCACTGAGTTTACATACGTAGCTTGAACCATGAGCACTGATGTTATGGTTAACAGCAGTTTAATATATTTTCAGCAATAATATAAGAAAGATATTAAACTTAATGTGATGTCTACATATGTCACAATTTTGAGAACACAGCCAAACACTTGCATAAACTGTATATGATTGAAGTTCTACATAGATGTGATACATTTTATTAGACCCGACCCCAGAATCTGACTGAAGTCCTTTCAAATATCTTATTGTCTAAGTTCAGTTGTAATGTTTTAAACATTCATGAGTAGTGAAAGTTTAAATCTCAGCCTGAGTGGATTCAATTTAAAGATGGTTATACTTAAAATTGAACACATTTTTAACATCATTTTAAAAAGCTTTCGAGTTAACATGTTGTAGCACATCATTAGGAACACATGGAAAGTTAAATTAGATTTGATGATTTCACTTAATTTCTTTTTAATTTTGGCGGCCTTGGACTTCCATAGAAAACACAGAAATGGTGCAATACTACCTCCTTTTAAATAAAATAATAGTAATTACAATTCAGCTCTATAATCAGCTCAACTGCAGTGTTGGCTAAATAATACAATAACTTGTTTTCAGTATGATTGTAAATGTATTGTTTCCTCGCATGGACGATCTAAAGAGCATTTACTCAGATTAAACCAGAAGCAGAGAGAAAGGAAAAAGGAGGGAGCTCTGTTTCATCAACAAGTACTGGGAAATTCTCTTTTATTTTTCTTTCCGTACATGATGTAATAAATAGTTTCAGTTCGTATCTTACATAAGAAGACATGAAATGGGAACAATGACTCACTGTTATTAGTTTCTTTAAAATCTGAAGCATCATTTTACACAAAGTACGTCACGGCTCGTCCCTCAGGTTTTTGTGATCTGATGAAACAGGAAACAAGCCGGACCTGATGCTGTTGTTGTCTGAGTCTGAAGTTGCTTAAGTTGTATTTAGTTGTGTGTTTTTAATTAGGGTAAAAATAGTGACTGTGACCTGTTGGCTGTTATCTCTATTAAATGAGTGTTCTTGTGTTTGAATGATATAACTCCTGAACACAGAACAGTAATACTGTTTGCAGGTGTTAACAGGAAACCATAAACCACTTTAATGAATAAACTGGTAAACTGTTTATAGCACTCTTTTTTTAATTAAAAACTGAATGTAATATTACAAAAAATCTTATTAACACTTTTTTTGTGTGCCTGAGTTCACAAAATTTTCATCCTTCCAAACCAATTAAAAATGTTTGTCCCTTTAGGAGCCAAGATTTTAATGCATTAAGAAATCATTTCTGAGCTTAATTGAGCAATAAAAACAAAGAGAAACTACAGAGAAAGTCCCCGAGGGCCCCGAGGCTTTTTCTTATTACATTTAGCTTAAAGCTTGTAACTTCACTGATTCATCATCGCTTGTGTGACGTCTCTGCCAAGAGACCGCAGATGAAAAGAAACCATCACCGTTTAATATACAGCCCCTCATCTATGAATAAATTAAGTTTAATAAGTGACTCAATTTTCAAGTGATATCAGTAATACTTCTGTGACATTGTGTATCATTTCATTGTTTGATTCTTGTACAATTAAAGGTGTAATCTCGAAGGTTTCAGTTGTGTTCTCTTTGGCGCATCTAATGGCAATAAACGGAGACACTTCCCAATTTAACCAGACGTCCACGGTTGGCTCCGTTTGTAACTCTTGATTTTCCTTGCTGACAGTCACTTTCCTCTTTAGACTGTTTGCCTTCATCTGAGCGTCAAATTTGTTTCTTTTTCTCCACTTATTTTTGAAGTTGTATCTGTAGTCATCAAATTTTCTTTGTTTGTTCAGCCATAGTAGATTACTGACACACAACACTGGCAGAGACCGGAAAAGCAGCCGCTTAGCTCCGCCTACCCTCTCTGGCAGACCAACCACTGCTGGCTGATGGGAAACATGTCACTAACTGGACGAATGTCACCACAGACACACAGTCTGTAATACTGCAAATGCTGAGGCTTTCATCAGTTACCTCATTCGGTGAGAGATAGTGACTTAACAGACATTTAATTAAAAGAAAATCTTCGAGATTATCGAAGAATATTTTTTTAGGAAAGAAGCCAAAATGATCACAGGCGTAAAAAAGCAGCTACCATAAAAGAGTTAAATAATAAATGGAAATAATACATTGCCTGATTTAAAAGCAGTCTTAACATAACAAAAAGTATTAACAAACATTAAAATGTGATAAAACATATGACGCTTGCACTGGTTTGATATGCAGCTCATATCAGTTCTGAGTGTTCTCTGCCATATTTGTGCCTGCATTAAAACTCTGGGATCAAATGTGTAGCTGTTGTTTTCAGACGTGCTGCACACATAAAGTGATTTAATATTAACACTGCATTAAGAATACAACATGTGGCTCTGTCCAACCAAAATAAATTCAGTGGTGCACGTGTATTTCATGAGCATGGTGGGACTTTTTCCGGCGTGTTGGATTGCATATGTCCATGTGAGCTCAGGAATCGAGATGTCACAAAGCATCAGTCAACAGGACAGTTTATATTTTCAGCCACCATGAGGCTTTTACAGGTGACAGACAAAAACACATCTGCACTCTCTCCATGTCTGATGCAATCCAGAGTTTGTCAGATTTTAGCTCTCATATATGTTTCTATATATACAAACTCAGTAACCGTGTGAGTCACTGCGTTCAGTGTGTGCGCCGAGCTCGTCAGCAGGTGTGGATATGCATTTTCCCAGAATTATAAGAAAAACTATCTGACTACTCACACACACACACACACATGCACGTGATTGTCTGCCCGTGTGCACACGGGTGCATCAGCGTGTGTATGTTATGTGTTTGTATTTCGATACTAACATGAAAAGGCACTTCCACACCCATATATTACCTTCTAAAAATAAAGTCATGACGTCAAACAACAGTTATTTCAGTTGGTCAGCTATCGTTCCCCCCTCCCTCCTCAAAAAGCACTCGATAACAGAGCAACTTCTGGCTTTACAAAATAAAAGTATAAAAGTGTCTCTGCGTAAACAACAAACACACTCAGGATTCATGTGTGACATTAAATGATCAGAAAATGCGAGCAGTTCTTTAAATGCACAATGTCAAGACTGTCCTCATTTTAAACCAACAGAAATACGAACTGCATTTATTTTTGTTGTTGTACAAACCCCACAAATGTGTGTAAATAGATTGTGCATCCTGTGTGTCGTCGCAGCATCATGCAAAGTTGTTCATATACATATCAAGGCCAGCATTAACATGTCTGTGTCCCACTCATTAGCTGGTAAAACATGGATTTGTTCCGACATAGTGTAGAAACAGTTTGGGATCGTTGCCTCGATAAGTATTCACATCACATATAACTCTCTGCAGTGAAGATATGAGTCATAGTCTAGAATGGTAGGAGGGCACATTAACACACTGGGTTTTATTACCACTCAGCCCAAAACAAATACCTTCAACGCCTGGATGAATGAAGGTGGACCCGCAATCAGGAGCTGACTAATTAATGAAATATAAGGGAACTATTATACGTGTTGTTTATACTATTATTGTTGAATTAAACTGTAAGTGGTGCCGAGGAGCGACCTGACCGGACCGCACTGATCTGAACGATACCTCGACTAATGAAGGTTTTGATTCACGTCTCATAAAAACGCACAGAAATCCACATTGAAAAGTAATTTAAAAATCATGTAGAGGATTATATCTCTTTATGATGTGAGTTTTAGTTTTCATTAAAGAGGCTGAAATATGCCAACCTTTTTAAATTGTCAATTTATGTAATGCAATAATTAACTATTTTACTTCTGTAAGTTGTTATACAGATTCAATTTGCAGCTGAACTTCTGCTCCGTATAACAATCTGTTTTCATTTCACACACACTTAAAAGACATCTTTGTTTGATAGAAAGGCAAACCAATACAAATATAAAATAATATATCGGCGATGGTCCCACCAAAGAGTTCATTTTTATATTTAAATAAAGGTGTGTGTTATGAGAATATGAAAAAATATGTTAAATAACAGTGAATGTATGTGACTGCATATGTATGCTGAAGAAATTACATACAAAGAAGTTTTCTTTAATACAACAAGATTTTTTTTTAAATATGGTCCCATTAAGACAAAGACCGACTACAAAGCAATGGTATGATTTAGGGTCACCTGAGAAATGTCCGATTCACCACCTGTTTGTAACATTTTACATTATAAAACATGACTTAAAGATTTACCTTGCTTACCAACCAAGCGCTAGTGTTGGCTAATAACGTAGCCTTTGCTCACCCCTGGTTCCTCTCCAACCGTTTCGTCCAAATATAGTCACTCTAAATCATCATGCCTGCCATAGTGCAATTCTCAAGCCTACAAATTTGCGAATCGCAAACTAAAAGGGGATGTCGTGTTTTGTGTCATCTGCTTCTATATGCATACTGTAGCTGTGTCCCAGTCCAGGGGCTGCAGCCTTTGAAGGCCGTATTTGAAGGTCGATTGCATCACAGAGGCGCGTGGAAGGCTGTCCCAATGCAAAGACTTCAGATGCGGCCCACAAATGCATCCTCCGTTTCCCCGAAGGATCCCTCGGGTGCATCCTTCGCGGTCCAACGTATCCCAAGATGCAACGCCTATTCAAACGAAATGGCGGACTTTTAAGCGGCAGAGGAATACACTTTAAAATGTAAAAGTTTTTGGTTTTAACTCAGTTGAATAGCCAGTGTTACACGTTTAAGAAAATGAAAGGGCGAACAAAATAATTGGTTAAGTGACGCGACGTTAGTTATGCTAGCTAGTTATGCTAGCTAGTTAGCCCGCTAGCTACCTGTTGCTAGGCAACAGGAGCGGCGTTTGGTGATGCAAGGGTAGACCAGATCGTCTCAGTTCGGCTATGAATGGAGCATCCTCCGTAGACCACATCCATTGAAGGCTGCAGCCCGTGGACTGGGACACAGCTAACCCACAATATGGTGGCCAACAAGGCCAAAAATTAAAATGTTACACCCTTAGCGTTCCCCTTAGCGCCCCCTACAGGCCTGGAGCTCTTTGGCTGTGATGACTGGATATACAGTGTTTTTCTTTTGCATGTGTTTTCTGGGTTTGTGTGTTTCTAACTTTGCATCGTTCATGTTTTTGCAGCGTGTTTGCTGTTAATACATTTATTGTTTAATTTGCAGCTCATTTCAGTTGTATTAGACATTTTATATGTGTTTTTGACGTTTCATATTTTCTTCATTTGCTGCCTGTTTCTCCTCATAGAAATCTTGTCGACTGATGAAGTGCGTTTGCCCTGGTCAGCCACCGTACTTCAGGGATCTGTGTAACGAATCCACAAAACACAATAAAGAGGAGCAGTAATGTCAGAACAGGTATTTAAAATCTTAAAACACCTCTGACCCGGAGCACTTAGCATTTTGACGGTAACAAGCCAGAGCCTGTAAATGCTTCACATACCATGGAGGGAGTCCAAATGACAGCACTTTAGATATTTCAAGCATGAGGAACAGTTTCCTTTTGAAGAACAAAGCCAGAGCTCTGCTCCATATTCTCTCTTAAGGCTGCTTCATTCTGATGCCACGGAAAAATGTAAATATTGAAAGTTGTCAGGAAGCTGTGGGAGCCGGAGTCAACGCCGGTTAGCAAATGGCAGTTTACATATTTCAGCTGTGAGCAACACATTTCTGAATGAGTCTAACATAAATATCTCACATCAGCTGGGTCAAAGGATGCATCACAGGGGAGCAGGGTTTAACCGACTTCAGTAAAGCAGAAAGGAAGGTGGCTTCGCTCAGTGTTGGTGACTACCTGCAAGCCTGGATGAGTGGAAGGTTTATGCCCAGGCTTTCTGTAACGACACTCCTCTTTAAACTACGACGATCAAGGTGTTCAATAACTTCTTACCTATTTTAGCCTTAGATTCATCACGGCAACTCCTCTGTGAAGGCTGCTCTTATTCTCAAAGTGATCTTTTTGCTACTATGTGGCGTTTTATGATATGCAGTGACGCTGATCCCGTCTCAAACTGTTTTAAAGTATACATTACACAGAAAACACATTGTATTATATCTATAATAATGACAATTATAATAATAATGATCATATTTTTTGGTATTGCAGTGGCGGCTTTATAAAAAAGAACCTTACAACTTAAAAGGAGTTTACTATAAGTTTAAGTAATAATAGGAGTACTTACACAGCTGGTATTAAAGTAAAAGCACATTTAAAAATGTGCACTTTTAAAGAGATTTAAAAGATGTTTACATTTTGAACAAATCAAGCTGAGAGGAATGATGCACCAAGGCCGTCAGAGGTCTAATTTAACAGTTGTGATGCTTAAATTGTTCACACTCTATAAAGGTAACATTTACATTTTCTTTCCATCTATAAATTCTGCTCAGGTCATATTAAAAATGCCACACAGCATGATGGATCTGCCTGCCAGCAGTCAGGATCTGACTTTCACACGGATGTATCAGAGACAGGGGAAGCTACTTTTAGGGATACTTTTTAAGGCGCTATATGTAACGGTAACTCAGCCATGACATGCAACTCATGGCTGAGGGTGGGATTAGCAGCAGAGGTAGCATCAGTGAGGCTAAAGCAGAATAATAGTTGCAGGTGCACCTTTCAAAGACCAACTCTTTGCAAAGAGTTGCAGCAGAGTACTGATGTATATACCTGTAGCTGAACAATGCATGCCTGAACTGTCATGCATAGAGATGAAAACAGTTCTGTGAGGCAGATTTTTTAAAGGAATATTTGTGAAATAATCACGCTGCACGCTTTGCTTTGAACTGGATATCAATAAAGCTTTGAAGTTGAAAAAAAAGCAGACGTAGGCAACAAGAAAAGTAAAAATATAATCCTGTTCTCAAATTAGACTGAAGTAATTATTGAAGGTGTTTTTAGCAGGGTGTGTGTATGCATGTGTGTGAACATGCCCGTCTGTGTCGTGCGATGGCAGCAGTTGTGCCGCGGCTATGAATGAAACAAGGTGCTTGTAGCTACAGCAGGAGAGGAAGTAATAACTCTTAATGTTGGGCACTTGGGAGATGCACAAGGCCTCATTATCTCCCTAAACGCCTCAGGCTTTCCGATGTTCTCACCTTACACCCACCGCTGACCTATGACTCACCGGCCCCTCTATCCTCATAGTAAACCTTTATTACATTACCTTAATCGCGCAGCATCATGTCGGAAGGTTGGAGGGCAAACCCCCGGCTCCACATCATTTATCATGTCGGCCTCTTCTTATAAATGACGTATAAATCTTGGCTCGGGCCGCGTGCGTTTGGTAAAATACTGCACATACTAAACATTCTTCCAGCGCGACGGACAAACAGAGCCGGTGCACTTGTATTTACATTCAGCAGGCTGGTTGTGATGTTGGCCGACGTCCCTGCATGACTGAACACAGGACTGTTTAGGGACTGACGTCACTTCATTGAGACGTTCAGCGGAGTCACAGAGCCGGCATGTCCCTGCTTAATAAAGTGACATTAATAAAGTGAAAATGTAATGTTTTTCCAATGAGTAGACTGGCCCATAAAACAACTTGTAAAACTCTCAATTTTACACATGAAACTTATTAAACGACACTCGAGTCTTTGGACGAAGAGAGGAGGAACTTCACTTCGGTTTCTGTTGAAGTTTAACTCACAAAAATATGAATATAGTTTCACTCAACTTTTAGATCACCAACTGTATTTTATTTAAAATAACTAAATAGGGGCAGCACAGTGGTGCAGTGGTTAGCGCTGTTGCCCCACAGCTAGAAGGTTCCTGGTTCGAATCCCACAATCCAAAGACATGCTCAATGGGTGCACTGGTGACTCTAAATTGCCCTTGGGTGAATATGAGGGTGAAAGGTTCTCTGTCTCTATGTATCAGACTTGTGATTGGCTACCGATTAGTTCAGGGTGTGCACTGCCTCTCGCCCAATGATGGCTGGGATAGCCTCCAGCCTCCCCGCAACCCTGAACAGGATAAGCGGTATAGATAATGGACGGATGGATAACCAATACAGATTTGGTTACAAGAACTCGTTTGTAATTAATCCCTATTATCACTCACTCCGTCATTTGAGTATATAAGAATGTCAGATGAGTCTACTGATATAAAAACTACTTTCTTTCTCCTTTATTGGAAGTATTTCAAACTTCATTGTTGTCAGACTGTTGTAAAATACGAGTGTATGAATATTCGGATACAGTAATGATGTCAAAAGTGGTCCCTCAGTCACAGAGTATCTACGTATAAGAGAAAATCTATTTAAGAAATGCTCTATAGTGCAAAAGTCTGTTTTCATTTGTGCATGTAAATGATGAGATCTGTATCTCAAGAGACCCGCTCCAGTAAATGATAACAGGCTCAAACTTACTTCTTCCATATACGTGTCCAACTTTCGGACGGAGATGGGATTGTATCAGGTATATGTGGATAAAGCTGGAAATCAAGACCAAGAAAAACCAAGACATACATTAATGAACCAATAAAGGAAACTTACACATATTTCTAATAGAATGTATTATTCATTCATGAATAGTTCCTGAGTGACTTTGAATCAATGACTATTTAGTTGATAATATAGAGCTGCTAGAGAACAGACTGGGAGATACTGTAATCATGAATCACTTAGTCATGATTAGTTAAGATGTATCTGTGAATCAGTCCTGTCGCTGAACGGCAGGGCTACTTGGTACACTGAGTAACTGCCCATTAACTGATTTCTTAATCATTCGTTTCTGTTCCTTCAGAAGACAATTTGTTCCTTTATTGAGACGTTCCTTATAAGATATATGAATATATATTAATTTATATACAGCAGTGTCTTTAGTGTAATATGCAGTAATATAAAGTCACCGATGTCAGAAAATACATCACTCAGGTTGCTACTCTTATTTTACTGCACTTTATTGTAAAGTATAACCACAAACACAACAGAAATCAAACTCTACATAAGATATAATAAGACAGCTTCATGAACACATAACCAGGTTAACACATACTTTAAAGAATCTTGTACTATATATGTTTGTAAAACTTCTGGGAATGGAGGAGCTGTGTCTTCAAAATCCTGTTAAAGTGGTAATTTCGAAGATCTCAGTTTCGTTCTCTTTGGCGGCACCTATGGCAATAAACGGTAATTGCAGGAGCACACTTCCCAGAAATCAAACAGTGTTGCATGTGTGTCATCCACGGTTGGCTCCGGTTGTAACTCTTGATTTTCCTCGCTGACGGTCGCTTTCCTTTTCAGACTGTTTGCCTTCATTTGAGCGTCCAGTTTGTTTTCCTTTTAGTCATCTCTGCATCTGTAGTCATTGATCTTTTCTTTGTTTGTTCAGCCATAGTAGATTACTGTTTACTCGCAACACTTGCAGAGACCGGAAAAGCAGCCGCTTAGCTCCGCCTACCCTCTCTGGCAGACCAACCACTGCTGGGTGATGGAAAACGAGTCACTAACTGGGCGCCGCTTGTGATTTTTTCTATGAATGTCGCCACCGACACCCAGTCTGTAATAATACTATACTGCAAATGCAAATGCTTTCATCAGTGGGCCATAGGCTCAGTCACCATTGTGTTACCTCATTCAGCATTAGTGACTTATCAGACATTTTTTTAAATGAAAATCTTCAGGATTATTACTTTAATGTTGCAGTCATATATTTGCGTGTATATGTCTGAATATAAACATGAAACATGGAAGCTCTGGTAGGAATAGTGTTGCTGCACACTCATAACCTCAGCAACATACTGGGATAATGAAGGAACACTTATAATTTAGATGATGTTGTACTTGCAGCAATTAGCGTCCATAAAGAGTACTCTTAATATCTGTGTTTATATGCTAATTTCACACAATTAAATAGACAGTGTTCAAAATATTAAAGCGGTTAAAATCCCGGCAGGTTTATTTATTAGTGAAGTGAATCACTCTGTTGGAGCCAGCAGGAATTATAGCAATATCGATTTATGGTAACTGAGTAGAGGCTCAGTGAAACAACAAGGGATCCAGCGATCTTTGTGGGTCACCTTAGTTGTGCAGGAGTGTGTCTGTTTCTCAGAAGCAAAGGTTTTCATCTCAGCCAGAGGCCACAGTCTCCACATTCCTTATTTCCAAGCCTTACTTGTGCTGATGACTCATCTCCCCTGCCTTATTACAGGGAGCAGCACTCGCTCTCCATCGTCAGACTGCAGGATTAGTTTACTGCACACACCTTATAATGAAATGGATAGGCCTGTGCAAAAAGGTAAAGAGGGGCAACAAATTGATTGTAAACCCTTTTCTGAATGTCTATTTATATGGACGAGGGAGCTTGATGTCATGAAGAGGGAAATTTACTGAAAAGGGAAATTTACACTGCAGGAAAGAGACATATGCTCAGTATAATGATACAGATGAAGGCAAGAATGATGTTTCTCAATACATACAGCAGGTGGGCAACGCACACAGTCCTATATAGAGACTATTCTTAATGTTAGTACAATCACAATCAATAGACAATGTTATGAAAAGCACTGCAGTAGTTTGGGCCCCACTCTTGAACTATCACAATGCCCAGTCACTATATGACATATAATTATTCTTCATGCTTATAAAATGCGTTCATGTTATCAAGAAAAGCGTGGAGGTACAACAAGTACAGTGTGGTGTTAACCTGGCTGCTTGGTTTTGTGCCCGTACCTGACCAAACTTCAGAGCTGCATTTGTGATTTTTTGGGGCCACATGGAGGACAACAGGAACAAGATGTGAGTACAAACTGACATATCATCACCTCTTATTCATTGTACAAGCAACTATTTCCAACTTGCTTGCAGATAGTTACTTTCTTACACATCCAGAAGTTAGAAAGCAATAAATCACGCATTTAGAGTCAAGTTTCTGTTTTTACCTCTGTTTTTGGTCTCCACCATCTTGTGAAGTTAATATGTGGCTCTACAGCTGCTAAATACTCACTACGTTTGTCTGTCTGCCATTTGCTTATCAGAAGGTGGTGAGTTTTTCTCTCCAAAAAGAGTTGCCTGTTAAGCCCGAGAAATACTTGCTTTTATCTACGCATGTTTGGAGCGTCGGCTGTGCACTCCCACAAAAAATAATGCTATATGCACGATGCAGTATGCAAGTGACCAGTAGGGGCAGTGTAGAGGCAGAGGGGATGTGACAGGGTCAACACAGCAGCAGGGGCAACAAGGGTAGAAAATTCTGAAGACAAGCTGATAAACCAAGTTCACAGTTATCCATATGTGTACAATGTGTCATTGCCCCTGCACAGCGACAAACATGCCTGTCAAAACAGCTGGAGACCGATTAGATCATTTTAGAAGTCGATGTGGAAACCTGCAAAACTAAATGGAAACAAGTCCGGGACCGTTACGTCCGTGCACAGAGGAAAATGTTGGAGAAACTGAGTGGGTGTGTTCTGTCCACCAAACACAGAAAAGCTGTTGCTGTGTCTGCTGTGATCTCAGATTTAACATACATTAACATTAGCCTCCGCAAGTGTCGCCATGTCTGTTGTTTACATCCCGCACATCCGGTAGTTGCATACTGCCCGAGCTCTCTGGTGTGCCCTCTAGAGGTATCCTCCAGTAACACGCGTAGTGCATAGCCAAGTTTGTCAACAATTATGGTCATGACGCAGACGGCTGTGTAGGCGAGCAAGTATATCTCCGGCCTTGAACAAGAAGTTTTAACTCTATTGTGTCCGTAAGCAGAGGGAAATGTATATTCAGCTGACATTTTCACCCACAATGTCAATGTTGTGCCACTAGGGGGACAGAAAAGAAAGATATGTTGTGGATTCATTTTGAGTTCTTATTTTAAGAAACTGACTCCAGTTGAATGATAATGTTGTTCGGTGCTGGCTGAATGTGTAATTTGGCAAAACAAGTCAGCCATGTTTGCCATCTTTAAAAGGTTGTAATATTTAAAGGCTGTGTGTCTATCAGCTTGTTTTGGAGTTCTTCTGCCCTCTAGTGGCCAATAAATGATTACTGCAGCTTTAAGTGAAGGGCTCATCATCTCCATGGTCACAGTTAAAATAACACAGCTGAAACTCACGTCCACATTCTCAGAATCTGCGCTCTGCTGTCCTCTGTGTATACACCCAGTATTGTTGTTATATACGAGCCAGACATGAGAGACTTTAACTTTTAAAATCTGCTTTACTGTTGACTGCTGCCTGTGCAGGCTTTATCACCCTGTTTACTGTATTCTCTTTATTTATCTCTGACACAAACATCGGGCCCAGTATGTTCAATAACCCTCATTTTTCTCTTCCTTTATGATTTAATCAGTGAGTGTTGGCAGGAGCCTAATGGCAAGGCCAGTGATGAGTCAGCCAGGCTGCAGTTTTGGGAGCTGGAGGTGAGAATAACACCGAGGGGAGGAGGAAGGCAGCGACAGAGAGAAAACACAAGCAGAAAGGAAGACAAGAGAATGAGGGATACCACTGTGAAAAACACTGAATTTGGAAAGTCTTTTTTTTATTAGTATACGTACTTCACAGCTTAAGAATTGTTGGAATGAAAAGGACTTTGAAACACGTCATTTACTGTCCTCTTTGTAATGTCTAACATCAGGGTGACTACTAACCTTTAAATGAGCAGATTTGTTCCTTTCATAAATCACAATAATGTCCGAGGATGCCTTTCCTTAGTCAGGAGCCTGGGTCAGACATGTCCTCATATTAGAGGAGTGTTTTTTAAGTAGCAGTACTTAGTTAGTGAGACACAAACTCGTATATAAATCCTTTCAGCCTGACTGATGAGCCCGAGACGTAGTGTTCCTTCCATATCTCACCAAATACCACAACGACAGCAGTGCTTTCCATGCCTGTGTTTAGTCCACAGCCCCAGGGCTTTATTTTCAAACATTATGGTAGATCTAATGTTAATTATGGGCCCCTTTTAATAGCTGACTGTATTTTCTCTGCCAGAGGCGTCTTGTGACAT
Organism: Semicossyphus pulcher; assembly: GCF_022749685.1. Taxonomy (NCBI): domain Eukaryota; kingdom Metazoa; phylum Chordata; class Actinopteri; order Labriformes; family Labridae; genus Semicossyphus; species Semicossyphus pulcher. Next base: position 14,056,377 of record NW_027211603.1, read on the forward strand.
TGTTTGGGTATGACGCCCCACAGTTTAGACAGTGTGGTATTTTCATTCATAACACCGGAGCTATTCCCGATCCTGCTCCTGAGCCAAAGAAACCAAATATGTTAGAAGACATCTATCAGCTGTTAGGGTTCATGTAAACTTATTGTTATATTTCAGGCTCATCAAGGTTTCATCATTTCAGAAAAATGTATGTATTCCAACACTCACTTGTTTCTCTGACAACAAATCCATCCATTTATTATCTATACCTCTTATCTTGTTGTGGTTGTGAAGTGGCTGGAGCCTATCCCAGCTGTCATAGGGAACTAGGCGGGGTACGCTCTGGACAGGTCGCCAGTCAATCACAGGGCTGACACATAGATAGGGACAACCAATTAACATTCACACCTACGGACAAATTTAGAGTCACCAATTACGAGGATGCTGGAGTACCCGGAGGGAACCCACGCATGCACAGGGAGAACACGCAAACTCCACACAGAAAAGCCCTCGCCCCCTGGCCAAACAGGGATTTCAACCAGGAACCTTATAGTGCTAACCACTGTGCCCGCCCTGACAACAAATGAATGCAGTAAAATAATATATTTATAAGAAATTTGTATTTTTCTCACATTTAAACATAGTAGTATAGGTCAGTTTCAGCTCCATTTCAGGGACCTTGTTGTTTAACAGACGGAAACCTCAATCAGAATCAGACTCCTTGATGAACAGAAGTCCTCCGCGACCGGATGGGCCATAAAAGATATCAAAATCATACAGTATCCTGTAGTGAGTGATGTGAGAACTAAAGTTGTAGTTGGAGTAAAGAGTGGTGTGGTTGCCTGACAACCTTAAAGTGAATGCAAAGATTTCAGGTTAGTGTATGGATTTAACTAACAAGACATAACGTGTTAATTAGTGAGCTTTAGAGGTGCTTGTAGGTGGATTTTTGTTACGTTTGGACAGAGCTGCTCTTGCTGTTTCCCTGGTTTCCAGTCTCTAAGTTGAGCTAAGCTAATTGGCTGCTGGCTTTAGCTCTTGTAGCTTGTTTAGCATGGACAGAGGGCATCGGACCTCTCATCTAACAGTCGAGAAGACAGTGAAATACCATTTATTGTGTCCTAAAATTATGAACTGTTCCCTTCACTCAGAAGTGTGTGTTTTCCATTTAAGCGGAAGAGTTTCTGACTCATGATGACGTGTATTTATCACAGTGTTAAAGCAGTCCATTGTTAATGTAATTGAAAATGTATCAAAATCAGAGCGAAAATAGTCCCTAATAATCTGACAGGTGTAATTGCAACACAAATGTGTTTTTATCTTGATCAAATGTTTCAGACTGTAAAGTTCAGAGTCACTACGAGGGTCAAAGCTCTCTTGTTCTCTTGCAGGTGAGAGCCTTCCTCATCATACACACCTCAAGATAAAAACTCAATCTCAACACAATGTTCTTGGATTTTTTTCTCTCAGTTCTTCTCTGTGACCTTACGAAGGTGGCCACATTTCTTGCACTTATTATGAGCAAGAACTGAAAGTGGCTCTCACTTATTTAAAAGTTGAAAGATTGGTGTATTGTACATTTGTGTCCATGCTGCCTCGCTGTTCTCCGGCACCCTAATGTAGCAGTCGTTTGTGAATTGATATGAATCACATAATCTGGCTGGCATGTGTAAAGAAACTTCAAGCCGAATGGCATAGGTTTTTTTTCATTGATAAAATGTCACTGACATATAAAGGTGTGAGAATAGTGTGAAAATATGTGAATTCCAATTAATCATGTATTGGAGATCTGAGTGAAATGTCATCATGACATGGACTGCCTGTGAGGCGACTTTCAAAGAAGGAGAGGATGACGCATGAGCTTAGGTGTTGAAAGATGGTACCAAGAAATGAGGGTGACAGAAAAGGTTTGGCATGTGTGAGAGAGGGAACACGAAGATATATGACCACTTGGAGATGGATTGATGTCGATTATTCTGTAGTTTTTACATCAACTATAACTGATATTTACATAGAAGTGTGCAAAAACAATGTTTTCATGACATGAATGAAACAATAAATATTCAGCTAAACTCATTTAACAACACCGCTCATTTCCCAGTATGCCGCACAGCAGGTTTGTGGACTGTGATTTCCTGTTTCCAGGAATATAAAAGAAGTGTGTCAATATCCTGAAACAACACAGAGTGGGGCAACAGGCCTTGATTCTACAAAAACATCTCAGACCAAGGCAGCTTTTTTCTTTTGTGCGTTGTACTAACACAGGCCCATCTCTTTGTTAAGCTGGTATGTTGACGGCAACGTCCCACAAAGACGTGTCCTTCAGAGGGGCAGAAGGCGAGGTTGAACAGACGTGTTTAATAAAGTCTTTTCACCTCATAAATTCAAACATTTCTGACTTTATTGCTATAGTTTCACCCGCAAACAGCCAAAGCAGTACAATGTCTAAGCTCACTGAAATTTTTATGATTGACTCTCATTCAAATTGTCCCTTTTTATGTTCAATGTTTTTATCTGGGTGAAGGATGTGGTTTTTTTAAAGAGGGTCTTGAAACAATTCTTACATTGAAATAGAAGTTGTTGCTCCAGTCCATTCTGCCTGTCAATAGATACTACACCATGCTGACATGGTTTCACTATAAGTGAAAGGGGACCAAATCTGCAGTCATAAATGTGCTTACCATTTTGAGGCTTCAACAGTCAGTTTTCTTCAGAGAAAGTTAGAAATAAGTGATTTTGGTCTAAATGAGACTTTCGCCTGATTTCCCAGCAGATATTTGAAAAAGTTGCCGTGCAAGTTGCGATGTTTTGAGGCTGAGCAAGCTGTTTGTCTTCTGACAGCTATCCAGTCAATGTCTGAGTCAAGATGCAAAATAAAATGTGTAAAAACTGGATGAAACTAAAGGAAATTGCCATGTAATAGTAATTTCACATTGTGCGTGCCTATTTCAATGATTTCCATGTGCCCGAAGAAGAATCTACACACTGTTTATTACATTTAAGCTGTTCTACTTCTACATCTATAGACTCAACACGAGGCACCAGGAAGTGGCTAAGTGGACGGAAACAGTTTTCTACATCGATAAATAACCCCAAGAAGACATTGAGTGTTGGATTTGTTAGTTTGCATTCACTGTACAGATTCTCCTTAAAGACACAGTTGTTTAAGGCCAGATCAGGTAGCTAATGAAAAAGAGACGATTGCACCGGAGCCTCGTTAGAACGGGACAGCTGTCTGTGTCTAGCATGCAACGCTCCGGAGATATTAAAGGCACAGTAAGTGGAAGATACCCAAGTTGTCTGACTTGCTTACAATGCTAACGTCTGATATTAGCTTTAGCTGTACTTCAGAACATATTTATAAATTAAATAAAACTTGAAATAAAGTTTACCTATCCTTTAATCTACTTAAATCCCTTTAAATATTGCCTTTAAAAGGGGTGTTAGCAATGGGCACAGACCAAAATGCTTGTGGACACAAAAAAAATCAGAGCAACAAACACATGACGTAACGTCAGGCCGCTAGGCTAGGTAGCTAGCTCCAACTTCCTATTCACATGACTTCTACCTATTTCAACAAGTAGCCAACACTTCATTAGTGCGTTACATAAACTACCATCCAGTTTGTTCAAAATGGACGTGACAGCAAATTCAGAACAACCACATCAGCAGCAATATCTTGGTTGTTCAAGGGAAAAAATCAGCAGTGTATAAATGTAATTGATTTAATTTGATTAAACCTCATATAATATATACAGTTGTGATTGGCCCGACCTAAATCAGGTCGAGTGGAAATCTGTCTGACTGGGCGGCGGACCAAACATATCTGCCTGAGCAAATAAAACATGATCCCTAGATTTGTCTGGTTCCCAAGTTGGGTTATGCGTTCGCCGGGTAAACAAGGTAGCCCAGACGTCCTTCTCCACAGTCATGTCTTCCAGTTCTTTCTTGGGACTCGTGAGGCGTTCCCAGGCCAGATGGACATGTAATCCTTGCAGGATTTCCTCCAAGTTGGATGCAGGAAAGTGTACAGGAGGCTTCCCAATCAGAGCTCAAGTGGCTCCTTTCTGTGTGAAGAGGCATTGGGTTTACTCCAAGCTCCTTATTGTTGTCTGAGCTCCTCCACCAAATTATACTGATGAAAAACAGAGACAGCTGGATACTTTTCTTGCAAATAGAATCGATTTTAAGAGAATTACTTGAAACAAGACTAATTAAATATATTTTACAAAAATAGTTTTGCTAAAAGGCATTGATGCTTCTCATTAAATTAACATTAAATCTCCTTATTCCATCTCAAGCATCCATAGATTTTTTTTTTGTGTATGTTAACACAGTCTTGGAAAAACTGCACTGAACTGCAACTCCATATAGACTCTACGCAAACATAATAATTAAGGCATTAAATGTAGTAAACAACACCAGAACCACCCCACCCAACAGATTAAGAGCCATGTATACGTAAGAGTTTCCATCCCGAACATAAAAATGGTTGTTACTTTGGGTGTAGAAACGTTTAAGGAGAGTTTTAAACTTCAGACCAAATATAGTGCTTTACTATTTTATTTGTAATAATAAATGTTCTTTATTTGTGAGGGAAATAAAAGCCCCCATATTCGTCATAGTAATCCCTGCCATTTTTGTGAATCATAGTTTTGAAGCAGACGACTGAGAGCAGAATTGAGAGGAAGAGAGCAGCTAAACTCTGAATTATAAGCATTTTGTTTGTTTGGGTTGTTGTACACCTATGTGCATCTTATTCTGATGCAGGATCATGTTAGCCAAGAGTGAGAAGCATTCAGACCTGGCACCACAGTTTCAGTCCAATGCTGTCATGTCTTTGCAGATGCTTAACAAATGTCACCTTACCAGGTGAGACAGCAGTCAAGTAATAGTTCAGGGAGGTCATGAGTCATTGATGGAGCAAGGCCATCTTGTCACAGCATTCGGCAGGCACCCAAGGTCTTTAAGGTCCACTCTCGAGTCAGAGTACTCTTCAGCAGATGACAAGACAGAGCCCATATCTGCCTCATGTAAGTAGAAAACCATAGATGAACTGATGGATAGCAATTGTAGGCTGTGAAAACATGTAATACGAGATTTTTTTTAAATGGCCCCACTTCTCACTTAATTTATTACCAAAGTAAACATTTTTCTAATGTGTTAATGATTTCAATCACTAGTTTCAAGTCTTCGTCAATACATTCAATACATCAAACTCTAATGGTAAGTGGTATAAATAATGGATAGATGGTCCCATTTAAAGTAAAACATTGGATAAAGCAGTGTATGCCATGGGGCATGGCTACTTTGTGATAAACAAGTTGCTACCACAGTTACCTTTGAATCTGAATAGAGACAAAGCAATGTGATCCATGAAACGATGGACATTTAAATAGCCTGTCTCAGTGGGTTTTCAGTTCATGAAAGTTGATTGGACATTTGGCTCGTCTAAAAATGTTCCGGTTTAAGTCCTATTTATCATAATCTCATGTGTATGTTAACAAAGAAACCTCCATTCACTCCAAAGTAAGACATGGAGTTCCACAAGGTTCAGTGCTCAGACCAATACTATTCACTGTTTTTATGTTTCCTCTAGGAAATTTAATCAGGAAACAAATTGTCATGTTATGCAGACGATACCTAATTACAGCTCTCAGTGAAACAAGGTTTAACCAGCAGTAAACCAAACTTGCCTTAAAGACATAGAGACTTGATGACAAGCATTTTTCTTCTACCTTTCTCAAACATAACACATTATTGTGCTTCGCCCATATCGAAGTAGAAACACATTTTCAAATTGTAACCTGGATGGCAATACCATGGCCTTCAGTACCACCACAAAGAATCAGCATATGTCCTTTTATTTCACCATAAAACAAATTTAAAGGACCCATGCAAAATAACAGAAATCAGGATCATCCTGGCTCTACAAGTTGCAAAAAAACTTGTCTCGCATATGTAACTTGAGGCTGGATTGTTGCTTTTTCTTACTTCCGGGCTGCCATAACAAGTCTCTAAAGAATTTTGTGTTATGATATAACTTTCATACTGGTCCTCAATTAATAAAATAGATTTAGATTTCCAAGTAATTGGCCCCCTTGTGAGCCTCGCTCAGTTTACTGCTGAACAGCACAACACTACCCGACAAAAGTGCCACGGGCAAAAAGCGACTTGTCCGTCAGGCGTTGGCCCAAAGCCAGTGTCTGTCCTGTTGTACACAGATGCTCCGGGCTTTATTAATCTGGTCTCAACACAAAAAATGATTGCGATAATACGCCAGTTTACTAGCAGTACATAGCATTTCTCTTTATTCTTCACACAAAAGACACACACACTCAGTTACAGATCAAATAAAATCTTGAATTCTTTGGAAAAAACGCATTTCCAGAATTATGAGTCTTTTCCGGTTTGGAGAACCAGTGAGCTTTTGTTCCCTTTTCTGGCTAAAATGTCAACTTATCTCATAAAATCATTGGTGCTTTGCCATGACATGGGCGGAGAGCTTTCATGCCCCAAAGGACATAAATCATTTTGATGTCACTGACCCTTTACTGGCTTTTCTCTATCGCCACCCACAGCACAGACTTAACACAACTAGCTCCAGTATAACAAGTCTTAACAGACAAATCCCTACTACACTATGTGGTTCAATAAGCTAAAGTCCATACTGGACAATAAAGTTTGTGATCAGTACAGATACTAGGGGTTGCTGCTGAACTCGCATTCACACCAACAAGCATCCCGTGTCTGTTGTGCTCAACTGTTTCCCTCAGTATACTAGTGACACTGAGCTTCCTTGATTTCTACATATCTACACCAGCTGTTTATCCACACCTGCACTCCACAAAGACAATCCAATGCAGTAAAACAAATAGGGGTTCAACAATATGATCCGGCTAATTAAACTAGCAGGCAAACAAGCTAGCTTAAAGTTTAGCAGGTGTGGGCTTGCTGCTTTGATGTACGCACCAAATATAATTTAAGCCTGAAAAATACAAGCTCGAGTCATATCTGAGCTAACTCATTTCTCATTCATTTACATTTTCTCTACATATGACGAATATGTGATGTAGACACATTCTTGTGTCTTGGTAATCTCTCCACATAATTATTCAATTTGACACATAAAGCTAAGACGGTTTACCACAAGGCTCAAGTAAAAGTAATTAGTAATTTGTTATATTTTCCAATTCCTTAGTGAATCTCAATTTTAGTTGTGTGAATATTGTACTGGATCTTTTGTGTTTAGTGTTATTCCTCTTATCAGGAGCCAATAAAACCCTGTAACACTTTCCTAAGAAAAAAATATTAGCCGAGCAGATCGAGCTCACCAGCTGCCTTTTGAAGACTGTTCTTAGGACATGGAAACTTGTTACATCTGATGTCTGGTTGTTGTGACTTTTAATTTTCCAGTATTTGTTCCTTATAATGTCAGCCATGTGGGAATGTAAGCGTTTTATTTTTCCGAACTCTAAACATGTTTTTCTGTAATTTGTCTCTGAAAAGACCTAAATTGTCTGAGCTGCAGAGTAACAGAAACTAGGAACAAGAAGAAATAGTGCAGCAGATTATGTCTTTAGGTTTGTTTCTGCCACAGAGGCAAATATAATCACTATAAACTCGTCTCCAACGGCTCATATGGGGATCATTCTTTGCTATAGCAATGCGCTGTACGCTTCACTGATTCCATTTTGAAAAGTCTTATTTTCTCATTTATCCACATAATGTATTGTAACTTACTAGCTGTTCATTGGCCAGATTGATTATTGTCACATGCAGTTACATTACAAAAAAAATTAAAGAGGCAATAATCAATTATCTGTATTAACAATGGATCCCAATACGACTCGTGTCTGAAAGGCAGCGTTTACATGCAACCAGCTGAGCACCAAATGAGCAGACAGACACATTTAGCCACTACCTGGTGAGCATTGTGCAGCATGTGGCTGCTAAAGAGGCAGTTACCTCTCTCAGGAGTTGGAGGAGACCAAACCAGAGCTAAAAGAGAGGTGTTATTTGGGCCTGTAGGGGCGGGTGAGGCTCAGGAAGTTGAGTAGGTTGTCCACTAATCAGTGGTTAAATTTTTGGCTCTCGTAGGCATAGGCCTTCGACATGTGACTGTGTGTGAGTGTGAAACTAATTCCATCCTAGTAAGCTGGCATGTTGGATTGCAGACTCTGCTATCATCAAGTGAATGTGTGTGAATTAATAAATGTTAACATGTAGGGTGATGCAGTTAGGAGACCAAAAGGCTACAAGTGTGGTCCATTTACTATTTACTTATGTCTGTCGGGTGGTGAGAAACACAACTCCAAAGGACTGTTAAATATGCAGTGCAACCACTGGATATCTAAATAAGCAACTCCTGTCGTTACCAAAAGGCACTCACTATATACGTTTTTTTGTTAGATATTCAGTGTGTGTGTTTATGTATGCATTGTTTGCCCTTGAAAGATTTTGTCTAAATGACATACTATCCACAATCGATGCAGAGAAATAAGAAACAAATGTCAAACATAGCTCCATATATCTTTGTGTGCAGTGTGTGTTTGAGTTGTGGGTTTGTGCGCTTGTGTGCATGACGCAGATCATCAATTGTAAGAGGCAACTTCCAGAAATCCTGTGGAGAGGGAAACAGTGGAGCCGTCGTTCTTGTGGTTAACAGCTGCAGTTATGAAATACGACTGTGTGATGCATGTAAAGTCGTCTCTTATTGTAAATGTGCATCTGATTAAGCTACTATGTTGAATGAATGCCACAGCATTGCAAACTCCACTCCTTACTTTACGAGGCTCATACACATTATTCCCTTTCCTTCCTTCTGCATTGCTCTGCTTCATGATTCCTTTTATTAACAGCTTCTCATCAAACACACGAATGCCTAGAGGTCTTTGGGAAAGCCTTGCTTAACTGTGCTGGCAGGAATGCGTGCGCAAGAGAGATCCAGTGACGTGATTCAACCCTCTGATGTCTCTCATGGAGGACATCGGCTGAGAAATTATTAATTAGTTTTGCACAAGAGTGGTGGGCTGGAAATACTATCAGCTATACTTAAGGCTATAAAATTTGGCTCCTATAGACGGGATGTGTTGTTTCTCTCAGAGGACAGGAAGTCTTATTTACAGCTTTTCTGTTCGAACTATTCCTATCACTTGTTCTGCCGTGATGACTTACAGGAATGTTAGTTATTCTTGTAGGAGAATGTGATGGAAAAGACATACAGTAAATCAATCTCAGTTTCCGTGTGGCAATAAATAGGCACTGCATGACAACTGAACTTTGATAAAAGAAACTGTGAGTCATGTGAGTTATTTAATAAAGCGGTCTTATAAATAGCATTTAAGTTTAACGAAGGTTTCAAAGTAGCATGAACAACTAAGAGAGTACAAGTCTAAGGTCACCAGTAGACGCTGCGCCCACACACATTAAGCATGATCATATTTTTGCATTTGGTTTCATTTAAATGATGAAAAACATTCTGCTTATTTTGAATAAATGTGAGTCTAAACAAAGCAAGTTGCAGCTTTAATGTTTCTCATCTGTCTTGTGCACCGTGTTGCATTTAGTCATTTAGCTGCAGAGATAGATAGGAGACAAGAGTGGACGGTCAAGAGCAATTTGTGCCTATGTCTGTATATAAAGATGGACAACGCATCTCTACCTCCTCTCGTTGCACGAAAGTGAAGACAAAATGCTTCCAGAAGCGGGTGCTGCATTCTTGTGCGTTTGGAGCCAGAGTGTGCGCAGTAGGGATCAGCAGGTGGAGATGCGGTATTGACGTCTTGCCCCTTCCGCTAACCTAAACATGCATTTACCTTGCTGAAAAAACAGCAAAAGATCCGTCACGTGTGTGCAGAATAGTTTTTAGTGTTGGTCTGAAGCAGATAATCACGGTTATGGAAAATTCAATGACTGTATTGTTAGTGTTAGTTATGTCTCCTCTCACCGTTCCTCCTCTACTATGCAAATCTGGGAATAGATCGGCTGCAGGAGCCGTATTAGTCAATAGAGCTGTCAATCATGACATAACACCCCCTTTTTATAGCATCAAATAACTAATTAAAACTCAAAAAAATAAACACTTGGACGTAAATCAGCATTATAAGAACGACATAAACCATGTTGGCGTGTATTTTGATTTTATAGTTTGACTCATGTCCCATCTGATAACATGGAGGAGACAGGCTCTATGACCTATACTGCAGCCAGTCAGCAGGGGGCGATAGAGATGTTTTGGCTTCACTTTTAGGGAGCTTCGACGTCGTCTATCTTTTCATACAGTGTGTTGTTTGGACTGATGATTGATGGCAGAAGTTCAGTACACGTCAGTGTATAAGTTCAAGTATAAGTACTTGTATGCAACTTTCTGAAGCTTCATCTTGGAATTTTAAGCTAATTTTCAGTGTGAAAAATAATCACCTGGCCTTTGTTGTTATTGACACATGCAGAATTATATGAAGCATTTCATCAGGACAGAGCATTCGCAATGTTTGCACGACTTATTAGGAATGAAAAAGATTCAGCCTTTCAATATGCTTTTGCCTCTCTACCCACATTTTATGGTTTGTGAGTCATGGGAGTGAATGGTAAATTATTTCTTCAGTGTTGTTGTTTACATTAAAGCTTGTCTGCCGCTCTGACGTCACTGTACTCAGAGTTCAGAAGGACACCTTTTCTTTGTGATAGTCCACCAGTGTCTGGAGCTGGTGGTGAGTAGGTGTCAGACAGTCATCTTTCTTTGTGTTACTTGATCTGGTGGCACATAGAGGGACTCACCAGCCCACTCGGTCTTTGGTGGCATTGTAGAAATCGACTTGGATTTCCCTTTTGTTCTCTTTTTTTTTCACCCTGTTTTTACGTAACTGTCTGCACGATTATTCATCAAACTGGTGTGAAAATGTTACTGCAGGCAGGATGACCCATCTGTATTTCCTAAAATATGCATGTGTGTGTATTTGTGTGTTGGTTGGATGATATAGTATGTAAAAGGGCCACATGATTATTAAGTCTATTAAGGCTGAGATTAGACTACACAATATCACACAATAGTGTTCCGACCTGAGAGATGTACGGTGCTGGGGATGAAAATGGGACGTTTGCTTGTATTGTTTTGTTTGTTTTGCCTGTGTCGTCTGTCATGTGTCGAGTTTTTATTAAGGTTCAATATGTAGTTTGTTCTGTTTCTCAGACGAATGAAAACAAGAGTTTATAATATTTGGTACATGTAACAGAGGGATCTTCTCAAAGGATGAAAACATGGTGTAGTAGTTGGGTCTTAGCATTTAATAGTATTGCACACTTCATATTTGCACTCAAACGTGCACAAAGTTGTATGATATAGCTTGTCATAGAGTGCAATTATAAAGAGCGTAAATAAAGCAATATCACACGAGAGGGAGTGATGTACTGAATATCATCACGGCTGTGATTTGGTCATAGGTCACTATAAACAGATCAGCTGTGTTTATATCATGTACATTTATCGATAGGTTTTAATTTATCATCAGACAGTGAAATAAGAGTCTGCTGTCATGTTAATTAACAGTATTTAGAACACCTGACTGAGGCGGAGTGATACACGGAGTGAAAAGTCCCAGTGATGTTGTTCTCTATATCAGCACTAATGGAATGCCTCTTATCCAATCAGATCCCTTGGTCGGAACTAACTGTTGTGTAATATATATTCACTTATGTATATTAACTTTATATTCTAAAAAGTGACAAAAAATAGACTCCAAAAGAGCGATAATGCTGCTCTGTAACTGCTGGATGCATAATCAGGGAAGTGTTTGCATATCAACTTAAAGGGTAATGATATATCAGAGTTGTGCTCACAATTAGTTTCCGCTGCCCCCAAGCGGCTGAAAAATTGAGCAGGTTAATGAAATACAATTTAATATGACACTGTTCTTTAAGCTTATTGCATTTCACTACATGTTGGTTGTTTAAGTGAAAAATTAAATCTTTGAATCCTTTCATTTTGTAATATCATGTACATTCCGTTTTTTTGTGGGCTCCTGAACACATCTCACTGACTCTAAATCGGAAAATTGCTAGATGGCAACTTCGCCACCCTACTTGAATCTGGTCGCATTCATGCTATCTAATCTGATTTACTGTAGATCTACTTTATACTTTTGTCACACGTGTAATATACAGTATGTGCCTCCCCAATAACATTCTACGAAGCCAAATATTGTGCATTTAAAATAATGTCCATCCATACTCCTTCGCTTCTTTGGCTTGCCTGTTCAGGGTCAAAGGTTCCGGGCCCATCACAATGGCCAAGTCGCAAGGCATCAACACACATAGAAGACACCTACTGATAAATTTGGTGTCTAATCCACCATATATGGACCTCCGAACTCTGCTGTAAGATAGTGAGGCACCCTACTACAATAATATCCACACAGGAGGGCCTCATCAGGCAGTCATATTCAAATCCAGGACGTTTTTTCTACAATGTGACGAGGATAATTGTTGATTCACCGCGCCAATTTCTTTTAATGTATTTATCATAAAGGTTAAATTGCATTATGCAGCCAAGGCACGCTGACACAAATATTTGCAAATGAATTGACTTTTCAAGCTCGAGTCTCATCCAGTCTACCGTCATATTATCATACAGTAACAGGCTACTTATTAGCAGGTGCATAATATCAAATTAGCCACTTCAAACACGTTTTAATGCTCTTAATCAGACTAAATTGAATTAGGACTGCAGCCTCTTGCTTTGCAGAAGACCAGACCAATCCAGATAGATAGAGAGATATACTGTATATGTATATAGATAGATACATAGATACAAGGAGAGATAGATACGTAGATAGATAATATAAATCTTTTCCTGGCATCTACCGTCCACGTAATCTATACATAATCTATATATTTTTGCTGCCAGGATTTCACACGCTCATAACACATGCGCATGTTTGATCCTATATTTTGTTTGCTGAAAGTGCTTTAAAGCAGCCGCCTGTAAAAATAGGCTCAGAGGAGTCAGAATCTTTAAGCAGCTCTTTTTAAAGAAGATGCCTACAGTGCCACGCTTTGTTCAAATGTACTTTTATTCATCTTCACATTATTACGCCAGCTGTTCAAATTGAGCACGTCTGACGCACAGTAATGTGAGAGCAGTGCAGGAATTGGTTGATTGCTTTATTAATAGTAACGTGTTTTAGTGATTGTTTCCACGTTTTTGAAAGGGTGTTGTGACTCATATCTTGTTGACATGGAGACCAAAATAGAAGCCAAATGGAAGAGGACATTCAGTCTACCCTTGAGACTTTGCATGGTGAGGAAAATGGAGAGAGAAAGACAGAATGAGAGGAGTGACAGAAGGAGAGAGGCTAGGAGAGAAGAGCTTAGAGAACTATGAAGGTTTGTGTTGTATAAGCCAACGGTGACTCACACTCACCGTTTGAATCTTGAGAACTAATAGAAAATCGTTTGTTTTCTCTCACCAGGGAGTGGGTTAACTCTGCAAGGACAAAAAAGGAAATAGGGTGATTTGAGAGACAAAACGGAGTTGTCTTATGCAATGCATGTCAGGGTCACAGCAGAGTGACATTTGGATTGGCTACACAGTGTGGATTAAATGCACTTGCAGAAGGTCAGGTGAGGGTTATAGCTGTTGAATTGTACTGTTCTAATGTGTCATAACAGCAACATGTGTCAGCATCGCAACAGATTTTCACCACCAGGATCAACACTTACTGTGCTGCCTACAGGTCTGATTCCTTCATGGATCCGTACGTCAATCGTACTATGATCCATATTTAAATAACTCTGCATCTAATAAATGCATGGCCTTGGAATTTTGTCCAGACTCTCATGGTCCCCAGAAGATGAGTCACCGTGACTGAGGATTTGTCCCCTCACATTTCCTGCAGCACGACTATATGATTCATATTTGTCTGTGAAACTTACTGAAGTCATTCACGTTGCCCTGAGAACGAGATTTAATAACTTTAAGGATCCTCTTAATGAAGTATTAATACTTTAGTTAATGACCAAATACCTAAAACTAAACTAAAACTAGTGACATTCCCATCAGCCTCTGCTGTATTTAGTGTTAATTCTATTAGCGAATGATAGCATGCTAACATGCTTAACTAAGATACCGAACATAAGCTGTGGCTAATTTAGGGGCTGAATCCTTTAAAGGATGCAGGCTACAAAGGATGTGTCATTTATAGCGTGTGTAGACCGCTAAGGCCGAGCTGAAATGAGACGGTCTGGTCTACGGAGGATCTCCTGTTTGCGCAGACAGCTGTTCCCACCCTTACGCTTCTGTCACAAAGCGCCACTCTGGTCGCCTAGCAACAGGTAGCTAGCTGGCTAACTAGCATAACTAACGTCATGTAACTCAACCTATTATTTTAAAGATAATTTGTTTCAAGGCCCTTTTCGTGTTTTAACATTTGTATCGCTAGTTATGCGATTAAGTTGAAACCAAAAAGTTTTACATTTTAAAAGGTATTCATGGGCCGCTTGAGAGTCCGCCATCTCATTTGAATTGGCAAGCTATGAATCTCGGGAAACGTTTGGCCACAAATGATGCACATGATTTATTCTTCATGACCCATGGCAAATTTGTTGGCTGCATCTGAAGGAGCCTTCAAAAAGGGACAGCTTAGTCGCACCGCTGTGACGCAATCAGCCTTGAAACACATCCTTCGAAGGATGCAGCCCCTTAATTGGGACGCAGGTGTAGTACAAATTAATTTGCTTAGCATTAGCATGTTACAATTGTCCTTTTGGGCTGCCTAGCATACTGATTTTAGCATTTAGCTCAAAGTGCCACTGTTCCTAAGTACAGTATTATAAACTGTCAAGCATGGCTTTCGACTTTCAGACTTTTTTTGTCACATTTCAAACACATTTGATCAAATATATCAAGATTTCAGGACAGATACGGAAAGTAATATTTGACTGTTGCTTTCTTGTTTAGCTTCAAGAATGGATGTAAATTGGCTAACCAGAATTAGCATCCCAATTAATATCAGAATGGCTATGAAAGATTTGTTACATCTGGCTAACTAAGCTAGTACTAGTATGAGCTTGTAACTTGGCGATTGCTAGCCCCTTGCTCCTCTTCAGCTCCACCATCTTGTCCCAATACACCCACTTCTGGTTCCAAAAAACAATGGTTGATATCACAGTGGATTTGCTCACTTCTTAAAGTTTATGTTTACACCTCTCTAAACTAGGTGATGTGAAGTTTTGGTACTATAGAGCAGTTGTTTTTAACAAGTGGATCCCTGTTTTTCATTGTATTACATGCATGGACAAGCATATTACTAAACACTCCATATTTCTGCTCCTTTGATTGACAGTAACGCAGGAAATATAGTGAAAAGACAAAGACAATTGCAAGCTAGCTGCATGTAAAGGGTAGAAATCTTTTAAAAATCAGCTTTGCAAATTGTTTGCTTGCAATTATTTGTGATAGAGTGATTTTTATTCCCCAGCCCTACCTACTGCACTGTTGAAATCACACCACTGTTTCTTTTCATTGTCCACACCCAGTAGACTTTGTGGGCATACAAAAGGAAAGCAGCATGGTTTTCTGGTGCTCCATCTATCGCAAATGTAGTCCCACAATGAACAGGCAGCATAAGCCAAACCTCGCCATCAGCAGGACTTTCAGATTGAGAGGTTGAAAATTAATCTGACAGCATGCTTTCAAAAGACAGCCTGCAGCTACAGGACACACAAGGGCCAATATGTGTTTCTGTGTTTCTCCTGCCGCCGTGGTTTTCAATTACTGTGTTTTGGGACTGTTTGGACAGAGTTTCACACTGGGTTGCTCTTTGTGGATGAAAAGGTGTACATTTAAGTCATCAACTCGGTGTTTTTTCATGCTGAATGCTGTGAATACTTTCTACTGATAACATATTACAAATCCGATCTTTATCTTTATCTAATACGTATCCATCAATGTCGCCAATTAAACGGGATTTCCGCTATAAATTTGAACACATTCAGGGTCACGATACGGACAGTAAACTCCATCACGGATTGTGTTGTCAGATCTGAACATTGACAGAAGTGCGTCTGATGAAGGCCCATCTTGTTCATCTGAGAGGATACACTATGTCAGACACATGTCACCAACTGGTGAGACACAACAGTGAGCACTGTGCTGATGCTAGCACGCGCGGATACAAGAGTATAGCTTGAGGGGACAGTATCACAATGAGCATTTATACAGACCCAAAGGATGAATGACAGGACCACATAGGCTGATCATGGAAGAATGCAATGACTGGACATGCATTCTGACAGATTTTACAGACATTTGTGCCACAATATTCCTTCATTTAAAGCCTTTTAGGAAGAATGACAAGTGAAACATTCACGCTAACATCGGTGAGTCTTCGATAACTTCTAACAGCCGATATTTGATTAAAAAACCTTGTACAATCTGCCCTCTTTTGCCGGTAAGGCTTTATATCCATGAGTAACTTTTAATGAGAGCGATAGCTTTAGGCCTTAAGACTTAGATGCCTCTTTAGAGCAATTTGTCCTCCATTGCTGCTGAGAAATTATATCCATGAGTAACCTTTAATATGAGAATGTTAGCTGTAGGCCTTAATAGTTAACATTTCTAGGTCACCATATCCGCAAGCCTCATCTATCTGAGTCAGTACGGCCCGATCCAGTTTCCCTTTAGAACCATGAGCACAGTTTTGAGTGAATTTTGGCGCTGTGGGCTGGGGGATGTAAAATTGGTGTAAATGACACTCATGAGCGACAACAACACATTGAGAATTGAATGGCTGCAACTGTGTACATCCTCAAAGCCCCCTTTCACAGGCTCCCAAACACAGCCATGTCCCAAGGTTATTTATATAATACTGTCTGAACAAAATGACAAGTGTTTCATTACCTTGAAACTCCAATAAAGACTTTTTTTTTTCATCCGCTCACTTCACAGCCTGAGCTGTTTTCTATCATCCTTTTTGCCTGAGATGCTCCTTATTTGTCCTTACAGCTACGGTCATCAGACAAAAGAAGCTTTATTGTGTTCCCACAGTGACGAACATCAGACATTCAAAGCTGTTCTGGAAGAAGGTGATCATTGTGACCACTGACACTCCTCTGAGGACAGACAGATAGCGTCATCTGGTGTTACGGTCACTCTAGCCCTCACTTTCTAATAACCGTTCGAGCCTTATCATCGAATTGTCCCTCAGGGCTTGCCTGTCTTATTGAGCATCAGAGCTAAAAGGAACAGCCGTGCAAAAGGAAACAATAAGTGACAATACTAGAAATGTTTCACTTCATACAGGAGCTACATATGACAGGAAATAGAAGTCCAACACGACCTCGGCGGAAGAAGAAAGGCCTTTGAAAGCCAAAGTTGTGTTCTGCATAAACAGGAAGCCAGAGCAGAAAGACTTGTGAGATGCTGGACTGTTAGTCATATTGAAGGAAATACAGGAAATGACATGTGTCTGATGCATCATGTCCATTCAATTGTTAATAACTGTGGCCATTAGCATTACTGTTGGATGACGAGATAATTGAGAGGCAGCTTTCCTATCAGCCTGATGACTGGGCAAAGGCAAAGGCCTAAAATTAAACATATTAGTTCATCATTAAAGGGGAGTTTATCACCTGTGTCTATCTTTTCAGTGTCAGATTAAGAGCCTATATTGCTACCCTCACTGTAGGCATTGTGCAATAACATTGTTCAAAATGACGAACAGTATATTGATCATATATTGAAGCGTCCTTATTAGCTATAAATTACAGGACATGGCCACTCTTTTTAACAACATAGGTGGGGTTTTTTTCAATGTTTCTCACCAACCTCACGCTGACCACTTGGACTCTTATGCATTTGTTTACAAAACCTGGAACTTGGTTTGCAAACAATGCAAATGAGAGTGGTGAGAGTGAACCTAAATAATAAAGTCTCTGGCTGGACAGCGAAACATTGAGTTCAACGAAGCTAAAAGGCTCTGTAGAGCCGATGGGATCAACAGAATGTGATGATTAAACACTGTGAGTTTGACACATTTTGGCATGCTATAGTCTGATTAGCTTGGTGAAAGTGGAGCTAATATACTATTTAGTATTGAAAAGAAAGATGTCAAACAAATATAAAACAGCAATATTTCCAATAGGGGAGGAGTATAAAATAGCATAACGCAATTTAATATAGTTAAGTCTACCACTCCTTTAATAATGTTTCAATTTATTACTTTCCCCTTCTTGTTCTTTTTTTATTTCTTAATGAAGAAGGACTAAATGTTTTTAAAAAACAGAGATTACATTTGTAACAAATCGTACAAACTCTGATGTCACATTTGAATTCTTTGATAACGTGTCAGTGCAGTGTCAGTGCACTGTTGTACTCCTGGGGGGTAAATTCATGAGCATTAAGGGTGAATGGAGAATCGCATGGAGCACTGAGAAAATCTAACCACTGTGGGGTAGTGTTTCTCTTCATAAGAGCAAGTCTACACCCACAACAGAGTTAACAGAGAAACTATTAGAAAAACTAATGTGTACATGCGGCTTAATACTTGTGTTCATCTGCTGAAATATTACTAAACAATCATATGACATACTACAGGCTGAACATGGACTTTTATTAATACTGGTTCACTTCAAAGGCTGAGACAAACTTCAGGTTGGTTTTATTCTAACAGACACATGAACCTTCTCCATACTTTTCAGTAAAAATACTCAGCCTCATTATTTTTGTAGTCCACGTAGGTACTTAAAAGCATAGTTATTAAGTTGAAAATATGTATTTGGCCACATTTAGTCAAAGTTCCCGTCTCATAATAGCCATAACTTTAAATGAGCAGTTTTGTCATATGAAGCCATATAAGTGTTTGTGTATCCATTGAAATACTTGAAAAGAGGCTAAAAGAGAAATTAAATGAAATACCATATAAGTTGATACTTTAATTCTTGACTATTTTAAGTTGTAGAGGCAATGCTATGTTGTATTTCATGTCTGTATATTAATTTGACATCTAATCAAGTTCTTTCCTTTCACAACAACTAAATATATTTATTAATAAATATCAGGGGTTAGTTTTGGTTTTTCAAGTAGACTATTTAAAGGAGCACCAGGCCTCAGTGCAGGTTTTCATCCATGCTAATGGACACGGACTGAGTGACACAGACTTAAGCTGACCCCTGATGATTTTCATTTTTTGAGGAAGTAATTTCAAACAACAAAAACGAGGCTGTCCTCTAGATAACCTTTGAGTAGTTTATTCATTTACAGCAAGTGGCAGGACACGAGGTGTCACTTCAGCCTGGTGGGTCACTCATGGTGTGTTGAGCTTTTCTCTTGTTTTTCACTAAGTTTGAACACAAGTAAGAAAGGCTTTCCCAATAGTAATGCTCTGGAAAATAGACTGTTTTAACCTGATCTCATTGAGTGAGGTCAAATGTCAATAATCTTACTAATAGCTATTATTTTTGCTATTCTCACACATCACGATGTATGACTTTAAATATCTTACAGGATTAATATGCTTGTTTGTCATCTTACCACAGTGAATTGAGACTGAAATGTACTTAAAATCTGCGGGTTAGAATGCCTGCATGACTTTTAGGACGGGAGACTGAACGGGAGACTGAACTTTCATTTTCAGTGAAAAACAAGCATTGTACCTGCTCCACGTGAGCCTTGTTTACTAATGACATGTTAATAAAAAAAGGTAGTGAGAAAAAAAAGCACTTGGATAACAACACAGCAGTAGCCGGCACCAGGACTTCTGAAGAGCTGTGTGCACTCAAAGAAATGTTATAAACATATGATGAGTGGAACTGCAGTATTTAACCAATGCCAGTATTGATTTCTGCTGATTTAATTTAATCATCATTTATGTTTTTTAGAAAGTTTCAGGACAAGGTGTTAGTTCATGTTTGGAAAGGCCACTCAAAACAACTTTCTTTCCACATGAGAGATGTGCAGCAAACATTTCTTCTAAAGTGATTGAGCAGGACTTATTTGACTGTCCATGATTGATGCTCTGCTGTAAACCACCCCACTGATAGTGTATCGCTTGTAATCTAATCCCAGTTTCTATATGTGCTGCAGGTGTGCCGTCTGCCCCTGGCTATAAGAATACCAAACATAGTCACCACACCCTGTGCACCTTGTGCCTTAGCTGGTTGACTGCCCTTTCCCCCATGCACCATCGGTTATCTCATAACGTGAAGGGTGGAGATGCTCTTACTGTCAGGTGCTATAAGAGAGGATTGTTTGTGATGTGTTAAGAGGAGCAGTATAGTCATGGTGGAAATATTTGTGTGGGAAACAGTCGTGTAGGCTGGAGCAAGATCACTGATTCAAATTAAAATCAAATCAAAGATCTTGACCTGCTCTATCTGTAAAGTGTCCTGAGATAACTCTTGTCTTTAGACGTCTATCCATTTTTTTTTTTTATGCTAGTAGAGTGGTTTCTTGTCCCTTGCTGTCAGCACTTAACCTTGATTGCAGTCTTTTTAAATATATCTGCAAGAGTGCATTTAATGTAATTCTCAGAGTTTTAAGTCCCAGTGTGCACCTAACAATGTTTTAAAATATGCTATAGTTTGCTATGGCCTTAGCCACACTCACTTGAAGTATCATTTTTAGGCATAGACTGTTTATAAAATGTGGACGCAGCCACTGTGATGTCACATGGTTTTGGGCTGCCTTACTGAATTATCATTGCCAAGAAAGGCACTGACAAGCCTTGATTGAATTGGTGAGTTGTATAAAAATTAAGCTCCCATAGAGTAATCATGTATTGGAAAAATTAAAGTTGGGTGTTTTAATATGGAGCCTTGACTCGCTTGAGGGGCTGCACCGTGGTGCAATGGTTAGCACTGTCGCCTCACAGCTAGAAGGTTCCTGGTTCGAATCCAGGTTCGCACATAGTGGGCCTTTATGTGTGGAGTTTGCATGTTCCCTCCGGGTTCTCCAGCCTCCCCCCACAGTCCAAAGTCATGCTCATTAGGTTAATTGCGGAATCTGAATTGCTCATAGGTGTGAATGTGAGCGTGAAACGTTGTCTGTCTATGTGTCAGCCCTGTGATTGAAAAGTGATCAGTTCAGGGTGTACCCGGCCTCTCGCCCAGTGACAGCTGGGATTGGCTCCAGCCCCCCAGCAACTCTGAACAGGATAAGCGGTATAGATCATGAATGGTTGGATGGACTTTTAAGCTTTATTCTGCAGCCCCAGAGGTTGCTGCTAGTTTTGAATACATGCACATAATACATGTTGTGTTTGCTTTGTTGGAAAACCAATTGGCTGAATTTTATCCCGCACCATGCAGCTACTGAAGGAAAACACGTCTACATCAACATCAAGAAATCAAACTATCGTGTCAGACCTTGTGGCCTGTCAACACTGGATCACCAGAATCCCGTTATTGAAGCTTCCACTTTTCAGGAAGTACAAATCTTTGGCGGAAAAATTCACAAACGTAAAAGGCCCTTAATGTAATGTTTTTGTGATGTTCTTGTTTTAAACTACATGCAGATGTAGATGTGTGTACGTAAATGTGCAGATCAATAATATGTTTTGAAATGCTGGATTCCTTTATATACACATTGAAATACGACAATGCAAACCACTAGCCTGCACTGTTAATAATTCTTTACATACTTTAACCTGATTCGCTATATCAAATAGGTGAAGTCTAGCTGGTTAGATACGTACACAACTCAGAACATATCTGGGAACTGCTTGGACCTATCACAGTCAGCTAACCTGTTCAGCAGGAGCTGTTGGCAGTTCTGTGTCTTCTTGCAGAAAGCTTCGGGATGGAAGCTGTCGATTCATTCAGCTCTTCCTGTGCATTGTGAGTTAAACAGACAAGGAGGTAATATATAACCCTAAAAACAACAACATGCCGTCCCCTTTCAGCAGGAAGTGTTCTGTTATTCTCTGCATTCTTTAACTAGTTTACCCTTCACCTTCATCGCCTTTCTGAGGTCTAAATAACATGTGGATTTTCCTTAAATAATTAAGAAACTATTAAGAATAATTAAGAAAATGCCTGTTAGTATAGGGCATAACTGTAAGTTAGCTGTATTATTTCAATTAGTTGTTTATCCATGCATACTCAATGTTATCTCCACTGAACGCTGCACATTCTAAATCAAACTTGTCAAATGTCCACTCAGTTAATTATACACCAAATCAGATTAGTGAAGAATACTATTCAGTTTTAACATTTGAGAGGAAAATCTGTACTTTTTTCAACTATATGCATAGGATTGTGTGTATTGCATTACTTCTCATATAACAATTTTATATAATAAAAACTCACAACCAGACCAGCTATGCGACTTTATATGTTAAAATTTCCATTTGAACTCTGTATAATCTTTGAATACTCAGGATATTTTGCAAAAATTTAAAATTTACATTCAAAGACAAGAAAAAAAACCTAGCAGGCCCATTAAATGCACAGCAGCTACTGCACAATGGAGGGAAGTTACTAAGTACATATCCTCAGGTATTGTGGTCTACCAAAGAACAAGTTTTCTGCTATGTTATACATATATTACAATTATTCTTTAATATTTTAATAACACAATACAATGCCATACAATTACAATATTATTTTTTGTGGAAAATTTATTTTGGTATATTTGGATACTAATACATTAGGCTACTTTAACTTAATGTTAAGCTAATAATACTTAACTGCTTATAATTTAATCTTTCTTATTGTATTGTATCAGCAATGCAGATTCAACATCAGAAATTGGTCCAGTGGGAATCATGTGTCTCTCTAATCAACTTTTAAAGATGCCTTGGTGGACGTCAGAGAGGATGATTCTGAGGAAACTACCCAGTATGATGTACATTGCTTCTAGTCCCCTGCACGGCACACTGGAGTCATATCTGAACCAGTTCAGTCGTTGTGTGAGACCACTAAAGTACACAACAGAACCACAGGGGGTCTTTTCTACCAGTGACCATCAAATTGTACAACATATCCCCCTTCTGCAGGAGACAGCTGACAAATTTGACACTTAGAACAATAATATAAACATCATATGCAAAATGTATTTCCAATACCATGTGCATTAGGCTATTACTTTTCTTTTTTTTGTTACATCTGCAATAATACTAACAGCATTGGAAATACCTGTCAACATCATGTGCATGATTTTTTTTTGTTTTATCCCTATTTTATTGGGCACAGGTGTTAGCATTACCTCCTTATACACTTATTACTTGTGTTCTATTCCTATGTTGTTGTAATTTTTTAAGGAATCACTCATTAGGGCCAACAAGTACTTCAAATACTTAGTTACAATAGGGCACTACATTCCACCACTGCTATTGAAACATGGCTAACTGTTATTTTCATAGTTGTGAAGTGAACAATATCCACACTGAACCTCCATATTTCTGAGAACACTTTTACCTGACCTGTTTTGTAACTCACTTGCTGTTGAGTGTGCAGAGGTTGGCTCTCCCCTCTGACGCTGTGGTGCAGGTTTCAGTGTTGCACAGGCCGGGCCCAGTGCCGCAGGTTGTCCGGTAGGGTGCCTGCCGAGCTACAAGCAGCATGCTGTTGATGTCAGGAGCAGAGAGAGAGAGAGAGAGAGAGAGAGAGAGGAGGGGAACGTGAGGAATGGCTGAAAACTGACGGTGATATCCTGTTATAGGAAACAAACCACAGCGTACCTCTTACTGAAGATTTCAGCGTCTCTGAATTATCCTGTAAGCGACGCATTCACTAACAGGAACCGGTTGTTTTGGTGTGTGTGGTTATTTAATGGGACAACGAAAACGCAAAAAACGCAAGGTAGGCTACTGCTCCTGTCGCCGCCAGACCTGCTACTTTATTTTCATGGACTAATACGACACACAGGAGGGTTGAGAAATGTTTCACCGCAAGGTAAATCCCGCGTCTTCGAAGATCATGTTTAGTTTTTAACATTAGCCGAACGTTAGCGTGGATATTTGTGTGTCGGGCGCGTGAATGAACGTTACATTTTGTTACGAAAAGCGACGGTTAGGCTTCATCTCTTCATGCCTCAACCGACCAACCACATGAGAAGTCGACGTCCGGGATACGTTTAACCACAAAACAAGGCCCCCCACCTCGTTTTTATCGCTTTCACCTGAACAGACGAGGAGGAAAATGCGTGTGAATTTGTTTTGGATGTGTTTGTGGTGTTTCCTTCGCCCTGGTGCCACCGGTCAAGGGCAGTCGACGGCCGTTTGTTCACCCTCATGCAGCTGTGATGAAGATGGGGGTGCAGACTGCTCCGGGAGAGGGCTGACCACCGTCCCAGCCGGGCTCAGGGCTTTCACCTACTACCTGTAAGTACTGACCAACATCCACAGTAAAATGCAACCTCAAAACATGTTTGTGCACTCATACATGCCTCCCTGTAAAGGCCTGAGTATGGGGCATTGCTGTGTTTACATGTCAAGTTAATATTGGACATACAATATAATTGGGCAAACTTTCTACAAATGGCTCCTCTGAGACACATTTTCAAATGAAGATGCAAGGAAGAGTCTTCTGGTTAGTAAGTTTTTATTTAATGTCATTACTGTCATGGGCTCCAGATAAAGCCTGACAACTTCTCACCAACTTTGCAGTGCAGCAAAAAGTTAGATATTTCCCTAAACCTGGACTGGAACTAACAATTACCCTCATAGAGGAGTAAAGACACCAGCAAATTCTGAAATTTCAGAGGCTGGAATCAGAACATCCTGACTTCTTATCCTCAAATGATTTATTAAATGTCAAAATAGTTGGTGATAAAATCTATAGCCGCGTTGGCAGCTAATCGATCAATCATTTCAACTATACCTGAAGCAATATTAAATCACATCACAGTTTCCACTCAATTTGAAATAGAAATGTAGGAATGTGCAGAGTTTTTAGAGTAATCGCCATCATCAATCTGCAGAAAACTAATGACAACTACTTTTCTATTCATCAATCATTTCCAGTCGTTTTTCAATCAAGAATGTTAAACAATTTTACTTTTTGTCAGAGTCTCAAATGTGCAGACTATTGGCTATTTGGTTATTTGTTGTAGATATTAGTGAAGGGAATATTTTAGAGCATTGGTTTTCTTTGCTGGTTAAATACAAAATTGAATATGGAATCTTGGATTATTATTAATTTATAATACAAGCTTACAGGACCAAGATGATTTCCTCAGATTGCTTGTTTTCTAACACCAACAGTCCAAAATCATAATGGTACTAGAAACCTACCATAAACTTTCCTCACATTCTCTGGACCCAGTTACTATTGAATATTTTTGGCTTGTTTAAAGATTAATTTATTTAGTTTCGTTTTCTTCTAACTGACGGGATGTTTCAGCTCTTGATATTTTGATGAGGTGTTTTTTCCACTTTATTGGTTGCCATATTTTTGACCTCATCCTTCCATATGTTCCCTTTTAAGTGTTGTTATTAACCTGTTGTCCAGTAGCAAGTTTTATCTGGAAAGGTCTATTTTGTGATCTCAAAGATGTCCAGTTTTTGCCAACACTGATAACATGTTTATCTGGGGCAAAAACAATATCTAAATCCAGTATATCCACACTCCACAGCCCCCTTGCTCTGCAATTTTTCTTTACTCGAGCGTACGTAAAGTTTCCTGCGCCACTGCTTTACCCGCGATAAAGTCTGTGTAACTTTCTTTAAACATTGGTGTAGCGTCCAACAAACTTTTTTTTACAGGCAAACATAAGCTGTGTCTTCTATCACAAAAATACCATTTGTAGACATATCATGCTGCTTTTTAACAGGTTAAAATAGAGCATTTAGATTATTTCCCCCTAAGAGTTGGGAAGGAAGTGCAGTGTGACCGAATAACAAATTAATGCAAAGAGTGCTGAGGTCACAGATAGTGCCTGATTTGGGTGAGGTATGTGGCTTGGATGGTAGCCAGCAGTGCCTTGTCCCCGGTGCTTGTACGTTTAATACAAAATAATTCAGAGTCACACCTTCACAGTTATCACATTCTCACTGACTAAGAGCATAACTACTGCTTCAGGTGAGGGCACAGGGTTGGTTAGATCTTCATGGGGTGGTTCAGATACAGTTGATGATTGCCCCATGAAGAAACTCCTCAGTTTGTTTCACAACCTCCAGGTTAATCATAAACTTAAGTCACCACCTCGGCAACAGCATTGAAAACAGCAATTTATTGTGGGCTTTTGTAATTACAGTACTCCTTCATAAAAGGAAAAGAAGAAAATATGAGTTTGAGTTTGCATAGGCGCTTAGAAAATAACCCGTATTTTACTGTTACCTTGCTGAAAGCGTAAAGGTGTGTTATTGTGGAAACCTCTATGCTGTTGCCACTTTAAGGATAGTGGCCCAAGCTTCCCTATACAGGAACCAATTTAGTGCCTCTTGAAATCCCTATTGTTAAGAAAGCATTAGGTAAGGTAAACGGAGGAAGTGGATTCATATACTAAGCTGTCAGGACATGTCACACTATGCGGATTGCTTACAGCTGAAACTCTAAGCATACTTTTCACACTGTGGGAAAAAATACTCTGATTTATTAGGGCCAGTCAAACACCTCAATCACAACATGAAACAATGTTTTCACTAAATGACATCATAGCCAGCACTGCCACTCTGTTTTCCCTATTTAATGCAGAAATGGGAAAGAAAATGTTGTTTTGAAGATTGTGCTATCTTCTTGTCCCGCTGCCTGCTCTGCACATGGTTATCTAAACGCACTGTGACAGGTTTAAAAACTAAACTGCCTAATGTATTCACTTCAAACTCTTAAAAGTATGTGAAAGGTTGCTTGTCCCTCTCTCTGTCCCGCTCTCATTTGTTCTCCTGGTCTCTTGAACTTAAGTTGTCCTCTCCCACTCCCTCCGTCTTTTGTATGTGGAGCACTGGGGTTAGGGATCATGATGGATTAGTGAGACATATTGCAGCTGCAAGGGCTCCGTCTTCTCAGGGCTAATGCACCCACAATAGACTGCTGATGTGTAAAGGAAAAAACGCACATATTAGTGTTTTGTCATTGCAGTATTTGTACTGCACCTCTGCACATTTGTTTGCAGTTATCATGGTTTTAAAATTAGTATAATGGCAAAGAGACTGAGAAAAATGTGGTCTAATCAGTGTTCATTTAGACATGCAAACACACACGCCTGTACACTCATAATAGCAGAAACAGACACATTCAAGGGAGTGTTTTGTAAGTGTAGCAGTGCCCAAAGGTCAGGAGAATTCCTCATTACAGTGTAATGTCTATTGCTTTCCATCTACTGTTGTTTTGCCTTAAAAGGAATTTGTGGTAATGGAAGATGACACATTTAACAATAAATCATAGGACAACGTTGGAGTGGACTCTTACCTACAGCCCACAGGGGCTTGAGTTTTGGCATCTGTAGTGGAAACAGCCCTGTCACAGAAAAGCAGATGAGAAAAAAAAGAGGAGGCCTATCAGCCAGTAACAAAGCAAACACTCCTCATGAAGGTATGTAGTTTACCTGCCACTGAGCCTTAAATAGGTGTTTGCTATAGTTTCTGTATGAACTCTTTTGCATTTTAAGGTAGCAGTTGGGGGTTATTGCAGCTTACATGTCAGTTGTGTTAGGTTCTTTCATAGCGCGAACAGGGTTGAGACTTAGGGAAGAGGGAGGGGTGGCGTCAGGGGTCTTGCACTCTGCTGGTGGAGCTTGCCGGCTTCACCATTGGTGCCCTCAATCCATTTTTAACTGAATGATACTTTTGTTCTTGGTCAGCAGAGGTGAAAGGAGCCAGTCAGAGGTTCTCAGTCCCAAACAGGATGACTTGTGGATGGGAGAATATTAATGCTCTCTGCCCCCCTCTCTAAGTCCCCAACTCTGTCCTCCACTTATACCCCTATTCCCATCCCCCCATCACACACTGACTAACTACTAATGATTGCGGAGTTTCTGAATGTTAGGTCCAGTATTCAAAGATTAAGTGCTATCCCAAGAAGAGTTTGGTAGAAATGTAACTGTTTTATTTAAGTTGCTTATACTGTAAGTATTTTCAGTGTTTAGTGTTATTAGTTCGTAGCCATCTTTACAGATGTTAGTTTACTTTTAACAATGGCTGATTGCTGGGAAGGTCAGACCAGGATGTCTTCTGGGATTTAAAAGATCGACAATTAAGAGAGGGTTCAAGGAAGCTTAGGAAGATTTAATAGTTCTACAAATATTGGCGCGATGCTTAGAAGTAAGTCTGAAACATGGCAAATATTCTGTACAGGTAATGAGAGCACATCAAGGAACGGTGAACACAATTCTTTAGGTACAACTAGGTGAAATGTATATATTTCTTAAATGATCCCAGACAGAACATATTCCTTGGGATTAACATTGTATAGCATAAGTTGTTACTTTGGATGGTCTGACTATGCCTATGCCTATGCTGTGTCAAGAAGGACTCGCCCTCCAGTGTTTTTGTGTGTAACTTAAGTTGAACAATGTAGGGGCTCCAGGTCTGCCGATCGTTTGGTGCATGTCATCCCCCTACTCCCTACTCCCCACATTTCCTGTCGCTCTTCAGCTATCCTATCAATAAAGGCAAAAGCCAAATTATCAAAAAAAAAAAAATGTGCACACTTGGACACTTCTTAATGCCCCTTTAGCTCGACCAACCCAGCCAAGCAGACTAGCATGCTGCTGCTGATACACTACAAGTGTTGCACTGCCAAAACTTTCCAGATAAAACTTGAGATCTAGAAATTCAATTCTGTTCGTGTGAGTAGTCGACATTAATAGGTTATTTTTGGTAACAGGACATCAGACCGCGTTTGTTGCATACCAAACTGGAAGTCCTGAAAGTGCTACTTAGATTTGTTCCTAAACCTAAGCATTCCTCTTTTAACTTGCTGATAGTGGCCTTCAAAGTGGCATTGCATCATGAGACATTAAGTCAATAGACCCGTGAGCTGAAGAAAACACTGACAGACACGCGATCTGTCAGTCAGAGATATCAGTGTACTGCCTGAGTTACTTTACTGTTATTATATCAATTTCTCACAAACTGACTGAAACCTGAATAACAACTTGTCTCAGATTATCCCCCCAATGCGAATTTGCATTTTTTTTTCTGTTGCCACAATCTACACTGCTGCAAGGTTTATTTAGCTGCAGATGAGCACAGCAACTGGGCTTCTGCCTCTGCTATGTTAGCAGTTAATTTTTGTTAAACTGATCTAGTTTTGTATTTATTATGACAAGTACATTTGTTATTGCATTTTTAATATTTACTAATAACTCATTATTATACATGCATTTTTTTTTATCAGTTTTCATAATTAAGTGTTATATAAGAATTATTTGACTGCAAACTGCATGCCTTTAGTTATTGATAGTTGCTCTCTACATTTTGATGTAAAGGTGTCTGTGTTATGAACAGCATTGTTTTGACACACTTGGAGTGTGTGGCTACAGTATGAAATGCCAGGTCTTTTATAACAGCTTTACAACATTGTAAATTCAAGATAACCGCCTTCGTACAGTCTCAGAGGTATTTAGTGTTAGCCTACATACTGTACCTCTGAACACTGTAAGATACGGGGTTGTTGCTTCTGGAGACTGTGAGAAAAGGCAGTGATACAACATCTTACTGTCATTTCACAACAAGAGAGTATGGAAGAATACTACACCCATAAACAACACCATCAATAAATAAGCCGAATATTAAGAAATGAACAAAAGCTGCAGCTTTTTGTGTCGGCCTTTGCATGCAAAGTTATGTTCAGCTTAGTCCACTGATGCATGTAATCTTAATTTCAATGTTTTAAATGTAATACCCTCTAAACTTTTGATTTCTTTTTCAAACTTTTTCATGTTTAATAGCTTTAAATGACACAGTAATGGATCTAAAGTACTTTTTATGTCACAGTTAAAAATATATCTATCAATTGGTCTAACTGTAATATGATGATTAATTGCTTTACAATATGGTGTGAGATAACTGAATACAGTAGCTTTATCTGGTTTCCACCAGGCATTATATTCTGAATTATGGCTTAAATTGTGGATTTTAGTTTTATCAGATGATGGGATTTTTGTTCGAAGCGTTGGCTTTTTTTTAAGGAGTGAGTTTGTTGACTTAGCCGCACAGGCTTGATTTGTAAAATGCTGCACTGATTACTGTCCTTCCCCTGAAATCACCCGAAGGAGCCATATAACCAGTTTCCCGGCATCCTAGCTTTGACCTCTATCCCAAAGCCTCTCCTGGTTGCTTGGTTAGTGAGGCAACTTGTCTTTAGAGTTTTTTCCGATACTGATACCGGTATAGGACATACCTCTGATACAGCCTTAAATGCAGTACCAGGTATCGGCGAGTTCATCAGTGAATACATAAAAAGAAGAAATTCATAGTCTGCTTATAATGCATAAATTCTTTATCTCGTCACCACATACAATATAAAAATCATAAAGTATCATTGGCCCAACACAAAATCATTGATAAATTTGTCTCTAATATCAACCTTTTGCATATTAATAATCAATTATTTTTTCATTTCATGATATTTTACAAACCACACAAGAAATAGATAAGACTGATGTATCTTTAGCAGCTACCCCAGCAAATACATAAACATGCACACACATTTTCCACTTGTTATGAATATTACAACATTCCTCATTTCATCTTCGTTTTTACTATTTCATTTATTTCTGCAAATTGCATATGACAAACATTACTTAAAATTTGCTCAAATATGCCAGAAAGCTAGTTTAGAGGGTACTTCCATCCATCCATCCATTACTGCTTATCCTGTTCAGGGTCACGGGGGCCTGGAGCCTGGACTTATCACTAGTCAATCACAGTGCTGACACATAGAGACAGACAACCTTTCACGCTCACACTCACACCTACGGGCAATTTAGAGTCACCAATTAACCTAACGAGCATGTCTTTGGACTGTGGGAGTAAGCCGGAGTACCCGGAGGGAACCCACGCATGCACGGGGAGAACATGCAAACTCCACTCAGAAAAATCCTCCTTCACCAGCAACAAAGCAGAGCCTGCAAACAGCAAAATGGGTTTGGGTACATGAATTAGGTCTTATACATGATGTTATTAGGCTTTTAGGAGCATTCTTTGGACACATTCAGAACCTCCATCTGGGCTTTTCCAGCAGTTGGTGACACATGGACTAAACTAACCAACATTTGCGAGGTTGAGGTTAATCATTTTTTAGTGGAATGTTAATTTTTTTGAGCAAGATGATTTTCCTCTTCTGTTGAACTTGAATTATTGTTTCTCCATCACCACCTACTCTGGCATTGACCATGGGGTTAAACTATGTACATACTGAGGGTTAACAGCCACCTTGTCCTTCCTCCTCAAAGCATGTCTGCTTTCTCAGATTCTCTGCTTCCTCTCTGCTAAAATGAGGCCAAATGGCACATGGGATAGAAATTTACTGATACCTGTTTGTGGAAGCGTTTAGGCCCGTCACCATTTATCACAGCTGCATTTTTAGTGTCTCCTTCAATCTATCTTAGCAAGGACAGGCCAGGACCTTGATGAGTAAAGCAGCCAGACACAGAGGGAGGGAGGAAGTGTGATAGAGGCATGCAGGCCTCCCATACTCCCAAACCCTGCATGTGGTTCAGACCAGTCAACAGTATGCGTAGGATTTAGCCAAAATGTGGTTAGGGATGTATCCATCTGACCACCCGTGGTGGCAGATCTGCAGCAGTGGTTGCAGAACACCACCAGAGATGATGTCTGGCTGGGAGAGAATGATCAGCAGTGGGTGGATGTTGATGGAAGTGTTGTTGTAGCTGCACAGTATATCAGGTAATTGGATAACCAGGTAAGTGGAGATGGGACACAGGTCGCATGGATGATGAGGGTTCTGTCAGGGCCCGCCTTTTAAGGCTTCTGTGCGTCTGCGTGTGTGTGTGTGTGTGTGTGTGTGTGTGTGTGTTTAGTTGGGACTGCAGAGGAAGGGCAATATGATCCTTGTAGGATTCAGGGGCCCACACACAAGGTCCTACAGAGATCTGGCAGTGAAATTCAAGATGGCCAGTTGGAGAGTGAAAAGGGAGGAAGGGGGGACAGGGGGTCGCTTCATTTGTGAATCCCGGATGTTTTTTCAATCTTGATATGTGCTGCCTCTTTACTTTTGGCATCAAGGGGCTTTTCTTTGAAGCATGTTTGTGGATTTCTAATCTAGATTAGGGATCAGAGCTGCACAAGTGTATTCAGTAGACCCAAGACGGTCTTTGTCCCCTATTTTACTGTGACTGTCCCTTATTTTTCACAGCCAGTTGAAAACACTTCACTGCTTTCCTGAAGTTAAAACACTTTCAGTAATTGGAATAAGCACATCAATGTGTTTGTTTTTTGACTAGCCTGATGAAGATGTAAACACATTTACTCATATTAGCTTTGGTGGGGAAGCAAATCAAGTCCTGTGTGCATATTTTTCATGCTGCTACATGCCTATCTTTACTTGAAGTTGGTTTGAAAAATGAAGATCCCTGGGGCTAGAGAGAAGGGCTTTTTCCAAGGCTTTTTTTGTTGAGGTTGTACTCATGCAGGCATATACAAAAGACACGAAACTGCCATAAGGGATGGATGTTACAACTACCCTATTGTTTGTATATGTAGTGTAAAATTACGAACACCTCATCATGTTAAAATCTTAAAGTAGAATCCTAGAATCATCTCCCATGATGCAGTCTGCTACCAACACTGCTATGTTCACAATCAGTTTTCACTGTTACTGTGTTTTAAGCAGATTTTTTGTTTTCACAGTGACCTGAGCATGAACAACATCACCGAGCTTCCAGCCTATGTCTTCAAGAACTTCCCCTACCTGGAAGAACTGTGAGTACATGCCCAACCTTTTTTTTTTTTCTCTGCTTAATGATGTATTTACTCTGTGCAATGTTGACATGAGGGCCGGGCTTCATGATATGCACCTGGGTGTTTAAGTTTGTACTGCAAAACACACAGCATAGGTGCACAAAACAGGCCCTTCTCCTCAGCTGAAGAAGATAAGCTCGGCATTACATGAGGTCACAAATCACTCACCATTCATGAATTGAACTAGGGCAGTTATAAAAGGTGCAGTAAAGCTAAATTAAAAAGGTGAGGTGAGACAACATGTATTGAAGCTGCAGTCATGTGACATCCTGTGAGGATTTTTGCTTTTAAGGGATTATCAGGGTGGCAACAGCACATCTCTGCTGTGGGGCTTTTGTTGAGTGGCGTACATCTAATCTTAGTGGGTGTTTGTTATTTCTTCACTCTTTAAATACTCTGCTGTCTGGCTCGGCGCTGCTTGGGAGTCAGAGATAAAATCTGTCTACCTTATATCAGGTAACATGCAGCCCAGAGAAAACAAAATGACCAGTGAGTGAACACACTCCAGCGGTTCCAGTTCCACTTAGCTTCGTGTTTTTTCAGCTCTGCGTGCATCGTTCAGCCGGCCGAGTCTTCACCCCGGTCTTTTCCATACACCACTCCAATCAGCTTTGTCGAAAAAAGGCAATTTACTTTTCATCGCATTGTGCGGAGGAATGCAAGGCAGGAAGGAAGAGGGCAAAACAATAGTTTCCATGGCAACAAGGCTCAAAAACCCACCCAGTCTTGCTGCAAGTTCTTAAATCTTCATAATGGATGGACTGTCGTTGGGGTGTCTGTTTTTTGAAGGAAAGTGCTTTGATTGACGTAAACTCATAGCTCATATGAGTGTTTGTTTAACCTTTTTTCTAGGAACAAATCTTCAGGCTTGTCTCTGTGAACTTTAGTGGATGACTTATTCGCTGTAGGGCTGCAGCAGTGTCAGTGAACCAGAGCGTGAGCCCCCAGGGCAAAGACAAGGAGAGGAAGAGTTGACAGAGAAAGAGATCAGGCAGAGAAAAGCGAGCGGGCCATCCTCAAGCAGGACAGGAGCGGAGACAAGGGCGGAATATTCCCTCCTTCGTAGTCACGCTATCTCCTCCGCTCACTTTTCTCTTCTGCCAAAGGCACCACAAAGCTGAGCAGAGGTGTTGACAGGTCCTTTCTGTCTTCTGTGCAGTTTGTTTATGTTCCTGAAATAAGCTGCGACCGATAGGCACTCTTTATATGTGCAATGTTTTGTGGTAATGACAGCTGGGTCGGTCTGATGTTGTCTATATTTTGCATTCTGTCGACAGAATGATTTAAAACATTAATTATCATTTATTTTGTTTTATTTTGATATTGTTTTTTTTAGTGTATTTTAAGTTCAAGTTTATTTCCGCAGTGCTTTTCCCCCCTATTTTTTATGATTCTGTGAAGTCAATCGTATTGAAAATATTTCTATGAAATGTGCGCCATAAACAAAGATTTTTCTTTTCTTTCTTGCTCTGTTTTAAAAATACATATAATATAGTAAAATTAAACCTTTGCCTTAAGCTGCTGTGAGGAACTTTTGGTTTGTGTTGATTTTGGCGCCCCCTGTGGACAAAGCCGTACCTCTTATCTCTTTGCTGATTTTGTCCTGTACATGCTTAAGTGGTGGTAGCGTGCAGTTAATCGCTTTGTCTGACACCTAAACCCCCGCCAGCGGTTTCAGCCATTAAAAATAACTGTATAGAAATAATCAATCTTGTCACTGATGGTCTGGTTTGATTTTGTAGGTCATATAGAGTTATCAGAATAAATTTCAGTCTATTTCATAACCATCGAAAAACTCCCTGACAGGGGCTTTGATAACAACAGTGTAACAGTTACTATATAGAAATACAGCATGCACACAAACAAGCACACAGACCCTCTTTTACATGACCTTCTAACATAGCTACAACACAGATACGGCCATAAAACACTGGTTGTAGCAGCTGTTTTGATTTATATTAAACCCAGAAATGAGTGTAAAATTTTTTACTTTAGTTGTTGCTGTCATCGTTGCTGTCATCGTTGGATGCTTCCTTTCATGCACCTTTGGAGTCGTTGTTACGTTGTCCCCCAAGATTTTATGTGCACAGACTCTGAAAATATTTTTTAAATCAAAGAATTAGATATTTAAAGTTCTCACATAGTTGTTAATATTTTCACCATCTACTACTTGAATATCCAAGCCTCAGAAGTGACTAACCGTAAGCTATGCAATTACTTTACTTTACTTACCTGACTTAATTTCTTTATTTCAGACACATAGGTCTATATTAGCATAACTAACTCAAGAATGTCTGTGGGGAAAACATAAATACACTTTTGGATTCTGTAACCAAACCTCCTGAAATAGCTCCCCCCTTGTTCAGAACCCCTTTGTGAAAATTGTGATTATTTCAATGTCAATTTGAAACATAAAAATTGAAGTCACAGTCTTATCATTACAGCTACCTATACCAGCAGGGTAACAAAAAGGTGTGTATTGTTCATGTGGAAGCATGTCGTGGAGGAGGAGGGGTGCTTGTTTGGGTTTTGCCTCAGTCGTTTCCCAAATAGAAAATCAAACTGTATTGTTACAGCAGAATTTGAGGCCCAGAAGATTTCTTCCCCCAAGGAACTTAGCAAATCTTGTTTGTAGACATTAACTGCTGTCAGAGTGCACTGCAGGGCTCTTTGTGAAGTTTGTTATTGACAAAGGTAGACCTGTGGGAGTGGTGTTGCACAAGGAGAGGATTTAGCCTTTTCTCAATGAGATTTAGCACATTCTTCCGTCCTCATTAAAGCCTGGGGGGGACATGCACTGAATCGGCTAAAGGATGTTCGAGGAGGAGAGGCTCTTTATGTTGTGATACCTGAAGGATTTGTCAAACCACGTTTGAATTGGAGTGTTTGTGGTTAATGACAGTGGCTGCAGGTTGTGAGCTGTGTGAGTTCTCGAGAAGTTTAGTCATATTGAATTAGCCTCATTGGTCACTTTTTGTTGGAAGTCAACAGGAATGACTCAACAGCTACAGACACGATTCGTGTCATTTTCGTTTTGTAGGCGTCCGTATGCGTGTGACAGCTTGTACTGTCATGACTTTAACTGCAGGGTACAGCTTAGGAATTAAAGTCGCAAGACATCCTGATGACAAATTGTGGCTCAGTGCAGTCAAGTGTTCAGATTGGTGAGCTGATTTCATGTCATTGTGGAATTCAGCTTTTAATGTAATATATTCAGTTTTTCTCATGGCCTAGTTGCCCTGAATATACATCTCTTTTAATAAAGCTGGTGGGTGTTCACATGGCAACATGACAGCTTTGGTTAACCACAAATCTAACAGTAAATAGGACCTGTGGTTGGCTTAATTTTTTATTTAAAGTGGTTCAGAGTGGAGGCCCTTGATAAAGACAGCTTAATATTTGCATGCAATTACGTAGATTTCGTATCATTCAATTCTACAGACTACAGAATATAATATTGTTATACGCTTTTTTTGCAAAACAATGTACTCCTATACCGAAATGTTTGCTTTGTGTTGCAGCATCAGGTTAAATGTGTAATTGATGGGTTGTTCACCTTCAATCAACAGTGAATTGCTCTTTATCAGCATGGCGTGTCTATGACAATGCTTACTGTTTGTCTTTTGGATCCAAATCATTGATTATATTTGTTGTACCAGGTCATGTTTATATAAATTCAAACAAGCCTTGTATTTATATTTTTACAAACAGTAGATTTCTGAAAAACATTTTTATGCAAACTAAGAGAGGGGACCTTAAGCTTTCATGGGGGGACCAGATATATTTGTTTGAGAGCCGGATTTGGCCCACAGGCCACTATTTGCCTACCACTGGTACACAGTATACTTAAGGAACAGGTTATTCACTAACTGTTTCAGCTCTGTCAGTGTGCACACAGTTTTATATAACTGTCATCTTATAGTTTTGCACAATGGACTATCTCCCTAATTTAAATTGATGATATACAAATTTAAGACCAGTTTATGAGTCTACATGAAGGTTGAACGCAGTCAGTCTCCGTTCCCAGGCTCACACTCAGCAGCTCTTGTTCCAGGGAACTCAGCATTGCCTGACTCAAGTTGCAGAGTGATAAATCTGTTGCTAATCTCTCAGGCCAGATAGTATACTCGCGCTGTGTCGCAGTCAGCATGTCCCATGCTTATTTACACCCCTATTTCCTGCACTTCCTGTTCCCAACAGGAAAGGGAGGTGTCCCCTCAGTCTCAAGTAATCCATGCAGGGACTGATGCAGCTCTCTCATGATAAATGTTATACGTTTGTTACAAGGCTATACTGAGTGAATTAGTTTTTCAGTCTGCCCTGAACAGTGATGGTTGGGAGGCTCAGAAAGGGATCTAAGGCGGGGATATCCAGGAACAGTTCTAATCTCTTGTGGGTGTCAGACGAAGTGACAACAGGCCATGGCACAGACACATGTCTTTGACACCCCAGGCCCCATGTTCAGCCTTAGTCCTGGAATCTAATCTACTGAGGCGCTGGGTGTGAAGAAGCTCCGAACACTGTGCATTCCTTTATCAAAAATAAAATGTATTGTGTTGTTTTGTTACAGTGTTATCTTTTTGTGCTGAAAATGTCTCCTTTAAAATGTAAGTTTGACTCTTTCTGTCCCCACAGACGACTTGCGGGGAATGACCTGTCATTCATCCACCCTGAAGCCCTGTCTGGACTGCATCAGCTCAAAGTCCTGTAAGCATTCACCCTCTCCACCACCACCATCGGCAACATACACAAACACACACACACACTCATAGCTGCCACAGTGTGAAGTTTTCCACACACCGGGGGAGAGAGTATATAATGCAGTTCGTGGAAACATAGTGGTGCTGTCAGTTTTTGCCACCCTAAACACAGTTGTAGAATTTTCATTCAGTATGAAAAGACTAAATGCACATTTCCATCCCTTCCCCCGCAGTTTCTGCTGCTTTGAAAAAACATACCAGAAGATTTGATACAAACCCTGCATAAAATTTGGTACTACAAATTGTGTATCTTGCATCACACCCTAGTGTGCTTACACAGACGTGTAAGTGTAACACGCTGACCGGCATACAAAGCGCTGTTGATTCTGCACTGGGCCAACAGTTCAAAGTCCTGTTGATGTACAGGTGTTGGTTAGAGGACTGCAAATCAAGTGATTCCTTCACATTTTTACTTGTAAATACAACTACGGTGAAAACAACTAGAAGCATTTTGACCGCATGCACCTAAAACCTTATTCATGTCAGATTTAGGCCAGTTTTAGTTCACATATACTATAGCTGTATAAGCATGCAATTTGTAATGCTCCTTAATGGAAAGTGTAAATAAATTGATTGTTAGATACCTTTATATTTCAT
The DNA here is from genome assembly GCF_022749685.1 of Semicossyphus pulcher. Taxonomy (NCBI): domain Eukaryota; kingdom Metazoa; phylum Chordata; class Actinopteri; order Labriformes; family Labridae; genus Semicossyphus; species Semicossyphus pulcher. The sequence continues at coordinate 14,094,574 of NW_027211603.1, forward strand.
TAGGTGTGTCTGTATGTATTTGTTTCCATTTTCAAACTGCGAGACAGGAAGAATCAGGACAAATACATGAAATCAGTGCGTCTTCTAAAGCAGTGGTTCTCAACTGGTCCAGCCTCAGGACCCACCACCTCCTCCTTAATGACGAATCGTGACCCAAGTTTCTGACATTTCTCAACCACCCAAATTTATTGCTTGAAAAATGGTGCAGTTTGGACCTGAGAGGGAACAAAACATCACAGTATGCCAGCATTACAAAACACAACAGTATAATAGTGAACCAAAATAACCGGCAGGTAGCAGTGCGAGAAAAATATTCCCTCTACAGTTCATTCAATTAGCAGGTTTTTTTCAACAGAAATTAACTAAAAAAAACTGCAACAAGAAGGCAACTACTGTAGGGCTCATCAAGTTTCAAGAATGTAAATGTAACTGGAAAGTCGACACATGGAGTGTGAATAAACTACACTGCTACTGCATCCTATCATAGAAAGCCTTGTCCTTCAAAATAAAAGCGCAGCTTTGACTTTTTGCCACAACTTTTTTTTTTAAACACACATCTGCGACCCACTTTTGGGTCCCGACCCACCACTTGAGAACCATGCACACAACTGTCCCCGCCACAAAAACATAACTTAGCGATTATTAAATATATCTGTACATGCATATTTCTTTTTATTAATAGTGCACGAAAAGTTTTTGTAGAGTCTTTATAATGACCACTTTGCCATTTTGCCTTTAGGATGCTCCAAAACAATCAGCTAAAGACTGTACCCAGTGCAGCCCTGAAGACCCTTCATTCTCTCCAGTCTCTGTAAGTCTCACACACACACACACACACACACACACACACATATATAAATGCCCATGTGTGGAGTATTGTCTCCACCAAGAACCTTTGATTTCAGAGTGAATCTTTTTCATCCTAAATTCACTGTATTAGGGAAACATAATACAGGTCAGATATTGTCTTGATATAATGTGGTGTATGTGGTTTAACTACAACCTAGTTTTAATAAAAAGTAGTCACTCAATAATGCCACATCAACATAATTAGTGATTTTTATGAATACCTCAGATTGTCTTTAGAATTAGCAGTTAATGAAAAGCTATTTTTGAATTCCTGAACAGGAAGATACTCTGCAGTCATCAGTGCTGTTGTCAGAGAAAGCACTGCAGTATTTACACAGCCTACTATCCAAAGTGGAATTCATGGTGTGTGAGCCAAACTAACAACCATACTCCAGACAGTTAGTCAGAAAAAATAATACAAAAAGTGCTCTTTAACAGTTTATCTACTAATGTATGTAAAGATCATGTGTTTCCCGGTTTGCAACAACGGGTCTAGAAGCATAAATGGAGCTTTCTCAATGTGAACAACAAATGAGATGCTCTTAAATATTTTATAGAATTGTGATTACCGCCTTGCCTGTTGCCATGTTAACATTAGCATTAAGGTCAAAGCACTGCTGAATTTTAGAAAAGAGTTCATACTAGAAATACCAAAACGTTTTGTGTAACAGTTAGAAAAACTTAAGCTCCATTTGCCGGGTTCATCGCCGTGCACCGTCCTGCTGGACTCCGACTCATGTTGCATCACATTGCTCTAACAGGCCAAATTCAGGCAGATAGCTGTTGTTCATATAAAGAGTTTGAATTTCCCTCTTTAATATGTCAGTTAACAAAGTATTTTTAATGGTTCACCATTGTAAGATGCTAATATGATGAGTCAAGACTAAACTCATCCTCCAATTAAAAAATAGTATTTAAAAATTCCATTTATTTAACATTTTAAACATGATGTAAATGCAGTTCCACTCGTATCAGTTATATTACTTCTGCTGCAGTGTTTGTTGTGCACTAAGCCCATCTCAAATGTAGGTCAGCCTAATGAGCAGGTCTGCAGCTAACTTTTCTCTTAGCTTTTCCTTGTGTTTACAAGCTACCATCACCCTTCTCACAATTTCCTTAGCTGTCTTAGCATTGTTTTTCCGAGGCTGCTGAATGTCTCTTTCATTAGACCATTACATGTACATATCTCTATTTGTGCCACCTCCCTCCACCACTGGGCCTTTGAGTCTGACAGGGACTAATGGAGGAATGATCCAGCTGGAGAGACGTGCTGAAAATCCAGCTTTCAGCTATTATCACCCCTCTGTATCCCCTCCCTTGTCCCTTGCTTCCCCTCTTCTTTTTTCTGCCTCTCCTTTCTTTTTAACAGATGTCTTTTCTCCGAGAGGGTTTTAAGGTCTGTAGCTGAAGTAATATGCTTTGGCAGTGCCGGGACTTGGTTTGTATAAAGCCTTAGAGAGCTAAATGTCAATCAAGACTGTTTTTCTTCCAGCCCAGACACTTGAGGAATTTTGAGGGAGGGCGAGACACTCGGTGAGGGAGGATAGCAGGAGAGAACAGTGTGGTGATGGTGAAAGGAACACTTGTGCATTCATAATATTGCTTTTTTTAAAAATATTTCCTCTTTACCAGCAACCTGTTGGCTTCTGATCATAATTTCACATCAGTCAAAAATTGGATTTTGTGAAGAGACACAGTTAATTTATCTGAATGAGCAGGACAATCAGCGTTTCTCAGAACTGAGGATAAGTGAGTTAGACCATTGCAGTGGTTGTCATAATGCAGCCATTGTAGTGGAACATGCGTGCAAGCAGGCAGTGGAGCCACAGAGAAAAGACATTTAATTTTTACTAGTGTAAACCCTTGCTTAAAGTCACAAGATGTTGGTAAGTATCAGGCGAGTCCTGAGGAGTGTGCAGTCCAACAGAAGCGTAAAGTTGAGCTTCTGCCCCTCTGACGTGCATGCAAACCAAAGCCTGATGCTTGCCTAATATTTCCTTTCAATTAATAAAGAAGAAGGCAAAGAGTGATGTTGTTTGCAGTGTGCAGTTATATGCTTTGTAGATAATTGTGCAGAGACTAAAGTTATATTTTAAAAAGAGGATCAAGCAGGAACTTTCTGGTCCAGGCTTTTTGCAGCTTCTGCCATGACCTAGAAACATTACAATACGTTAATTAAAGGATCAAGTTATTGTTGTTTTTCCTGTTTGTAAAGTATTTATAGCAGCAAGTCAACTTTGATTATCATAATAATTAATTTCCCCATACCTTTTCCATGTTTCTCTTCTCTGCAGTCGCCTGGATGCGAACCATATTACCACAGTCCCAGACGACAGTTTTGAGGGCCTCCAGCAGCTGCGCCACCTCTGGTTGGATGACAACAACCTGACTGAGGTCCCCATCAGCTCTCTGAGACACCAGGCGAACCTTCAGGCTCTTACCTTGGCACTCAACCGCATCTCGTACATACCAGACAACTCCTTTGCAAACCTGACCAGTCTAGTTGTGCTGTAAGTTATATTTAGCTGTGCTCTATTTGTGGTTTAGAATGAAAACCGGAATTGTGTACAGTACGGTATTTAACATCAGCACTCAAAAAATCTTAAAAACACCCACAAGACAATTTTTGTGACACCACGTCGTGACACTATGAGTCACTGGATTCATTCCTTCTAACATTATTGAGACATTTACACACCATGGTATCTCATCAGACATCTTTAACAGAGTCCTTAAAGTGAACTTCTCCCCAGCAGTCAGGTTACATTAGCATACAGTCCTTTTAGACATACACTAAATAACTCAGCAGGAACAACCTGCTGGTATACTTTTTTAAAAGCTTAATTAACCAGGCGCGCTGACTGACTGAGAACATTCTGGTGTTTACTGAAATGACCTGAGGGAGTAGCAGCAGAAATGAAAGTCATTGGGTGTTAAGTAGAGGAGGATATTTCTCAAGTTGAAAGCTAACACATGCAGATTCTCTGCAGTGTGACTAAACAGTTATAGTTTAATGTGCCTTTAGCCTCTGAGCCATGGCTTGTTAGTACTGGATGGACATTTTTGAGGTTAATGTTTATAGTTGTTCTTTTGTCTGATTAACTTATTGAAATGTCCCCTGTACCTGACTGCATAGATCTCAATCCAGTCAGTAAAATACGACTGTACTGCTGGTCCTCCCCTTTAAATTAAAGAACCTGCGATTCCTTTTTCGTTTTCATAAATCACCCGCTCTCTTCTGTCACCACAAATCAACGTTAAGTACCTCTCCTTGTGCTCTGTTCTGTTTCCTCTGAGCGTCTGCAAATCAGATTCCAAACACAAACACACTGTAGTATTTATTTCCACAGCTTACAGTTAATAAGTCAACAAAACGGGCTGCTGCTCATGCCCCGCTGTGCGTTTGCACGCAGGCACTTTAGCAGCGAAATGTGCCATTGGGGGCTGAATTTGAATGTTAATGACACTTCACGAAAGTTGCTCTACTCCGAGCGTTAATATAAAATGAAGATTATCTCGTTGTTTTATGCGCGGTGAAAAATGCTGAAACGTTTCACGAGAGGAACTTTTACATATGTGGTGCATTACGAATGTGGGGGATTGTTCCAAACGTAGATATTTTTCTCTGCTCACATAAACAACCGCACAGACACACGCATCAAGTGGTACTGCTGCAGGCTTAGTATAAACAGATCAGGATAAACAGGAAGAAAAGACCTTAAATCTATTAGGAAAGGAAGCCTTCTGTATATACACATACAGCACAGACCCCTGATTCACATATCTAATTCTGGAAAGATTTGTAAGACGTTTTTTTAGGACTGAAATAAACCCCATGATGAATTTGAAAGATTAGTTTTTATCTGTCGCCGTATGAAAGTCTCACAGATGTGTGTTTGCTTTTCCAGGCATCTCCATAACAACAGAATTAAGGAGATAGGAGACAACTGTTTTGCCGGTCTCGTAAACCTGGAGACTCTGTAAGTGCACAGTCACACAGTAGTTGACTTGTGTGTGTGAGTGTGCATGTGTGTGTGCGGCTCAGTTTATGTGTGCTAACAGCTCCCCCACCCACCTCTGCTCCGGTCCTCCAGACATCATTGTGTCCACTTCCGCCTTTAATTGCTCTAGGATAAATAGAGCAAAGTACATGATGCTTATCAAATCTGCCCTCCCACTGTTCACTTCCTCCTGCCACACAGCCATGAAAAATCTCTTGGTGACAGACGTACCTAATGACAGACAGCTACTGTACAAAACACAGAGCTTTAAGGGAGACTAGGGATGTCCTGTTGCATGTCTGTGAAGGTTCTCAGTCATCCAGGTGAATCTAAACTTAATCCAAAGGGCAATTTATGCCTTGTGGATTAAGGTGAAAAATATCAAACCAAGCACCTACTGATACTCAGGCTGATCCCGTGTTTAAATTACACAACATTGAGACAAAGGACAGTGGACACTTAGCCACATGTAGACCTATTTTAAAAGTAGTAAAAGCAAAGCTCCCTCTGTCCCTAGCATGATTAAACAGTAAAACAGCAGCATCTTGTTCCCTTAAAAAAACAGGTTAAAATGACTCTCTGACTGTCAGTGTGGATACTGTGTTAATTAATCTGTCGGTCTTCTGTTTATTTTGCCCCTTCTCCTTTATTTTGTGTTCAAATGGTAATCAACAATAATAATACAATATTTGAACTGCTTATTATTGATGTCATTTATCAAGTAAGCATGCCAAACATTTGTCTTTTTCAGGTTGCACAGATGTAAAGATTTGGTGCTTTCCTCTGCTTTTTTACATTATATAATGATTAATGCAATAATCATGAACTGCAGACCTAGCTACCTGTAGCATAGTGAGTTAAGAACAAGAATCAATGTTTTAACAGAGTGCAGTGGGGTATTTTGTTTCATACTTGCATAGTACAGTAGACTTGGTATATATTATCAAGATTATATAATTATGTTCAGTATTTGTACTGGGCTTGATCAGTAATAATAACCCTTAAAAACGTCGTCATTCAAGGCTGCCTTGAATATTTAGTATTAAGGATTACAGAAATGCTAGATTTAAGTAATTAGTGTGTGACACGAGACACTCCTATGAACAGTGCTTAAATGTAGGCAATTTGCCTGAATGTACCATTAATCAGTTTGCTTAAGAGGCATAGATTTGTTTCGTCAAATGCAGGAATAATCACCAACTTCCTGTTTGTCTCTCTCTCTCATCCTAGAGATCTTAACTTCAACAACCTGATGGTTTTTCCCAAAGCAATCGAGGCCCTGCCCAAACTCAAGGAACTGTGAGTATATCGTCCTGTTTCTCCTCCACCGAGAGAAACATTTAAATTCAGTTTGCTGGTCAGAGCATGAAGGAGAAATTGTCAAAGTACTAATTTTGTGTGGACAGAAAGTTCCTTTTCACAAACAGGCACATCGGGTCAAAAATGTAGATGTGTCCTATTTTTCATAATATTATTGAGTCATTATTTATCTGAGCTCTTATCTAGAGGAGGAGATGATGAAATAGAAAAATGTATTGTGTAATCTTTTGCAACTTTTTTTCAGCATCTGTGCTATTATTTTGAAGGCTAAAAAAATATTATGACATATATATATATATATATAATATATTATATACATATAAACTAATTATTATTTACTGGTTTTAAAGGATTATTAATATAAATGTACAGACCTTGATTTCTGTAGCTGACATTGAAAGTTCATTGGCATATTTTATTTTTGTGCTTGATTTGCTTGAACTGTTTTTAAATCATTACTTTAGGTGCATTTTGTTTTTGCACGTCTTTATGCTGTCTCCTTGACCTTCTTCCTGCAGCGGGTTTCACAGCAACGATATTGCTTCCATACCTGAAGGGGCCTTCCATAACAACCCCCTGCTGAGAACCATGTAAGGTCAAACTCCCCCACTGAGTCTGTGACACTACTCAGAAGCCAACATAGCACACTAATAACTCAAATTTGCACAAATGCTTCCATGCATAATGAATTGTTAGCCTTCTCACAAGCACACATGCCTGTGTGCTGATACGAGTGTGAGGCTTCAGTAGATGAATGTCCAGAAGATGGTGCCATTCTCGCATAGTAAATGACTTGAGTTTGAACTCTTCCCCCTCTGCTCCTGCTGCCCTCACAGACATCTCTATGACAACCCTCTGTCCTTCGTGGGCGCTTCAGCTTTCCAGAATCTGTCCGACCTGCACTCCTTGTAAGTCCCACTGACAGGCACAACATGTCAAAAAAAGCAAATTTGGCGGGTTGTAAAGGGTTCTTCAGTCTTATTTGATTATAACAACTTATGCTTTGACGTGTGTGTCACAGGATGCTGCGTGGGGCCAGCATGATGCAGGACTTCCCCATCCTCACGTGGACTAACAACCTTGAGAGTCTGTGAGTAAATGTGGATGCAGCATCTGTTCCTGCTCGTGCTTTTGTCTGTCTCGGAAGTGACTGATTAGGTCTTTTATTTTCAGGACCCTGTCAGGAACAAAGATATCGTCCATCCCTGCTGATCTTTGCGATGATCTTAAGTTGCTTCGGACGCTGTGAGAGACTATTCCTTTCTTGTCATATGTAGTAGTTTTTACAAATAACAAATATTTAACAATTAACTGTACTTGCTGAACATTTTAGCTAATTAGAATTTGTCCAAAAATGTTGCATTTTAGAAAAGTGTACACACCATGAAGGAGGGATATTCATAGACCAACTGTAATATGAAAACTCAAAGCTGTGCAATTGTTGAAGCTGTTTGTTTCGTCCATCAGAGACCTGTCCTACAATGAGATCAAGGAGCTACCCTCTCTTCTGGGCTGTGCTCGGTTGCAAGAGATGTGAGTTTTTAACATGCAGAAGTCGCTTCACATATAATTTCAGACAAGGATGTGAAGCATAAAAGATTTTTAAAGATTTAAAGAATGTCATGTAATAACAAACGATACCAAAAGGTCCTCATCTGCTTGTTTGTAATCGGTTAAATTCTTGTTTTTCAATCTACAGAAGCTTTCAGCACAACCACATTCAACAAATAGACAGGGACACTTTCCAAGGTCTCTCTGCTCTGCGTTTGCTGTAAGTCCAGTCAGTCACACACACACACACACAAAGTAACACACTCAGTATCAGTTTGAAAGCTGTAAAAACAAATGTTTATAGCCTGAGTTGTGATTCCACACAGAGACCTGAGTAGAAATGAAATCCGAGTCATCCACAGAGACGCTTTCCTCACCCTCACCACGCTCACCAACCTGTGAGTACGACCCGTGTGTTATTGCGTTCACCATAATGAGCACAGAGCTCCAGCCACATATCATAGTTTGTTTGACTGTCTGACTTGTGCAGTATAAAAACGTGTGTTTAATATTTTTTCACAGAGACCTGAGTATGAACTCTCTGACTGTGATTCCAACCACTGGACTGAGCGCGCTCAGTCAGTTGAAACTCTCAGGGAACCCGCAAATGAAAAATGTGCTTACTGGAAAAAACCTGCCCAAACTCAGGTGAGGAAGAACTTCTGCTGTCTACTGTCACCTTCTGTTCTGAAGTGATGAGGAGAGGATGTAGAAAACATTTGTTTCCAGACATGGACCTTTGTTGCATGTGATACCAATCTCTCTCTTTTCAGCTCTCCTCTGTCACTTTAGTAAATGCACAAAATGACAAGTAGTTCTTGTGATTTATTCAAAGGTAAAAGAAAAAACAAGCCATGTTAAAATGGAATGATAAATAATTTGAGTCGTAGAGAAGAAAATGTATCAGATAAGATACAGTATTGCAATAAATCTCAATGTTTTTTACAAGTCATAAGTTCGATTCAGAAACAGTTAAGGCTGATCTTTGAAGCCTGATTTTCTAGCCATCTACTAAGTTGAGGAATTCAGGCTTTTCTGAAGAGTGTCTTCTCTGGTGCTGTTGCAGTCAGCCATTTAACAGGCTTATTATCCAAACCTTTTTTTCACTGGGTTTTCAGAAAAGAAGGTGAATTTTTTTTTTTACTTTTTAGAATATATCACACATTTCTTTTTATGCATTTCCTGATCGTTTAAACTGCATTAAATGCCTCATATGAAACTATTTTTGCACAAAGACAAACTACATTTTCTCATGATCTGATCTGTGCAGTGATTTAGAATCTAAAGCACAGAAGCTGTAACATAAAGACAAACACTCTGAAGATGTAGAAAAACACAGTAGTTGAGTTTTTGGTGAAGTAAGGAAACAAGAACTAATAACTAATTTGGTAGTGAACAAAAAGTGTACTACACTGACTGACAGACTGACATAATTACAGACACAAACTCCACCTATTCTCTTGCCTTTAATGAGAAAACCTTCTGAATCTGTTTTTCCTCAGTTGTAGGTACTCTATGGAAACATCTAAATATTATTAACAGAAAAAAAATCACAAGGGCCTAATAACCGCAGACAAACACATAATTTCTACCTTTCCCAGTATGGTATTAACATTATGGACCATCTGTGTTTTCCACACAGGACTTCAGCAGGATGTTCACAGCCTTTCTAAACAATTACTGTTTGTTTGTAGGTCCATCTCTGTCCCGTACGCCTACCAGTGCTGCGCGTTTGTCGGATGTGACTCAATGACGAGTTCTTCTGAGGAAAGTGATGTAAAGAAATCTACAGGTGGGAATGCTGCTTGCTTTTTCCTTGGAACAGTTGACGTGTTTGCTAAACCTTATTTTTAGTACATAAAAGCAGCAAAAAATGTAGACTGATATTTTTTAATAAGCCTTCAGGTACAGAAACACGCTGACGGCCTTCTTTACTCCCAAACTTCTTTACTTTTCTTCTTTTTCTAATTTTAACTCAGTCAGGCCTTCATTTTTTTTAACTGATCACTGATTACGTAGTGCAAATAATTTCTTTTGTGTGAACACTTTTAATGTATTTTATTGCATTAAATAACTTTGCTACATTTCCACCTTAAATGTTCATGAAAAAGTTAAAGAATGAAAATTTAGCAAAAGCAAAAAAATGTCCATCTCTGTGCACATGATCTGATTCATGACCATTATAACTGTTATTCAAAAGCTGATCAACCATCTTTAAATTAGTCCAAGCTGGTAGTAAAATATAAATATATTACTGTTTAAAATTAACCATCTTTAATAATCACTATGACATGGTGACATGAAATCACTTTCAGAGACTAGATAGTGTGTTTATATTCTTGGACAATTAAAATTGTCATAATTAACCTTTTTTATTGATATTTTATAAGAATGACAAATGAGGGATTTCAAACTAATGCAGTTATTTACATACATCCTTATATTGTACCAAAATGTTTTATTTTATAAAGCTACATTTTTGGATTTTTAACATTATTTTTTTTGTTTGTTTTTTTATTTCAGGTGGGGAGGATGTGGAAAGAATCTCAATGATTATGCATTGTTCTCCATCACCAGGTGAGTCATTACACATCTTTCATATTGTGTCATATTTCATATTGTGCGTTGACATCGACCAACCGATGCCAAAGTTCTTTAAAATGTAACTTTATAAATCACTTGTTAAATACATTTTATTTCTGCTTTCAGGAGCCTTCAAGCCTTGTGAGCACCTGCTGGGTAACTGGATGATTCGTCTGACGGTCTGGTTCATCTGCCTGGTGTCTCTGATCTTTAACAGCCTGGTGCTGGTGGCCACCTTCTCCCCCTCGCACCGAGCTGCAGGCCACTCCCACTCCTTCTCTCCGCCGCTTTCTCCAGCCAGGATGCTGATGGGGCTGCTGGCCCTGGCCAATCTGCTCACAGGCCTGTATGTCGCTGTGCTGACCGTGCTCGACGTTGCTACGTGGGGCTCCTTCGCTGAGTTCGGTGTGTGGTGGGAGATGGGGCCCGGCTGTCAGATCACAGGAGCTCTGGCTGTCTTCTCTTCAGAGTGGGCGGTCTTGTTACTATCACTGGCGGCAGTGGAGCGCAGCGTGGCAGTGCGGACGATTCTCGGGAAAGTAATGATGTCACCGAGGAGGAATGGAGGCAGCCATCGCGGGTGCTGGAGAGGAGACCGACGCTTCAGCCTGGCTGCAGGACTGCTGGGACTGCTGGCTGCTGTTGGAGCCTGCCTGCCTCTCCTGACCTCCAGCGACCGCTCTGCCTCTCCCCTCTGCCTGCCCTTTGCTGGTGGTGAGAGTCCGGCACTGAGCGTCACAGTCGCTCTGGTGTTGCTCAACGCGCTGGCTTACCTTTTCACTGCAGCTGTGTACACGCAGCTGTACTGCTATCTGGGCCGGGTGGAGCTGGCAGATCCAGAGCAGACGGGCGCCCTGCGACATGTGGCCTGGCTCATCTTCACCAACTGCATCTTCTTCTGCCCTGTGGCAGCTTTCTCCTTCGCCCCGCTCTTGACTGGCTCTACAGCCGGAGGCCCTGAGATCGCTAAGTCTGTTACCCTCATTTTCTTCCCCCTGCCTGCCTGCCTGAACCCGGTGCTGTACGTGTTCTTCAGCCCGGCCTTCAGGGAGGACTGGCTGAGACTACGGGGCCGTGGAGGTTTGAGCAGGGAGGTGAAGGCTTGTGCTGACAGTCACATGGATGATGGCGGCGGAGGGTCGGAGCTCACAGACGGGGGCTCCTCCACCCACCTGGGCTTTGACTGCGGGATGTACTCGCAGCTTTGTGGAGAGACAGTTGTGTGCGAGCAGTGCGAGGCAGCGCTGCATGCCAGGACCTGCTCTTCCCCCTCGTCCTCCTCAGTCTGTAGACACTTGGTGAAGTCTCACAGCTGTCCCACCCTCTTGGCAGGAGCTGCACTGTGCCAGCGCGCCGAGGGGTTTTGGGCAGACAGCGGCACACCCTCTGCTCAGTCTGAGTACGCCGACGAGGGGGACTCGTTTGTGTCGGACAGCTCGGACCAGGTTCAGGCCTGCGGCAGAGCGTGCTTCTGTCAGAGCAGAGGCCTCCCTCTGGTACACTACTCATACAACATACCTCGAGTCAAAGACTAAGGACTCTTCAGAGCTCCACATGTGAATTTAGATTCTACAAGATTATATAAACATTTTTATATCAGACAAAACGTGCCAATCACCCTGCTAAAGACTTTTCAGAGAGCACTTATGTTTGTAATTACTGTGTGAACAGAGATGCAACCAATCATTTAAAGGGAACTTAGTATGCTTTTGAACTTAGACCATTTCCAAGTGAGCTGATCTCAGCGCATCATGCTACAAACTGGTCGACAGAGGATCATGCAAAGCAAAAATCTTGCCACCAGTGCCTGCCTCTTGCTTTTGAGTGGATGTCACGATGTTGCGAGCCTCAACGTATGTGTCAAAGATTTTGTGACTTCCCGGTTTCACCTGATCTTATAAGCTTTTAATTTGTAATTGTTAAACATCTTTTGATTGTTTTTTAACTTCTCCACAGCAACTGTTGATTTTATACTCTGATTTATTTTTTTACATAAATGTAGCAAATGTAATAATCATCCTAGACTTTCTGCGTGAATGTAACTTCAGCCAACGGGGAGGGGATAATGTAACGTCGGCAATAACTTCTGCCCTGCCTGCCTGTGATCGTAATCTACCGTGAGAATGGTTGGAGTAAATGCCAGTCTATAATAAACACTTCTTTGCTTTGAGACTAAGAATGTGATAAAAGTAGCAGATATCACTGTTTAAGCAACAACTCTGCTGGGTGGTGGTGAAAGATGTTATTTATTGTTTGAGCAGCAGGAGCGGAGACGATTTCAGGTGTATGACAGGTGGCCTTTGAATGATGATTATACACAACAACCCAAGCATTCATCAAAACAACAGCAGCTCTCTTTGTTCAATTCCTCTACAGAAAACTAGCACTCGCACAGGTTTAGGTCATTACTATAATTATTTTTAAATCTGGGCCTTATTTTCTGAGTTTTTGCCTTCAAGCTGTTTGGTTTGGATCAGACTTTAATTCTCAACTGCAGAGCGACATATTTTATTTGTCACCAGGCCAAGAGACACATCAAACACAACAAAACGCTTAAATGAGACCTGCTTTTATCTGATGCTCACATTATTTTTGGCTCACAGAACAATTGTTGACTCTTTGCTGTATTGAGTACAGTGTGTGGGCCCTGCGTTTAAAACTGTTTTATAACTTTTATATCTTTATAACGACTGAAGGAATAATTTTGGAAAATAAGATTATTTGCTGGCTTTTGTGAAAGCTTTATACCACCTTTAAAATGTCTTTAGGCTTTATGTGAAGCTACAGCCATCAGCTAGTTAGCTTAGCTTAACTAGCATAACATTTGGAAGCAGGGGGAAACAGCTAGCCTGTTTAAACAATTCAAAGCCTGAATGAAAAGTTGATGTATGGATTATGTTACCTTCCAACAGACTTTTTTTATTCCTGTTTTCAGACTTTGTGCTAAGCTAACATAAGCTAAGCTAACAGACTGCTCGTGTAGCTCCATATTTAGCATACAGATATGAGAGTGGTGTGGCTTTTCTATCTAACTCTGGGCATGAAATAAAACAGAAATTTGGTGACCACAAAAACAAAGTGCAAATGTAAACTATCCAAACAGACCGTTTTCACACTAGTTTAACTAGTGACAGAAGAGTAATAGCTGGCGTATGTTTCTGGTTGATTTACAGCTTATCATTAAACATCATTTCACTTGTGAGCAGCAAGTTAAACACACAAATACCGTCCAAGTTAAACACCTGAATGTAATCCCACTAACATGATGTGAGTGCAGCGCTAGACTGGCAGCCAGCTGAGTCAACAAGAAAGTGCACGAGCATTGCCAAAAAAGCATGAAATGGAACATTGAAATTGAAATGTGGGTAATTATTATTCTACCACAGATATTCAAAGAACCTGCAGTGTGTATTTTCATTGAAAGAATTTTTTAGGAGTGAACTAAATGGCCAAAGTTTGATCGGAATAAATGGGCATGATGGTGCAAAAAGAGGAAAATAAGGCCTGTGTTGAAAATAAGTGGAACTTTAATTCTCTGCCTCCGCTGTCTTTCCTGCACCCTACTGAATGTTAATTTCAAACACTAAGTAAGAGCGTTATTATATTTTTCGTACATTAATGCAGATGTGTTTTCACCCTGAGAGCTGAGCTGTGTGAGACTGCGTGTGCGACTGTGTGTGACGGGGCATTGACTGATGTTTGGTGTGATGGTGCATGACTGTACACATTAAGGTGGATACACCCTCGGAGCATGTATCCACAAGTGCACGTCATGTGAGCGCTCAGGAATTTAGCCAATGTAGGGAATCGTTTTCTGCCACCAACAAGACGTTCATGTCTCCGTATAATGCACCATTTAATTTAATCTTTTGGGGCTTTGTTGTCGTTTAGGAACTGTCTCGACTGGGTGTGTAAACTCTTGCACCAACCAAAATGTCCGTTGATTGTTTTGAGATGTCCCATCTGGTGAAAATGTACAAACCTTTTTAGTAGTTTGGTTGTTTTTTTTTTGTATTTTTTGTAAATTATTTGAAAAGGAAAAGTAATCAAGAATGGGATGCTAACTAAGGAAGCTACCTCCTCTACTGTAGTGGCTACCAGCAGTGCTTTGTAAAAGACAAGTCTGTTTTTCATGTGTTGTTATTCTGTGTTCGCCTTCCGGGCTTCATGTTGACACTTTGTGTTGTACATCATAATTTTAGACAGATTATGGGAGGAATCTATGTACTGTATACTGTGATTTTTTTTAACCAAACTATAAACTATTAAATTTGTGTTTTATCTTTTATAGATACAAACTTGCAGAATGATACAGATTATAAATCTCACTTAACTTCAGTTCAAATTAAATTTTATTTGTAGTTATTCATGTGAGATCTCCCCGAGGTGTTTTATTCTGTTAGAGAAAATAATTCTGTTAATTGTGAATGAATAAAATCAGAAGAACACAACCATTTTTATTTACCTGTGTAAAGATCTTCTGCTTTATCCCCATGTCCACTCAAAGGAGACTTTACCTTGGAGGCGAATTAAGTATGAACTTAATGAGGACTTTTCCATCTTACAAAACTGAGTACCACCAAATCCATGAAATCATTATATTCAAGTAAAGATAATTCAGATTTTTGCTCAGAAAAATGTCCTGAAATGCTGTTTTTCGAATGTCAGTCATTCTATTACTTTTGTCGTAGCTGAATTATTAAAAACAATTGAATGGGTTGCCATGAAATGATGTCCTGATGTCAGGGTTCTCAGAGGATGAATCCTGATACTTCACTGATCCCATGACTTGTCCTCTAACGCCATCCTGAGGTCAAAATTTACATTTACCGTGTGAAATATATCAACATGGTCAAAATAGATTTGACGAAAACTTTGCACGGACTTCAACACTTCAAAGACTTGACTTACTAAGTGAACTAAAACGATCTCAACAACTATTAAATAGCCATGAATGTGAATATGTCCTCCTCAGGATGAACAGTAAAAAGTCCCAGTAATTTTCCATCTTGTCAGCCATCAACTTCACTTCAATTAAATGCTTCTTTTTATAATAATTAATAATTTAATTCATTTAATTTTTTTTGCCTTTATTGATAGGACAGCTGAAGAGAGAAAGGAGATTTGGGGAGAAGAGAGTGGGGACCGACATGCAGTAGAGGGCCGAGGGCGGAAGTGGAGCCTGTGGCTGCTGCATTGAGTACTGTAGCCTGGATACATGGTGCGCCTGCTCTACCAACTGAGCTAAACCAGCGCCATAAACACTGTTTTATATGGAAAAGCCTTTAAAACGAATGACATTCCAATCAGTCTCAGTTGTATTTTGTGTTGAGTGCTAATTATTAAAGGCTAACATGCTAACATGCTAAAATAGGATGGTCAACATGATAAACATCATACCTGGTAAACACATGAACCCAAAAGGGAAACTAGATGGCATGTTGGATTTGGAGCCTGTTTTTTTATTTCTACTTACTTGCAGCACAAATAGAGCACTAAAGCACGATGTTGAGGTACTAACTACTACTTACTTATACTTGTAGTATTTCAATTATATGCTACTTCTACACTACATTTCAGAAACTTTGCACTTTTTTCTCCACTATTATTTATTTGACTGCTTAGTGTCCAGTTGTGTTGCAGATTCACATTATTAATAGAATATATAATAAATAAATTATAATATATTTTCAGTACCTTCACCAGTACAGTGTGAGCGTGCACTCTAATGGCTACAAAATACTTTAGCTATCACGTTTCCTAAAGAACATTTGTCCTGCTGCAGTTTAACTTGTAACAGAATATTTAATGTGGTATCTGGCTACTTCCTCACTGCTGCTTATGTTAGCATTTAGCTCACAGCAGCACACAGTGCAGCCTCACAGAGCTGCTGGCTGTAGACTCAGTCTTGTGAAAGTATTTTCAGTGGGAGCTGCCCGTGGAAACATCATTTTAAGGTCAACATTTTTCCTCTAAATGTTCAACTTTCCAAACCTAACCTGTAAAAGACCATGTGTGCCATTCAGAGGACTTTCCCTTCACCTTCAGCCACGAGGCTTGCTCTTCCCTGCTGGCTCCCGTCACTCGTGTAGTGAGCTGTAACTCTGTGATGAGTGAAGAACCTCTTGCAGACATGAAATGTGAGTCCTATCCAGCTTTGAACCGTGAAGCCTTTGCTCTTGTAATTTGTGGATTTTGGTGAAACCCTGTGTCACAACACCCGGTTGAAATGGACGTGCAGTCAGACATTCGTCATGTATGCTAATATGGGCGCAGTGATAAGTATCTGATCTGGGCTCACCCAGATCTGCTGCAGCTGTACGTTGAGAGGGCACAGGAAATATTTACATTGAAGGCATCAAAGGAATAACAGTGGTGTGATGTTACAGCAGCTCACCAGCATGTGTTCCTCTTCACTGACACAAGTCCTCGGAGGTAAGGGGACATTTCGGCTATTCCAGCCCCTCACACACACATCCTCCCCTCTGTGTGACATTAGGCCCATGCCTCACACCTCTGGCTTTAGTGCGGCTTTGAGACAATCAAACTAAGCCCTCGACAAGTCGCGTCCATTCCTCTGGACTTCTGAGTATCAGCGGGAATGCTTTCTGCGTATTCTGAATACCATGTACTACATCCGTCACGATGGCAGTTTCAGAAGCTGTAGTCCACTTGTACATTAATAACTGACTACACTGTAACACGTAACTGTAACATATATCACTGAATGAAATCACTCCATATTTAGTGTTTTGGAAGCACTTTTTATGCACACAAACCAATCAAAAAACAGTATTCCTCTTCCCTCTATTAACTGAGTAAATTAGATGAGTGAGAATCAGGACAAACAAAATCATAAATTACTTTCATAAATCCATAAATATTGACACTTTCTTGGAGATGAGTGCAGGATAGAGAGCTATAACATGATACATAAACACTAATACTTCCCTATTTAACAGCAACTTGTAGCATGACCCCGTTCAGTTCAGTAATCCAGTGATAAACATGACACCGACATTACAGTGAGGATTACAAGATGCAGGATGATTGCAGAAGAGGAAAGTGGTGCAAAAACAGAAAAAGGATGTGGGCTAAACAGTTTGTGATGCAGGTAAAGACATTTTTATGACAACAAACAGTCAACATGCAGGAGGCGATGGAGGCGATGGAGACGAAGCGATGCTCAGCGGCTCGAAACCTCTCACTTCTTATCGTCTTTCTTTTCTTCTTTTGCAATTTGAGCTGAAAGTCAAGACCACATGTTGAGACACAGAAACTGCAATAAATCAGTTGTACAAAGTTAAATTGGTAGCACAATATTTTAAACCAGTTACAAACTACATAGGACTCAGCAGTGTGTAACGATTAGTAGATTTAATTCACAGTAAAAAGAATGAAAAATATTATTCAAGCCTCCAATAACAGATTTTTTGTCCACTTGGGGGCAGCTGACACTAGTTGTAAGAATGAGATTGACATAATGTAATGTCCTACGTTTATATAGCAGCCCTCCTTTTACCTCTGTTTTTGGTCTCCACCACCTAAATACCAAATATCTGGCTCTTTAGCTGCTAAAATGCTCGACTATGTTCACACGCTAGTTGCTAAATTGTGAGTCTTTCGTAAGGTGCTTCATGGGAAGCAGATTTTTAGAGCCACAAGAGGAATAAGAAAGAGTCCATCGAAACAGTAAAATTGATGGCTTAAAAACCAAAACCAAAAGTCAGTAGAGCCGAGGGGAGCAGCAGGGTCTGATGAGAATCATGTAAGGGTTCATCACTATGAGTGACACCTTTATCTAACAGTCAACAAGTATTAATGTGATCCATTGTTAATTTGACATATTGATTGCAG
This sequence comes from Semicossyphus pulcher, assembly GCF_022749685.1. Taxonomy (NCBI): domain Eukaryota; kingdom Metazoa; phylum Chordata; class Actinopteri; order Labriformes; family Labridae; genus Semicossyphus; species Semicossyphus pulcher. The sequence continues at coordinate 14,112,735 of NW_027211603.1, forward strand.
CTCCTTTACAAACTCAGCCCTTTAAACGTCGCACATTTAAGCCCTTAAAATTTTCACCTTGAGTCAAAACATCGATGAAATAAGGAGGCGGCTAATGTGTACATCAGATAATTGTCCTTAAGCTCAGATGATTTGACAAATCCGTGTAAAGCATTTATCACGGTGTGGGGCGGAGCCGGGTGTTACCTGCGGATCAGAGGTCGGTTTGAAGCATGACGGGACAAAACATCAGTAAAGGTTTGGAAGTAAAAGAGGGAGGGAGACGCTCAGGGATCTATTTGAACCTTTAGAATAGATTCATTAATGCATGCTAACAACGCAGAGGCTTTAAACTCTGACATTATGCTGTTATGTTTGTGTTTGCTGTCACTATAGTTACTACTTCTAGTTTATAATACAGCTGTTAAACTTACTAGAAATGGGTTCTGTATTATGAAAGGAGGAAGTTACACGTACAGTTTTTTGCAACACTGTATTTTTTTCTCAACCTTCATTTCCTAATAATCTGATTTTGTTAGAATCAAAATAACCAAAGTTCCTTCCAGGAAACTACTTGGAAACAAGAAAAACCATAGAACTAACTTAAATGCTGCATGTTATTTTTAAAGGGTGAAAAAATGGGGGAAAGGATGGAGTGTCAAATTTGTCACAAAAAAAGAGAAAGAGCTTCTGTCTCTGCAGGATACTTACGGCGAACCTCCAGTTTACACTCCACTATGTCCTCTCCGCTGTCGTTGACGGCTTTGCACATGTACACTCCTCCGTCGAACAGGCAGGGCTTACGGATCTCCAGCGTCAGAACTCCCTGCTTACTGAGCATCCGGTACTTGGCTTCGTTTGTGATGTCCATCTTGTTCTTGTACCAGGTCACTTTGGGCTAACAAGGCAGGGCGGAGGATTACAGCATGTCGTTAATCACAATCAAGATGGCTGCATTTATATCTGATGGATACTGTTACACTGAGGATTGAGTGTTTATTACTCGCTGCTAATCCCCAAACGTCTGCATGAAGGGTGTGTGTGTGTGTGTGTGTGTGTGTGTGTGTGTGCGTCATAGGGTTATATGTAGGTTTCTGTTGCTTTGGGGTATTTTTCCATTGATTTTATTTTTGTTGTGTGTAAAATGATGAGAAAATTGTCCGTGAGTTGGACTTATTTTTTACAAAAGTTTCTCCCTTTAAATGTATATTATGCTTGTAGTCTTTTTTAAACTGCATCAGTATGGAGTTATTTCCCTATCTTTATTGAAGAGCGTGTTTTTTCATTTTAAGAGCATGACTGATTGATTTTGTAAAACTGCTTTTGCGCTCAAATCTTTGTGCTTGGATTTGCTCCTTTTATGCTCAAAATGTATGCTTGCACTCAAAAACTCCTGCATCGACGAGAGTCCGGTGTGCTGTATGTCTTCGGTGTGTTAAACTGGTGTATAAACAACTGACCATTTGTTCTGAAAGTCGTAGAAAAAAGCAAGTTATACATTTATGGTAAAAAAACACGGTTTAAGGAGTAACCGCTCGTACGGGACGCTCTAAAAAGTAAAGCTGACGCACTGACAACGAGTAGCGATGACGTTATTGGTCGACTCTGTACTTGGTTTCCTATTGGTTGGGGAATTTTGACAGGTTTTGTGCATCTAAAAAATCAGAGAGTAGAGAAGAAATCCAAGAGCGGATGTTTCACAATCGTGCAGAAGAGGCCTGAGTGAGAGGACAAGGGTTGAAGCTGGAGCGCGGGAAATTTGTGCAAGCAACAATATCTGCAAACATACATTTTGAGCAGGAAAGGAGCAACAGTGAGCACAAACAGGGGCTATCTGAGCGCAAAAACAGAACACGTATATCTTTTGCACACCTAATGACCGCTCTTACCTTTGGTATGCCTCTGACGGAGCAGCTGAGGGTGGCGTTGTATCCTGCGATGATGGACCGGTTCACGAGAGGATGTGTGAACTTGGGAGCCTCTGAGAAGTCGTGTTCTTTGTGTGAGGGCGGCTTGTAGGCGATACCTGAGCAGACAACTTTCCTCAGTGAGAACATAAAATCAGAACTGTGTTGTGTTAGCTATATATGTGCAGCCAGAGCCCACCTGTTTTCTGGATGTAAGCGCTGTCCTTCGTGTTGCAGGGATCCGGGCTGAGGCCCACCAGGTTGATGGCGTAGGCTCTGAAGATGTACTCGTTCCCCATGATGAGGTCAGACACCACACAGTTGGTTCTCCTGTACTGATCAACCACTGTGTACCACTCCTACATATGACACACAAAAAGATTTTTTTCCCAGTTCTTCATTGGTTTATATTTACAGGAAGGTGACAATCTTATTTGACTTTCTAAATACCTTCATAAACCTGTGATAGTTTAGAGTTAAATGTAATTATTTAGGTACAAAATAGGACAGATTTAAGCTACACGTCTCACAGGTACACAGAACATTGTCATTGGTAACATGATAATCAACCTCCCTGAGCTTTCTATACAGACATGCGAGTGAAATTAATTTGATCTAATAATGAGCTCAGTGAAACATGAGCCATCAGCAGAACAATGGCCCTGCGTCACAGCACAGACAATCCGGACCGGGTCAAGGCTACGAGGATAAGATTAGGACATTCCTGCTCCACATTTTTCCTGGAAGCTCGAGTTGGAGGATGGTGCCAGTTGAAGCTGTTGCCAAACGGCCCATAATGCATCACTTCTGGCAGTGGAGGAGACTGTATGCTCAACATTGTCTGGTTATAGTATATATGTCACAAGGGAGGCTGAAATATCCCTCTGTGTCCATGCAGCGTTCGTCCCTCCACATGTTCAGACACTCTTAACACAAGGAGACGGTTTTCTGTAAAGTGGATAAACTACCAGCAGAGGCCTGTCTTCAGCTTCATTTAAATGAAATAAGATAACATAAGTAGTTTTGTTGCTGGTGCAGACTCACCATTGTCTTCTTGTCGGCCTTCTGAACGCAGTATCCACTTATTTCACAGTTCCCGTTGTCCTTAGGCGGCTTCCACTCGAGAGCCACATTGAAGCCCCAGACATCTATGATCTTCAGAGCCTCAGGGGGTCCGGGGAGATCTACAGAGGGCAAATATGATTAACTGTCTGCTGGCATTAGCACTGCATGGTTAGAGCGACTCTCTTGATTGCTGTTTACAGTGACTGCATTCATTCCTGTTAATACCCACAGCAGCTCTGCACGTGTTCAGTCCTGCTTACCAACAATCTGCAGCGTGATACTCGCCGTGTCCTCCACGTTCTCGATCTCCACCTGGAGATCGTACTTCCCCGAGTGCTTCCTGTCCGTCTTACGGATGAAGAGGATCGTGTCCACCTCGCTGTTCCTCACGTTGGCGAATGTGGGGCTCAGGGGCTCCCCGTCTTTGCTCCATGTGACCTTTGGCCTGGGCTTACCCTGCAGGACCACCGAAGACAAAGAAAGAGCGAGTCAGTTTATGAATCACAGATGAACAAAAAACTACCCTGTAGCCTGTTGTTCAGTCTGTCACTACAACGCTTTAAAACATACAGAAAAATCTCAATGACTTGTGGACTGACTGACATGAAATCTGGTATAAATATTCATGGTTCTCAAAGGATGAATTCTGATGTCCTTGGTGATGCCAGATCTTCTCTTTAATGCCACCAGAAGCCCAGATTTCCTCTCCCCCAGCTGTTTCTCTGTTAAGGTGCCTTTCAACTTCTTAGCTATCCAACTCGGGCAAGGAGATTTGAAAAGTTAAAGGGATAGTCCACATTTTTTTAGGTGGGGTTGTATGAGGTACTTATCAACAATAAGTGTACTACGTACAGTAAATAACAGTCAGCACGGCCCGTGTTAGGAGAAGCCGGCTGGAGCTCCTACACGGAACTCTAAGCTAAGCACCGCTGCAGACAGGGTCAAGAGTGCCACGTTATTTGGCCACTTAAACTGAAATGTTTGTTTATATGTACGACTCTTAAGTGTTCGCTGTATTTTAGTTTTCTGTCACCGCTTCACACTGACGTCGGACAGCCTTTTTCCTATGCACTATATCTACACTGCACAACGGCCCTGTAAACCTGCGCATGCCGGGTAAAATACCTACGCAAAATAATTCACTTGTGATCTTGAGATAAAGGCATCCAAAATATAATCCCAGCAATTCATAGCTTCCGCACTTTGATGCTTTGTAGTTTAATTCATTTATGAACAGTTTTTATGCATCGTTCCAGTTCAACGCTGATGTCTGTACTGTATAAAGACATACGTGCAGCATTGTGTGTTTGTGATTGATTTCATGTATTCTGCACCTGAAATGGAATCATAAGGTTCACAGTGTCTCCAACTTTCTTGACCAGAGTCTGGCGGAGGTTTCTGGGGAGCCAGATTTTAGGACGTTCTGTGAAGAAAAAGCGAGCAAAGTAAGAGGCATGTCCAGGACCGACAAACAGGAGAGAGTTTAATGTTTGGCTTGATGAGAATAAAGTCTTGTCGTGTCTCATGAAGGACCAGACTGGAAGCAGCAGAAAGATGTCAAAAGTATAAAATGTATAAATACTGACGCATGATCTCTCTGATGGTGACGGGTTGAGCCAGAGTGGTGGGAGCGCTGGGTCCCGCCATGTTGAAGGCTCGGACACGGAACTGCAGCTTGTCTCCGGTGGTGAGACCTCTGACGACCAGGGTGGTCCTGTCAGTCAGACCCTGCATGGCTGGAATCCATTCGTCCGCTGAGAACGGGAAACACAACAAGTTAAAATGACTAAATAAACTCGACTGTTGCAGCAAGTTAAAAATAAAGACAAGGAACAAGCCTCTATTTTGTTTATCATCAGATGTGTATGATCCTTTCTCTAACTGCCTATAGTTTGAAGTATTCTGACTCTTCTGTTTGGGCTGTTTGGGAAGCTGTACACATCAGTACAACTGAGATTAATGTGACTCAAATAACTTGATGTTATACGCTATAAAAACCTTCCTTATCACAAGCATGCAGGCCTGCAGCTCCAGCACTTACTGCCCTCCTTGCAGTACTCGACCCCGTAACCCTCGAGTTCAGCCGAGCCGATCCTCTCAGGCGGACGCCACTTCAGCGAGATGGAAGTGTCGCTGATGTCCTCCACGCTCAGTCCGATGGGCTCACTCGTAGGGGCTGATGGGAGGCAGAGGGCGGATAGATGAGCCCGTTAGCCAGTTAAAGCTTTAATGAAATATATTCAGAATGAATCACTGAACGAGTGGATGAACCTGGTGAGGAATTAACAAATTATGTCAAGTAACACACACCCTCACTGAGCTTTATAACAGAAAACAGTTGGTACACTGCTATTAACACTTAGCTATCCCTTGTTCCACTGCAGCAGCATTCTCTAATATTCACTTCATGGTTTCAACATACAGTATATACAGCATCTTAAAGCAGTTTTCAGCTGGTTATGAAACAGACTTTTTAATGCCTAAACACTGCATCAGACGAGGCGATTGACTCTGTGCTGCCAAATCAGCCTTTTTTTTAGATTTTCCATGGCAAAGATTTACAGCAGGTGATATGTTAAACGCCACTTAAGCATTTACAGGACAATATCAGCAAAGAGATAAGAGGTATGGCTTCGTCCACAGGGGGCGCCAAAATTAACACAAACGTAAAGTTCCTCACAGGAGCTTTAAGGAACCAGCATTAAATGAAGGCTGAGACTTACAGTCTGAAAAACATAATGAGCACAGCAGAAGAAAAAGAAAAGACATAAAGCAGACAACAAAACTATGACTTTATTTCAGCATTATTTTCAATATTATTATACCTGGGCCAGGGCCACCCCCCCTACACACAGGTCTGTATGTGACTGACTCACTGAAAAGAGTGAGTGACGTTACTTTCACAGCCGTAAAGAGAGAGAGTTGCGACATCGCAATGGCGGATCATGGAGCATATAGGACCTCCACTGACGCGCCTCTCTGAATATACGGCTCTGGATACTTTGTTCGGGGAGTAGGCGGGGCTGCTCCTCCGCTGCTCCTCTGCTGTCCTCACCTACCTCCGCAGGGCGCACCTGCTTTCAAACACGTTGTCATCGGCCTCATAAGGACAGGGACCTGATGTGGTCAGACACATACTAGGTTTTGACCTAGTCTTGTTTTAATCAGTTGATTAGATGTGTGTGATAGATATGAATGATGATATCAATCATCAAAAATTTTTTTAGAAAGTAAAATATTTATTTCATAAAAATGTATAATTTCTCTATACCTAATAATCATAAAAGAGAGCAGAGCATCAAAGACAATCACAGCCTTCTATAAACTTCTATTTCACTTAATGATATTGATGCTATTGATGATGTTGATGACGATGATATTGAGGATGCTGTCGATGTTGATTAGGATATTCATGATGATGATATTGACGACGTTGTTGCTGTTATTGATGATGATAAAAAACTACTTCTCGCACCTGTGTACAGTCCAACTTGAAGCTGTTTGAAGTACTGACGGCGGTCTGCTCAACTTCAGTATGATTCATCAATTTTAAGAGCGATGTGAAGCACTGATGCATGATGATGATTCTGTCTTTGTTGCTATTGACGACAGTATAGTAAGTCTCATATAATAAACAGTGATGGGTACGATATTTGTCTCCTGTAATGAACCACAGTGCAAAGTCACCAGCATGAACTTTTACTCGCCTACCAGAGCATAAATGCTATGAAGGCAAGTAAGCGAACCTTTGTTTGTTTTGGTGAGAATACTAAAGGCAATATTTCAATATCAAACATTTGTTGTTGTGTTATCAGTTATCCAAACAGTCGATAAGCCTGTTAGTCTGCTGATGTCATCCTGGGAAACATGAGCTGTCTGACTGACCTGCAGTCCACAGCTGAGCTGAGGTCTAAGTGGCTGCTGTCCTTTCTGCCCCACAGGGATGAAATGACATGATTTCACATTAACACACTCATCAGTTCATCAGCTGCTTCCCACACATTGTTTTCACCACAGACGTGCAAAAAGCAGACAACCGACGTCATGACAGATTTTAGCTGCAGAGACCGAAAGGCCAAATGAAGCAGTTTTATGGTTAATGTGTTTAGCATCGGGATTTACGACTTTTACTCTCATTCATTAGCTTTCTGTGTCTATTTAAAAAAGTAAAAACTAGTGATGAACAAATCCCCATGTGGTGATGATTGAACAGAAACTAAGTTTGTTGTATGAACTGATTCACACATCAAACTCAGATTAAAGCCAGTTAGCTGATCAAATGGCTAAATTCTAAGGCAAAGATTTGTCCTGATTGGAGCAACAACCTCCGCCGGCTTGTACCCTCATTCATCCGTTTTAATAGTCCAGCAGCTTGGCTTTAAGAAAGTCAAGCGTGTGTGAAATGGTTTCTCACAGAAAAATGCAATGATACAAGATAAACTGCGGCCACCTCGCTGAAGACACAAACACTGAGCTTTTAACTGGGTCTCACTGGAGAAACCAATGTTTACCATACACCCCATAATAACCAGTTGTGCATGGTGCAGTGAAGTCAAAAGTCCTCCAAATGGCACCAGAGAAAATCATTCAGAGGAGATATTTAGGCAACCATAAATTTTCAACAACTTGCTGACAATACGAGCACAGACTGAGAGGTGTTGAGTTCTAGTCATGGCCTCATCGTCACTGAGGCCAGGGCTCCGTGTCACAGGACACAGGCTAAGTATACAGCGCAGGGAAATGATGGAAACATGTCAGAGGTCAAGGGTTTGCTGGTGTGTAGAAAGTCACAACAGCAGGGCTCGTTTAAAGAGTGGCTCAGAGTGTTTTAAAAAGGAAACACAGTGATGACTAAATCATGCTTTCAAACATGTAAACCAATGACAAATGGTGGAAAACGCTGCCAATTTTTTACACTCAAATTGCATCAGGTTTCATTTCTATAACCAAAACCTACACGCTAATCCAACATCTCAAAATGAATAATGCCTACTAGCAGGAGGTTCCGGCTCTGGCTCTGGCTCAGCTGCAGGAACAGGCTCGGCAGGGGTCTCCTCTGTAGGGGGAACACTTTCTGTTGGGGGGGCACCATCTTCTGCAGGTGGTGTCTCACTCTCAGCTGGAGCTCCATCTGCCCCGCTGGGGGCGGCCTCTGCGGGGACCTCTGGAGCCGGCTCGCTGATGGCTTCTGCCTCAGGAGGAGGTGGGGGAGGCGTCTCTGTCTCTGTCTTGCTGGCTTCCACCTCCGCTGGAGCATCAGCAGGTGTTTCCTCCGCTGGCTTCTTCTCCGCCGTCTTTGGGAGTTTAGGCTTCGTCATTCTTCCTTAGTGTTCCTGCTGCTGGTTGAAGCGGGTGGTTGTACGTTTGCTTCTCTTCCTCCAAATGCTAACCTCTCATTCTCTCCTGCACACACACGTGCACTCTCTGTCTTAGTACTTGTCTTTGCTGAAATGACAACAATGCTTCCTCGGCAGCAGCCTCCACAGTAGCATGAACCCCCCTGTGTAAAGCAGCTGGTCCCAACAGAGCCAAGTGCTCACAGACCATTATTTATAGAGAGGGATGCCACAGATTGTTTCCTAATCAGCTGTCTTACAAGTCATTTGCCATCTGGATACAATGATGTTCCCTCTTAAATCAACAAGTGGAGAATGAGAGGGGAGTTAAAAAATCAGTGTTGGACTAAGAGACAATACAAACCTGAGCTCCTGACTTAAGTTACCCTGTCAGGGCAGTGAGGGAGTACATCTCCAATTTGTAAACTGAGTTCTACTACGAACATGACGGCCAATTGCCGGTGTCAAGGCGCCAGTTGTGTATGTACTGATCCTGCTTTATAGTGTACTTTCCTAGATATACAGAAAAGACTTGATCTTCAGAAGAGGAAGAAAGTCAAGTTCATAAGGAGAAGCACAGCTGTCATCAAGACTGTTGGTGTGCTTTGATCAGATTTGATTCATAGTACGCCAACAGTGCACAGATCACAAGAAAAAGACAGGGATTATGGCCCAAAAAGTTTTTGACCTTTGACCTTTAGAGTAAAACAAATGCTTCGTAACTTAATTTCATCCTGTAAGACATTAGTGTGAATTTGGATTGTAATTAGCACATTATTATTTGTCATAGTGACCTTGACCTTTGACCTTTGACCACCCACTTCAAAGCAGTCTGTTATTGAGTTCGAATGGTCATTCTGGCCAAATTTTAAGGTATTCCCTCCAGGCGTTCCTGGGATATCGCTTGAAAAAAAATGTACACACAAGGTATCTCTGAATGTTGACATTTGACCTTTCGAGTGCAGACGACACCATAAAAAGTATGGATACAAAAATATGGAGGTGTGGCGTTAAAGCTCATGGATACATATGTGCCACTAGCATAACACGCCTAGATCTCTGAGCAAAGTGTTAGCAGTCATGTTGCATTATGGGTAATGTAGGAAAAACAGTTCATGCAACAAAAGAAGATGAAATCCTTTCCTATCCTTTTGATACAGTTTAAATACTGTCCCACGGGGCTTTAGGGACATAATATCTCATTCAGATCAAATCTCACTCTACTTGAACCACAGCTATTCTTCTTTAGTAAACTAATTGACACTGTATGACTTTACATTGTCATTTCCTCGTCATCTGGGAAACATCTAACATTAAACTGTTCAGTAATAATCTATCTGGTCCATGTTTTGATACGACAGGCTCACACACTCTTGGTTCTGTATTTTCGTTCCACTGACATCTACAGACTTCTTGGATTACAGCAAACAAACAGCGAACATGACCCCGGCCTGTCAGGACCACAAGTCAACCAGGCGACGTGACCCGACTGAAACCTTAGACAAACCAGACCGGGCAGGACACAACCCCGGAGCCATCAAAGCACAGACATGTCAACTTCAGACATGCCAACCATCACTCATGCAGACCAATCATCTATCAGTGTCATAAAGCTGTAGCAGAGCCAGTGCACAGTAAGTGGGATCAGAGCTGGTTTCAGACTCACCGACTGGCACGAAAGGGTGTGAGGCCGGACTGTGACGAGACATGCCAATGCCGTTGACGGCGTAGACTCGCATCTCGTACGCCACCCCTTCAATCATCCTCTTAGCTTCATACGTCGTCTCAGGATAAGGGTCAAAGTTCAGTCTCATCCACCTGTAGCTCTTGGTCTTCTTTCTCTCCAGCACATAGCCTGAGGGTCAAAATGGAAAAGAGAGTTGTTTGTTTTGTTCTGAGAATAAAGCTGAATGTTTAAGAAGCTTCTAAATAATTTTAACAAATCAAGTATTGATTTGTTAAAATTATTTGATTGAAAATTTTACCGATAATCGGCTGGCCACCATCAAACACAGGGGGGTCCCACTGGACGACACAGGAGTCCTCGCCCATACTGGGGATTCTGACAGACTGAGGAGGATCGGGAACATCTGCGGGAAAGAAACAAGATCAATTTGACCTGCTGGTTTGTTTGTCTGTTGTAAATTATTGGGCGATCTCTCCGTCTTACCAACAACTTTGACATTGATATCTGCCGTGTCCTCTCCAGCAGGGTTTCGAACGATGACGGAGTAGATTCCCTCGTCCTGCCTCTCGGTCCCCTCGATGGTGAAGACGCAGTGTCCTTTGGTGGTTTCAACATGGACTCTACCGTCTCCCTCTGTGACCACCTGCACAATGAGAACCAGTGTGGGTTGGGCCTGAGCGAAGTATCTTCAGAAGTTATTGATAATTCTGTTGCAAATACTGTAGCTACAGACGCTGGTACAGTATATTTGTAGAGGCACATGAACTTTATGTCACCGTTGAAGAGAAGTAGGAAGCCCTTAATGATGGTGCTTGTCAGATACTGTTTAAATGCCATCACATATTAACTATTCATCAAGAGAAAACATCAGGTTATTTCCTCTAATTATTATCAGGAGTGCCCTGCCAGCATGTATAGGTTGCGTCAAAACATCTGTGCAACAGGTTTAAGCTGAAGTACTTATTTTTGATGAATGCTTCAGACCTCAATCACTACAGGGATCTTGAAGCTTGAAATCAGGTGTGATCAAATGATCAAGACTCATTTTAGAGCTCTCCATAATTATCCTGTGACATTTATAACATCATGTTATTTTCTCTTCATTAATTATATCTTTAAGTCAAGAAATGTGCCCTTTTTTAATAACAAAATTATCCATGCAGCGATCACCAGAACACAGGCTTTGTTATCTGAAGATAACAAAGAATTAGCTCCTATTTTAAGTTAATGGCTTTTTTAAAGAATACATGTTTTTGGCTTCTGTAGAAAACATGATGAAACTTTTTCCTAAAAAAGTTCCCTGACGTATTTGTGCAAGTCGTGCTTATCTCAACAACATTTTAACAAACAACTTCAGATGTCAAGATGCAGATGTGGGGCCGGGCCTGGACAGCCTCTGAAATTAAGCTTCATGAAGTGCTCCAAAGGCAGTCGTGTCCTCTTGTGTTTTCTGCTATTCTTTCTTGATTTCATGATTGAAACTCACAAGGAAACTTCAGCAAGGGAAAAACCAAAATACTTACTGAGTAGTTGAAAAAAACCTCAAAGTCCACTTTCCATCATCAGGAGGTGAATTACTGATTCCATACCATTTTGATGCTGTACAAAAATATACTTACTTTCCAGTTTGGTCTGACCTGTGTCTGTCTGCAGGAGGATTCAGAGCACGCTCTTACCTTGTTTAACATGGACCCAAACTGAGACATAAAGGCAAACACACACATTCAACTATCGGCATCGGGGAAGCTGCTTCTCACGTAATTTTATGTCAAATCAAATCAACTTTATTTATCTGGCACTTTACACACACCACAGTTGTTCCAAAGTGCTTAACAGCATACACACAGAGGAAAACAACAGCAAAGAAGGAAACAAACAGAGAGTATATGTATGTACCTGTTTGTCTTTGTTAATGCACAGCATTTTTTTCTCCAGGGATTTTCAATACATAAACAAAATAAAAAAATCATCATGCACAATCTATGAATTTGTCTTTTAATGGCTGTGTCTGTTAATTTTTTTCTCACACAAGTTTTACATCAAAGTGTGAAATGCATGAAGACAGCAACTTCCCCTTTGGTTACATTTGCACATCAGAGACTCTGCAGGTTGTATTAAATTTTTGTGTCGAGACAAAGCGGTGGTAAACTTGTTGTCAAAAAGCACACATGGGTAGGTGTCAATAAGCTTGATGCCAACGCTAACAGGTATGAAACATGCACACTTACGTCTCCGCCGTTCAGGGTCCAAGAGGAAGCCGCCCCTCCTTTCACTTCTCCATCAGGTTTTACAGAACTAGCCTACATTTGAGCAGAGCAAAGCGGTAAAAGCCGAAGAGAACAGAGAGGTCACGTGACCTCTCTTTCTCCTCAACTCAAACATCAACACCCCAGAAGCATCACTGAATTAATCTGTAAGTAGCTACTTCTTAAGCTTGGTTAAAACATCTTAATATCCCAGCCCAATGTGTTAGCAGGGAGAGCATAAGCATCAGTGAACCTATAGGCCGCCCCTGTGCCACTCCATAGCTATCTTTAGGCTCAAAATAGTTAGTTGATAAGAGTGTAATCTCCTCAGCCTGTATTATATTAAAGCTGCAAGACATGTTTTAAAGTGTCACCATTTACAGCATTAGTGAGGCCTTTAAATAAGTTCTTAATAGTGAATAAGCCACATATTTCAGACCTTACCTCCTGTGCTCTGGACGGGTGTGGGCCTGATTAATAACACAAGTCTATTTGTCTGTTTTACCTTCTCTCCTTTGGTCCAGACCACTGTGGGAGCAGGGTCTCCTGTGATGGGGACGTCCAGGCGCAGTTTGTTGCCAGCCACAACCACGATTGTTGACTCGGCAGTGCGACCCATACAGTCCAGGTGGATCTTAGGGGGATCTTAGGTGGTGGGGAAAACAGTTAAAATGAGCACAGCCTTGTCTTTAAAGTCGTAATCTTAAAGCTTTTCATTTCAGTAAATGTCTGTTAAGTCACTATCTATCGCCGAACGAGGTAATATAATGCTGATTGAGCCGATGGCCCACTGATGAAAGCCTTTGCATTTGCAGTGTTACAGGCTGGGTATCTGTTGCGACTTTCACGTAAAAAATCACACCCAGTTAGTGACGCGTTTGCATCACCCAGCAGTGGTTGGTCTGCCAGAGAGGGTAGGCGGAGCTAAGCAGCTGCTTTTCCGGTCTCTGCAAGTGTTGCGAGTAAACAGTAATCTACTATGGCCGAACAAACAAAGAAAAGATGGATGACTACAGATACAACTTCAAAAATAAGTGACAATCCAAAGAAAAAGAAACAAATTCAACGCTCAGATGAAGGCAAACAGTCTGAAAAGGAAAACGACCGTCAGCGAGGAAAATCAAGAGTTACAACCGGAGTCAACCGTGGACGTCACACATGCGACACTGTCTGGATATCTGTGAAGTGTGCTCCTGCAATTACCGTTACTTGCCATAGGTGCCCCCAAAGAGATCTTCGAGATTAGCGAGATTAGCACTTTAAGCTAGTTCAGTCTGCATGTTAAATTAGTGTACAGTAGATTTGTAGTACCTTGGCGTGGGACGTAATCAATCTTCACCTCTAGAAAAAGAAAAAAAAATGGAGTGAGAAATCAATAAAGCTTTGTACATTTTGAAGTGTAAGGAGTAAAAGAAGCACATATTACCCAGGAAGTTGAGTTTAGCAGAAAGGTTGAAGGCATGTCCATCAGGCACAAAAGTGTAGTCTCCCTCATCCTCTGGTTTGACCTCATCAATGGTCAGTTTGTGGTTTCTACAGAGGTGAAAATTATTCAGAAGTATACTTCATGCTATAACGGGATACATGCACATAAAACGCATGTGTTAAAATGTCCTCACCTGCCAATATGTGTGATATTTATCCTGGCGTCGGGCTTGACTTCTACACCATTCCTGTACCATGTTCCCCTCACGGTTTCATCCGACACCTCGCACTTAAAGACCGCCTGATCCTTTGCCTTCACTGTGAGATCGGCGATGCTCTGATACACCTCCAGCTCTTTCTCTACACATGAGAAAAACACAAACTCAGAGTGCAGATAAGGAAAACCACAGCGGCCTTCAGACTTCAGAGGAGGGGGCGGGAATATGATGCCACACGATGATGATGTGTGAGGATAAAATGATAGGAAATTAGATGCAGATATTGTATGTGGGAATAATATGGCAATAATATGTTGGAGCGGGAGGTGTTCATTATCTTTGTGCGGCCTTTGTGTGTTGTAGCTTAGCAACAGGCACAAGGGGAATAGTTAATTGGATTTTATGGTAGAAAATAAAGTGGGAGGATATGAGGACCAGATGCAGGAGCTCCAAGGTATTACTGTATATCACAAGATCAAATGTACAGGGGAGTTATTAAAGCTATCCCGAAGAAATTGTTATCCAGGCCAGATAACTCACACCACGCTCCCTGTAAAGGTTACAGGAGTTTTTACGTCAGCTCTCTGGGTGGGCGAATAAGGTGGGAATGGTATTATAATGGGGCTTCTGCTGCGGAGCGAGGTGTTGATCCCTGCTGCACGCGGCAGCTGGCAATTCTTGGCGAAGCTGGGTGTTCGATTAACAGCTAGATAAACTTAACTGAGCTGAGAGCAGGAGCAAAGATCAGGTTAAAGTTGACACACAACCTCCCGCACACACAGACACACATATGACACACACACACACACATGAATATATATGCTAAAGCGAGAGTATATATATTCCATATATTGCAACAGGACTAAATTAAAGCTTCTACAACAAAAACAGAAAAGGTCAAGTTGTGATGGTTTGATTCAAAATGAATAATTCTGCTCTGTGAGCTGATGAAGCTAAGATGAGATGGTTACTGGGTGGGGAAAACTAGTTGGGGTTTATATTTTGCCTACGTCCATTTGCGAATGAGTTTGAACCGTCACCATCCGTCATTTCTAGATCACCTGTGGATCAAAATTCAGACTTCTAAGCAAATTAATCTGCCTTACATCTTCACCTGCAAACATAGCACTTGTTAATTTAACTCTAAACCTTCATATTGTTGGAGAAATATCAAAATTTGGCTTTAAAATTCTGAGCTGTTATCGGGTTAACATATTCCATAGTTACAACATGCTACCAAAACAGCAGGGGGACAGAAGGGTCACAAAAGGGGCTTTTGCATCTCTCACAGAGTGCATGTTATTCAAGAACAATGAAAACGTGTGCTGTGAAAGGAGCTGAGAACTTGTCAGTCATTTGTCAAGTATATTACTGTACTTATAGAGGACTTAGCAGGTTTTACACTATAGCCCACTGCATGGGCAATTGAGCCAACCAGCTTATGGTCTCTGTATGACTACAGTACCATAAAAACTGACTTCACGCTTCGCTTATGGAGGTTATGCATTGTACAAAAGGTTCTTTATAACACTGTTTAATCCAAACTTTGTTTTTCCCAGTTCCCTCAGCTAATTAATAAAATATTTAACTTTTCTGTCCACTAAAATGCCCACTTGTTGGCTTGACTATATTTGCCTTCCACTGTCCTTACATTTAAAGGGCCAGTTCGCGGATTTTCAACCTCAGTCCTATCATGCTAATGCTATTATGGTAGAAAAAAATATGCAATTTGGCTCCGTGCCTTTGGGGGGCGCTATCCACTTCTCCAATGGGCCCTGGAAAACCTCCGCCAGACTACGTAAAGCACGTCATCTGGCGGAGGCCAGGGAACTTGCTTAACTACACTTCCTCAATCTTGGACGCCCGCCTCCGATGTCATGTCTCATTCAAAATCGTCAGGTTTGAAATGTAGACTGCAGACCTGAAGATTTTTTAGACGATCCACCGGTATATTCTTGTCGTATTTCAGATTTTGTACCGCTCGGAGCCGTTGCCTGCAGAGAAACGGTAGTATTTCACTCCAGCGTCTCTCTCACTGGTCCGTTCCTTTCAGAGGGAGGGGCGCAATGCACGCTGGGTGTTGTAGGAATGTAGAATGGGCGAAACCACGAGCTGTTTGTACAACTTTCTCAACAGCTATGGCGCCAATTAAAATTATTATTGCTTCTATCGATTACAGAGAACACCAGCTTTGACTGACAGGGACAAATGCTCCTTTAAGTACCACTAAGAGCTGATGAATCATTTCTTCTCAGAAGCTGATTCATTCAACAGAATTACTGTAAATCACAGGCTGTATCTATAAAGTGTGACTGTATTGTTTGTCATACACTATTGAAATTTCAGGCCTCACTTTGCTTTCATTACACGTGATAATTGGGCAACTACTGAATGAAAAATAGTTGCTATTAAACATTACACCAACACAACAACAGAGCAAACAAAGACAGGTGAAACATAGACCGCAGAGAGAAACCGGGTCACTTGTGCAGACTCGTGCCCTTCAGGTGAAATATGGTCCACGTCTTCTAACTTTAGCCGGCATGTGGTCTGACGTGGCCGCGGTAACCTTGGCAGAATGATGCGGGCAAAGAGATCCCAAAGATAGACAGCATGCCAGGAGGGGCAAGGCCGCACGACGACTGGTCGGGCATGAGAATGTGCACTTGGAGCGTTCAGCACTGATAAAAATGATTCATACTGTACGCACGCCTGACCGACACTCACCCTGCACCAGGAGCTCGGCCATCGACTCGCCGCCATTCGTTTTAACCTTGTAGTGACCGCAGTCCTCCTTCGTGGCCTCGTTGATGATCAGGATGTGTTTGCAGCCATCTTTCTTGAAGCGATACTTGAACGACTCGTCTCTTGTTAATTCTACACCGTCCTTCTCCCTGTGCAGAAATTCATGCAGACACAGACACTTTGATATAGCATTAAGATTAAACATATCATCATTAACAGTCCCTAAAGTATATGATCATTTTACTAACGAATGGATCTTCGAAAAACCTTGCAGAGACTGGAAACATGATTCCAGTCCTATAGAAAAGTGTTGTACTTATTCCAACAGGCTTTATGAACGTAGAGACATTAGACCTGTCACTCATACTGTGTATTTGTTGTGTAGCCATTAGCTCCTGACACCTCTTACCTTTTGCATGTTAAATTTATCTCAGTTTCACCGTTAATCATTAGACTTTTATACCCATCACATTGATCTTTTGCCCTCCGTTTCCAGGCACATACACATTTGCAGCAACTTTCCCCTTTACATAAAAGGTCACACGGGACGCGGTGAAATGCTGATGTGACCTTTCATAGGGGTGATCATTTACAGCTTCAGTCTGTCACAGAGACAGTGCAGTGTGTGTGTGTGGACATGACAAACTCAAATGCCATCTGCTGGGTGTGTGAGCAATGGACACTGTGTAAGACAGACTGACAATTAGCTTTGAATTCAGAAACAGAGTAGAAGTCAGTTAATTGGCATTTTTACGATATTACACATATTCCTCAGTCTTTCCCTGAAACACTAATTGATAATTATTCTTTGAAAAATAACTTAATTTCAAGCTCAAAGTTACAATAGTTAAGCTGTTGCTAAATTGGAATTATGACGTGAGGCTCTTAAGATGCTGCAGGTCATACGTCTCACTGCTAAACTTGTGCATGCCCTCTGTCGTGACCTGGCGTCACTATTGGCTCTAATTCAAGTTCATGTACTTCATGGGAATGTTTCAGGGGGCTGGGCCTCACTGATAACTGCACAACAAACACAATGATGTCCTCCAACTGCGTGAACTCTCTGTGATTTATGAGTTTCCTGATGGACACGTTGTTTACATGTTGCTGTGATTTACAGCAGGTCTGTCCAGGCCTTTGATTCTCAGGATGACAAAAACAAGGGGGTTATGTCAGCCTCAGTCACTTTGGTACTTTGGTACTATAGAAATCCTCCACCTGTATTTAGGTTGCAGTGGCTTTATGCTAGAACAGCAATCTGGTTGCAAAGGTTATTAGATTACCTCTGTCTATAAACCCCTATCCCAGTCTCTGTTAAAAAACTATGTTAGCAGAAAACATTACAAAAACTGGCCGGAGAGAGACTCTAAATTTTCTTGTTTTGATTTGATTTAGTGACAAGTTAATCTGCCAATCCAACCAGGGCTCGTCGATTTAATATTTTTGCTTTTTTTCAATTAAATAATAAGTTCACTGAATATTTTTGGTGTATATTTTGTAAGTTTGATTTGTAGGGTTAGGTTATTTTAGGTTATTATTTTGTAACTTTTACTTGGATATGATTTATCCATCCATCCATTATCTATACCGCTTATCCTGTTCCGGGTTGCAGGGATCCGGAGCCAATCCCAGCTGTCATTGGACGAGAGGCGGTTTACACCCTGGACCGATAACCAGTTAATCACAGGGCTGACACATAGAGACAGACAACCTTTCACGCTCACACCTACGGGCAATTAAGAGTCACCAATGAACCCAGTGAGCATGTCTTTGGACTGTGGGAGGAAGCCGGAGAACCCGGAGGGAAACCTACGCATGAACCAGGAATCTTCTAGCTGTGAGGCAACAGCACTAACCACTACACCACTGCATCAAAATAAAAACGTCTCACTTAATAGGCTGTTGATTTGTTAGCATAAAGAAGAACATCTAACCATTTCACATTGGCTCCTTCCTCTGAGACTTCACACTCTAGCTCCACCCGATCGCCCTTCATCACCATCTGATCCTCCAGGTTCTTCACAATCTGCACAGGTGGCTCTGCAGAAAACAGATCACAATGAGGGATTTAAATGAAACTCTTTTTGTTTATATGTTATGTTGTAAATATGCTCTAAAGCTTAGATACCTTTAACAAAGAGCTCGGTGGTGCATTTCTCGTCTCCCACCACACAGCAGTAAGCTGCATCGTCTGCCAGGGAGCAGTGGTTGATGGTGAGGTAGCGCATGTTGCCAACACTCTCAAAGATGTACCTTGGGGGATGTAAATGTTGGGGAAGTGAAGTTGTTTTGTAAAAGAAGAAGTGTATGAACAATCTATATTTGCTTTTGGAAACTTACTTGCTGGTGATGTATTGAAAGAACAAAGCAGTTCATCCATGTAATCAAGAAAGCATGCAGGCAAACGAGAGGCAGAGAGAAAAGAGAAAAATATCACAGATATACTCAAGGATTGGAGCTGTATTTGTTGAAAGCTTTATGACGTGAGTGTTTTATCAAACCTTCCTGTTGGTTGAATCTCTTGTCCGTTCTTCAGCCATTTCACCTCAACGTCAGCATTGGCGACCTCAATGGCCAGTTTGATTTTTTGTCCCTTTGTCACTTGGTAAGCAGGGTCCAACTTTTTCAGGAAAGCTGAGTTCAGAAGAAGTTAGACATCAAATAATCTGTTACAACTCGGTCTTTACTTCACATTGTCAGATTAAGTGCAGCCAATTGATAAAGCGTCCACCTTCGCTTTTCTTCTCCTCTTTCTTCATCTTCTTCAGTCTCTTGAGCATGCCTCTCAGGTCGGTGATGCCGTACTGAAAGGCAATCTTCTGATACTCTGAAGAAGGAGCGTGGTTGAGAATCTCCCACACGTCCACGTCAGGATCTGAGCTCACCTGCACGGCTCTAAGAGAGGGGGAAACCCACCAGAGAGAGACGTTAAAACCAGCTACTTCACGTTACTTATATAGAATAAATTATATAATAATATAAATAAAAAGTAGGTTACAGCAGAGGCTGATACATTGTTTACTAATTTATAGCATTTAAAATGGTCAGTAGGTTAATTATGTAGACTGTCATTTTTCTTATCTATTCATAATAAAGCTGTTAATAAGTGTGACAAGTAAAATATTACACTCATTTACGTGACAAAAGAGGTGTTATCATAAAACAGCTTGGATTTGATACTGCTGCTTTACACCCCTCTCTATTTTACATTCATGCCCTTAAGAGCCTTATAAAAGGGAGGCTGTAATGTTTATGTATGTAAAGAGGACATTTACGCAGCCCTAAAGTTATGATAACATGAAGCTTGCACTGAATTAGTAAGTGTAATGCCCACTTAATTTAGAATATATTAACAGAGAAACTGGAGTTCATATGTCCACTTTTAAGGGGGAAAAAAACATAAAGGCACAAGCTTGTGATGTCTGTCTCCCCCTGTTGCCTCCATCTCTTTCTCTCCCTCTCAATAGTCTGCCTTTACCACACCTGTCCACTGGGTGCCCTCAGCAACTTTCCAACCTCAGCCAATCACCTGCCAGCCTTTGTGCTCATGTGTTCACCAGCATAGTGTATGGGCAGCAGAGTCCTCTAACGGTTAGAGGATAAAACGTAGAAGTCAAGAAAACATTTGGCAGCTTAGGTTTGAGTCTAAGCTGAGCTGCCAAACGTTTTCTTTGTGTACCTGTAACCTGTCTGCCATTTGTTCAATAGTAACTGGTATGCAGCACTACTTTATTAACATTCTGAGTTTAATGTATATGATATTGACTAGTTAACAACGCATTTATTTGTGTATAAATGATATTGATGAATTTTTAAAAAAATAATTACAATATATATTTCCTAGAAAATGTTAACTTCCCCCACACCCCAATAATTACAAACCAAATGTAATCCTTACATATTAAGTTGCATGCACATCAAGTCTCACAGTGATACGCAGACAGCACGTCAGCAGTTTCTTACCGATTTGAGGATTTTAAGAAACTGCTGCTCATTCAGAGGAAGAACCCAAGAGGCAAAACAAACTGGACAAGTTAAAACACAGCATTTCAACAGCAAAGCAATCAGGATGTTAGACATATGCATTTTAAACAAGATCATTCCACTGGTTCAATAACAGCGAGGCGAGCCTGCACACAGAGGCCGAAATAACCAGGTCACTTAAAATCATGCTAACATCATTCTTTGTTCGGGGGATGAGGTTTTTTGACATCTTGTGCACAGTGGACAATAAGTACCTGCTAAGTATCTGTGAATAAAGAAGTGATTACTGATATGCTGCAAAGGTGAAGGTGTGTTTGAGTAAAACTACAACGAGTCAGACAAAGAGGGCTCATCGAGCGAACAGATAATGAAGTAAATCGCAATTTTCATACACTACATGTCTTGTAAAAATAAAAGTGTTGCTGTTTGAGTTATTCTAATGTGAGTGAGAAGGTCTTCAAGACTTTCAGGATTACTGAAAACGTCTACTTGGCACAGAGACCAAAGGGGCACTAGAGGTCATGAGGTCCTTGACCAAAGTGACAGCCAACATTTGTTGTTGGAAAGTCTATGAAGCAACTCCAAACAACCACAAAAACTACAAATATACACAAAAGACCACTGATATAAACAAATCACTTCAAGACTCAACAAACAGAGTCTTGAAAGGCCCTCAAAGATAGAAAGAAAAAAGAGAGAAAAAAAACATTAAGATGCGCAAAAGAACCACAAAGAGACTCAAAGCCTGTCTGTGCTCAGGGACCTATTGCCTCATATGTAGTCCGCCCATGGTGATCAGAGGATTAATCTAAAGGAGATGACTGTGGTAATAAGAGGGAGATAAAATAGGGCATCTAGATTTTCAGGAACCCATCTGGTGGGAAATCAATCAAACTACATGTATATTCAGTATTTCAAGATGGTAGTAGATTATATTTTCACCGGCAGATAAATCCAATGATTTGTAGAAGCTTGTGCAAATTCAAAAGGATGCCAAACCTAAGTCTCAATCCTGAGACAACAGACACATCATGCTGCCCAATCTTATCACTGTGCATTGTGAGTTAATGCTTATAAGCCTGCTGGTAGTCTAAAGGGCATTAGGTGATCATTCCAACTTTTAGCTTGCATGCAGAGGTCACTTACTCTCTGAAGACGCAGGACGATTCAGGAAGAATGAGATGAAGACACAGTGAGTTTATCATTCAAAGTGAAAGAGAAGTTGGTACCTTATCCTAAGTGTGTAGATTAATGTCACCATTTTACCATTTTGTAATGGCTTACCTCTTTTTTAATAAGGCACTGAAGTCCAGCTCTCCCGAGTCTTCTTTCCCATCTGCACTACTGCAGAAATATCAGCAACCAAAACATCAATGTCAACATGACGGTGGGAAACTTGATCGCCCCAAAGAAAGATTAATGTTAATATTTCACAGGCATTCTTTCCTATAAAGTTAAATAAAATCCACATTTTTAGGACTTAATATTGATCTGCAATGTTTATCATGTCTTGTTAACTTGCTCCAATATGCATGTTTAGAATGATATCATATGATACTGTGCAACAAAAACATTCAAAATGTATAACAAGGCTTGAATTAAAAAAGAGAGGAGAAAAGGAGAGGATGGAAATGAGTGAATCAACAGATGAAAGATGAATGATGGTGAATGTGCAGACAGATGTTTTACAGTAGAGATTGATGTTGCCATATTTAAAGGAACAGTTCAAGATTTTGAGAAATACACTTATTTATCTTCTCTCATTTTTGTGTGTCAACTATAGAACCAGATTGGGGATTAATTAGCTTAGCTTAGCATAAATACAGGAAGCACAATGAAAAAGTAAGACTGGCTCTCTCAAAAGTTAAAACTGATGTCCACCAAGACCTCTAATATACACACATCTCACTTGCTGAGTAATTTGAAAAGTGTATAAAAGAAAGCTGGTGTTTTAAAAGTTATGTGTATATAGGCTAACAACAGCCTAGCTAGCACAATCACTTTTGTCACAGTGAGGTTGTTAAAGTCTTCCAGAAAAACAAATATCGAGAGGTACTATGGATAAAAAAATCAACAACTAGAAACAAACTAAGGACAAACTGTTGTTTGTTTACATCATGCAGCTAACTAATAATTGCAACATCTTAGCACCTTAGGTTGTTGAACTAGCTCCAAAACAAACATTAACCCGGGGAACAATGCTAAAGTCAGTCTGTAGGCTGCAGTAGATACTGTAGCTAATCTTTAGCTGGAAGGCTGCAGCACATTAAATAGTGTGTAAAATTACCTGCAAACATCACTTTGGCATGTTTCGATGCTGATGTGGTCGTTACACTTCAATCCACCATATTTACACTGCCGCCAATTTCTTTTGATATCAAGCTCACAGTTGGAAGCTCAAATTCTTTTATACTGTCTTACTAATGTCATTTTACCTCGGGCCGTATTTCCAGCTAATACAACCTAATTGATAACTCGTTAGCTACATATCGCAAAGTGACAACCACTAATGTTAGCATTCATCCTTAACATTGCTGTTAGCTAGCTGACATTGTTTCATGTTTTGTCATATGACATTTTAAATTGTAGTGTTTGCTACAGAAAGGTTGAATGATAACATTAGCTGTTGTCTATCCGTAGCCAATGGGTCTTTAACTATGTTGTTTAACTTGAAATAAGCCTAATGTCCCTCCAGATTTGCTAATCAATCAGGAATGATAACGATTTGTGAGATTCCTCATTAGAACATTATTATTACTAGCGAACATTATCTTCTTGAACAACATTTGAGCTTCACACCTTGTGTATGATGTCAGAGAAATGTCTAGGGATCAAAGCAGGAGTTTTGTGGTTATTTCCGTTGACCATTAGGCTACTTGGGCATCCATTGTTAGGCTTTAAAATGAGCCAGGCTAGCTTCTTCCAGTCCTGCCATGCTAAGCTAAGAATGGCCTCAATCTTTTTATCTAACACTGGGAAAGAAAGCAAATAACCATATTTCCCAAATATTGCGAACTATTCCTTTAAGACATGAGCAGCAGAACGCAAGATCACAAAACACTCAAGGTTACAGAAAACAACAGTCACTATGGATCTGCTCGACTCTAATCAGTGGGATGAAAGATAAAGACAAGGGCATAGGTTCGACTGTGTGCTTGTCTCCTGTCTCTGATCCGACAGCAGGATTAGAAGCTGAGTCTCTGGTTTATGTGGTGAAGTTACAACACACGAAAGCTGTGCTTCCTCTGTGTGGCAACCCTGTGGAAGAGCTTGACAACTGAAAAGCCTGTGTGTCTTAGCACATCCTGCACTTTCAGTACGATCAAACCACCGTCAAAGCTCACTGTGCCGGGGAGCTGTTTGTGCAGCTGGCTCTGCTGTTTTGATTGAGACCCGGGAGGAGATCAGAGAGAGCTGAAGGCTGCAACCAGTACATTTAATAAACACATTTCAACATCTAAAGATCTGCCTGAGTCAAAGGTTAACACAGTGACTGCTACTGTAGTTAGCGGCTACATCCAGGATTCTGAATTGGGGTCCTATCAGCTCTCTCATGGTCTCCTGTCTGTGGTCAATCAATCAAAATTCAGCAGATTGGAGGCTTCAGTATCCACAACACTGGTTCTGTTTGACTTGAAGGCAGAGAATAAACAGGCCACAGGAGAAGGAGATCCAGCTCCTGTTTTCTCTGTTCTTAACAATCAGAATCCGCAGAGTTTGAATCTTAGCCTCCACCATTGCAACAAACTCCTTTACTACCTTGAATGATGTCCACTTTTCTTCTTACTGGCTTCACTCCTAGTAGGTCAGCATTTCCACAGTTATTTGTTACACACAACATTGACATATTCCACTGAAGCTTACTGGATTCTCACTTTTTTGTTTTGACCCCCTTAATCCTGATTAGCCAGATATATTCAGGTTTTGCATAAAATATAATGGGTGGACTATCTGTGGTTACAATTTTGCATCTGATAAAACTTTGATATCCACCGTATGCACAATATTATTTTATAATAATTATTACAATTCAGACAATAAATAATAAGAAGAAGAAGAAGAAGAAGAAGAAAGTGCATTTAGCAGGGCCTGAAAAACATTATTTAATTTAGCCTGACCTGGAACAAACCTTTTTTAAAGATAACAGCAGTTAACAGGAGGATATGGATAATTTCACTGTCATGTTTCACCGTAATTTAGTGTCATTCTTTATCACACAGTAACTGCCTCATGAACTTCACTTTAATGTGTGAATGTTTAAAAAGTAATGTAACGAGGAAAGTATAACTTTCATACACTTGAATTAATTTGATGAATAATTGTAGCAATTTTTTTGTTAAAATTTAGTTGGTTTGTAGATGAAGATTTGGGTCTTTTATTTTTATATTTTTATATGTAAAATGTGTGGCTTTTTTTATTTTTTATTCTGGACTGATAAAACAGTATCAAAATACATTTGAAGCAAAAAACCAGTAGTTAATACTCTATATGAATGATTGAATCCATATGTGAGATGACTGATGTAGCATTAAATTGATAATACAACCAATACTAAGTAAACTTTCAGTGTTACTGATCAATGATTTAAGTATATAAACAGTATAAAAGATTTGCTAAAGCCCTGGAAGGAAAAGAAACAGAGGTTGACTTTTATATCTGTGACACTTAATAAGATGTGTCTGGGTACTAGAAGTCAAACAGTACTAACATAATCAATTCTAATATAACTGTATGACTGTATTTTGTTTTATGCAGAGAAATGAAGTCTTATAAACTTACGTGCGCCTGAAAGCTGCTCTGATGTCAAAACCTTCAGTAGCACAAGCCTCTGGAATTTAAGGCAGGATCCACAGTCATTATGATACAAGAGAATCATATTAGTGACTGAAACAATGATATCAGAAACAACATGTGTGAGTGCGACAAACACACAAGCATATAAACAAGTCATCCAACAATACGCTCACTCACCATGTACAGTCAGGTCAAAGTTACAGCTGTCAAACTTGTCCCTGGATGAAACCTCACACCTGTACGCTCCTGCAAAGTTAGCCTTGGCTGCGATGACCTGCATCTCAAACGTGTACACCTGTAACCACATGCATGAGGACACATGTGAGGCAAGATAGATGACACAGTGAGGCGAACATCTTTGATCTAAAAACTTCATATTCATGTGCTTCATATGCATTGCAGGTACGTTTCAGATTTGGGATCTTGTAGCGCAGTGTCTCATTGGCGTTCCTGCTTAATTTTATTTGTCACAGTTTCTCTCACCACCTTGCTTTGAAATATGAAGTTAAATTTGAGAGGGTAATATATCCTCCTTTCCACCTTAACATTACCTCTAAGGTAGTGTGTCTTTGGTTTATCATGTTATCAGGATGACTGAGGCAAGAGCTTGCAAAATTGAGGGTGACAAGGGCAAAACATTAAAAAAGCCTTTCTTGCCTCAGAGAGAAATCTCATGTGTTGCAGTATTTCACTATTTTTGCTATATATTAATACATGTTATTGGCAGTTTTTGAATAAAGAAATAAAATGAAACACATTTTATATGTTTCATGAAATCAAAGTATGATGTTTTTTTACTGCAAATATCTCTGTGTCTGTTTCAGTGTCTGCAGCGTTGGTGTACCTTGCTGCTGCGGTCATAAGTTTCCTTTAGCTGCAGGTGCTTTCCAGACTTGCTGGCGAGGTCCATCCACTTCCCTTTGAACCATTTGATGGTGGGTTTCTTCAGCAGTGATTCAGCATTCACTTTAGCCACAAACGTGATGTTTTCACCTGCACAGGAGAAATGTTTTTCTAAACATATGAAATAAAGCTTTGATTTTTTGAGTTATTTAGTTTAGTTTTTATTTAGTTACTGACATGTCATATATTTCACTGCATATTGAGAGCCTGATTCTAACTATTGGATCTATAATTTTTACAGGTGTTTGACAATATATGGTAGTAAGCAAAATAAAAGCACCAGTTATAGCACTGAAATAATTAATTGTCCATCATTTTTGGCTGACTGCCGGGGTCAGCCCTACACATGGGTCTGCATGTGAGTGAGTGAGTGAGTGAGTGAGTGACAGTACTTTCAGGGTCATAAAGAGACAGAGTTGCGACATCGCAATTGCGGATCATGGAGCATATTGGACTTCCACTGACGCAACTCTTTGTCTTTAGGTTGTGGATACTTTGTTCGGGGGAGTAGGCGGGGCCGCTTTTGAATTAAAACTGTCTAATAATAAAAGTGTACACACCCACAGTTAATGTGACAACCATCCTGCAACTTAATCTGGTTCAAATTTATAAGATGCATTCCTGTAGCGATTTGAAGCTTCTCACCTACAGTGACCTCTCCGCTCTGAGGCCTCTCTGTGAAGAGTCCGGTCAGGGCTTGTCTGGTGTCTGGAGGCTGAGCCTCTAAAGAATCAACAGGGTTAGAGCAGAAGGCCACAACATGAAGTTGAGGATTCAAAGACGTGTAAGAAATCAGACTGAGAATCAGCCTGGGGCTATAAAGGTTTAATCATAATCCAGGGACATTTTCAGACATTTAACATTACATTCTTCACGTTATTGGAGACACTTGTGCAAATATGCACTTATGCATTCATTATTTCAAGGTAAGATTAGGTGTATGACACTTGAATAAAGTAGTAAAAATGTAACACATTTGTATACTTCTATTAAAGTATGTACATTTTGTGTCATATACCACATGGGCTTACAAGAAGCTTGATACAATACAAAGTGAAACAGAACTCTGGTGTTCAGAAATATAAGGATGTGAGATATAAATTAACAGAATACACATGAGAAGCTTTGTATTGATGAACTGTTATGTGTTTGGCAAATCTAAGCCTAAAAAGAAAACACGATAGCATACAGAGACTGAATAAATACAGGGACTGAGTGACTCACCCTCAGCTGGAGGAGCATCAGGTGCTGGTGCGGTGGTCTGGTCCTCTGTGGGAGCTGCAGGCGCTTCTGTAGGAGCTTCAGCGGGAGCTTCTGCAGGAGCTTCTGCAGGCGGAGCAGCAGGGGTCTGTTCTGGTTCTGCACTAGACTCTGTGGGGCCATCAGCAGGGGCCTCAACTGGAGCCTCTGTGTGACCATCAAAACAAAACTAGTGTTTCTGTCTTTGTTTTATGTAATATTTGGAGGACCTAACACGTGAATATTTTCTGTACAAAGACAGTCAGTTAAATTTAGACATTTGTACAATTTAATCTATCTGATCTTATTTTAAACTCTGCTCTGAATGAGTGAAAATATTCTTTGGTGAACATGTCTCGCTCAAATATTTCTCATGTCTTATCATCTTTAAAAGGCTGACTGGTTTTCCATGAGTTATCAGCTGCCTCTCATTCCTATCCTAAGCGCCCGTCAAGTGGTGGTTACTCATGAGGAAATAATGTGCTGGAGTGAGGGTCAAGGTCGGCGTACAGAGTAAGGGTGGCTATGATATGAGCCACAGACAGTCTCTACTAGCACACTGGGCCCATTAGTCTGCTTCCTTTCTTTGAGATTTGTTTCCGCTTTATCAAATCCAAACAAACGACCTCAGCGGGTCACACTGACAGACTAATGGCACAAATGTTGCTCTGTGACACACTTAGCACTTGAGCATTTGCAGAAAACAGTACAGTGCAGTACAGTACAGTGTCCTCCTGCCAGTAAGAGCAAATGAGATCATTCAAAGAACAGTCTGGTGTTCTGGGAAATTAGTTTCTTCCTGAAAGTTAAATGAGAAGATCAATACTGTTCTCATGCAGAAAATATTAAACTGCAGCTAGCTTAGCTTAACATAAAGACTCAAAGCAGGGAAAAACAGCAAACCAAAGGTGACCAAATCCACCTACCAGCAACACTTAGACATTGTATTTTGTGAATGTTTAGTGCATCCAAACCAAGTCCTGGTGTTATGTGGTAATGGATATGTTGTTAAGTATCAGTACCCAATTATGGCACCAATTTCTTTGAATATAAGTTTCACCCCAACAAGCACACAAGCTAAAAATATTCTAGTTTCCAGGTTTTTTCTACCCAATGACTGTATAAATAATAAACGTAACCACCGTGACGTCACTCGTTTGTTTCTCAACTGCGTAAGTGAAGCCTCGATGTGGTGGTCTCGCGATGTTTGTTTTCTGGAGCCAGAAGTTAGCGTATAAGTATCAGAGGGTGGCGCTGGAGGGAGCAATGGTTTGGCAAAAGCTAGTTATCAAAGCTAAACAGTCTACACTCGTGGCTAATTCATTAGCTGCTGAATGAGCTAGTTTACCCTTCTGTTTCTCTGTTGAGTGAGATTTTTTTTGTCGTGGTAGCTAACCGGATTTAAGGAGAGCTTCTTGAATGCAGCGGCTCGCTCGCCCATATTTCCGGTGAGAAAGCAGCGGGTGAACAGCACGTACCTGGTAAGTTACAATAACCGGACTTTTCGTCAGTACTGTCCGTCTTAATCTCTCCAACAACAATCTAAACGAATAAATATACGTATAATAAACACTGAAAGAGCTAACAAGCTTCTTGGTGCAAAAATATCAATACAATAATACTCTTAACTTCACACACAGAAGAAGCTTGAGCACAGACGTTCTTGTCAGTTAGTGCAATAAACCACACAGCAAGCCATATTAATTGTCTGAATGTTGAATGAAAAACTCCAACATCACAAACACGGTCAAGAGGTTAAGTTCAGTGACTGAATTGCCTTTGTTGATGTCGAGCAGACAGCTAGCAGTATCCACCTGTCACTGAATCGAACACACCCCCATAACTAAAACGGTGAGTTATGCAAAAATTCTCGTGCTACAAACAGAAACCAGAATGTCTCAGACTCCTAAAGTCATCCCACTTGCCTACAGATTCTGAATATTTATGAATCTGTTAATAGAAGGTAGTGCTCCTCCTGCTGACACAAATAATTTACAATGTGACAATGTCATACAAGGAATACAAGTGGGGGGAAAAATCATAATACAAAGACAAGAAATTGGTTTTATTTTCAGTAGGTGGGTCATGGTAGAAATCTTTTTTTTTTAAAGTGACGACAAGATGCTCCAAACTTTGGATGTAAAGTGTTAAATAGTAAGATTAGAGATGCTGGTAGGTGGAATTTGTCCCCTATGGACAAAGCCAGGCTAATTGTTTCACTTGCTAACCATCTGCTGGCTTCACACTTAGAGAGAGTGATTGCTTTCTGTATCTTTGCAAGAAAGCTAATTGGAGTGTTTCCCATGATGTGAAATGATTCCTTAAGAGCACACACTTGTTAAGGATTGACCACACAAAGCTGCTTTTGAGATTAGTTGTAGAGCAGCTGTCAGATGATGCAGAGTGTGAGTTCATGTGCAGAAACATCAGGTGCATGCAGAAGCATCAAGTGTTCACAGCCTCAGTGTTTTTATCATTGAGTGCTTTATTCTGCTTTGTGCTCTGTGTCGAACACGGAGCTCATAAGTACGTGAGCAGAGACCTTAAACACACAGCTGCAGCATCAAAGACACCCACCTGGCTTTGGTACGACCTTCAGATCGAACTTGACCTTTGACCCCCCGGCAATCACTGCATAGACATTGGCATCTTCCTTGGTAAGGGCTTTTATTGTGAGTGAGTGCTTGTTTCCGTCGGCTGTGATCTCGCATTTGTCACCGCTGGCAATGTCCTTTGAGTTGCACTGCCATTTTACTTTAGCATCAGGCTTCTCAGTCTCTGCCTCAAAGACCACAGAGGACCCCTCCTTGGCCTCTTGAGTCTTTGGTTTCTTGGTAAATGCTGAAACTGAAGAGAGACGGGGTCAAAATACAATATAAAGGCTTTAAAAGTCTCAAGTGTTTTTTTTAAACATGTCTGCTGCTGGGGTTTAATCAATCTCGGATCCCATCGGCTATAGTCTGAGACGATCTAGCCTCTGGGGTCACCGAGGAACGTTAAATAAGCGTTAAATGACTTCCCGTCAAGACTTCCTTTTCCGCGCATTGTTACAGAAAGAGAAACCGTTTTCTTGTGATTTACTTGTTATTAACGGGTCTTACCTTTGCCGCAATTTCAACATCATGATGCAGATTTGTTAGAAGTAAAAATTCAAGCTTTGTCTGGTCTGTCCTCAAGAGGAGAAGAAAACTTTTAAAATGCTCCTTTGTTGAACAGAGGTCGAATCGATCTGATGCATTCGAGGAAGTCGGGAAATCTGAATGCTGAACGGCTTTCGTGACACAGCGTCAAGGGAATTTATCTCAAGTTAAATTTTATAGAGATTAATAAGAAGCTAAATCGTCGTCAGATGACGCTGATGGGAGCCGGGATGGCATTAAGGCAGATTACGTTCCGCCTGCTTTTGCTCTCCACACGGACTGTTTTTCTTGCATATGCTGCAGCCTGCTGATACGTGATTGGTCAATATTTCTCGGACAATAAGCGTAGTTCAAACGGAAACCAGAACACTTGCCTTCCCGGAAATCCACGTCCCTGCCTACAGATTGTATTCTACTATGTAGAATCTGTAAATAAAGATTAGGGTTTAATTCAATCTTCTTAAGGAGAAGATACAGATACTGTTATTTTCTTAATAAGAATTTTGTTGTATTGTGCGCCAATAAGTAGTATTGTAGTTAATGTTTGGATTTTGTTTTGGATCCCCCCACTTAAAAACAAAAGTCATGATGAGTGAAGAAAAACACATTTGCAGTTTAAAAAATACAGAGTAAGAGATAGAGAGAAAAAAGAGAGATGCAAATTCAGGGAAAGAAGTCATTATACTGTAAAAAGAAATAATAATGCTAATGAGTTGAGTAGAGAAGTACAGTGTTGTACAGTCTGCAGCACACTGTGGGCCTAACTTCAATCAATCAATCATCAATCTTTTTCACAGAGTGTCTCATAGCACTAACATCTGGCTTCATAATAATCATCCATCCATCCATTATCTGTATCCATACCGCTTATCCTGTTCAGGGTCGCGGAGGGGCTGGAGCCAATCCCAGCTGCGAGAGGCGGGGTACACTCTGGACTGATCACCAGTCAATCACAGGGCTGACACATAGAGACAGACAACCTTTCATGCTCACACCCACACCTACGGGCACTTAAGTGTGGTGGAGGACCGTGGTGGTCCCGAGCGCCATCAGTTCGAGCCGTTGGCTCAAGCCCCACTAATGCCTGAAGCCGGAGCTTTCGGAGCAGAGGCAATGCAAGTGCGCCTGCACAGCCTGTTAAAGTTTTTTCTGATTATGATTCTGAAGAGAGAATGGGTACAGTCTCTGAGTGGTAACGTAATGTTAGCTAGAAGGCTAATGTGCAGTGTGCTAGCAAAAAAAGTGTAAACTCAAGTGAATGACGTGTCTCGACC
Organism: Semicossyphus pulcher; assembly: GCF_022749685.1. Taxonomy (NCBI): domain Eukaryota; kingdom Metazoa; phylum Chordata; class Actinopteri; order Labriformes; family Labridae; genus Semicossyphus; species Semicossyphus pulcher. Next base: position 14,144,677 of record NW_027211603.1, read on the forward strand.
AGGTTATATTTGAAAATGAGTGCGGTTTCACAGACTCCCTCTCAAAGACGGGGCTGGGTGTACCGCTCCTACCTCTGATTGACAGGCGTTAACGTTCCTTTTTTTTCTCTATACATTTCATGATGTAATTTTGTCCCAAAAGATCTTGCTACGTCATTGTCGGCTGGCAAGGTCCAGGGCTGATTTAAAACAGTAGATGGCGTGTTTGAGCCAATTCCAACCCATGAAATGCCAATTTTTATAAATGTGGTAATAATTGTTAATATTATAATATAACACCAGCACTGGTGTGTTTCATCACAGTATAGCCATACAATTTAGATTACAGCTCTAAAACATGTTTAAGTGTGCAGTTACTCTTTAAGAAGACCAAATCAACTCTGGTAACCTTGTGTTTATAATGCGTTTATAAACAGCCGTGGAGGAAGTATTCCCATCTTTAAGTTAAGAAGAAGTAATATTAAGTCAATGTAAACATGAAGTAATGGTCGTGAATTCCAGATTTGACAGTAAAATAAATAGAAATATCACTGTGAAGCAAATTTTATGTAAGTATTATATGATTAATCTACAACAGTGCATTACACCTTGTCAGCAGTTCAAATATATTCAAGTACGACCTTCTCCTATTAAATGGAGTAAAGCAAAAGTACTGCAAAACTTAACTTGAGTACAGTACTTTTTTAGTTAATGTAAATAGCAACAGACTGCTTACAAGATGTTAGTCATACAGGATGAACAATATCTGTAGCACACACACACATATCCACCGCTAATGTCCTCCTTATCAGGCCATGAATTATTGACTTTCATTAATAATTAGCATTCACTGATCAATAAGAGATCAGCACGATATTACAAAATAATGTAAACATATCAATTACAGTAATAGGCATGAGTAGTGATCCTAAATTGGGGTAGAGAAATCATTACTTTGTGTCTCCAGTCAGTGTGAAAAACTATTAAGAGTAACCTTTACACTCATTGTCTAAAGCAGCAGCTGTAACTTCTCCTGTTGTGTTTTTTTTCCCATTAAAAAGTTATAAAACGTGCACAGCAGTGTCATTCTCAAACACTTGTCACCATAACCTGACCTTTAAATAGTGAGTGAAACTGCCGGTCCTTAAAGTAGACATGTGTTTCACAGTAACAGAGACACCAGGTGTTTGGAGTCATGAAATATAATTCTCATGTATAATATTTCCAGGTCTGAATTTAAACCAGTTCAACACAGCATCACAAAACCACAGAAACTCTGTTGCAGGCGACCTTACAGATTTAAATATAGTATGCATATGTACTGGGCTTATAAATGAGGCTGGCAGGCCTCAGCTGTAACAGGGGTGCAGGTATCATAGTTGAGGGATTAACTTGACTCTATTTTTATGGCCCAGGAGGGACAGGAAGAATGATGTCCCCGCCGTCTGTCTGCAGCCAGAGTCGCTGTTACCACATCTCTGGCTGTCAGTCCTTCATGCCACTTTACCTTTCAAACGTTTGTATAACTTATAATGTCAGAGGGCTTCCCTAATCTCAGATGTCTTTTGTTTAATGATCTGTTTCTTATTTCAATGAAGTGTAAAAATTTAAAACAATGACTTTGCTTTTGAGTTATTAGAGTTAGATTAAAGTTATTTAGATTGTTTGTTGATGAGTGTATATTTGTTTTTCTAAAGAAACGCTACTGTTCGAAAGAAGCTGCTTAAAAAATACTTTCGTACAACCTTTTAAGTGCATACCTAATAATATGACATTATTATCATTATCAATTCTTATGCAGATTATTCTTTGACCTTTTGACCTTATCAAACTCCATGACTTACTGTAGTTTTCAAGACTTAATTACATGGAAACAACTATACAACCATAATTTCAACTCTAACTTTAAATTCAATTCAACTTTTATAACTACACTTGTTAAAAATTCATTCTTTGTTTTTATTTTATTTATTTATTATTTATTTTAATCTTAACATTGTTTGTGTTTATCATATGGTTTTAGTTCTACTCCCGTCATAATCACCATGGCCACCAGAGGTCGACGCCCACTTTAAACGGAGATGATGCTGTTTTTTTCACAATTGACTTAATGGCCGTATTTTTGTGAAAACGGTCTGTTTACGTAAGTTGCGTGTTTAAGGTACCCTGCCGAGATTTTGACCAGCATTAATAGTATGGGTCACTGTTTTAATCGATGAGTGCCCTTTTTGTTTGTACCATGCAAACACGAGAACACCTTTCATTTTTGGCCTTGCACCTTTTTTATTTGGCTGTTTGAGTGCAACAGAAAAAAGCTCTTGAGGCAATTCTAACATTTCGTCACCTTTTTAAGTAGATTTGATGGTAAATCGTTCACTTACGCATCAGTCACTTACAGAGCAACATTATCATTCATTTTGAATCGTGTTTCTGGCTGTAGACTGATGTTCATCCCATTTTAACTTTCTTTTATCTATGTTTTTGGTCTCTACTAGGGATGCGCCGATCCGATACTTAGCATCGGTATTGCTCCGATATGAGCCAAAATTACGGGATCGGAAATATTGAACAGTAGTACAAATTGTCCGATCCGATCCTTAAGCCGCCACCATTACTTTGCGCGACATGCCGTAAAGTTGCAGCATGTGTCACATGAGCAGAAAGTAGCGCGAGAGCGAGACCGGTCAGCTGCGCTGTTACAATGTCAGCTGTGTGGACTTACTTTGGGCTGGAAGAGGAAAAAAGCAAAACAGCCGAGTGTAATTTGTGCAACGCGAGTGTGTCGAGGGGTGGCAGCAGCACTGGAAGCTTCAACACCACGAACTTGATAAAACATTTACGAAAGCATCACGGAAAGGAGCATGCCGAGTTTGTGCAGGCAACGAGTGCCAAGAGGAAACGTGAGCCGCAACAACAAACATTACAGGGAACTGTTGAGAAGCGCCAGAAACTCCCTCCAGACAGCAACAAAGCAAAACTAATAACGGAGAGAGTTATTGAATTCATTTTGCTGGACGACCAACCACTTTCTGTTGTTGAAAATTATTTTTTTTATTTGTTTTAATACTCAGATTTTAAGTTTTACACAAAGTTGCACTTTAAATTGTATGTTGAATGGTGCTAAATCTGCTGACTAAAGTTTAAATGAAAGTTTAAATAAAACGCAGCAGCCGTACTGTTGCATAACTTGAGTCATGTTGTGGGCTATTGTATTTTTTTTCCTTTGGGGAAACAGAATGTTTGTCTAAAAGTTTGACCATGATCCTACAAGGCTACCTTAAGCAAATCCATACAAATTTATTTTCAAGAAGTTTCCGTTTGTTTTTAAGAGTAAAAAGGGTATCGGTTTTGGTATCAGTATCGGCAGATTCTCAAAGTTGTGGTATCGGTATCTGTATTGGAAACAAAAAAGTGGTATCGTGCCATCGCTAGTCTCTACCAACTCTGGAAAATATCTGTTTCTTAAGTAGCTAAATTCTCCAGCTAGACGTTGACTGTGCCTGTGTGATGTTTGGCGCTGAGCAGGCAGCAATAGTGTTTTATCAAAAGCAGAAAAACCTTCTGTCTCTGTAAATGTGCACATTAGAAACACTGAGCTGTAGCTCTGTAAAGCCTAATAGATCTGCAGATTCAGGTGATCATTCTCTGCAGCCAGCTGCGGCGTTATTGGTTGGCCTAACGGGCCTGGGCCCACCCTCCTATACAACTGCCCCACCCTAAATGATCAGGAGAAAATAGATCTTTCTAACTTTTTTTTTCTCTGTATAAATATGAACATTTATTACACAATTAGGTCTTAAAACATTTCATTTTCTAGAAAAGTCACATAATATTATGTGGTGGAAGGCGACAAGCGCATAACACTAAAACTCATTTTTTATCTGCCGAAATCCTGCCTCAGTGTCTGCTTCAAGCTAGCTCTTTCACATTGCTTTCACATGATTGTTATAAGAATATAGATAGAGGCTAGTTTTTTATAGGTGTATTGTTTTTTACTTTAAAGCTGACAAAGCAACCCTGTTTATTGCATGGTTTAAACTTTAAAGCACTGACAAACCTCCTGTTGACTGCCGGTTGTTTTATATAATTGAACATAATGCTTTAGGCTCAAGATGAACATAACTGTCATCGCTCTGAACAAATCCTTGACACTAAAAGTATTGGCCAACACACACTGCACTATGTCACTTGACATTTGATACCTTAGGCGTCTCACTCCCCAAACAACAATCCATAACCACCAAAGAGAAGGAAAAGAAACGGTGGAAAGTCATTTGTCAGGCTGGAATGCTGTCAGGCGTTTTGGGATCAGTGGTGTATTTTGTGAATGCAGAGCTGCTGGAAATGTGTCAGTGTCTATTTCACATCAGGCCGTGTTTCCACACGGACCATGTGACGTGTAACTGAGTTCCCCCCAAGGCTGAAAGGGTAACTATCACACCAATGAGACACTTTGAACCAATGATGGATAGGTGCATGTAGCATGTTGTGGTTTGAGTATCACATTATCAAACAAACTATCTTCATTGAATATATTTGAATAGTTGGAAGCAAAGATTATATTTCTATCAAATGTTACGCTGCATTCACTTCCATCTGAAGACACAGGACATTTAACGCACAGTTTATCCATTGTATAGTTAACATTAAAACAGATGTAAATACACACTATTTAATTTATAGAGGTCATCAGCAGACACTTTTTCCTATGTTGTGAGGCATCCTGGAACAACATGAAATAAAATACATTTCATTTGATCTGGTAAATATCTGGTACCTTTTTAAAAAGTGAGAATTCACAAAAGCTGTGGCCTAAAGGATGCTGCGGGTTCATTATCAAAGAGACAAACATGATACAAACTTCCTTTTTTTAACTGTAGTGATCATATCATTCTGATCATTTATAAAATGTACGTACAGATCTCATGTGAGCAGTTTGGTTGTGGTTTTAAGTTGCTTAAAAGGGGCGTGGCCACTGGCCACACATAGAATATGTTCTCACTCATATTGTCATAGAACAGTTTCTTAGAAGAAGCTAGAAGAAGAACAGATTGAACAAAGGAAGTAAAAGATGCCACTAGATTATCAGTTGCAGCACGCTGATAACACAATGAGTCATTACATTTAACAGTTCACGTGTAGACTTTATTAGCTAAACATGATAATGCTGATATTTAAAAAGTTTAAAAAATGCTCTGTAAGGTTTTATAAAGTTGTGAATGAGCACACTCACCTGCTTTTTTGACCGGCTCAGGCATCCTGAATGATCTCCTCTCCTCCACAGCGTGACTCACTCTTCCCAAACAGTCTCCTGTCTATGTCAGACCCCTGCCTTTAATAGTAGACACCCCCCATACACACACACACACACACACCCATCATGAACCATCCCAACGCTCCTGCCATTATATTTCCATCCGCAACACAATGTCCAAAAAACAACAACCGCCCCCTCGTACCCCCCCTCACAGCAACCCGCGCCCCCCCGACACGTCAGACCCTGAGCTATATTTCACCCATCCTCTCCTCCAACACCTCTGCTGACTGATAGGCCTTGAGAGGGAGGGGAAAGGATGTAAGGCAGCGGTTAAATTTAGAAACCGGACTCCAAAATAAGTCTGTTTGTTCTCCACACATCTGTGCTGAACCCCGTCACCCCGTAAATCTGACAATGCATGAGAGGGGACGGGGGAGTTTTGCAGCTTTAAAACTGCCCTTACCCCAAACAAGTGAATCTCAACAAAATCTCCCCTAAAAGTCTGTCAAGTTAAGAATAACCACCAGAAAGCCAAAACACATGAAGAAGGACACAGGCACTAATACAAATCTGTAAATAATTAGTGATGATTATTTATAATAGAGGTTGAAGGTTGATTAATGAACCCACATACAGCAGAATAATCAAATAAAACTACAATCCAATACGACTTAATCACTTGTAACTTCAATTTATTTGCCTCAGTTTTTATGTCGTCTGATTCTTCTGTTGGTTTATTATTATTTCTCATTTTTATCTGCACGGTGGCTCAGTGGTTAGCACTGTTGCCTCACTGCTAGAAGGTTCCTGGTTTGAACCCCGGACCTCTCTGTGTGGAGTTTGCATGTTCACCCTGTGCATGTGTGGGTTCCCTCCAGGTACTCCGGTTTCCTCCCACAGTCCAAAGACATGCTCGTTAGGTTCATTGGTGACTCTAAAATTGCCCGTAGGTGTGAGTGTGAAAGGTTGTCTGTCTCTAAGTGTCAGCCCTGTGATTGACTGGCGATCAGGATGTACCCTGCCTCTCGCCCTAATGACAGCTGCGATTGGCTCCAGCCCCCTTAACCCTGAAAAGGTTGACTGGTGTAGATAATGTATGAATATCCATGTATTATATATGTGCGTACCAACCATGGAATTGGTGTTTGTAGCTGGAGAGGTGCCAGTTCCCTTCCTTGGCCCTGTCAAGGTGTCCTTGAGCAAGGCACTGAATCCAACTGCTCGCAGCGCATGTCTATGTGCAGCCCCCTCACTCTGACAGCTCTCCATTAATGCATGTCCACAGGGTGCTGTTTGTGCATGTGTGTATTAAAGGAGCAATTCGCCCTTGGAAAAAGCAACTGTCAGTCAAAGCTGGTGTTCTCTGTAATCGATCGCAATCATATTTGAAATTGGCGCCATAGCTGTGGAGAGTGTTGTACAAACAGCTCGTGGTTTCGTCCGTTCTACATTGCTACAACACCCAGCGTGCATTGCGCCCCTCACTCTGAAAGGAGCGGCCCAGCGAGAGACGCTGGAGTGAAATACTACCGTGTCACTGCAGTCAATGGCTCAGAGCGATACAGAATCCAAAATACAACGAGAATATACCGGTGGATCGACAAAAAAATCTTCAGGTCTGCCGTCTACATTTCAAACCTGACGCTTTTGAACGAGACATGACATCGGAGGCGGGCGTCCTAGATTGAGCTCCCTGGCCTCCACCAGATGACGCCTTTTACGTAGTCTGGCGGAGGTTTCCCAGGGCTCATTGGAGAAGCGGATAGCGCCTCCAAAGGCACAGAGCAAAATTGCATTTTTTCCCCACCATAATGGCATTAGCTCCCCACAATAGCGTGATAGGACTAAGGTCGAAAATCAGTGAACTGGCCCTTTAATGAAGTATATTTTCTTCTTCTTATTTTTGTCAAGTGATTTTATCCCAACTTTTTCTGTGCCATTTTTATTTTTTATTTTATTTATTTATTTTTATTTAAAGCCTGCTCTACTAACTACTTCTAAAACTTAAATGCATAAATAAAAGATGTGTGTCTGGACCCCAAATGTGCAATTTAAACAGATCAGTTTGTCTCCACATGATACCTAAATTAAGATATGTTACTGTACACAAAAGATGACCTGTGTATCAGAGGAGCAGATGGACCAGCAGTTGGATGAACTTTTCATCTTCTATCTGATTTGTAAGCATTTCACTCAAGAAAAGCTCAAACATAGGCTGCACTTTTTGTTGTATGACAGCAGCTGAGGGAAAGACAGCGGTGCTGTGTAAGCATTGAGATCATTTACTGAAGAGCTATAGACGTAATGTAGCTACTAGAGAGATAGGTCTAATTCAACCGCTGTCCATATTGCTGGGTAGCATTATGTCCAACAATGCATTATATTCTATAATGACTGGTTACAAAACATACAAACACTACAATTGTTATCATTGCATGCACACCATTTATCTGAACAGTAGTTGTTGTTTGTGCAGCCCACCCTGTGTAATCCTCCACAACCTGCAATCTTCCTGCAGAAATGAGCACCAACACCTGCACATGCATTTCAAGTGGACGGCAGGTTTAAGTCAAATCACACGCATAACACATCAGCCTGATGATCAAGACTGCTTGTGTACTCCATATACAGTAGAGCTTTTATGTGCTTGCTTCAATTACAACTTGACCATTGAGGGGAGCTGTTGACTCTTTTGACACCACCTGCTGTAGTGTCTTTATATTTACACAGCACGTTACATGTCAGCAGGTAATTACTCCTTTACAGCGTTTTTGTGTATTGTTATTTATCATAATTCATTTGATTTGTTTTTTGGTTGTTTATATTATATTATTGAACTGAATTCTGATTGTGAACATAGTTATGAAATGTGGTAAATAAATAAGTCACATACTTTCTGTTCAACAGGAGGCTAGATGGTGGTCAATGCAGAGGCTTTTCATAAGGATGTAGATGCAGGAAGTCACTGCAGGTAAAAAACAACTGGATACACAACTGCATTGCGTACTTATATTGAAAAGACCACCTCGTGCTTTCCTTACACACATTATGAGTGTAGATCTGGTGCCTGCATTGTGTCAGGCACGTTAATGTAAGTAGTGTGTGACAGGCCACTTCACCCCTCCTGCAGCGTATTAACCTCATAGTTCCCTCTAATGAAAGGTGACAGCCCTTATCTGCAAACCTAACACTATGCTGAACCCACACAAAGTTTACCTCTTCTTCTTGTTCTTCTTTTTTTTCACTCTGACGTGAGATGTTATTACTTTTACAACAGTCACAATACATTTATATTTATGTACAATTATTATAGATGTATCCAAATTTTTTAGCAACACCAGATATGCACCTTGTAAACTGCAAACATTACAAAAGTTACAATACACATACACATTTATAAACAATTTATTTATCTACATGCAATTATTACACAGAGAGTTTAATTTATGTACACAACATTTAATCCCATGTAAATAATCATAGTAATGGTTTAATCTCATGAATGGCTTCTTTGTGTCTCCTCCCTGTTTTAAATATTGAATTGCAACATTGATATTTACATACAGTAGTATTTCCCACAGTTAAAAGAGAACTTAAGCATGTCTGACACAGGGAGAATCAAATAGAGCAGGACTAAGGCTTGTGTTCACTGTGAAGTTCATAACCTTAAACTGTATAAGGAAAAGTTGTTACATGTCACTTATTTGTACTCTAACATTGAAACCGTCTAAACAGACATTTACAAATGACATTTTAAAATGCAAACTGGATCTCAAATTGATGCAGGGTCCACACATAATCGCCTATTGACAGTGCACCACCAGTTATAGTCGTTAAAAGAATAATTGACTATTTTGGAAGTTTTAATTTATTTGATGAGTTAGTGCTGGAAACCTCACAGCAAGGACTAAACTCCTATAAGTCACTGCTCCCAGACAAGAAGTACTTCCCCTGAACACCTCAAATGATTGTTTTTAAATGTAGGTTTTTGTACAGATTAAACAAAATGCCTATCTTGTGTATATTAGTGAGCTTAAGAGGTGCTGGGGGATAGATCTTAATACCGTTGGAAGAAGCTAGACGAGCTCTGTTTCCAGCCTTAATGCTAAGCTAGGATAAACCGCTGCTAGCCATAGCTTCAATTTTTACCGTGCATACACAAGAGGCTCATCAGTGTTTCACATCCTGGTGAAGACAGTAAGAGTTCCTTCAAAATGCCAATAATCAATCTATCATAAAAATAAAAAACCTAAAATTTAAAAAAATTGTTTTTAAATCTAGAAAAAAAAAAAGTCTTGAAATGTGAACAAAGATGAAGAAATGTTTACCTGATATTATCACTTAAAAAGGATATTTTACAACCGTTATACTACACATACATTCATAAACAGTTAATGAACAATTATTTATGTATATCTGAACACAAACATTTGACCTGCAGTTCCAGCTTTGGCCACCATGTTGAAATTGCTGCACTAGAGCAGTTTGGGGCCTCTATGTTGTATTTGTCAGAATGAACCCTGACAGGGCAAATCTAAGGGAGCCAAATGGGACAAAAGACACTTATAATGCTGATTACCCATTCACAAATCTCTGTACAAATATTGACAAGGCACAAGGATTGTGTCTCTTGTTTCATACTTTTATGCTGCATTAGCTACATGTACCTTGAAAGGATTGAGCCCACTGTACAACAGCAGTCAGGATATTCACTAAATGTTAATTACCTAAATTGCAAGGTTGATTATTAAGCTTCTAACACCAGAAACTGGGCCTCCAATATCAACATTAGGCATGAGTACATCTCACCCTCTCAGTTTCTGCTTACACGTATGATTTCCTCTCCAGATGAGTCTTGCCCAGGACCTCGTCACTGAACTGGTATGTCAGCTTCTTCTTTATCTTTTTCACCTCTCCTGTTTTGCCGTAGTTGCGTAAGGCCCGCGCCATCTTCTGATAGGTCATTTTCTTGCGGTTTCCCTTCTGGATTCCCCAGCGATGTGCGAGGGCCTCCTTGTGTTTGGAGGAAAACTGGAAGGTCCCTTTGTCTCTGTCCACCCACCAGATACTGTCCTTCATGTCACCGTGCCTTAAAAGGTCCAAGAGGAACTGGTACAAACGAATCTTCTTTTTATTACCTTCAGGAGACAGCAGAGAGTTGAAGCATTACTAAACTTATACTAAACACTGTGACATGAGGAAAAATAAAAGACAAAAAATTTTTTTTTTTTAAATCCTGTTTTACAACTTTTGAGGAAGGATGTAACTTTACAAGATAGAACAATGTCTGCAGTCAGTGTCTAAGAAAACTCTGCATAATACCAAGAAACACCGCTAGATGTAATCTTCCATGAGTCGTCTCATTGTGTTTCCACATTGTCATGTTGCTGTGTGATAAACACAACTGATGACAAATGTATAACTTATTTAATACAGTTGGTGCTGTATATGTTTCTCTGTAACAATAATAATATCACACATACATGTCACATACAATTAAGCTCTTATCCTAAATTACTATTAAACTATTCTCATAAAAAATACAGTTGGACCTTTGTTTATGGGCTCATGAAAAACCTTTTATCTGACCTTTAGACCAATCTTTACAGAAGAACTGATGATTACCTATGTCTCTTATATATTTATCTCTGCAACTACATATTCCAAATGTACAGGGATGCCCTCCATTGTCTTAGAGGAAGTCTGCAACTACAATTACCTAAAAAGCCTCCTACAGGTAGACCCTTACACTTTGTTGGAGCAGTAAATCAGTCCTGCAGTGCTGGGCATGTTAAACAAACAAGGCACTGGCTGCACATTAATGCAGTAAAAGTTAAAGTGGACACAAAGATCAAGGTCTTACTACAGGGCGCCTCATCAAAGGGCCCAACAGGTATTTACTGGGGATTGCATGCCAATCATGCTACACCTGCTGGATTATTCCCCCTATACAATGTAAAAGCCCAACCTTGGAAATTGTTGATTGAAACAGAAAGAACAACCACTTCCGTTAAAGATGCTTAACCAGCAATGGGAAAGCAATTGTGCAACTTGTAGCTCATCCCAAAAGTGCAACATAAATCGTCAGCAGGACTTAAAGCTGACTGGATTAATTTCCAAACCTCAACCATCGCAATGAGAGGAAGAAAACACGGACCGGCCTGTGATCCAGAAAGAAGCATTCAGCAGATCTCATTCTGACAGGGTGAGTGGAAACCATGAATGCCAACAACAATACCAATTTAATTGGTTACATTTTCATTGTTCGGAGGAGGGAATGAAGGAATCCGAGACCACACATGCAGGCTTGTTAAGACAGTACAGCATGTGTAGATGTGCAAAGTTAGAGGCTACTGTTTCGCTGCAGATTCTATCGATTCAAGAATTTACAAGAAGCCCAGGGACTTAGCACTTCCAGATATACCATGAGCTTTATGACTGAGAATCTGCACGTGGCCCGCACAGCCGGTGTGTCTTAAAGTACCCGTGTTAACTGTTCAGTAGAGATCTAAAGAGCTTCCCTTATAGCACATACAGTACAGTACGAAACAGCCTGTATACATCTGCTCCTTACCCAGGTCTCCTACTGTGACGTAGGGGACTCGATCTCTCAGACACTCCTCATCAGACACCTCCAGCGGGGGGCTTCGTTCTCTTTGCTCGTCATCATCAGAGCTGCGCTGGGACACGTGTGGAGGATACACAGTCCGAGGGAAGAAGGTGACCTACGACACAGGAGGCAAAGTTAGATCGTCTTAATCAGAGCTTGTGATGATGATGAAAGGGAACTTTCTGATGCTTAAAATATTCAGAAAAAATACACTTTTTCATATAAATGTTTGTACATTCTGTAGGGGTTCCCAGGCTGACATGTTTGGACATTTTTGGGATCTGAAAAATACAGCCAACAATGCCTGGCTGCACATGTCATAAGTGCAACTGTAGAATTTCCCTGGAGCTACATATGCAATGACATTCAGTAATGGTAAGTAAGTTAATAAAATAGACTTATTGTACCTTTTGCACAGTGAATTTTGGGTACTAATTCAATTTTGAGCCTCTTTCTACTTCTACTCTGATGAATGTTCTTTTTGCAGTGTAAATGAAAGCGTCCGGCCCAATCTCTCTCTCTGCATGAGCTGTGATGTGTGGACGCTGCTACACTGCAGCTGAATGCCTGAGTGGGCAGCACTCGTCAACGTCTTCACAACATGCTTTACAGAAAGTGTGAGCAGAAGTTTTTCACATGTCACTTTTTAACTGATGCACTAGCTCCTTGTTTTTCACATACAACATTTTCCTCCCATTGTGAAAATATCCGTTTTTTATTTAAAAGGAATAAAGTGAAAAGGCCCTCGATAATGACATCACTTGTTAATCACTTTTGTTCTTGAAATAATAGAATCTTTACTCCAAATGAATATACTTTACATTTGGCATTTAACTGGTTCACATATCCAGCCCTTTACTGACACAACATCTCAGTCTAACTTAGTCCGAAACTGAACCGAATCAAGATAAGATAGGACTTTATAAATCCTGAAGGAAATTCTAGTGCCAGATAAGTGAATAAGTGAAATATACAATCTAAAGTTTATACGAGTTAAGTGCAAAAGAGACGGTGACAATAGCAAAATACATTTGCCCTCCTCCTACCAGACAGGTAGGTATAATGTCTATTTTATGTGGTCACAGTGGACATAACTGTAAAGCAACTGGTTAATAACTATTCATTCAGGTATTCAATGCTACAGAGCTCGATCTTTATTTTGGCTTATTATTATGAAGACATAATGTTACTATAACCAGAAGAATATGTTTTTAGTTAGTACACTAACTTAGATGTTTATGTGCTGTTTAAAATATATTCAGAAAAATAGCACAAGCCAAGTTTAAGCCAGATCTTAACAGCACGAGGTGTACCACTTTTGGCCACAGGGGGCGCCAGAATCTCCACATAATTGAAGTCACATTGAGGGAGGAAACCATGCTGTTGAGACACAGAGTGGACTTATCTGAGCCTTCAGAACCTGTTCAGAGAGCATCGTCTTTTTAAACTGAAAAATATAAATATATATATATATATAAATATATATATATATATATATTTATAAAACTAAAATTAAAGCTTTTCTTGCAACTCAAAGATTCACTTCCTAATTTTTGTCCAAAGACCATAAAAGGCCTCTAAGTCCACATGTCCTCTCTGATCTGAAATCTTGCTGTGAAATTTGTTGAGTTTGCAGTTAGTTAAAAGGGTATTTTTGGATTTAGAGGCGTTATTGGCATCATGGCGAGATGAGCAAGTGTATGTAGACCAGACAGCCTTAGTGTGTCATTTTATGTTCACTTGTTTGTTTCTTTAATTGTGTTTTCACTACCTTAGCACCAATAACACTGAGAGCCTTGTGCCTCATTTGTAACTGAATCAAATTAGCACCACGCTACGAAGAATTACAGATGAACTTACTGGCTGCTGTAACACATGTGGATGAGCCCCCAGGTTTGGATCGAGCAGGCTCTCTGGATCATATCGTATGGCCTCGTGTCGTATGAGGCCGGGAGTGTGCAGCGCCTGCACACTCTGCAGCTCTGTGAAGTTGCTCTCTTGCAGGTTTTCAAACTCTACAGGGTGAACGTGCGGGTGAGAGTGGTACTCCCAGTGATCTAAACAGAGAAGGTGAGAAACAGCATAATGGCCACGGCTTTATGTTGGATCTTTTGAAACGCTTGTGCCCCAGTCAGATTTACAGGAACACACAGCTTCATGCAGAATTCATGAATGATAAAAAACAAAACTACATGTTTGAACTGCTGGAGATGACTCATGAAAAAAAGCCAGAAAGCATGTCTATGAAAATTCCTCTGAACTTTAAACTAAACTTGACATGCGGCTGCTTACTCATAGTGCCTGTGTTTGCATGAAGTGGGTGAAACGAGGAGAATAGGAGAGAATCGGCATGAAGCTCTTTCCTGTTTGTCGCCACACAAGCAGTTTTCCCACAGTCACTGACTTTAAGAAAATTTAAGTCACATTTGTATTTCAAATTTGACATTTGAAAATAGAGGACAGCCAAATAGAAAGGAGGAGTATTTTAGTATGTAAAACAGTCATGTCATACATCCACTGTAACACTGTAAGATTGATCTTTGATCTTTTATATCTCTAAAGAGTCATATTTCTTAAAGATATTAGATATAAATATGAGATGTTTAGACATTAGCCATTAGATATTTTTATCACACCAACAACTGTAGCTTTCTCGGTGGCAGCCTTTTTTCTTTAAGGTCAGGAAAAGCATCCCCCCCCTGCTATTAAAACTATTTAGGTGCAATATTCAAAACTGTTAATAACAAGAGAAAGTAAAGCTCCTCAACAAACCCCCCTGGGGCGATAGTTGTTCTATGTCTGTAGTTAAAGCGGGCGAAAGAAATGGCATCTGTTTCCTGTGTTTCCATCCACCCTAATGTGGTGCGCTCCAGCTGCACGCGCTGCAGCTTTTTCTGTACAGTGCACCAGAGAAGCCGGTGTCACCACATCAGGTCACGGTGAATAATATCAGAGACTAAAAATGACGGATGAATTAAATGATTTTTCTTTGAATTAAAACTCCGGTTACTGTTTCTAAAACCAGATTCTCATAGGTTGACTAAGTTTATGTCTTAAAGTTTTGCCCCCACAATCATTCACTCTTTTTTTAATTTCATTATTAAAATGATTTTAATCCAAACCTTTTTTAATGAATGAAATAAAACAAACAAAAGAAGCACATTGACTTGAAACACAGTAGAAAATCCATGCTGAAGTAAAACTCACCTGCCTGGATATCTGTATCTAGGACATATGGATTATAATATTCTGTAATTGGATGTCTGTAGATCTCAGGATCGTACATTTCTTCTGAGTGCTGCAAGATCAGAAAAAAAAAAAGATTTTCAGCCACAAAATATCTTAAAGGACAAATCATTCACTCAGTGTCTTCATTGTGTATGTAGTGCAGAAACATTAATTATTATGACTATTCCTCTAACAAGACAAGAAATAGTACCACTCAACATTTGTCTTTTAAACAGTTGTTACGCTGTCTCTGCATATAATAAGTTTGTGAATAACATCAGGAATCTGTAATATTTCCATATATGTAATAACCTCTTTTTGGCCCCTTCTGTTCTGAAACTCTCAAGAAGTTTTGAGTTTCAATTTCACGTCGCCCAAAGTATAAAAGACTCTTACAGTTTGTGTGCTGTATTCAAATGGAAGAAGACTCACACTAAGTCGTGTGAGTTCACGTTTCGTCCTTCCATTTTCACTATTAAAAATGTCTTTAAAATGTCTTTAAATTAGAGCCTCAGACGTAGCAAAGTGTCCTGAGACTTAAAGGTGATAATAAAATAAAAGGTACTTACAGGCGGCGGGATGAGGTAGCTCTCCATTCTGTACGGATGCAACATGGAGACCTCTTCTCCAACGGTCCGACTCAGACACTCTTCTGCCAAAACACTCTCACACCTTTCAAAACTTTTGCGGCACCATTGCACAATGTTTCAAAATTTCCTCTCACTCAACGAAAACCCAAAAATGTCTGTCGCTCTCTTATTGTAAAGCCCCTACTGATGTTTTTATCTACTCCCTGAGGCCTTCAGCTGTGTTAGAATAAGAGAAATAACAAGGCCGGCTGTTTGAGTGTAAGATGGTAAAAGGAAACTTTTGACTTCTGTAAATTGTCTGTGGGTGGGGAGCAGCAGAGTGTGTCTGCTAAAGGTTCCTGGCCATTGATGATTTGTCAAGGGAGACCATGAAACTCTACATATATCAGGTCTTTATACTGTCCCCTCCTCTCAGCAGCCAATCATCAGCAAGGCTCTCCTCAGTCAGTTTCTACCCCCTAAAAGATTAACACTTGTGATAAATGTTGTATTAATTTAACTGTGCTTTTGAAATATTTTTCTAACTTAACTTTGTCATGCCTTTGTGACAACACCAGTCATGCAGTGAAAGAAGTAGTTAGCATTTATAAGCAGTTAATACATGCTTAATAACACACTGAAATGTACTTAGATTAAAGGACACATTCAAGTGTTTATTAATGTGCAAAAACATTGCGTATTTTAAAGATAATCAATGCATGCATATACTTTATATCTGTGTAAAACAATATTTCTGTGTGCTATAAACCATTTAATTTATTGTTTACACTATGAAGCGTATGAATGCAATATGTTGGAGGTTTCATTAAATCTGTGACCAACTCCAAAACAATTCTTATTATAAAAATGTGCTTAGTTCTTTACATTTAAAATAAGTTAAAAGAATCAGAAGAATCTGAAATGTCAAAATAACCTTTATTGACAATGTTTGCTCAAACATACACTGAGTTTGACCTTTCAATGAACACACACAAAACACTACCAACCACTAGGATAGCTGGTGAAAGTCAAATTGTTATGACAATGTAAGTATTCTAGAGTTTATGACCTTTCCTGTGACAATGTTTAGTATTTTCATTGTCAGGACAGTTGTGTGTGTGAAGTGTAAGTGTCACATTGTAAACAAGTTTTTGTGCGGCCTCAGACTGCAGCTCTGAAATTGACGGACTGAAAGTGTAAACTGAAGCAAAATGACTAAAACATGTTCTTTGGTGATGTAAACACAAGTTTGGTGAGGAAGAATGTCCACACACAAACAGACCGGCACCTGACACACACACACACACACACAGGCACGCATGCATACACGCAGTTGTAAGATAAGATGAAGGTACAGTATCTGTGTTGTAACCACACTGTGGTTCATGGAGATTATAATTATCAGTGGAGATACTGTTACAGCAATTCCAGGGAAGACAAGAGTCCCTCTTCTGCACAAGTGTCTTTGTTTTCTTCAGTGTAACTTTGTTAAGCAGTACACCGTCGGTTTTTTACTTGGTGTCCATGAGATATGTGGGAAATGATAAATATGTTGGTTACGACTTTCTGAAAATAACGTGATAACTGTGAAAACTGAAGCTGCTGCAAATATGCCTGATGCAAAGATAACCAGTGTAGCTCAAATCTGAGAGTTTATTGTTAGTGCTGCCTGTTTGAGAGGAAGACTGCAGCTTTGTGATAAGGACATGCACTTTAAATATACTTTCTTAAAGATCAAAATACTGAGGTTATGTTTAAGGTCCGCATGTTGAGCCACACATTTTGGTCAAATGCTAACAGTGCTTTGATACGTCATGCAACATATTCAGATATTCATCATAAAGCTCCATGTTTATTCCTAATTATATGCTCTTTATCTAAACTGTAAAGTAGCTGGTCTAAATCATTCTATCTTCCTATTTATTATTTCAAACACTTTTAAAGATCACCCTGTTTGCCTTGTTTACTGCTGGAGGACCGTGGTCACCGAGTTCCATGGAGCTGTTAAAACCACACAGACTGTGGGCAGCTCGTCCGGCCTCGTCTTAATCACAGCTGCCTCAGCAAAACTGATGACATATACAGCAGCATTTTCCATGAGTATTAATACACAGAGCAGGCTGCAGCAGGACAGACTCTGTTTCCATCACAACTATTTACAGTGAGGCCTTTTTTACTTTTTTGTGATACTATATTGTTAATGTTCATCAACATATTCTGTTCTGTTAAAAACACATCACGTTAACCTAAACTTTTCTTTACATTTTTACTTACAATTTAACATCAACTAGGTAACAAGTAAAAACCCTGCATTCAAAATTTAAAAAAATACAGAAGTATTAGCACTAAAATTTATATTAAAAGTTCCAACCAAAGCTCTAAAAAACTGATTATTTTAAGCAAAAACTTGCCTTGATAGACAGTTTTTTAAGCAGGCCATCAGATGAGTTAGAGTGTCATGAAAACTGTTGTGGTTAACCAGGAGAATAAATATCCGTCTCAAATCTTCTGCTAAAATTCATGCCCACTACTGTGGCTGAAAATGTACCTTTTGAAAGGACTTAAACTTGTTGAACACTGTCCATAACTTGCGGTCATGATTTTCTGACCTTTATCATGTACAATTCAAACGGGCACGCAGCAAAAGCACCAGTGTACAGGGTTT
The DNA here is from genome assembly GCF_022749685.1 of Semicossyphus pulcher. NCBI lineage: Eukaryota > Metazoa > Chordata > Actinopteri > Labriformes > Labridae > Semicossyphus > Semicossyphus pulcher. The sequence goes on from NW_027211603.1 coordinate 14,162,985, forward strand.
ATGTGTTCTTTCTGTCAGAGTTTATGATCGTGACATGACATGTCTATAACACTCTCTGGCAAGGCCTTTGTAGCGGCTGAAAACGTACAAAATAATTTTTTTTATATTTTTGAAGAGAAAGTATCTGATTCTCTGTCTTTAAATCTGTTGTCTGGGTATTATTATAAAAATAAGGAGTAAAGTGCTGCATTTATTTTGGACCTCATACATCTTTTCACACGCTTCAAGTAGAGTTACATAATAATGTCATTCTTCATCTAAAAAAAAAAGGGAATGGGCGCCAGTGTAGCTCAGCAGTTAACTTGTGCATCCCATATACAGAGGCTACAGTCCTCGATGCGGCAGCCCCAGGTTTAACTCCCATCCTCTGCCCTTTGTCATGGGTCGTCCCCACTCTCTTTTCCCTGTTTCTTTAAACCTCACAACTGCTTAAAAGTATGATTGAGCTGAGAGAGCTCAATATTTTACCTAGTGTGGTTCAGTAGGAATAAGTGAAAAATAGTATTAAAAATGAACCTGCTAAAGTGTTATTCCCTTCAACAAGGAGGTCATGTTTTTGGTGCCGTTTCTTTGTCTGATTGTCTGCAGGATTGTGGAAGACTACTGACGTAGTTGACATTAGACTTGTTGTGTCACAGGTGATGAAAAAAACCCTTTAAATTTGAGGGTGGCCTATCCCACTCCAAAACAAACAACAATAGCAATTTTGACTAATATATCCAGACAAACTGAACATAGTGTTTGGCTTGCAGATTGCATGTCACAGAAGGCTTTTGGCCCTCGAGAAGGTCTGCACTCTCTGATTGTCCTTCAACATCAAAACTGTAATTTGAAGTCTGTTTTACACAAAATCTTCACTAGTCTCAGTTTGTTTGTCTTCCTTGTGTCCTGAGAGATAGAAAAACAAGCAGCACACGTACATGCACATGGATATATTATTAAATGAGGAACTGGGAACTTGTCTTTCAGATTCAGTTCCTTCAGGGCTGAATCCATTTACGTGTCATCTGGTCAGGAGGATCTAGGTCTCTGCTGGTTGCCATGTTGGTGTGTTTTTCTTTTAATTTGTGTTTGATATGATAAATCAAGTGATTTAAACTAACACTCTTCAACCTTAAAGTACCACATCTCTGTACCACCCTGTCTGCTACAATAAGCATTTGGGCCTGCTGAAAGTTTATATATATATACACAGTATATATTTTAAACACCATTCAAGTGCCGATTGCTGCTCTGTAGTTAATCGAACGGTGTGTCATCCCATGTAAGAAAGAGCAAATTTTATATTTTGCACAGGCTCTTAGAAGAGGAACATAAAGAGCCTTTATTAAGTTAGTTAATAAGTATGTTAATGTCAGCATACAGTATAAAGCATAAACATATTTGGCATTATTTTGGGAAACAATACAAACTAAATAAAACAGAATAAGTCAGATGAAACTTTTGGATTCATGACACCAGAATAATTCCCACAAAAGTCAGAACAGTGCTTCTTTAATACATAAAGTTTTTATTTAACTTAAGTGCTTTTTTCAAGCCTGCAGGTTTTACATTGAGCAGGCGGATTGCAACTTTACAAAGTCTGTAAACACCATTACAGATCACATGCCATGCTTGTGTTTCCAAAATGTTTCCATCTGTCATGTGCATATGATTCTACAGTGACCTCATTAGTTATTGTCCTTGATGTTTTTGTCAGTGCACACAGACTGACCACTTCATCAGGTCAACCTTTAAAGTGAATTCAGTGCAATACACCAGCAAGTTAGAAATGTTCATTTATGATGGAAACTGTCAGAGATGGTGTGGAATGAACTGCATGTTTATTTTTGAGGTGTTGTTAGCAGGGTGTTGAACTGAACTTTATTGAGAGGTGTTTCTTATGGTTTTGCTCTGCATAATTACAAACATGAGAGGCAAGAATATTATAACCATATTTTGATATACTGCAGCCTCGTACAGCATCAGCACAAACTGCTAATTCAGCTAAGTCAGAGATGAATTAACATCTGGCTGACATAAACTGTGCATTGCAATCATCATACATGTAGAATTTGTGGCAGATCTGTTGGATTGCACTACGTTTACGGTAATAGATGTACCTAACAAAATGGCCTGGGAGTGTGATATAGGCACCACTGGCAAATGATCCAACACCCTTAACTATTGAACCAGGCTTTCAGCTTACACACATGTCCTTAGGACACACAGGAACATGAACACTCCCTGCAGAACATGTAACACTTAAATGCTGTCTGGTTTTATCTGTATTTGGTATTTATGCACACATACAGGTATACATATACGTTACAATATAACGCAACCAGTGCTGGAAGGTAACTTTAGCGTTACCCAAGCACTACAGGAACAGGATTCGAGGTACTCAAGCTGAGTATTTCTATTTGATGCCTTTGTATACTACTATTTCACAACACTTCAGAGGCTAATATTGCACCTTTTACTCGCCTATTAAGTCTTACTACTTACAACTAGTCTTACAACTTAAATGTACAACTATAGTAACAGTAGTAACAGGTATCTTTACAACCTACTTATCAATCCATGAAACTCTTACAATGAGCTCAACAAGCTACAGTGCTACTTGCTATAATGCTAATAATGCTACAGTGAGGTAGGGTTAGACTTAGGTTTCTGAAAGTAATAGTTTTACATTTTGGGAGATACATGTCTCCACTTTCTTGTCAGAAGTGACATAAAAAGATTAAAACCACACTCATACATGTATGGTTAATATGGACCTACAGTAAGCTCAGCAGCTGGTTAGCTTACCTTAGCAGAAAGACTAGACAAGGGCTAACAGCTAGCCTACAGGCACCTCACTAAAAACGTGTTATAATTCAACTGTTTAATTTGTACAAAATTAATAGTTTTACTGTTTCTTTGCCAGGCGCAAACAAGGTTTAAGGTGCTAGTAAGCTAATTTTGTCTTCTTTGAACAGAACCAGGCTGACTGTTAACCCTACTTCTAATGTTTGTGCTAAGCTTAGCTAAGCTTAGCTAGCCAAACAAACACATTCACTAGTTATGGGCTAACAAACTATTTTTGTATCACACTAAACAGTTGTTCACAAGATTGTGCCCCCAGCATTAACCGACTTGTCTAATCTCACACTATAAAAACAACACTTTATTGAGATATACTGCATTAAATATAGTTTCCAGTATTTGTTTTTGAGTCTAAGTGACACACTGTGAAGTTTCATACATGTGACCTGCTACAGCTCTAACCAAGCTTTTTGGTTTGTCCCACCGCAGGGTGTAACTGAGCACTTCACAGTTTTCCGTCTGAATGCAGTCACAAGATACGTATCTGTGATGGTTTAAACACATGCACGCAAACAGTCACAGTGGCACCTCTGAATACTCAGTCACATAGATTGGCCCCTCGAGTCTTTGGGCCTGCTGCTGGAGGTGTCAATCTTCTCATAACTATCTTTGTATGCACTTATTTTAGGAGGCTTTAATATTCTGAAGGAAGCAGTCTGCTGGCTATCAAAAGGCACTGTTCCTATTGCTGCAACAGTTTGCATTACACTTAAAACATTGTGCCTTAAAATATGTCTGTTATTTACTGGAATCTGCCCCATCAACTTTTAGCAACCCAGGCTAAAGTCAGAGTCATTTCTCAACAGGCCTTGGTGTATTTTTTCTCCTATTATTCATATTTTTTGCTGACATTCAGAGTTTCTCTGAGACATCTGGAGTCTCCCTATATTCAGTCTCAGCGCAGGGTCACGAGATTGTGCCCACATAGCCTCGCAGAGGGGGGAATGACACGCATGACCACTGACTGTGGAAAACAGGATACAGGGTACGTCGCAACAGGAAGTGTTGCACTCCTCCTCGGCAGAACATCAGTTTGACCAGAATGACTGCAGGTTGATGTCCACACTCTGTAACTCCTGCGGCAGTGCTCACATTTCGTAATCGTCTCTTCGCTCACCATTTCTTCTGAGCTCGTTGGGTAATTCAATTTGAAAGAAAGAAAAAAAGTTCTCCGTGCAGGCTGTACTTTTCTGTCTTTTGAATGCGCTCAAATAATAACTTACTTTTGTCGATTATGTATAGAAAGAAACGTTGAATTATCCCAGACAGCATAAAGTTCAAATTAGCTTTTTATAAAAAATAAATACAATAAAAATCACCTCTGAAACAAACTTAAACACAAACATATCTTGTCTCATTTTGAATGTAGAAGATTTAAACCAAAAATGTATGCATTTAAATAACTTTAGCTATGGCAGGTCTGACACTGATAGTATAAAATTGGAGGATTGGTTTTTCAGAAGTTTACTTCTTTCTATCAATGTTTCTGTTTAGGTAAAGCAAAAACATCGTTAATCGAAATCTTACATGAATTCTATAAAACATTAAAACATTAGCAAACAAAAGAAATATCTAGAAATAAGAAAAAAATAAGAAAACAAAACTGAAGGTAAAATACAGTTTAACAGATATGTCAGCTCATAAACTCCACATTCCTACACTACACAAAGCAATACTAAAGAACAGTTTCAGTGAGCTCCGTCAGGATACGCCCACAGTCTCAGGCTGAGAACAAATCTGCTTTAGTCTTACCGTCGTCCTCTAAACAACATCCGCCGACAGGCTGTAAAGGTATCCACACGGGAGTTGTTGAACTACTGGAAGCAAATTGCTGAAGGTGGTTGAAAAATGCAGGCTTTCTATATATCTCTGAATTAGCAGGGGAACTAAAAACTTCCTTAATTCTACCAATTTAGGTTGGTACCATAAGGCTTCTTCTTCTTCTTCTTCTCCTTCTTCTTGTTCCCCATTAAAACAAGAAGGTGACAAACTCTTCCTACTAAACACATCGTGATGAGTTCAGTTCATTCAGTCACATCAGAGTCTAAAGCAGCCTGTGGCCTCCATTAGACCTGAAGAAGTTATTGTTCATTATATCACAATTAAAGGCATTTTTTGTCAGCACTGCATGTCCACTAAGAATCTTAATGATCAGCTTGTTTTCCTTTCGTTATTAGTTAAGAGTTTCTAATAATGCTGAGTCCTTAAAACGTAAAGTAATAAAAGTTGCATGAGAATATATTTGCTTCCCTTTAGTTAACTAGCACTTATTTAGTGTTTGTGTAATGATGCACATTTTTTGATCAGCATTTTTGCGACCAGGATTGTCAAAGCAGCAGACACACAATAAATTAAAAGCATTCAAATCAGCTCATCCATGTTCCTTTGGTCTCTGTGCATCAATACAAGGCTTATTTGAACAACAGAGCAGCTGCTACAGGGCTGTTTCTGTAGACCAGCTTATATCAAAGGAAATCCTCCTCTTGTCCGCAGGTGCACATTAAAAACAGGTTTTAATATAAATACATGTTCCTGAAGATACTGACCTGTTTGCACAGTCACTATATACTGTATTTGCTTGTGCAATATGGTCTGCAGTATAAATGATTCTTGTACAGATAACAGTGAGCCCAATTCCAGTCCAGAAATGAATATAAATATAAAAACAGCAGTAGATGTGTAAGATGATTTATTATAAATTGACACCCTTGCTGGGCTCATGATAGCGTGAGCCACAGCAGATAGAATAAAATGTAACTTAGAGGTGGAATGCAATTTTGCACGGCCTGATCTGAGCTTACAACATCACTGAGCCTGACAAGCAATCCAGAAAGCATCCACAGGGCTGTATTCGAATGCGTGCATTCTGTTTCAGATCTATTTCTTGTAAATTTTGCAAAAACAGGAGAATATTAGGGTGGATTTTTCAGTTCTGTGGGTGGACAGTGCTTTGTTTCCTGGCTGATAGTAACCAGAGGTTTCAGTGGCCTTCATGTGTTTCACAATTACTTGGAACGGTCGCTCGGCATGCGTGCAGGGGGACATCCAGCCCTCTCACTTCTTATTCCTGATTCCTCATTTTTCTCTGGACTCCACAAGATTCAACTATCAGACTCAACTGTGGGTATTCTTAGACAAGGGTGAATCACAAGGCACATGGACACGCGCGCACACACACACGCACACACTCGCACACACAAAACTAATGGAAAGCTACTTTTTTCTTCTTTTTTAACCATGACAGCTCTGCCCCAGTAGAGCATTTAATATGCTGTCTCTATATGTTAGATAAGTTCAATTTTTTGGATGTCTTTATTTCCAAACTATACACATACAAACGCGCACATTTACACCCATATAAGGCTTTGGGCCCCAATCCCACCAAACAACCAAGTTCCTCTTTCTTTATGTATTGCTCAAGTCAGACAAGGATGACTCAGTGCGGATATTAATCATGTTTTTTTTGTGTGTGTGTTATCTTCACATCTCACACTGTAAAGTCTGTCTGTCACAGCCGCAGTCTATTTTTATATAACTGAGAACTTAAAGATTGGTTAGACTTCTTAAATGATAAAAACAATGTACCTTTAAGAATATATCTTTCATTGTTATCCAAAATGATGAGGCAGGAATTAAAGGTGGACAAGTGATCCTGATTCATCTCAGGAGGGAGTGCAGAGTTACCTTTGTGCTGCAAGCTAGCTACGAGAGCAAAAAAGGTTTAAAAGGCAGATAATGCTCAGGCAGAATTTATTAAGTTATTGTTGTGATAACAAAATATGTTTGTTTTTTTACTTGGCTGTTGTCAGGGCAAATGTCATCTGATAATGAATGCAGTAAACCCCTGTCACATGCTCCACCTGCTGGTCAGGCTGTTTAGTCAGAGAACTAATTGTAGAACTGTGAGCTTGTGGCTCTAATAGAGGTGAGGTGGAGAGAGGGTTCTGCTACACTTAACCATAATAATTTTGTTGCCTTTTTCTGATCTTTTCATTGATATTTTCATGTGAAACTTTGAACCATTTAATTTTTTTGAGCTTCTAAAAGTTGCTTTAATAATTCCATTTGAAAAAGATAACAGGGGAAATGTCTCAAAGGTTGAAAACAAACAATTTATATCTGGGACATGACCAGGTGCCCCATCATACACGACTATATTTCAAGAGGATACAACACAAAAAGGTTGCAAACCACAGGTTCTTTAAAATTGAATTGTGGTTTTTAGCTTATGATATGTTTTATTATGAAATCTTAGTTTGTGAAGTTGAAAAATAAATGCATTTGTGTCAATCAAAAGTAAAATATTCTCCTTAAAATATAGGAGGTAGAAGTTTAAAAAAGAAAAATGGCTTAAGCATAAAATTGAAAAGGTCTTGTAAAGCACACAAATCTTAATCTTCTTACTTGAGTACAGACCTAAGTGAGTAAATGTACTTGGTTACTTTCCACTACAGTTTGCTATGTAAAATGACTTTAGCACTGCTTGAGTTGAAAAATGTCATATTAAAGCAGATTCACCTTAGGTGTCAATAGAAACAGCACAACACAATTCCAGCTAGCTATTTGCCTTCTAGCAGTAGCTAATGTTAGCCCGAGGTACACAGCACATGACAGAAGTAGCTTACTTTTAGCTAACAACCTTAGCTTACAGTATGGATGGAGCTCGTTCAGACAGTCCTCTTCTTCATTCTCCTTGTCCTCCTGATTATCCACCATGTTTGGCATCACAATGTATCAACCAAGTTAGCATACTTATTGCTAGAATTAGCCTGCTGTAAATTGTTGCCACCAACAGCTTCCAAGCTCCATTATTTTTTAAAACTAGTGTCAATTTGTAGCTAATTAGCTTTCCCAAACTTAACAAAACTGACTTTTGTACATCTGGAAACCACTCAACACTTGTAGTAACCATTGTATTTTATTTTATTTTTTTTACTTTTTTGTTGTCCCACACATGCAATCAGACAATGACAAAACACCTCTCTACTGGCCATTTTTAAAATTTTATTTCATGTGAATAGTGAGGGTTTTTTATTTGCTTCATCTGATGGTGGGTTGCTCTTGTGACTTATGTAGCTGCATGGGACTCCATAAAAACACTTAGCAGTGCATGCTGCAGCAAGATCTGAGACCGCCCCAAAGAACCTTTTTGTCTTGCATGACCACCCTGACCATTTCACAACATGAAACCAAACTGTTGCAGTTTTTAATATTTTTTAGGGCCACTGCTACAACATTGGTATCAGGGCCCATAATCCTCAGAGTGCCCATCTCCTGCTGTAAAAACTTGCTTATATTATTGTTACAACATTTAAACTGAGAATTTAGAGTGATTGACTGTCAAGACTACCCAGTCCCAAAGCAATTCCAAATGTGAAACAGGCCTCATGAAAGACAACATTTTTAAGTAAACAGGTGTTACAAATCACATCAATGATGGTTGCATTTTGCACTAAAATGTCCCAAAAAAGCCATGACAGTGTGGAAGGATTAAAACTGAAGAGACTAAATGGAATTCAGTTCTCATTAGCTTTTATTATTGAATTTACACCTTTGGCATTCCAATACTGACATGTCAAAATGTTAGCCTATAGGTTAAATTGGACATTATTTTGCCTTACAGGCTCAGTAGACATAGATAACTACAAAATGCGAGTAAAAAATAGTAAATAATGGTTCTGACCACTGACTTTATGTCTATTTTTAAAGAGTCTGTGGTTAAAGTCTGCTGTCTGGAACATTTCCTGGTTAAGTAGGCTACAGTTTTAATCCCAATTGAACTACTTCAAAAATATTGACTCTCTTCTGTTAGTATCAACTAGACCTACTTTATTGTTTCCTAGGCTAAGTATGGTGGATTTGTCTATTGGGATGTTTATCTCCACTTTTAAGCCACTATTTTAAACAAAAATGTGCTTAGATCTGCCTGCTGGATGCTGCTCTTTGATGTGGAAAAAGTTTCCGAGTCTTTGGGACAAAAATGAAGTAACTTCCTGAAATGTTTGGTGGGGCGGGGATCCATGTCCTGACTCTCCTCTCCTGTCTATCCCCCCTCCTCCGGGATCCTGATACGTGGCTGTTTGGGAAAGCCGTGGCGGTGACCCGTAGTTACTTCTGTGCTGCAGCTAGCGGATCCCTGGCCGGCCCGCAGCAGCAGCTGGGAGTCTGGTGAAACAGCGGCTCAAGCCATCCTCCATCAAGTCGGCCTGGATGGCAGGGACACACTGGTGCAAGGACTGCCGAAACCACAAGGTATTTAAACATTAGATGTCGTAATTTGAAAGTTTAAACCAGTTGTTTAGGTTTCCAGGGCCCGTAACGTTAGCTTTAACGTTCACGTACTCAACTGACACTAGTTCTGGCAGTAACGACCGTTAGCGTTGATTTTCAGTGATTGCGTGTGTCGGAGCTAATCTCGTTAGCACAGTATGAATGTTTACAGAGCTCGGGATATGTGTACCAGCTAACGTAAGCTTGCTAACTTTTATGCACAGACATGAGAGTTAGCTAGTTCACTTTGTCGTTGCCAGATGCACAGTTGCCGCTTTAACGTAAATGTGATAGTTAACGTTATCGCAGCGCAACTGTAGTGAGTTAACTGCTAACTACTTCATCTGATACCGTCTGTCCTGCTAACTCACAGAGGGGAAACTGATGAGCAGCATGTGAACATGCGTTAAAGCTCCAATAAATACTTGTGTTTACACTTTGTTGCAAGCAAAAGATAAATATTTAGTTCTAATGAGGTAAACAGTAGTTAAACGTTTTTTTTTTACTGTGGTGAACGTTACATCTGGGCTAGCAGGCATCAAAATGCAGCCGCCCAGAGAAGGCAAATAAGGGAGTCTGGTATTTACTTTCCTTGGCACAACTTAACTTCTATCTCAACATATCTGCAGCTTTGCTAGTCAGAGTACCAACAATTTGCTCCTGGTTTTAAAAGTAACAGAGTATTTTTTGTTGTTGTTTAAAGCAGGATGTTAAAGAGTATGGTTTAACCATGTCGAGACGAGTATACACTGTGTGATTGAGAATGTTTCAGTTCTGTAATGTCTACTTGCTCATATTAGCTTTTCACAGAACAATATCATTGATATCATGTCAGTATTGGACAATATGACGACTTATAGCCAATAAAAAATACATAATGGGCACTTATCATTATCACATGATTATTTAAATGATATTTAAAACATCTAAATAAAAATGAGGGAGGATTTGCTCCATTGCTCTGTCCTCTGTTATAGGAACTGAATATGTTTGGGTTTAAGACTTTCAGCCAGACAAAACAAGCAACTTGGCTTGAAGACCACCTGTTGGTCTGCTTTAGGAAAATGTGACAGAATCTTTTTTTTAATTTTTTTTTACAATTGATAGATACGTACTTGCCAAATAACACACCCGATTTTTTGGTAATAGAAGAATTGTCTTCATATATTGTTGAGAAAGTTCAGTAGAGGCTTGGTTGTCTAGAAGTTTGCTCCTCTTGCAGATTTACTGGCTGCCAGTGCTTTTTGGACCGTGGGACGGATGAAAGGTGGAAGCTGTGGGAAGCCCAGCTGGGCTGTAGCTGCTCTGTTTATCCCTGTTACCCTGCTGATGCTGACCTCCAGGGGGGCATCAAGCAGCCAAAAGATGACACAAACAACGATGGGTCATGCAACAAACACGGCTGCAGGACCAGGCCCCGGCCTGACAGATGACCTCCCAGGCCTCCGGGCAGTAGCAGACTTCTTATCCAGCGAGCACGCTCACGTTTGGCTCCTGTCCCTGGTGGGCTCTGTTGCTGTAGGCCTCAGTGGTATTTTCCCCCTTCTTGTCATTCCTATTGAAGCTGGAGCAGCCCTCAAAACAGAAGGTAAGAAATGACAATATATGTCTTACACATGCCTGTGAGATACTTGGAAGCTCTCTTTGTCACTATAATTCAGTTATGACTATGATATGGTATGGTACTTCGCTGATATGCAACATTTTGCAGTCATCAGTCATCAATGATTCATCATGTCATCTGTGTAACTGAAGAGTAAAGATTCTGTTTAATGATATTTTTACTGTTCCAATGTAGGCATTATGAAGGGCTTTTCATCATTATAGTTACATTAGTTTTAATTTCAGAACTTAAAATGTTTAATGTGAACACGAACACAAATGGCACCATCTAAATGTTTCTGGTTATAGACTGACAAAAGACTGAGGTGTTGAAAGCAAAAGACTTCAGAGTTCAAATGTCTCCTCAGTAAAATAAGGAATGATCTCATTAACCCAACAGCATGTATCAAGTTCTTGGTTCATACTTTTATGTGGTGCAATAATAATAGACAGACCATCTGTCTGCCTTGGCTACTATTTTTTCACACTCCTCCCAACTATATACTGTACATACTCTTTGTATTTAATGGTAAGTAAATGTCAGCTCAGTAGTTCTGGTGGGTCTTTGTCAGCCAGTTGTAGACCAAGCTGCACCTTACAGATACCATTGAAATGTGCACTCAGAATTATGCAGGTATAACTTAAACATGCACTCCATCTTAAGCGTGGCATGTTAGCAAATAGCAAGTTAACATTTCCTTATTAAACTAATCACAAAGTACAACTGAGGGTGATGGAATGTCACAGGGTGCACGATATTGGATTTTTTGCCAATATCCTGCTGATATTTTCCAACCCTTTTTCCCGATTTCGATACTGATATATTAGGCACATATTTTTTCCCACCTAATTGCAGAGAACATAAAGTCTCCCCTTTAGTGGGACATCATGCACCTTCTTCACGCTTGATGGAAGAGGCGTGGTGCAGGCAGTGCGTGCACACATATGCGCTGAGTTAATGAAGCATTACGTCAAACTTTTGGGCCTCTCTTTAAATAACTTAACAAAGAGTCGGTCTAGACCTCCTCTTTCTGTAAAGTGTCTCGAGATAACCCTGGTTATGATTTGGCGCTATACAAATAAAATTTGAATTTGAATTTGAACTTTTATCGGGAATCGTCGAGCATTTAAGCCTAATAAAAGAGTTGTTTTATCGGCGGAAAATGACATATCTCCCGATACCAGAATGTCATTTTCGAGCCATTATCTGCAGAGACTGATAACGTGACGATAATATCCCTAGTCATACGTGCTGCAATAATTTGGTCACTAACTAAAGAATTGGTGAAAAGTTAAATTGTAACCCATGATGGTTGAGCTGAAATTAAGGGATCTAATATCAAAAGTTAATATAGTTAATCTTGAGGGGGGCATGGCTGTGGGAACCTGGTTTTATCTAAGTGAGACATTTCACTTAAAACCACAAGATGATGCTAGAGAAGAGGTCAAGGGGTCACCAAAGTCGTTAGGACGCACTGTTTATCAGGGAGCCATGACGGTCTGTACAAATGTTTGCTCTCGACCATGTAGACGTTCAGGTCTCTCTAGATAAACTCTGACATAGTTGTCAGACGCACACCAGTCCGCAGAATTCATTCTTAAGGGACCATGAATGTTAACATTTCACTATAAGCTCATCTTATAGTCCTTGTATTTTAGTGTGCACAAAAGTGATCAACAGACCAACCTTAGCATTCATAGAGGCATGCTGCTAGCCTGATCATGTTAGACACTGTTGAAGTCAGTAGTGCACAGTTATTGTTCCCAGCACAGAAATTGCATCTCCTGTTTTAAGCTGTCCATGTTAATGGCAGTTTAATTAGTTTTTTGTTCCTTCTCTGAAAGTGTGTTTACATCCACTCTTTCATGCACAGTTTCAATTTGTATATAAAGAAAGGAAACCTTCAATAATCAGGCCGAAGTTACTGTAGGTCAGCCTGAGGCCTCTTGAGGAACCACACCCACAGGAACGTGGCATTCCAGATGTATTTTAGGCCGTGGGTTTTCAAGTGCAGTCCTGACCCAAGGTTAGTCATTACTGAGGAAACTCCTTTAGCCTGAAAAAAATCTGGGGGAACACATGAGTAATTGTTGCATATTTGGTAGCCTGAACCTGAGACACTTTAGTAAACATGTCTGTGTGTCATGTTTTGAGCCGTACATTTTCTTTTGTGGCTGTGATCTCAAGTCCAAATGAAAGAAGATCACATTAAACTGCTGTACAGTTCTTTATTTTTTTTCTCAGTGAGATAGAATATAAAAAAATACTATAAATATCCCAGGTTAGGCCAGAAGGCCAGTCTTCCGTCTGTTATCCTTTGACATGTCTGAAGTCGGGGTTCTCAATCAAGAAGCAAGTTTAAAACAATAATCATGATGTAAAGCATTTAAGTAACTCTAAAAGTAATTAACAGACCGATATAAGCAGAACACACACTCTTATGTCTTTGGTGTTTCCTCAGCTGGGTGCCAGAAGCTGAAGCAGCTGTTGAGCTTTGCAATTGGTGGTCTTCTTGGTGATGTTTTCCTTCACCTCCTTCCTGAGGCGTGGGCAGTCTCTGGCTCTTCAGGTGGGTCTCCTCTGATACCAAATCACCACCTATTTAGCTGAAGTATTTATTTCCTTAGCCTATTTTCCCTGATAAACATCCGTGGGAACACAGAGACTTCCAGTAGAAATGTGTTAACGATATGATTACCTAAATACTACAGAACTTTATTATGTATCTTCCTTTGCCTTACATTATTTGTATTCTGCTTAAAACAATGACACATACAACAAAGACCAGTGTGACGTCAGTGAGCCTCACCTTGGAGCATTAGTCCTTCAGATATGATATCATATTGAAATACATTGATTATGCATTACATAGCTTTCACAATCTAAATATTTAATTGAATTCATGATTATTTAATGCAACTCTTGGTTTTACTTGTTATAAACAGTATTGTTTGTTGCACTACATCTCACCCATGTTGTCACTCGGTCTGATGAACAGTCTCTCTGCTTCAATCCTAGCTGGTAAGCATAACCACTACACGACCCAGGGCCTCTGGGTAATCGTTGGCCTGCTGGCCTTCCTTGTCCTGGAGAAGATGTTTCCAGACCAAGGCAGCCAAGAGGACCCCACCCCAGACTCAGACCTGAACTTTAACACTTCTGTAAGTGTCTCAGCTGGAATAATATGTTTCTTGCAGGAATATGCTCATTGCTTTTCGTAGAGTCTCACTGCACGCAGACAAGTCAATACAAGCCTTTGCAATTTTCTGTTTTTGTAGGTATGCTTGCTGCAGACCTTGTTAGTGCTGTGTCTGCATATTTCTGTCAGTGGCATCAGATGACCTACTATAAAATCAGTGATCTCGTCCTAAAGAAAGGAGTTTAAAGGAATAGTTCAACACTTTGGTATTGATCTTCTCAGCCAACTCTGTGCTAGTAAAAGAACACACGTACTTCCCACTCTCAAGTCATGTCCTCACCGTAAGGTTGCCAGGAAGATGGGAATTACTCTGTGCTTTAACTGAAGAAAATATTCCAGGACATAACCCCTGTATAAAACCATATATCTCAACACCTCTACACCTCTACACCTAGTTTTTGTACAGATTAAACAAAAGAGGTATTTACATTTTATATAGTGAACTTTACAGGTGCTAGTGGGCAGATCCAGGCTAGTTGTTTGCCATTGTTTCCAGTCTTTATGCTAAAATAAGCTATCATATACAGACTTTAGCGTCGTATTAATCTCTATTTACAGATTCGACATATTGTAATATTGATCAGTCACGTATCAGCAGGCTGTGGCGTATGCAGGAAAAACAATCTGTGGAGAGCCAAAGCAGGCGGAACATAATGACATCTTGGCTCTCATCAGCGGTCATCTGCATGCTAACAGCTAACAATCCGTTCTAGCTCTAAAATTCTACTTGATATGAATTCCCTTGACGCTGTGTTTCGTTAAGATTTCCCGACTTTCTTGAATGCATCAGAAATAATCAATCCGACCTCCATTCAACAAATGAGTATTTAAAAGTAGTTTTCTTCTCATCTTTAGGAAAGACCTAAGAAAGCTTGCATTTTTACTTTTTACTAATCTGCATTGTGATGTTGAAATTTCGCCAAAGGCAAGACCTGTTAATTAAAGTAAGTCACAAGAAACACTGGTTATTTTTTGTAAACAGTACAGCACACGGAAAAGGAAGTCTTGACCGGAAGCCGTTTATGCTAACTGCTGGCTAAACCGGACACACCTGGCATGTTCATCATTCCCCCGAGAGGCTATATCGTCGTCAGACTATACCCGATGGGATCCAAGATTGAAGTCATATTGACCTTAATGTCCAACTTTCGGCATGAAATCAAATAGGATATTTTCCAAAGTGTCCTTTAAAGATTCTCTCAATATCAGATACTGAAAGACTAAACTGATGTTTTTCAATAAGCAAACTGAATCTCATGAGACTCTGTACTTGATTTAAACAGCTGCTCATATTTATTATTTAATCGGCGTGATCATTTGTGTTCTAATTAGATGCTTGTCCTAATCAGCATCAACATTAAAGTGTTTAGACATTATTAATGAACCAAAAACAACTTTAAACATATGGCGATTTTGTAAACAATGAATGGCCGGTTGCGGTTTGTTTGTAAAGGTCGTCTCGTCATCCCTCTTGTCTTTGTTTTGCCAGTGAGGAAGAAGATTGGAGTCCACGGCTCAGCTCCTCCACTCGGGTCTATTTATAGAGCCGGGGTGAAGCAGCTGCTTTAGCCATTTTAGTGTCCACAGGAGAGCACTCCTGCAGCAGCTTATAGACAGAGGCAACAATAGACGGGGACAGAGTGGGACAGTATGTTAGAGAGACAAAGAGGGATGTAATAAGTCTTATTCTCTTTAATAAACAAACTGTGTGCTTAGGCTGTAGCAAGATAAATTTGATTTTACTTGAATCGTGTCAGTGTTTTTGATGGATGCTTCTCGTGTGAAGATATTCTATGATTTTAAATTCCTCATGAATTAAAACTCAGAAGTTGTTTTGCAATGACCACTTAGTGCCAATCACTTTTACAGCAGCAGGAGATTGATAGCTCTAAATATTCATCCAACTTTATTACTTCCTTATTCTTCAGTCATGGTCATGGAGCGAACATCGCTATCCCCCGACCAGAAGACAGCAGGCTATTTCCCTCTCACTTAATTTAACTATCTGTCTGAATGGCAACCTAAGTGGTTTCTGAATAGGGGAACAGGGAAGTTGGCTGTTCTCGGAAAAACGAAGGCTACAGGCTCAGATAAATCAGTCTCTTTATAATAAAAACAGAATATACAGAGTAACAGAATTACTGGGTCATCTGTTATGTCTGGAAAATAAAGCAGAAGTACATATTTTTCTTATTACAGCATATGTAGGGAGTTAGATAAATATTCAGGGCTCTTCATAACAGCTGTTGTGTTGGCAGGGGGTGAACCCTTTGACACACAGTGGGAGAAACAATAAAATGGCTGTTTATTGCACTGTGGAGTTCGGGCTACCATTAACTCGCTGTTTTTAGCAGGACTGGTGGGCAATGTGGCTTTCTCTCAGGAAGTTGAGGTCTTCCAAGTTAATGGCATATTGCTGATGGTGGAAAATAAAGTCTTTGAAAATACACATTTATAAAAAGGCAATGAGGTAAAGTGCACGTCAGAACAAAACAGGTTTAATTTTGCCTTGCCTTATATGTTTTTTCTCCACAGACGCAGACTAATGCAGCTCTCAGTGGAAAGCCAGTGGTGTCACTCAGAAATGGGCACCATGCTGAGTCGTGGAAATCCTCCAAGCAACCGAGTCTGCAGGAAAGATCAGAGAAAATCAAGGTAATGCTGACAACCAAAACATCTCCCAGTTAACATGAAAGACAGAGAGTGATGTAGGGAAAAAAATACACCATTGGGGGTAAACTCTTCATATGGGTTGCTTATAAAAAATTTTAAAGGAATTTTATGCTTCTTCAGTCCTCCAGACTGAGACTACAGCGTACAGTTCAGGGGCTGAAATTAACTTTTTTCACAAGACATTTCTTTTGTCTGCCAGTTAGATTTTTATCTGCCACTTTTAAAATCTATGCGCTAATTGAAAGAAGACATATTTAGACATCGTTTTATGTAATAATATTGTCATTTTAATCAATTCTGCTTATCGATTCCTAAACAAATTTCTCCCAGGCAGAGCCGCATAAATCACGTTCACACACACGTAAAAGCAGACAGATAGTGTCTGTGTTTATTCAGTAAGGAGTCTGCATCTGTGTTTTTAATACGGGACGATCCCGAACCGACGAGAGGGAGAGATGGCGGCAATAATCATGCAGCACAGCGAGGACATCAATCTGTGCATGTCTCTCGTGCTCTGTACCTGACTCAATAACGTCGCGATCTGTCCCGTATTTCCTTTGCTCAACCTTTAAAAAGGATCAACTACATCTCCACACTGTGAATGAGATGAGCTTAGTTTTTCAGAGTTATGATACCGCGCGGGGAGGAGACAGATATGACACAAATTTGTGCGTGTTTCTCCTGCTCTGTACCCGGCTCAAAAACTTTGTGATCTGTCCGTATTTCCACGCACAGGTAGGCTACTTTAAAGTATGAACTCCGTCTTGACATGCTGTCATATGCCCTATGTTAAACACAGAGAGGAGCATCAGGCTTCATGATCAAAGCTTCATATCACGTGATCACTTCAGTCCGTTCTCACCCGCTCCCTCTGAGCGCCTTCGCAGCAGCTCTCCCCCTCTCTGTGCTGCGAGTCTGCATTTCAACTGTCAATCAAAACGAAACCTGTTCTACAGCCAATAGCGTTGCGTTTATAGGGCCTAGCAGGTTTGTGTGACTGTCAAATGTGTGGCTCTATCCAATCCTACGCTCATATTTCTAAATGTGTCTTTCTGTCGTGCATATTCCCTGTCTGCCAAAGTGGCCGACGGCCTGACGATTTTACCCACCCTCGCTCGCAATTCACCCACATTTGGCAGATGGCGCATGCTAATTTCAGACCATGGTACAGTTCATCTTGCTAAGAACATGTTTTTAATAACACACAAAGCTTTTATTTTTTATACATTTAGATAGCAAGTTTCTCTTGACTGAAACAAATTTCTAAAAAGTTTAAAGTTATAATCTTGAAGAGCTCAGTTTTGTTCTCTCTTTGGCGGCACCTATGGTGAACGGCAATTGCGGGAGGACACTTCCCAGATATCCAGACAGTGTTGCATGTGTGACGTCCACGGTCGGCTCCGGTTGTAACTCTTGATTTTCCTCACTGACGGTCGCTTCCCTTTTTAGACTGTTTGCCTTCATCTGAGCGTCAAATTTGTTTTTTTCTCCTCTGTATTTTCACTTATTGTTGAAGTTGTATCTGTAGTCATCGATCTTTTCTTTGTTTTTTCAGCCATTGTACATTACTGTTTACTGGCAACACTTGTAGAGACCAGAAAAGCAGCCGCTTAGCTCCGCCTACCCTCTCTGGCAGACAGACCACTGCTGGGTGATGGAAAACGCAAAGGCAAAGGCTTTCATCAGTGGGCCATAGGCTCAATCACCATTGTGTTACCTGATTCGGTGATAGATAGTGACTTAACACACATTTATTTAAATGAAAATCTTCGAGATTATTACTTTAGATAAAATACATGTTATATGAAATAAATAACGTCTAGTTTTGCACTAAATTTGACTAAGTCTGCTTAACTCTCCATCATGCCAGTACAACTTAAGGATCATCAAACAAAGACAAATAAACATGTCAGGCGAGATCAATGGTTTCATCTGCATGCTAAAAAAACAAATAACATAGACCAACCTAAGTGTTTCTCTTTAAACCAGCAGTTCCCCAAAAAAAGACAAGTCAGTTTTCTTAACACGCTTATTCTCTTCAGGGTTGCAGAGTTCTGCAGCCTATCCCAGAAACACATTAAGCCGCAGGACGGTTAAACCCTGCACTATTCAAAAGTTTATAACAGGCACGGCAACAACAAAGTTTGTCCGGAAATTCCTGGCACATTACAAGCCGCAGTATTTTTATTGTTTTTGAGTTTCTTTGTCTTCATACACTGAGCTCACATTCCAGACTTCCTCTGAGGAGCGGATCATTTACAGCGTCATGTTAACGGGGTCAGACGACAAAACTGGGAGTGAATTCAGCTGACATCACGAGATCTGTGTAGTTTTAAATGATCAACTATAAAAGGAAACAAACTGCTAAGTGAAGTACAATGCATGAAATTAAAGCTGAACTGAATCTTAAACAGAATGTTGTTGATGGCACCTATCCTGGGTAATGTGTGTAACATTGGCATTATGTTTCATATCTCACAGACAAGTGGATACTTGAACCTGCTGGCAAACTGCATTGACAACTTCACCCATGGACTGGCTGTAGCAGGGAGCTTCCTGGTTAGCAAAAAGGTAAGACGCTGTGATAACGTCATTGATTAAAAGACCTGTTTCTCATTCAGAAGTTTTGTGTGCTACATTCAGATATATATGCACATAGTAAGTATATAATGTAGATAATTGCTTGGATTCTTTTTTTTCTCTTAGATTCAAAGTTTTGAGTTCATAACAAAAAAAATAACTAAAAAAAAATCATGTTATTCACTTGGCAGTATCAATATCAAGATAATATTGAAAATATATTATTCATGTTTATTTTTTTAAGCAGTCAGACCTTGAATCTGAAGCTCAAACAGTAAATTCCACTGAAATAAAATGTATTTTAACTTCAACCTGCATTTAAGACAAAAGCACATGTGAGGAAATAGTTTATGACAAAGATGAGACAGTGAAGCAGAAGTTTTGTGCTAAAGCCGGTCTATTTCTAATCAGGCTGGTTTAGCAAATCACTTGTGTGAGTAAGTAATTTCACTCACAGTTTGTCCTCACCATGCATATTTATACCTGAACTCCCGGCTTTCATCAAGTATAATTGCTGATGAAATTGCTCCTCTGGGGTTGCAGACCAAATTAGCACACAATCATGGACTACAATCATCGCAAATACATATGATGCATATACTAACAGTCAGGCGCCTGCCAGCTCAGCATGTGGGACTATTAAGATACTTGAAATATAGAACGTCTTGTCCTGGTTATATTAATCTATGATTGACATCATGATTATTACTGCTTGTTGACCAGCGGCCAAGGAAACACAGATTTCTTCATTGCTATAAATTGAGTGATATCTAACTGTATAGTGAGGCTTCTCTTGATTATGAACTTTTCAGACACAAATGATTGTTTTTGGGAAACTCAAGTCCCCTACCTGAAGAGGGTGACTAACAAGAAGGAAATGTCAGACTACATCAAGGACTGATGAAGTTGTTCAGTGTCCATTCAGGCTCTATATCAGTAGAGTCTGTATTATATCAGTATGTTTTTATTCGTGGGACCTGGCTTCCTCGTCCACAGCGGGACATAGCTTAGCTTCCAAATCAGCCAGCTTTTTCAAATGGGCGGTGCTGGCCAGCATCTACTGTAGGTAATACACTGTGTATTGACAATGACCTCATACAACCCCAATTCAGGAAATCTGAACTATCCCTTTTAAATGTTAATTATTTAGCAGAGGAGTTTTAAAATAGACAAAGAGGTGCACCTTCGTACTGAATGGAAATAAGGAGAGAAATGTATCTGAGGAGTTTGGACATGAGATACCTTTCCTGTGAGTCCAGTGTTTGGCAGCATATGGAGTGGACCTGTTGTATCAGTGTTCTCAAAAAGTGAGCACTGAGTGGACTTTCATTACAGCACACAACAACCTTTTTCAAAATGGAAACTTATTCTTGTCATGTTCTCTTTCAGGCTTGTTAAAAAAGGCGCACTTTAAACTGCGGTAACGTAGATTTGTGTCGCTTCAGTTGCTCACTGTATATTTGTAGCTGTGGGACGGAGAGTCCAGCTGGAGAGACATAAGGCTAGCAGCATGAACTATGGATCAATGTGCCAGAGAGGAAGTTAACTAGATGTCTCAAACATACACATACAAGAGATCTCACCGGTGCTTTCTGTTTACTCTCATGTGCTTTTATCACAACGTGATCTCAGTAAAATGCGGTTAGAGAAAGGTCTGCATCAATGCAGATTAAACGGGTACAAGTCAGGGTTTCCTTTGTTTTTTTTTGTTTTTTTTACAGAATAGCAATTAAGGATGTCAAGAATTAGATTTTCTCCTCAGGTTTAAATTAAGTTTTAGCTTTATGTGTTTTTTTTGTTTGTTTTTTACCCACCTTCCTGACTTTTATGATCCATTATCGGAATCAGATCAGAAACACTTCATTTATCCCCAGGGGAGAAATTCAGGAAATATAATATATTGTGATTGCTTGAGCTTGTGAGATTTCTACATCACCCTGCTTTTCGGACAGAGCACTGTTAATGTGATTGTTCTCACAGGTTGGGTTCCTCACCACCTTTGCCATCCTGCTCCATGAAATCCCCCACGAGGTGAGATAACAAAAACCTTGGTTGAACTGTACAACATCATTTCTAAATGTACGGTTTCATAGCACAATCTGCATAGAAAGAATCCGATTGTTAAAGTGACAAATGTCATTATCCACAGGTTGGAGACTTTGCCATTCTGCTGAGGGCTGGGTTTGACCGGTGGAGTGCTGCTCGCATGCAGCTGTCCACGGCGCTGGTTGGGATCTTCGGAGCTTGCTTTGCTCTGTACACTCAGTCACCGCAAGGCACAGGTAAGACGGGACCAAATCAGTATACATACAATCTAACACATTGTGGATAACTAGAGAGCTTCTTTATTGCAACAATCAGTCATAAGTCTTACTGTCTTTAGAAAATGCCACAGCCTGGATATTACCATTCACCTCTGGAGGCTTTCTCTACATCGCCCTGGTGAATGTAGTGCCGGACCTTCTGGAGGAGTCCAATATGAGGTATGTTGGAGGTTTTTGGATACTTATGCCCTTAGTGGAGTCCTGTGGAGATTTTTGTAAACCAAAAAAAAAACTGTTTACATTTAGTGTTACTAATTAAAATGTGTTACTAACCTGTTCAATGTGTTTCTTTTGTGAAGATACTTTTGCAAAGCCATTTTCAAATATCTTTTAAATCCTGCGATGTATACCTCCATGTTTTTTAGCTCGCAATTTTATTACTCACTGCCTATGCATTGCTATGTAAGAAGGTGTGTTACCTCCACCAGCTGCCCGTATAGCGTGAAAACAACAGCAAATGTGAAAACACAGATCAATAACATTACAAGTGGGTTTATTTTAGTGACTGCAGATCTTTCAAGTAATCTTTGCTTTGTGGAGTACCCCAGGGATCAATCCTTGGCCCACTGCTATTTTCCATTTAAACCTCTAGGACAAATAATACAACATTGGTTTACATTTTAACGTAGACTACACGCAGCTCTAGTTCTCTTTTGACCTCACCAGTACTAAACTATTTATTTCTCTCAAGCAATACCTACATGTTAAAAACTGGCTATTGAATAACGTCCCAAAATGGTTGTTCCACCCTTATGAATTGAAGTGTAGCCTGACATCCTCCGGTGGGACCATCTGATTTTGTATCTTTTATATATTTTTTCTACAGACAGTCCCTGCTGCAGATCCTGCTCATCTTCTGTGGTGTGGCTGTCATGGCTCTGCTCTCTGCCATTGTTGAATGAACATCCCGCAATCCCACCTGCACCTCTCTCGCCTTACCAAACAATAATCAGCATTGGAGTGAAATCCTGTTCTCCACCAGCCCTTCATACCTGGTACCTCTCATTCAGGAAATGTCTTCTTGCTTAAGAGATTATACAGCTCTTTTATACAATCATCCTTTTCATCGTGTTAACACTAAATCAAAAATCTGACAAAAGAACGGCACTTTATGGAAGAGTGATCTGCTGACAGGACATTTGTGTGGACACTTTAAGATGTGCCGGACATGAATACCAAGGGAATGAAGAGGGTTTGATGGATACCAAACTGTCTTAAATTGTTGATCAGACAATCTCGTTGTTTTGCACATACATTCACACAGGTACACCTGATGTACCTGCTCAATACTAACGGTATTATTGGACCTCTACAAGCAACTCCCTCTTTAAAGTGTTAAACGATAAATTGTCTGTATTATTGCTGTTGTGCATCTTCTGTTTCTGATGTAGCTGCTGCATATTTATTTAAAGTTAGACAAGCAACACACAGCTTTATCAGTCGTGCTCCACCAACACTCCCAACATTTTGTCTTGTTTAGAAAAAAAGTGCCAAGAAGTCAGGATGGCCTGTTACACGAGTGTCGGGTCTAAACCAAAGTACTTTTTGTTTGTTTGTTTGTATCTTCTTCACACAGTACAGCCTGCACCTTTTGGAGTACAAGTTGGTGCTCATGAACAATTCAGCCTGAAAAATAATTGTGTTAAAATTGTAATTAATTGAAAGAGATTGGTACTGTTTGTATTGAGTTATACTTGTAGCCAAGAACTTTGTGAGATTAGGAAAAGATAGGGAGTCTTGGAAGGTTAAAAGTGTAAGATTATTGTATTGTTTATACACCTTTTGGTGAAATTTCCACCCCTGAATTAATAAAATATTCATTCAGACATCTTTATAAAAAAAAAGCTGCTGGTTCACGATTTATTAGCAGTTTATTTTCAGGATTAATTGTTTAGTTTGTAAGATGTCAAAAAACGCTCGACACAATATCCCAGACCCAAAGTGACGTCTTCAACATCCTCTTTTTTTCAGCCTACAGTTTAAAACCCAAAGACTATTCATTTAATATCCATCCATCCATCCATCCATCCATCCATCATCTATACCGCTTATCCTGTTCAGGGTCGAGGGGGGGGCTGGAGCCTATCCCAGCTGTCATTGGGCGAAGGGCGGGGTTACTCCCTTGACTGGTCCCCAGTCAATCACAGGGCCACTTAATATCATTAATGACAAATAAAAGCAGCAAAGCTTCAACTTTAAGGACCTGGGAAATGCAAATGTTATGATTAAAACAATCAATATCAACATAGTTTTCTTTCGATGGATTAATGCATGAATTTAGAAGTCGTTGCAGTTCTAGTTTATTTTCAACGTTGCGACAAAAAGACCACATTTGAGCTCTGACACTTTTATTATAATGATCTCAGAGGGAGGAAATCCTGACATTGATTGGGAGAGCCGTGTTAACCGAATAGTTTTAACTGACCTCACTGCACGCCAGTCTGTCCACCGTGAGCATATTTTTACTGCAAAGGTCCTGTGCCTAAAATGTCATATGGGATCTGAGGGGGGAGGAGGGTATTGATTTGTGTGTTCGCACTTTTCAACACAGTCTGTTTGGCAAGCTTCTGTTGCCATAACGACTCCACCGCGGGTTGCCTTCCTTAGTCATCAGCCTGTGAGCAGCCTATTGTCTGTGGGAGCCTTCCTCAGTCACAGCACAGAAGGACAACAAACAACCACTATGTGTACTGTGGTGGAGGACGTGCAGCAGAGTGATAAATCTTTCATTGATACTCGGCTGATACCCAAATAACTTTATAGTTCAGTCCAAGTGTTAAAAATTTCCTAAAACTCTGGATGAAAGTGTTTGATTGGTCTTATGGATTACAAATATAACTGTTAGATCCAGGAGGAGTTTATCTGTGCTGACGTCAACATGAAGACTCAACAGTGAACGTCTCCAATATGACTTTTCAAGTGACTAACAGTGAAGACAATTCGTCGTAACAGTGTTTTTATTTTTATCGTGGTCCAGGGCCATCAGGAAACGGTTCCAAAAAGCTTGGTAACAGATGGTCTCACATCACTGACGGTGGCTGAGTCCCGTTTAAGTGTGAAAACGTTAGAAAAGAAGGAATTAAAGGTGGATGTGTTTCAAGAAATAGGTCTTTTGTTTCAGTCAAATTAGATTTACGTTAATGACGTGGTTATAATGAAGTACAGTCAGTTGTACAATGTTTACAATGTCTTGATAACAATCCAGAACACAACAAAAACATAGTACAAATAATAGTTAGTAATAGTGTCGTTGAGTGATTTAACAACACCTTATAATATATCCAACTGTATATTGAAATCTACATAATGAAAGACGCTAATCATGACAAACAACAACAAATGGAAAGTATCAGATCTGACTGCAGACATTTAAGGTTAACTTGTCCCTGACTGTTGTATGTGTTTACATCTATTTATTGCTGCTTTGATCTTTACCATTATTTTGGGGGGGCCATATTTTTTGAATGTTTGTTTTTTTTGGGTCTCTGTGGCACTTGTGTATTATTGTGTAAGTGCTGGCCTGTGTGCTTAAGGCCCCCATGCAGGAGTAAACTTCTCTCATTGGATCACCACCTGTTTAAAAAAAGGTAGAATGCATGGACAATTTTTAGCTCTGGGAGCCATAGAGGTTAAAAACTTACTTTATATTCTGACCTTTTCCAGACAAGAGTCAATTAATAATTCTTAAAACTACATTAAACATTCAAACATAGTACATCATGTAAAACTGACAATTTTGCAATAGTCTTGAGTCATAAAATCTGCATTAAATCACCAGCTTGATCCTCTGTTAAGCTGCTTTTCATGAACTCACATTTCCACTTTACTGATTTAATATCTGAATTAAATATGATTTAACTCTATTGCACCTGTTTTTACATGTTTACCAAACCCAAAAAGGTGACCATTCAAGCATTACAAATGATCAGTGCCCAGCACATTCCTGTCCTCCCCATCCTGCAACAGCCTGGAGGAGAGAGCACGCAACTACATCCCTGCCCCTGCCGCCTCCTCCTCCTCCTCACAGCGCTGGTCGCCATCCATCCCCTCTCCTCCTGTACCATAACAGATGGTGGGAACAACATAGCATCCACCGGGCACCACAACAATAGACCGCAGCATCCAGTCCGGACACCACTGGCCTTGCACCATCATCATGCTCCTCGTGCAGGACTGCGCGCGGCTTTGAGTGCCGTCGTGATTCATTTCACGCGGTACCACCAACCACCAACACCACGGCCACGGAGGAACCTTCTTGCGACTGTTTGGGCTCTCCATCGAGCGGGGGAAGATGGCCGCTATGAAAATATTAACAGGCACAGGGCTCTTCTTGGCGTTCTGTGCGCTGGGGCTGCTCGCCATGGCGATTTGCACCGATTATTGGTACGAGACCGACGCGAGGAGGCACCGAGAGAGGTGTAAAAACTATGCGAACAAGCGGAACGACCCGGGGTACATCTACATTTCAAACCACAACCTGCCCCTCCAGATGCCTCCAAAGAGCCTGGAGAGGAAAGGTAACGGCCCAGATGCTGTGGCTCTCATCCGGGAGAAGCGGCACTTCCTGGCCGCAGCGTCCGCCATGGAGTCTCACTGCAACCGGCAGTTTAACTCCACCATCTCCGGGCTGTGGAGGAAGTGTCACCGCGAGGGCTTCGACCTGGAGACCGAGGACCTTATTCATAAAGGTAAACACGAGCAGTCTGTCAGACGCCTTGTTGTGTGCAGCAGGCCGTGATGCTCGGCGATGAGCTCACACCTAGCTTGACACAAACACAGGCCCACTGTCTCATATTAATGTTAACGTTTATATTTAAGGTTTTTTCTTATAAAGATGAAGATGTTTTTAGACGCTTATTTCTTTAATGGTGGATTTCGCTGTCCATGGTGCTGAGTGAACCTCCTCTGCCTGAGCCTCTCTCTCAGATAATGGCCGGTCTCCTGCATCTGAAACAGACTAGGCAACATCTTATGAAGATTTATGTCAGAAAGCAGTGTTTTCATAGAGCTACAGAAGCTAAATGATTGATACATTTGGTATGGGTTTTTTTTGGTTAACAGCAGAGGAAAAAACACGGAAAAGGTTTGCTTTGTGAACAACAATGAGAAGCCATATTTCAGGCCTCACTCATGTATGCATCACCTGGTCCACACTAAGGTTCTAAAACTGAGCACTTACACAAAGAGGGGAACCTCCCTGTGTGGGAAAACATGGGTGTCACAATGTGTTGTTTAGTCAAAAAAGACAAAGATGGGGCTTTATACTTCGACAAATCAGAAGATGACAGGTTGCTCTTCAAAGCATTGACTCTCGAGGTTGTCAGCAATACTGTGTTCCTTCAACAACAAAGCTAGGAATAATGATTTTAACTCCAACAACTGAAACATCTTATGTAAAGAATAATGATAGAAAATGAACAATATATGTCTCTGGAATAATACAGTCAATACAGTGCAATGTTCTGCTTTATAAAAGCCCTTATACATTGACAGCAGTGTACAGTTCATGTTTATGTCATCTTTTAGTATCGACACCGACAGTGTACATGATGAAACCACTGTTGTGTTTTTGTTTAACTGATTGATCCTCTCAGTCTTCATCAGTAGACTTCCTGGTGTGAACATAATGCAATACCTCTGCAACACCTTTATGAAGCTTGTTATCTAACCATTGTTTTAGATTGTCTCAGGTATGACAGATATTTCAAGCTTCACATAACTTCTGTGCTTTAAGTGCTAGTGTGTTGGATATGAATTATCCATGTGTGCATGATATTATGTCCACACCTTAAGCCTGAATGTGTGATATAATGTGTATTTTTAACTGATCTCCATAGTGCTTGTAGCTCCTCAAGGCAGAAAGAAGGTGCAGGATAGAATTTGGGTAAATTTCAAGTATAATGATATCTCTTTACTCTACATTTCCATGGCTACAGACGGTATCTGTGAGTGGACATATGATACATTTGTCTGATTCTTAAGGTCATGTTTATTCCTTTAACACAATTATGTTAAAGCACAATACAGGCTTTGATAACTAAACGATTTGAAATAATAACTTAATATTCTTACTATCTAATATTTGTTTGAATAGCGAGCTTTGTAAGGACAAATAAATGTTGTAGAAGTTTAAGACAAAGTGAAGAGAGCTTAATGTCCAGCTTTCATTTTGTTCCTCAGTCCTCCTTCCTCTGTCATTTGTCACATGCACTACATAGAAGGTAAAATTGCACATGAGATGGGCCACTTGTCAAAGTGCTGTGACGTTTTAAGCACACATAAAGGGACCTAATTGAGCCATTTAATAGTTCTAAAAAAGCTGGGTTTAGAGCTATAATGGTGCATGACTACTGACAGCCACTCAGCCAGATGGATTGAGATCATGCCCGTCAGCATGGAAGCAGGATGACCACGTTTTAACACAAAAGAGAAATCACTTTTCAGAAGCCAGTAAGATTAGGTTAGGATTGTAGGATATTTTATTTTCCGGAATTGTGGCAATTTCTTAGGTGTTCAAATATGTTCATTCATATAAATACTTTGCAGCATGTGTGCAGTCCAATCTAATCTAACACTACGCAGGTTTGGACTTAAATCTGGCTTTCAGTTTTACACTTTCACACCCACACAGGTGTTTTCACTTATTTTGGCTGATATTGCTGCACTGGGAAGTCTATCTTCTGACTTTGGCAAGTTCATGGGCTTGAAGCTGCAATTTTGGAAACAAAATGGACTCAATACAAACAATATGTTTATTATTTTATTGTTTAAAACTAAACTATGTAACTCTACGTGGCAACTTGGCGACTAAGGGTTACAACAAAAATAAGCCAAATAGTTGATTTCCAATAAGTGAATTGATAAAATTCTTTGACCATCAAGCCAGCTTTTTCTTTGTTTGGCCACGTTTCTGCGTAATATGTCATCAGTTCTGTCAACTTGGTAAGAGAGGTAAGAATTACAAATTAAGTCCCCAAATCAAAAGTTCTTCTATATGCAAATATCCAAGCGCAACCGACATATCAATCTACCCATGCCTTGTATAAACCATTCATCCTCAAAGGGTCGAAGGGGGTGGGGACCCGAGGTGGCAATTGGAGAGAGGCGGGATAAACCTTGGACATATCGCCAGTCAATCACAGGGCTGACACATAGCAACAACCATTAAGGCTTACATTCACACCTATTGGGAACCTCACTAGGTAATAGGAAAGTATGTTTTGGACTGTGGGAGGAAGCCAAAGTGCCTGCCGCCAACATGAAAATTATGTCAAAATATGGTGTGCCTTGCTGAAGCATCAGCATCTCTTCTGTGAGTCTATCATGTAGGCCCTTCCTCTTAACATCCATCCATTATCTGTACGCCTTATCTCAGCCGACATCGGACGAGAGGAGGGGTACACCCTGAACTGGTCGCCGGTCAATCACAGATCAATCACGGGGCTGACACTGACACTACAGGCAAATTAGGCCAACAATTAACCTGAGTTTATGTCTTTGGACTGTTGCCAAATAGGCAGCAGGAGAAAATGAAAACACGGCAGGCCGGCAGGCTTTAAACCAGAACCTTGTTGCTGCGAGGTGACAGTGCTAACCACTACACCATACTTAACATACAGTTGTGAAAGGTAATATAAAATATCTGTAGATATTTGCATATGCAAAAATATCAAATGCTTAGAGCACAATAGCATTCATTATTAAAAAAAACTATATGTCCATCAGAGAGGCATTTATACTTGTTAATGAGTCAGAGACGCTGCGATTGTTTCAACACTGGTGTAATAGTTTCTCTTTGTTTATGAATGGGATCTGGTCCAATATATAATGTGTTCTTTCTTGGCTCATTGCTAAACCCTTCCACCACGTTTCATGAAAATTGAGTCATTAGTTTTTCTCTAATGCTGCTGAAAAACATAAATATTCACCCAGGAACTTAACCTCTTCGGCAGATGTAATAAATAACCTGTTTGGATCTACCAGAGGTGTGCAGGGTATTTAAGATACTGCCAGATCATTTGGTCTGATAATTCAAAAAACAATTTCTCATGAGTCTTGAAAGTTAAGTCGTATTTAAAGTTAATTTCCCCGAACTTGAGATGTGAAGTTGTGCTCTCCTTGATTTGCATTCAAAGCAGCTTTGTATCGAAGGCTGAACTCCGATGCTTTTAATTTGTGATGCACTGAAACAAAAGAAAAGATGTTATGCACGTTGGCTACGAAAACCAAATAAGCCCGTCTGGAAAACATGATAAACAATATTTGGTCTAAAATGCCACTCTAATATATAAATCTCTTTCTTCAGTAGCAGCCATGGGCGCCTCAACAAAGACTGTTTAGATCAAAGTCTTGAGGATCACAAACACAGCTCTCAGAGGAAAAGCGTCTAAAAATCAGAGATTAACAAATGATGACAAAAGCTTCGACAAAAGTTAAGGGAATTTATTTTGTGATTGTATCATCAAACCATTAATCATTGATAACTAAAAGGAATGTGTGCCATGGCTGTAGCCTGTTGGAGACAAGTGGAAGTTGAACTGCATACATGCCCCTGAAGTTTAAATTCTCTATGTATCAGATAGTGAGTACTTTAAATCTAGATTAAGCACTGACCATCAAGTCGATATAAAGAGATTGACTTTAAATGGGAGCAATTAATGTTGTTTATCTGGCCTTCAGTAGCATAACATTCCATATCGTTTCCTAATCCCCCCTTAATAACATTGTAGGAGTGTTTGGGAACATGAGGTTAATAAGGCCATCTCTGTGAATGAAAACTCAGCGAGGGTGTGAAACGAATACGAAGCTTTTCAACGGTGTATATTATATCATAATCCCACAAGTCGCGAAAGAGTTCAGAATGTAATTTTTACTTAATTATCTTCTGTTGAACCTCTTATAATGGTCTCCATTATTTTCTTTTCACCAGGAATCATTCAGAGATGTACCCCAGTCAAGTATCACTACTCTTCGTCCATCCTACCACGAAATTTACCCATCAACATTACAAAGACCATACGACAGGACGAGTGGCACGCACTCCGTAAGTCTGAAAGCATTTTTCTGTCTTTCTGAAGTTGGTTGAGCATTTAAGTTTGTCACTGATTATCTCTCTTGTGCATATCTCTTAGTTTTCTCTTTCTGATCCTAGTCTATTTAATAACAGACAGCAATAAAAAGAGACAAAATAAACCGAAAAGGTTGAGAAAATAAATGATCTACCACCACTAATATTGATACTCTTTGTTCAGTAATCATTTGAAATCTTTATCTCCAAGAGCTCCCATTGCATTCAGGGGTTTAGGGATCTCAGTTTAGCATATATATATATAGTTATATCTGAAATGTGGTGTTCCTCAGGGCACTATTTTGGGGCCTGTATTTTTTCATTCATTTCAGAAGCATTGTTTGCCTGATGAAGGTCTAGTACCGAAACATTGCAGTGTGCAGGAGTTTACACTCTTTTTGTTGTCTGACCTGTTCCTCTCCTACGCACCTGTTTTGAAACGGATGTGCGAAGCGTTTTTTCAATATGGAAGCATAACTGTACCAAAAGTATTCTTTGATATTCATCATCACATTCATAAATCACAAGTTCCCATTTTTAAAGACACCTTACCCTTTTTTTACACAGGTTAAATGTTCATGTTAAATTGTTTGAAAGCTTAAACATCACATGTTTAAGGCCCAGTTCCCTTTCACGCCTCAATTTATCACTGACCTCATAAGCCCTGCGCTCCTCCGTCTAGACTGATGAGCAGAGGTTATCATCAGGTCGTCACTATTAGGAGCCGCTGGCTTTAGATGGGTTTATCTGAGGACATGAGGTCAGACGGTTCAGTGTCTTTCCTTAAATCTCTGCTGGATTGGCGCGCATTTCTTACTTGATATCCCGGCTCAAAGAGATTAAAAAGGAGAGAATGAGGGAGTCGTTTGACCTTAGATTGCATCAGAAGTGAGTTTCAGTGTTTGAAGTTTCTCTTCTCAGTTTAAAATTCAGTGTTGTTGTGAGTCTGCTGTGATAGTTTCTGTGTTAAACAGGCTTTTTGTTTTATTCTGAATGATGCATACCTCTAATATATAATCTAGATCTCGCTTTGGTTCTAGTTTTGTTTGTATCCATCACAATATCATCCTTAGTTTTAGCTTATTGGTGTAAAGCTTTAATTATAGGCCTTTGATTTCTGAATAATTTCAGGAGGTTTTTGGAAAATAATTGAGTTAGAGGTGTCCAATCTTTTTAACAAGTCTTGTGAGCCGTTAAGCAGTAAATTAATTAAACCTAAAATGTATTTGTAGAAAAGCATACATTCATTATATTTAAAATTGAAAGAAAAATTAATATTTATAGGAGTTTAATTAAAGACTTTGTTTAAAAAAGGTTCTTATTTCCATTACTATTTTCCCTTACCAGCTCTTTCCAGAAAACCTCCAAGGAAATAAGAAATAGAAAATTACCGATCCATAAAATCAAATGTTTTCACTTAAATCTTTGACATTCAGATGTAGATACGAATGATTCTTGTACCTGTTAAGGCTTACATAAGGTTATTGGTAGAGTTAATCTTTTCTGTTTGATAATACAAATAAAGTAATAATATAATAATTACCTGTTTAAACATCAGTCTCTATTTATCAGTACGTGTAAGTTACAGTGTTCTTGGTGACGGTTTTACTCTCTGCCTGCAGATCTAAGAAGAATGACGGCCGGCTTCGTGGGCATGGCCGTGTCCATCATTCTCTTTGGCTGGATCATTGGAGTGCTGGGATGCTGCCAGCAGCATGACCTCATGCAATATGTAGCTGGGCTACTCTTTCTCATGGGAGGTACTGTGAGAGCACATATGCTCGCTTACACACACACACAAACATTTTATTCTGTTTTCGTGTTTATTTGGTGACAGCTGAGAGCACCTTTGGTTTAGCATGAGACTGTGGATCAATGTCCTGCAGTAACATGACTTCTGTCCTGCATTAAGATACTTAGAACATGAAGGAATTTAATAATTTAGTCATTTTAAATCACTGTTGTCTCCTCTGCACACACAGGAACATGCTGCATCATCTCCCTGTGCACATGTGTGGCAGGAATCAACTTCGAGTTATCCCGCTACCCCCGCTACATGTACGGCCTCCCTGAGGACATTAGCCATGGCTATGGCTGGTCCATGTTTTGTGCCTGGGGGGGCCTCGGCCTCACGTTGCTGGCCGGCTTCCTCTGCACCCTGGCCCCCTCTCTGAGCACGCCCGCTCGCACGACGACCCACAAGCCGAGGCAGGAGAACGGAACCGTGTGACAGCGGCGTCGTGAAGCGACTGACCCACAGAACGCACAAAGCACACCCTTCCAACTTTGATGTTTGACTCTGAAACAGTTTTTGTCTGATCACCATCTCACACCACCCTCAACATCGCCATCCCCCCCCCCCCCCCCCCCCCCCCGTCAGTGTTCAGTGTGCCTGAGGAGGAGCAGAGCGACGACAAACTTCACACACCTCATCTGGGACCTCCAGGAACACAAAGAGTGACACCTACAGTAACGTTTGGATGGAGCACGGCTCTCATAGCACAAATAAGACTCTTTTTTTGGGTTCAGATGTTTGACATGCTGACTTTATGGCGATTTTGAGCTGACTGTTTTCTCTGAGGAGAATTTGTCTTAAAATGGTGCTCTCTCAAACACATACACTCCCACACAGCACACACACACACGCACACACCAGCACATGCGTTTCCACACACGCTCAATTACTCCGAATGAATCATGGGAGCAATCCTCCAAAAGAAAGTAACAAGCAAAACATCAGGCCAGAGCATCATGTCAGCATTCCTCTTTCAGTCAAGTGATGTGTGCTGTGTTATTGTTCGTAATGAAAAAAAAATTCTGGCGTCGACGGCCCGTTGCTTATCTTTAGTGTAGCACACTAACTGATATGAAACATGAGCCCCGGGGGGGAACGTCTGCAGCCTCTGCAGAACACAAAGTGCATCGAGCAGCGTGGTCAGTATGCGATAAAACACACAGAAGTAAATTAACATTAAAAAGCAAAACGTTCTTTAAAGATTCTCTATGTACAAATGCATCTCTGTGTAGATCCAGATCATTGTTTGTGTAAAGTAGATTTTGAATAAGAATGTTTGTTTTCTGTTTGTTTAGAGGTGAGGATGGCTGACAGTATGAGAGGATGCTGTTACAGGATGGTGCGAGGAGCCTGAATCCACTGTTGGGTTCAAAAACGTGAAGGTATTTTGTGGCACAAATCAGAGGCAGGCGTTAGCTGACGGCTGAATCATAACCTGACAGAGGACAGAAATCAAACCGTGGTGTTTAATCGCTCCATTGTTTACACTTAATATTGGTCGGCCTTTTGTGAAATACTCCAAAAAACAAGCAAGCGAAGCAATATTGGAAGAAAAAAATCCTCAGTGATTCATGTGAAAACAAAAGCACAAGCTGCGTTCAGAATCCTTAAAGTAATTTAGAAACTCAAATGTGACTCAGAAACCACTAAACTGAAGTTGATTTATGTGACGGATATCATGTCCCACTATGTGAACGGAGGAGCTGCTTACTCTGATGATATTTGTTGGTGTTTTAGCACAAAACTGAACCATAAATAAAATAACAAATTCATAAAAAAAACCATTAAGATTAAGAATGTGGCATCCCAAATTCAAAGACTGATCAACAACATATCTTGTTTAATTTCTTGATCAGTTGTATCCATATTTATAGTGTACAAACTTACAAAATGGTACAGTGTTTAGAATGTAGTATGTTAAATTTCTCTTATTCAATCAGTGGATTAAAAATACCTCAAAAACTGATGACGAAAAAGCACAAATACTAATTTAGAAAAGCTGCAGTTATGTATGTGAAAAAGCTGTTTTCCAAATACACACTGTGTACTCATTTTGAGTGGAGATGAAACCAGATTTTACAACATGTCCACCTTCTGTATCCTGCGATATTTCTAAATGAAACAGGATTAATTACGTTGTTGTGGGCAAACATCGGGAGACACCACAAGTTACCATTCTGTTGCTAGCTAGCTAACAGTTGAATCTTCTTTCTGTGCTGCTCAAATTTGACTGATTGGTCAGTAAATATCCTGGTTCAAGCTTAGG
The DNA here is from genome assembly GCF_022749685.1 of Semicossyphus pulcher. NCBI lineage: Eukaryota > Metazoa > Chordata > Actinopteri > Labriformes > Labridae > Semicossyphus > Semicossyphus pulcher. The sequence goes on from NW_027211603.1 coordinate 14,197,609, forward strand.
AAGCACATGTGTTTCGTAGTAGAAGAAAACATGATGGATTGTGATATAAGATTTTAAAGAATCTGTTTGTATCATTTTGGCTTCTAACATGAAATGGGTGCACAATACGACAAGAGGTGTGCTATAAAAATGCATTTCCCTTTCTATCTAGAGTGTTGTGTTAATGGACGCTATCGTCCAACAATATGTTTTCAGAAGCAACAAACTATCAGGTAAATTTAATGTAATACATTCTTTGACAACCTTTCTGATTCAAAATGGGTAGCTCAATTTCAAATCAACAGCTGGAGTGATGTGTGATAAACAGCTCAAAATGTGTCATTAGTAAAATCAGTGCAGAACACCAGTGTACTAACTTAAAACACTATATTTCATGGTGTGTGGGGTGGTGTCGGGCCGTGTGAGAGGGTTTGAAAAGCGTGTGTGTAGTTTGTTTGTTTGATGGAACATGAATTGATTCGCCTGGTGACACTTGTGGATGAAAATAACTCACAGCAGCCAGTTTTCTGTCATTTCCTCCCGGTCATCATAGGACAAATTTTTATTTTGAAACGTCACCACAAGTCCATGATCCAAGAATATAACAGCCATGTGTGATGAAGTTTTTATAAATGTCGACTGCTGGAGATGAGTCATGAGATATTCTATCAGCTATGTCAGATAACTTTCTTAGAAAAAAAAAGGTGTTATAATGTGTATTGACAACACTGTGTGTGATGTTCAGTCCTTTCACCATCACCATCACCATCCACCTCCTCATGAGGTTTACCACTTTACAGAAGTCGAGGAAATTAACCGAGGCATGATTGAAAACTGTATCTTCAGTGTCTTGTTGAACCTTTGCACTTTGCTGGGTCTCATAAAAGTCTGTGAACCTGGAGTCTGAGCAGGTGAAGTTTTACATTTTATGTTTGCAAGGCCACACGTGGGAGCAAAAGATGACCAGAGCATGTAATAAGCACCCTGATGTGTCTTTTACAAACAGTTTGGGTTTATAACATGTCGTGTGTGTGGGGTCAGTCGGTCTAGGCTCTTATTGTGAAAATATTTATGCCAGAATCAAGGACATACCATAAATATAAAGTGTTTATATCTATGGTTAGTACACAGACAGATGAGTCAGTGTTACTCTGATGTCCTGCGACTCACAGAATGCTGTTTGGTGTTTTGCTTTTATGAAGTTCTCAGTTTACACCCAAACTGATGCACAGTAATATAAGTATTACTGTAAGCAGTAAACTGTAATGTATAAGTACATGGTGCAAGTATAATGTGTTGTTAGGACTGAAGCACAATTGCACACAACTCTTTTTTTTGTGTATATTAGGAGGAAAAAAATCTGACTTTTACAGTACTGTTGTGCCACCACTGCACATGTGCAGGACTTTGTCTAAAAGTATTACAAGCAAAAATCTAAAGCACATTTTTACAACCCTGTGACTCATATAGTCAATTTAAAAAAAGACAACACAAAGAAAAGTCTGTGTTTTAAATCTTAAGATTTGACATTGATTGGATCGAGTTCCAGTGAAGAACAACAGTAGCACACAGTAGCAGATTTACAAAACATGAACAATAATGTGCTTTAGAGAACGGATGAGGTCGGCACAGTGTAACAATGTATTTTAAATTGTTGTAAAATCCCTCGCAAGTGGCGACTTCCTGTGTTTCATGAGGAACTTAGAAATGTACTCTGTGCAATGAGAGGTGCCCGGTGACAACGCCAACATTTAAAGTGGCACTCGTTTCAGTAGCACAGCTATTATTTTCTACAGGTCATTTTTACTGGTTCAATCCACTGCAGATGTTACGTGGGGACTATAAAGACATTACTGTCTTGCATGATCTCATTACAGTTAGTTTCTTTCAATATATGAAAACTTGTGTCCATTTTTAATTAATTTATTTTACTGAAATAAAATATGTAATTACTAATGTGTCGTGACTTTAGTGTTTGTATTTGTTCTCAATGTTTTTCTCTCTAAAGATGAAAACGTATTCCCCGCCCCTTTCACTTCTCTCCCTCGTGTCCTCCAAACCAGCGTGGAGGCTCGGCCTCGTGTCACTGAGGACGTGGTGCCACCTAGAGGGAGGACTTCTACTTTGTGTCTTTGCCTTTTTTAAGGCTGAGGTGATGAAATCTCTGCTAGAGGCCTGTAATGTAAAGTGAATGAAAAACAAGAGATATACAGGTTGTTTATGCATCCATCATTTAATCAATGACCAATAATGATACAATAATAATATGAAAACAAAGTGTTAAAAACTCTAATTAAAAGATTTCCTCTCTCTTTCCTTAAAAACAGCATACAAACATATTTTTTTAAAGTTTATTCTAAACAGAAACCAGGACAAGTTTTATCCAGTAAAATATAGAAAAATAGTTTCTTGCATAAGAAGTCTTTATGATTATTTATAAGATTAATTCTGCTGCTCAGATGTGGGCACCCAAAATACAAAAGCTCATCAACATACAACAGTACCATAATACATACACACATAACTGTAAGTTTACTAACTAAACTACAAAAGTACAAATGTATAACTTCTTTGTATAAAGTTTACTATATATATATAAACTGTACTGTATTGCGTACTACACTACAAAAGCATCTTCCCTGATCTGATCATGATTCCTATGAGAAAGTTATGAAGTACAGCAAATAACAACTCATGCTTTCTCCATAAATCTGCAGGTTTTCTGAGACAGATCAAACAGATAACAATCAGAAAAGAAACTGTTGTAAAAAGTTAGATTTTCTGTTAAACTTCAGGTAAAAACTAAACGATAAATCATTAACATCTTACATCTCAGTCTGTTTAAGTGAAACGTTCACCTGCTAGAAACAAAACCCAGCAGTTCTCAGACTCTACTTCTTGCCGCGGTAATGGGCACCGACCACCATGTAGCTGTCAGGTGACATGTTCAAACTGGGCGACTTCACTTTGTCCCTGCAGACCCTGACCTCAGACCTGCCCACCTGTCCCCCTCCTCTGCACGGGTCGTGCTTCTGCAGGTAACTGATGAAGGTCTCCCAGCCTCCGCCTACACGCACCATCACGTGACGCTCGTTCAGCATCTGCGAACACACAGGACAGTGAAGGAGAGGATGCTGGGAAATAAGGTGTGCATGTATTTTTTGGTTGATATATTGCTGGGATGTTTATGAATTCTCAGTTATGTGGAAAGCAGCCTCCTGCACCCCCATTCCACTCCACACACACAAACACACACACACACACACACACACACACACACACCAATCTAATATTTACAAGCTTCTCGAGCATGTGTAGCTCCGGCTATGAAAGGCAAATGATCTCTGGGATAGCTTTGTCAAAATCTCATTAAACCAAATGAAACAACACCTCGTGGCACCAGCTGAGCACACACACGCACCCACACTCATACAGGATTAATCCACATGTGAACATTTACACACACACACACACACACACACACACACACACACACACACCCAGATCTGCAACACAAACCACCTAATAAACCTTATTTCAAATCAAATGACCAATAATAGTCGCTCTGTTAACTGTAGTTGCACACAGGTCATTTCTATGTGAATCATCACATCCTTCACAGACGATATAAATATAAAGCAAAAAAAAAAGGAGGAATTGAGATGAATTCAGTGCTCAGACCCTCAACTCCCAGCAGACATCCAAATTCCCTGGAGGCCTTGCAAAGCCATCCATTGTCCTGTCAGCACGGCCCCGCCCCCTCTTGCCTTATCGCCAATAAACCCTTCATTACGGAGCCATTAAGGATGTGATAATACAAGCAGATCCACTCCTTTTTTTATATGGGGGGGGTGTGTGTCACGTGTGTGGGATGAAAAAAATCAATGGACACACACGCACACACATGCAGGTTTACACACACACAGCGACAGGGGGAAGCCCAGACGTGGTCGGCCTCAGCTGTCATCTTGCAGATTAAAATGTTGAGGCTGACAGGGGTCAAGTCTGACATCCTGAATAAACCACTTTCTGTCAGACGCAGCCGGAATTTAATTCTGACTGGTTTCGCTTCCCCTCTCTTTAAAAAAAAAAAAATATATATATATATATATATATTTATTTATATAAGTGAGTCCGGCCTCGTCACAATTAAAATATCTTTTTGCTTTTTCTCTATTTTTGATCCAAGAAAGTACTTTTTTTATCATACTTATAATGTTGAAGTTAAGTTGCTTGATTCTCATAAACTTTAATAAAACTAATAATAAAATTAGAAGTATTCAAGCTTTTATCACCTATATAATCGTTTTTATGAATCATCTGTGTCACTTGATTGCAGTTTATCTGGCTTTATACGTGTTGTTCCTTGTATTCTGGTTGTTTTACAATACACTGCCTGTTCTCAGAGTACTCAACACATCACAACTATTTAAATGAAGACATAAAGCACCAACCAATAAACTCAACTGAAGATTTAACAGAGTAAGCATCTTTCTGTTCTGTTATACTCAACATAGCCCTCATTGTCAGGCAGACTCCTTTATTTCTGTCTCTCCCCATCCCCCCACCCCCCTCAGGTCTCTGTACAAAGTGTGCTATGTCTGCAGCCCATAAACCAGCGTCTGGATTCCCCTGTGTCCTCCCTGGCAGCTCCATTGATTCCATCTCTGCCTTCCTGCTGAAAGATGCATGAGTGTACTCAGAGAGGAGGAGGCGTCATTTAAACACCTGCCAGTAGGAGGCAGGCTTTAGCCACATCACCTGCCTTTGGAGTGCAGTCTGTCCTTGTAAAAACATGCAGTGAAGAGACTCACTAAGGAGCATTATAGTATATGAGCTCATGGAGGTACATGTGTGGTTTCTCATCTATCACTCCAGCTGTACTCACAGATCTTGATCTCGTTTAGACTTCCTGATAAAATAACAGTTACTATATATCCTGTAAGCGCTCTACTGTATGTTTGAGACAGTATTAATTAGTCTGTAAACAAACAGGCAAGTCTACAGTGATTTAGCTTTTTAACGCTGTCATTATCGTTTTATCTTTATTGTATTTTGGGCAAGAAAAAAAAAATATTTTGGCTTATTCCAGAGGACGAAAAGATTTTTTTTTGCAATGCTAACTGGAAAACTAAAGGTCAGTCCACTTTGGTCCAGACATAGTATCTTAAGATAAGTTTTCAGGGACGTAACTCAAAACATTTTGGATGATTTGGTTTTTTAAAAAAATGGTAAAAACATTTAGAGTTTCCGGAAAATTAATCCCAAAGACTTGGTTGAGCCCTGAATTTCCTTCAGCATCACCATGAGGTTCACACGTGAAGTGATTTGTAACAAAACACAGCCTCAGCTGTGATTTATGCTCAGTGCTAATTAGCACAACTTAGCATGCTTTAACCTAACAGAGACAGAGAACACAATGCATGCATGCATTATTAACTGTTTAGCATCAACATGTTAGCATTATCATAATTTTCCCCTCATTTCCTCCCTTCCTCCTCCACTGTAAGGTCAAAGGTCAGGGTCACTGACAGAACAAAGAGCCTGGAGACTCTGTGGAGTCAATGTCTGGCTCAAGGACACTTGACCAAAACAAAATGTTAACTCAGGTGTCTGCAAAAATGCTACACTGGAGGCAAAACATTTTTTTTTATCTTTCACATTTTAATCCTGATTTTGCTTTAAAAAAAAGCCTAAGCTAGCCTTCAAAATAAGATGCTTTAATTTCCATTTTCTCTTGATAAACACAGAATTAGTGCGACATGATATTGTGAGGTGTTTGAATGTCTTTTCCCTCCATTGACACAGTCAGACGAGTCCCTGCTACAAAGCTGGAGGAGAGCCTAATTGGGTGCAGAGAAGAAAGAAAAGCCTTCCTCTTTTTTAACACCAAAGAATGGCGCAGCACTCCAGGGCCAGCGTGATTGAATAGCCTCCAGAGGGAATAGACAGAGAAGGGGGGGGGCAGAAAGTTTACATGTGAGGAGGGGGCGGTCATGCTCAGCCGCTCATTAACAAGCTGTCTGATTAAACCCGCTCGCTAATGACTCTGTCTCGGTAATCAATAGTATCTGCTCTTTAAAAAGGTCTGTACACACTGAATGGCGTGCTCTCCTAGGAGCTGCACAGGGGTTATCATGGTATATGGTAATTGAGGATTACGGCGTGTTTCCCTGCACACGTGTAGGCAGCTGTGAGCTTCAAGGTAATGGATGGAGTCAGGGTCGATGGGCTGCAGCGCTCTATTCACACAGCTGAGGTGTGTTTGCTTGTCAGCAGCAAGGAGGAAAGAGAAGACGGCAGTATAAGTCTGCAAACTAGTAATTATGGCTTCAAACTGATAGATGGACACAGAGTTATGGTGAAGATGAGCACAAAAGATTAAAGGTCAAGAGAGTTTGAAATAACAAACCCTTGAAGTTTTATAACTTAGACTGCACTAAATGCACTTTTCACTGCTTTTTTATTACTATTATATATGAGTATGTGTATATGGTTGAAAGCATGTGGGCCTGTATTGATGTTACTTTTGTTTTAGGAGATGCACAGCCAATGTTGCACAATGACAATAAAGGAATTCTATCTCATCCATCTATTGACCAACCACAAACTAAAAACAAGCTTTGGTTATTGCATCTCTATTGCCTTCCTTTAATGTTTTGTTCAAACACGCGCTGCTATGTGATTGACAGGTCTGCTGCAGAGAAACAGCTGTTCTCTGACTGGAAGGGAGCATTACTTCTCTCTAAATGGGCAGTAAAAATATGTCGTCTGTCAGCACGTCAAAATGTAGCTGCAACTCTGAACACAAACTGAAGCTGACAGGATTGATTATCAGTTTAGAGAGTGGTGGGTCAATACGATTAACACAGCATTTAATGGGTTTTAACTAGTGACCAATTAGCCTCCAGAGCTGTGGTACACCTCTTGGTGCCTCGGTTTAATGTTAAAGATGTACACTGTGGCACCATTTTAGCTACATATTCCCAAGAATACCAAGTTGAAAAATACTGGTTGTACATTTACCTTAATGCATTATGTTATACTCTATATAGTGTACATTAAACCTTCACTGAAGCTGTTATATCTTCTCTTAGTATGGACACAAACAGCAAACCTTCTTCCTATATACAGACCCTTTCTACATAAGAGGACTTGGACTCCCAAGTGGGCTGCCATTTGAACCGCACACCACGGCCCTATCTTTACAAAATCCTGCTGAAAGAGACGTGTTTCTCCTTCAGGTCTGAACTCTTCGCTGAAGGTCTGTGTGCTGAATAAAATCATTGTCAGCCCGGTCTTATCCTGACCATTGGTTGCCAAGCAACCCTGCCTCCCAGAAGGCCGTTCTCGAGCCTTTGTACAGACGCACACGGGCGGTGCACGACTCCAGGAGGCTGAAAGGCTCGTACGTCTCCATCCCAAATGATTGTATATCAGTCCCTCTGACACTCTGCACTTGTTGCTGATTCAGCTGTTGATTAATAAGCTGAAAGCCCTCACACCTCACATCTTATTATGTGATGTAGCATCTATGACACATCTCTATTGGGCTAGTCATTAGATTTGGTATATAATGTAGTGATGGAGCTGTAATTATTTCTGGTTCACTACCTTAATACACATAAAATAACAAATAAGCAGTCTTATCATCAAGCTAGCAGGGGAGGTGGGCAGGAACAAACCTTGTGATTTAGACAATAGGCTAATATTTAGCTTATAATGCTTTGATGTCAAACATTATTATTGCTTGGATTATGTTAGCATGTGTTGAAAGACTTATTAACATATTTGTCCGTATATTTTAGTACTGCATGTGAAGGGATGAGGGCAGGGTGGATGCTGGACATAAAAGTTGCACGACTTTGACACAGGAGAACGTGATTCACTTCCTGAGTCGTGTATGTGGTTAGTTTTAGGCAACAGAAGGAATTTGGTCAAGATTAGGGAAGGATTGTAGTTTCGGCTAAATATAACTAAGACAAAGTGCAGTTGTGTAAAGATTCTGTAGTTGCCATGAATTTAGCAAACAAATTAAATATGTTGTCAGTAAATTGCAGACTGTGCCTCTCAAACTTTAATTATAACATCATTTCTAACAGGCAGGGTTAGCTTGAACAACTCACCCGTATATACAGAACTTTATCCCCAACACGATAGCAGCCTTTTGGTTGCTTCTGAACAGGAAACCTGGTCGGACAGCTGCACGGGGGATTCTCTATAATGTTTCTCACCTGGAACGGATAGACAGAGAGAGAGCAAATTAAAAAACATCCTTCAGTATACACCTTTAACATATGTAAGATCAAATAACATACATATCACTAAAATACGCACAATATCGTCCAAAATGTTGTGTGTGCCTGTGCTCCTCCTGCTCATGGATTTGCTGGAGGAGCGAGGAGTCACGGCTGCAGGTGAGGAGGTGATGGGAGGAGTAGCTGTAGGAGTGTGGTTGTTTATTGTGGCAGAGGAGACTTTGGGAGCAGATAGCATGGTTTGGCCAGGTGACGGTGCAGAGAGTGTAGTTGTAGCAGATGTGTTGTTGGTGCAGGATGAAGAGAACAAAGGTGTTTGTGTTGAGGCTGTGGTTGTACAGGGGTTAGAGCACTGAGGAGGGGGTAAACATGGAGGTACTGGGTTTGTTGTGGCTGATGGAAGATCAGAGGCAAGGGAGGCAGTGAGGGTTTCAGACATACAGGTAGTGCTTGGAGTGAGGGGCGCAGGTGGAGGAGGAGGAGGAGCAGGAGGAGGAGGGGAGGGGGCTTCAGGCAGGGATGACTGTGATGGTGAATACAATGATGTAGGAGGAAAGAAGGAGAAGGGCAGAGGGGATGATGGAGATAGACACCCTGCCTCCTCCCTCTCTATCTCTCTTTCCAACTTCACTAGCCCGGGAGGCTCAATCCCATATCTGAAAGAAAAATATTATCAGTCAACGTAAGGACAGTTGAAATAGTTTTGACAAAGTAACATCAGTAAAGATGAAATACAGGTAAACGTAACTGATAAATGGTTGAAATAGTTAGCTAAAAGTGAAAATAGTAAAAATAGGGATAGAAAAGTAATGGATGAATGGTTTGAATAGTTTGCTAAAACTTAGTGGATAAATGGATCAAATACTTAGCTAAAAGTCATGTTTACATTGTTAAAATAACTAGCTTAAAGTAACAGATAAAAAGTAGAAATTGATAGCTTAAAGACACGAGTAAACGGCTAAATTAGGTAGCTAAATTATGGGTATACAGAAAAATGGGAAGAGAAAATAAATGGCTAATGGTTAAAATAGTTAGCTTAAAGTAATAGATAAACAGTTGAAATTGTTGGCTTAAAGGAATGACTACCTAAAAGTAGCTAAAAGTTATATACAGGTAAGTAAGGTAATGGTAAGCTAAAGATAACAGAAATAGTCAAGAGAAGTAGCTAAGGAAATGCATAAATAGCTAAAATAATAAGCTAAAAGTAACAGTTAAAAAGTAGAAATGGCTAGCTTAAAGACATGAGTTAAAGGCTAAATTGGGTAGCTAAAAGTGATGAATAAATGGTTAAAATAGGTAGCTAAATGGTTTGAATAGTTAGCTTAAAGTAACAGATAAACGGTTGGTAGTTAAAGGAATGAGTAAACTAAAAGTAGCTCAAATACAGCTAAATGTAGCTAATGCATAAATGGTGACAATGGTAAGCTAAAGATAACAGATAAATGGTCAAGAGAAGTAGCTAAGGTCATGCATGAATAGCTAAAATAATTAGCTAAAAGTTAGCTTCTTTTTTTGGCTAGTTACCTGGCTGCAATCCGTCCCAGCTCCATCAGGCACAGACACACCTCCCGTGGTTGCTTGTGGAGGACTTTACACGGCACATGCATTCAACAAAGAAGGTGGAGGGGTAGAAATAAGAACGTTAAGTTACTCATCTGAAAGGAGAAAAAGATTATTCCCGAGATAAGGGACTGTGTCAAAAGAGAGGGGCAGCAGTCTGAACAGAGAGGGCACATTTCAGGAGGTTTTCTATTGTGCATCTCTATCTTTAAAACTGAGCAGGAATTCCTGTGGGCTGTGGATGTGCAGGTGAGGCCATGAGGGTATGAATACTTTAAAAACAAGTCAGCCTCTAACCTTTAGTGTTCTATCTAGACGTTAAAAAGGGGGCTTGTGCACTCAGTCTTAACCAGAAAAGTTGTATTCGGTTCATTTGTAAGATTGCAATTGTTTTAACATGCACGAAAATAAAAAACAAGATAAAACTGAAAAGAGATTGTCACTATCACTCATGGTATGTTATTTTCATTCACCTGTATTTGACAACCACCATCACATCACCGCTGCAGCAGGAAAAGGAGAGGAGAAAAAGAAGAGTAATCATCTGTGCCTTTCATGTCAGTGAGGCAGAAAACTGAAGCGTGTCAAAGTTAGTTCATTCTCATCATTTAATTAGTAAAGTGAAGTAGGTTAGTCTGCCTGCAGCGAGGGGCTTATTCTTGGGGGGGATTAACCTGCACATTATCATTCTCACGCATCCACCACCTTGCGTAGACATGCCTGAGGAAGAAATGCAAAGAAAAGATGAGCATATTTAATGATACAGAACATTGTTAGCACGTTGACTGCATGTTGTCTTCTCTTCAGACACACGGATCATAAACATGCAGGAGGTGTAAGTGAGAAAAGATACAGGGAGGCTGAAAGATGTATAATCATCACACTGACTCAGGCACATCACAACCCGATCGTCTTGACTCATCTTTAATCTTAAACTTCCATATTTTAGCTTCTGTCTGATTTATTTGAATGAGTTTCTAAATTTGGAGTTGTGTTAAAAAAGTAAAATTAAATTTAAAGCTAATCACTGGTCCAAGCTAATAAAAATTAATGTAACATCTTTTGTTGAATAAAACATATTATGAGTCTATCACATTTATTCTGACGTAGCCAGAGGGTGAAAGGACGTGTTGCTAACCCTAACAGTACTGGAGAGTCTGAGGAGGACTGGAAGAAGAAATATAAGGGACATGATGTTCTCACACAACAGGCAAAGAGATACAAAAAATATGACTGTCTGGAAAGTGTTTTTGTGACTTGTTATATATTTTTTACCACAATGAGGTGAAACTCAAATTCTAAAGATTTCATTAAATTTATACTAAATGTCATGCATGTTGTGATTCACTTCAGGCCTTTATTGGTAAAAGAAAGGAGGTCAAAGCTCGTTAACTCCATGATGTTGAGCACAACCTCCGGTCTCCACTCACCCAAATCCTCTGACTCAAAGAGATAAGCCTCATCAACGCCGATCTTTCGACACCAGTAGAGAAAGTTGGCGGTGTTGTCTCGGGCGAAAAACGATCCAGAGGTTGCATCGGCTCGCCAGTGGATCACTCTCCTCATGAAGGGCTGAGGTCGTTTCAACACATACACATAGACAAATACATAGACACACACATACACACAGAGGTAGAGAATATTCAATGGCATCATGTTGGTTTATGTGTTGGTCACTATTTCAGAGCACTGTGAATATAAACAATCCACATGCCAACTACAGCATACTACAGCCGTTAGTGGACACAGGCCCTATATGTGAAGAGATAGAGGAGGCTTAATTTTGCTCGCACTTTGTACCAAAAGTTTCGTTTATATGCGGACAAAATCAGGAGCGAACTTTTGCAAGGTAAAGCTTATAGAAGAGAAACATCATCACACATGGACAGTGGCTGAATTTACCACCATATAATAACATGGCAAACCTTAGACCTGACCTGCTTTTGCTTGTTTAACCAATATGGTCTTTTACTGTGACATCCTCATCCTCATACCTGTACTTGTATGCAAATACACAAAAGTTCTGTCTTCTTTGTGCATGTGTGCTTGTGTGTGTATGTGACTTTATGGCACCTTGCCGTTGTTGATGTGGATCATCTTCTCCTGCAGCAGCTGTGCGAGCTGACAGAGGACAACTCCGTTATCCAACCTCTCCATGAGACTGTCTGCTGTGAGGTCCACACCTGAGGATACACGTACAAATACTGAATCATGTACGGTAATGAAATACATGTTTCAGCTTATATGCATCAAAATGTTGTCTGAGTTCTTCCACCAAGAGATAAAAATGTCCTTTACAGTTTTAAATAAGTATGGTCCTCTAAATTTTGAGGAAAGATCTGTATAAAATGCTGATAAGAAATGTAGAGAGGAATAAGGTAAAGTGCAGAGGAGCTTCTGATTTTACTGCCAGGGGTCTCCTTAATCAGTTGGTGAATGTCAAACTTTCAATCTTATAGCCTTATAACTTTACGACTGCATGTATCCATCCTGTTCATAACAGCCTGGTTGATGTGCTGGCATTTGTGTAGCAATATGTGCCACTCCTAAATACACAGTTTATAATCTACATGCATACAATATAATCCATGTCAAGATGTAACCAAACAATGAGTAAATAAGGTCTAAGCTTAATGTTTTTATCCAAACACAGTCAGAAAGTCATCATGTAGGAGTCTTGTCACTTTCCAGACATCTTCAAACATGTTGCAGCGCGCACAGAGCCTTTATGTTTTCCCTCACGAGGCAGTAAAGTGGAAAGGAACATCCCCTTCCCCGGAGTCCCGGCCACAGCTCCCTTCGCAGAGAGGTATTTCAAGGATTTGGGATAATAAGTAGGTTAATGTGCCTCAGTGTTTAATGTGACAGCAGCTTTCTTACCTTTTCTTCAAAATAAAAGCCCCAGCTTCTAACTCAAATGTCAAGGTGTATTCATCTGTGGAAAACTGAGAAGTGACAACCTAAAGTGATGTTTGTTATAAATATCCCTTAAATGTGCTAAGATTAAGTTGAAGGTCTCTTTTTATTAAAGCTGCTATCCACACAGTGTAGTTAAGGTGAATGAATGAATGAAGACCTCTCTTACCTATGAGTGTGTTGAGCCAGAAGGCCAGGTCCTCTTTCATGGGCAGCAGGCTGGCATCGTGGCGGTACGGCAGCCACTGGTTGTACTCCTGAGGACTGGTGAGGCCGGGCCCAGAGTGTCTGTACTTCTGTCCAAGTAGACAGGCCATCCCCAACCCGGTCAGGTGCCTCGGGCTGAGAGGACTGTCGAGGCTGGTGTTCATTGCTTCCACTTCACTCTCCATGGTGCAGCTCTGATCGGTCTTTGACGACCCTGGAGGAAAAAGTAATGAATTATTTTCCTTTCTCGGTGCTGTTGGGTTTTGAGTTTGACTTTATGCATTAGAACAATTTGGGACTCTTACGCACTCCAAGGGAAACAGTCACAGATGCCTCCATAAGAAAGCACATAGAAGCTGTTAAATATGATAAATATAAAATACAGGCTTAAGCATCCAGAGTCGTATTTCCTTTAGTGAAAAATCCCCTCTTTCTGTCTCAGATATGTTTCCTTGCTGAACTGTGACAGAAGATCATCCAACAAAAAAGGGGATTTTGTACTAAAAAAACTTAAGCTTCATATTATCTGCTGAAAGATATGGGCATGTGAGCATTGTTTTTAAGGCAGACTTGAAAGAATGTGAAGCTAACCTTTATAAAAGCAGTGCATGTTTAAACATAATGGTTTTTCAGAGTAATGAAGGTTTGTAAAGATGTCTCGCACGTACAAAAACAACAATACATGTTGAAACTAATTGTACACACTGGCATCCTCATACTCCGAGCCAAACAGTGCATACAGTCATCGATCAAAGGGATTAAAGTGAGTGACTGCAGGTTTAATAACATGTAGCGCTACAGCCCCGAGCCAGTCTCCTGGTGCAGCTACATGGCTCATTTGTCCTGTTCCCAGAGCAGCCTCCATCATAAAGCTCAGCCCCATGCAGAGACATGCTCCGACTGCCAGCAACACTCGCTGCTAATCAGCTGGAATTAAGACAACAACACATGCGGGCGGGTCACTGGGCCTGCTGGGTAATATATATACGGGGACTCTGTTTGTGCCAAATGACTCACTGTAAAGTTTCATTGTAAAGTAACGAGACTGTGGCGTTAAAGGTGAAAACAAGGCATGGGTCTGCGATGGCGGGGTCGTGTTGTTTAAGGTGAGGTATTAAATACAATCTGGGAAGTGAAGTTTGACAAACAGTTCCATAAACTTTCAGGCTTGTCGGTGGAAAAAACACTGAACAGAGGTTTACAGTACTAAGAAACTGGGTTATACATGTCTGAAAAGTTCACTATTTTATCATTAGCCGCAAGAAAATACAGTGTACCCGTCTTTCCACATGACGCTGCGTTGTGTTGCTGGAAGCCCCTTTGTTGACTCCTCATTTAAATAAATGACAGGGCTGCATTTTTTTATGTTTGTGGACAGTCACTCTAAACACAGCCTAAGAGTCAAGAGCCATGCTAGCATCTCTGTGAGGCTGTACTTAGACACAGCTGTGCTCTAATTTCTACTGTTGTTAAGCATGTTAAGGTAGATTAACATGTCTCTAATCTTAGTTTAGTGTGAAAACATGCTAATATTTACTTTTTTATAACTAAACATGTATAGTTTAGGCTTATTTGTTCATAAATCAAAGTATATGTAAATTATAACATTGCCCTCATGATGGATTTTGAAGAGTTCACCAAAATGATTGCAGATCAACCTGTCGAGAGCAAGAATTTCTGGATCCCAATTTTATGGCCAACATTTCAATGGTTGTAAAGACATTAAGACATTTAGATACTAAAAATTAGAAACTCCTGGTGGCTAAAGAGGAAAAGTCAGGGGTCCAGCAAAGTCATTAGGCTTTACGGGGACCTTGCATGTCTGTACAAACTTTCCTGCCAGTCCATTAAAAGTTTTTGAATCTGAAGAAAGGTCTAAGAGACAGAGCGACTGTCCATAAAGCCATGTTGATCCTTCCCTAAGAAAGACTTTATCTTAAGTATAATAGTCAAGTGAACGCACACCTGGAGGGCAGATGTTCAGTATCCAGACTGGCAGCATCACAGCTGGCTTTTGGAGCTCATTTAAAGTTGTATACCACCTGTGTGTTTGCACTAAAGTACCTGCTCAGTGTTAGAGATCATCATTACAAAGCTCAAGTGTAGTTTTGTCGTAAAGTTGTCTTACATCAGCACAAAGCGGACGACAAACCCCCTCGCACATGCTGGCAGAAGAAGTAGGGCAAAGATGTGTGCTCCGTATGTATGTCAGTGCTCTACTGAGATAAATGTGAGGATGTTGTAGACATACGATTCGGGCTGGACGTAGTGAAAAGGCTCTATTGTAAACACATCATTCAGACAAGGTATATATGTGGAGGCGGCTGTCTGCCAAGTTTGAGGCTGGTTTACAGGTTGACCAGCAGGGCATGAGAGCCCCTGTCTCTAACAAAACATCCAGGTGCAATATTCACACCTCTGCTTCAGGATGGCTCTGCTGGGAAGGGAAGGCAAAGGTCGCCTACAGGCCTCGCTCTCAGACACAAGACGCCTTTATACTCTTGCAGAGCTGAGGGTCATGTCTGCACACACACACACATGCACACACACACACAGGTCTCTGCATGTATCTGTATTTCTATTCCACCTCATTTACTTTGCATGACCTTTAATGCCTCCTAAAGTAAGATCTGCTTCAGTGGTATTTCACAGCCTTTAATTGTGTTTTCTCAATGAAAGCTGCGTCTTCACTGTGTAACCTGCAGTTAGCGGGAAACAGCTAAAATTACACACCAGCCTACCTGAAAAATGTGTGTGCAAAATGACAGATCAGAGCTGAAGCATTGGCTTAAATACCTGAACATGTAACTGTATGTGTGTAAGATGACAGAGGAGGTGATTGATGATTTTCTGTTGCATATGGCCTTCCGCACAGCCCGAACACTGCTGACTCCAGAGAATGAAAGCAAAGCAAAGAGTCTGGTCAACAAATAACTTCACAACTAGTTAACAGAATCCTGCTTCCTTACATGACAGGCGCAGATCGTGTGTTTACTTTGGAAGAAAATCTGTCAGTGAAAGATTCATGTCTTCAGTTGGGTACATGTGTGGCTGAAACAAGATTTAGTTTAACTTGAGTTCACTGTGTAACCAGCGGGCTTGTGCATTATGCTTTTGTCTTCAATGTCTGCTTAGCATCAACTTTCTGTCAACTTTTTGAAACAACCTTTCAAAATAACCAAGGTTAATAACAAGTGTATGTCCAGCAGCAATGATCTGCTGTCTCGGGTGTCAGATGTAGGTTTGTAACAGCTCAGAAGATCTCATATAAAACTAGTGAATGAATAAAAGGTGTTGAAAGCATACAATTGTTGAGGTATGTCTCAGCTACAGAGGTGCCCTCACCCCATGGCTTTCCTTCAGCTGCCTCCAGACTAAATAAACCTCCTATCAACACAGGATGGAAAGGTCTGTCGTTTGCTACCCCTGAACAGTGGAGACTTACTGTATTCCAGCTCAAGTGAAACACAATAAAATACAACTTTGCAAGCAAAATTTTAACAAGAATCTTCCATTGATTGTTTTAGTTTGAGGTGAATCAAATCATCAGTCATCCCTTGCAGAACAGTGTGGCTATTCAGTGAGTTCTGACACAACTTTTGCGTCAGAGGCCATGAAGGGTCAGGCACCAGGAACATGTTGGAGGATTCATTGCTGCATTTATATGATGAGAGTTGTCATAAAGAAAGAGGAGTAAGAAAATCTTTGAGAATGAATGTGGATGGTGGTGATGTTAAACTATGGAAATACACAGATTGATGAATGCTTAATCCCATCCCTATGAGAAATACCGACTTAATTAATTGATTTTGACTTTTTAACTACTTATTCTAAGTTCTGAAAACTGCTGTTTTATTCCTGTCATATGCAATAAGTATATTAGCATTGCCAACATAAAACTAAAAGGGATAGTTACTGTTCTACATTCAAATACTAATAAATTAATAACAAAAAACGTTCATAGAAGCAGTGAAATAATCATGATAAAGGTGGGAGCAACCATCTTTTAGTAAAAAATGTGTTTTAACGATTATAGCTATTCATCTTTAAAATCAGCTTCAAAATCAAAACATTTCTAACTTCTAAAAATGCATTCAAAGTAGAGGATCGTGAAAAGCATACTTACAAAACGCAGACAGTAACCGCAGGATATTCTTCACAAGAGTTCCCTTTTTAAAATAAAAGTTTCTTCACTGTCTTTTTTTTCGTATTTTTCCCTCTCATACAAGTGTTCACATCACTTACAGCCAGATGTTCATCGCCCTCAGGTCCTCCACATGTGAGCACACAACACTGTAACAAGGGGAGGCTGCCGTCACTTTTAAAACTACTCTCCTCGCGTACACGCCTGCAAGTTTCAGGTGTCAAATTACAAGTTGCACTCCTGAAGACAAGCTAGCTACACTGAAAAATATCATTACTGCGTTTTGTTTATTTATCACGTTTTGATGCGTCGTTTGGTGGAAAGGTTAATCCTACATATAAAAAAACTCTGATAAACCATTAAAATCTTGCCCACGGTTTCTTTTTGCAGTACACTACTGTCGACAGCTAACCGGAAGTAAACTTGGTATCCATAGTAACTACCCTGACCAATGAAATGAAGCGTTATAGTCCGTACCTTAGCAGTTTTTGATGTTTTAGTTGTGAACTTTTCATTAATGGAAAAAAGGGGATATCGTTATAGTTTTAGTGATACCAGAGTCAATATATAATTCTGTAAATTTTCTAAAAAAAATTCAAATTTGTGATGAGGAGTGGATGTTGAGTCATAGATCGTTGTCTACCACTTTGTCATTGGTTAACACTGCCACCAGATAGCTCCAAAGCATGACATTTTAGAGTCTTACCTACATCGGCTTTGTAATTGAGGCTGTGCAGACTATAATGCAACTATAACTATCACATGTTACTGTGCCATGCACTTATGTATAATATATTGTTTGCATCATAAGCCTCACTGGTATTCTTAGTAGCCCAATAATCTTAATCAATCGTACCAGCAGTGCACAGTTGGTTGCCTATGCAGAGCAGATTCTATAATGCTTCATAAATATTTTAAACGACTGCTTATGATGCAGTTTCCTTTCAGCTGCACGGACTCTAATAAGAACTCTATTGAGGTAATACAAACTTTTGAACGATTTATTTCTTACCTAACTAATACACAAGGTTAAGGTCTTTTTCTGCCACTGTGTGTTCATGTCTTTTCTGGGTACATGTTTTACCACCAAAAGTCCATGTTGTATAAATCAATTCCAGATCCAATGGAGATAAGATGTCTCATTATCAATTAGAATTGACAAGTAGCATTTGCTCTATACAAATTCTTGCTAATTAAAATTTTCCTGCTGCCCTACTGCTCATTTGCACTGGTTAGCATCCATCTAACCTATGCTATTGTAATTGTTAACGAGTGTGTATGCTGATTAGTCTCCATCAAAACATCAATAGATTTTTTAATCCCTCCTCTAAAGTACCAAACAAAGTAAGCATTTTGTGTGCATTGTTGTTGCAGAGGAGCTTCTAAGTCAGAGTGAAATCTGCTCTAGGGCACATGGTAGCCTATAGAGGGCATTCTGATGATGTTTTAAAGACTTGTTAAACCTATTTAATAATGACTCAGAAGCACCCACAGAGTTAATAAATAGTCCCTCCGCATCTGGAACGCAGCCTGCATTGTTAAACAAAAGCCAGAAGACCCCTCCGCGGTACACATGCTTACTCTCTTTCTCAAAGTACAACGGCGGGGTGGAGGGCGGGGCTAGCAAAGTGTTCAGCTCCTCCGGAAGTGACCCTTAAACCCCCCTCACCCCAGTATCTTTGTGAAAAATATTTATGGAATAAAACATGTAATATATACATATAGAGACATATACATGGTTCATTCACAAATATAAAATACTTACAATAATTTGATTTTTTCATTACGTAATGACGTTTCAGTAACGTGAGTATGACCGTTGAACTTTGCCGCTTGTGGAATCTGATTGGTTGGTGGGACAACATTAACAACTTTACTCCAGCAGTCTCGAGTCTGTGACAAGTGTTGAATCGATCGTTAAAAATATATTTGAGTGTGTTAAGCTTAAAAGCTAATTGTAGACCGCATTTCCTTTTATCGCACAGAAACAAGTGAAGTGGCAGATTTTTTTCGGGACATTAACAAACTGCTAATTCCAGCAGTGAGGATGCTAACCTAGAGGATTCACTTTAATGCCAATCATGAAGGAGAATGAGGACGACGAGGAGGAAGAAGATGACTATCTGGCTGAGCTGCGTTTAAACTGTAAGTTAGATCTTAGCAGAAAGTAAGCTACTTTTGTCTTTTGCTGTGTGCTCGGGCTATCGTTAGCTAGCTAGCTAGCTAGCAGGAGTTGTGCTGTTTTGTGGTCTGGCAGTGGTAGTGGCAGTGCTCACAGGTTAAGTATTTTGTAAATACAGACAGGTTTTTTTGTGACTTTTAGTTGGTATATTATTATTTCATTCAAAAAGGTGTACTAAAAAACTTGGTTTTGTATCACTAGCCGTTGCTTTGTAAACTTTAGTTACTGCCGTAACTTCCCTTAGTTTGAAGGAGTACGCGTTGTTTTATTTGTGTTCATGTAATTTTGTAAACTAGTGAATTTATGATTGTATCCCAACGTCAACGTTGGCCTATAATGCAAGGTCTCGGTAGCTATTGCAATTGTTTCAATTTAACGAGTAAGGAAAGTGAATGCAACAAGCAACATTTAAAACGAGTATAAGTACATGGCACGTTTGCATAAACAAGAATTCAAAGACATATCTGATAAGTATATTTTAATATCGGAATTTAAAATTAAACAACGAGACATTCACGAGGACAGCCTTGTATTATTGTCCTGATTTCAACAGCTGTTGTAACTTCGCCAACCACAAATGCTATTCACACAGTCAGGCTAGCTGTGCTTTATGTGATGCTTAGTTAACCTGCTGCTGGCTTCAAGTCTTACATTGAACTGACAGACATGAGAGTGGTAAATGTCTTTTTATCTTATTCTTCCAAAGAAAATGCATTGCTGAGGTGTATTTATCAAAATCTCACATATTTGCTTTGCGGATTCAACAACAGTCAGTGGGTTATGTTTAAAATGCCTATATGCTGCTAAACACAACATTTTCACCCAGAGTTGTAATTTCAATCCAAACCCACCTGATAACTTCTTTCTTCTTATTAGATATATGCTGACATGAGCTCTAGTATTTACCAGGGGGTCTGTCTGGCGGTGAGAAAATGATTGAATTAAAACAATGTCTCAGCTACATGATGAGGATCAGTGCACACATGACAGATGGCATCCCAGGTTGCCAAGACAACTGAACCCTAATCCGCATCCTTTTATCCCCATGCAATGGTTGTGGTGGTTGTGGAGGTTGGGAGGGGGGGGGGGGGGGGGTAGATAATTCAGCACCAGGCACCATGTGCTGTGTACCACTCAAATTGGTCCCCTGGGTCAAGAGGACCCGAGGCCCATCAGATGGGGACACACTTATTAGAGACGCACAAGTGTTTTATCATTCTGTCAGATTAAAGCCGATTTTGAGGTGGAAAGACTCTGCTCGTGTAAGTGAGCATTTTTTGCGGGTGCAGCTATTTTTTCCACATTAGAACACCATACAGTTTAGCTTATCAATAATTGATTTATATATTTAAATTCAAAGGGCAATTCCACCAATTTTACACATAAACATCAGCCTGTGAAAACAGATCTACAATGTCTGCTGTTGCTGGGGAGGAATATCCTACGAGGGTTATTCAAGGCCATGATGTTCAAAGGATGCGGGTATTTACCAGGCAGGGAGGATCTAGCAAATAGATTAGCTTGGTTTCTTAAGATTTTCTCAGACTCTGGAGAAAATGCAGATAAACCTGGCGTCTGTGCACAAAGTTTTACCATATATTTATATGGAAAAAACATGACTTTATTTCAATCAGTGAAAACAAATCAAAAATGTGTGGGGCGATTTAGAGGACTGGAACCAGTTTCTTTCTTATGGCACTTTAAAATACCTTCTTCTCTAAAACATGAGAGATGCTTTGTCTTTATTGGATTGTTTTTGGACTGGACAGAAATTCAATAACATGCTACTAAAATGTATTCTATAGCCCTTGATGTTTCTCTGTAGGTTGTGCTTCCATTATTATTTAATATATCAAGAGGAAATTCTTCACTCTGCCTTTTTTTTTTTATTCAGTGGAACTCACTGTGATTTAAACTGTGTCATAGCATTGTCTTAATTATCAGTGATTATTGGTACACAGCATTAAACCTGCCTCAGTGCCACAGCCTGTCTGTGGGTGTCTGCCTGTGAGGTGTTCATATAAATGACTAATAAATAATATGTCAGCCAGCCCTGCACATGACAAATGACTGCTGGTTACTTCAGCCTGAGCTGGCAGAGCGGGGGGTCAGTAGCTGCAGGGCAGACCTTTACTTTAATTAAACTACCTGCCACACTGAGCTTCTAAATGTGGAGCCAGTCTGGAATCAGACCAAGAACATAACAGTATTTTACCTTTGAGTCTATGGCAGGAATGTAAAATAAATACATCTTAAAGCAGATATTTTTATCCTAACACTCTGTGCGTTTTACCTTTCTCAATACTATGAATTTAACAGGCAACTTCCTGATAAATCAGAGCGGTTTCTATGAAGTGGTAACAAGTGGCCACCAGAGGGCAGCATAGCAACTTAATTACAAGCCCTTGATGCCAGACTAAAAAGGAAAAAACGGAGCCATCTTTACTTTTAATGGAGAGGGGCGCAGCCATTGTGTTGCGCTTTCATGTATCTGCTTTTAAGTGTAAAAAAAGGAAGAAAAAAAAAGTCCAACATTGTGCTGCTCATTCACATCATCCTAGATCTGTGAACTGGAAATGTAGACCCCTTTTATGGGGATGTCTGCATTTAAAAGTGCATTTCAGCACCTGTGTGCCGAGCTTCATGCTCTTCAGAAACCTCCAGTCTGCCGTTGAGAGGGCTCAGCTCCACATGCAGCAGCCTCACTGTCATTCTTCTCTCTGTCACTGTGCCTCCAATCACTGAGATTTTAACAAGATTACCGGGAGCGAGTGGAAGCAATGGAGTAGCAGTGTAATGTAATTATCAAGTGATGGAGTGCCTGAAACAGCTGTATTATCACCGGCCAGTCGCTTAACCCCTGTCAACACGTGAAGGATCACACCCTCCCTCCCTGTGCGATAAGAAACAAACGTTTATCAGCATGTTTGAGCGAAATCAGGAGTTAATGTTTTAATTTGACATCATTTGCACACCTGATGTCGAAGGTCTGTCTTTGTGTCTTTATCTTTGTGGGGTTTGATTGACATTATACGCTCAATAATAAAAGAGAAGAAGAAATATTAATGTGCTTTGCTGAACCTGAACCTTGAGTCACACACGTGCACACAGACTCAATTCTTTCAGCCCAAACCTCACAGTCCTGAAGAGTCTCCTGACAACCACATTTCTCTCTTTTGCCACTTCCTTTTTACACAAGTATCCCAGTCTCCATAGCAACTCATCTCACATTTAGAGACATGGACAAAAGACACAGGAAAAAAAAGAAAAATAGGCAAGGACATACACAAATAATACATGTAGATGCACATTAATCAATAGAGCATGTACGCGGCTGCAGAGAGACACACGCACACACAGCTGCAGAGGCAAACATGTGTCAGTACCACGCCTAAACTGAACACCATGGAGGAAGGATAACATTCGCTGATTGAAAGCTACTGCTGAGTGATTGTGCCTTCTCTCTGACGCTAACAAATATTGTTCACTATCTTTTATTAGTTTTATTTACTTAATCTCTTATCTAATCTGATATTTACGTCACAGAGACATTTGATCGTCACAATGACATCACTAAGCGTCCCTGTTGCGTCTGCTTCCTGTCTAACAAAGACGCTGAAAGATCATTCTAATTTCTGTAAATGAGTCTCGCATCATTGACAAGCTGTTCCGTGATTGATTCATTTTTTCTTTCTGCAGTCACCATTCAACTTGTTTTGTGATGGGGTGCGGTGTGTTTAGAAGCCACGTCTGTGATCAGACGTCATGCATGCAAGCTCTCTTTCACCTTCAGCTGGGGCCTTTACACACAAAAGAACAAGAAGTATCGGGTGCAGAGAAAGGTGGGAAAAGTATTGAGATCATTCTTAACCAACTAAGCCTCACACTCCTCTTAGACCAGAGGTGTAAAAAGACAAAATTATCTGTGTCTGCGTCTTTTCAACCTGCAGAATTATTTGTGTCTGTATTCAGTAGACGGGCAGTGGGTGTGGTTTGTACTGGTCGTGTTACACTGGGAATATGTTGTCTTTTCTAAACTAATGTACTCTCGTATCATCTGTTAAGCCTTCAGAGCATCAAATTGAATTCCCATTGGCCTCTAATTAAGCATGAAATATTACCACATCCTCTTTTCTTCTTTTATCTATCTCTCGCTCTCTCTGTCTTATCAAAAATAAGTGCAACTGTGGTTCGTAGAAATGTTTTTCCATTGCATTACTTGTTCCTTCTTGACTAATGTACAATTAGGGTTCATCACTATGCCAGACATCGTGCAGTCAGAAAGAAATTCATACAGCAGAACAGTCCTTTGTAGCCCAAGCAGTCTTCTTCCTGGTATCTGCTTTACCCACAATGCAACTTGACTGCGGTCAACTCGGTTGGAGATTTAGGTGTGCTATTCTAGTTGGGGCTAATGCAGCCCAAAGATGCTAGCTTCAAGCAGAGATGGAGTGTGGCTGAGGCCTGCTTAAAGGAGCAGCTGGCCCCTGGAAAAAGCCACTGTCAGTCAAAGCTGGTGTTCTCTGTAATCGATAGAAGCAATAATATTTGAAAGTAGCGCCATAGCTGTGGAGAAAGTTGTACAAGCAGCTTGTGGTTTTACCCATTCTACATTCCTACAACACCCAGCATCCCTCTGAAAGGAACGGCCCAGCGAGGGACGCTGGAGTGAAATACTACCGTTTCCGCTGCAGGCGATGGCTCAGAGCGGAACAGGATCCAAAATACGACAAGAATATACCGGTGGATCGTCTTCGGGTCTGCAGTCTACATTTCAAACCTGACGATTGTGACTGAGACATGATATCGGAGGCAGGCGTCCTAGATTGAGGAAGTGTAGTTTAGCGAGCTCCCTGGCCTCCGACTGATGACGTGTTTTACATAGTCTGACGGAGGTTTTCCAGGGACCATTAGAGAAATGGATAGCGTCCTCCAAAGGCACAGAGCCAAATGGCATTTATCCCCACTCAGAAAGTGCAAATGTTAAGGTTGTTTGAAATGGAGCTGCTTTATAAAATATTGTGTAGTTATATCAAGTAAAATTAGTCATATTTTCTGAAATGATCACTTGTAATGTGTGTTATCTGAAAAGTAATCGGCACCTGCAGTGGAGTGAAAAACAAGTGAACTTACTTCCCACCATAGTTTATTGTGAGTTGTTGAGCTTGACTGACTTGTTGAACCCCTGAAGAAACACTTTGCATCTGTTTGTGTGCCTGTTTGGACAGAGACAATAAGGTGTGTAAGTGGTTCAAAACCTCAAACATCAAGTCTAGCAGCTGAGTCTCTGCTCGAGCAGAGAGGAGAGACTGACAGATGGACAGAGAGAGAGAGAGAGAGAGAGAGAGCGAGGGAATGAAGAGAAACCTCACCCCTCTGTGGAGAGCTGGATTGACAGATTCACTGGGTGTGTTGTTTTTTTTTGTGAGGCAGTGGTCAGTTCAGTGTGAAGGGAACACCATTAAAATCAGCTTGTTTGTTTTGTCAGGGGAGAGTGTGTGAAACGTCCATCATGGCAGCTTACTGTCTGATTCTGATGTACATAAGCAGTGTTTCAGAGGTTACGGCCTGTCAGTGTGTGTTTGTGCAGCGTTTGCGTACTTCTTTGTATAGAAAAAAACTTCTGGACAGTGCGTGATCGGTGTGTGTGTGACTCATCGGCTATATCATTCAGATGTAGCGTCTCTGCAGTGCCTGAGTCACCATGCAGCAGTGACAGAGAGAGGTGCGAGAGAGAGAGAGAGCACCAGGGAGAGAGAGAGAGAGAGGGGAAAAGAGCAGATAACAAAGGAAGCTGATACGATGAAAGAAAGATCATGACATTATCTTATGCTTTTCATTTGAGTCTTTTCTGCAGCCTTCACTTCAGTCTGTCAGATGTATATCTTGTCGTGTGATTGATGGTTTGTCAATGTAGAGATCACAGGAGGAGCAGCCTTTTTTGGGGCTTCAAAGTGTAAAAGAATTGCCAACATCTGACTAAATAGTGCACTTAGTCATTAATATTGGTGTTGAGAGATGGGAGAATAAAGCAAGCGCTCTCTATAACTCATTCAGTGAAGAATACATTAAAAGCTAACAAGTCTTGGTGTAATTTCACCAGATCTGATATCAAACCTGTGGGAGTTGCAGCCTGAGCTCTCTGTTTCCATGTAAAATATCAAGCTGCTCATTTCCCCATCATCCCTCTAAAGCAAATGTCAGAGGCAGCGTCTCCTGTGTGTTTTCCCCTATTTGTTTATTGTCTGTCCCTTTTTCTCTCCCACACACTCGTCCCAAGGTGTCGCCTCTCGCAGGCTCAGCCCTTAAAGGCGCAGCGCATCAATATTTCATCGCCGCAATGACACAAAGCGAAATCCATTAGCCGAATGCAAATAAGTGCTGTGAAGTTCTCGTTAAAAATGGCTGCAGGAAGTGGATAACAAAGAGTGAATTTGGCCGACTGCTTGGATTCAGCACTTGTTTTCAATTGAGGAGCTGGTGTGTGTGCTTGCTGCTGTAGTTGGGGGGGTAATTGCCTGCAATTGCAAAGCAATTTCTAACCCTAATGGGTAAATTGCAGGGTGTAAAAAGGGGTTTGGTGTTGTGCCATTCTTACCGGCAATTACAGCAAATGGTTTAACATGAGATGATAAAAGGCCTGTTTAAAGGTAAAGATTGTTTAACACGTGTTTTAGTCCGGGTTGTCATTACACAACACAAATAAATGTGGTAGAAAATTGATTCATCACGGTTATCATGGCAGCGAGGAGTGTCCGCTGAGCCGTCCCTTTAAACCCAGAACAAAAGGGCAGACGCTGATAGTGTCCTCCTCGTGTTATCCCTCTGCCAGAGACCTCTTTATCAGATGTGTCACATCACTGTGGAATCACATGGACAAGTATTGGTGACAGCATGAAATCAATAAGGCAACAAAGGAAGTGTTTTTGTCTGAGTGTGTGGTTTACCTTTAGTCTCTTTAGAAAAGATGGGTTTGTCTCATTTCATTAATATAAATAAAACGTTGTAAAACCCAATTATAAAAGGCAAATGTAATCAGAATAATTACTGTGTATTTTAAATGTTCATATAACACACAACATATTGCTTGTACCAAGTTGAACCTGCTATAATATGTTGCTTACATGAAAGCCCTCCCCCCATCTCCCACTTTTTAATGAGATTTGGAGTGTGTGTGTCACCCCACTGTGAAGCCATCGGTGACAGGCAGGAGGACAAAAGGAGGCCTGATGCTTGGGTTTTGGGAAATACCCCCCCCTTCTTCTAACCACACACATACACACACACACACACACACACACATCTACCACTAGCTCCCATCTGGTGATAGGACATTAAGAGGGCAACCTTGAATAAGGAAGCATTGGCACACATGCATGCATGTCCATGCACAAACACACACACTTTAATGCAGGTGCTTCAGCTGAATTAGTTGGTGAAAAATCCCCATGTTTCAATGGTTGAAAGAAGGATGCATTTTTGAAATACAAAGGAAAAAATAAAGCAACAGGTCATTTTTGTTGTAAAAAACAAAGTAAAACTAATACTAAACTAATAATTAAAAGTTATAATAATAATTTGAATAGTAATTTGAGTGAGAGTAATTTGAAACCCTTAGACGTGATTAAAAGACGCTTTTCTCAGAGCTTCAGTCAAAACTATGAAATCAAAAAGGCCTTATTACCTGATTTCTCGCCTCCAAGTTATCAACTGTTTTTTTCTCTGAATAATGAAGGAACTTTCTGATCAAACCCACAGCATCTTTTATTGTTGTAGGACAACAGCCTGCTTGTAATTCAACTTCTTCCAAAAAAAAAGTTCTTTTAATTTGTCTATTTCTACCTGTTTGCTGAAATTGCATCATTTAAAAGCTGTTCCAGCACTGACGGTGGGAAAAAGGATGAATTAGACAAAGAAATGAAAAGAACATTTTGTCTGTTCACGTACGTATCTGCCGATAATTCTCAGCTGATCTTGCATCACACTGTTGTGTTTTAAGTTTGTGTGTGTGCCTTTGTGTGTGCGTGTGTGTGATCTTGAAGGAGATCTGATGAAGGAGAGTTTCAGACTTGGTAATATTAGAGTGCCTCGCCCCAGAGGCTCCCCCTTGACGAGGCTATGACGCACTTCCTGACAAGGCGGTAGGAGGCTGCGTATGAGGGGAGGAGATGGGGGTGGGTGGGGGGGTTAGGAGGACCAGCTAAATATATACCAGCTGTGGTGATAGTGCTAAAGGCTGGCATGTGCAGCCAATCATGCTTCCTGAAACGTGCGGGAGGAGGATCCTGCTACTGTTTTCCGAGCCAATCTGCGCTGATCCAGAGTCTGATGTGTGTGTCAGAGCTGTTACCCGGCGTCCAGGCAGAAGTGCGACATATAGAACAGGATCATTTAAGGTCTCGAATACCACGGTGCCATGCTGTGATTTTATCTGCACCATGCATTTCTATGCAGAGCTCAGTGTACACGCCCATGCTGGTGTTACGCAGAGATCCTTCATTGAGCACCATGAACAGCTCACGTGTGGATATATGTGACTGCAGAGAGCAGGAGAGTCTGCACAAAGTTACTAATCTTTTTTTTTCTCAAACCTAAAACTAGATATTTCTGTGTTTGAAGTTATTTTTAATGAAGGGACTCCTAAAAATGCTAATGAGTCATTCAGAAGACGTATTAATAATTCATAATGTTAGAGAGAGGCAGAGTAATGCTGCAGTTTCATCTGTCATAGTTTCTTATACCTAAAGTGATCTTCATGTGATCTTCATGTGTCCTGCTTGAAGTCGATATTCCATCTAAACACACACTTTTTAATCATCCTGTGACTCAGGTTTCGCTGGAGGCACATTGTGCAAATCAGGAGCTTATTTATGAGCGACATAGGATCTCAGGGGCCCGAGCACGACATGAGCACAGCCCTCGAGTCATTAAGGAGTGATTTTGGCATCCTCTTCCCCTCCTCCCTGCCCCTCCCTCGTCTCCCTTGAGACTGTAGCACCACCTGCCCCCCACCCACATTTGAACACTCATTTAAGATGCTGAACATATGCGCACGCGTTCTCTCAATTTAGCATCCATGCTGTCAGACACACGTGCGCCCACATTCTATATTTATATTTGTGATGCAAATGAAAACACTGAACTCTAAAGAACATCTGATGACGCGTTTCTGCACGAACATTTGCATCAATACGTAGGCAGCGAGGCGGATGCTACCTTGTGTTTTTTTTCCCCCTTCTTAGTATGGAGAGGCAGTGACAGGCTTGGTGTTAATGTGGGGATTGATGGGCACAAAGGGTTTCGGGTCACCTCCCTCACTTGCACAGGGACAGGGCGACTGGTTCTGGCTGGTTGACTGTGAGAAAATACCATTTAGGGCTGGCTGGTGACACGTTTATTGAGCCTGTCAAATTAAAGGAAGCTATGAGCTGGGCTGGGACATGGGTCACAATAACACGCACACACAAACACACACACAAACACACACACACACGTACATGAGCTTGTTTTTTAATATCACCTGATCCAGAAGTTGTGCATCAATCAAACCCTGATCTGTGTGTCACCTTGGGCTTTTCAAAGCTCCTGCAGAGCCGTTTGACGTCAGTGATGTTAGGAGACAGAATGTGCAGGATGTGGTCTGAATTTAACTTTGCTCATTCTCCTCCACACACTGCAGGAGTCCACACAAAACTGCTATCTGCTATAACTGCTAAGTATACTATATATGCATATGAGCAGATATGATTCTCATTAAAATGTCACAATTCAGGTAAGCACTGATTGACTGACTGTTTTGCATTTAAATGATCCGTTCTGATTTCAACAACAGAAAACTGCATTCATGACTGGTTCAAATCATAAGCCTCCATTTAACCCTTCAGTGTTCTTCTCAACACTTCTGTAGGAAACATTTTGAACTGTGACATCTTGTTGAAAATAAGTTGCACTTAACTCAACCTGACAGAACCACCTTTAGTACCCCTTGACGTGTTTTAAGCTAAAATAAATTCCCAGGGTGCACTGCAGTTCTCAAAACCAGACCTTTTTCAAGTTGCTTGCTTCCATGAAGTTAGCAAATGAAAACTCACTCTTGGCCTTATGTAGCTTCGCCGATTTCCATATGCAAAATAGTCTGAAACCCTTCAGTCTTTAGTTGATGCATGTATTGAATCACATATGGACACTATTGGACAGATCGACAACCACAGAGAGCCACAAGATGTGTCACATAGGGGTAAGCTGCTAGGCTAACTAGACTAGCTCTTAGTCACCATCCAATTCTTATTGCTTCTGGTTCAACTTAATACACAGATGTTTTTGTATGGCACAATTTAGTAACCAACATTTACCTTACATAACATAATCCACTGTCCAGTTCTTTTAATACCGACGCAATAGCAGATTCACTTTTCCCATCAACAGCAGCCATCTTTTGTTGTTTACAAATATGCCTAAATGCTTCTCTGTGCATTTATTATCTGTTGAACGAGCCCCATATTAGACAAAAGGTACAGTGATTGGTCCAGCCAGGGCCTGGTCAGGGTATTTTGAAAGGATGCCTAATCACAATGATTAAATGAATACCTCCCATAATCTCTAAGCTCTGCAATATTCTCCTAAAAATGTTGTAATGGTAAAGTTAGCTTTGCTGTTGTTTATTTACACTAGCTGAATATTGTGATGGAATACAAAGCATTTGCTTATAACCTGAGTGCAATAAATCTTCAATTGCATGCCTCACTATGATATTTTGGCCAATTTGGTCTGAAATATTTTGCAGTCAGTCACTAATCAGGCAGACACAGAGTGATGCATAATGTTAGTAAGCATTCATAACAGCTGATAGACCTCCCTGTTGGGCAGTGTAACTGCTGCTCAAAGGATGTTACCAGACTGAGAGGCCGTGATGACTTATAAAGTAACAGAACAATGTTATAGTAGCGTCCCATGATGAGCAAGTCTGATCACACTCTACAAAGGCAGATTATGTCTCATACCTCTTGGCTCGGGTGTACTGTTTTGTGTTGATGTGCGGTATCTCCTCTGATGATTTTCTGAGAACTGTGTGCCAAAGCTTTATCGGAGTAGGAAGGGGTCGGCTCCTTAATCGAAACAACACCTCCAAATGGCTCAATAAGTGCTCCTCCTCCCTCTCATCTCCATTAAGAGGTTAGAACAGTCAATAGATCCTCCGAACACTGGGGACTCACCCTATTGATTACACGGACGGGGGAAGGAGGGCAGCCATTAAGTGGCCACTTCCTGTGGCCTTGGTGGAACAGCTAAAACTCACTGCTGAAAACTCAACGGTATTATTCACTGATTTTAAACTGGACTTTTTAATGACCCTTTTTCTAATCTTTATTAATGCTAATATTATCAGGCTATGTCTTGAAAAGTAAGCAGTAAGAATTCATTTCATATGGTTTGGAAGATTCGGCCCCATCACAGTTTAGTACTGTCTCAAGATGAGATAAAGCTGGTCCGAGATTGACTCTTTTCCGGCCTCTTGGTCAGCCTCTCTTTTTCTCCTCTTCGTCAATTCCACCCTTTTTGGGAAAGTCAGGTGCCAAAGAGAGATAACTACTTTACTGTAGACAAATCCATGTTTCGCCAGGTATCTAAATATCCACTGTAGATGCTTTTTAAAACAGACAATAGCATCAACATCCAGAAGTACCGTATGACAAGTGCTGGATTTTTGATCTTTGGTTTCATTTTCTGTGAACATAAAAAAGTGGCAGAATATCATGACATGTCTCACAATGTTAGGATCTCCAAGGCAGTGCAGTCTAGTCACCCAAATACGATTTTGGGTCACTGAAAATGATCGTGTAGTTTTCTACAACTCCACTTGGAGATTAAAAATTTAGTGGGCCATTTAGAGTAAGAGCCAGACAGTCCCTCAGGAACAGGTGGAGACCAAAAACAGAGCCAACAGTGTGAGTACTGGGCCAAGGATCAGGGGACCAAAAACACAACTGCAAATACATGATGTCACCTCTCAGCTGTCACAAGTAGCCCTCCCCCTCATTTACCAATTTATATTATGTTTTACTCATGTTTTAAAAAAAAAAAAAGTGTCTAAATTAGGAGAAGAAAAGAATTAGAAGTATTCTGTTTGTAATGCATTAATTTACAACACAGACTTGTTTCATGACATCTTGGTTCTCAGTACAAACACTCGGGACACACATTTGTTTGCTTTCTTTTTTATCAAAAAAGGATATAGAGTATTTCATTTCGACATCAACAAACCTTTCAATTTACACAGCAACAGAAGCCATAGAATCACACTGTAACTTCAGAGGCACAAAAACAGGAAACTTTGAACTACTTCAGGCCGCACATTCGTCATTTCTGCAAATGTAGAATCGCCTGTTTAGGTTTCATCCTTAATTTCATTGAATATTGTGACAATGGGTTGCACAGGGGAGGGGTGAGGTACATGTGGTTTAGTAGGGCAACAGGGGGTCCAGCCACAGAATGAAAGACATTAATCAAACTGAAAACAGGAGGAGAGTGAGAAAGAGAGAGAAGAAAGAGAGAGAGAGAGAGAGAGAGAGAGAGAGAGGGAGGGGGAGGAAACAACAGCACACAGTCCATGTGGACCACACCAAAACAAAAACACGAAGAAGAAGAGCGTCCGCCTCTCAGACGGAGCTCTTTTATCATTCTCATCTGGTGAGCAGCCCATTCACAAACTCTTTGCACTTCTTTGTAGTCAAAGACGTTTGTGTTGGACTCTATTACTATATTTTATACATATATTTCTGTTTTTTCTTTACAAGTGTTTCTTTTCTACATTTGTTATCACAAAAAACACGACTTTTAAACAAATGCATAAAAAACAGTTACATAATGACTGTTCATGAGCAGAACTGTTACTATGGACTTATTGCTTTGTACATTGAGTAATGTTTGGTGCCACCTGCACACTGGGGGGGGGTCCACATGCTGGGACCTCGCTGCTGATGGTCTGTTCTCCCTTTTATATATATTTTTGACTTCCAGAAAAAACCTCACTCTGCTCTTCACCTTTGGTTGATTGTGCAAAGAAATTGAAGCATCAGTAACAGTTTCTGAGACAAAGACAAATAAGGGTGAAAGAAAAGGAAACATAAAAAAAGGACATACTACAAACTTCACGTTGTTCCATGCATAAATACACACACACACACATCTATATTGTGAAGCGCAGACAAGTGACAAATGAAACAAAGTTGGCCCCCTTCAGACCTTGTCAGCGTGAGTGCAGAATGAGGACAAAACGGATTCTGTCGGCTTGTTTGTGTTCACTCCTCTTTACATCAGAGAGCATGAACACTTTGCAAGGCTCCACAAAGTAAAGGCAGGTCATTTCATTATACATTAATATAATAAATGTCTCATGTATCATTCTGTAATGGAAATGGACAAATGGCAGTTTGTCCAAATTGCACACATTTGTGATTGCCCCTCCTGCGGTGTCATCTCTATAACTGTTAGTATAAATCTGTCTGTTGTACTTACAGACTCATGTAAACATTCAAATACTTGTTTGAAAATGTTCTCTTTAAACTCTCTTTAATGTAATTTGACATTTTAAACTCTTCTTTTAAGGTTTTAAAGGCCCTGAAAACATATTTTCTCAATCAGCGTCTCACTTTAAATAATAGGATCCTGCATGAATGATCAAATCTCCGCTACACTTAAAACTGCATTAGTTATTTCACGTGACAGTGCACTGTAGTTTTTCTCGTTTCTTGTGTTTTTCTGATTTGGTTTGTATGGGCACGGCTCTGCTAGAACATTCACTATATCACATATTTCTCTGCTTCAATCAGAGTTTAGCAACATTTGAATTGAAGTCTGAAGGCATTTGTTTTGGGAACTGTCAGTCAGATCTGATGCATCCACACAGCCCTAAAATGGTAACCAAAAATACATTAACAAATAGAGGTGGGAATCGCAGGGTAACCCGCGATACGATACTCAATATGTGGCCCATGATAACGATAATATCGCGATACAGCGATTCTGCGGTAATTGATATATAACGATACATCACGATATCTGATTAACTTCTTCTTCGGCCAATTAATTTCTATTCACGTTTCTCTCATTCATGTCATAAGCGCCACTAGGAGGAAATAGTGATGCTGTGAGTTAAAACCACAAGGAAATCTGTTTGGAGCGCCATATATTAGTAAATTAAAATATCTATATCTGGCGTCAGCCTAACGATTATTGTATTGCACGAGTCAGGGCGATATTGCTGTATCGATATTTTGTCCCACCCATATTAAAAAATAATAGATTAGAAAGCTTTTTAAACTTTTTTTCCCATAAATATTGAAGCTTCAGTGAAATACTATGTTTTCAGGGCCTTTAACGTGTGCGTTAGAACTTCATGTTTTCCCTCTCATTAAACATTAGAAGGTTTGCTACTCTGATATAATAAGACTCTTATACTGATTTTGGTTAGTCTGTGTTTTCTTTAAGTCTTTGCATTGCACAAACTCTTCATAAGTTGTTTACAACCATGAATCTCTCTAAATTTAATCTAGAAACTCTACATATTTCCTTTCTAGTAATATTATTAATATCTTATATGTTTAGTTAAAGATCTGTCAACAATGCATTGGTACAGCGCGGCTTCATGATGAAGATGATTGTAATGTGGTAATGCTTTACACCTGCACTACACTGCTGAGATGTGACGGGTTGTTAAACATCAACTCAAACTGTGACATCACAAAACAGGTCACATGTGGCAAACATTTGACGGACATTTTTACCTTTTTATGCAAGTGTAACCACACAGCTTTTACAACTCATTAAGCCACTCGTCAAATCTCTACACCAGGTCACTTACACGTTTAAGACTTTTACACACACAGAAGCAGGTGATACAAAAACAAAAGTCATCATATTGTGCATTAAAGGACACACTACTGTGAGTGCATTCAGGAGAGGTACAGTACAATCTACATCCACGGAGTGTCTACTTTCTGCTCACGACGCTGTGCAGTGACGTTTATACACTGTGATGGCTGGCTTGTAGGACGCTGTAATGTTACTTTCAGAAGTAAGGGGTCGGTTCTATGTAACCCTAAAGGCTTCAGTGAGGTCAGTAGGCCTCGGCTGATGGGATGAAAATGTTCACTTTTACACACGATTGCACTCCCGATAAATATATCTATTATCAATATGCATCATAATACATTTACAGACTGCCAATTTGATATGTGTTACACCTCTATTAATCAAATATCTTTAAGTTTTTTAAACATTTTAGTATTTTTTACATTACGTTGATACTTTATTAAGTTATTTTTAGAATTTGTGCAAACAATACAACAATGGATTGTAGTTTTCTTGTTACTCATTAGTTAGTTGATATTTTTTATGACTAAACAGTTGCACACTCAGGAAAATAAGTCTACTCATGTGTCTGTGATTGTGTGTTTGGTTTAGGAGTATCCCTCATCCTGCCTGTATCCGTAGCCCGCTCCTTGTGCTTCTTCCTGGACGTACTCCTCCGTCTTCTCCCAGCCCGAAGCCCATCCTCCGTTGACCTGCGTGGTCGCACCGTACGTCTTGGCTGGAGCTGCAAAGGCACCGTAACTTTGGGTAATGTCGCCCGTCTCTTCTGCCAGCTCGTCCTCGTCTATAAAGCCACATTTTTCTTCACTGGTGAGTTCCGGGTCGGCCCACGGCTGTTTTTCTCCCGACGCAAAAATACCATAGAAGATCACTCCCCCATAATGCACCATGGAGGCAATCAGGAACACGTACTGCCACTCTTCTCGAGTCTGAAGAGGGAAACAAAAAGTTATTATAACATCTGCTTCGGGTACTAACTAGCACACAAACAGTGTATAAATTGGCAGATGAAAAAAGTCCCCTCTTTGAGTATTGTTGTTACAAACTACAGTGCCCAGGTGTTTTGAGAAAGCCTCTTATATGCAACTTTATATGTGACCCTGAGAAGCCTTGAGGCTGAATTTTCAGGAAATGTGTATTTTGTGAATCTATAATATTTCCATTTAGATCTGTAGCCACCAAAAACCCAAGGTAGGTTATTAGAAGTTCATGCTTATTTAAGTGTATTTTAAGGCTTATTGCTGCATGAAATGAAAGGTTCTTTGTTACAGCTATGTTGGTACATGATGAGAGAAGTCCTTACCTTGTTTTTTGTCATAGTACCCACAATCAGTGGACACACCATCCCAGACAGGGTACCCACGCCATTAGAGATGCCCATCAGGATGCTGGCATAGCGTGGAGCGATGTCCAAGTGATTGACATTAAAGCCTGATGGAACAAATAACACATAAAATGAAAACAGTATAATCGTTGTGAATTAAAACAATGCTAGACTTAAATGCTGAATGAAGGGTAACACTGTGACAGTGCGTATTCGCAGCAGAAGCAGGGCACAGTTGGAGATAAAAGCAGCACAAGTTGTGACCATCTTGTTGCAGAAAGAGGCATCAACTCGCCACACATCCTCCCCCACTTTGACTGGCTGAATGAGTAAGTGTCCTCGCGAGCTGCCTCACACTGCCTGCCTCGCTGATCCCCGGGGGACAGCTAGCACTGAATTATTAAACACTCCAGGAGAAAGCTCAAGAACAACAGGCAAGAAACTGATTTTGCACACAGTCACAGACCTCTGCGTGTAAGGAAGCGTGAAGATCGGAGGATTTTTTTTTGAATGAATTGTGCAACGCTGAAAGCTTTATTTTGGCAGCCAGTGTCTTACAAATACTACCTGAAATCTGATCTTTACAGGAAGTCTTTAGCTACATAGATATTGCCTGTGAGACATCATGTTATGTCCCCCGTTAGATCATTTCCACACTGAAAGTTGCAGGTCAGATAGGATGGAAAGTACAAACCAAGTCTACTGTAGGTATAATGTTCACCATTTCTACATCTCTATTTTTTACAATGAAAAAATGACCTGAAATGAATTTGGATTTTATAGACGGATACACATTTTCTGACGATTGCTTTCTGCTACAGCTGAAAAAAGGGGGTTTAATAAACGGAATTACACCTATAGCAAATTATATAAAAGGTATAACAAATCTTCCAATATCCGTTAAACCCACATTTTCTACAAGCCAACACCGGCTGCAATCATTACTAAACTAAAGGAACAGTTTGACATTCTGAGAAACATCCTTATTCTCTTTTTTGCCAAGAGTAAGATCTGAAGATCAATACCACTCTCGTGTCTTTATAGAAGCTCCATTCAGGAATACGTTAGCCTAGCTTAGCATAAATGCTGAGGGCAGCATTCCAGCCTGGGTCTCAAAAAAGTTCTTCTTGGAAATCACTGCCCTTGGCCCAAAAACAGCCTGTAAAACCACTGTTTATTTGTATAACATGTTAAGAGCTAACCATATCCTGATTGTAGCTTCATATTTAGCTTTCATGTATGAGAGTGGTATCAGTCCTGTGATATAACTTTAAACAACAATGCATAAAAGAGGATATCCCAAAAGGATCAAACTCTTCCTTTAATTTTAATAATAACAGTTCAATATCTTTTCAAACGCCTTGTCTGATTACAAAACCGTACAGTAACACCACACCACCAACAACACAACAGTTGTTGTGAAGAAAGTTATTCCACATATTCACATATTTATCTCCTCCAAAAGTGGCTAATTAGCCTTCTATTAGACTCCCCAAATCCATTGACCCTTCTGCTGTGAAAAATACAAATCCAAGCTGCATCAGATCCAGCAGAGCTTAGTTACTCCAGTGATTAAATCATTTCAAATGCACCATATTATATCCTATTTGAATGTAAATAACACTATTATTGAGCGTGAAGTCTGTTTATTGCTATTATAGTGTACTAACCTGATATAGCAAATCCACTGAAGCCCACTGCCAGCACCAGGAAGGAGATGGCCACCCCTTTGCTGTGAGAATATCCGACCACCAGCAGCAATGTGGCCTCCATGCCAAATCCTATCAGAGACAGAGAGCAGGTCACACACAGACACACACACACACACACAAAGCCACGGGCTGTTGGTTATCACAGTGCCAAGTGAATTAAGCGTGATACTCGGTCTGCACTCAATTACGCGAGTGACAGATATGAAATCAATGCACAGTCACAATCAGCTTGTGTATAAGTATCCAACTAATAGATTTTTACAAAAATATAAACACAACTATCTCTTAAACCCAACAGGCAGTGAAGAGCGACTGAACAGAGAGCAGTATGGATCTGACACCCTGAAAGTCACACCCTGTAGCTGTGCAGAGAGAGGTGTGGAAAATGATATTTCACCCTGAGTTCAGACTTCTCACCTCCACAGTTCATGATTTTCCTGACGGTGGTAGTTGTCAGGATGTTCCTGCAGCGCAAGTAGTCGGCCAGCTGGCCTCCGATTGGCACAATGATAGTCATCACCAAATGGGGCAGAGCAGACAGTATGCCGACCTACAAGCACAGACAAAACATCAACACCGAACACCAAATCAGCTGCAGTTTTACTCGTTTACATGATACATTATTGTCCTTTTTTAAGGTATGTAATGTATTCATCATCCTTTAGTGCCATCACAGACAAATACAGTCTGTTTATCTTTGTGTGAGAAAGTATGTTGCAGTGAATTGTGTTCCATCATTTTTAAAGGCAAAAGTGCATATGTATCACACTCCGAATTTGAACACTCAAATAATATAGGATAGATTTTGAGTGTAAATCTTGTAGTGTATAATAACTAAAAATGTCTTTATACCCAAGTTCTGCTTTAAATGCTGCTTATTTAGTCATAAATATTAGTTATAAACTTATACATACCAAACATATAAAACCAACCAAGTAAAGAGCCTTAAGAGATGTACTATTTTAAACGTATACCATTTCATGCTTTGTAAAAGAGTTAGCATGATGTTCATTGTCACCCGATTTTACAGAGACTTTAATTTTATGTAATTACACATGTATCAATTGCTCTATGGTTTACTATTTTTGTACTTAGTACAGGTGATCCACGCCTTTTACCTAAACACCCCATGAGGGTCAAAGAGTTAGTGATAACTATGACTTTGACCACCACCAACAGGCCACCAGTTTCATTGGCATTGATTCTGGGAATGATTCAAAGAGTCACACGCTTGGCTCTAAAGCATCTGTCTCTGAAACACTAGTGTTGTGTTGTTTTTCACACAGTATTTGAATCTGTATTTATTGATCACACAATTCATGCTCTGGGTTACGTGTCCTCTCACTTGTATTGTAAGCTCACCTTGCTTATCTCAAAGCCAAACACTTCCTCAAAGTAAGCAGGCTGGCTGATCAGCAGCAGGTAAAACGTCCAGCTCCTGCAGAAGTTGGCCACGATGATTGCATAGACTGGCATAGAGGTGAAGAACTTCTTCCAGGGCGTCTTATATTTCTGCAAAAAGTAATTAATTTTACATATAAAGATTGTTGGATAATACCTGAAGTGGCTTATAAAACTGTAACTTTTTAGTTGTGTTGGTGCTGCTAGTACCCTTTGTGCAATCGCAAAGGATTGCAAACAAAGAGTACTTGGTGAAGTTAATTCTTTTGATTCTCTTTCATATGTGTTATCTAGTCGGTGTCCCCTCACCTCGGAAGGACCCGTTAGCTTGGCACTCTCCCCAATGCTCTCCTCGATGTAGCAGCGCTCCTCATCAGTGATGGTGGGATGCTCAGCAGGGCTCTCATAAGACACAAGGATCCAGAACATGTACCACAAGATGCCGAAGCATCCTGCGTATTACAGACAGGTTACATGTCACATGGTTACAGACGGACAGCAGCTTATTTTGACCTCACATGTAGATGCAAACACACACACAGAAACAAAAGTGTTTGGCAGCCTGATCTTTCCAAAATGCCCGAGAGAAGAATAGAACCCAGACAGGAAAGCTAACTGTATTCAATCCAGAGAGAAAGAGAGATGGGGGGTTATTTATTGACACACCCAAACATCGAGGGGAGGAAATCAATACACAGTCTGCCTGGATAAATCCATTTGACTTTCACTGGACTCTCTGAGTGTCAAACTGTTCTGGTTTCAACCAAGCTTCAAAACACTTTGGCCAAACAGTTCCCCAAATATCTTTAAATATACATTACTAATCATTTCACCTAAGAATTACAACTCATTCCCCTTTGCAACAATAGACACACACACACACACACACACACACACACACACACAGAAAGAGGTATTGCACACAAACCCTCATCAATCAATCTTACCATAGACATAGAACACGGAGGACCAGCCTGAGTACTGAACCAGGATTCCCGCCAGAGGCATCGCTATCACAGCACCAGCGTAAGAGCCTGACAGACAGCGAGACGTTTTAATCAGTACAGTGACATGCAACAAATGATGTTGCACAGTATTCAACACATCAATCTGAACCCAATTTATTAATGCCACCAGAAGAAATTGAGTATTTACCACAGAATGAGATGGTGGCCAGACGACTCCTTTCGAGAGGAGGAGCCCACTTACTCCAGATGCCATGACAGGCTGGGTATGTCACGCCCTAAACCCACCAGGCAACAACAGACTGTATTAGTTCATGGTGAAGAAACATGCAGAAACACAAAGCAGAAGACTGGAACTCAATTTGCTGTGTCTAAACATTTGAGCACAGACTCTCGCAGATATAAAACGTTTGTTATAAAAATGGATCTTTTCAATGAGAGTGGTCAGTGCTTCGTGTCTGCCATTTTTTCCCTCCGCTGAGCGAGGAGATTGGTTAAAATAAATATTGTATAATGAACAGTTAGAGGCTAGGTGCATGTATTTTCTATAATGGTAATAATGATCTCAAAATTTGTATATAACCTAAACAAAACATTTCTAATTTTATACATCAGTTTCAGGCATCACAAATGCATTATAGTAGTTAAACCACAAGTTCTATTCCTTGATTATTGAAGGATTTTAGGATGTACTAACAATCTATGACAGAATACCATTGTAGAAATGAACCTGAACAAACAGAAATCTGGTATAACTAATAAAAATTAACATTTTCACCCCTGTAATTAGCATGAAGAAACTGCGCGGTGCCAAAGAGGACCTGGTGAGCTGTTCATGGAGCAGAGTAGCCCTGCAGCTATTAAATGTTCATCAGACACTAATTTGAACAAACTGTGTTGACGTAAATTCACTGTCTGCATGGACAGTCAATGCAGAGCAGTGCCAGCAGTCTGAAAGGCATACAATATTAGATAACATCAGATTGTGTTTATTCATTATCAACAGCCTTCAGTAAAGTATGTTGCGTCACTAATGATGCGAGTCTGATGATATAATAGTCTGCCATCATGACTAAGCGTTTGATATAATTTCCCCAAAAAGCATTGAAATAAGATGTTCTAAAAATATTTACATATGATACCCATAGACAACATTACCTTTACATCTCACTCTGTTGCATTGGCCTATATGAGAACTGAAGTAGCTCCTCTCTTTTGTTTGATATACTATACACGCAGGCAGATATCTGCGTGTCATATTTCACTACAAAACCAGGGGATCTACGTTCTTTTGCCATCAGCATTTTTCCTCATCATCCATCTGTAATCCAACACTTTGCTGTTGTGTTTCCATGATGCAAAGTGTAACGGCAAAAAATGACCTGGACTATCCTACAAACAATCAGCTGTTGTGGACTGGATCAATACAGATCAGCTTATATTTCCCTTTGTTTAATATCCAGTGCAAGTTACAGTCATTCCTTTGCTTGCTCTGGGAGTTGTAAGGAAGCCCCTTTTTAGATTGTATTATTGAAAAAATCCCCAGCTATTGATAGCCGTGATAACAGGAAAGAAGATTTAAAAGATTGTATGTTGTAATACACCCTTAAATGTAAGCACCCTCTTACCTCAACCAGCCCTTGTAATATCCTCACAAAGATGACACACCCATAATGGACTCGAGCAGCCGAGGGAATGAACATGTTGAGAGTGGAGGTCAGAATAATGGCTGCACCAAATACCCTGGAAATGATGAAATGTAATTTAAATATGGCATTTTATATATAGCAGCTCCCCTCATAATTATTTCAGTAGCACTGAATGTGTGTCATTAATAGGCTATAATTCAGACTTGTGCCATGGTGACAAGGAATGCTGCAGTGAAATATCACATTAGATTATATATAACAATCCCTTTTTCAAAATGAAATTAATTTTGGCCTTGAGCTTTTTCAATTACGCTTCACACTAAAAATATCTGTGAAACATCATCGATTAATAAGACTATTTTACAAAAAAAGGGCTATTACAAGTCTTCCTGTCTTCATGTCTTGTTTAATTGAACAGAAATAATCGTCATTGCACCCATAGATATTAAACAGTTCACGCAGCGACGCAGTTCGTAATTTTATTCTCCGTTCTGATTGGTCCTGCACCACACGCGCACTTTATACGTCATAGAAGTAAATATGTGAACCAGCAAATGTCGATGCGTATGTGTCGCTTAGCAACCGTTTTCGCTTCAGTACTGTTTTGGAAATGCGTTTTATCACGAAGAATGAGACTTAATTTGAAATTGCCATTGAAACAGGCTTGCTAATAACGGCGTATTTACTGATTAGGTCAACTTTTATCAACATTTGCGTCCGTTCCAAGTGCTAATTAGCTAAGAGAAGGAGGTAGTTGTTATTGGCTGGTATAAGCTTAGAGCACTGCGTGTTCTTACGGTTTAGCAAGAGGCCTCTGGGCTGTAAGGAATCGGGACAAAATAATGTTTCTTCTTTCTAATGTTTTCGTCATACCAGGTGTAACGAACGAAGAACACAATTTTTTTTTTAACCTTGAGGGTGCAGCTGAGCAGGTTTAAATTAGGCGCAGGGGAGGGCCAGGCCGCCCATAAACACCGAGCTATTTCTCATTTCTGTCACGTTCTCCCGCCCCTCTCATCTGCACGCGGGGGGCAAGCCCTAATCCGGTTGAGACTACTGTTGGGCACGAGACCAATTGATTCGATTACATCCGCTTGTCAATCAACAGGACAGGAAACAGACTACCAGGATGCAGATAAATAAAGATATTAAAAAAGAGGTAGACCTTCATTCAAATTAAGCTAGCAGTTAGCTGTACCAATAGGCTATTTATCTGTTCTGGCTGCCATATTTATTTAATGTAATATCAAGCAAAAATTTTCATTTTAATTTAGTAGACTGTTAAGTGTGCTCAAGATTTAGGCCTATACTGTAATATAAAAGCAAAGCCATTTTGCCTTTATGGTTGACTTAATAATAACGTTTAGCCTACATGAGCATTTTATAGCCATGCTACCGCAACATTCAACACCTAGATATGCATTACATGTATATTCATATTTTACCCTAGTGTTTAATATTACGTAGGCCTCATTATGCTGGGTGACGCATTGGCATTGCTCATGTGAATTAAAGCCTCTGGCGACACGACAGGGTCTGGTCTCCACGCGCTGAGAGAGAGCCAGATTAGACCGGATCCCCCGAGGGAGCTCATTAACAGGTGGCAGAGAGCCCTGAACCCGGGCTGCAGGCCTGCCAGCCCGCTGCCCTCCCTGCAGCTCTGCATCAGATGACTGGCTGCTTCCTTTATGTGCTGATGCTCAGCCTAAAAATGTGGGTTCATCCCATTCATAATATAGACAAGAACGAAGCCATTTTTTTTATATCTGGTCTCAGCTGTGTTTGATTTTTTTTTGTATTGACTGGATGTATCCCAGTCCCCGTGTGTTCCTTTTCGTTTCCTGCGTATTTTAAAAATAGAAAACAACAGAGAATAAGAGTCAGAGGAAGCTGCAGGCTTGCCAACTGTTCAGTCATTCCGGTAAATAGGCCAAAAATCATAATAAAAAATCACAACGCTTTATCTGCCAAATGAAAGTCTCTGTGTTGTAGTTTATTTGTGGAGCTTCACGGGGAGAGCCGCCTACCTGTTTGCTGCCAGCCTGGAGGAAATGTATCCTCCCGGGATCTGTGTCACGATGTAGCCCCAGAAAAAAGAGCCGTGAATCAGCCCCACCGTCTCTGGATCCCAGTTGAACTTGGCTTTCTGGCAGATCAAACGGAAAACAAAATGAGTAAAAAATAAAACCAAATCACCAACGATGGTTCATGTGAAATGACCTCTGTTTAAAACTATAACCATTTTTAATCATTCAAGAAACAAATGAAAAACATTTCTTCTCTAAATTGATTATTCTAAAGCCAGGCCTGTGTGTTAAAGGCCTGGAACGATTTATTTCGATCAGATGACATCGATCTGATCACAAAACCATGCATTTGTCCTGCACTGTCATAGGAAACAGCCCTGAGAGGATTTGAGTGTAAAGAGCTGCGCGTTCTGGGCTCCAGTTCATTTATTAGGTTATTATTTGATTAATGATTTGCCGAGACGCTAAAACAAACATGTATAGGCCTACATCCATTTTACCTAAACATAGTCTACTGCTGGTTTACATGTTGAGACACATTATAAAAACATACGTTCCATTTAACTTAATATTTTTCTTTTTTATACAAACAGACGCTTTTATCTAAAAATAACCTAAACTGGAACACTTCAGCTCATTAAGGCTTCACATAGGGGATGCAGAGATGCAATTTACAATGTTAATATTTATTATCCAACTAGTAAAGCTACCGTACGATGTGACTTTATATTTAAAAAGGGATCACATGGTTTACGCACGTTGTAAAAGTTAGTAGGCAAGTTTGAGGATTTCTTACACGCAAATATTCGATTAAATGCTGGAAAATCTTCTTAGCCTAAAAAACTAGGGACTATTTAAGATTTGTGGAGGGATTTTGTGGCTTTAATTGCAGTAGGCCTCATATATTCTGTGTGTTATAGGTAGAAGAATTATTTGCCCCTTCCTTCCTCATTTCCTTGCTAAAAGAAGTAGCAGGTGTCTTGCGTCTGGGAGCATTCAGCCTACGTCGTTTCTACGTCAGAGTACGCGCTGCCACACCTCTTTGATGATGATCTTGCCGTTCTGGTGGATTGTGCTGTTGTTGACCATGCCCACGATGGCCACGCCCAGGTTACACCGGATCCCGAAGGAGATGCAGAAGCCCAGGCCGCTCAGGATGGCGATGATGTACCTCCGCGGCAGCCCGAAGCAGTTACAGTCACACAGCGGGGGTTTCTTCTCCGCGGCCTCCTTGGGCCTCCCGTCCTCCGTCAGCTCGATCACCTCCCCGGTCTTTTGCCTCCTCTCCATCACCCTGCAACGGCCGCGAGAGAAAGGTGTCTAGTACGTGCCCCCTTATAAAATACCATGCATCTTAATCCAAACCTAAATCTACATGATGGAAAGAACGTCCAAGGATGCTCATGTTTTCTCCATTCTGTGTGTACGTTTCATTATAGACTGGATGTATGGAGGCTTGGTTGGATTTTGTGCCTTATTTTCTTTTGAGTCAAGAGAATGCAGAATTAATTAATTCAGAATCCCCACAATCAACCATCTTTATGCTGCTGGAGCCTCTGTACAGCATTCTCTGACTGTAGCGTATGAAATTCAAGTCAGAAGGCCGTAAGAATTCAAATCAAATATGTCAGCGTGTTTGCGCTTAATACAGTAAGATGACAGGAAAATAAAACAGACACGTTTGGCCTTCAGAGCAAAGAAC
Organism: Semicossyphus pulcher; assembly: GCF_022749685.1. NCBI lineage: Eukaryota > Metazoa > Chordata > Actinopteri > Labriformes > Labridae > Semicossyphus > Semicossyphus pulcher. Next base: position 14,242,506 of record NW_027211603.1, read on the forward strand.
AGGCGAGCATGTCCCTGACTGTACCGCATTGCAGCAGCCCGCTCACTTTCACACTCATTAGCATTCACGGGACCGAGCAGCAGCCCCCCGCCTCCAGACACACACACACACACACACACACACACACACACACACACACGTCTGTGGGCATTCCTCAAAGTCTTTTTTTTTTTCATCCTAGAGGGAAGTCACATTTTCTCGCCAGACGCTTTGGCTTCAAATTCAGGCTGCAAAACTGATAAAAATAGAAATAAAACAATGTCTGTGTGTGCAACCGAGTCAAAAGCAGCATGGCTAATTAATGTAAAAGGAATATAATCGAATAAATACAAACAGATGTGTAACAGTGAAATCAGAGGCCTGATTTTTAAAGGTTTCGCCTCAGAATAGACGAAGCAACTGCGTTTGTGGAGAGCCCAAATATATCCAAATGTAACCTTCATCTCAGCTCATCATCCATAACATTTCTTATTAGGATTTTTACTTTGACTTTTAAGAATAAGGCACATGTTAAGAAAATGTGCTCATAGGCATAAAATACTAATTCAAACTGTCTGTTATTCTTCATTTTTAAGTCAAGTGCGGGTGCAGAAACCAGCAACACGTCTTAAATGAAACCTCCATGTGAACTCTGTCGTAGGAAGAAGCAGCAACTGATTGGTTTTAAATCAGTATGAGACACAGGAAGCAGCTTTTTTATACTTCGTGCGTCACTGGGTTCTACAGATACTATGTATTGCGTTATAAATCATGAATGAATCCCAAAAAATCCGCGCGTGGCCTGCGCGTCCTACACAACCCGTCTGCTAATGAGATTCACGTTCAGGCCCCGCATCGGGATGGACACATGCACGCACGCACACGCGCACGCACACTTGATTGCATAATTTTGTCTCACTTCTAGAGGCGTGACTACAGATCCCTGTAAGTTGGAAAGCATTTTTAGTGACATGCCAACCTGCTCTCCCTCCCGACTGTCTGGTTTAAATCAAGCACATGCCAGTCGTCACACTTTAACCTGAGGAAATTTGCACGCGTCCACCGAGGTGGGGGGTAAAAATAAAAACTGCGTGTCCTTACCTGTGCATATGACCCAGGGCCTTCCCCGCAAATTCCTTCACCCCCGCCGTGGCGCTCATCTTCACAGACTCCATATCCAGTTATATGTTTAGGCCTATTTCTCACTGTTGTTTTACTGCTTAATCGTCATGTTACGGCGCAGGATGGCCGACCGCAGCGGCTACAAGGAAAACAAACCAAGTTTTAACAGATCTGAGTCCAGGGAGGCGACGATCCCAAAACAACGAGTCTAAATTTCACAATAAAAGTGCTAAGGCGAAAACAGCTCCGCGTAAAGAATCAAACGAGCTGTGCGCCTTCATCCGCCACCGACTCCTCTCCTGCCTGGCGCACAGGAGCCGCGCGCAGTGCCATCACGACGAAAACAAGGAGAAGGAGGAATTAATAGCCAGCGTCGTAATGGAGCCGTGTGTCCGCAACAAAGAGAAGGAGAGAGAGGATGAATGGAAAAGAGAGGAAAAAAAAAAAGTTTGGAAAGCAGCAGTGGGTGTTTGGAGTGGCTTCAGTAAATCAAAGAGGGAGTGAGGCTGGATCGTGTCTCCTGTGGTGCGCGCAGGTTCATCTGACGTCGTGTTCAGCACCGAGGTCAGCGACAGCAGCTCCGCGTGCAACATCTGGACAGCTGCTCAGAGCAAATAAAGGCCACACAGAATATATAACATGTAATAATGAATATATATGATTCAGTTTCTATTGGTTATTTTATAAAACATGAAGGATGATGAGAAGGTGTTTTAATCCAACTGGTTTCTACGCAGCATAAATGATATGAGATTTATTTCGTTTTTCTATTTCGATTATATATTTTTGTTTGTCGTTTTTATGCTTATAAAGTACAAAAAAACACACAAGGACAGTCAGCCTCATATGAAAGCAGCAGCTCTCCTGAGGGCGGTGCTATGGAAACCAAACGAGCAGGAGCGGATTTCCCCCCAACAAGCTCCTCAAAAAAAAAAAAAAAAAAGCTCCTCAATGTAGGAATCCATCAATAATGTATGCCTCTCCCAGATCTCATATCTCCTTCGATAACCACGTCTTCCCACAGATTAAGACACAAAGTTTTTTGAATGTTCTTTTTAAATATACATTTTATGAGATCACACGGAAATATAATCAGATAACGAGCATTTGAAGCCAAATAATAGCAGTCTTCTGTATATAATAATACAAATAAAATAAGAACAATGATATTAATGGGAATCATTTTTTAATCTTAATATATTTATCTTAAATGTGTGGTCATAAGACAAAAGAGAGAAGAGAAAAGCGATGTGTCTTTCTCTTCATTTGTTGGTATAGAGCACCACCTGGTGGTCACATACGACACTGCTCTCATATTTGGCTCATATTGTTTCCTCCCTCTTCAAATTGATTATTCTGAGCTGATTAGTGCTAATTCAAGTTTGATCTATTTGTAATATTAAAGTTAGGGTAGGTTTTTAATTTAAAAGTACTTTTGTTTGCTCTGAAGAAGAAAAACATGAGATGATTCGGTATACGTGGCTGTAAAGCCTTTAATAAATCCCTCCAATCATTTTATCCAGAACTAATGAAATGATTGGATGGCCTACCTGTCTGTCCATGTATCTACCTGCATGCAATCTGGCCTTTTACGTATTGCGCATGAGCAGAGTGCTCAACAAGCTAAAGCTAGCGAGCTAAACACACAGGAATGAAAGGGGGGGAAAGTCAGGTGGATGTGCTTTTTTTTAAAAGAAACTTTATTAAAAACCGTAGCGCTTCCCAATTCAATCATATCTCAAACATTCGTCACTGTATTTGGGGGAGTGGCTAAAACGTATTTACAGTTGGATACTTTTTCTTATTCGTTTCTCCATAGTCCCCGACTCCAGCAGTCTTCTCCCCCATGTCCCTCTTCACTCAAAAATGAGTTCTACTTATTGTTACTTTACTTTGGTGTTTGAGTCATGCAGTATGATGTGCAATGCAAGAAGGCAGTTTTGTCTCCCATCTGTGGAGGGGGAAGTTTCTCTATTCTCAACTTGAATCTTTAAGACAAGTACGTGCAGTATAGGCAGGGGGAATTTGTGACATCTAGTGGTTGAGGTAGTTATTTGACCCGTCACTTACAACAGTAGCAATACCACGGTCTAAGTTCTCCACATGATGCAATCATCCTGAATTCAACATTTTACTGACAGAAAGTAAGTGAGTATTAGTAGAAAAATGCACTTAAAAGTATTTAAAGTGAAAGTACCCATTCTGCAGACCGACCGACTCATTATGAGTACACTATTCTGGGTAGAATTAAATGTGATTTTTTGAAAATACAGACATTGAACTTTTCAGTGAAGCTGCAGACATCTTTTATCCATTAGTTAAACCTTTAATATGAAAAATATTGCACAATGTTTGTATTTTCATAGATTTTGAATTAATCAATCATTGAGAAGGAGCTGAGGTGCTTAAAATAAGTTTTGGTTTTTTTTGTGAAAAAGCTAATTAGACACTAAAAATGTAAATGTCTTAAACATGTGTAGGATCTTTGAGTTGGGGAGAGTGCCCCGGTTTCCCCAACTCTCTTGACCTCGCCTGTCCAAAGAGTTCAACTTTAGATATGAAGTTTTATTCTGTTGCCAACATGTTCATTTGTACATACTAAAAAAACCCAACATACTGACATTAGATATTTCTTTATTTATTGAGAATATTAACAGCTTTAGTGCATTTCTGTACAATAGGCTACTGTGAACTTAGAAAGTAACTGACAATATATTTACATAAATCATGCACATTAAACCAGACAGAACACTAACGTTGCAATGAGCAGCAGCAGCAGCAACACATGATATGAACCCGGTAGAGAATTCAGATAGGAAACTTTGTCTTTACAAAATCATACAAAAACAAGTAAACACTGACGGTTAAGGCATTTGTTTGTTGAGAAATGCATCATGCACCATGCTGGATCAGCCTCGGAAAACCCCTGTCACACATCAGCTGACATCTGCAACCGTTACTAACACGTGATGCTCAACAAACATTAGAAGATGTTTAGTCCTGAGATCGGAGTGAGCCAGGCCTACACAGATATAATCTGCTGATAGCTGGAATGACAAATGCATCATTTAGTTTATTACAAAGAAGTTTGAATATAAACACAGAAAGGTCTCAAACGGGTTAAGCTTAAGAAGTTTAAAAAGCCAAACTGTTTCTGGTTAATGTTTTATCTACTGTAAAGAAACACGACCAGATCTTTGTTTGTGTTTTTTTTACTCGTCTGGTCCCTTAACAAAGTAGCAGTTCAAAGTGTAAAAAGTACTTGTAAATGGGTTATTGTTTTGCTCATATTAGTATAAAATAAAAAAATTAGATGGTGCAAGTACAATGTTAAGAAAGATGTTAAACAGAGGATTATAGAGCAACTCTTCACACAAAGCTGAGAAGCTACAGAGCAGAAACAGCTCAATAAATTATCTGTTATCACTAATTAAATAGATAAATTCTCTTTGTCTACAGCAACACTTCAGTAACCCACCAGAGAACAAGAGTCTCTCCTTTCAGTACATCTCTGATATGATTACTTAACGATTGTTTATGCCTACATAACACTGAGACACGAATAACACATCTGAAAAGAGAACAGGCCGTTGATTACCAAAATATAACAAGAGGAGTAAACTACACACATGATTAGCTTAAACTCTCACATGCAAACTGATTGTAGTAAATCAGAAGAGCAGTAATTTCTTCATGTGGTCTTTTTTCTTTTGGTAGAAATCTTATAATTGGTCCCGCAAGCAACTTGGAAATACATTCGGTTGATCACACCGAATGTATTCGGACTGTATGTGATAACACCACACGTCTGATTGTTGCAGTATCACTGCAGTTTGATGGAGGTACTTGGTTCTTAAATGCAGTTTGTGAAAGCGTTTCCCAAAACGTAACACACACAAATAACAAAACCTACTATCTTATAGCCCAGCTATAGATCAGGGGAACTGAACGATTTGTAGCTTTCAATTTTAGAAAAGAGATTTACAAAGAAACACGCCTGAGGAAAAAGCCCTGCCTGTTGTTATCTTTTAATACGTAGACGTCTTACATATTTAAAAGTTGTTAGTTCGAGTGTTTTCTACATTCTCAGTTAAATGACGCAAAAAGGAAATGTGACGTTTAACATCTGTCCCTTAAATTATCTATTTTTTCAACAACAATCATTCAAACATTTTGAGGACTGACACATAACTTCTAAAAATCTGAACATGCAGAGAATTAAATGATATAATCACACCTAATGTCACATGTTCAACATCTACCAGCACTTTAAGGGATTCTTTTATCAGTCATGACAAATGTTTGAAGGCATAACACCGGGAATGGTTCAAGCTGCAGTTCCAATCTTTTCTAATGTTTTTTTATAGCACAGAAAATGTTCCTTCACGCTAGAAGCAGATTTTAAGCAAACTGGAATCTTGCATTGGATTTTTTTCTGCCGCTTCAACACAGATCCTAATATAGGACTCCATTCAGCAAGAAGACCTAACAGCATTTTAACCCCACAGACAGGAGCCCTTGTTTATGAATGTTCTGCTGTGAAGCGGCGGCTACAGGCACTCAGACAACACTTCATGCTTGTCTGTCATCGAGGACACCTCTGACTGCGGCTCTGTGATGAAGCTGGCACTCAGCTGGATTTTCAGCCTCTCCACCTCGTAGTTATGCAGGTACTCTTGGATCAGGTAGCGTTCTCGTTTGAACCGGGCCTTCACGTCAGACGGGACGTCGGGGATCATCCACGCCACGAAGAACTTCACCACAAAGACCACATGCTGCGGGAGAATGATTAATTAGGGTAAGGATATGATCACTTTCCTGTATGTATTCGGTACATTTATTTTTAAGCTAGAAGCAGAGAAAAGGCTGTGTTGTCTTACTTCCATGATGATAATGAAGGCCATTCTGGCTGCCAGGATGTGCCAGAACTGCATGGTGTGAGTGTACGCACTCTCATGGCCTGGAGGGTAACGGTAATCACGATATCTGTTTAAGAAAACACAAGCAGGAAGGCATCAAAGAGTCAGTACTAAATCGTGTGGAGTGAGTACACGAGTAAATTACAAAGTACTACAAAACTTATCGGACAGTAAGGGTGCTTTCACGCCTGACAGCTTTAGTCCGGACTTTCAGACTTTACTTGGAAAGTCTGGTTCATTTGGACACGTGTGAACACGCATTCGAACTTGAGCAACCGGACCATGGTCCGTCAGAAAAGACGGGTCTCAGTCCGTTTCCAAACAAGCTACTGTCCTGTTTGATTCAGGTGAGAACATAATCACACTTAAAGGTGGACCAAATATAGGAAGCAAACCAAGACACAATTGTGGGTTGTTAACGGGTGCTGACACTTGCAGAGACAGCCAGGCAGCAAGATGAGTAGAGGACAGACGTGCTGGAGCGATGAGAAAATAGAAATATTGTCTGACCAAACATTCACAAGTGCTTGTGGAAACGCACAAGAACAAGGAGATATTCAAAGTGTTCAGTGAAAAACTAAAGGAGAAAGAAACTGATGGATCTGTGGAACAATGTCGGTTAAAAGTTAAAAAAAAAAATCCGACAACAAAACATTAAAGTCTGAGATAGTGTTCAGTGTGTGATTGAGGAGTGTGCTCTCCCTCTTTGTTTACTTCAGAGAGTTTATCAAGTGGAAATTCTGACCAATCAGAGAGCAGTTTCCTCGCACATCAAAACTTTTGGTCCGCTGATAAAAGCTGCTGAGTTTGATCTTTGATTGGGATCAAACAAACGGATTACAGGTGTGAAAGCGCCATTATGAAAGAGGCATAAATTATTTCAACACACATTCTTGAATGCAACAAAAGTGATAACAAAAGTTTAACAATGGTGAAAACAAAACTTAAATATAATATATAAATCTTCAATATGAATTTTTTTATCCCACCTGAAGTCAGCACAATAAGCTGTAAACACAACACTTACATATCCTTATAAAGTTTATATTTCCCTTAGCATACCCTGGTTGTTCATCTAAAAATATTGATCTTCAAACCATCTGAATACACACAATAACAAGCTTACGGCAGATTAGTAAAAGCTCCTTAAGCTCTTTTACCTGCAGATGTCGGTTGTGTTAACAAACCATTTTTCTTTTCCCTCCGGCATGTTAGCCTCAGGTATCTGTGAGATGTTGTATATGGACAGGCTGTTGTTAACGTAGCCCCTCATGCTGGCACCTTTACTGTAAGCATACAGGTAGACCATACGGGGGATCATGTCGGAGGTGAACGCCATAATGAAAGCCTGGGACAGAAGTAAGCACAAAAGGCCGTCACTGAAATGTTTGTGTCTGAAGAAAAGTTGCTGCAAGAAGAGTTAGTCTGATGTGTAGTGTCTATTTGAATTTACTAAACATACAACACTCACATTGGTCACAACAGACAAAATGGCGACTGCGTTGAGGATTTCCTGCCACGCTCCGATGTTTCGGGCCTTGGATGCTACGGGACGTCTGAACTGTGTCGTGAACTTCCAGGCGTCGACCCTGATCTCCAGGATGTTGTTGAACAGAGCCAGGAGGGGAGCCAGGGGGAAGGAGGCCACAAACAAAGTGATGAAACCAAACTGGATCACTGAAACGACACAGCAGAGCAGATAGCTGGTTATAAATATATTTCATACAGCCTATTATCTTGCTCTCTGTTCCACACATGACCTCTGAAGGTCAGTATAGTATCTCACCCATCTCCAGGTACTCGTAGAACAATCCCAGGTGGCTGAAGTTCTGCAGGACGTGGTCTTGTTCCCAGCGGCTGTAATGGTTCTCAGGATTGTGTCGTCCCTTTCTGCTGCTCCACCAGTTACGCATCAACCTGCGAAGATGCCCATGAAGAAGAAACAGGTGTGAAACTACTCGGACCAGACTTTTGGATTTCAACAAAACCAACGAGGTATAACTGTAGTTATGACAGTGTTAATAGCTGCAGTCCTGCATTCTGGTTGGCCAAATATACATTACAAAAAGTTGTGCATAAAAGTCAAGAGGTAGAGGTAGAGGTCTAGGTAGAGCAGAAAGAATGAGGGACAAACAGCTGATGGACTCACGGCAGCAGGGCTTCTTGAATGTTCCCCCACAGTTGTTTTCCCGCCATAACAATCACCAGCTGTGTGGTCAGCTCGATCAGACAGCCTCCAGGGTCACACTGGGACAGCAACAGGTTTTAGTTTATACAACACACATTTATTTGAAGCACTTCCTCCTGGCAGCAACAGACTATAAAGCTATCCTAATTTGTAGAGAGATATGTTAAAGTTCAGCTCCGGTCATGTTTTAAGGCGTATAAAATGCTCTGCTTGAAATTATAAATTGTGTCTGATATGTTTTCCGCCTTGTAAAAATACTCTCAAGACATCTCCTCCTTCTCCCTCATTAAAAATTCCAGAATCTTCATAGTCCCCGCCCACTATGCAAATTGGCAACTCTCCCTCCATCGTGAAAACAAAACACGTCTCTGCCATCGTTTAGAGGCAACTTGTTGAAACTTAGTTAGCTTGAAATGTAGTAATTAGTTGTAGTAACGTTAACGTTAGTAGTCAGTAGTGAGTTTGCAAAAATTATGATGACGGTTACAGCTGGCTCGCGCATCGCCGAAGTGGTTGCCATAGGTTACGTATAATGATACGCATAGCGTCACCCCGTCCATTATCGGGATTGGCTGCTCAGGTTTGTGACGTCTCAAACCTGCCAATCTGAAAACGTGTTGTTCAGCCTGTCCTTGGTACACTGCAGTTTAAAAGCAGACAGGCCCAGCCATGGAGATGACTGCTTGTGTTGTCCCTGATATGTCTTGTAGCACATGAAGAACACCACATGGAGATGTTTACAATGTTAAACACTGGATTTCACTGGAGGAGGTCTTTAAAAGTAAGGAATAAACCTGCATGTTTCTTCTTTACTTAATGAAATACACATCAGCTCACACACAACGACTAATAACGACTGGTAACTTTAATAAATATTCTATTTCAGTTTGGTCCTCACCTCCTCGTTCCTCAGTTTGCTCAGTTTTTTGCCAAACATATACAAGTATTCACCAGGATAGCCCACGAATTTGCCTTTGAAGAAGGCCATGTAGAAGCAGGAGGAGTAGTAGTTCACAAACTGGAAGAGGAACATCTTCATGGTCAACCTGTTCTCGTACTCGAGGTGGGTCTTTGGGATTTCTGCAGGACGCAAACAGTTGCTTTCAGTTAGTTACAACCAAAAGCAGATAGTACATCAGTGTAAACTGTTAATAGTGTCTTGTCTGTACAGGAAAGGGCTGTAACTATAACGGTGTGAGCACTTAAACTGATGAACGATGTTAAGTCAACAGTGGCGCCAAACAAGCTCTGCCTGCTCTGGCTGTGTCAGCAACTTGGGATAATAGATATGGATGAAGTGTTACTGCTGTACACTTGCAGAGAGACACGAAGAAAACCCAGAAGAATATGAGTTTACAAAGTTTCTCAAAGACAAGTGGAGTTAGGATAATCCCACACTCTGTTAAGTGTAGGTGAGTTGTCATCTTATGTGTGTTTCTGTAGTTCATCAAATCGCTTGGAAAGTGCTCTACACAGTCGCTGCTACGCTTCAGTAAACGACAGATCAAAGCTCCTTACCCATATCAGTGATCCAAACAGCCACCCTCTCATAGAAGAAGTTGAGGATCATGATGATGACAAAGTTGATGCAGGAGGCGGTGACAGAGGTCGCCAGCTGTGGGGTGATGAATCTGCCCACCAGCTGGATCTTCCTCATGGGGTCTTTAATGATGCTGGCAAAGGCAGCGTACACGGCCAGCCTGTAGGCTATGACCCCGATGATACAGGCCACGATCAGAGAAATCTGTGGAGAGAACACACATACAGTATAAAGCTTTAGGCAGAGTATGGGAAGGCTTGGAAATTACTCACTTTGTATTATTGTAAATAAGACGGAGCTCGGTTACCCAGAATAAGACAGTGGCCCCTGAGAGGCAGAAGCGAGCACACTTGCTGGTGATGGGAAGATACGGCTCCACTTCCTAAAGGATCAGCAGTGTCATGACTTGTTGTTAAAGAAGAAGGTTTTATGTGCGGACCATAGAGTATATAATATTGTCATGTTTATTTCTGTGTTTGACTGAAGGGTCTGCAGCACCTGTGTGATCTTGTTGAGTCTCTTGTTAGTGCATCTGATCTCAAACTCGGGCCGCATTTGAAGCTGTTGTTGTTCCTCTTCAAAGTCCACCAAGTCCCACTCGTACTCCAGCCGGGCCTGACGCCGCTTCCAGAACTCCAAAAACAGAGTGACTGTTGGATAGATTTGAGGACAGTAAACAAAAGGAGTGTTTTGTTGTACAATAAGATCATAGTTTGCTGTGAATGTCAGCGTTTTTTGGCCGGATCTTTTATGGCCTAAATCGTGTCGTGGCTTCAGCACTGACTGAAAACAGAGAGCGCCTGTGTTGTGTTGAAGGAGCGTGATGTATTGGTCATGTGTTTCCATGACTCTTCTTGGCTCACTGCTGAACGTGAGGCCAGTTTTTAGGCACACTTGGCCTTCAGTGAGCTGGGCAAGCTGTCAGACTGCTTAATACATAACATAATTGTGCTGGCAGGTTGTGCAGGGCTGTAGCGGTATAAATGGAGGTTGATGCCTGAGTGTGAAAATCTGTCACACAAGAGGGGGACTAAATGGGATCTCAAACACAGGTTAAACACAGTATGAGTATTAGCACCGATTGACACTTACCCCAAATCCCCATAAATATGGCAAAGAAAACGGTTCCCTCGTTATCAAACAGATGGGATTGCTGGAGGAGAAAATATAGGAAAAAATGAAGAAGCAGAAGTCACGCTGAGTATAAACATGGTGACATGCTGCGGACCCTGCAGGATACAGGTTACAGCAGATATGACGTAATTACTTAATCAGATAGTAAACTTAAAGTTTTAAGTCATATCTTTAGGGTATTGCTGTTTGTTAATGATGGTGTCTAAGTAACATATTTAGTGTCATGTTTTACCCAGGATGAGAGACACGTAGAGTTGAGTTCCCAGAATTGACACTTTTTATCACAGAGAGGACACATCAAAATACTGCCTCCAATATCAGGGTCGCATATTTCTTTGCTAAAAGGAGGAAAAGAGAGAATATTACAAATGAAAACTCACTGAAAGACGGTAAATAAAAGACAAACACTGCATGTAAATACAAAGCAGTCTCTCTTTAAAGTGCACTGTTTGTTATACCCATCTTTATTACACAGACAGACATTTTAAGGACATCAAAATCAGTCTATGAAGTTTAAAGCATAAGACGTAATAAATTAGATGTCCAAAGTTGGTGGCCTACTATCTTCTTTTGTGTAATTTTAAGGCTGTTTTATTAGGTCCAGGCTGCACCTCTAAGTTCCAATTAAGCAAAATCTAAATGCAACATCATACGATGTTATTAAATTCAATGATCTTGCTTTATATTCACTGGTTAAGACATCTAACAAAGGCAGTCCTTCTTTAAAGAGCTCATCTTGAAGATCTCAGTTTTGTTCTCTTTGTTCTCTCTCCTAAACCACATCCCACACTTTTAAACTACACTGCAGACTGTGAGCCAGGCCTTGTTGCCCTTACACCAGTGGTCAATCTCACTGATGCCCTTGTGGCTGAATGGGAGCAAATCTCTGCAGACAGGATCCAAATTCTGGGGGGAATTCTTTCCAGAAGAGTGGAAGCAGCTACAGCAGCAGATTAATGGCCTTTATTTTGAATTAAAAGGTTACCAATTCCATATGGGTCTAATCTAATTAACAGATTTACATTTTGTCCAGCTTATCGTCCAGCCCCCAGATGTCCTCTGATGGTACTGACCTTGATATGTTGTCATCATAACTGAGCACTCCATAAGTGAAACATATGAGACCCATGACGGCAGCAAAGAACAGCATCTCCGTGTAGAAGCCGAGCCAGGCGAAGTAAATCCCAATCTTCTCCCCGTAGTACTTCCTGCACAGTAACAAACAGCAACTATAAAGAAAAGTCTTGGGTTGAAAAATGACAACAGTTTCAGTGTTGCTTGTTTACCTGATGAGGTTGAGAGGTTGCTGTTTGTAGAAGCAGAGAAACCTGGCCCAGTGCTTGTACAAGTTGTAGCGCTCGCTCTCACATTCAGCCTTTCTGGCCCTTTTCCAGTATCGACACTGAAGGGAAACGAAATCATGTAAGATTGACTGTGGAGCAAAAGACCTTTGGACATTAAAAAAGCGGTTTCTTAAGAAATGGGAGTAAACAAGTTTAAAGTTTTGCAGTCCAACTTATTACTACATAATCATTATTTAAAAAGTGACAGCAGTAGTAGTAGCAAGTGTAGCATAAGCTTCTTTAGTACTCTTCATGTCACATTATCATATGTGCATACTTTTAATGTAATGTGAGGTTCAGGAAGCATCACTTCTAAGTACTTAATATGGAATTGGGTCACTTAAATGTTGAATCTTAACCTGCAAGCAAGCACAGTTTTCTCCCTCTGTGATGAAGTGAAATGTCAAAATGCAAAATTAAAGTGCTAAGTGTCTTAAAGTTATTTGACGGGTGAATGTACTGTATGTTGATATGTTTGACCTCTACACATTGATGTTGATTCTTCCATGTGTCTTACATCATGTAGTGGAAATGCTGCCGTATACGTCCCGTTGCTGAGGAGTCTCTTGATTCCCGTCTTGTCTTTCTCTTTGCGGCCCTCTTTGTAGTACGGACAACGAGTCAGGATGTAGAACACCTTACAAGAGGAAGGGATTCAACAAGAGAATAAGACGTTTAAGAAGTATTTACAATGAAGTAAATAAGTCCAGATTTTAAGTACGAAATACTCACAATTCTGTTTCTTGTTGAAGGCGGGAAGAAGGTGTCCTTGTCATTGATGAGGAAGAAGTCGGTCTTGTTCTTGTCGAAGGGGTAGGTGAAGTAGTCCGGGGTCGGATGCATGATGTTATCCGGCAGGTGGAAAGGATGTGAGAGCCAGTTCAGCGGGACGTCCTGACCGTGGGGGATATCACTCTCTTTGAAGGGAACTTTGACCTTTAAGACATCAGCATAGGTGGCCAGAGCGTCCCACGGAGCATGAATCTTCAGGAAATATGTCCTTTGGTCTTTGGAGTCCTGATAAACGTATTGATAGAGGAGGGGGGAAATAATGTTTATGTATGTGGATGAATGGTAGTAAAGTGTGTCTAATGCTGAGCCATCCCTTTAAGAAGCGCTTCATTTAATCATGGTGTGCCTCTGCACAGTATCCACTAGGTGGAGCTGTTACTCTGTGCTGGATTTTCTTACTGATTTGTCGTCCGTCTCCAGCTCCAGTCCGGCTTTCACAAGGTTGGCCTCAAACTCCCTCCTCCTTTCCTGTGGATAAGCAAGCAAACCACAAGCATGAGAGCCAGGCACAGACGGATACAGTTTCCTCTACCTTTATGTGTTAGAGAGTTATTACAAACACCAGGCACCGACTGGTACAACTCCTTTACCTATCTGTCTTAGAGAGATAGCACTAACTAATACAAACTCCTCTACCTAACTTTGTTTCTTATCTGTTTGCCTGATTACAACTCAAACTCAAACAATAAGACCGGTAAAACAAGGGGCATTGGAGCAGGTGTAACTATGGGTGGGTCTTCTCACAAAAAATACTGTTATAACTTCCATATTTGGATTTAGGGTAGAGTTAATGCCCCTCTCAACAGACACAAGGGGAGCCAAACCCTCACTAACGGACCCAGGAAATTACCACAGGGGCACTGGCGAGTACATTTATTATTTAGATGTACCAGACTTTGGGGGACTTTGGCAGGGTAACAAGACTGATCCTTAGAAAAAATGTAGCACTGACTTGCTACGCGATGATACAATGATGATACCCATATCACCTTTCATACAGTCAGAGATTTGAATAATACAAACATTTAAATAGAAATTGAATATATGAAATGTCACACAAAAAAAGAATAGATTACAAATTTTTAGGCAAAATGATGGAAAGTAAAGAATCATAAATTGCTTAGTGATTAGATGTTTAAAGGCAGGCTGTTGCACCGTTTTGGTCCTGCACCTCTGAAACGTTCTGTGCAGCTTCCAGGTGCGATGGTGAACACAGCCTTCCTCAAAGACTACTAATGATCCAATTGAAATCTTAGAGGTTAAAGACAAGGAGTTGTCTTTCTTTTCTGGAAGCAATTGTGAAACTGTGGAAACCGTAATGGACGATGGATTCAATTAACGCAATCAAACCTTGATGATCGCTCGGAGAGCAAACCTCTGCCAAGGGCAGTCGTTCAGTCATCTGTGATATACAAATGTCCAAGCTCAAGCATTATATTCTGCTTTTGTTTCTACACTGGTGTTTATTGTAGTTTTATGTTCAGTCATACTGCACCATTTACTTTGTCATCGACACCCCTGAGGGAATACTTTTGCTTTTTAGCTGCTAACAGCTCCACTGTGTTCACCAGCTAGCTGCTAACGATGTCTGTCTGCTGTTTTGTGCAGAGCAGGTAATGCACTCTGGATTTTGAAGGCATTTTCAGCTGCCTGCTTTGGTGGAAAACAATGCTATGATAGCGACTGGATAAAACAAAGATGTGTCTGGGCAATGGGTAAAGCTCTGTTTATTACTCTTCCTTTTTACCCCACTGTTTTCAAGTTGTCATTTCATATTTTGTAGTAAGAAAACTTTATATTATAGCTGATTTAAAGTTCAAATAAATCAACATATCTTTACAAATATACAGCAGCAACAAGTCAGACATTATTCTATTTATACACTGTGTGACTGAGCATCTAAACAGACACAAGAAGTGATTGTCTTCTAAGACAATGACTCATTCCTCCTTCAGCCACCTTCGCTCTGCCTGAGAGTGCACTGACATCACATGATTGTTTCGTGACTTACATACATTTTCTGCCTTGTAACACACTCAGTATGTTCCCTACAAGGTCGTGGAAAATAGAAAACAAATCTGAATCTCACTTCCTCTTTGTAGCCGCATGCATTCCTGTTGTGGATCTGAATTGTGTAATAACGCTAATAGCGTCACAGTTAGTCACTGCTGCGTTGACAACTAGCAGCAACTTTTCTATCACACTTACCTGTTTCTTTTCTCCATCTTTGTCGTCCACATAAGACAACACGAAGTCTATTCTCCGCACTCCGTCCCTGAAGAACACCGTGTCTTTGTCCGGCTGTAGCTTCTCTGTCTGAATCAGAAACAGGTACAACATGACATGGTTAGGTTTTTTTTTTTACAGTGGGAGAGTGGGAAGCGAAAGCAAACAGACACGCAATCCTTGAACATCAGACACTGACAGGGCAAGAAATTCTCAGAAACTCATCAGAAGAAACTCATAACTCCTAAACTGTAGTAACCTCCTAAACTTCTAATTCTTTTACCCAATGAGACGAAAATGTGTTTTACAGAAACACAACACATACAAACTTTTATGAGGTTTCGACCACACTTTTGCCGGTGATAACTTCTTGCCATCAAGAAATCAACTATTATTTTAGCCTCAATTATCTGTAACAGAATTTTCTATACATAATCACTATCTAGAAAATACAGTTTAAAGGGGAATTTACACGGGCAACGTATTTGAAGCGTCTTTTTGACACGCGTGTGCCGGACAGAGCCGCTCCAATGTTATTCAATGCTGCAATCTCCACCAGCCGCGTATGCTGCGCGGGAGGCTGGCCTAATATGCGAGTGATTTTCTGCTGCTCCGTTCGTTTTACGCATCAACTCTATTTTTCCCGGCTGCTGTGCGTCAGTGAAGCGTAGAAAGCCATTGACTACTCTGTAAATACAAGCCCACAAACAAGGAATCCATGGTAAACGATGTGATCTCTTCATTATTGATAGGCTTAAACAACATTCACTCTTAAACACAGTTAAAGTCTAACTATTTCTGACCACTTTACATTGCCTTATTACACGGCTGTGTTAAATACTTGATATTTCGATAGCAGACTGTTGCTATGAAGAACAGACCGTTGCTAGGAATGCGGCTCTAATCGCACAATCCAGAGGACTGTCATCATATCAATATGTCGAAAGAAGTCCAGAAATATGACGTCTACAGAAGGGAAAAAAGACAGAAAGGTAACGAGGTACAATGCCAATATTTATTCAAAATATAAAAAAGCATTCTTTAAAATGTGTGTATTAATTTAATGTTCATATAGTTCCCTTTAGCATGACATTAAAACTAATTTTCCAGTTTGATTTATGATGAAAACACACATAAGAAGGTGCTTTTTGCAAACAAGTGAATGAAAAACACACTTAACTGTAAAGGGTTAACGACAGCATGGTGTACCTACTGTGTTTGGTAGTTTACTGAACCACACCCAGTTTGTTTATCAGACTCTCACATCCTCCAACAGACCTGCTTGTAACATGGGTGTGCACGCTGCTGGTTTCCGTGTTATTTAACATCTCCTGGCATAATGACAACATTAAACTGTCTGATTGATCAGCACTGATAGAAAGTGTTCCCTTTATGCTCTTAGAGTCATCCATCTCAGGCAAATAATACAATCAGTGTTATGAATTAAGATAGACCATCTGTTTGCTTGTCTCACTATACCAGGGTGAGACGACAGGCTCTCATTTATTTCTGCCCCGCTGTTAGAGGAATGAGAGGAGCTGTTTGAGACTCGGAGGTGTTGTGACTCAGCGACGAGAGCGCTAGTGAGTCAACAAGAGGTCAGCTTTTAAGGTCTACAAACAGAAGGAAACTCGTGGCTACAAAGAAAATAAAAACAGTGTCGGAAATACAACAAATGTTTATATACTTTTAAATTTTGTTGCATGGTTTGATACCAAGCTTATGTCTGTTACTATAAAGCTATAACCATCACCCATCTATGTTAGACAAGAGCTTAACCTGATTCCAGTTTTTATGCTGAGCTATGACATTAAGTTGCCAGGCAACAACCCGGGAAACAGGAAGTCACTATGGCACTGAGCTAACGAGATATATGGTGTTAATAAGATGGCCTGAGAGGTGTTGGTATGCAGATTATTTTACTGTCAGACAAATCCAGACTAGCTCTTTCTCCGTTTCCAGTCTTCATGGTAAGCTAAGCTAACCTGCTGCTAGCTGTAGCTTCAGATGCACTGTGTACATATAACATTTTTGCGCCTGCAGATACACGGGAACTTACTTCTGCATGTCCAGGAAGGATCACTCTTTCCGATAATGAAACGCCATTCCCACTGTTTTCATCTGCAAAAGAGAAAAAACCAGATTATACAACAGTCACTTGTACAGAAGCAGGAAGAACATACAGCTTGTATTATAAGTTGACATTGTTTACATGTGTGAATAAGTTTCATACAAGTGAGTGCTGCAACAATGCTGTCTTTGAAAGTAGTGCAATTCTTCTTCTTATGCCATTGTAAATCATTTCAGAATATTTGTGTACATCTAAAACATTATAGGTTTACTTTGATTGTTGCTTAAAGTGCAATTTAAATGGTCCACAACCTTAAATATGTTTGTTATGAGCGTGTCTTATACAGGGATGGTTAATGTTGGTTTTTTTTGTTGTCTTTTTTACCTTCGATTGGTAACATCTAAGGCTGCACGGTCACCTAAAAGCTAAAAGGTTCCTAGTTTGAATCCCAATTCGGACGAAGCGGGCCTTTCTGTGTGGAGTTTGCATGTTCTCCCCGTGCATGCGTGGGTTCCCTCCGGGTACTCCGGTTTCCTTCCACAGTCCAAAGATGTGTGTAGGTGTAAAAGTGAGCGTGACAGGTTGTCTGTCTCTATGTGTCAGCCCTGTGATTGACAGGCGATCAGGCCAGGATGTACCCCGCCTCTCACCCAGTGGAAAATGGATGGATGGATGGTGTGATGTATGTTTTTTATGTTTTTGTGTGCTGAAACTTGATTTGATCTCAAAGGTGGGTAAGATACTTTCCTTTAAAAAAAAAAAAGTTAACTTCTCAATCTTCCTTTCCACATTCCTGGTTACACGTACATACCCCAAAGAGGAAAACACTTGTTCCAAAAAAAATCTGTTGATTACAACTCCATATGTGCTGCAGATATAAAAGAAAATGCTAACCTCACAAGTAGACAGGACAGTAAGAAACACTACAGCTTCAGCTAAGCTATGTAAAGCTCTGTTTATATCCAACCAGGATATGCGGTATGCAGGATAATAATAAGGTTCACTCAAAACCAAACTATCCCTTTAAGAGTAATCAGCTGGTATATTATTGTCACGGCCTCTGAGACAGACTCTAACAAGAGCCCAATAAAAACCCTGCAGTCTGCTGGCAACATCAGCAGATACAGACTCTTGCCATATTGGAAAACATTTATAGGTGCAGAGGGAGAGATGGGAAGCACAAAGGGACACACACACACACACACACACACACACACACTCCTCTACATCTCTAATACAATGCCACACAGCATTCCTGCAGTGCCTCCCTCTCATGGCAGAGTGGGAATGTGCTCATGTAGCATTGCTCTGCTCGCTCCCGTATTAATCCCGAGTGGTGGGAAAGGAGCACTTCCTGTGGGGGAGGCTGAAACGTGCATGAGGACACGTCAGTGAGGGCGGGGGAGGGGCCCAGGGGGCTTGGGTCGCTGCCGTACCAGAAGTCTCACCGCCACATAAGTCTGCACACACAAAGGACACAGAGATCTCCAGCCTCCTTCAGCTTCCACAGAGGCAGCCAGCTCTGATTAGATGCAGTGATGTGACGGACAGCAGAGAGAGCCAATCAGAGAGGGGCTGTGGTGTCTCCATGTGGAAGCTCAATGAGAGGCCTGGACACTCATCAGAAAGGAATGGAAATGTGCTCTATTAGTAAGATTATAGGAATCCCCGAGATCTCCAAAGGGCAAATGACACAGTGTGGTTTTTCTATCAGACTCGTGGGAAGCATCGTTTAAAGTGCAGCTTTATTTTTTCTGTCTCGCTCTCCTTTTTTTTGTCTCCTTTTTCTGGTCTTACTCCAACTGTGCACAGTCAGTTATCAGAGCCTGGCTTATGCAAACAGAAGCAAGGGGCCAGCAGCCTTTTACAGTACCTTCACAGAGAGACAAATCAATGGAGAAATGGGTAATACACACGCAGAGTAAGACGGCCTTTGGTAGGAAATGATTCAGTCATTAGAAGTAACTTCTGTTTATTTAAGTCACACATTTATTCATTCATGCAACATTAACTTGTGGCTTTTCATTCTGCAAATGAGCTCATTTACTACTTATCTATGAGTAAAGCTCATGTTTCTAACACACTTTCCACCCAGGCAACCAATTCCTATTTTCAGTATCTGAGATATTCTCCTGTGAACATGCCCTGCAGCAAGATGCCATCTTACTGAGAAATATGCAAACTTAACCTCCAGCGGGCTCTGAATCAAAGTGACACTTTTAACCACCGCCTCAGAGGGAACAAGTGCCTCACATGTTCAGTGGCTCCCTGATATGGCAGCTGATGTAAAAGCCCAGATTTTTACGAGTAACAAAAGTGAGGGATAACTTTCCTTTCTCTTTGCTTTTGATGTTGTGCTATAGCACACAGACATGTTTTACATCTTTTTATAGGGATTCAAACTCATAAAATCTCGAGCACCCTTCAATCAAAACCAGAGTAGAGTTGAGCAAAAGTATAGAGCGAGGCCCGAGAGGCTCGGCCAAGGACACAATCAGCTGATCTCTATGCACTACTTATACCCAGTTAAATAGAGTAGTGAGAGTTGGAAGCCTGCAAGATTGAATTCACATGTAAGAATGGGGGACCCATACACTGTGGTTCTGCCACAGCGCTGTAACGAAGCCCTGCCAACATGCAGCCTTTGCCATTTTACATTGAACCAAGCAATGCCGGCGTAAAGCCGCCCCTAGTGTGTGTTTTTACGCAGCGTTGTGGAAGCAAACGTGCGCGAGGTGTAAACAAACAGCCCGTGCTTCACATACACATACTGCGCTGTTCCGCCCTGCTGGCTCCGTCGTTTACACCGATGTTGTTTCGCCTCTGTTCCCAACCCCGATGCCGGCTCAGAGGCAGAACGACTCCGCCTCCGTGCGTTCTACATAGAAGACGGAACATAACTGAGGCGTAATAATCCAACCTTGAACTGCCAGTGTAAAATGCATTGAATTGAAAACTGACAAGTTGGCCCTGATCCCCGCTACAGGTCAAGTTTAAAAAAAATACTGCAATACAAACATTTCCCATGATGCAACTCTCTAATTTTCATTTGAACCTCTCTCCTTTCAACCAACATCTGTAAAATAGGCCTTTGTTAAAAGAAATGTGTCCTTTAAGCCAAAATACCCGCAGAAAACATTCAGCATTTTTTCACAGGCTGACTACTCCTCTCCTGAACACTATAACTAATATTTATGTGTAGGGATAAATGGAGCTCCCTTTTAAGGACAACATCAGGGTTATAGGCTGCAAGGCCATCTTCATAATCTCTGAGGCAAACTGGACTCACACAAAGTGCACACACAGTAAATATTAGTTTTACCACCATGCTCAGTAAAGATAACTAGAGACCTTAACACTCTGTTCTGTTGGTTTGGAGACTTGTTTTTTGTGGACCTTTAGAACAGGCAAGTTAAAATGAGCTGGGAAACAGGTAATAATATCTGTGCATAAATTCATTAAATAAGCATCACCTGCTCTAACCCAGAACTGAATGCTGACCCACAAATCTCTCTTCAAAAATCATGCCGGCAGGCGGAAACAGGAGCCAAGAACACCTTCTGCAAAAGATTCTGCAAAGTTCTTTAAACAAAGGAAAAGTCCCACTCACCAAGCAGTGAGAAAACTATTCTTTGTCTTACCCCTCTTCACGTCTAATCTTTTCTTCAAGTGAGGGACCTGTTGGAGGACACCCAGAGATAGTCCCATACTCTCCAAGTCAAACACCTTGCAGGTCAGTTCAGTGGAAAATATATATCAACAGGTCCACAATGTCTGCTTCTCCTCCACTAGCCGCAGCACTGAAGGCCTCACTCTGAGTGATTAAAAATCAGCGTAGGTTATCGACAGTGCACGCCAACAGTATATCAGAATAGGAGGCCAATTGTGCCAATGTGCTGATCATGCAGAGAGAACAAAAACAGCAGAGGCGGTGCTCTCTCTCTGGATGAAAACAAATCCACTGTTCCCCCGGCCGAATCATGCCAAAACCTACTTCACAACAGCCTGATGAGCTTTCTATTCCCTTTTATGATGATTGCCTCCCCCTTCCCCCTTCTAATTTCTGCACCCCTTGAACTCCAAAGCTTCATTTTACACATCAGTGCGTGCGACCATCAGGAGAGCTGCTCTCTCCGGTGTTTCCAAATGTGAGTCATCAAAACAAACCTGCATCTCTCACTCTGAAGCAACATCCAGGGTCTAGTGTTTGTCTGACAAGAGGATGTGAGAGGATATCACAGCCACCCACTTATCCACACACACACACACACACACACACACACACACACACACACACACACACACACACACACACATAAGCACAATACATATGCATACCTTCAACATCAGAAGTTATCATAAACTTTTTATCTAATTGTGACACTTGAAAAGCAATGTACTTGTATTTACCGGGTACTTCCACCACGTTTATTTGACAGATATAAAAATATGACCAGCTTACAAAATGTTACTACACTTTAATGCATGAGTAATAACAATCAAACAAAATGCTGATAAATCAATCTTACACAGCCATTATTTTGCCTTATAAGTACTTTTGATACGTGAACGACATTTTTTCTACTAACACTTACTAGTACTTGTTACAGTGTATTGTTATTATGTGGCATTTCTTCTGTCTCTATAGTTGAGCACATATCAGTTTAGGCAGAGTGAGCAGATGCTAAAATAACGCTCTTTTACCCCTTTCCCACCCTTTTTAGTGCGTTGACGCTGGTTTTTCAGACCCGCTTATAGATGCTGATTGTCTCTTTTCCCATTGCCAGTGAAGTATACTCCTTTCGGTCTCTTTCTGCTGCGTCACCGTCTAACGTCACAAACGCGCCGGAGACAGGGTTAGGAAACAGTGAAGATGTTACGGTGGTTAGGTCTTTATTGTGTCTATTACTCATTCAGTCTGTTTATCAAACTCAGCACCGTCAAATTTGGAACGATGTTCGAGCGCTGCTCGGACGGAGACAGGCGGAATTTGTAGCTGAGATGACGAGTAGTCACAGAAGTTACAGACGGAGCATATCATCGCACCAGAAAGGGGGCAGAGATCAGCGTGTCGACGCAGGTTTTGTGTTCCTATCAATGCCGATTGGAGCCGAGGCGATAATTATCGGTTCTACTGCAGAGTCATTTGACCTGGGTCTGAATGCCGATTGTAGCCTTTCCCACTAAGCAAACAAGCCGGGTGTTAGCGGGTGTTAGTGGGTTTTTTGACCATTGGCAAAGCGGTATTGTCTCTGTAATGCTAGTACAACCTTATTTTGTGGTACTGACCTATTATGTTATATTAAAGCAATATCATACTTGAGGTTGTGCTGTTGTACTGAATATCAGCACAGCTGTGATTCGGTCATCTGCCCCAGTACGCAGGCAGAGTGCTCAGGATCATCAGAGTATTCTGTTATCAGAACAACAGCATGAGTGTTGTATTGCTTTTATACATATATCTCTACAAGCAGCATATATTATTAAAAAGTATAAAGCAACAACAGATTATTAACTAACTTGAAAATAGCCATCAGAATATGAACATAAAAACAAGCTCTCTGATGACTGACAAATGCACATTTCCTAACAGTGTTCTGTACATTGTCAAATCACCCAGCCCTAACTGACACATGACCACGTGCACATGCCTCTCAGCAGTATATGAGTGCATGCATCAGTGCAGATTTGACACTCCAGCCATGAACACATGACACAGCACAGATAATCACCAGGAGCCAGGCTCTGCAGAGGAGATGGAAGCCAGCAGACGGACATCTGGCTCTGATTAGCAGAAAGCGGAAAGCAGTGTAGAACGAACGGAAAATGAAATTTGGTCCATCGCTGAGGAGAGTTCGGCATGATAAGAAAGCAAGTGGATTAAAAAGAGGCGAAAGCAGAGGATGATGATGATGATGAGAGGACGGACAGACAGACAGGCGTCACATAAAGCCTCTGATCTGCCCGTACCTGAGTGCAGGTTTATCCTGAATGCGGTCAGGACTGCAGGACCATCTTTAAAGGACAGACAGATAAACACAGGTTAGTGTGAGACTGCAGGTCAGGAGAGGTGAATGGTAATATGTAAAAGATGCTTCTGAGACACTCTGTCTGCAAACCCATCAGAGTCTCACTTATAAAGCTCTACCTAGGGCCCACTTAGACCGGACAAACAGAACAAACAGCCTAAAAGCAGCAGAGCACTTTATCACTTGTAACAATCAGACCGACGCTTTCATCAACATCTAAACAAGCAGAACATTATGCAATAGGTCGTGTACATTTGATTCAATAACACACCAAATTGTTTTTCACTATGACTCAGGCGGCCTGTGTGGGTGCCTTCTGTCTAACAGAGTTTGTGTAGCTCTTTCACGAGGCTGGCACTCAGCTACGCCGCCCTGCTGCTTACTCCCCTCAAGCACATACACCTACTGGATTTAAATCTCTTCAGATCATCGCCTTGCACTTCAGCAAATGCAGACTGACTAACCGCAGCTCTGGATTATGTCAACATAAGACTTTTTCTCAAGGGAAGTGAGACGAACCCTGTCACAGATTGCCCTACAACTTCCCGGTCGGCAGGAGTAGAGTGTAGATGAAATATTAATACAGTAAGGGTTAGTATTATAGTCCATATACAGTCTTTGATGTAATGGGTCACCCTGAAAGTCATCCACTACACAGCATCGGACGAGCAGAAAGCCTGTCTTGATTTAGAGCATGCATTAGGCAGATATAGCAGGAGCTCACTTATAAAATGTTAAAGAACGAGACTAAAGTATACAAATTCATAACAAAACGTGAGACACATAGTCCTGATAGTCTAGCAGGGTTGGTGCGTTACATGACAGAGTGAAACCACAACATCCTGAGCTCGAACAGAGTATACTTCTTCGGTGACAAGACATCCTCTCTATCTCTATCTCCACATTTCCTGTCAAGTCAGCCAACTCATAACAAAAGGATCAAATTCATAAACTGCTGCAGTCTAGTTTGAGTTTTGTTACACACGAGTGAAGATTATGGCATTAAACACAAGCCAAGTTGTTGAGTCACGTTTGATTAAAGAAAACGTGTAATAAGTTTATTCTTGGAACAAGTGACAATCTCACTTCCAGGTCCGTTTAGTAGTTGCTTGGTGCCTTGAATCGTATCACATGGTCATCATTAGCTAAAGGATGTTACCCAGATGTTCAAACTGACATTTTTTTTCTGGGTGCTTTGAGGACATCTCCGCCATGTTGGCTTTTAGGAAACTTTAAATTACATTGTATTTAATGGATCGTGAAGTGAAATTAGTTTGTCAAAAATCACATAGTAAAATATATATATCTTCTGCCTCCCAATTTTTATTTCCCTGAGAGACAATCGTTGTCGTCCAAAAAAAACCAACGTGTTTTTTTACACCTGGAAAAAGTATTTGTAGGCCGGGGCGTCTCTGCTGCGCTACAATACTTTGTCACAACAAAGTTTTGGCAAACATCTCCCCTTTATTAAAAAAGCACAGCCTGTAATTTACATGTTGCACTTGGCCGTACTGCGATTACGACAATAGTTCCCTCAATTGTGCTGCCCAATCAAAATAACCCAAACAATAGCAAGTTATGGTACATATAAACACTATAAATCATGAATATAAAGTAGTCTTTTTTTAGTCATTAGTGTTTAGTATAACTTTTGTTTTTGTGTTTGGATCAGGCTTGTTTTGCCAAGAATACAAGTTTCCTTTCTTATCATCAGGACATTGTTGTCCCTGGAGGGCTAGTTTCCTCCGGGAAAGCTTGATTAGTGCACAGCAACAACAAACTATTCGAGCAGAGGTCATGTCAGAAGTAGTGGGGATAATGTTAGACAACACTTCTCAAAC
Organism: Semicossyphus pulcher; assembly: GCF_022749685.1. NCBI lineage: Eukaryota > Metazoa > Chordata > Actinopteri > Labriformes > Labridae > Semicossyphus > Semicossyphus pulcher. The sequence continues at coordinate 14,267,690 of NW_027211603.1, forward strand.
TTTAATACCCCGGTGATATCTGTTGTTTGATGAGAAAGGCATGTCTGAGTAAAGGGGTTTCCAAACAGTACTGGTCAACACAGATTAGGACACAGAAAGTCAATTTCTTGCTTACATGATGTGCAAGTGTTGATGTGGCCTAGTTGGTTCATGGATTTCTGACGGGATATTGTGCTACCTGGCAATAAGGGTGTCCTATACATAGCTCTCATACATAAAACATGACTTAATGGACTAAAGGTGTTTGGTTCCATCGTCTAAGTGTTTCATGTCCTCATATACAAATGCCAGACAAATAGGCCGGGGCGGGGGGGCACATGAAACCCATTTTCTAAACTTAGACCAGAACATTTTAGTTAAAAAAATGAAGTCTGAAACTTCAGGAAACAGAACAAATAGGCCCAAACAGCTCTACTCTAGCTGTCTTTCAGTTTGGTGAGAGAAAATCTCTGCTACGGTTCATGTCTTATTTAGTATCAAGCCTCCATCAAGGGGTAATACAATTACATGGCCTGTTTCCATAGCAACTCGGCTCTGTTTCACCTCTGACTGTTGGATGACTTCATCGGCTGGACGGCATTTATCAGAGTGAGATCACCTTAAATGGAAGCAAATCCCTTAAAATATGAACATTCACTATTAAGAGCACTTACAAGATGCTCGATGGCTAGATAAAAACAGAAACCTGCTAGTGAAAGTCGGTGGTTTCCAAGCTTATGGGCCAAAGGTAACCCGAAAGCTGTGTAAGATTAATTCACTACATTGTTTCCAACCTAACATGTTGTAGATGTGAAACATTTCTGATTTGATAAAGTGATAATTGCTACGTCACGGCAGCAGCTAACTACTGCAACTGTTTATTCATTAGCCTACTATTTCAACCTTTTATCACTTACTTTAGCTAACTACTTCCACAGTTTATTCATAACTTTTAGCTAATTATATCAACAATAAATCATTTACTGTAAGGTACTTAGACTACGCCTATTTCAATTGTTTATTCAGTCCATTTAGCTAATTATTTCAACAGTTTATCCATTAAAATAGCTAACTACTTCAATTGCTACTACAGCTAATGATTTCAGCACTTAACATACTTTTAGCGAACTATTTCAACTCTTTATCCACACTTTCATCTTACTATTCAACTGTTTATCCAAAACATTTGGCTAACAATTTCAACAGTTAAGCTATTACTTTAAGCTAATTATTTCAACAATTAGTCCATCACTTTAAGCTAACAATTTCAACTGTTTATCCAACCTTTAAGCTAACTCTTTCACTGTTCCTTTGTTACTACAGCTAAATATTTCCACCATTACTATAGGTAACTTTTTCAACTGTGTATACATTCATGTAGCTAAGTATATTAACTATACACATATACTTTAACCTAGATAACTTAATCATTACTATCGCTCAGTATTTTGACCAAAATCCCTTCCTTTTACTTATAATTTGAACAATTTATTCCACACATTTAGCTCATTTTTCATACGTTTATCCATTACTTTTAGCTCATTATTTGAACTGTTAATTCATTACTCTTAAAGTGGTAATCTCAAACATCTCAGTTTCGTTCTCTTTGGCAGCACCTGTGGCAATAAACAGTAATTGCAGGAGCACACTTCCCAGATTACCAGACAGTGTCGCATGTGAGACGTCCACCGTTGGCTCCGGTTGTAACTCTGGATTTTCCTCGCTGACGGTCGCTTTCCTTCTTAGAGTGTTTGCTTCATCTGAGCGTCGAATTTGTTTCTTTTTCTTTGGATTTTAACTTATTTTTGAAGTTGTATCTGTAGTCATTGATCTTTTCTTTGTTTGTTCAGCCATAGTAGATTACTGTTTACTCGCAACGCTTGCAGAGACCGGGAAAGCAGCCGCTTAGCTCCGCCTACCCTCTCTGCCATACGCGTCAGTAATTTGGCGCCGCTTGTGATTTTTTTCCACAAAAGTCGCCACAGACACCCAGTCTGTAATACTGCAAATGCAAAGGCTTTCATCAGTGGGTCATAGGCTCAATCACCATTGTGTTACCTCTTTTTTTAGGTATAAAAAAAGAGTATACTACTCCACAATCTTACCCTCTGACAACTCCCCTGGATGGGAATCACTCGTTTAGAAAACAATCCTTTAAACTGAATATAATGTCAGAGTGCTTTTTTGTGTTCATTAAGTAGGACATCCATTATGACTGTCCGTAAATCAGTGTTTGGGCAGCTGTGAGCGAGGTCATACACTCCACACACTTCAATAACAAGGTGAGGACAGATCCCTTCCTCCTCTTTCTCTGTTTTCCTGTGTCACATGTGGCTGAAGGTCTGCCCTGATAAGAGCCTGAACAAAGCCTTTGCAGATGGAGAACAGTTAATTGACATACAGCTCCACCGAAATAAACAGGCATGTGTCTTCATTAACAGCTCATTGATTGACACAATAAAGAGTGTGGAAATACAGAGGGAAAAGAAGAGAGATTTCATTATGTTCTTGGTGCTACAGGGTTATTTTATCCAGCTGTTAGGTCGACATACGGACGAAAGTAAATATATAGACTTCGATAAAAATTTGGCTGTCAAAATTATTCTACATTTGATCATCCGGTAAGACCAGTGAATGATTAAAAAATGTTGACTTCAATCGCTCACTCTCTGAATCATCTTCATTAAAATGCAGCACTGCTCTTATAATAGGTAACAAGCAAGGGTCACAAGATGGTAAGCACTGTGCACTTAGTGGATCTTTGCTCTGAGCCCAGCTTTCATGGTATGGCGTCTCAACCTGCATTGTTATTATAATACCACTGCCAATTTCAGTATGGAGTTAAAACAGGTTCAACGTATTTTCAGTCCCTGATTCGAGTAAGATAACATTGTATAAACTAGTTTACAAATCAGAGTGTTAAGTGACCTTTCAGAGACAGTGCTGTATTACTGTAATATCTTTAAAGTGCTTCCTTGGAAATCAGCGTGAAAGGACGTGTTTGGATGACTGCATTGTTTGTTGAAACATTAAAGTGAGCTTCACTTTACAGCAGAGCAATCAGTCTTTCACCACAAAAACTGGCAATTACCATTTGTCAAAACTTAATTTCCTTTCCATTTTACGGTCAATGTACAACTATTCAAATACTTAGGAGAACACAACCACGTTTATCCCTGGAAAAACTATTCACTAACACACTTAAATGTTATGTTGCATGAGAGGCAAAATATAAACACTAATTATCTGCACTTTCCCCTGTTTTGCAGCTGGGTAATGTAAGAATGCTACAACGGCAATATTGTCTTTGCTATGGGAGCTATGGGAGCTATGGGAGGCATAATGCAGGCCTTAAAAGACCACAGCCGGACACTATTGTGACACATGGAACTGCACGGAAGTGGAAACTATAAATCTTTACCCATTTTCTGCTGTCCTTTGGGGCTGCTGTTTGTGGAAACAGCAAATGATGGTAAACCAATTCAATTCCATCACACTAATGACTACAGAGAAATATCTATGACTGGGTGAACTGTCCATACTTCCAACATACAAATGGACTCACGCTGTCTGAAACCTCTCTGAGTGTGGTTTGCTGCTCAGAGTCAGTGAGGCCTGTCAACCTCGGAGGAGGTAATCCCATTAGACGTGCACACACATACTAAGCTTGACGGCCAGCAGGAGGAGGAAAGACGCTTTTGTTTACTTGCATGTTTCATTTCTAATCATTTGGTCCTTTTCATAACTAAATTTCAATGTAAAGAAGATGAAGATGCTTCTCAGGCAGGGATAGTCTGCTACATTATCTAATGAGATTTCACCGGCTGATGTCTGATCAGTGTGACTTTAATTAACACAGATCAGCCTTAAATCTGCCTCAGTCTGGAAAATACCTGCCAGTCTGACTTCACTTCCCCCTTACACCCACAAGTTTTAAGGGACATGGATTTAAAGCAGAAGGCTTAATTCCCACACAGACACACAAACACCAAGCATGTCTGTTTTGATCCGTTTGCCTCCTGGCTTGTCATGGGACCACTGCTGCAAAGTGACCCACGGATCTGCTTGAATGAACTCCTCTGTGTGCAGAAAAGTTGTGTTGTATTTTTAAGCGGTGAGTTATCCTTCTGCTCCAGCAGTCACTGACATTTCACAGCCGTCACCTCCGACTGAGATGATCCTAAGTAAGTCCTTCCCAAACTCTAACCACTTTCTGCTCAATTGTGACGTCATTGCCTCGCAGCCTGAGATCTGAGGACAGCTGCCACCATGTCAACAACTACAAGGTACTTTAAAGACTGAATACAGACGTTATAAGACTCTACTTGACATAAACTGTTGGTAAAACAAAGATATGCCAAGTAACTAAAGTATATGTAACAGAGTGTCACTCACATTTCAAATTGGCTTGCTTTGATACAAGCTCTAAAACCACCACTATGGGTCTATTTTCCCTTTGACTTCATTGGCTGTCATGCTTTCTGAATGGTTATGTGACTTTCTAACGGGTAATCTTAAGTTTTAGTTTATACTTTAGAATAAATTCCACAAAAGCTTGTTTTAATTGGATTGTGAGATCAATTACTGCAGCGCGCTTCTCTGCCAAAATATAGCGACGAGCAGTGACCACAAACACTACAATTTGTCACAAGATATAAACCTCCTCGCGACCTCAAGACCCCTTAAAGGTTAATGAATGCATCTTTATTTAATTACCTCCAGTCTGTGAATCCGTCGCGCTCTGCAGCTCGATCAAAGTTTCATCCTTCGCCTTCCCCGTTATTCTCCTCATAGCGGCTCACTGTTGTTAGAAGGCTTCACCTTCTCGAGGCGGAGGGAGAGGTTGTGGGTGAGGATGGGATTAAGTCACGTCGATGAAGAGTCCACCATTGAACAATCAGCCGATAAGACACTGAAATCAATGAGTCCGGTTCAGATAGATGAATGATACCCGGATCATATTGACACTTTAGCGGATCCTTCACAGAGACTGTACCCTGCTGGGCTCCCTGGCGCTACCCGAGAAGACTCGGCACACATAAAGGGGAGGGGCATGCGTTTTTTCGTCGGCAAACTGGTGTGCTTGTGTTTTAATTACGTGTGTGAGACAGGGAGGGAGAAACGTGGAGCTAACGGAAAGGGTAGGTCGCTTTAAAAACCTATTAAGGGTGTATTTAGAGAAAGGTTAGTGATTCACGTTGACGTGGGGTCCGTCTGATTAACTGGCAACCGTCACATTCAGAGCGGCAGGTTACCTGTGTGATGTGAAACGGGGAAACACACTCACGAGGTGCGGACAGACAAGAGTTCAATATCACGAGGACATCTTGTGGACGTTTATAGTACTGCACGAAGATGTTTTTTTTGTTTTTTGTTTTTTAGATTTTTCATCATTTTTATAAAGACAAATTAGTCCTGTACACTCCAGGTTTATATTAGTTGTAAGCCATTATTAAAAAACAAGACAGCTCACTTTGGTCTTTGTTGTCCTGTACTGGGTAATTTGCCTTGCAGCACAGCACATCAAATCAGATTAAAATATGGTGCTGTCTTGCTGGTAGAAAATTGGTTGCTGGATTGCAAATCACGTGATTTCATTGCACATGCATCAGTAGAATGGACCATTCGATCTTAATTCTGCATTTGATGCACGTCATCAGCACAAAACTCTTTTTATTGACTATCTATGGCAGCCTTGATGTATTTAAAAAAGCCCCTTCATCAATAACACTTAACACTTATACCCCAAATGCATAGTTATGACTTATTGAACCGACTTCCAGTAAAATGAGAAACACATGACCGTTTAATAATGACATTTTTATTATGTACAACTGCAGAATTACAGCTTTAGTTTATCAGCTTTTATTAAAAACATATTAATATCTATATCTGCAGACACAATGGCTTATTAGTAACTTCTAACTGATAAATAAAGCATTCTAAATGATTACATTTATGATATAACATTAGCTACAGTTTATAGACCCTTTATAAATAGTCGTTTGTGGAGATGCTGTACATTTATTGTATTTTATCTCCCACTCAATCAGAGCCTTAGAGAATATGAAAGTCCAGTACGACCACACCGCAAGCTGCAACCTCAAACACAGATCAATAAACATTATCAGCTTTAAAGTCATGCCAGGGTGAGTTACACTGCGTACTGCATTGTTCATCTCGATACATCAACTCCATGTCCATTACACTGCAGCTAAACAAGTATATTTTGCTTACAACATCTCAAAAGATCCTTTTAAATCATCAATATCATCTTCAGCATAATCTCTCCCTGAACATGTGGGATAACACCGACCAGCTCAAAAACCACACTACCACTTAGCAGGGGTTAATGGGATCACTGGCCTTTCTGGTTCAGATTGCTCCCACTCAGCACATTGAATAAATATCAGATATGGACTTAATTGATGTATAATGTCTTCAACGTAAATCAGAGCTTTTGTTTTTAGCTGATACTGAAACTCTCTTTATGATTTAATGGAGCCCCTGGCCTTAAATCTCAGCCTCCCTGAATAATAAGCCAGTTGTGAAGACAAAAAAAAACATGTAAAATCCCACCTTAAATCTGAAACCTCATTGTCTGTGCTGTGAGATGAGCTCAGACCCTTTACATAAGTAAAAAAATACCAGTTCAGTAAAGTAGAAATAAACGTTAAAAGTAAAAGAAATTATTTCAATTATTTTCAGAGAAAGTTAATAAAAGAAAATGTACTCATTATATAAAAAAATGGCCCCTGAGTGATATTATGGGGACGTCACTGAGCTGCCAGACACACCCACCCCCCTCTCAGCCCCTGCTCAGCCCCTTGCCCACATTGAGCATTTTTCAAAATTGTGCAGTGGGTGGCGTTATGGTCAGACCTGGGGGTGCAGTTACACTTTAAGTGAAGTAGCAGCAATTGCAGTATTTAAATAAATGTTAGGTAGGCCTACATAAATACTTCCCACCACTTCAGATGGCACTAATCTTGAGAGTAACTAGTTAAAATAATCTTTTATGACACCTACCTTATTTTGTGTATTACGTCCTTTTGCGTCATCCACCTTCCTTCATTCTGGTCCAACACTTCTGATCCAGAATGTGAGACGTTTTAACAACATGGCGGCCAAATAAAAAGTGACTTTGGCGATACATTGACTCTCCGTCAAGCAAAAATAATCTACTTTTCCAACAATTAACGCAAGCATACACTCATGACGGCAGGTACAGCATGAGTAATGCATCTGTGTCTGTTAGCTTGCTAAGCCCTTTACCTTCAACGATGTTAGCGCGATTAACACAATTTTCACAAAGCTATCTGTTTTGGGGCATTAAATGCGCAGTAGTTGTGTTGTGCATTTTGCAAGGCCTTCTTTCTCTGATAAATGTTAAATCTCAGCATTTTAAACAAAAAATGACCCAAGCTAACTTAAGGCTACAAATGTGGAATGCAAACTAACATGCTAACAGAGACGGTTGCAGACGGTCCTTACATGCTAATTGTAGCGACTAAGGTGGTAAAAATGCCACTTAGAAGCGTAAGAGTGTAAGCTATAACTGTGACGCATAGCTATCGTCCCTAAAGAAAGTCCGAAGTCCAAATCAATTATCACCTTTTATTAAACAAAAGATGATCAAAAGTACTTTGACAAGAAGCAATAGGCTAATAACTTGAACAGAAAATACTTGACCCACTAACCCTCTTTGCTTCCCGCCACCCCGCTGAACTGATACAAAAAATATGAAGCTTGCCGAAGTGCGAATGTTTTAAGGAAAGCTCTACTCATTTTGGCATTTGTTGTTAGTTTATAACTTTATTTAATCCTGCAAGTTGGCATGATCTCATGCTGCAGTTTTTCTGTATAAAGTACTTCTAGCTGTAGATGTAAAAGCAGATAAAATTCTTATGGGTCCCATAGTACACTTGATTTCACATGTTTTGAATTATCAGTGTTTAACTGATACCACGTTGGTGTTGTTGCAGTGGAAGCAGTTGTTCAGTTGATATCATATACAGTTAGGTGCATTAGAAGGTTTTTTTTAACCTGTACTAAATATTTCGCTCGCTAGGGGGAGCTGGAGTATAACCAACCAAGCATAGCTTTGTCTTAAACGTGTGTCAGGAGCTCTTTGTTTATATATCGGAACACGTTCCACTTAACTATTAGCATCACATAAGAGCACCGCCACAAACATTTCATAATGTTTAGAACATGCTTAGGTTGGGCTAATTTGCGGTTATACGTTTTTTTAAAAGCATCATCAAGAGCACTATAGATACACAGAAACATATTATGTCAGCTGATTGTTCATTTTCATCTTGTGGGCTGATGTCATCGGCCTGCAATGCTGTGCTTATTAGTCTATGAATGCTGTGCAGTGTGTGTATCCAATATTTTGTCCATTTACTTAATGCGTGACAAATTGCCTCAGGTTGCCTTGAGTTTACAAGACATCATTTTGATGATGTCATGGTTGTAAATAACGACTAATAAACAATTTTCATACTCTTATTGTTCGAGCCATTTCAAGGATTTTTCTCTGTCTTATATCATTTAAAAATTAATATATCTCGGATTTGACTGTTGACAGAAAAACAATGTATCAACTAATTAGCGTGCAGATTTATCGATCAATAACATAACCATCACTTGCAGGCATAATTGTATTACCTGAATTAATTTATACAACATGGCCTGATTTTTTGTCTGCTGATACCTCAAAGGTTGACTCGAATATTTAGGAAGTGAGACCTGTTACATAACCCCGCATATGGGGCTGGATATTGGCCAGAATTGTTGTTTTTGTTTTGAGGTAAAGAGTCAAAGTCAACTCCTGGTCCGCTAGGGGGAGCTCGAGTACAGCTCAACACCCGCTGCTTTGTTGTAATTGAGTGTGAGAGGTCCTCCTTGTTTATTTATCATATCAGGTTCACATGTGGCGAAGCGTCAGATTTATATTAAACACATCCGCCTCACGGTTTCATTATGTCGTTTTTATTGTACTGTCCTTATAACTGAGCCTGCTTTAAAAAAGAAATACACTTATAGCTGCCTGTACAGTAAGGACAGCATGGTTTATGACTGGGGTTTTGTCATATATTTTGTGTACGTGCAACCAACGACAGAATAATCATTATATACATTATATATGCGGATATATATGTTGAGAGGTTTTACTCGAAACCCAACTTGTGATCATAATTTATGAGGATTATAATAATCATGATTATTAGCTTTTTATTACATCATAGTTCTGTTATTATGGTCATTCATATCACTTTTGTTTATTATTATTTTTAACATTAGTAGGCTTCTACTCTTTTGTTAGTAATATTTAAATTGCCTATCTGTGTTGAAGTAGTACTGGTAGTAGCTCTTTATTGACATGGAGTCGGATCTTTTGTTCCGAGAGCAGATTCAGCGAGTGTGTGTAGTGTGTGTGTGTGTGTGTATGGGAGAGAGAGAGCAAGAGAGAGAGGGAGAGGTAGAGAGAGGGGCAGGCTGTGGGATACAGCAGAGTCAGTGTGGAGGAGAGAGAGAGAGGGAGAGAGAGCGGGATGCTGACAGATTCCTGATAGATGGTTAAAATGGCGAAAGCTTGTTCGACCCCAGCGAGCCACCAAACTGTAGCACAGTAGGTCGGACCATGTAGTAGCTGAAGCTGGATATCTCTCTGTGTGTTTTCATTTTTTTTAACCCCCGTGTATTCGCCTCACGTGGTTTTCTGCAAGTGCTGGAATATTTTCTCTAAGTGTTTAAATGGCATCCACAGGGCGCCGCCGCCTTGTGCTGTGCTTTTTGGGGATCCTCCTGAACGCTTTAATCGGTAAGTGGGTTTATCTTGTTACAGGAGGAGAGGGTAGTGGTGCAGGGTGTGAGAGCTTTGTAGAGGACAGCCTGCCGGTAGTGTGCGGTTCTCCGGAGCTTGCTGCATGCTGCATGCAGCGAGCAGTGCGCTGCTGCTGCTGACCACTAACCCTGAACTTGGACCCTCTCCGGTGTCCGTTAGCGTTTCGGCTGTACATGCCAACGTGAGGACCGTGAGGACCGGTGCTGGAGCCGTGTGCACTGCGGAATACGTAAATGCAGGTTACTCAGTTAGACACTATCCGTATGAGTCCTGTGTTAAAAGTTATGTTTGTGCATTCTGCAGAAGTGTTTTTGCAGAATATCTGTGTTCTGACAACACTTCATATGCACAACATGTCCAAATGTAGATGGCTAATGAGCTGTTGGATGTGCAGGCAGCACCATAATATTACACGGTAGCCACGTGCGATGGAGGCAGCAGAGTTTCTGTTTTTTTATTTTTTTTCCTTTACTTCAGTTTCATGGGAACAGGATTAGAAAGATGTTAACCTGAAATGCTTTTATTCGGTGCTATTAATAGTCACATTTTGTTTTAATGTAGCTCGAAATTGTACAAAAAAACACGCTTCGTTTTGTCTGTTATTAGATTTGGTTTGTAGTCCTCCTTGTTGTAATGATGCAGTTATAGTAGGGCTGCAGAGCTGGAGCCCCTCTCCCCGTGTTATTGTTTATCACATGGTCTCAGTATTACAAATCAGCACTGAGGGGAGAGTTATAGGACCAAATGCTGTAACACGTTGAAACTCTGTAGTTTTAGGGCTTACGGGATTTTTAATTGCATTTCATAGTCGCCTCAATCTCTTAAAAGTGATCGAAATATTCTAAAGTCATCAATAATTTTAAACGGTGATAAACTTTTATATTCAGTTTTATTTCATATCCAGGGGCGTCTATAAGAGAGATGGTCAGTCCTTACATCACGCTGCCGTGTGGCTGGCTGAGGTGACAGTGGTTATTGCTCCGGGGATAGATTAAAAGACTGTGGTTATTGCCTGCTGGGGAGAATATTTGTACAGATTAAATGTCAAGACTGTCCCTCTCCTCCTTTTCAAATTTTCCCTTTTTTTGGCCCTTTGTCCACCATGATAGACAGTTTCTCTCTCTATGTGAGGCCCCCTTAATTCAAAGGCAGGAGAGAGTATTGAGTATTTGCAAAGCATACCACACAGGGGCCGACAAAGGCCCCCACTGGAATCATAAAGGCTCGTACACAGAGCTTCATAACATGTTCAGTCAGGGGAATGGGAACAAAAACTGGAGGAACACAGCTCAGTGATGGATGGAGATCCAATCTAGCCGTCGCGTTTAAAGAAATGAAGCTCTTTCAAGTGATTGTCTGCCTCGGAGATTAGACTCTGTTAAGATAGAGACGCTTTTTATGACATTTATATCACATTAGAATATCTACATTAGATCTCTGATCTGCTGAAGAGCTCAAACTGTGCTCAGTTAATCATTCAGAAAATCTCATCAGAGGGTAGTTTGTGGAGTTATCTTGCTCCTGTAAAGAGGACAGTAGCGATGTAAAGTCAGGACTTACAGTTGATACCTGTGTGAGGAGAAGCTGTACAGTAGGTCTGCGTTGAAGCACAGACAATTGTTGGGAAAGTTGCAGCGTGCAACAGCTGCTATCATGCAAACACATGGGCGATTTCTCAGCATGCTTGTGTTGCATTTTACTACTGTAGCCTCTATCACTGCCCTCTCTGTGTAATCATCACTGAGCTGCTGTTAATATTATAACAGGTGAGTACCAATACTTGAAAGCACATGCTCAGGAGTATAACTGTGGCCAGAAAGGAGGAGTATTGATTAATAATTCATCAAGCTCAAGCCAATAGGAGGGAAGCGTCAATGCTGCATGCAGGGTCTCTCCCTTGGAAGTATAATAAATATTGCTTTTTCCCCGCATACTCTATAAAAAATCATAACTTATAAAACCAAAGAGCTGATCTGTGCTTTCATAGTTGATTTATACCAGCGACTCTCTGGAGTTTCATCGTGCACACATCTAAATGCAAATATATGACTTTTGCTTTGCGTGCTGGAAGACACCTTTAAAGGAATACGTAATAAGTTTATCTACTCGTATTTCACCACTCATGTGGAATATATCCGTGGCATGCGTCATCTTTAAAGTAGGAATGTTGCTTCAGATTTCCAGCTTTGCTTCAGTGACATTATTGAAGGATAAATCAGCGGTTCCTGTCCAGTTATGTCCTGGTTATTAAAGAATAGGTTGATTTATAAGAATGCTTTTACAATATCATATTTAAATGGTTTATATAGTTTTCAAAGGACACTAAATCTTATCAAGTCGTTATTATTTTCACACAGTAAGCAGTTGTTTTGCTCCTGCCTCTGCCCGTAAGAAGTCTGTTTTGTCCCCTTAAACTCGCTCACTGCGCCTCCATCACTCCGCTAACCACATCTGTCCGTCAGTAGCTGCTGTGTGATCCTCTCTTTACTGTGGCAGCAGTAAACCTTTGTGCCAGCCAGCCACACTTATCTGTCAGTGGTAAGCCAGAGCATGAGCCACACTTAGCCAACACTTGTCTCTGGTCTCAGCCGGTAATCCCACATGCTAGTGTCTCTTTCCTCTTGCATGGAAATGGCATTAGGATGTGTGTCTGTGTGTGTGTCTTTGTGTGTCTCCTTATCTAACCGTGAAAATCCACGCCTGTATAGATTAATGTCTGCGAACATGTGTTTTTGTGGAAAGGCGTGCTCCTGCCACCCGTTTCTACAGCTGCACTCTCTCCTCTCTGCGCGCGCTGTGGATGCTCAGCGATCACAGATGCCCTTAAGTTAAACCTCACGAAGTGCTAACTTAAGCTGTTTCTTTTGTCCTCTTATAACCTAGATCTGTATTATGTTGTTATTTTGACTTTTTAAGGTTTTTTAACAAGGAAAGTCATTGGGAACCAGTTGTCTTGTCACAACAGCATCCTGGCAAACAGCAAAGAGAGATGTCAAAAGTTGAAAGACAGCGGCAGGCATCCAAAAATAACACTTGAACCCGCCGACCACTCTCATAAAATCACAACAAGCACTTCATGTGACAAAAAGCATTACGTAAATGACGTGACATACAAGGCAAGTCACTTTATACAACTGGAGTGCTTTACAGAGGATAGAGGCGGCTCACAATCTGCCTCAGTACAGGTGTAGATGATTAAAAATCATGTAATAAAAAAACACTTTTAACTACTATAATAATGAACAGGAAAAATGGGAAGTAGGTCATAATATAACACAAAATAAAGAGTAAAAAGCGAGAGTAAATCATGAAGCACCACATGCTTCATCGCTCTGTACTAAATGATTTTCTCGTACCTGTTTGTAACCTTGTACCCACGCAGAGGTCAGGCTCGCATTAGCCCGTCACTCCAGCAACATCCTTTATTCATTAGGAGAGCCGAAGCGCAGGAAGCGTACATTGTTCTAGCTAATGGAAGAAAGTCAGTCGTGAGGAAGTTTACAACATCAATGAAGCTGCTTAATCATTCCAAATCAATGGCACTGCACACTGATTTGTTATCATCCTGTTTGCTGCGATGCTTGATAACATTTACTAATGTCATTAGACAGTTTTGAAAAATATAAAACCCTCAATATACCTCCATGAATCTACTCATTTTAATCCTTTCATGTATTTTGCATCCTCACATTTCCCATAAAGCATGTCGCTCAGTCTTTGTTACACTAACTTTACTGAGAATAATCCATGTTTTGATCAACACGTGAAGCGTGGCTGACTTGATGTGTAGCTGCAGGCTCTCTGTATGCTTTTATTTCTCCGCTTGCTGCTTCCTGTGTGAAAACATGTGATCTCTTTTTTTTTTGGACCAGAGGAGAGGCAGCTCTGTGGGGCAGCATCAATTTGGAGAGCAGCAGCCCAGGCAGCGGGATCACCGCCTGCCAGCTAAGGGTTAAATATTTCTCCACCACCACCCCCTTGTTTTTCACAAGTGGTAGCACTGATGTCTCTCTGGTCCCATGGCCATTTACTTACCGTGCTTGTTGAGTGAAAAAAAAGAGGGGCGAGGGGTGGGGTGGTGGGTGGCACATAAAGAAAGAATACAGAGCGAAAAGAGAGGAAACAGGAAATGTTTCTTTGCATTACACTCCTTATGTGATCTTCATGCAGGAGTGTGTCAATGAATTCCTTGTCTGCACCTAAGGGGAAGTACTCCTCGGCAGGAATTTGAGGGATGAAGCAGGAGGTTCTCTGTGTTGACCCCTGTGCTCCGGCCCCCCCTCCGCTGCCCTCCCCTGGCCCCCCTCGCACCAGATTCCAGGGCCTGGGGCAGAGACTGGTAGTGCTTAGTCCATCAGCGGCTGAAACGTGATACCAAGAGAGCCCGCTAAGCTCCTCTTTTATAGCACCAAGTCAGGTCAGGCTGTTTACATCCTTTATTTATTGTCCCCCCCCTTCCTTCCCCTCAAATACAAAACATCATGTCTTTGGAAGCATCACTACAAACTAATGTGACTTATGAGGAGCGTTTAGTATTATAGTGTGAAAAAGAGGACGCAGTTATCATGCTGACAATGTTACCGCCACTTGTTAGCTGGTAAAGCACATACAAGGCCAAGCATGCGTGTGTGTATATAGTACATGAATACACATGCTCTGGCCGATTCGATCTACAGCCCATGAATTCCCTTGTGACTGTAGCCTGGAGGAAGCTCAGTCAAGGCTTTTATTTATCAGCTGTAAGGCCTGGTGCGCTGCTGACGCCACATAAAGGAGCATTCTTACGTGTTGATGTAGAAATGAGTATTTAGGCTGTAATTGTTGCATTCCTCCCTCATGACCCTGAAATGTAAAGCTGTAAATATGTATTCAAAAGGAATGAATGCATGAGACAATGCAGCTTCGACAGGAAGTCAGAAACATGCGTTTATATGTTGTATAAATGTAAACATGAACAATATAAGTGGTGTTTTACCGGCTTAATTAAATCCCACTCAGCTCCCCAACTTCTCAACAATGCTACAGCTGGAGTATTAAATGATAAAGAACAAATAAAGCGTGCCGTATTTTACTTCCTGTTTACTTTGCACCCACGCTCAACCATCAGATCCTGCAGTCTAAACTTTAATCATTAGGTGATTGTGCATTTGCTGTAAGGGCTCCCCAGCTCTTGAGCAGCCTGCCTGTTGAATTACAGAAATATGTAAAAGCGATTCACACAAACGTGGTGTCAACATGGTCAAGGTTTGATAAAGGTAAGCTTATGTATATGTAGCTGTAAGCAAGATTTATATGCACACTTATGTGTATATAGCCATTTTATTGAGTAGTGACAGTGAAGAGGGATGGCATGAAAAGAGGGAGAGATGGAGAGATCGTCCATTCATAAGCTTTAATTAAGTTACACCAGGTCAAATCTGCCGAGAAAACGACGAAATGAAAAAGCTTGTGATGGACCTTTTTAACATTCACTCTCATCTGTATGCTTTTCATTTGTGTGTGTGTGTCTTCAGGTGTGATGTGCGAAGCAGAGCTCTCCTTCACGCTGGAGCCCAGTGACATCATCGCCGTACAAGAGCAGCCCCTCATGCTCCACTGCCAGGTGGACGGCATCCCCCCTATAACCACACAGTGGAGGCACAACAGCCTGCTTATTACTCAGGACCAGCATCGCACCACCTTCATCAACGGCTCACTCCTCATCGGTCACTTCCAGAAGACCAAATCCGACGGCTCGTCCGACGAGGGCGACTACGAGTGTGTGGCCCAGAATTCCTTTGGGCTGGTGGTGAGCCGCAAGGCCCGGATTCAGGCAGCCAGTAAGTCGCTTCTTTTGTCTTGTATGTGTTTTTGCTTCATGGGGGCATCAAATGTTTATTGTACGTTTTTAAAGTGCGATCACATACATTCACTTAACTTAAGGTATTGCGTCGTTAAAGAGAGTTGCAGTAGGTAAGAAGATCATTCCACACTTATATGTATATATATGAACATATATGCACCCAGTTAGCTTAGCTTAAGAAGAGCTAGCCTGGCTCTGTCCAAATTTAACATACCTGCCTGTAGTCTCGACTAGTTATCTGGCTACCTCATAGTGACAACCATCCCAGGACGTCACTTTGCTGAGCCCAGCACATAACTCTAATCTAATTATTACACGCCAGTTTTTGTTTGTTATTTAGCTTTGAAGATGTTGGTAGACAGATGTTGTTGCCATCAGGTTTAGCCAAGCAGTTTGCAGTCTTTATAATAAGGTAAGCTACCTGCCTACTGGCTGTAATTTCATGTTAACCCTACTCACACGAGAGAGGCATTGATCCTCTCATCTAACTCTATATGTTAATATGTAAACTTGGTTTTAATGGCATTCAATTTTCTGAATCTCTGTGTGTAAGTCATAAGATTAATTAGACTTAGCGTCAGAATAAGGGACAATAATTGGACAATGCAGAAGCTTGTGATCAGTGTTCGCTACAAATGAAAAACATTGTAATTGAAATATCGCCCTCAATAATCACATTTCAGTCTGGTCCCAGTCATGGGGGTATTACTGCTCTGTAAATGTACTTAATATCCCCGGCTGTGGAGTCATTTAAATATTTTAATATCATTCTCTCTGTGTAATGAACTTTCTGATGCTCATCTACAGAGCTGCTTAGAAATGCAAGCCTTTGAGTTTAGCATTAACAAGCGCTCACGCTGAGAGTCTCCAAGCTGCTTTGTGAGAGTGCAATAAGCTCGAAGCGACCCAGCAGCCCACTCACTGGAGAGGCATCAAGATAGATTTTCTGTGGCCTGACCACCAGGTCCAGGCTATTTGAAGTCCAGTTCAACATTTAGTTCTCAGCATTGTTGCCATGGTTAATTTACGACGTTTTTTATCACATCGCAGCGAGACAAAGTGACTCTGTTCTCCTCTCACACACACACACACACAAAGTGCACGTCTGTGCTTATTTTAAATCAAAGTCATGGAGGATGAGCACATTCCTCTGTGGACACGCTGAGATGTTGCAGCAGCAGCTTTGGTGATACTGTACGGCTCCTCAGTGTGCTGAGTTAAGACTCTCTGAATGCTCAGTTATATATATTCTGTAACACAGCGATGGACAAAGGCTCGCAGAAGCCTGTTGATTCCCGGGCTGTGTGTAGACAGCACACTGCTGAGCTGTTGAGGCCAATACAGCTTTTCCACTCAGTGGGACAGGGAGGTTAGCATGGACGTCTCACTGACCGAAGGGAAAAGTCACTTCGGCTCAGTGGCTGGCGCTGTCGAACACATTCAACCTTTTAAGGCCTCCCTAAAGGGTCTTTCTTCTAAAAGGTCAGGCTGTAGCTGCTGCTTTAGCACCTTTTATTCTGCATCAGGGAAATATCATCAAATTTTGTCCTCCTATTTTCACAGAATTACTTTGACATAGTGGTAAAAAGGATGAGGAAAATGAAAATCAGTAGATGTATACCCCGTAGACATGGTGCAGAAAAAACAATTGATATATCCTGATTATTGGTCCTGCAGCAATGTACACTGTATTATTTATAGATTCAATATCTGCTCGCACTCATGTTACTCACTTGTTACTCACATTCTCTTACTTAAATTTCTTCAATTTTTGAATAAGAATGAAAATCATGCTGTTAGATAGACGAGCATGTGCTTTGAAGTGCAGTTCTAACTTGTTACGACACGGCTGTGTTAAATACTTGATTCTGATTGGTTGATTACAGCATTCCGAAGTCTGCTATTTTCGATAACAGCACTGTATATTATCCCTTACGTCTAAACGCGGGAATGTGTTCAAATTTTGCAAACAGATATTTTAGCTGGAACACACTAGCCTCAAAGTTAGTAATGTATTTCTCCAGTGCTTTAAGGAAAGCACTGCATATTTCATGGATAATTTTGCAGTGCAGTGAGAGTATTTTGAAGAGTGTGCTGAATTTTAAATATGACTTTGTTAAGTGCACCATTAAAAGTTGAAACTGTGAAGTGCAGAGTTGTGATCAGTCAGTCAGCTACCCAGTCGTCTCCTCTCCTAGCCAACCACAAACCATGCAGCATCGTCCTGCTCTAAGCTAATCCAAAAGTGATGGAAATATGTTGTAATGGTTGCAATCAACGGTGATTTTTAAGGTGCAATGTAAAATAGAATTGCTCCTCATGAAAGTTAATCCTTTTTTAAATTCATGGGTTCATTACTGTATCAGGATGAGGAGTGAAGAATTATGCAAGTGTGGCGCAATCCTCCGTCTCTCATCTGTTCCTGAAAAACTGGAAGATGACTGACATGAATACAGATGAAATCTCTGTCAATGAACCTGACCTGAGCACACCTCGGGTTCACACTCATTCACGGTGCAAATCTCCTGTTTCTCCCGCACTTTACTCTCCTGCAGACCTTCTCCAGCTTCTCCTCTTGACTTGTATTGATTAAGAAGGAAATGACGGATTACTGAAAGTCACATTCTGACCTCTGACCCCTGACCTTCTGGGTGGCGTCGAGCGGCCTTTCGGGGAGGTGTTGAATGAGCACAGGCTCGGCTATAATGATGCTCTGTCCCACCTTAATGGAGTCTCTCTTCTATCAAGGCAGCCAGAAGCCATCACTGGCAATAATCCTCCCGAGACCCTTCAAAGGGACTCGTTAGATAAGAACTTCTCGCTGTAAATGTCCCCATGTTACCCATCGTCGCTCGCTAAAGCCTTCTGTTGTTTGAGATTTCTCATGGAAAAACTAATGTTGATATTTCGCTGTAGATTTTACCTTCTTTTGAGCTTTTATTATAAGGCAGTGTGTGAAAAATGCGTCCTTAAGAAGTCAGGTAAATGAGCCTTTATGGCACTATTTGTTTCCATAGCTGGCTCCCAGTCTAATCTAGAGATCTTGTTGTGTCACATAAAGCAAAACACACAATTCCCACCATTCCTAAGTAGCTTTCTAACCTGTATTGATGTTGTTAAGCTGTCTTGAGAAGGCTTTATACATGTTTTTTTGCATTGTATGTTCATAAATATTTGTAATCAACCTTCAGGGCCCAGCATCTTAGCCTTAAGGTTGCTAAAGGGGCCTGTGCAGTACAAAATAGCCCCCCTGTTGACTGAGCCTCAATTCATCAAACTAATATGTCTTTATAAGGTCTTAAAGGATCTTACTCTTCAAAGTAAAGTATATTTCAAAGGTGTTTGGACAGCCCCGTCTCCATTTCCTCCCCTCCAGGCCCTCTCCTGGAGTTCAGCACTGGGTATAAACTATTCAAGATCAAGTGTTCTCAACTTGTTTATGAAGAGAAATGGCCCAAAACAAGTAAATGATCTCCCCACACAGCTCAGTGACTCGTGTTTGTTTCTCTTCCTGTTCCAAGTGTTTGTTAATGTTGTTGCTTTCTTTGTGTTTTGAGGTAATTTGCTGTGTTATAGTCCCCCTTACAACAGAGCTCTGACTTGTACCACTGTGTTGCAATGGGTGGTGTGATTACTGAAGCCTCTTTATAGCCCTCCCAGTGGATAAAGCCTCCATCCTACCCTCCACTCTAACTCCCTCCGTATATTTCACTTTTTATTTGCTTGACAACCATTTGTGTGAGCTCACTGTCGGGGGCTGGTGTTGGACGGACTCCCTGTTGACCCTTTAAATCGGTGGTTGGTCCAGGAAGCTCTTTTTTTTCTCCCTCCTAAATGTTATCTCTTTGATGGTCGGTTTCTCTCTCTCTCTCCGTCTCTTTCTCTCTTTCCTCCGTTTCTCTCGGACCTCCTCATTAGCTTACGCTCAGGAAGCTTTTCATCATTCGGATGAATGACAAGCCTGGTACAGTGGACCCGGCCGGGGCTCCTGCCCCTCCCCCACAGCACACCCGCGTCACCAGGCAACGCACCACAAAGGCCCCCCTGTTACAAAATAGCTTTTAGGATCAATTGAAATGACTTGCTTTTGTCTGTTTGTCTGGAATTAATTGGAAAGAGTTGAAGCTTTGTTAGGAAATAATTTATTTTTTTCCCCCAATCCCATTCATATGGGGAGACAGCAATTGACCTCAGGGAGCCTTCAGAAAAGATTTGCAAACACAATATGAAGTGTGCTGAGAAAAGGCAAAGTCAGTCAAACATGAGGGGGAAAACACAAATAGTGAAAAGACAATAAATGCAAGTATCATTGTGCGTTGTAAGTGTTATTTATTTATGGCTTACTTACAGTTTGAGAGTGCGTAGCTGCAGGATGATAATTTCCACCTTGTTTAATTCAGAGATCGTCACGGTGAATTGTGCTGCCGTTATAATGGCCGCCTTCTGAATGAGACTTTAATGAAAAAGAGGAACCCAGGGGGCTGTAAAGGATGAAATAGGAGAAGACAGAGGATGCCTGTAAAAGTGTCTCACTTTATACCCACCCTCATTTGTGTGAATTTAACTCCAGTCAGGGGTGTAAATGTAAAAAAAAAAGTGTGGTGTGACCGGGCAGTGTCTTACACAAAGTGCATATATCTGCAGATGAGAAGTTGCACCTCGCTAAATTTAAATAGCTGTTTGGACAACTTTCCACAAGCAGCTACTTAGACTCAGTAAGCGGTTAGGGAGAGTGATTTATGGCAGGCTCATGTTTAGCTTACGTGAGATTGTGCGTACATGTGCACGCGCGTGTGTTTGGAGGGTCGACGTCGGCTCTCCATCACCCTCCGACCTCCCTGTCCCCACCCCTTTCATGGCCTCCTGCCTGGGTGAATGCTGAAGCGCTATCCTTACATCTCCTCGTAGCTCCCTTTGTCTGCCAGCCAAACCCCGCCCTCGATCTGTCCCCCTCCCACTCTCGCTCCTCTCTGCTCATTTGCCACGAAAGCAAGTCATCTCCCTGTCATATAGATTAGCCAAGTAAATGTCATATAGGCTTGTTTTGACACTTGAACATGAAGCCTCTTAGTGTTTTCCTTTAATCCTTGCAAAATCACGATTAGGTCATGCAAAAAAAATCTACTGCGTGTTTGACATTGGAGCATTAGTGGCTTCATCTATCATGATTTTTGAGGGAATGTCAAATGTTATTGCCATTTTGTGCCCCAAAGTAGAAATAGAATAATCCTCTCTGTATTCCTCTCACTGATATCTCTCCTCATTGATATTCCTGTCTTGGAAAGATCACATAGTAGTATTGCATACGGACATGGCCTATTACTGCACTGTTCCTTCCTTTGGGCAGGTATGTGGGCTGATGTTAAACCACAGTGTTCCCTCCTGCTGTGCGGTCAGCGCCCCTCCATCTGTCCGCCAGTGTGTCAGAAGGATTAAAGAAGAAAGGGCTTTTTTTTCCTGTACTGATGAGGAGGCTGAGGAGATAAGAGCTCTGACCTCCGCGTGTAATTACACCAGTTTATCACTGTACACCTGCAGACTAAATACTCACATCTTATTGCATGATTCTGCATGCTCAATCAAGGTTGAAATAGAATTGCCGCCATTAATAAGAGCTTTTATTGCTTGTTTTTACAATCGCGATCAGCTTTCCAGAATGAGTCCAAAGCAGGTCCTTTCCCTCTGCACGCTGCAGGGCTGTACACAAGCACAGGCGAGGGTAAACAACTGCACGACTCATTGTCTTTCTCTCGCTCTCTCCTTCCTGTGCCCGTGAAGATCACGTTTGTCCTCCATAGGATGTTTTTTGTGTGTGTTTTTTGTCAGGGTGCTGAATAAACAACAACACTGAATGTCCCCAAAGGCAGCTCCGGATATTTGCATTGACAAATGCTAAAGCTTGTCCATCTCTCCTGTGGGGAAGGGGCAGCGCCAATAGCTATTATTTCTGAAGATGACACGTCACTGACCTTGAAGCTGTGGAGAATCACCTAAGGGAACCAACACTGCCCATGGTGTGCTTTATTGTCTTAGTTTACTGTATGTCTCAATATGGCGGGGAACAATGGGATGCACTTTGATGTTAGATTGCCAGTGTTCCAATGTTCATTAATCATATAGGTTTTTTTAATTTAATCTCCTCTGTCTCCAAATTTCAGGCATGAACAGCCTAAACGAGAAAATCAAGAGCACAATGGTTGTCGCGGTGCTTACATTTTGAGCTATGGTGGGACTTGAGCCATGCACACATATGCTTTAAGCGCCATAATAATCATCTGTTAGAGGGGGGCTGCTTCACAATATGAGGCATGAGCTGCTGTGTGCAGCAGAACGGCCACCCTTATGCTCTAAAAATATCTGCCTGTGTAAATAACATCACATGGCAAATCAATCCCCTAAACAGGGCAAGGAATACTGAGGAGTTGTGAAACAGCTCGGTGATGGAAATATTGAACTGCACAAACAAGCATTTTGCTTATTCCTTCAGGCGCAATGTCTTCGTGTCTGACATGGCTTTAATCCTATTTCTGTCTTTCCTGGAGTGATATGATAACAAATGGAGCCGTGTTACATGTTGTTTATATAATGCTTTAAAAAACAGAGGTGCTTTTAATGCAACATGAAAACAGGCATACAATACACACATTTGCATTATTTATGTACCCAATGGATATACACATACGCAGAAAAAAAACAACATACAAGAGCATATATGATAAGATGATGGTCTAAATTGAAGTGTAATGTATGTATGTACATACAATGTACGTGGGTTAAACCACTTACATACATTTTTAATACATGATCCACAGAAGAGAAAGTTGAGAAGGAAGAAGAAGAGGAGCAAACTAATAAGTAACTGTATATGTACTCAAGGAAATAAAATCACTTTCTGGCAAACTATTCCGAGGTCTTAGTGCTAAAGCTAAGAAAAGAATGAGTAAACAAATTGTCACAAGCTGTTTTCAGATAGGACTGATACAGTTTACTGACCTTGACATGTATTTGAGTATCATCTTCATAGCTTTAATAATGTGTAGTTGTATTTATAGAGGATATAGCAAGGGGCCCAGAATTAAACCCTGAGGGATCCCACATGGAATAACAGTTGGTGCTGATATGTAAAGTTGTGGTCTGTGCTGGGTTCTGATTGAAACTACACAAAAAGGTATTTCAATTAAAATGAAAACAATAGATTAAAAAGTAATCTCCAACAATGACTGACTGAATTTGTATCTCTATAACAATCCATTTCTACTCTAAGGGGGGAAAAGGTGGAGGAAAAAAGGTGATGATAATATGTTTTTTCAATCATTGTTTTTGACTTGTAGTCGTTTAAAAAAAAAAAATTTTTAGTAAAATTTTCAAATGTATTTTCCATCCTTTGAATTTTTCCTTTTTCATGATAAGCAGACATTTATTTCTTATCCAGTAGAATTTAAAATGCATGTGCAAACTTTGACCTTGTCATCACAGGATGCTGCCTCCTGCCACTGTGCCAACTCTTCCAGCAGCTGTTGCAATCAGCTGTTCACACTCTAATGATCAGGATACTGCCCGTTCTGACCAGATATTATGTCATTATAATATATTACATTGAAGAAAATTAGTGAAATAATCTATCAATAGGCAGATTGAAACGATGCTAAGTGCATTTTTTAACCGTTTGCAACATTTAAAGTGAATTAAAAAAAAACATGAAGCTTTCACCTGTTTACTACAAAAGGATGAGTTTAGGTTCCAAGTTCAAGTTCAAGTTGGAGCGGAAACCTTTGAAGTTTGTGGCGCATGTGTGTGTTTGTCTGTGCGTCTGTCAATGGATGTGTCCGTTGGGCAAAATAATGAAGTCTGCGTTGGTCTCCGGATGTCTCCGGACCACCCTTGCTATTCTCAAACAAACAAATGAAAAGGGGGCCTAAAATTCCTTCTGCCTACTTTTAAGGCTCTCGGGAGGAATTCCTCAGTAATAGAGGTGAGAGGTGAAAGGAAAGAGATCAGAGGGCAGCCCAAAGGTTGGACGGGGCGGACCAGTCTCCAAATGGTGGAGTCTGGCTTTACAATCTCTACACAGCGTCCTGCTCCGATTTGTTTTGACTTTAACTAACCTAGTTTGGTCTCCTCCACAAGGTTTTTGAGTCTAAGTCCTCTAGAGTAAAAATGCTTTTAGGTTTTAGGTTAAGGCTGGTCAACAGGGAAGCGAATTTGACAATAGAAGGTCCTCCTAAAGCTGGTAGCATAGGGATATGTGGGTGTGCATCGAGTGTATATGTTGGTGTTCCTGTGATTCCAGCCTTCACTAGGGGCTTGGCTAGCTCTCGCTGCTGCCCCGTCGCCGCGCTTCACTACACTTAACAGAGCCTTTATGGCCAGATTGTGCAGTTAAAATCCTTTACAGGGTCTGCACCATCCACCAATAAAAACACCAAAACTCCCTCTTCCTGTCTTCTCCTCTGGCAGACACTTTGCATGTGTGAAGATGTGTAATAAAGACAAAGACAGACAGGAGGAGGAGCCACTGGTGGATATCAGTTAGTGTTGTTAGTGGTGGAGATTAAACATAATAGAGTTATCTTATAATGTTAGTGCACCCTCAGTTGTTCACAGACACACTTACACACACATATATACACACACACACACGGGGCCCCTCAGTCCAGTTTTCCACTTTGTTTAAGCAGGGATCAGGAAATCTCTCTGTGGTGGCCAATAAGCAGAAGAGTCGGAGACAAAGGCCAGTCAGTGATGGGCAGGCAGCAGCTCTCCTCTGGGCCTCAGCCACCTCTCCCATCTCTATCCTGTGTGTTTGTGTGTGTTGGGGCACCTCTCGGAGCGGAGCAGCACCTATTGTTGGTTGTGAAATGCAGGCCAGTGGAGTGGCTGGGAACAGGCAGAGGCTGTGGAGATGTGCAGCCTCTGGTGGCTCCGCTTTGTGACGGTGGCCTGAGCGTTTGTTCTCCTGACCGACTCGGCTAGCTGCGGCTGAGGCCCCCTTTTGTCACCGCTGACTCCGGGTTGGGTGTGTTTCCCCTTGTGCATTCCCTCCCCCTTCTTCTCCCTCTGTTTCAGCATTGACTCAGAAATAGAGGGGTCAGAGGTCATGGGGGGCTGGACGATGTAGAGGGGGGTTTATCTGGGAAACGGTGACCTTTTTGTGTGCACTAGGGCAGAATACCCCTCCCCTTTTTAAAAATTCCCCTCCTATTACGTTCCCCCTCCTCCAGCGCTCGGCCTACTGCTCATTCCCCAGTGGGGGCCCATCCCCCTGTCTGATGGCCCCGGGCCGTGGCAGTGACCTTGGCTTTGGCAGTGAATTAAGGTGGCCCAAACCTGCCACAGCATCACAGCTCTAACCCTGCCCTTAATAAACAAGCAACTCAGCAGCCTGGGAGAACAAGAGCTAAATAAGCACATTTTCAGTCACTCAGAAAGGACATTTATTTGTCTCCGTCATGTGTTTTCTGTTTTGCCATGAAGGTGTAACACTCTGTGAATAAAGGTCAGCTCTATGCCGCTATGTTCTTTACCTCTATTCCTGCTGTTATTTTCAGACATTTTCCAAACAAAACATGACTAGATGATTTAGTGTCTTCACATAGGTAGATGATAAGGTTGTGCATTAAAGCTATTATTGTGCACAGTGTCTGCACTGAACATCTCTGCACTCCTGTCCTCGGATTGGAGTGTCCAGCTTTGCACACCTCATGTTAGTTTGCATGCATTGTAATCCGCTGCACAATCAAATACTAAAAAAGGAATTTAATGTTAAGACATAAACTCATTTCAGCCAGTGCCAGAAATTAAAAGTGATCTTTACTCTCCTCTTGTATGTAGTTGTCGCAGAGAGACGGAGCTGCTGAAGTGTGTGGGGTTAAAAGCCTGCCAGGCTCCAGTATTTGGAGTCGGTCACCAGGGATAAAATGAATTCCACAGGAACCAATTAGAAGAGGTAGCTGCTGGCATAGGATGAAAGATTTCTGGGATCACCAATTTCCTCCTGACAACCTGTTTGTAAAGTCTGTAGTTTTGTTAGCATGGATTACTTTTGGGAATCTGATGATTTATATAATGTGCAGTTCAAATTCAAGCGGTTTCTCAGCAGCATACAGCGGACACAAAGCAGAGCTGGACAATGTTAAGACAACAATCAGACATTGTTCAGCAAACATAGATAATGAAGAAAAGTTGTTGTTAAGTGAATCAACTATTATGATATAAACAATGTTATAGTACTAATTTTTAGCTTTGTTGTTTAATCAGAACAGGACATTTAAAGAGGTTTTATTTCACTGTTTCTTAGCAAATCTTCTGATCCATCAAGAAGAATAACAGCAGCATGAAATACCTTCTGCATTGATTCAGTGCTATAATACATGATAAAACATTCAGTTATACCTCTAATCACTTTATTTGCAAACATATGCCAAGAGTTATCTTTGATAATAGAGTTAATTTAATCATGATGGAGACAGGAGGTGACTTGGCAGCATTAATTTGAGTGATTAAAGCTGCAGAGCAAGTAGGCCACAGCCAAATAAGCTGCCATCAGTGCAGCAGGCAGGGGGAGATGAAAGTGGAGAGAGGTGGGGAGTAAAATAGATGAAGCATGTGTCGGTTGTCTCAAATGATCTCCGGGCCCCTCCGGCTCTGGAGACTGGACCTTGAACCAGGAAGGAACATTCCATTCCGATGCTGTGCCGTGACCTCCTGACCCCGCCAGCTTTGTTTCAAGGGCAGCTTTCGACAGGCAGCAGGATGCAAAGCAACAGTGGCGGGCTCGCTTAGCTTGAAGAAGCACGCCTCTGCCATCAGAGCATGTTGGAAAAACTGCTCCCCTGACCCCACACTCATAATTTCTCTCTGTAACATGCACATTACCTACACTTAACATCAAATAAATGCACTGACGTGGACATGTGCGTACTCTGGCACAGGCTTATGGTCAGTGACTGTACATATCTAGACATGCTGCTAGTGAAAAACAGCACACACATGTTCCTGAGGCCCCTTTTTCCTACCTGAAAGCACAATTGAAACATTTAATTTAATTCCCACCTCAAGTGAAGCACTAGCAATTTTAAGATCCGTCATAAGAGATACTTCAAGTAGCCTCCTTTCAGTAGCTGCTCAGGGGATGACATGTTTTTTATTTTATAACCTTATAAAGAGTTTGTATTATCGGTCCGACTGCAGCCTTGAATCATATTTATGAATGTAACGCTGTTTTTTCCCTCATAGAAGTGGTTTCATGTCATGTGTTAGTGAGTTGTAAGGCAGACCATTTCATTGCCTCAGCGTGAAAAGATGAAACACGATGCGAGTAGTGTAATGGCCCCTTCCATTTGCCAGCATAGGCATTATTTGTGAGTGGGAAGACAGTTTTAGAGGGTTAGCTGGCTGATGGCAGGTTGGAAGAGCTGGTGATATGTGCTTATGTCTGACAGCTTATAGTAGTGCTCCTCCCATCCGCTGCAGGGAATATACAAGACAAGAGCATGACAGTGAGAAAGCCACCACTACAGGCTGTTACCCCATTGTGTTTTAGGGACATAATATTACATCATACCTAAAGTGGGGCAGAGGGAATGCTTAGGAGCATCCGGTGTTTACTTTCGGTAAGGGAAACACTTACTGAATGCAACATATCACAATGTTTTTATGGTAACATATAGTCGTTGCCAGTCGATGTAAAAAATGAGAATTGGAGGAATAGAGCTGAAAAGATTAATCAAATAATCATCAAACAGAAAACGATGTGAAACTATTTGTTAGTAAGTTAAGTTTAGTTATTTTTCAAGCAGAGATGTCAAACATTTTGTAGATCAAATATGAGGATTTCTAGAAAAAATAAGGTCTATATATGTTATATATGTTACTTTGCATGACATTTGATATAAAAAACATTATTTATGTAAGGGATAAAGTACAGTGAGCAGATTGTTATCACAGAATGGAACCCTGACAGGGTGAGCAGGATAACAATTCTTTCACGATAACAACCTACTCACGAAACATTATCCCGCTCATTACACAGCCATATGTGTAAAAATAAATGATTTGACATAATATATTGATTTGGAAATTATTTTATTAATTTAAAAAATGATTATATTTCAGTTTTAAAATAGTCTGTTACACTTTCAGTGAGAGCTGCGTCCATAACAATGATTAACGCTAGCCTTCTTTAAATGAGCTAACCTAGCTGTTGTCACTCACATTAAAATAAGCTAACCTAGCTGTTATTACTCACAAATAAAATGAGCTAAGCTAGCGTTTTTTACTCATATAAATATTAGTTAAGCTAGCTGTTTTTACTCACATTGAATGGAAACATTTCCGCAGACATTTCATTCACCGTCTTTAAACACCGCCGTATCCCACACTGTGTTTCGTTTAATGTTTACTTCATGTGCCGTCTTCAGTTTTGTAGATCTCTCTGTCATAGCCTACTGTTATTGTATCGCTTAACCCCTCTTGCTTTCTCTCCGCTGTTTTGTCAGACCAACATCAAATTTACCGGACTTCTTTCGGCGGATTAATATGATTACAGTTACAGGATTGTGTGATTAGAGCCGCGCCCCTTGCAACGGTCTGTTCTTCATAACAATGGTCTGTTATCGAGAAATAACAGACCTCGGAATGCTGTGATTAACCAATCAGAATCAAGTATTTAACTCAGCCGTTATTATAAAAGAATAACGGTAATTGAAAATGCATATTTGTTTTTTAAAGCTCTAATGAGATCTATTCAAACTATCACACTCAACAAATAAACACCCATAAATGAATACTTTGAGCTGCTTGGAATCAGGAATTAGTTTGTTTATAATCCTAATTAATTGACAGGAATTTGATTTACAGTAAAGAATCACAACACAAAGCCTATATTTTACTCCATCGTTCATAAACTCTAGCCTTGGGATTTTTTTGCATGGAATAAAAAAATCAATTTATGTAAATCCAGAGCTGCTCTTTGTTTACTGAAATCCAGAAAATGGTATTTCATTTTCTGATGGCAGAGATATGCCATCGTAACAAGTACAGTATCTGCACAGTCTTTTGTTTGCACTCACACTATAGGTAGAGGCAGAGACAAAGGCCTTTCATTTCTCACCCGCTGTCTTGTAACACTAAATGCTTATGACAGGGCCTGCACTTGCCTTTCCTCATCCTCCTTCCCCGCTCCTCTTCCTCAGTGGTTATTTCTCCTCGTGAATTGGTGTGAACCAGACTCCATCATGCGGTGGGCGTGGCGGAGGAGTCGCACATGTGCGCACAAAAAGAGCTTGGGGTTACTGATTGCATATTAGCATAAATTCATCAGGATTAGCCGGTTTGGACGCGAGTGTGGGGGGATCCGGTCCCTTGGATCAGCGAGGGGCAGGAATATCCCTGGTGACCGCAGTCAGCTGGCAGCCTGAATGGAGGGAAAGAGGGAGGGAAAAGGAAAGAATAGGAGGCAGACTTTTTAAATTTCCAGCTGGCTCAACAAGAGGATGTGTTGGTGACAATATGGTGACGTCACAAAAGGAGATGATTCTCCATACATTAGCTGCTGCTGCTGCGCTCTTTGTCATTATCTTAAACGCTCCATGCTCTTAAAGCGCTGCTGTCAATGAAGCTGCTGGAGTTTCACCGTATATATTCCACTACCTCTCTTTTTAGTTTTATGTAATGCATTTATTTTTGTGTATTCAGTTCTCTCTCTGTATACATGAATGTGTTGTCTTCCTGAAGGCGTGCAGGGGTTGGCAGCGTGTGCCCCCTCCTATCTTGTTGGTCATGATTGATGTTGCAGCATCTCCCCTCCCAGTAATTTAGATCATATTTACAGAATAGAGCATCTGTGCTTTTGATACTTCCTGTCTGGAGCCTCCATTTAGCCCAGTGTGAGCAGAGGCCCAGACGTCACCTCAACAAGAAGGAGATGATTAACCTAACTGAACACTTTACTCGTGAAGCACTTATATATTTCTCATTCCTTCCTCATCCGTCCACTCCCTCTGTCACTATTTCTAGCTCCTCCTTCGCTATGTTTTAGTGTCATCGCCCCCCGCGAACGCATCTCTGTTTGCCACACACGTGATGGCACCGTGTTGCCCGGGATTGTGATTAATGGCCGCAATTCAGCCTGAAAAATTCCCTTGAGTGGGTGCCAGTTGGCTTACGCAGAGAAGAAACTCATTACTGCTGTCAGTTGAGCTGACGGAGCAGGGAGGGGTGTGAGTGATTGTGCGTGTGTCTGCGTGTGTGCGTGGATGAGACACGGAGACAGAGAGAAAACTCATTTTTGCGCATGTCAGTGCGCGCATGCATGTCCGTCCACCTTTGCTGCGAATGAGCCATCATGCATGAATAAGTGTGTCCTGGTGTTAAGCTGAGTGTAAAAGTGACGGCGTGTCCCAGGGCTGGTAACCAAGTAACGTGGATCATTCCTCACAAATGAATGAGCGCCCTGCACAAACAAACACTCCAACTTCTTAATGGATAACCTGCGTGCCCCCTGCTGCTTTATGACTACAACCACCCTCCTCTACAGTGTGTCACATATGTTTGCAACATAAGGATTTCTATTATTCGTCTATTTTTTACACATCCGCAGATAAACCCTCTCTTATCTTATGTAAATACAGCAGGTGGTGGGGATATTACTCCTACTTATTACTGCTGCCATGTTAAAGCTAATTCTTGGTCAATGAATGGAAAGGTTTTAAACACAATAACTGCCCGTCTACTCTTATTGAAGGGCAAATTGAAAGGCAGGGAGAAGCAGAGCATGAGAGCAGAGAACAGGCAGAAGAGAAAGTGAGGGCAGGCCTGCTGGATATGGATAAGAGAAGAAGAGGAGTGTGCCATTCACTGAGAGATTACTATCTACATTCACTGACACGACAAACGGGCGCTCAAAAAATGAAGATTAGAAGAGATACTGTACGTGCATTGGATGTATGTTAAGTAGCTCCATATGTCTCTCAGGTGTTGCTTTACAGACTGGGCAACCAGGGCAGGGAAATAAATGTAATTATTGTAATAAATTTCTTTTTTCTTTTTTTTTATTGCCAAATATTTGGATTAGGATTTCCTACTTCAAACTGGGCCCCTCCTCCTGGGCTCTTCGTCACCAGAAGCTCACTCTCACTCTCTCGTGCGCTAACGCCGACAGCATCACGGTTACCGTTGCGCTAGCATGCTAACCGCCGGTTATGTTTGCGCTAGTTAGCTTGTCCTACCTGGTTTGAGGCACCCACCTGTCCAACAGAAAGAAGGCCAACTCTACATCGCTCTGTCGCCATGTTAGCCGCTCTGAAAGGGGCCCATTTGCTAATTTGAACCACTCCCACACTCACCTATACGCTGTGATTGGCTCAGGGAACCACAACAGCGCCCCTCCTGAAAACGTCCCGTGCAAAGCAAAACAACAGAATAGATGCAGAGGGGAGGGTCTCACAAGGGTCTGCACACACACTCCCCAAACACATGTATAGAGGCCCATAAGTGATGATTTATATTATATTATATTTGTAAAAGTCTATATTTCATTTTCGTAGGAAAATCCTACTTTTTAAACTTTTGGACCAAACTCTGCAGTAAGTTTAGAGACCCTGGATTGAGGTGTTGTTTCTTAGGTTCAGTTTTAACCACATAAGTCTTAAATATAGTGTTGATAAAGTAACAGTAATATTAAGCATTGTCCTTTCCAGAAATGGGCAGAGGTCAAAGTTGAGATAGAAGGCTATTGTGTTTGGCGGCTGTGGCTCAGTGGTAAAGTCGGTCGTCTCTCAATCATATGGTTGGGGGTTCGATCCCTGACTGCTACAGTCACCTGCGAGTCTGGTGTTGCGACCCTGAATTGCATCCAAAGAGATAGCCATCGGGTATGAATGAGCATGGATACTGAATGGAGAATGGCACTTAGGCCTTTGCCATCATAGTGTAAAAGGGTGAATGTGACATGTAGTGTAAAAGCACTTTGAGTGGTCGGAAGACAAGAAAAGCTTTATAAGTACAATCCATTAGCTAGCTAACTGTTGTTGTTGATACAACACAGAAAAAGAAACGTTATTGTAGCATTTCATTTACAGACCTCTGGTGCTTTTCCTCACTATAGCTGTTTGTCAGTTTATACCAGAATTCAATTTACAGATAAAACTGAACTTTAGCCTCTCTTTCTAGCTCAGGTGATGTAGCACCAACTGTATTGATAACTGATAGTAAACATGTTTATTATATGACGCCTCCGGTCTTATGACACCCAGGATAAACTGCATATGGGGAAAGAAAGGTTTGTGCTTCAAATCTCAACACGGATTAGCTGAGGACGACTTGTGCTTCCTGACTAGGGCTGTTTAATCTCACTAACAGTGAACAGTTGCTGCTTTATCTCATAATTGTGCTTAAAGTAGTTAATGTTGGGAACCATGTTGTTACCATGCTAGAGGTGTTTCAAAGAAGAGCTTCGACAGATTTTGGAAATCCTACCTCGAGGGATTTGCTTGTGTGAAGTTGTGACAGGATGCATTTTGGGAAACTGTGATTTGAGGATTTTGAAACCAAAGGGGGACACTGAGACAGATAAATGCCCAATGGGAACCACGCAGCTGAGGCACAGCAGACCTCCCTCTCTCTACTAGAGG
Organism: Semicossyphus pulcher; assembly: GCF_022749685.1. Taxonomy (NCBI): domain Eukaryota; kingdom Metazoa; phylum Chordata; class Actinopteri; order Labriformes; family Labridae; genus Semicossyphus; species Semicossyphus pulcher. The sequence continues at coordinate 14,299,995 of NW_027211603.1, forward strand.
CTTCTCTTGTGTGTGTGTGTGTGTGTGTGTGTGTGTGTGTGTGTGTCAGTGAAGAAGAGATTTACAAAGCCGTGTTTCAGCCATTTGGGGAGCCCGGCTTTCTGAGACGCAGTGGAGCGCATGGGCCGGTCCCGCCCTGCGTCTTTCAGATGTCCCGTGGGAGTGCCAGATGTGGGGTCATCCATCTACCCCTGATTCAGACCAGCCCCCCTCAAAATCACTGTCAGATGCAAAGTTAACCCTGCATGCTTCACTCTCAGGAAGGAACACACACACATATATAAAGGTATATTCAACCCAGAAACTTCTCTAGACTTTAGTTTTTTCCACCCGCAATGTTTGATCAAGAAACAGAAGCACAAAAGAGACTTTTAGTGCGAGATTCATCGTGGCCTCCTCAGAGCGGCCTCTCTAGCCAACAGTTGTCCTCTAATGAGGGGGAAGTAATGAGTGTTGGACTGAAGAGAATTGTGATGCCAAATGTCCGTCCAGGTTGTTATTCAGTGCCGCTGCTGTCTGCGGGCATCGCGTATTTCTGGCCTCACAAAACAAGGGGCGGAGACGCGCCAAAGAAGAATTTAATGGCATTTCCATTTGAATATAAATGTTATTTTTACCCCAGATGTCTCTTAACGTTTTGAGATATTTCACACTCTCCAACACTAAGAAACGACAGGAGGAGACAGGGGATAAAGCAGTGGTAGGGTTTGGCTTTTGTGCAGGGAGCGTACAGTGAGCGGGCTGAATAAAGGACAGCCCATAATTCATGTGGATATGAGCTCGTATATACTGGTCGGATGATGGGAGAGGCATCTCATTTGAATTCTAAAGCAGGCAGTTGCATGCTGAGGTATTGGCGATATTAATTAGATACGTAGCCTCTGGGCAAGTGGAGAATGGCAGTGTGAAGGCGTAGCCTCTTCACAGCAACAATCAGGTATAAGAAAGACGAGTGACAGCGTCTTTTTAAAGGTACATTACTCTCTGCATAAACGCCTGGAGAGTGATAGTTCGTATGAAAGACTGCTTTCCTAACGGACAAAAAATGTATTGAATATTATGTATAGAAGTGACACTGTCTTGTCACGGTGATACTAATAATTGTGTGAGGGAGGAAAGAGTGCATGTGTGAGTAAAGTAGGTGAATTTGTTCTTATCCTGGCGCGCCAGTTTGAGCGCAGACTCTTAAAGAAAGCTCGCTGAAATGCTCAAGAGAAAAGAATTTCATTAACTTAAAAGATTTACTCTCCGCTACCTGACAAGTTAAAGAGGAGGGAAAACGTAGGAAATCAGCAGTCTGGAGAGGTGGCAAATCCTGACCCACTTACAGGTGAGCTCCGACTGTCTTTAGTACTCTGTGTGAAAGGAAGTTTTCTTTGTCTGTCCTTATTCTGAATTAAAATGATGTCTACCACTTTACAGGACGGTAACGTGCAGTATTTCTAGGACAGATAAAACATTGTGTGTTTTAACCAACATAAAACTACATCTCCCATGAGTCCATGAGCAGCACCTGCACTAGAAATACTCATCAGATGTAACACAGGATACTGAGGAAGTTAATACACACAAAACCCCAGTTTCATTACACAGCTTTTAGAGAGAAACACTGGGCGAGTGTAACGCAGGCCTGAGAGCTATCACACATACACCGTCCTTAATAAGGTGCTAATTTGGCAGACGGACAACACGAGGAGCGGGGAAGTTAAGAGGAGTTCAAACCCCTTCAAGTGGAGGAATCCTGTGTTCATTCACTGAGCCGTCTGTGTCCTCGAATCCTCTTTATCGCAAGCAGAAGAAACGTGTCCCCGAAAACAAGAGTCGCAAAACAGCTCACACCTGTCCTCTCTTGTCTTCCAGAGTTGTTTAATGAGTACGCAGTTTTACACCCAGTTAGTCCTTAACTGACACAAAAGGTCCTCTCTTTTTGTCTCACGTCTTTGCAGCATGTGAGACTCTTCATGCAACACTTAAAAACACATTTAAAAAGAGGACACAATATCAACAAGTTTGGCACCAACAAGAAAAACACTGGCGGTTAATTTCAAATCAAGCGCTACCTTTCATGGCGCTAGTTTGTCTGTTATTTTAACCCCCCTCCCCCCCACTCTCTCTCACTCTCTCACTCTCTCTTCCTTTTCTCTCTCTCTTGTCTCTAATCTAACCAAAGCTGCGAGTGGGAATCATTTAAATAATCCCTTAATTTTCAGCATCTGTTGTGCTTTAATGGGTCTCTCTTTAATTAGGGTCTGCATGCTGAAGTGAGTGTAGGGGGCTTAGTGCGCAGATTTGGGGCTACAGGGGCAGGGCAGGAGTGCAGGGGCTGTGGGGAGGGACTGGAGAGGGAGGGGCAGAGGCCAGAGGGACCGTTGGGCGTGGTGTGTGTGTGTGTGTGGTAGAGGGGGCGTTAGGTGGCGCAGGCCGGGGTAAGGGGTGTGACGGAGGCAGAGGCACAGAGCAGGGCACCAGGGGAGGCCAGGGCTTTGTCCCTCAGGGTGGAGAGGTGAGGAGGAGCGGGGGGATAAAACAACAGAACCTTTCCCATCATGCTCTCTTTGTGCAACCAAACACGCTTTTATCTTCTTCTTAATTACTCTGCTAATATCTGATGTACAGCAAGTGATAGCAAACTTTGTATGATATTTTTAACATTGTGTAATTATACTGTTTCAGTGTTTTTTCAGCATATGCTTAAGACAAACTTGGAATGTTCTTCTGCAATCAAAGGGTTTAAGGTAGCAATAATATTATACAATGTAGCTCTTCTGTATGTAATTATAACTAACCATTTATGGATATTCCAATATTTGAGAAACTGGTGATATTGCCGAGATTAAGGCAGCAATTTCTGCTGATTTGTTTTGTCCATTAAGCAGTAAAAGTCCTCAAAAACCCCGTCCAATATACCAAAAGTCCAAGCTGACATTATCTCATTATGTTTTGTTTTGTTTTTTCCAATGAATATAAAGAGATTTAGTTTAAAGGGGGGTATTGTGCTAATTTCAAGCTTCATATTTCACTCTGTGATACCTGTGGAGTAGCTTAGCATAATTTACAGTTAAAAAACTCCTCATTTTTCTCACACTGGTGCTCTGTGCAGGCCCTCATACAGCCTCTGTCCCTTTAAGAACCCCCGCCCCTACAAGCCCGCTTTCTTCTGATTGGCCAGCTCTCCGAAAAGCCTGCTGAGGCTGCACTTTGTGACATCACAACTTTGTGTAAGCTGGCGTTCACAGCAGCCTGGAGAGGGAGCTGAGAAGTCTAGGGATTACTCCAACATACTTTTACCTACAGATTTGAAACTTCACCAACATTAAGTCTGGACATCCAACATTGTAACTTATGTCTTAAAATGTGAAACAGCATAATACCCCCTCTTTAATATCCTTTAAGCTTAAGGAACCCAGCATTAGGACGCTGGAACAAGTGGCATTTTGCTCAAATAAAGCTTTTTCCTGCATCAGCAAATTGGGTTTGCTCTGTTGTCATCGAATTATAAATGTTCAAACTGTCATGACTTTGAGCACCAGTCGGGCTTCTCATCTTGTTAAAGGTATTATTTATTAGCAGACTTTAATGTTGGACTTGTAACTCTGTCGTCCATTAGCTTCCTCTGGTAAACAACAGAGAAATATTAAGCATTTTTTTGAGCGATAACTATTGTAGCATCGCTGCTCCCTCCACCTGCTGCGGGGAGCCTTAATAGCAGCCATCAATCTTACTACATTTAACTTAGTGCACACAAGCTTGCACAGTATCGATCAACACAACAGACTAAGGACAATCACACCAGCGGAAAGCTTAATGCAAACAAGCCTGCAGCGCGAGCAGAAAAGGCAATTAAACTCCAGTCAAAACAGTTTTGTGATGCAAGAGGAGGAAATTCACTCAAGTAAGAAGATCTGTCATGTGGAGGTGTGAGAAATCAAACAGTGGAGAATGAGCTGAGACGGGTACAGGGAAGGCTGGAATATGATGAAAAGAAAAACCAGGTTCGTGATGGATGTGGAAAGAATATATGTGTTCTTTGAGTGACCTTTAGCTGATCTGTGTGTGCTGATGCACCATGTTGCAGCAAAATAAGCTCATGCCTGTGTTTGATTGCATTACATGTTTCCGACTCAAGCTATGCAGTCGGATTTAGTTCAGATTCACTACACCTGGAGGCCCATGCAGTATTGATATCCTTTAAAACAGGTGATCATGCAGGTTTGTAGCCACACTAGCCTTGTACCTCTGGGGATTGCAGTGTCTGTCTGTTGGCCAACACTCTGGTCCAGGCTGAAATATTTCAACTTCTAAATGGATTCAGATTACATTTATTCCAAAGTAATTTAGTATGGACATCCGTAGATGAGGAATCCTAACTTTTAAGTTCCCCTGGCTTTTCCTGTAGAGCCGCTGTGAAGTTGACATTTGTGCTGTGAAGGGAGATATCTCAGCTTTGGATGGTTTGTCATGAAGTCTGGGGGACACATTCAGCTCCCTCTCTGGATGTCAAGTTAAAGTAATAATCTCGAAGACTTTCATGTAAATAAATGTCTGTTAAGTCACTATCTATCGGCGAATGAGGTAACGCAATGGTGAGTGAGCCTATGGCCCACTGATGAAAGCCTTTGCATTTACAGTATACAGCACTATTATTACAGACTGGTAGTCTGGTGCGACTTTCGCAGGAAAAATTACAAGCAGCGCCCAGTTAGTGACGCGTTTTCCATCACCAAGCAGTGGTTGGTCTTCCAGAGAGGGCAGGTGGAGCTAAACGGCTGCTTTTCCGGTCTCTGCGAGTATTGCCAGTAAACAGTAATCTACTATGGCTGAACAAACAAAGAAAAGATCAATGACTACAGATACAACTTCAAAAATAAGTGAAAATCCAAAGAAAATTCGTTGCTCAGATAAAGGCAAACAGTCTAAAAAGGAAAGCGACCATCAGTGAGCCAACCGTGGACGTCACACGTGCGACACTGTCGACACGGATATCTGGGAAGTGTGCTCCCGCAATTACCATTTATCGCCGTAGGTGAACGAAACTGAGGTCTTCGAGATCACAACTTTAACTTTTATGATCACTTTTATCTTGTCGGCAAAATTTCAATATGCAATACATTTGTTTGTCACTAAATACCTGCAAAACAAATCAGCTGTACTTCGAGAGTCGCATGCATCTAGACTGTTCATAGTTGTATCATGAACACTTTTATAAAAGCTTGCAAAGCTCAGAGGCCAAATAGTAATTCCTTTCTTAGTTGCATTAAAACAGAAAACCCATTCCGACAACATGTACAGGCAAAGTTTGCAGCAGACTGCTACATGTACCTGTTGCTAAAGAAGCAGCACTGATCATGTGCCAGAAACAACAAACGTGAGGAATCATAAATTAGAACAAACAGTATAATAAATATATAACAAGAAGGCATGCTTTTAAGGTCCGACTACATGAATCATATTCCTGGTATATTGGCAGGAGAGCTTTTAATATAAATGATCAATAAGTCTGGATTCTGAGCCTATTACTCTCCTCATCTACATCTGTTCATCTGCCACCTGAGCCCGGCTGGAAGCTGTGACGCTCATCCTGATGCTTACGCAGGTTCTGACACTGGAAGGTGTTGATGTGCCAAAGCATTAAACGTGGGGAGCGAGCGTGTGTGTCGGAGGAAGACGGGGTGCAGCCCACGCACATAAAGCCCGTTCTTTTGCAGGTGATAAGCATCACGCTCCACGAACCAGCAGATTGATCACAGGAGTGCCCAGGCTTTGGTGCAGGGTGGGAGTGCAGGATGGAGGGAGAGGGGGGTCGTACTGGGGCAGGGAGCCAATAAAATATCACATCTGCATTAAAATGCCATCTCTAGGGTCCCAGCACAGGGGCCTGCTATTTCAGGGATGCCTATTTAAAGGCTGTTGAAGTGTGGGCTCTCCACGCTGGAATAGCACCGTACACCATCTCCATTATTTATGGGCCTCGTCTCTATTTTACTGGTTTACCGAGGTGGGGGAGGGGCGGCTACGGCAGTCATCACCGCCACTGCTTGAACAACATGTGCTTAATGATGTCACAGGCTTGAGAGGACTCGTGGGGGGTGGGGCGAGGGGTGTGTGATGAAAACGGTTCAAATTGTACAATGACGGGGGGGGAGAGGAGGAGAGTGTAATATGTGAGGGAGGGCGATGATATTATAACATGGGGGTTCACTGAAGCCTTACACCATTGCTGCAGGTTTGAACGGTGCTGCAGGATGGCTGTCTCTCTGCTGGCATCATTACCTCTGTCATATCAATGCATCATCCCCACGCAGGGAGGAAAACATCCACATGTGACCACAAGTCTGTAACAAGCATGGACGTCATCGTCGGATTGGCCACTGCAGAAGGCGTGTCAGAGAAATTAGAGCGGTTTGGGCCTTAATCACCATGTTAATTATTCTCTGATGGGCATTTGTGTGTCTGTGTGTGTGTGTGTGTGTTTAACCGAGCAATAAAGAAAAGGATCATTAGTTTGGAGCCATTAGGCAAAAAATACATCAGCTAGGGGTCATTTAAATAATCTCCATTTAATCTACATTTCCTCGTTAGACGGATCCGAGCTGTTCTAAAGTAAAAGGCTGACAGCTTGAATTTCTGTTGACCAGTCGTGTGGAATTTAAGGATTGGGACAGTCGTCAATATCGATTGACCTTTGTGCTTGTCATCGACCCTAAAATCAGCCGTAGGACATCTGCACTTGGACTCATTTTTCATCCTTCACCTGTCTTTGTGAGATTCCAAGATAAGCTTGTAAATTTTTTAACTTTCTCAAACACATTTCCAGGTTGGATTCTTCCAAGTTTGAGCGTCCTCTTTAGTTGTAGATTGTGATATAAAGAGTCGGGGGGAAAGGCCACTCACTTGTTGGGTATTATTAGATACGCAGAGTTTTGACAGGATCTGATTTACAGCTCGGCTACCCGTCTAAATCACCACGCTTCACATTTCCTGTCATTGACCTTCAGTCATATTACTCCCTCACTCATTCGTCTTTTGTCGCCGGCACGGAGGAACCGTCAAACATATGTGCGAGGTTCAATCTTCTCCCTCTGCTCCTGTGTATGGATTTCTTTTTAGCATGCGCCCCATTCTCCCCCTTGTTACAGTAATTAGACCTGCTCCATTTAAGGCAGCAGCGTCATGCTGGCAGTGGACAGTCTTTAATCATGTGTGAGTGTCTGTCAACACTTAGCTAAGGAAGAGTGAAAAACAATGGAGGAAGCTGTCTGTCGGGGCCGGGTGTCGGGATAAGTGAGAGCGCCTCATTGCCTCGTGCGGGTCTGTCTCTTCCTACAGCGTGGAGGATCGATAATCGTGGGTTTCTGATGAAGCAGCTCTTTGCATTTGTTTATATGAGTCACTCTGCAACCTCTCATACAATAAAGGGTTAACGCCCGATGTAGATTACAATTCACCTGCTTTCCTTTGCACCAGGCACAGCTGGTTAACAAGTTCCTCCGCGTCTGTTTATCTGCGTTTCTACCACTCGTTGTGATTTTTCCGATTGTGTCTGATTCTATGAGTTCGTCGATAGTCGCAGGGGTGTGGGCCTCTTAGAGAGCTCATGTTTTATGCATGAGGGCCAAGGGTGGGGCCCGTTAGGGGGGTTATGTCGGCGGACACACACAAGAGCATGATCAGCGGACACCATGACTACTTGGCAGAGATGCACATAAAGCTCCTATAGGCACTGGTCCTCTTTTGTTCTCCGCATTCAAGTGCAATTTTGTTTCTTTCTCTGCGTCCCCAGTGTTCCCAGTGCACACCGACCGCACAATCAGCAGTCTGTGTGTGTGTGTGCATGTCCTAATTTGAGACTCTTTTCCAAGACAGCGAGCGTCTTTGATCTCATTAGTCACTCCGAGCTCCTTGTTTTCCTTGTGTATTGTGTTCTGACGGATTCCTAGCTGTTCCACTGCATCTAACCTTTCTGCATCAGCAGTGACAGAGTCTTCAGGGCTTTGAATCAGCGCTGCACTCCGCCAGCCGCTGCCCCCGGCTCCTTATTACAGCAGGACAGGACAGAAAGTGTTGCTGATTGCTTTTGTCCACACAAAAGGAAGTGATAACCCATGACAACGCCGTTATGAGACTTTCTAGCCGTATTTTGCGTCCGCGTGAGGTCGGTTTTATGACCAGCGTGTGAGCCCCGCATGGAAATATTACAGTTAGACCCTTGAGATAAGCACTTAGGCTGAATTACCTCAATAAGACTCACAGCTGTTTAAGTGTGGCCTGGCAGTAAGAAGGAGAAAGTAAAAGTGTGAGTAATCTGTCAGACTGAGCTGTCACGGCGTTTTTATCTTGAGACAAAATAATGGAAAGTGAACCTGTTATCTCCTCACAGAGGACTCAGGAAGAGTGAACTGTCACTACTGGAAGAATACTAAATTAGCATGTTTAAATTTTCATCAGAGCTCCATACATCCATTCAGAGATCTAAGGTCAAGTCGTGTTGGAGAATGCCACACTTCTCATTAAGCTCTGAAATGGAATAATTACAGCGTTAGACCGCTGATGCAGCCACGACGCTGTAAAGTACTGCCACTCTATATTAAGTGTCTCCCTCACCCTATCTGTCTCTCTCTCTGGATCTCTTGTGCATACAGTCATTTTAAACAGTAGTATCATCTGTATATCAACCATTTACAGCAGAAAAAGTAATCATGCATGACGTGTCAGTCGGAAATATTCAATATAGCAACATAAAATAAGATTTTACTATCCACAAAGACGAGGGAAAACAAACATAAAGAGAACAAAAGACGACACCCAGCACGTCTCAGGCTTGTGTTAACCCTCCGAGTAGTGCTGCTTACCACTCGCTCGTCTTGAACCTAATGAATGGATGCAGACGACAGGTTGGGAAGAGCAGGAGGTTATGAAATAATAAGGGGTCTGTCCCTCTTGTTATGCTAACAGTGTTCAGATAAGTCCTCCTGCGTCCAAGTTAATTATGGTTGACATTTAAATGAGTACACTTGTGCTGAAGAAGGTGGGAGAGCTGCGGGAGAAGAGGGCCTCCCTCTAAATTGAGTTTGTCGCAGGCTACAACTTTGATGCTGCCTTTGTTCTGTCGATGTGTGAAGCGCAGCTGAATGAGGCTCTATGTGTGGATACTGATGCTGGCATTGCTATATGGAGATGTTTGTGTGTGTGTGTGTGTGTGTTGTGTTTTTGTTAGCATACATTTTTGAATACTTGAATGACCTAAATATTAAATGATAACATATGGCAGGAAATCCATGTGCCTGCCTCGTCATTTACATATGTGTGTGGAGAACACCTTCTGCACCTGATGGCAGTGGTATATGTGGCTCATCCTGAGCAGAAGTGGTTGACATGCTCCTGTAACCTAAACGCAATTTGTCACGATGGCATTTGTATGGAAGTTGTTTATAGTCTTCATATGATTGAATATGGGGATTAAACATTTATAGCATTTGTATACATGTTTTAATCCCTTTCAAATCTCGCTATTTCAGTCATGGAGTAGATTACTCTACTGGGCACTGTAGTGCAGATTAAGAGATGATCATTGGCACTTTGCACAAAATGTAAAGGAAAAACATTTGTGTTGACCGAAGCACAAAAAGAAAATATCATCTTTAAGGGATGCAAAAACATTGCACTAACAGTTAACAAAAAAGTACAGTCGCTTAGTAGAGTGTGTTCATGCTATTCAAGGCATTGCATTGGTAAATGGTAAATTGACTGCACTTTTATAGGCCCAGCGCTTTTCTAGTCTTCTGAGCATTCAAAGCGCTTTTATACTCTACTCCCACCACAACAGGGCCTTAAGTCGCGAACTAGACTCTTCTCCTCCGTAGTTCCCTAAAAAAACGCCCTATACACTGCCTGTTGGTACCCGTATCCAGTCGTACTTGAAGCTGTTTGTTGGCTCTTACTGACTTCGTTCCCTCCTGTCTTGATCGTTGCTTGTGTTGTATTAACTCTCAGATGTACATCGCTTTGGACAAAAGCATCTGCCTAAATTAAATTGTAACATTGTAACACTGTTACATGTCACATTCACCCATTCACACACTGATGGCAGAGGCTGCTACATAAAGTGCCCGACTGTCAATCAGTCTTCACATTCCCACCCCGATGGCTATGCAATTTGGGGTTCAGTGTCTTGTTCAAGGACGACATGTAGACTGAGGAAGCTGGGGATCGAACCACCAACCTTTCGATTAAAAGACGACCGACTCTACCACTGAGCCACAGCCGCGCTGTTGTGGTCCAGTGTGTACCAGTATAATTTCAGTCAACACTTACAAACCTCTTTTACATTATGGCTACATACAGTATCTGTCTGTGCAACAAGGTGTCATTCACAAAAGAAGATCAGTAGCTCTTTAAAACAAAACAAAAAAACGTAACAGCTGTTTGTTTTATTCAATCTCGTCTTCACCTGATTTACCTGTTCAGTTCTGAGATGAGTAAACTGCATGCACGCCATTGTTTCAGAACTCTGCATTGAAATTCGTCTTAGCCATACAGTCAGCATTCTCACCCCTTCTTTCTAATGTATTCATGAATACATGCACATGTTTTTGTAAAGCTATTTTACCCATGCAGAAATAATGAGTAGATGTTAAATGATAATATATATTTTTGTCAGGAGAGTATCTACATACATCTGCAAACATGTATGTGTATGTATGTGAGCACCCAGGCTTGACGTTATAACCTAATATCCCTTCTCTCTCTCTCTCCCTCTCTCTCTCTACAGCCATGGCAGACTTCCATGTCCAACCAGAGTCGGTGCATGCCGAGGAGTCTGGTGTGGCTCGATTCCAGTGCCAGATCCACGGCTTGCCAGAGCCCATCATCAGCTGGGAAAAAGACAGACTTCCTGTGGACACCAAGGACGAGAGGTAAGACGGAACCACATCTCGGCCTGAGCTTAACTACAGCTCTTATTGTGCCTGTTTTCTGATGTCTTTTTTTCTCTCTCTCGTAGGTACACTCTCCTGCCCACAGGTGTTCTGCAGATCACAGGAGTGCGTGACGAGGACAGTGGAAAGTTCTGCTGCGTGGCTCATAACAGTGCCGGAGTGAAACACAGCACTGAGGCGCTCCTCACTGTTTCAGGTTGTTATATTTCACGAGCCTCACATCCACGCTCTCTGAGCAGACCTTGTTTTCTGTCCCACAGAAGCATCGAGCCTATCCGCAGATTAACTTGTGTTGTGTCCTGGCCTTTTGTTCTCTCCATCACTGCTCCGACACAACCGCTGCCTTCTCCTCTGTTTATCTCCAGAGCATATTCCCAAGATTTCCCAAACCTATTGTTACTCGGCCTGATCCGGGAGATACAGCATATCGAGCTAATGCACTCTGGAGAAATCCAATTAAAGGAGGCCATCCATCATGCTCATTCCCATCTTATGCTTCCCTCTTTTTTCCTTTTTTTCCAGGCTCCCAGTCATCTGTTTACAAAGAGCCTATGATCCTGGTCGGTCCGGAAAACCTCACCCTCACTGTTCACCAAACGGCCATCTTGGAGTGTGTTGCTACTGGTTACCCTCGACCCATCGTCTCTTGGAGCAGATTAGGTGAGAAAATCCTGATTGTATCAAAGAAGTAGCCCCGGAAGGTTCTTGTATATGTAAATGTTCATTATATATATATATATGTGTGTGTGTGTGTGTGTGTGTGTGTATGTGTGTGTGTGAGGAATGATGTGTCACGGAGCTGAATTACAATCACAATGTGCACTCATGCGTGTGGAAATCATTGTGTTTCGTGTGTTCTTTGTGTCCTCGTGTGTTTGTATGTTCTCGGCAGCACCGCTCAGATCTGTCCCGCGTTGTGTAACATACATGTGTGCGCAGAATACATTTGATACAGTAGAGCATGTATTGTGTATACATGAGGCAAAGGGATTCAACATTAGGCCTTGGGGTTAAACATTACGTTCGACTGTGTTGATGAATGCATGTTTCATCTCCTCCTGAAGTTGAATCTCCTTCGCAGCACAGGAGAGCCTGTGAGTAATTGCTTTGGGGTGCAGAGACAGATACGATTAGTTTCCCCTTTCTTCCATGTGTATTTTTTTCTATCACTCAAATACTGTCGTGACCAATTTTTCAATCTGCTATCTGTTTTCTTTGCCTATTATCGGATCTGATTTGCTGTCCCAAATGTAAATTGCCGCCCCTCCCAAGCCGTTTGGGCATAATCAGATTGGGGGTATTGCCTTCCACAATGTTGCCTGAATGAAAAGCTAACACGATGGGATTTGTATGTATTAGATTACAGCGGGGAGGCTGGGATAAGCTGCATAATGAATCTGATAGTTTCACATCAGTCACTCCTTAATGCCACAGTTTGTTTGCTGCTATTCATTGAGCAGCAGCACAGCCTGCTAGCTTGTGCTCTTTCTTTTCTGACACTAAGTTAATTAGTGGTTGACAGAGAGAAACTGATGGAGGGGGCAAAAGAGAGAGAGAGAGAGAGAGAGGAGGAAATAAAGTAAAACAAGGCAAGAAAGGAACAAGGCCGCTTTTGTTCGGACCAAAGCTCACTGGGCTGTTACTTATCGGCGCTGTGAGTTTGATAGTGATAATGGAAACATGCAGAAAGAGCAATAAAACACATAATAATGACAGACGCAGAGCAAAACCACTTTGCAGAGGAGTTGGAGAGATTTATTGCATCTTAATAATTTGTCATATTATCCTCTTCATAATCCATCACTGCAAGATTTCTTTCAAAGACTGCAGAGCTCGTATCACACCGGCTGCAGCGACCGCCATTTAAGTTTGAAACAATCTTGGAACCCATCGACTATCTCTGAGATGACTTAGCCTCTGGGAGCAGCGGTGAACACGGCGGGCATGTCCGCTTTAGTCAGCGATTAGCGATAAGCGATAAGCCAAGACTTTCTTTTCCGTGCGCTGCATTGTTTACAGTCCACTTGAGAAGCTACCACGTGGTCAGACCAAAAGTGGAGTGATGATATGCCTGCAGAATTGTCAGCGTCATTTCATGGTTCATTAAATCTCCTAAAGGATGCCCGTTCTTCTGTTTGTGGTGAATCTCGGTTTTACTGTAAATAGTAAGTTACACAGAGGCTAACTACTGCGGTATGGACCCCAACAAGAACCAGTTTTTCCTGTGATTTACTTTAATTAACGGGTCTTACCTTCACTGAAGTTACAACATCATGAAGAAAGTCATCAAGAAAACTACTTTTAAAATGCTCGTTTGTTGAACAGAGGTCGGATCCATCTGATACATTCGAGGAAGTCGGGAAATCTAAACGCTGATCAGCTTTCGCGACACAGGTTGAATTATTGGTCTAGCACGTATTTTTAGCTGAACTTGCTGCAGATGTCTGTTTATAGAGATTCATAAGAAGCTAAATTGTTGGAGGATTCCTGCATACGCCGCCGCCTGCTGATACATGATTGGTCAATATCACTCGCACTACAAACGGAAACCAGAACTCTTCCTGAACTAAATATCCACGTCCCTGCCTAACAGAGATTAAGTTTGAACTGACATGAAGATTATCCGTGATGGATTTAATGGCTGCTTTTTGAATTGTTGACTTCCCATATTGTGAACATATCTGAGTAAAGAGGCATCTCACAACGAATCTGTTCACATCAGCTTTATGCTGATTTTATTGCATGCATAGATTCTCTTTATTTATTTACCAGCTTTAATTGTCTGTCTCTTTGTTAGCCCCCTGATATCTTTATTGTTTTGTCTTAAGTGCTGTGTTGTTGTTTTTAATTAGAACACATGATGTCGCACAAATTCATATTCAAAGGATGATTTTCATCAAATCTTTAATTTAAACCGCCCTGCCTTAAATATTTGTAGCAAAAAACTGCGACTCAAGATACTCTGTTGACTACTGACCATTTGGTTTGTATTTCTGTCTGGAGCCGGCCTCTGCATGCTTCCGACCTGCTGCCCATCTCCCTGCCTCCCTGACCGGCCTTTTAACACGTCAAATCTGGACCATACAGGCGCACAAGCTGCAGATGGAAGTCGTAGATGGGATTAAAACGCCCCCTTGGCCCCATAGCTAATATCACAGACAGACTGAAGTCATTGTTGGGGTTGAGGCTGCAGATAGCAGCACAGGAAAGTGTGAGCTTATCATGTAAGAACAGCGGGCGCAGGGAGCAGGCAGCTATGGATTGTGTAAGGAGATAGGAGATTAGAAGTTGCAGTTAGAGTTTCTGCTCTCTCAGTGGCGGCTCTCCTGTGTGACTGTTTAAAAGAAAAAGTACTCCAAGGATTTGTCAGACAAAGGCATGAAGAAAAATGTTCCTGCTCAGGCGTGAAAGCTGTAATTAACAGAACATCCATTAGAGAAGCTGCCCGTACAATAAAAACATGAATGCATTGTAAAACATTAGAAACCCCGATGATTCTCTCTAAAGAGAAATGTACTCCTCAGGATTTTCTCTCCAACAGAACATCACAAGCGCCCAGTGAAGACAACTAATTACAGCATGTACACCACTCACACAACAAACACAACCTCGGTGACCTTCATCCCTTTCTTATCCTTCATCTCTTGTACTGGCAGCTGCGTCACAAGACATTACAATTCTAAGAATCACACACTTCACTGTGAAAGCTGAATCCTTGACCTCTGGGCGGGCCAGAAATAGCTCTGCCTGTCAACTTGTGGCTGTAGACTGGGACCAAGTTTAATTAGTCTTTCTTGCAGGCAGTTTAAACCCACTCCTGTCTTTTGTTTTGTTGCTCTATATACAGTAAACTCTTTCACATCCTTCTCAACTGCTCTCTGTTTTTCTTCTCTGGAAAGATGGCCGCCCCATCGGTGTGGAGGGAATCCAGGTGCTCGGCACAGGGAACCTGATGATCTCAGATGTTGGTGTGCAGCACTCAGGGGTCTACGTGTGTGCTGCTAACAAACCAGGGACCCGCGTTCGCAGGACGGCTCAGGGACGTCTGGTAGTGCAAGGTGAGTTTGGATAAAAGACATCTGCCTCTTTCAAAAGGTTAGGTAGCAGTTGTAAGGGGGTGACAAAGAACCAAACCAGCCGTGGGTGTGTGATAAGGTAAAGCCGGTGCTTTCTGTAGGTGGACCTCTGTGATAACTTCACAGAATTCACATCAGCCAACGCTTTTTCCTTTGAATGCTCGAGCACGCAGGAGGCTCCTCTGCCTGTATTTGAATCAGAGTGTCCTCCATGAAGGGTGAGTGTTTTGCCCCTGCATCACTTTATGTGTGCTTCATGTGGGTGGACTTTGATCTAAATCCCTTATTCTGAGGGTGGTGCAAATCTGCTCAAAGGTTTTTGATTAAGCTCACATCATTTTTTTGGAAGCTCATTAAAGATGTTTACTTGAGTCCACAGCTGCCTTTTTTAGTAACATATTGCATCTCGCTGAGCTGTCATCCTCAAGCCTCGATCAGAGCACCAAAACATTAAGACAAAAGAAAAAGGGTCAGCTGCCCACAAACAACTTATTGGCATTATCAACCAATCACGGGGTCATGAGTCAAATCTTGAACAATGGGAGCGAGGTGTCCATGAAAGTAAAGATGATGAAATTAAATTATCAACATAATCTGATGACATAAAAATTGATCAAACAAATCCATGACATCACATCAAGAAGTTTGCTTTAGTTTGGAGACACTGAGTCAGTGTAAGGGCTGAAGTTGGCATGAACTTCATAATCACGGATATTCCTTCTTGTTTGAAGTACATTTTCAAATGATATCCTTCAAAGATAAGAGTCA
Organism: Semicossyphus pulcher; assembly: GCF_022749685.1. Taxonomy (NCBI): domain Eukaryota; kingdom Metazoa; phylum Chordata; class Actinopteri; order Labriformes; family Labridae; genus Semicossyphus; species Semicossyphus pulcher. The sequence goes on from NW_027211603.1 coordinate 14,315,773, forward strand.
GAGGACGAGATATGTCAATGATTTGCAGACTTTCTTCAAATCCTTGGAACTAGTTTTGTTAGCAGATATAAAAAGTGACTTGTGAATTGTTGTCGTTTTTTTCCTTGACCAGGGGCCTGCACTACGAAGCGAGTTCAACATACCCAGGGTCTCTTTTCCGTTGTTTGGAGCAAATGACCTAATGATCTAAACACGTGCAAGTTTGATCGGCATATTTTACAAACTCAGAGCAAACTATAATTTTAGAAAGATATGAAGAAGTTACACATAATCCTAAAATAAAATCCACTCAGCTGCAGCAGCTGAATGCAGAGAGGACAACTGGCAATGAAACGCAGACTGTGTAAATGTGCAAATATAATATCACTGCTCCATCATTAGAGCACAACATATTTATGCTCTCCTGATTAACTCCCATGTATTACATTAGATCAATACGTTGCACAGATGTATTTTTGTTGCGTTAATGAGATTTAGACTTATTCTTTCAGCCGTAACAAACTATGGAGCAAATAAAAATAAATATAAAACCACAAATTAGAGCAGTGTGGATGCTTACTTTCATATCTTATAGTACAAAAGTACTTCAGGCTTCATTGTTTTTATCATTCTCTGCTGTACATGTATATCAGTAAAGCTTGATGAACATCTTTCATGAATATATTTCATAAAATCAGGCGGTAAAGCAGAAGTCTCTCCCTCCTCCCTTTCACAGTCAGCTCACAGAGCTCCGGAATCAAGAGACCTGATTGGTCAGTAGGTGGTGATGAGTTCATGTTGATCTCTTATCTCCAACATACCTAGGAGCAGGTTAGGTGTTCAGCATGGCAAGTTACCATGGTGATCTACCCCGGTAAGAAGTGAACCACCTTCATAGTACTGAAAACTCGGATTTAACCCTGAAGTTACCTCGATACCACAACTCCTGCTTCGTAGTGTACCCCTCTGGATTAACTGTGTTGTTATGCCGGGTATTCTCATCTGTTTTTATGCAGGGCATACCACCCACAGCTTTTACAATCAAATGCTGCCACAGTTTAGCAAACTCTTTGAAAGGAGATTATTGTAATCTAGTTCTTTTCCCTTTTTGATGACACACACACAACAAACAAAAAGAAACACGTCTTTTGCCGTTAAAATTAGCATTAAATGCATCTTTTAAACTTCGTAACAAAATTAACCCTCACAGGTGAATGATATACAAATGATACCATCAGTGAAATAGAATTAAAAGAAGCAGGTAGTCTTATTCAAACACATCAGCATGATTTGGCTCAAAAGTAAAGCATATAGCTGTACGCTTTATTTTAAGTCCAATTATTATTCACAAGAGCGGACGTGACAAACTCTGCAGAAGATGTTATATAGAGCTTCCTCACAGGGTACCAATCAGAGAGAAAATACCCTATTTCATTGTTATCCTGCAACAAGACCAACTTCGTGAGGTGGGAATGTGTAGAGACTTTCAATGTCACAACAAGAAAAGCTTTTGAGAGCATCTCAGGTTTGGCTTTAGATAAGTCCTGTGAGTGTTTAGATTGTGGGGATTTTACCGTATGCAATGAGTAAAGCAGCCGATACCATGACAGTGTGTGATGGTTGGTGAGAGGTGCAAAGTGTTGGGATGAGTCCAGGTGTGGGTGGCCTGGTGCATTAATCGTCACCAAGCAGGAAACATCCAACATCTGCCTCGCTCACATATTGATCAGATGGACCACACTTTGCCGCAGCCTATAGCTGTATTGATCCTGATCAATATTTCATTTTATCTGGCTGTCAAGTGTGAGACAAGGCCCCTCTCCTGGCAGGAACAACGAAGAAGAGAAGCCACGGAGGTTAATTACGTGTCAAACTCCACATACATGCATGTTAGGCCTATTTTATTATAAGCAGCGCAAAAACAAAGCTTCACCGCGTCCTTGAAGGATTGGTGTGTTAGTGTAGTGTTAATACGCCACTTGGCACCTCTGAGAATATGAGAGGGGGTCAGTGGCTATCAATTCAGAAGAGGAGTACGGCGGTCAGGAACTCCAACTTCAAACGAATGCAGACAAGAGTGCTTATGAACCCATCACACATCAGACAAGCGCACCGATACAGTAAATCAATTAGGTTCATTTTGGCTCCTGTGGGGGACAAACAGACAGACAAGAGGAACAAAGACGGGAGGAGGAGGCGAAGTGTGAAAGCCAGAGGGGGAAAACAAGAACAAGATGGATGGACGGTGCTGATAATCTAACCCACACCCTTACAGGTGCAAATCAATATCTTCTCGAGCTCTATCTGACCTTCACCTTTAAGACAGCCCGCACCGAACACGGCAAATGAGAGAGAGAAAGAGAGAGAGATAAATGAAGGGACCATCGCCCGCTGTCAGCAGCCTCCGTTCGAGTGCCTAAGGGTCCCTTTGCTTTTCCAGCGGGACAATGGAAATGCTTACAATGACTGAGTGTCAGACAACATTTTGTCTATCAGTGTGGGAACAAGAGGATGAACAGAACAGGCAGGAAAACAGAAGAAATAATTAAACCAGGAAGAAAACAAAAAAGCAGGAAAACAATAACTATGTTGCTGCTGCATTTAATTGATAAAGACGGCATTATTGGATTATTTCCTCTTTTCAACAAATTAATTGAAAAGACGAGAAAGTAAGAAACTATTGTTATTGACATGTACCTTTATTATAATGACCTTGGACTCTGCCTTTTGTTTTGAGTCAATCTCACACACACTGCATCGGTAAATACTCACCAGTAAGCCAAGTGAGTATTAATCCACAACTGAAAATAGTCCCAAACAAATGTTCATTGTCTTATTTGTGTTGTTTCTGAAGGTTAAAGCCTTTAAAATAATGAAACTATGTATGTGAAGGCTTAATGTTACTCAGTATCAATGAATGCTGGGAGCTCTGTGACTCAAGTTTTCTTACAAGGTTGGTCATCAATAATCAACATCTTGGCACTGTCTACAACAGTTAGTTCCGACCAAGTAATCTGATTGGACAAGAGGCATTCCATGAGCGCTGATACAGAGAACAACATCACTGGGACTTCTCTCTGTGTATCACTCCGCCTCAGCCAGGTGTTCTGAATACAGTTAATTAACATTACAGCAGACCGTGTATGTCTACATTAATCAGGATGGTACCTCTGAATCACAGCAGACTCTTATTTCACTGGTTGATGATAAATTAAAACCTACGGATTAACGTACATGATAAAAGCTGATCTGTGGTAACCTGTAAACACAGAGAGCAGGAGGATGTCTGGGTTGCTCGGCAACAAAAGTCCAGTTTCAGTTAAGTTGTGGAACGAGTTCAGTCGGTGGAGCAAAAAACAATCTGTTGTTGTTTATTACTGTTTGCTACTATTTGCTGCTTGTATAACTATTGTGTAAAAGCAATATCACACTCTGATTGTTATACTGAACATCAGCGCTGCTGTGATTATTGTCTGCACAAGGCCGAACGAATCTTCGGCACGACTGAATCACATCCATGATGATAGTACAACATCAATCCCTCTCATGTGATATTGCTTAAATACCTTTTTATCCTGACTGTTGATAAAACTCAATCGAATACAGCATAAGACTGGGCACATGAGCAATAAGTAGTACTAAAAACATACAATCCTAAAACACACCTCAAAACTGCCTTCTCTCCTGTTAGGGTTCTTAGAAGTGGCAACGCTGTGGCCAAACTTTGCATGTTGTTATATTGATTTCGATGTTATTTTGAACATGTCCATGTCCTTTTCTGCTTACATCATAACACTACATCATCTGACAAGCCTCAAAACTGACATCCGGCACGGATTGCAACAAAACTCTCCTTGACCCATCTGTAGGCCCCTCTAAATGCACCTCATTGTTTCCATGGGATTAATCTATAATAGGAGATATAGTGCGATGCAAGCCTTATATTTTTAACACAGTATAAAAAAAGAAAACATTGTATGAGGTTCTTTATAAACAGGAGTCGCTGTTTCTCTGCGTTTAAATCTAACAGATATGTGTTAAGCAGTAATTCTAAAATATGATGGTGTATCTCCCAGTGGGTGATGGAAGAGCTAACTGATTGGTACTGAAGGAAGATAAGAGCTTTTTTACAACAGGCAATATGATACGCTTAGCGTTCCAGCTTTCTCCCCTCTAGTGATGACTCTGAGATATTTTAATTACCATAACATTTTTCCTTGAGTTAATACGGGCATAAATAATTCAGGTTATCAAATCAGTGATAACCACTGGGACAATAATGAGAGCAGCAGAGATGATACCGTACCTCTCTGTCTGTCAGCTCGAATAAAAACACCAGGAATTAAACTCCAGCGGATGGAACTTTAATTACTCCGCAATTTGAAGGCAAGTACCTGCTTAGAGGACTGCTTCATATGAATAAGTTATTACCACTAATTGACCATAGCTGGAGGCCTGCAGCGTGGGATGAGACGGGATATGATGAAGCTATAAACTTCATTACTTTATTTTCTTGTACATGTGTTGCTGCTTTAAAGCGCATTAGTCCCAGATAAAGCTGTTGTTGAGCAACATTTACAGTGTCTGGCTCGTTTCCTTCCCCTTCCTGCTCTCCTTTCTCTCGCTTTTGTTTCCATGAATCTGCATCGATCTGGCGTCTCTTATAATCCTGCTAATTGACCCTGAAATATGGATTTGCCACAGTATTTACACCATACACATATGATACAGTAAATCACTTCTTATTAAAAAAAGGCAGCTACCTCGAGCTACCTGCAGGCTGCCATATTTGTCTTTTTATCAATCTCTCTTTGTCCCTTCATTATTCCTGTTTTCCTCCTCTTATTTTGGTTTTTGCCAACTTAACTGATTCTCTGTGTCCCTCCTCTTTCAGCCCCAGCAGAGTTCATTCAGGCTCCGCAGTCCATCGCTCGGCCCGTCGGAACCACAGCCATCTTCACCTGCCAAGCCCAGGGCGAGCCTGAGCCCCAGCTCACCTGGCTGAAGAACGGGCAGATCCTGGAGCCCGGGGGACACGTCAAACTCAGGAACAACAACAGGTAACAAACAACAAAAGACTTTTTTCCTGAATTCTAATTTAAATATATTTATGTATTCATAAGGAACAGAAACATAATGAGTCTTCAGTGAATATAATATGGCCCTATTTTTCACACTATAACTGTTCTTAAGCAAAGAAGTCAGCTTGGGACCTCTGGCAACCTGTTTTTAAAACTTTTGCAATGCTTCCGTCTAACGCACTTTTTTTTTTTTTCATAAACACTCAAAATAAAGTCAGGAACAAAAATAGTTCAAATGTTTATTTTACAAAACGTACGGCCAAAATAAAAAACAACAGTTTTATTTGTTCAATTTAATACAACAACATCCTGCAATCGCTTCATACAGAACATTAACACAGAAAAATAAATCTGCTCTGTTTTTCTGAATTAACGATATACCTCAAAATCCAGCGATTTACTGTTATTACACGAATGAAAGGCATGTCCCACCTGTTGAGTTTATTTTGGTTTGGGGTGGAGACACTGGGAGATGCTTGTGTCTTTAAGTAATATATATGGTAATGTTGTTAGTCAGGCTGATCAGCCGCAGCAGCCTCAGTGTGTGCACGTGAGAGCCTCTCGCAGGGTTTTGAAGTATCTCGTTAAATCAGAAAAACTGCATTTTTTTTTCTTGGAATCTTTTCTCGTAATTCTGAGAATATTAAGTCGCTAATTTTCTTTCTCAAGTGACTGCAGTACGCTTCCATATAAATAGACTGCACATCCATGGTGCTTTTTTAGTCTTCAAGTGCTTTTACACTACGTCACATTCACACTTTCACACACACATTCACTCACTGATGGCACAGGCTACTTTGCAAAGTGCCGATCTCCAATCAGGAACTATCTACATTAATAGCAATTTGGGGTTCAGCGTCTTGCCCAAGGACACTTCCACATGTAGCCTGTTGCAGTCAGGGATCAAACCACCAACCATCCGATTGGCAGATGCCCGACTATGCCTCTGAGCCACAGCCGCCCCATACATCATATTCTACAGGTACACACACAATAAGAGGGGACTTGCTACGAGCAGTCATAAGACTTAATAAAGGCTTTGTAAGTCCCAATTAATGGGTTTATAATGGTTTATAGATTATTTACTGACACTTGATAGATAATTTAAAAGCCGTTGACTTTAGGCTGCCAGGTTGTGAAAGATTTTTTTTGCACTCTCTAGCAAGACGCTTGTGTCTTACATTTGTCAGAATGATCCTCTGACTGACAGCTTACCTTCTGTAAAAGCCCGAGAAAAGTCTGGATCAAAATCCCCCTCTTGAAGGATTATTACCATTTAGAGCGCAGATTTATCTCCCCTCCATCCCAGCTATCACCGCTGGACCTGACTCACACAGATAACATGGATGTCAGTAATAATCACTGCTGCCTTGATCTGATCATTGGCTTCATCAGATGCTCAATTTCGCTGCCTTTTCTGTTGCCTCTCACGCGGCAGCTGCTCGAATTCACGCCTGCCAAGACATGAGCCTCAATTTATTTGTGCCTTTGTATGTGAGCAGCGTATTGACTGGATGTTGGATGCTTTCCCATGCCAGTCCCCAGGAATGTCACGAGGAGGAGGACCCCGCAACGAGCTCCGTTAGGGACCGTTTCCAGCACTTAGCTCAAACTGTAAAAGCCTCCTGTTGCACTGACTGTATTTTTATGTTACAGCACTGCATGTGGCATAGGAGAGGGCTGTTTAAGAGATGATAGAAGGGATAAAGTGCAGGTTGGACCTACTTCTTGCTCTGGTTGTAATATCATTTAAGAAGTATGCTACTCCTGGTTTAAAGGCATTACCTGAAAGGGGTAAAAAAGTGTCAGTTAGCATGTTGCTAACACTGCTCGGTGTGTGATTTTAAACTGCTGCACTTTATCCATCCAGTGTTTCAGAGTTAATTATGTTAACATAACTGCACATGGCAAGTTCAATTTTTTCAGTTGACCCTGCCAGCCAACCATCCGAGCATGTTGTTATTATTCAGTGAGACAAATATGAAGTGAATACATTAGATATGCACCAAAAAAATCAATACTTGCTCTGTGTAGCAAGTGAGTGAAGGGGGCAGACACCTCCATCGCTCACACACACTGGTCCACTCCCACTTGCCTCCACCAGTCTATATCAGTCAGGGAGATAGAGCGAGGGACTAACATTTGAGGAAAGAAGAGAGGGAAGAAATAAATGAGAGGCCAGACTTAGATGTAAAAAAAAAAAAAGAGAAGAAAAATGAACGGGTGGTCAAAAGAGAAATGATGAGTCGGCAGGAAGAACAAATGAGCAGAGAGAGAAAGAGAGAGAGCGAGGGAGGAGTTGGAGCATCACAGCGTTTCCACATGCCACCATTAGTGAAGGCTATAGACCTGCTGTAATATGGATCTCATGCATCACAAAGCCCACGCTGTGATTGGTTAAGGAGGCAGGCCTCGGCTTGAGATCTACCATTAGCTAATTAGCCCATAAACTCTGCTAGTTGACCAGGAAATGCAGTCAGCCATTTAAAGAGAGCAGCTTGATGTCCAAAGAGTTTGTACTTTGAGGCGAGCAGAGAGTACGCATTACACTCTGACACATTATCACAGTCTGTTGTATGAAATCAAAGATTATTATCTGAGTATCTGTCCTGCCAAGAGTGCTCCCCCTGTCTCAGTCTAAATGTTTACTTTAAACAAATTTGCTTTACTAGATCGGTTTGGGAGCGCACAGGATTACATGCACTCTTAACTAGGGCTACTGCTAAGTGCTAACATGTATTTTCATCATTGATTTTTTTTTAATTTCTTTGATTAATCTATTAATCTTTAAGTCTAAAGGACAGATATTGTATAAGATGTTCATCTCAATTTACCTTGGCCTAAATTGACTCTCAGCAAGGTGCAGTGAAAACCACCAAATTTCAACTAATGGCAACTACTTTGGCAACTAATCGACTAATTGATGAATGGACAAATTGTTTCAACACTTCTCCCAACAATTGTTTAAAATCTTGGGAGTGTGATGTTCGTCACAGAAGGAGATCTGAGTGGTTGTTTGACAGACAGAACACTAGAGAGCAGGCGTTGTGTCCTATACATTACTTGTGTTGTTCTTGTTAGACTGGTGAAGAGATTTAAGTGGGGAAAAAGGGTTTGGTTTGAATGTTGAAAAAGTCAGCTAAGCAGAACCTTAAAGGGGGGGTATCATGCTAATTTCAAGCTTCATGTTTCACTCTGTGATACCTGTGGAGTAGCTTAGCATAATTTACAGTTTAAAAAGTGCAGGCCCTCATACAGCCTCTGCCTGAAGCGACTCAGTCTGCTCTGTCCCTACAAGCCCACTTTCTTTGTGACGTCACAAAGTGCAGCGTGTCGAAAAAACTGTGTGAAACCTGGCGTTCACAGCAGCCTGCAGACTGAGCTGAGAAGCCTGGGGATTACTCCAACATACTTTTACCTACAAATTTGAAACTTCACCCGCATTTAGTCTGGACATCCAACATTGCAACATTATATATACGTCTTAAAATGTGAAACAGCGTAATACCCCTCTTTAAAATGAATAAACCAAGCTTTAGTTGCTCAGCTCAGGTGTTGTAGGGAAAATAGATTAAAAGCATATAATTGGTCAGATTTGTTTAATAGAAATTGATCTCCTTTAAAAAGCCAATTTCTTACTGCTAATTAGTTTCATTAGATGATGTTGAATTAGCTTACACATTTGTCCGATTGCCTTCATAACTTATACAGTAACTATACAGTAGATGTAAGTACATTGTAGAGGTTGGGATTGATCGGCCAACCTCCATGTTCATTGGCCTACATGCTCCCTCATCGAGCTAAAGCCACCTCGTAAATCTGAGCTGGATTTGAAACTTTATTACAGGGAGAATCACATTAAGGTGAGATCCACCAGAGGCCTGAAAAGCTATGTGGAAGTACTGAAAGAAGGAAATGTAAACTGGGAAACAGTGAAGCATAGGGCACAATTTACCCCCAGAACTAAACCAAAACAACTGTAATGAATGCAAATGATATTCAACAGCTCCGGGCTGCACAGAGATTCTCTTCTTATACATACAATAGACTATCTGATAGGGGAAGCTTGGATATACAGCGAGCACAAAATACCTAGCAGAGAGATTTTAATTAATGTGTGTAGTGGGTGCGACTCTGTGTGTGTGTGTGTTTGTGTAAAAATACACACATGCACATGCAGAGGTTTCTCCCCTCAGCCATGTCTCATGATGCTGACCTTCAGAAGCCGATCGGACAAGGGAAGGAAGAGGAATCGATTGTACATTTCATTCACACACACGCATGCACACACATTAATCAAAAAGCAAGTGAGCCCGCATGTGCACAAACATCCCCGTGGTGCATGCCATCGTTCGTTTTTGTGCACACGCATAATCAAACAGGAAAATGTGCAAATGCGTTGCCCGTTCTTCCTCGTCCGCACGCAAACCACACAAAACACACATGGAGAGGACGAGGCTACGTGAAACGCCGGATAAGATGAGATGATGTCAGAGAGGAGCTGATTGGCTGCCTCTGTAAACAGACGTTGGTGCTCGGGGTGAAGCTGTGTGTTTGCTCTCTCTCTGTCGCATCTTGAAACACACACATGCTCACACACAAACACACACACATTATTGGTCGCCCATTCATTATTGGCCTCTGCTGACCAGGCTCATGTGAAACATGCTTTCATGGCTATTTGAAGCCTCTGTGAGAGCTGGTGCTAATTATGCACAAGGACTCGCCCCACTCTTAAGTCTCTAAAGCTGACGCGTGTAATCATCCAGCAAGTACAAGCTGTGATCTCACAGAAACTCACCAGGCGCTGTAAAAACGCCGAGGTTGGAGTGTTGTGTTAGAGGTGTTACTGAAAATAACTTCTCTCTCAGGTGGATGAAGGTTGAAGAGACCGTCAGTATTTTACTACTTTACTATCTTTTTCTAAATAATTGACCAAACTTTGGACCCTTTCTGCCTCAGTGTGTAAAGACTTGAAGTGATGTAGTAAAGAAAAGCACATGAGCCGTTTGTGTGTTTTATAATTAATGGCCGACATCTGAGGGAACAGGCTTCCCCACAAATCTGGACATTTCGTCGCAGAATCCTTTCAAAGGCTATTTTTTTTCTTTCCTTTTCTTCTTTTCTCCTTTTTTCCGCTTTCTCCACCAAGACCTGCCTTTCTTGTTTGCGGCCCCTCTCTGTGCCCCACATCCCCCTTCCTGCCCCCATTACAGCGAGCTGGGGCCTGGGCATTGGCCTTGAACTCTGACCTCGCCTGTAATCAGTCATATCCCTGGGCCCTTCCCTCCTCTCAGGCCACAGACAGCTCATCGCTCCTCCCCTGCCCCCCTCCTCCCCACCTCTTCCTCCTGTTCTTTCTTTGTCCCCGTTCCCCCCCCCTTTCCCTCTTGCGGGATCCAGAATGGCCACGCTGGCTCTTTTGACGGGGTGCTGCTCGGAGACAACGGAGAGTAAACACAGCCTGAGCGGCCAGACAACAGGCCCGAGGCTCCCCTGGCAGCCACTCCCCTGGCCCACAGCCTTATCCATCAATCTGTGAAATGACCTCGAACTGATGAGTAAATGATGGTGTCAACCTGTCAAGACAGGACAGCTTGGCTTTGGAGCCTGTGTAAGACGAGCAAAGAGCCCAAATTCAGGCCATGTACCTCCCAGATCTCTTCTGTCCTCCTTTTTCCTCATTGTTTGGATCTGTGGTGGTCCTGCTCTGCTGTTCCATATTAATGTAGATCGATCCATTATAAAACTATAGACCACACTAACTAATCAAATACTCTAAAAAAGATTCAACTGGGATCATTTTGTAAAATGCTTTTTTCTTTAAAGGTCTAATCTCGAAGATTTCAGTTTTGTTCACTTTAGCGGCACCTAATGTCGATAAACGGTAACTGCGGGAGGACGCTACCCAATTTAACGTCTGCGGTTGGCTCCCTTTGTTACGGTTGTAACTCTTGATTTTCCTCGCTGACGGTTGCTTTCCTTTTTAGACTGTTTGGCTTCATCTGAGCATCGAATTTGTTTCTTTTTCTTTGGATTTCCACTTATTTTTGAAGTTGTATCTGTAGTTATCGATCTTTTCTCTGTTTGTTCAGCCATAGTAGATTACTGTTTACTCGCAACACTCGCAGAGGCCGGAAAAGCAGCCGCTTAGCTCCGCCTACCCTCTCTGGCAAACCAACCACTGCTGGCTGATGGAAAACACGTCACTAACTGGGCGCTGCTTGTGATTTTTTTCTGTGAATGTCGCCACTCCTGCAAATGCAAAGGCATTCATCAGTGGGCCATAGGCTCAGTCATCATTGTGTTACCCCATTCGGCGATAGATAGTGACTTAACAGACATTTATTTAAATGAAAATCTTCGAGATTAACACTTTAAAGATGATTCTTTTCACCTTTGTTATAGAGAGGAAGGTGGATAGTGTTGGAAGCAGGGGAAGAGAGAAAGGGGATAACACGCAGCAGAGGGCCCAGCTTGGGAGTCGAACCCAGGGCCGCTGCATTGAGAGCTGTAGCCTCTATATAAGGGCAGCTGATTTAACCACTGAGCTAAACCAGCGCCCACATTTCATAATATTCTTGATTTGAGACAGTTTTCTCTTCCATAAGCAGAGATGAGCAGGTATCTTTTACCTCTAGAAATAAGACAGTTGTCCAGACAATTACATTGTTGTATTTTGCAGAGCACTTACATTTTGGTCATTATATAAGGCTTACTGACATTACAAAGAATATTCCTGGATAAATGTAGATGTTTCTTTCAGTCTTTGATTTATTCAATACAGTTGTGATTCAACCTAAAATCAAATCCTCTAAACATCCGGCATCCCGCAGGTCTTTCCCAAGAAGTATCCTGGTCCTGGAAGGAATGTGGGTTATATCTCTAATCACAGCAACAGAACAGAGTCACTGAAGTAACACCTACTTCAAACACAGACACACACTGCTCCTCTATTGCCAAATTAAGTCTAGAGAGTATCTGCGTACCACCAGAGATGATGCAAAAGTGAAACTAATACACAAAAGCTTTAAGTGAAGTCAAACCCAAAAAGAATTCAGCATTATTCATATTTAAATAAAAGCAAAAACACATACATTGCGTCAGTTGTTTATATGCTGAGATCTTTTCCTTTGAGATGCATGCATATGTACACACGCTTATTTACAATAGATATATATTCTTAAATGACACCCCTGAATTACTTGCATCTTGTTCTTTCTCATATATCTGATAATCTGAAATGACTCTCAAGCTTTCATCCCAGAAGTTCGAAAGGAAGTTTGACAGCAGGTGTGGAATTTCATAACCTGCATATCCGCAGGATCCGCCGGCACATCCGTGGCTCGGCATGTGTATGTGTGTGTGATAGTGCCTGTGTGTGTGTGTGTGTGTGACTGAGCATACATGTGGTTTGAACGCTTCTGTACCTGCGGAAACAAGCAACGCCTTGTGAAATTTGCCTGCCTTCCCCTCTCACACGCTCGGGGGGCCCTTCCAGGCCCCCGGTGGCATCGGGTAGTGCGTCCCTGGGGGCCTCTTTGCTGCGTCTGGTGCGGCTGCCTATCTGCAAACACTCCATCCATCGCTGATATGAAAGGCTGTCAGAAACGTGATGGTTGAGTAGCGAGCTGAGGGCTGGCGACTGCTGCCACCTCGGGGGTCAGAGGTGAGATTGGCTCAGAGAGGGTGAAATACAGAGGGCCTCTTTGACCTGATAATTATCCAGATTGAATCCACCTGACAGACCGGGGAGAATAATAACTCCTCCACCTGGCAGCCCGCTCTGACCCAGATTACAAACGTACAGTAATTGTATCCCGGCACATCAATTTTGAAAAGGAAATGGAATGATTCACTTCCCATCCTGCCCACTGACCCAGAGGAGTCCTCCGCTGTCCTAACAAATCCATCCTTACAAACCTCGCCGAGGCCGCGGTGAGGTCAGCGCCGTCAGTCGAGAACCCAAATGCCACTTTCCTCATGTCCCATTTCACCGGTCCAGGAGGAGACCGTGACAGACCACGTACACGGCACAGGGCTCGTGTGCTACTCTTTCTATAGATCGCATGTTTCTCCTCGTGGGATCATCCTGCAGTTTCTTAATTAATTTAGCTTTAATACACAGAGGATCCGACCTGTCACTCAAAGAAGGATGACAATCTTTGTCGACAGGTTCCTACAAACTGCAAGTGACAGATCAGCGGGCGACTGGAGGATATGCTGAACTCCTGTGGCATTCAATTGACTGTGTCACCTAAAGGCGCAGCAACAGATCCACAAGCCGAAGGGTTTTTCTCCCCTTTGCTTGAAAAATGCTTCTGATCGCTTAAAATGCCGTGACTGAAGGCTACGCCGTCTCCAAGTGGAGAAAATGGACAAAGCTACAACTCAAGCCCATCCACATTCCCAAGGCAGTCATTACCCTTGTTCCCACTCTCTTGCACATATTACACCTAAACACAGCAGAGATGGCCTTGGCGTGAAAATGGCATGAAGAAATGTTTAACGCCAAAGGGCCTCATTTCCATTGTATGTTAAATGTTTTATTTTTCCTTCTGCCGTCGGACAAACACATAGAGAATGGTGGATTCAGTATTCTTGTCTAATAACACCTACTCAACATGCACACACATGGCATCCACACACAATACCCTTCTTCTATTACAGAAGACAGGCCAGGCTGAAGCAGAAGAAGCAGTAAAAACACGACAGTGGAGGTGCGATAGAGAGGAGAGATGGTCGACAGAAAGAGGAAATAAAGTGAAGTTATTGGGAAAATTGATTTACTTTGTGTTGGAGGTTGTGTGTGTGTGTGTTGGAGGTTGTGTGTGTGTGTGTGTGTGTGTGTGTGTGTTCATAGGTATGTGAGTTTTACTGCAAGTGAGCATGGACCGATGAAAGACTTTACTGATTCAAAAGAAATGACATTTTTTGAAACACGGAAATAGATTTCTCGGCTCAAAGAGGAAGTGTGTGCTCTGCATGAGTGAAGGCCCTCTATACACACCGCTTACAGTCATCGTCTGCTTTATGCAGTCCTTATCTGAGGTGTGAAGTTACTACTTTATGTGCGTTTTAAAGTGGATGCTGTACGGGCAGTTGTTCCTTCCATCAAGGATGAATGTTTTTCTGTTGTTTGCCAGTCAAATATTTTAAACAATGACTTAAACTAATCTACGTTTAAGTATGTTGAATATAAGATCAATCTTTAAGGTAGGCTAGTTGTGCATACAAATTCCACTGTTTTGTATATTAACAGTTTTTCAGCAGTCTGCATTCAGATGTTAATTAATGTACAACACAGTGGGTGTGTAATGCAGTTGGATGAGTCTGAAAACACTCGGTAAATGTTTTTCCCTATAATTAGTTGCCAAGTTTACGTGAGCGTAGCCTATAACTCTGACTCGCAGAAATAGACAGCGAGTGATTCCTCAAGATGGGATGCTTTTTCTGCCACCTGTGGTGCGACAGCATCACCATGAATTTAAATGGTTTTACCTCAGAGCTCATGAGTCTGACAGAATCATTTCCAACAGCAGTTATTGTGTTGTGGTACTTGCAACTGAGGCAGTTAAATCTGCGTTTATCTGTGCCACAATAACGTAACACTTTTAAGAAAGTAGTCCTCTGTAGAACCTCGTAGGCACATTTTATCATACATACTTTAACTTGAGTGAAAAACAGAAAGACAAACACTGTATAACAGCAGAATTGACCTTTTTGATTTCCTACACAATCAACTAACCTTTCCCTTTTCTTCTTTCCCTCCTCTCGCAGCACACTGACCATATACGGCATCAGCCAGGACGACGAGGCGATCTACCAGTGTATCGCAGAGAACAGTGCCGGCTCCACCCAGGCCAGCGCCCGTCTCACAGTGCTGTGGGCTGACGGCCTGCCCGGCGTGCCCACCCACGTGCAAGCAGAGGCGCTCTCACCCACCACCATCCAGGTGTCCTGGGGGGAGCCCGATCAGAACACTCAGGACATCATCGGCTACGTGCTCCACATCCGCAGGACATCAGGTGGGGCCAGATTATTTTCTGCAATAGATTACGTGCTAAGTCACAATTACATGAAGCTGTAAAGTTGGTGATATTGTCACATGGAATCAGATCATGTCAGGAGAGATGCTTTGATTAGTTGCAGGTCGCATGTTGCAAATTTAATAAATCCGGCCCCAGACAACTCATCAACTGCCTCAGTAGCAGAGTATGAAAACGATTGTAAGCGCTCCATTTTAAGTGTGTTTCTTGAATTTTTTTCGTTAATTTGGCAGATGAAAAGTGCATTCAGAAGCCATAGTAAAGAAATTGTAAGTGCTTCCTTCCCAGCAACCATCTCCAGTGTGTTCAGAGCTTCAGTACAAGTCCCCACACTCCAGTTTTAAAACAGATATAATTCGGATAATTAAAAAACCTACTAAACTTCATATTTTTATGCCTTGGGATTCATAACCGTGGATGCTCCCTGTGTGATCATACATGCACATGTGCCTGCTTGTTTACGCGCATGCAGTGTGTTTTTATGGCTCTGGGCACGTGTATGTGTATTTCTGTGTGTGCTGAGGGTCTCATGAAGCCAGCTGCTGTTCTCCTCAGCAGTTCTATAGGATGGATAATTAAGGGCCCCGGGGGCCCACCAATAGGATCCGCTGTAATTACCGTTCCAGGATGCCATGGACTGATGGGTTGGGGGCTGGAGGTAGATAGTGGATATGGTTGGTTGTCTCTGGATTAAGAGCAATAAAATGCTTTAACACATTCTTTATAACTCCCTCTTCTACCTCTTCCATCTCCTCGCTCCACCCCTGCAATTCACCCAACCGTCGTCATTCAGGCTCCCAGGGCCAAACTAGATTAGCTATTACCTAACGGAGCTGCTCTGATAAAACCAGGGAATGGGCTATAACCGTAAAATCATGACAGAAACGGATTGTATTTATTGTTTCCTTTCCTGATGTTATTTTCCATCACTTGCCAATGCCTCCTCTTTATTCCAACATTTCTTTCTCCTCTGCCCGCCTCCTCTTTCTGTTCCTCCATCATTCATCCTCCAGACCCAGTGGAGATGGAGTATGAAGAGGCTGTCAGTAAGGTGACGCTGCAGCAGATCATCAGGGACCTCGAGCCCTCCACCAGCTACACCTTCTACGTCAAGGCCTACACCTCCCACGGGGCCAGCAAACCATCGGACAGTGCAACCGAGAGCACTCACGGGGAGGGTGAGCTGGAAGCAGAGCACATGCACTCACCCACGAGTCCTATCTTTTACCAATAATAAACATATATAGAGGTTTGCTACAGAGCTGCGTATTTGATTTTGCTTTCAGAGGATGAAAACACACAAAAGCACAAGAGGCGGATTATGTTGAATCAATTACCCTGCTTAAATTGCTTTTATGAATTCAACCAGATTATGATGTTATTTGGCCACACTCACAGGCTACAAAATAAAAGCTCTTCAAAATAAAAGTGCTTTTTCGATCATGTCGTTCTGCCTCTTTAGTTGACAGTCTGTGTTGTGTTGCAGTGCCAGCGCCTCCCTCCCTCTACACCAAGGTGGTGAACGGCAGTGCTGTACAAGCGACTTGGGAACCTTCCTCCAAGATGGGCCAACATCAAGGCTTCAGACTGTACTACAGAAGAGCCCACACACCTCTGTTCGCCGGTCCCATCGACTTCCCTCGCAACGTCACCCAGCACAACATCACTCAGCTGGGTGAGACATGCAATGTCACCGGACGACTGCAACATGTGTCATAGTGAATGTTTGATTAGACCAACAGAGCTGCTTCTATTATCTTAATGTCTGACCTCTGAAGAAACCAAACATCTCAGACTTCCTTTTTCAAATGTGTTTAGAAAATATACTCAGATTAAAAACAGGATTTGCGCGTCAGTCATGGGGCTTACTACTCTTTTAGCAAAGAAAAGGATAACTAAGTATTAGCAGAAACGGTGTACTTTCTTGGACTAAGGGGCAGCTCTTCAAATATGCATCCTGCTTTGAAATTTTGTCCAGTTGGGAAGTTGGGATCGATAGCCTGCTCTCTCTTCATTATCTGAATATCTCTCTTTTTCGTCCAGATCCTTCCCTGGTCTACGAGATAAAGCTGATTGCATACAACCAACACGGAGACGGCAATGCAACCGTGCGTTTTGTCTCGCTTCGTGAGGCGGTGGAGAAATCTGGTGACTATCTGACACAACCAAACACAGCTACACACAACAACACGCTGTCCCACATCACCTCAGTGCATTACATATCAATGTGTCTCACATGTGTCATCTTGTGTCAGGAGCAAAGTCATGCTGACAGTTACTGTCTCTCACACACATTGTCATGTGTGTACACCTCCCTGATGAGGCTTTATGCCTTCAAACTTTGATGCGGGTTTGGCTGACAGGTGTACTTTGTGTCCTCAGTGTTGGACATCCCATGCGACTGTGCGAAAGACGAACAGAGCAAAACTTCCACTACAGGCATCATCATCGGCATTCACATCGGAGTCACCTGCATCATCTTCTGCGTGCTCTTCCTCGTCTTCAGCTACCGCGGCAGGTCGGTGAAAACATTCTTATTGTTAAGGGTTAATTTCACTAAGTCCTGTGTATCTGTCTTATACGTGTTTGTTCATGTATTTC
This sequence comes from Semicossyphus pulcher, assembly GCF_022749685.1. NCBI lineage: Eukaryota > Metazoa > Chordata > Actinopteri > Labriformes > Labridae > Semicossyphus > Semicossyphus pulcher. Next base: position 14,333,483 of record NW_027211603.1, read on the forward strand.
CCAGGTTGATGATGTGTAAGACGGTTCAGGCCACCCCCCAGGCAGGGCACAGCGCGGTGCTGGAATCCTCTTCCTCTTCCCAGGGGGCCTCCGGGATGAACGGGGCCGCCAGGAGAGAGATGGAGGTCAACGGCAGCTCAGCGGGGAAGAAAGTGGTCGACAGCAACGAGCTCGAGAGACTTTTCACTCAACCCAACACACAAGACATGGTGAGTCCTGATGTGAAGAGAGTTAAAAGCGTCATTGATCCATTAAATATTTAATGTCACATGTTTTACACAGAGACTATATAGTTTAAGACATCATCTTCCTTTTCACACCTTAAGTTGTAGTTTTGTGGCCATCTGTTCTGTCCATGGAGGGGAACATTACAATCGAACAATAACATTTTAAAGAAATTCTTGTCACTTTGTAATCAAACAGATAGCTGTAGATTAATTATTAATGTTTCCTCCTTTCTTTTACGCCCCTATAAAACGAAGCTACGACCCAACGCTTTGTGTCTTTTGGCTTAAGAGTGCCTACAGCTTCTTTCAGTCACCGCTTGCTAATGCCAGAGCACGTATAAAAAGCAAGGCTGAAATTACTTTGTCCATTAATTATTCATCATTACTTAAAGAGTTCAATAAAAAGGTGATTACTCCTAACAAAACAGAACAGCAGTAACAATACAACACAATTACACAGGTTGTAATTGTGCAGGCAAAAGTTGCAGCCTTTTTACGCCTACCCTAATGTATGCTTATGTTTTACAGTGAACATAACAATGTGATCAAATTACTAAAAAGCAACATTAAGATAAAGCATGAGGCAATTCAGAGAGGAAAAAACCCTGCACTCAAATTGTTCGTAACATAAATAAGGATGTCCTGGTGGCCCGGGGCTTTGGAAACCTTGAATATAGCAGGAACCTTTGTTGTTTGTAGTGCTGCACAATTTACAAAGAAGTAAAATGTGTGACAAAGTACTGTAACGCTGCAGAGACGTCCCGACCTGCAAGTTTAAGTTTTCAGATATAAGCTTCTTAATTTGGTCCAGACCCCAACAAATGTGACTCCAACATCAATATTTTGATACATTTTTTCAATGAAAAAGCAAAAATCAAGCAAAAATTGTCACTTATTGTGAATACCAATGTGTTCTCTCCATTTAGCTCAGCCCTAGCCGTGTCTCCTCCCATGCTTCCTGTCTGCCTCTACTACTTATCTCTCCAGGCTAAAACGTCCATTGAATGTATTAAATATTCTCTCTGTGTTTTCAGTCGGACTCCTACGCGCTGAACGACACCCAGCTGTCTACAATACCTCTGGACGAGTTTGCGGTCGAGCGAGAGACGCAGTTCCAGGAGCCTCCTGCAGCAGGAGCGAGTCGGCAGGACCAAGGCTAAACCATGTATGAAGGCCAATTCACACGACGCTGTCCACAGCGTTCACTTAGACTCTTCTCTCACTCAGGTTGACAAGTTTTCCTTTCAAAGTAGTTTCTCCTTTTGTGCAAAGATGTTTTTTTATTGGTAAGTTAAGAATATGTAGAGGATGTAGGACTGTATATCAGAGTGTTTTTGGCCTGTGGTGTCAAACAGCTCTCTTGTGAAGGACGGCTGTTTGAGCCTCACAGGCCACTTTTATGTTCTTTATTTGTACAATTTGGTTTAATTTTCTGGTGTTGGGCAGCACACAGAACAGAGGCCCCAGAATGTCCTTGTTATACAATGATGATTTTATTTTTAAGTTTATAAATATATATATACATATATATCTTTATTACCTATATGTCAAAGTGGATTTAAGTTATTGGTCTTATCTCTACATTTCTGTGGATGTCAAAGACTCCTGCTGCCTGCTCTCACCTACCAATGATTCCACCTTCTCGCTCACAGAAGACCTCAGCCTTCGTCCAGGGACTGGATAGATTCTGTCTCAGGACATTGTTTCAGTGATATCAACCTTTTTTATGATTTCTCGGCCTTCATACACAGGCACTAGCCTTGGCTGTGTGAACCTTACGACTCAACAAAAACCTACCTCAGCCGGAATGAATGTGTTGCGGGAAGCTTTTAGGGACATGAACTTCCCCAGTTCTCACAATTTACTTTACACGCGGAGGAACTGAAGATTACAAGATCAGGTGCCGCACTACCTCAGATGTCAAAAATCGTCCCTCCTTCTCTTGCTTGTCAAAGCAAAACAAAAAAAAAAAACGAGTATCCAACATAAAGCACTTCCAAATGCTGAAGTTAATGTTCTACCTCAAGATAACAAAGTTAATGTTGTCGCTGTTGTTGTTGTTGTTTGTCTGTTTATTGCATAATGAAAAACCCTCTTTTCTCCCTCTGTGAAATTCTGGCTTCCCTCTGTTGATGAATATGTTGTTTGTAGATACAATGTCAGTACCTCATGCAAGTTGACAGACTAATAACACTGTTGTATGAATTACGATATGTTAGAAAAATGTTGGAAATATGCTGTTCCATTATAAGCTTTGTTTTTATTTCATTCAAATTATCCTTATGTTTTAATGTAGTGAAAGGAGCGTTGGAATACACTGCACTGCTCACGACTATTTACTGCAGAATGAGATGTCATACATCACGTTTAATTGGACAAGAGGCAAAATGTTACAACTTACAGACATCATATATGTGTCTAAAATTAGTGCTGAGTGTGTAATTGTGAGTGTGTATGCGTGCAGATGTGTTTTATTGATTGAATGAATGTTTCATGTATATGATGTTTGTAAAACAAGAAGAATATTAAGCACAAATCTTATCACAATCTTATCCTCAAACAATATTCTACGACTGTCGGTGTAATTACTTAAAGGAATAGTCCGACATTTTTGGAAACACGCTTATTTGCTCTTAACTATGACGCTATAAGCGGGGGGTGATTATCCTAGCTTAGCATATACAGATATGACTTCACCTGAAATCACAATTTGATTACAGATTAAACAAACAAGATATGACCTGTTGATTAGTGTGATTTAAAGATGCTTTTAAATAAGAGACACTTAAATAAGATCCAGGCAAGCAGCACCTTTTTCTTCAAGTCTTTATGCTAAGCTAAGCTAGTTGATTTGTACCACCACTCTTATGTCTGTATGGTAAAATTAAAGCTATGCCAAGAGTGAGCTTAGCTTACTCATTAGTTAGACTGGAAACAGGGGAAGGGAACAACATCCACCAACCAGCACCAGCAAATTATCCTCTGCTTATTTCATCTGTATAAAAACCAAAGTTTAAAACATCAATTCACTGTTTTACTGGGGATTTAACTTTCATGAAGCTAGTGCAACCGGCTGCTGGAGTCTCCACTGGTTCACTGGCATTTACTCTAAGACATTCATCAGATATAAGAGAGGTACCATTCTTCTCTATCTTAGAGAAAATAAGTGTATTTCCAAAATGTTCAACTATTCCTATGGTTTAAATTTGCAGCAGTGTATTTCTGACTTCACTCTGGATATGTTTTACTGCAGTACTCTGAGTGATTTTACTTTCTCGTCACATTACCTGCCTCCTTTTTAAAGTTAAAGCCTTTAGACATCTGGTGCCCAGGAGACATGACAGTTTCTGATTATGCTTGATTATTGTTACTCTCTTCCCAAAACCACAACTGCTGCTCAGCCCCCTCCCTCCTGTCAACACTGACTAGGTGCCTCAGGAACACCGTGTTAATACTAACGCTGGGTGCTGACGGGCGCACACAGAGAGCTGGCTGAGGGGGATAGACGGTCGTTGGGCGGCTCTACGATCACCAGGGCTTCTCTCTCCGGCTCTCTGCTCTGTGTCGTCACATGCTATACACCACTTGCTGTGATGCATTACGGTTACCTACCTCAACCCTACTTTTGGCCTTTCTCTCAGGTCTAAATGAAGGAAACAGACAGAGTATAGAGTACAGGAATACACATACATATATAAATATATATAAATGTATATATTGCAATTTACGACACATGCTGGACACAAACACAAATGGAGGGAGGACTTTTAGGACCTTTATCTCGTGCACTAACTTAAAACGGTTCATGCTTAGTTTCTAGTGGATGTGACTGTGTTACTTTGGTTATCGTCAGATTTATTATTTCATATCAACAAGCATTTAAATATGTTATTTCTCAAGGTGTTTGACTTTATATCCTCTGTGGAAAGTTTATCAGTGAATAAGTGAAGTAAACTGAGAAAAGTAAAGTGGGTGGCATGTACAACTCTGACACATAAACATATCAACACGATCGCTTTTCTAGCTCCTTAACCTAAACCCATCACGTATCCCATGCTGCATTCACGTGACATCTGTAAGATTGTTTTAAAGAGCAGCCAGGTGGGGAAAAGCCTCCTAGTTACAGAATAATAGTGTCATTTTTTCTGTCTTTAAAAAAAATCAGCTTAAAATTATGTGAACTAGTACGTATTGTGTTCAAAAAATGAGAGTTGACTTAGTTCTGTTCACTCACCATTCCTCTCCAGCCTTACTTAAGTCACAGGCTAACGTTACGCTGCGGAAGTTACATTTTGCGAAGAACAACTTTGATCCATGTTTTTTTTTTTACTAATTTATGGTATTAACCTAAAATACTCACTCACATTACATCTGTTTTTGGTTTAAGCTGTCGCAGCATGCTAGCTAGTTTTCAGGATGTCTGCTAGCTTACTTAAAATAACAACTGTTCACTTTAATGGCGGCTCAACAGGCACACAATGTGTCAGATTAACGGGCCATTTTTGATTCTAATTGATTCAAGTTATTGAAATGGAGCTATATGTTGCTGATTTCATGTGAAATATTTGGCAAGTTAGCAGCAAAGTTAGCACTGTTGCTAGCATCTTTGGCTAACACTCGCACATTCCCAAGTCTGATTAACAAGGGGTTTTTCAGTTTTTTTTCCATTCTGCTGAGTTTGCGTGAATGCAGCCTGAGTTACTAAGAGCCTTGTTAAAAATATTTGAATTCCTAAATATTGTAATTAATATTTTTGGGCTCTGTATTACAGTATCATTTCTGCTAACCTCCCACAACATCGCACATGAGAGTTGCACGTGTCCCCACAGCAAATCTGCATTTTACACAGTTGTCATTAAGTGATCATCTTCGGTACTGTAATTTTATTGCCTTTTGAATTTATTTCTTTATGTTTTTATATTCCTCCCTGCATCCATTTCTTGTATTAAATCTTACACTCTGGTGTTAATATCATGTTACAAGTGTTGGTAAAACAATTATGGTACTTAAAACAGCAGAACAAATGCCCATCCCATATGTCTCCTGCTTGCATATTTATGAACTACCGATGTGATATTTTCTCTCGTGTGCTGCTGCAGCGTGTTCAGTGTTTTACCTCTGTTGTTCTGAGTAATTTCACTGGGGAAACATGTGGTGTGTTTTCTTCCTTCCTTCCTTCCTTCCTTCCTGTATCCCTCGGTGTAATTTAGGGTTAATCTCATTCTGCAGGAAATTGCCCACGTCTCCCCCGTGGATGTGACAGGTTTTAGTGCCATACTGTTTAACCTGATTCACTGGGAACGTGGTGCAGTGACGGTCATGTTTACATGATTATCCTCTGATAGGTCAGGTTGTCGCATTGCTGTAAAATACTAAAACTTGTGTGATTTAATGGCGGCCCTTGAAGCTGTTCATGCTGACTGGCGGGTGCTCCATCAGCAGAGGGAGATTCCAGAGGATTCTTTAGTGGAAAAAAGGGCCTTTGTCTTGTATATTTAGCAGCCTTGGGAAGCGCTATATCACCAAACTCTGCTCCTGTCAGTAAGCCAGCCGACTTTTTTTCCTCGTTCAAGATTCCTGACCTTCGGACAGGGAGAGTGTGTGCTCAGGGACTCTCTGATCCTCTTGTTGTATGTGTATCAACAGGCCACACTTGGCCTTCTGTACATGATTCTTCTCTTTTTAAATTCTGCTTTATGCCCAGTTCAGACAGACTTACTGTGAGGGATGCCTTCTTTGTTGGTCATTTAAGTACTTGTGTGGGCAGGATAATAATGGCCACTTTGCTAGAAACACAACGGGAAGATAACTGCTTCATCAGAAAACAATGATGTAGGTTTTACAGGTTACCATAATAAAATGTCAAATACTCTGCTTTAACTTCAGGGAGGTCACAGTCACAGGGAGACATTAGACTTTGGTTATTCTCAGAAAAAGATAACTTTAAGACTGAAGAGAATTCAACTGTCAGAAAATTAAACTGAAACAAATTTTAACCTTTAAGCAAGAATGCCAAAAAATACTAGTTCAAGCTTATAATTTGTTAACATTTGCTGCTATTCTTTATTATTTTTTATACTAAAATGAACATTTGGTGGATTTGAGACTGTGAGTTGGACAAAACAAGTGTTTTAAAAAGAGTTAGCTTGAGCTTTAGACACTTTCAGACATTTTAAAGACAAAGCTTTGTCCATTAACTGAGAAAATAATAAGCTGATTCATAGATAATGACACTAGTTGCAGCTGTACATCAAGAAAAAGAATGCATTGCATCTTCTTGTTACCCTCAGGTTCTCACAAAGAAGGCATCCCAGACTGGGCATGTGCAGGATTTGTTTTACGTTGTTCATGGTGCCAGTTTTTGGCTCTAACTGTGTCTACACAGTCATCTCTCTTATTATGCACTAACTAATCACAGGTAACAGATAAAGTCAGGACATGATAGGCTTCTACTGCTTAGACTGACATCATATCTCTGTATAATGTATGCTCCATGCTGTAACTGGGACTCTGGCTTCTCTCCAAAGCCTGATGCAACAACCCTCTCGCTGAAGTTTCCTTTAAACGATGTGATGTTGATCATCGAGGCACCAAAAGACGACGATGATCTGATATGAATTGATTTGCATCTGTCTCTCTGGTGTTCTGCTCTGAGACCCCAACGACTGTACATGTCAAATAACGCTGAGTTTAGTCAGATGGTGATTTAATGTAATTGTACTTTAATGTTTGAGATCAGTATTATATTTTATATATCTCTCTGTCCAGGAAGCAGATTGGATCCAACGTGTTGGACGGCCGTAGGCAGAGAGGCGTAGGTCTGCATGAGAAAGGAAAAGTGTTGGTTACTCATTATTGGACTTGTGATGGTAACACTGTGATATTTAGCCAACTAATGGCGGAATAATGTTGTGATCTCAGTATGGTGCTATTGATGGTCCTGTCTCACATTGTCGGTCGGTCTGTTTTGATGGCGTGTATTGATGAAAATAGGTCGATGACCTTTTTCCCCCCAGTTGACCAATCTGACTTTGTCGTACCCTCGCTGACGATGATCACCTCGTCTTCATCCTGTTTCCATCCTCGCATGAGAGACTCAGGGTGAGGTCCTGTCAGTCCTGCTACCTTTAAAGTCAGCTTCATTTTCCTTCACACACCATCTTTTTCTGTATCCATGTGTCAACACCTGCTAATGCTGTTAACCCGCCTCACCTGTCCTGTGACGTTAGCATCAAACATGGACGTCAATAACAGCTTCTTAGTAAAAAAACATCAGTCCTGCAGACAAAAGAGTATTAAGTCTTAAAGGGAAAGTTATGCCAACAAACTGTTGCCATATAGATCCATGTAGGCGGAGGAGTATTGGACCCTCTCTTGCTGAGTGTTTCTGGTTTGAATCGAGAATTTTATTCATATGTATAACAAATAAAAACTGATCTTACATCAGTAATGTCTGTTTGAATTTGCCATACCCTGTCGCCATCTTCACTGAGAAAACTGATCAAACTTTTAATCTTGGTTTCAAGCCAAAACATTTCTCCGTAAGATTAAATATTTATGATTTATTAAGAAACATTGACGAAGGGTTGTTATAGGCACATCATGTGGGCGCAGGGTAATCAAAAAACAGCAGCAAGAAAGAGAAGACGAGCCTGCACGCTTCCTCAATGCCAACGTTTAATAGGCTGATCGCAAAGTTTCGACACAATGGTGAGGAAAGCAAGAAAAGGACTTATCCATTCTTCTTCTGCAGGCTGCACCAAGAACTGATAACACCAAGGCCATCTGCTCCCATTTATCAGACGTGTTCTTTCAAAAAACTATCACCTGAAGAAGACCATTGTGTCGAAACGTTGTGCTTAGCCTATTAAACTTTTCGTGGCATTGTGTGCAGGCTTCTTTTTCTTATTGAAGCTCCTGTGAGGAGATTTTCACTGGTTATGAAACAGAGAAATTAATTCTGATTTCTCTATATGAGCTACAAAATCAAACCAGATGCTACAAAATCAAACCAGACCATCAGAGACAAGATTGATTATTTCTGTATAGTTATTTTTGATGCCTGAAACTGCTGGCGGGGGGGTAGGTGTCAGACGAAGCGGGTAGCTGCACTCTGCCTTTGTTATCATTTTCCAGGGCAAAATTTTAAAGTGAGTGATACATATTTTTTAGTTAAAAAAACACCACTTAAGCATGTACAGGACAACATCAGCAAAGAGAAAAGAGGTACGGCTTTGTCCACAGGGGGCGCCAAAATCAACACAAACAGAAAGTTCCTCACAGGAGCTTTAATAAACATTCTCATTCATACAGATTGATATATTTACACAATAAATATCCCTATAAAACATGTACACTATGATGAGCAGGACATCTAATCTAATCTTGTGTTTCTAGCAAAACATTTACTCGCTTTTATTTTGAAAGGATTCTCACTTTATTGTGGAAACCTCAGCAGAATATGCGACCACAGCAAAGCGCAAGAGAGGGGAAAAACTGTCTGCTGTTTTAGTCTCTCCTCAGTGGAGTGAACTGAAGAACAGTTCACTACAAACAGGTAAAATGTCTATAAAATCTATGCAGTTTATTTATTTAGTCTAAATCCTGCAGGGTTCAAACGTGGTGCCAACCTGAAACCAAAAACCATATGCATTACCAGATGTGTAAACTACTTCTTTGTCGTCTTACCTGCGTTTGATTTCTATCCAGCATTCAGATGGATGAAAGGGTCTGTAAAGTCATCCCATGACCTGTCTGCCTGCCTGTCTGTCTGTCTCGTTGTCTGTCTGTCTGCTGAGGTCACTGCCTCCGTCTGTCTGTCTCTTCTCCCTCAGTTTAATTCAGGTCAAATTGAGATGATTTAATAAAGCGTTCTCAGAGCATTGTCAGGGATCACCACTGTATGTTTCTACACTCTCTTTAGACCGCGGTGTCGCCATTATAAATCTGTGTACACACACACATGCAGCGTGCGCTGCATGTGTGTGTGTTTGTGTGTAAAAAGGCAAAATGGACCATTTTTTGTGGTTTGTATTGTTTTAGGGTTTGTTGTGCAAAACTGAAGAAAAAACAATAACAGTGATAATAAACTAGCTCTAGTAACACGATGCAGAGGCTCTTTATTTGTGTGTGTGTGTGTGTGTGTGTGCGTGTGTGTGTGTGAGACTTTGGGATAAAGGATCCTCATTCACAGCACAGATGAGTGTCTGCTCGCCTGCTCGCTGTGCTCCTCTGAGATGCAGCAGATCAATCCGATGAAGGCTCCTCCTCTCCCTCCTGACTCCCCCGTCCTCTCGTCCTGCGATTCTCCTGTTCAGCACATTACCTCGTGGCCCGCTGGACAGACAGAGAGTATTGAGCACCAGGCCCACAGCTGCTGGTCGATGAGGGCTGGTGCCGGACTTCTAATCACTGAGACTCCCAATGCTTGATTGAACTTCAAGACAAAGACAGACCGATATAGATCTGCCTCCTCTTTCACCTGTCTGTTTCTCTCTCTGTCTGGTTCTCTCTTTGTCTCTGTCTGGGGTAAGACATCAAAGGATAATACAACTTATATTTGTAGTTTTAGCCGCCATTTCTATTGGTGATGTTTTACTCTCAGCTAACTTCTGAAATCTGGAAATGATGAGAAAGTCCAATGGAGCAAGAAACAAGGAGTCACATGATCATACAGGTCTAAAGGTTAGACAAAGGTTAAAGGTTAAATGTTCAATATTTGACTTTACAATCTAATTACAGTTTATATTTTATAACCTTTATTTTACCAGGAATATTCCCAGTGAGATACAAAATCTCTTTAACAATGGAGACCTGGTCAAGACGGCAGCATGAAGAAGTCGCACATTAAAGAACAAACAGTGTTTTAAGCAACAACAAACATTCACTGGTCAATAATCCTTAATCCTGCTTTTATAATCGAACTAATGCATTTAAGATTTTCTAGTTGAAGGTAAGTCTGTCGTTTTAAGATTCTATCACACATGTCCGGGCCTGCGCCTGCGAGCTCGTTCAGGCAGCTCGAGCTGCACTGATTTCACACTCGTCATGCGTCATTCTCCGCAATCAGCTGACGAACGCTTCCTGCCAGTGTGGCGCTCTATTTAAGCCGCAAAATCTTCGCTCCCTGCACCAGTACTGTGCTCGTACTTTCAGCTACACCACCACCACCACCCCAGCATCCACCTGCAGGCTGGTGGGGTTAAAGATACTATCTCATCACTCCTCAGATTTATGCATGTAACATAAATCTGCAAGCAGTGATGACGCCAAAAACAAGTTTTCTGACCACTTTTTATCCATGTCAGATTTTAAGTTGAGTTTGAAAGTTTGTCTTTGATCTTGGTTAACTATTCCCAAAACTGTGGAAACATCCGTCACAGTGCAACCACTGATTATCTAGTTCCTTCTTGTACTTACTTATTGTACTCGACCAATTTTACTCTCTCAGTTCTCCTGTGAAATGGCTTGGTTCCAACACTTCAGATGTGTTCACTTTCAGTTCTACCTCCAGGCTGAAATATCTGATCTGTGTCTGTCGTGTTAAGGATGGATATTTAGCTTTTTATTAGGAAAACTTTTCTTTTATTAAATGCACTATAATGAGTTTATACTGATGCCTCTTTATATCCTATAAAAGCAAACGAGACTATCAACTAGCACCTTGACTATAATTTTTTACCGTTCCCCGCTGCCATCGGTTCGACATCCGACTTCCGATTTACAGAACACTGCGGAAACAGTGCTTGTTTACATTCTCCCAAAGTGTCAAAGTGAGTAGAAGGTTAGTTAAAAGCAGGTATGATGAGATTATCTTTAATTATATTACACACATGTACAGGACAGGATCAGCAGAGAGACAAGGCGCAGGCTACTGCCTCTTCCACAGGGGCTTGTTGCTTTAATGAAGGTGTGAACATCAGATAAAAAGATTCATACTGTCCTCTGGTGTTATTTCAAACAGACTTCATAGCTGCATGTTAGGGTTTGTCTCCTGAGAGACCATGTGTGTATGGACGCCCGCTGTGATGTGTAAATATGTGTTTTTGAGCGGGATGAGAGGGGTGTGGAACACGTGGAGGCAGAGCGAGAGAGTTTGTGATCATTACGGCGAGTTGCTTCCTTATTTGTGGCTTTAATGGAGAAACAACAGCAGAGTAGTTTTCCACAAGCAGCCTTTCACTCTCTTAGACACACACACACACACACACACACACACACAAAAGCAGTCCAGACTGGCCGTGTAAAGCAGTGAAACTTTATCCCCGACTGGACCACCTCAACTGGGCCCCGGCTCCTCCTGACCCCACAGCATTTAAAGCGAGTTGAGAAAGGGGACCTCAGTTTCCCAGAGAGAGCCCAGAGGAGGAGGGGGGGGGGGGGGGTGCAGCTGTCTCCTGGCTTCTCACACCGCACGCCTTTTAGCGGCTCAAAGGGAGCAGCCAAGAGAGAGGGAGGCCAGAGGTCACAGCAGCCAACCTTCAAACCCGCCTACCTCTGATGTTCCCCCTTTTTTTCCTCCTTTTTTCCCTCTTCTTTTTTACTGTTTCCAGATTTCCCTGCCGTAACACTCTTCCCAGGTGACATCCCTCCCCTCACGTCGCAAATAATCAAAACTGTCATGTCAGCTCCTGTTTCTTTTTTAAGTGCTATCCTCCATATGTGTGTGCATCTCAGAAGGTCTTAGCCTCGTGTGTGTGCACTCTTTACTCAGTAAGACCACAAAGTAAAATTACTCTTGGGTAAAAGTTTCACAATCCAACTGAAGTTAAAGTAGGCGAGTAAAACCATCAAAATAAAGGTAAGATTGTGCTCCTTTTTATGGCATCAGACCAGTTTTAGCATGATTTGGGAAAATAGAGACCAAAAGGTTATAGCACGTTTAATTCTGCTGTGTTTTTGTGCCTCAAGTGGACTTTCGCATGTGCTTCAGTTTTCAGGCCCAGCAGCTGAACCGCAGCTTGGTGTCTTGCCCAAAGGCGTTAGCAGCAGATCCTCTAAGTCCTGCAAGTTGCGAGGTGGGGCCTCCGTGGATCGGTACATCCCACAGATGCCAGACTGGATTGAAATCTGGGGAATGTAGAGTCCAAGTCAGCACATTGACCTCGTTCATCGACCACTCTTGGTAGGTACTGACCACTGCAGACCGTGAACACCCCACAAGAGCTGCATTTTTAGAGATGCTCTGACCCAGTCGTGTAGACATCACAAATCGGCCCTGGTCAAAGTCGCTCACATTCTTTCGCTTGCCCATTTTTCCTGCTTCCAACACATCAACTTTGAGTATAAAATGTTTACTTGCTGCCTAACATATCCCACAAACTGACAGGAGCCATTGCAAAGAGATAATGTTATTCGCTCGACCTGTCAGTGGTCATAATGTTATGGCTGATCGTTTAGATTAGATTACAGCAGCTTTTAATAATACTCTCGATTTTCATGTAAATAAATGTCTGTTAAGTCACTATCTATCGCCGAATGAGGTAACACAATGGTGATTGAGCCGATGGCCCACTGATGAAAGCCTTTGCATTTGCAGTATTATGGACTGGGTGTCTGTGGAGACTATTGCGGAAAAAAATCACACACGACGCCCAGTTAGTGACGCGTTTTCCATCACCCAGCAGTGGTTGGTCTGCCAGAGAGGGTAGGCGGAGCTAAGCGGCTGCTTTTCTGGTCTCTGCAAGTGTTGCGAGTACAAAAGTAATCTACCGTGGACGTCACACATGCGTCTGGATATCTGGGAAGTGTGTTCCTGCAAGTACCGCTTATCACCACAGGTGCCGCCAAAGAGAACGAAACTGAGATCTTCGAGATTATCACTTTAATGTAAGTAGGCTAGTTAGCATGTGCATGTGGTAGCATATGGTGCTATGATATAAGACTACTTTTCATGTTTACTGTAAAAAAGTCATCTACCTGCAGAACCACAACAGGTAGAGTAGCTCGTTCACTAATCACAGGGTTGGTGGTTTGATCATCAGCTCCTCCTGTCCACATGTTGAAGTGTCCTTGAACATGAAACTGGACCCCAGCTGCTCCTCATGGTTGGACCAGTGGCTCGCATGGTAACTTTCCAGTCTGTGTTAATTAAAGGCAAACTGTTAAGCACTTTGTATAACACTAAGGTGTTCAGCTGCAAATAACTTGAACTCTAGCTGAGCTCTTTCCTGTCGTGTCACACGCTCGTAGTTGTGAGTGTGTTCTTGGGGGCGTTCTTATGAGAATACCAGCGCAGGTGAAATATAATTTCTCCCACTTCTCCCTCTTCTGCTGTAGCCTGTGGTTCCAGTGTAAGATGGAGTGTCATGTGGTGGAGGGTGACTGATGGAGAATGTGGGCATTAACATGCTGAGGCCACAGGAGACGTGGCACTGAAAGCATTAATGGAGTGACTGTTTCTGAGAAAAGGAGGGCTGATGTGATTGCAATGTGTGCCGGGGGAATCATTCTGCAGGAGCCGAGCATGCAGGCTGTGTAGCTGCCCTTATAACACATTTATATGTATTTGAGAGATAAATCGGGTGGCCTTTGCAGTGGCAGCGAGTGTCGGGCTCATATGCAGAGATATGCAGTCATCATCTCTGACACAGCCCCTGCAGTTCCTCAAGTTTCTCCTCATTTATCACTCGAATGCATGCACACACTCGGCGTTTGAGCGACGACTCTGCGGTTAACACGTACGACGCACCCAAGCGCCCTCAAGAAAGAAGAAAGGGGGGGAAGGAGGGTACAGTGTGGGGGAGGGGGAGCGGCAGAGATATCACATCCCCTGTGCGCACGGCGGCAGCGATGTGTGGAGCAGGACAAAGGAAGGAAGGAAGGAGGGACAAAAGGGAGCAGGGGATGGAGATGTGGGGTGTCGTTAAAGGGAACGAAGGATTCTATAGGTGACAACGAACAGCAGGAGGTGTGAAGATGTCAAACCAGAAACGGAGGGAAAGATGGTGCATGCTGCTTTGAAGATCAAATTTTAAAATCACCAGCAGATACACGCTCGATTTCAGATATAGAGCTGAGATTTCTGAACACTGCATGCCATCACTTTTACTGTGTGAACACCATGAATTGAAATATCCTCAAGAAAGTCTGCAGAATTTCAGACTCGGCTCAAAAAGGCCGCCAGAGAAGCATCGAGCACTTTCTGATTTCACAGTGTAACAACTCTGAGCACCAGAGACTCTTTCTTTTAGAGCAGTTCCTGTTAAAACGTTCAAACTCTGCGGTTCATCCAGAGCAACACTGTCCCTGGAGAGACACTTTGCTGATGATATGTTGAAGCCATGAGACAGAATGCTATGAAAGGCTGTAAGTATGGCAACCTTGGTGCGTTGGATAGTCGTTTTTCATTGAAATGTCTTGACAGCTACTGGATGGATTGCCATGAAACTTTGTGCAGACGTTCAGGTTTCCCTGAGGATGAATCCTACTTTGGATTTTGGAGGTCCTCCAACCTTTGGTCACCATCATGATTTCATCATTTTTGAAGTTTTGAGTGAAACGTCTCAACAACTATTTCATGCATTGTCGTGAAATTTATTTCAGACATTCACGGCCCTCGGAGGATCAATTATAACCACATAACTTATCCTTGTGTCAAAAATGAAGGCTAATTAGCAAATGTTAGCATGCTAAACATAGAAGAGGAACAATGTAAACATTATACCTTAAACGTTATACCTGAACTTCAGCATGCAGGCGTTGTCATTGTAGGCCTGTTAGCAGGCCGATATTAGCATTTAGCTCAAAGCATGCTAGTATGGCCTGAAAACAGCCTCAGTGAGAGGACGTATTTCTGGTTTAAATACTATTTTTTAAATGCTGCAAACAACATTTAATGTAGCGAGAAACGTCAAGCAAAGGTACATGAATTCTGGGGGAAAAAACAATACTGTGAATTAAAGTAGAGGATGGTGGAAGATTTCTGCTCACTGATAAACTCATAGAGTTTTGGTTGTTTCCACCTCTTCCTGTCTTTGTCTCTGCTGTTTCTTTTCTCCTGGTCTACACTTTACATTGCTTGTTGCCCCAGGCCTGTCACCTTCCCTGTCCATTAACCCCGTCCTCACCTATCTGTAATCCATTGTCAGCAGCAAACCCACGTGGGGATTGTGGTTTTGCAAACAGTGTTTTGTTCTAACGAGAGGTTCAGGGCTTTGTTCCAACATGTTGTATCTGGGCTCCAGGAAATGTTCATCGCGAATGACATGAAAAAAAGGATGCTATTAATTGTCTCTCTGATTGACTCAAACATTTTATGTATCGATTTTTTCAGGGTCTAATCGAGTTCTTTGTGCCAAGGTCGGCTTCCTGTTTCATTGCCCTGAACAGAGCACGGTTGTTGCAGGCAGAGGAAAACAGCTAATGCAGCAATATATTCTGATCCATCAATGAAGGAAACACGGAGGAGGCGCCCCCGCCTGCACCCCAACCCCATCCTCTGCCGCCTCTCTCCCCCTGTCTCCCCCCTCCTCTCTCTATCTGTTTAATCACACAGAGCCATATGGATGCACAGTGTGTTGTATTAATTAGACCCCAGGGCGTGGCCACACACCGGGGACCCCAGTGACTCAAGCAGTTGCTATGCTGGGAGAACGAATCTAGCTCCCAGCATAAACTGGGAGGATGGAGATGTAGTAGGTGAGCTGAGGATGCAGCAGAATGTTTTTCTTATAGTACGACTGCAAAGATAGAGACGAGATGTGGCCTCAGATCAGCTGTGTTTACATGCAGAGTCTCCAAGAGAAGAACAAACTAATGTTTACTGGACAATAAACCAAAGTAATCATGAGGAACATGATTGGATTAAATGAAAATCAAGTTAAAAGTTAACCAAATCTAGATTAATATCCTGATTAAATCAACTTCACCTTATCAAGTTAATCTTACTGCAAAAATCCTTTTATAATTGTGTTAACACTGTACGTAATGTTGCTCTGGCTACAAGATCAGACCCGTTCATTGATTCTGACAACGTGTCATATTTCATTAGGCTGGTTTTGGACAGCTCCTGTGCTCCTGAGCAACACCTCTCTGTTTGAAAGGTTTGTGCTTTAATTGATCTTCTGTTGTCATGGGTCTGTAGTTTGCATAGAAAGATGTAGTTTTCTTGAAAGCACTATTTAATTTAGTCGTAACAGGATGTGATGTGATAATAACAAACTACACAAAGTTGTTGCCTTTCAGTCAGTGCAAAGCTGCTCTGATAAATACACACTTTGTTTCTCTGTACTTGCAACTTGTTAATGGGTTTCTTTGTCAATGTTTCTAGTCGCAACATTTTTGCTGATCAGTTCAAATTATTTGTAAAAATTAAAGCCGCCTTTAAGATCTACTTCCTGCGCACAGTTGCTGTTAAATGAGAGAATGCCCTCCGTCTCAGAACACTGTCTGATGACCTTATCAATCCTTTTCATCAAACTTGAACCTGAAAGAAATCGCCTTGTGTGACGATCGACGCATTTGGTTAGCAATTTGGATATCTGCACAATTTTCAACATTGTGATTGTATGATGATTTCTATTCACCATTTCAATCAATCAATCAAATTTTATTTGTATAGCGCCAAAACACAACCAAAGTTATCTCAAGACACGTTCCATAAAGAGCAGGTCCAGACCGACTCTTTGTTATGTTATTTAAAGAGAGGCCCAACATGAATCACCATGAGTCGCACTTAGCAACATTCGGCACATTGGCAAGGAACAACTTCCTTTTAACAGGCAGAAACCTCGAGCAGAACCAGACTCATGTTGAACAGCCGTCTGCCTCGACTGGACGGGCCGAAAAGTGGGATAGATAGATGCAGGACAGGGACAGGTAAAGAGAGCAACAACAACATATGTTCTTGTTACAACAACAACAACAGGTAATACATACTTATGGTTATGATGCCAATAATAGTGGTACACAAGTGTAAGCAACCATTACATGTTGATGTGCAGCAGAGTAGCAAACTTTTCTGTAAACTTCAGGTTGCATCATCACGCCAAGCCGCCAGGTGTTTTAGCCCCTCTGATCTGATCCACCTTTGTGACTTATATAGGCCATCTCCAATTGGGTTGATAGTACATGTACCTTACTGAAACAATGAATTCCTCAGGGCCTGCTGTACTGACCCAGAATGAGAGTTTTTTCTCCTTGTGGAGCTGTGTTGGCAGTGCCTACAACTTCCAGGATGCATTGCACATATGTGGCAACAGACTCTGACTTGTTCTGCTGAATCTTTTTGGCCTTGATATTCGTTCTTACCATTTTCTGCTCTCATATATCGCTCAGTTTTTGTCGCTGACAAAGACTACAACTCCGTGCTCCGAGTTTGCAGTTCTTCTGGGCCACAAACTACAGCAATTGACGGTCTTGGTAGCCAGAGGAACATCACTTTTTCATCTGTGGCACAGAGAACTTGAGATCAGAAAACACTAAAGGCGCATTCACACTAGTTACCAAACTCAGGTTGATGGAGATAAGATGCCAGTGCATCATGTTGAATGAATGAATAAACAGCTCTGACATTTCGGCTCCTGAATTGTAGAGATTATTTTTCTCTTGTAAGAATGAGAGATCATTTTTTTCTACAGATTATATAAGGCTGGCTGCCTGAGCTGAGGAGGGGTTAAAGAGTGCACTCACTGGGGAATAAATCAGGCGAGGGTTGTTCTTGGTCTTTGTGTGTGTGTGTGTGTGTGTGTGTGTGTGTGTGTGTGTGTTTGAAACAGAACAGAAGAGATGAGGAGTGAGAAACAGAAATAACTGAAGAGAGGAGGCCTATAGGTTCAGTTAAGCTTCACCCGTCCTTCATCAGGCCACAGCAGAAAACAGCACAGACATGAAAACAAAGGAATAAAAGTTTGTGCGTGTAGAAAAAAGGCAGACAGAAAGAAAAGTTGGCAGCAGAGTCTCTGGTTAGCTGCTCGCATCTAAAGAAGCTGACCCTGCTCCTTGTGAGGAGCGACCTTCCGTATTTGCCCAAACTCTTAAGTGTTGTGAATTCCTGGGTCTCACACATCGCTCCCGCCGGGGGACCGCAGACCTGGGTGGGCATCAGGTCCGGTTGCTTGGCGGGCGAGGTGGGCCGCTTGAACTGAGGGGGCCAACAGAGGGAGCAGGGGGGGGCTAAATAGGGAGCTGGTAGGGGCGAGGTCAGCTTAAGGGTTCATGAAGAAAGAGGCAGATACGGGTCAGTGTTTGCCCAGCTGTCTCCTGGGCAGCTGAAAAGGAAGTTATACTGGATTGAAACGGTGGGTCGGTGGAGATGTGACGTGTTACTGAGTAATTGTGTTTATTGTGGTCAAAGGTGCTGAAACCATTCAAATTTAAATTCTCTGTGTTATACATATATTTACCCATTATCTTACAACTGGCAACTTGGGGACAGCAGATTATAAGATTATAAGCTAAATAACATATAGTGATATATAATGCCATTTAAAGTTGATTTTGCTGTTAAACTTTGGCAAACAGTTTCTTATTGAACTGTCCAGCAGATACAGAGTGGCATGATAAGTTATTTAGAGTCAAGTTTCTAACCTCTTGATGGATCTAAGTCCAAAACTAACCCTCTTTTAGCTCTGTTTTGTTCTCCACCAACTCCTAAACGAAATATCTGAGTCTCAGCTGCTAAATTCTCAGCCATGTTCACCAGCCTGTTGCTGGCGGTGCCTCTCTATTGTTGGTTGTCTTACAAACAAATGTGAGGGTGAAGCAACAGTAAAGTATGGGGCGAAAAATCAAAAGTTTCATCCAACGCATGTTAGCGTCTTTCAGCTCTTGTTTTGGTTTCACTGTTTCATTTTCAGACCAAGTAAACAGCAGCTTCTATCAAAGAGCTAGAGAGAAAAGATATTTCTTTCAGGGGTCGGTGGAGCCCAAAACTGGGCTAAAAGAGTGTGAATTAAAATTCATTGTGTGGCCTTAAAATAGATCCTTATGTTGCTCTTATGTATCTAACTTTTAGCAACTTTTTGCTGTTTATGCTAACAACCTTAACCACACGTCACAATTCAGAGGTGATAATATGTTGGGTTTTTTTTGTTTACCGCTTTTTACCGCTGCCCCCAAGTGGTCAAAACAATAATGCAGGTTTAAGTATTATTTTGAGATAGTTTACTGTAGTTTTACACATTTTATTCTACATTTCATATTGTACATTTTTCTTAAAAGCAGTTACAGTATCTTAATGCATTGGTTAGCAGATTTTATATTATAACTCTTTTGGAGTTCAGAGTTCATTTCAGATTTTACTATTATTTAACATATATGTAATCTAAGGTCAAAGGTCACCTTAATAGCTTTCAGGATCAGTTAAATGCTCTAAATGACGATCAAGGTCTAGGACAATAAAGCTTCTACTTATTTTGTCTAGAAAAATCCGCCCTAACTCGACCAAAAACATAATTAAAATGCTAAAAGATCAAGTAAATATTAACTCTGTGAAAAACTGTGTTTATAGTTGAGCTGTAACTAAGTTGCCAAAAAATCAATGCAGTTCATTTCATTTAAATTCTGTTGTCTCAGATTCACCTTAAAGTTGAAGTTCACTGCAGTCAGATTAAGTCTCTGGATATGTATCAACAATTGAGGGAGATTTTAGCTTGTGGTAATACAATCAAATTATTCCAGTGTTTGCTTATTTTCGTCTCTTGGCTCCATATCTGATCCCTTACGTTCACCGCTCTGATATTCTTCTTCCTTTGAACATCTGCGTTCTCAACAATCCTCTCAATGCTACCCTCCATTATCCTCCTGCCCTCGCTCCCTCTCAGGAGTCCCTGGAGAATTTGATTTCCACCGCTTCATGTGTATAACCAAATCCTGTGAAACCAGCCTGCAACAGACAATCCTTAATCCGGAATCAAACATGGACACGTTAATAAGATTTGTTAGGTTTAGATGTTTTTTGACCTGTGTGTGAGAGTTTAAATGGGAATGGTCTGTGTAGGTTAGAGGACAGTGGACGTAATCTATTAACAGGTTAAGATCCCTGTTTTTCTCATGTTTTTTTAAGTATCTCTGAGGTACAGTATCAGAGTTTATATGTTTTAATCCTCTTTACCCTGAAAGAAAAAAGGCAAAGAGGGACTTTTCATGTATACAACGTTTTTGATTAAAGCTTTACATCCTCAAACATGGCAATATGAAGCTGCTGAGCTTGTTTTATCGACGACAGAAACATATAAAAATGAGGACGGGCCTGAGGGTCCACTTTAATCCCGCTGTTGTATCCCAGATTGGATCATGTGGAATGATTGCATTGCTCCGAAATTGCATCATCACCCACAGGATGAAGGATAGTCGACCTAATGGACGGACCTACTGCAGGGCTGAAACACGCGACGCATTTCCAGGCCACGTGTGATAAAGAGTCAGGTTAGGGTGCAGGGAGGGGTGGATGCTGGGGTCACAGGTGGAGGTCAGCGTGGTTGCTGGTTTGTCTTATCAAATTAGTGGGCAGGAACAGAGGCGAGGTGAAGGTCAATACCTCAACCCTCTGGTCCACCTACGCCTGCACCACCATGTTCCTCTGGTCAATGTCCTTCTTTCCCATTGACAGCTCACTCAATAACCATTACTCTCAACTGGACATGAAGTGGGTGGACCCCACTGGGCCGCTAATCACACGATCAATAGGTGACCATAAAATACCAGTGAGCTCACCAGAGGGATCTATTAGCATAAAGAGTCTAACGCTAACTGAATCACACCACATAATCATATTAGGGGGGGCAGCGGGTACGAGAGGAACACTTCATGTATATCTGTTTTATTTTTCATCAGTTTTGTAAACAAACACATTTTAAATTCCTGCTTCGTGTTTACTCTTATACATTTAGTATTGCCTCTCTGACTCACCTTGTGCCCATCATTGCAGCCATTACAGAGACTCTTTACCGCGGCCTTCCCTTTGTTGTCTCACCCTATAGGCACAACGCTTTTGGATTGGTCTGCATGGTTGGTAATGTATGGATGACGAAACACACACACACACACACACACACACACAGACAATCTAGAAACACCAAAATCCTCTGAGGGTTCAGGAAAGAAAAGCAGTGCCACCTAATGGTCAGATGCAGTTACTGCAGTAAGAGTTCACCTTAAATCTACCCCAATACTTTCTGTTTATTTGTTTATTTGCATTGTTTTCTTTTTGGGGTTTTTATAGAACAAGTTTATACAACCAATAAAAATACTAAAATAGTTTGACAAGTGTTCAAAGCAGCTGATGATGACGATGTCCACACAGGCTGTACAGACAGTCTGAGGATGTACAAGGGTTATAGTTTAATAGTTCAAATAAAGTGACCGTTATACCACCTAATAAAAAAGATTACTAAGTTCCAACTGAACCATTTCATTTATTAAATAACCAATAAAGGGACCCCAATTCTTTACATGTCAGATGTCGGTGTACCTTATCTCCTAATAAATGATTTAGACCTGATTTACACTAATCACAAAAAGCTGCTCTTGGTATTCAGATTAATATTCTGTTTTTAACTGCTCAAAAATGTTCTTTTTTAAATACATTTGATTTTGATTTGACTACGATGATCTTTCAGCAGCTCTAAAACAATGCATTTCTCCTTTAAGAGGGTCTCACACACCCCAGCTGTAAGACACGCTCCATACAGTGGGGATCTCTTCATCTCTAATTGGTGTCGACAGCTCTGTTCTGCAGCACTGCCCCTCTCACATCCCAAATAAGTCTGTATGGATTTCTGTTATTGAGTTTATAACAGAGAGTTTGACGTCTCCAGAGTCTAATTAATCCCAAACAGAAGTCAGGTCACTGTGTAGGATTACGTACTGTATATTTCTTTGTCTATGACTTTTGGGCAGACAAAACACACGTGTTCATGCATAAACCTTTTTTATTTTTTATTTTTACTGTTGGTGTTTGGGGAGTTGTTTGTATGGTTTTTGCCATCTTTGGTTCACAAGTTAGCAGCACAACATCGGTATATCTTCACCTTTATAGTTCCTTTGATAAACATGTCAGCAAGCTAATCGTTCAGCAGTCACAGAGTAACGTAATCATTAAAGAGGGGGTATTATGTTGTTGCGCATTTTAAGTCATATACATAATTTTACAATGTTGGATGTCCAGACTTAACGTGGGTGAAGTTTCAAATCTGTAGGTAAAAGTATGTTGGAGTAATCCCCAGGCTGCTCAGCTCAGTCTGCAGGCTCCTGTGAACGCCAGGTTTTACACAGTTTTTTCTACGTGCTCAGCAGGCTTCAGAGAGCTGGCCAATCAGAAGAAAGTGGGCTTGTAGGGGCGCGGTATCTTAAAGGGACAGAACTGACTGAGTCGTTTCAGGCAGAGGCTGTATGAGGGCCTGCACAGAGCACCAGTATGAGAAAAAAATAATAATTTAGCAGTAAATTATGCTAAGCTACTCCACAGGTATCACAGAGTGAAATATGAAGCTTGAAATTAGCATAATACCCCCCCTTTAATGTACTGTCAGTTTCTGTCTGTCTTGTGAATGTGAATCAAATATTTGTTCTGTTTTATCTCCTGTTTTGGTCTCCACCAACGCCTGATGCAAATATTTGACTTTTTAGCGGCTAAACTAAACTAAGTATGTATTTTAATAAGCTGTTATCTGTGTCTGTTTTTTGGTGTTGAGATTTTCTATGGATGAAAACAGACACTATAAAAGTTCATTTTATTCAATTTTTCATCAAGCAGAAATTATTTTGGGTTCCAAAGACCCCAAAATTAAAGCCACTCAATTTAACAAAAGACCACAACAACATCAAGTCTTCATAACTTTATTGCTCCATCCCATATACACTGTTTAGAAATGTGATCCTGCAGTAATGTGTATACAGTATGAGTGACTGCATGCATGCATGCATGTGTGTGAATGTGTGTGTTTGCGTATCGAGCTCCAGAGGAAGGAGCATGCAGGTCGTCGGGCGGTGATTGACTGTCTTGCTGAGTATTGCTGACGAGGGTGCAGTTTCTTTACTATGTCAATACAAACAGACCTGTATCTCACTGACTAGATGGGCAGCACACACACACACACACACACACACACACGTACAGGATCCAACTGCAACAACCATAAACCCTCGCAGGGCAATCAGTCATCCGCTGCTGCATATTGCTGCGTACAGTGAACCTGCCTGCAATAAGGCTGTCAGAGAGACACAGGCTTTCCCCGTGCAGGACATACGTCTTTGTCACAACATGTAATACCCCTCCGGCTTCTTCTCCTGCTTTCAGCGTACAGCGTCTCACACGGCTTTGAGGGGATCAGTTGGGATGTATGTGTCCAGAAGCTCCTGCGTCCAATCAATATCTGGGGATTTGTCAACAGTCCCCTGAGAAGCTGCTCGGCATCCCACCTGCCCCCTTTCTGCATCCCAGACTTAACCCCCCACACCTGAAACCTGTGGATGCTTCTTCTACAGTGTAGACCCACCCTGTGCTGGTAACGATTTAGTGCTGATGTGGTTCAGAACAAAACTGTAACGCTGGACTGGCCCCCAAAAGCAATGGTGTTCGGCATCATGAAGAAATTTAAATTGAGGATTTGTCACCATGTTGTACGATCCTGTTTAGCACTTTTAATGTGAATTTACACTCTCCCTCTTACACTGCCGCCTACCTGGAGGTACTACTTTTCCTTTGGTTCTGTTTCTTTCTTTTTCACTTTCTTTTTTTTTTTCCACTTAATTTCTTTGGCCTTGCCCCTCACACATGCGTAATCACACATACCCTCTGACACAAACCGAAACTCTTTTTTCCTAATCTTTGGCCTTCGACGCCTTCAGTGTTGTTTGATGTCATAAACTGTCTTGCCTAAATTGTGGGCAATTCAGGCAGCAAATTCAACACTCTTGGTCGTGCAGTTAAAAATAGTTTTGAGCCACACACACACATTTTACCACCTGTGGAAAGAAGCTGTTTCTTAGTCTATTAGTGTTTGTTTTGATTGTCCTGTGTCTCCTCCCACAGGGAAGAGGGGAGAACAGGCTGGGTGGGGCCTTTCCTACGGACACGGCCAGTCACTGAGGTGTGGTAGGGTAGTGCCAATCACCCGCTCTGCTGCCTTCACCACTCGCTGTAGGTCCGGCTTTTGCTCTGCTGTGCAGCTGTTAAACCACACCGTGCAGCAGTCGGTCAGGAGGCTTTCAAAGGTAGATCGATAGAAGTTAATCAGCAGCCGTTGTTGGAGGTGAGCCTGTTTCAGCTTCTAAAGGACGTAGAGGCTCTGCCGGGCCTTCTCCGCCTGATGGGAGATGTTTGTGGACGAGGTGAGGTCAGCTGAGATGTAAACTCAAGCTTTCCATCCTCTCTACCTCCTCCCCACTTATTCAGAGTTTTCAGTGTGCCTTGATTTCCTGAAGTCAACTATCATTTCTTTTGTTTTTGTTGTGTTTAAGTCCAAGTATCAGACCTGATACAGCTCTTCCAGCTTTGAATTCTTCATTCAAACTAAGTCAAAACCTAGTATGTGGCTGACCACATCAGGTCAATGCACACTTTTGTGGGCAATGTGTTACAAGGACTGTCCTTATGAGGCTGATGACAACGTGTTTGTAAGCAGGTGCGCCCTGCGGACATAGGTGAGGGCTGTGGAGGAGCAGCGGAGGAGCAGCCCCGCCTACTCCCCGAACAAAGTATCCAGAGCCGTATTGACAGAGAGTCGCGTAAGTGGAGGTCCAATATGCTCCATGATCCGCCATTGCGATGTCGCAACTCTCTCTCTCTACAGCTGTGAAAGTACTGTCACTCAGTCACTCAGTCACTCAGTCACATACCAATCTCGGATTCCCATCAGCTATAGTTTGAGACTTAAACGTTTTGTTGAATGGAGGTCGGATTAATGTGATGCAGTCGAGGAAGTCGGGAAATCTGTACGCTGAACTGCTTTCGTGACACAGTGTCAAGGGAATTCATCTCAAGTTCAATTTTTGTTTAATCTTGTGGAGTCTGTAAATAGAGATTAGGCACATACAGACCCGTGTGTAGGGCTGGCCCCGACGGTCAGCCAAAAATAAAGCATTTACACACTTTTCTAAAAGGTCACAAGGAAAGAAACAAGATATAAACATGATTATTTTGAGGCGTCGTTTTAGCTTAGTTGGTAGAGCGAGGGCCCATGTGCAGGGTCCTCTCTGCAGCCATCCCAGGTTTGACTCATTACCTCTCTCTTCTCCCAATATTTCCTGTCTTTCTTTAGACGTCCTATTCTATTAAAGTGAAAACAATCTTTAAAACAAACATGATTATCTTGTTGCATTGGTGGTTGCTGTGACCTCCCGTCTGTCCACTCTGATTCTGTTACACTGTTTGTGTCTCGGCTTCTGCACCCTCTGCATCTCTACCTGGGAGGGACGTTAATGTCAATACGAGTATAAGAGGAAAACTTTCAACATGTCCACCTCCCTGTGCCTCAGTCTGCTGTGTTCACAGTCACACAAAATACAGCCTCTGCTCCTGATTTGGCCAGAAAAAAATCAGCCACTGTGAGTAATTAAATAACGGCATATACAACATGCATGGATACAACTAAGCGTGTGTGTGTGTGTGTGTGTGTGTGTGTGTGTGTGTGTGTGTGTGTGTGTGTGTGTGTGTGCATTTGGGAAAGTAGAGTGATTTTCTGTAATGAGCGTATGGATATGTTGAGTTGTGCTACAAAGAGCGCTCCTCCCTCCCCTCACATCAGTTACAATAACACTGAAGGTCCTCCACCTTTATTCAAATATCACAACTATCTCCTATAATTTACACACACACACACACACACACACACACACACGTACCTTGTGAATAATTCATCATGCATTACACAGGCAGCACTGTTCATATGGAGATGGAAAGCAGGAGAATCTCAAAGCTTCCTCTGTGGATTTTACTTGTTAATTCTTAGCGTGCATAATTGCATCCGAGGAACAAAGAGTGGCAGGTCTGGCGTCCACATTCAAATTCAAACAGCAATTTTATTTTCCAGCAAAAATGTTGAATGATTAAAGTCATTTGGGTGCAAATAATGTGGCCGCAAACTGTACACATTTGGAGCTATGTTTGTTGCAGCAGAGATGAATTAATCCTGCGTCCGCTCCCTTAAATCTCACACTCGCTCGTACTTGTTTGACCCCATCTTCTCAATGTTTCCATCTCTTTGTTTCCTACTACTCTCCGTCCCTTCCATCCCTCCCTCTCCTCGTCATCCAACGCAATCATGGAAAAACATTGAACATTTTAGAGAAGCACTCAGCCGAGCGTGCAATAATGGTGTGTTTGTTGCCCACTGATTTAGATCACATCGCTGTTCCTCAGTGCTGTGCACAGTCGGAAACCTTCGAGATCACTAATATGAGAAATATGCTGATGTTTGCCGCCCCTGTAGTGTTTTTCACATTTGCATTTCAATAGCGGAGGTGCCACATGGAGTTTGTGGAGAGATAATGCCTGTCAAGCACACGGCAATAACACTGAATGAGGGACTCTTCCTCTTCTGAATGGAGACACTAAACTGTCGGATTACACTCCACAGCTGGAGACACATCCGGGGATTGTTCACAATGTATGAGCATTCATAATTACAGACTCTTCAATTAGTCACTAATGTTTCACGGTCAGGCTGGGCATTGATTTGAATACGGCTGATGAATGAAACAAGTGTGTGTGTGGTGCATTTTCTTGCCACCTTATGAGCTGCTCCACTGTCTTCCTTCAGGTGCTGTGATCTCAGAAGCCATTGTTGTTTTCCTTCATCCTCCATCGCCTCCGTATACAACAATATCACAGATTAAAGTAATAATACTGAAGATTCCATTTAAATAAATGTTTGTTAAGTCACTATCTATCGCTGAAAGAGTAACACAATGCTGATTGAGCCTATGGCCCACCGATGAAAGCCTTTGTATTTGCAGTATTACGGACTGGGTGTCTGTGGCGACTTTCAAGGAAAAAATCACAAGTGGTGCCCAGTTAATGACGCAACGTAAGCGGGTGTGTTGCGAGTAAACAGTAATCTACTATGGCTGAACAAACAAAGACAAGATCGATGACTACAGATACAACTTAAAAAATAAGTGAAAATCCAAAGAAAAAAAAACCAAATTCAACGCTCAGATGAAGGCAAACCGTCAGCGAGGAAAATCAAGAGTTACAACCGGAGCCAACCGTGGACGCCACACATGCAACACTGTCTGGGAAGTGTGCTCCCGCAATTACCGTTTATCATCATAGGTGCCGCCAAAGAGAAGGAAACAGATCTTCGAGATTAGCATTTTAATTTTATTAAAGTATTATTAAGTAGTTTGCTCTGGATGATACATTTTGAATAAATGCTGCTAGTGTCATGTAATATCCCTGTTTAGTTATATATTCACCTGTGGCTTGATTAGTCTCACCTGTACCTGATTATCCTGACCTTCCCAGAGAATGTAGCCTTTCTCCTCCACTGCTTGTTTTGTCAAACTTCAACCATTGCTCCTTGTGCAATCTCAGAAGGCATCGGATATCGTCTGACGACAATATATGCCTCTGGGAATGATGGTCAACTTCTCGGTATTTCCGGTGTAGCCAATGATTAGTGATAAACAACTTCCAGCCAAATCTTCCTTTTACTTGTGCTGTATTGTTTACAGTCCAATAAACAACTTGAGAAGCAACCTCGTGTTCAGATCAAATAAATGCCATCATTTCTTGGTTCATTAAGTCCCCCAGGAGAAACACCCATTCATGTGTTTGTGGTGAGTTTCACTCTAAACAGCAACACACACAGAGGCTGCACTCGCTTACTTCAGCGATATGAACCCGAAAAAGAAAAAGAATTCTTGTGATGTACTTGCAATTATCGGGTCTTGATCAGTTGGATCGATCATTGCTGATCACAATCTACATTTTTATGTATAATCTGTGAATAGAGATTACTCCTTGTGTGGAGGTGTTCCTCGTGACTCTACCAGTGTTTTCAACTGTTTTATCTTGTTGGATATTTCTTGTTTGTTCTCTATAGACTCTCCAACCGTAAGCCTTTCCTTTTCCCTTTATGTGTAGCAATAAATCCTCCTTAAAGTCTGCTATTGGATCCTCTCCCTCTAACCTGAAAGAGGCCACTTTGTTCTATTGTGGTTTGGGGGAAAACTAATCTTAGCCACAAATCTTAGTAACGTTGCACTCACATCACCTGACTATCTAAAGGATTCAAGTGACTACCACCACAAAGAATCTTATTTACCGGCAAAATAATGATCTGCTGGGACCTTATTTTAACACATATAGTACCTCCATCATGATGTAATGCATTGTTAGGCAGTTGTAGTAATGTTACGTATTCAATAGTATGAGATCGAGTTGGACAAGACATTAATCATGCATTAGCTGCCATGAATAGATATTGTAGAGAAAACAAATTAATGCTTTTAATTGAACATTTTGCTAAGATGCCTTTATTTAAGTGATGTTTCCACATTTCAATACAAATATTAACTTATTTAGTTTCTGAGAGAATTAGATGAGGAAACCAATACCACTGTGTGGTAAATATGAAGCTACAGTTAGCAGCTGGTTAGCCTAGCTAAGCATACAAACAGGAAACACAAGGAAACAGCTCACCTAGCTCTGTCCGAAGGTAACAAAATCAACCTAAACAACGACTTGCTTTACGTCATGTTACAGGGTGTTCTGTGCTGGACTTTTTGTTTGGCAAGTCCACAGGCTAGCGCAGTCACTTCCTGGAGTCTTGTGGTTACCTGGCAACAAGCAGGGACTACACTATTTATAAGTTTAAACCAACAATATACTGTATACCATGTAAGTAACAGAGTTTATAGGCTTTGTAAGGTGGACTATGTTCACCTTTGACAGAGCCAGGTTAGCTGTTTCCCTGTTTCCGGTCTCTGTTCTTAACCGGCTGCTGAATTAGCTTCATGTTTACTGAACAGACATCAGAGTGCTATTGATCTTCTCAGCTTACTCTCAGCTATAAAACAAAAACAATCATATTTCCCAAAATGTCAAACATGAAAATGTAATTTAGTCCGCTTTGCTGTGATTTAGTTGTACACGTTATTCTCACATCTGTAATTGGAAATGATCCAAGCTCCGTGTGACCAGGAGATATAAGGAAAGTGTACAACACAGAGGGAGTGGAGGGAGGCGTGGTAGTCATGGTTATTATTGTCAGGCCAATGTCTCCTGAAGGTCACAGCACGGCTGAGCAACAGATCTGTTCTCCCTCCTCTCCCCCTTTCTCTCCCCTCCCCCTCCTCACGGTAATGTCATTCAGTGTCGTGCGTCCCTGTCGACGGACAAGCTGTCCCCTCCTGACTTCCATCAAACGGCCGAGCTGCTGCGTATGAACAGGACACCGCTCGGATCAATTCACCTCCTGCCCTTCATCTGAACCACTCAGACTCTAATCAAAGAAGAGGAGGAGCCTCCTCATCAAGAGCTGCGCACGATCTGGTTTGTTTTACCCCTCAAGTGCCATTTATCAAATATAAGCAAAGGAGGATTTAATTTGACTCCTCAGAATATGAAACAAATACGTATGTTTTAACGAGGTGTCAGGGATATTACTCAATGTATGCTGCTTTAATGGAGCGCCGGGGACCAATTACACTGTCACTGTCACAGCCCATCATTCACTCATCATTTTTCCAGACACATCAGATTCACTCTTCCTCTCTCAGGATCTTACCATCACTGTCAATTTATTCTTTTACAGTTAAACAAGATTTCCTGAGCTATGAAACTTTAATCCTCACATATTAAATAGTCCTTGCTGCGTGTTTATGGTGTGAAAAAATCTCTGACGGTTTCCTCAAGGCCAGCAAAGGTCATGCCATCAGTCCCTGCGGTAATAAAGAAGGATCTTACAAACTGTGGCCTCTGACAATTGGAAATCCATCATGATTAATTGATCAGTTCAGTCGGGGGAATATCACCTTATCGTAGAATCAATTGGCCCAGACCGGAGAAGACGCGAATTGACCAAACTAATTTTGGCCACCCGACTGCTGAGTTGCAAAAATCCACTTTAAATCAATTAGAAAAATTAAAAGGCGACAAAACAAAAGCGACTGAGCCACAACGATTAATTATATTTTCTCTTTCAATAACTGTCAGTGAAGGCGGGTCAGTTAGGACACTCGTTAAGTAGT
Source organism: Semicossyphus pulcher (assembly GCF_022749685.1). Taxonomy (NCBI): domain Eukaryota; kingdom Metazoa; phylum Chordata; class Actinopteri; order Labriformes; family Labridae; genus Semicossyphus; species Semicossyphus pulcher. The sequence continues at coordinate 14,363,848 of NW_027211603.1, forward strand.
AATGTTCCCTCATAGCCTGACACTTTCACCTGGAGTGATGGACCGATTTATCCATCGACAGCCACAGGAGCACACCGCTAATGTTCATCCTGAGAGGAAGATCCATCTGAAAGGCCCCGCTGATGGATGGACAGATGGCATGGAAAACTGGAGCAACAAACTGGAGGAATGAAAATAGTGAAAAGGCAGGAAACAGTAGGAAAGGAAAGAAAACGAAAGGAAAATAGACAGGGACACGTAGATGAAGGAAGGAAAGGCAAAGTGAAAGAGAAAGCAAATAAAAGGAAAAGGAAGCAAAAGGAAAATAAAGCAAAGGAAAGACATGAAAAGAAAGTAAAAAGAAAAGTAAAACCAAGAAAGAAAGGAAAAGTACACTTACTGTAAAATCCAGAATATAAGTTGCAATGGAATATAAGACACAGTCTGTTTTTTTAGCTACCGGAGCTGTAGCTAGTGGTAGCTGGCAACCTATGGTACCGTTGATTGTTGTGAGGGTGGCGGCTGCAATGGCGATCATGACGGTGCATGTCTGTGATGAAGCGTTAGCAACAATCAAGTTAGTTTTCCTCGCTTATAACAGCATATTGTAAAGAAGAGATGTAGCGGCTCGGACCCGGAAACAGTTTAATGCAGAGATGTGACGTCACCACTTAACAACTGGATAGCGGCATCGTCTGGGTAAAATACCGTAACATGATAACATACCTCTGTAGTATATTGCTGGCATCGGTATATAGGACGCAGCCCACTTTTTAGATGAAAAAATATATATCTTAAAAGTGCATCTTGGGGCTCTGGTTTAGCTCAGTTGGTAGAGCAGGTGGCCCACATACAGAGGCCACAGTCCTTATCACACTGATCGCAGGTTCTACTCCCGGTCTGTCCATCATTTGGTGCATGTTGTCACCCACTCTCTCCTCCCAACAATTCATGTCTATCTTCAGCTGTCCTATCAATTAAAGGCAAAAAGCCCAGAAAATCATCTTTAAAAAATAAAGTGTTCTCTTTTACATCGAACTTTACGGTTAGTTGAGGGAAAAAAGTAAGGTAAAGAGAGAAAATAACAGGTAGAAAGGGGCATGAAAGGCACAATGAAAAATGAAAGCAAAATATAAGAAAGGAAAGACAGGGGAAGGAAATGAAAGAGAACAAAAAAAGGAAAGGAAAAAGTAATGAAGGGCAGGAAATGAAAATGTTCATGGAGAATTAAAGAAAGAAAAAGAAAAGTAAGGCATGTGCTCTTAGTGACCTCAGTTTTTGTAGAAATAAATCAGCGGAGGGTGTTGGAGGTCAGTTTGTATGATGTAGTGGTATGGTGGCACGTTTGTGATTCCGCTTTTCTGCTTGCAAGACGACCAGTTTAATGAAGAACGATTGTGTTTATGTGATGGTTGACAGTCAAAAGACCTTCCTCAGAACAAGGTGAGGTTGAGGTGGGAGGTAATGTGAATAAACAGCTAATATACGCGGGGGAGATCTATAGAGCACATTTTATTATGCTTAAATTTTAGCCTGGCATTGTAATTCACAAATGCAAATGTTTCTGGGACCTCTCAGTTCATTTTTTATTTCTAAGGGCATACTTTTCACAGACCAGGTTGTCTCAGGACAGTTTTCTGGATGCCTCGATAATGAGATGCTACGTTTAAAGGGGCCAACCTTTGAATAATTTAAATTCAATCAAAGCAGCGAAACATGCGATGTGATGTCATTCATAAGCTAGGTAGCTAGCTCCAACACCCAATTCATAAGGCTTGTAGTTCAACTTAATGTATGGACGTTTGGCATGGCATAGTATCATAGTCAATACTTACAATTTGTACACAACATGAACAACTTTCAACTTACTCCAAAGCACCATTTTACCCTTTATGAATGAAAGGCCTGAAGTAGCGCCAGTGTTGCAAAGTTTTACAATGTGAATGTGTTAATCTGATCATATATCTATCTGCCTTCTCATACTGAGGGATTGGAGGAAGACCTGAAGAAGTTGCCTTTGATGGCGTTCAGTAGCATATTTAACCACTTCATTGATTCAGTTGTGGCTGACGGAGAATCGATAAACAATCTGAAAAGCTTTAAGGCTTATCAGTTCTTCTCAGTACTTGCGTCCCTTGTGTTTTTAAAAGCAGACGGGCGAGGAGTTTTTGAACCATCTTCTTTTGATTGATGATGGAATCTGATTCAATATTGACAGGAACATTTGCTTTTTATTTTAGGTCTACACACGTTTGGCATTTAATCCATAAATTTGTTTTAGCTCGACTAACAACAACTTGTCCCTGAACTCTGTTGCATTTTAGCTAACACAATGCTAACTCAGCAATGCAACTGTAACTCGTCAGAGTTTTGTTTAGGTTTCCCTAACTAGTTAAAGGTAGCGATACTATCACGTTACAGTGTCTAAAGTGTGACAGGTTGTGTCCTTACAATATATTTCCAAAATAGCTCAAAAGTAGGGATGCACGATAATGGATTTTGTGCCGATATGCTCCAATCCTTTTTGCCAATTTCGATACCGATATATTAGGCACATGTTTTTTTCCACCTGATTGCAGAGAACATCAAGTCTCCCCTGTAGTGGAATTTATATCATGCCTACTCTTATTGTAGTGGCCAAAAACTGCCATACCGCAGACACCTTGCACCTTTCTTCACGCTTGACAGAAGGTACAAAAGGTCAACTGTCTGATCACTCACGTTTCTGAGCGCACCTGAATGCAGCACCACCCTGAAACACGGCAGTGAGGGAGACATCTACTACGGAGACGTAGTATCGTGTGCGCTATGAATATGTAAGTTAGTTTTGCACTGGTGTATTTTTGCCATGTTTGAGGTTGTTAAGTCCAATAAAAGGACGAGAATATGAGCTAACTGTTAAGTTAACTGCTAGTTAAGAGTTGTGAAAGTTGTATGTTGTTAGTTAGTTGTATATGTCATTTTCGAGCCATTATCTGCCGATAACGTGCCGATAATATTGTGCATCCCTACTCAAAAGGCAATTAAAAAGACACCTTTAGCATTAAGCTAACTCAGTGTTAGAAGACCAAAGTTACTCCCACATTTAATATTTTTGAGAAGTGTGGATTTTTTTCAGGTTGACAGAGAATCAGCCTGAGATATAAACTCTCCCGACAGCTCAAGTCAATCAAATTTGTTCAACCAGGAAAAAACTAAATAAACCAAACACATGATCGAAAACATACACAGAACAAGTCTAATGTCTGCCATCGAAGATTATAAATAACTATGTGCAATGTATAATTAATAGACCTACTGAAACATTAATGTTGCATTTGATTTTGTTTGTCTTTATAAAAACATCTCTCTAGTTCTTGTCTTGCAGTGGTTTAAGAGCCACTGACCTCTCTTGAAGGCCATTTGATCACAAAGACAAACCCTCTCATGAAGAGGGGACCTGCTTCAGCGGAAAAGGCAAGACGCCACGAGGCTAAAGGGCAGCGGCAGTGTGAGGAGGTGAACATGAGAAAGAAGGAGCTTGGACCAATGAGATAAAAAGAGGAGAGAATGGAGGTCAAAGAGGTGAGAGCTGGTGAGAATTAGAGGCTGTGGTTGTTGGAGACCGATGTCCACGCTTCATTCAGGTCAGACTCGTGGCTGCAGGGCGTTCAATCAGTCCTTATAGTGCCTGGAAGATCCACAGACACAAGGTCAAAATGAAAAGCTTTGAAAGTAATCTCCAGGATAATAGACTCCTGCTCCATCCAGAGGTGGATCAATGCTGGGCCGGACCAGGAGAGACGTTTTCCTTCTTCATTTTCTAGAGATGGGGCCACTTGCGTCTAACCTCTTCCATTATCGAGACGAGCGGCGGAGCAGCAGAGTCCAGCGGTTTCAATCTCTGTCTCTATGATATTACTGCCAGTCCTTTCTCCCTGCTCTCTCTGCCGCAGCCAAGACAGATGGAAAGTGTATAAAAGAGGGTCACACAGTCTCTTCTGAGAGTCCATTATCTTACACTCTGAGGGAGGAAGAGACACGGCGAGGTGTTCACTGGAGGTCCCATCCGCAGAGGGGAATTTGTCCGAGCTTTATAGAGGGGGCAGGAGGGATGCTGCAGAAAAAAAATGCAGGTCAAGAGTGTCGGACACAAAACACAACCCGGCATTCATGGCCGCCAGACACCTCCAGGAAGGAGAGGTGTACTTTATTGTACCGGCGACTGTTCCAGTGTTATGGAAATGCACGTTTAAAAAGTGGACTGTAGGTTTTATCTTGCCAATTGTGGAGCTTTCTTGTCCTCCCTGACACACATTTTAACTAAGTCGACTTCCCTGTATGTGTGTGTGTGATGGGTGTTACAGCACGGGTATGTGTTAGGAAATTGTGTGTCGGGGAATGCGTACAGACCGCTGTTTGTCCCCTATCGGTATGCTGCCAATTGTCAGACTGGAAGCTGCTCTTTCAAAGCAGCAACAAAAGGCTCTTTCCCAAATGTTCGCTCTGTGCAGATACTCTGCGCTCTGCCTCTTCAATGACGCAAAGCCAGAAGTGCAAAGACAAAGCGTGAATAAACGGGGGAACACAAAAAAGGATTTATCAACTCATGTAAGCAGAACTATCTCAAGAGGTGTGAAGAAAGAGTGCGATCCAGAGCGAGGCGGGGGAGGGAGGAGGGGGTGTACGGGGAAGAAAGAGCACCACTGTAAGCAGAGAGGGGAAACGTTCCCATAGCCGCTGTCGTTATTTCTTCCCACCCGGACGGTTTGGAGAGGAGTTCTGGCTGCATCCCGTGTGGTCGCTGCTACAGTGTGACCCAGTCCAGATGGCCTCCTCTCTGGGAATGTGACAGACGCCCAGCATCGCTAACGGCCCACAGGGAGGATAGAAAGACAGGCAGACAGACAGACAAGATGTGTTTTAAACAAGCAAGTAGAGGCTGACTAATTTATGGAGGAGTGATGAATCAGAGGAAAAACATACAAACATAACCCCTTTTCCAACATCATGAAAACAGATTCCAGTTTGCACACTGAATCTTGAAATTAATCACTTCAGTTCAAGGAAAGTTTATTTTCTGGAACTATTATTTTTATAAAGGTTCAAAAAGCAACAACATCAGTGGGCGTGTCATAGGTGTGACAAGGAGAGTATCTAATAACAAAACAAAACTTGCAGCGAATCAATGCAATTCCTTCATCTTGTGTTTACTTTTTTACTTCTGTTGTACAACCTCCCCTCTTGATGACACATCCTCATTACAATGGCTCTGCTCAAACTGTTGTAAATGCAGGCTCCACCCCCAGTTCAAGAACCAGAGCTAATTTGGTGAAAGATTAGTTTGAAAAGAATAAAGATTTATATCATATGATGTGGCCTTTAAAGACACCACATCTCAACCCAGTCGAACTCCTATGGACATTCAGCTAGTTAGCTTTGTTGATGTTGGTCATGTTTAAGGAACTGAGTAGTGTAGTCGAACTTAGTCTGGCTGTAAGATGACGCTGTTTGGTAGATTTGGTTTACCTTAGGTCTTAGCAAAGCAACACAGTGTATAATAGAAACAGGTCGGTCAGAACACAATGTTTAACTCGATATCCTTAAACCAGTGGTTCCCAACTTTTTCGAACTAGTGGTCCACTTGAAAATCTCAAAAATGTTTGCGGCCCGCATCCAACCATAAACAGTACGGAGACCAAACAATGGGTTCTCAGAGCACTTTTATAAAAGGAGCTGTCCATCGTCACCACACAGAAATCAGAAACCAAAAGTGAGGGGCTATCTCCAATAGGCTAATTAACGAATAATTGATTACAAATTAACCAACAGTATCATTCAACAATGGAGCAATGCATTCTCATACATAATGATAGGCCTAATACAATAAAAAAAACTATGTAAGGAGTTTTTAAATGTTTTAAATATTAAAAAAATCATTTTGTTTTAAAATATTAAAAATTATAGTTTTTTTGCAAATGATTTGGTGGCCCACTTGCAATACCCCCTTTCAGTTATGTCTGAAAACTACAACAGCTATAGAGCAGCAGTGTTATGTCCTATGTATGTCTACGATTATCTACGATTATTAGCATTGGCTAAACAGAACCTCACAAACAACATACATTAAAGGCGTCAAGTAAATTTGTAGACATGTAAAATTGAACGTATTAAATGTGATTTTAATATGTTCCAAAAATCAGAGACCAATCAAAACGAGGCATTTACGCCTTCCTGGAAAGTCTACATCACTGAAGGCTTGATATCTGGAACATACTCCAAACTAAATTCATTCTGAAAATGACTTAATAAAGCAAATAATTTTTTTAAACCTAAGATAAACACCCTAACACATTTTGGAAAATATGTGAATGTTGGATTTTCCTTTAATTTGCTACCTCCACACACAGATTAACTCTCACATCTCCATCCTCCACATGAGATTCATCCTGACTGCTGTTTGAAAGACTGCCACTCCGATCTTGTCAGGCCTGAAATGATCAGAGTGACACAGAGAGCTTTATCATTATAGCCTCTGACCGGCTGACCGTGAACCGCTATCTGCCAGCTGCTCCTCTCCTCACACTCCTCACAGCTACACCGGTGCCCCTACCCAGCCTATCTAACCCCTGAACACCTCAGCCCTCCTGCAGACCAGCCCCCTGCCCTGCAAGTCCCTCCTCGTCTATTATCAGTGACAGACAGGCCTCACACCTCAGTACACAGCTGGTAACAAGCTCCCAACAACATGTGGGATCTCCTCAGTCCCTCAGACACCTCTGTGTGCAGGCGTCAGCTTTACAAGCCGTGCTTTAATACAGATATACCTCCTATTTCACTAAACAGATTTTTCTCATTAACTCTCTCCCTATGCTTCTCTGTTTAGTCATGCATGCTGTGTTTTCAGCTGAGAGACACATGGATAAGTGAAGAAGGTACTTTATTTCAGGGTATACTGAAAACGTCATCATTAACACCTCACACTTCACTCCTAATATTTTAATTGGTCATATTGTACAGCGCGTAATTATAATGTTTAAAGGGCATCTTTCTTAGAGAGAGAAAAGGGATTCCACAGGGCTCTGTCCTCAGCCCACTTTCATTCAAGATGGATGATTTAACAAACCAACAGACTCCAACGCAGGAAAACACTGTTCATTTCCTGTTTGTGTTTCCTGATGTTTTTTTAAATTGGACATTTTTATAATCTTAACATTGTGTTTATTAACTATGACGCTTTTTTACCTGAAAGAAATAGCACCTTAAAACCAAACCATAAACAAAACCAGGTTCTTAATGATTGTTGTTGTGGACCACCTTCTACAGCTGACTCTAAGTTCTACAATTGCTGTTATCAGTCTTACTTACATTATAAGTATTATAGTTGTTATTGGTAATATTAGCCATATTTCTACAATTGTTATTGTCATTTTAAACCACAAGTCCGTGTTATCTGTTGTTGTTGTTGCCTTGTGTATGCCCCCCATGTCTTTAAAGCTCCTGTGATGAGTTTTTCACTGGTTATGGAACAGACTGAAATAATTCTGATGACTCTATATGAGCTACAAAAGCAAACAAGACCGTCAGCGACAAGATTGATTATTTCTATATAGTTATTTTTAATGCCTGAAACTGCTGGCGGGGGTAGGTGTCAGATGAAACAGTTAACTGCATGCTGCCTTTTTTTTTAATTTTCCAGGGCAAACATTTCAAGTTAGAGATACATATGACTGTTTTTTGTTAAAAATCACCACTTAAGCATGTACAGGACAAAATCAGCAAAGAGATAAGAGGTACGGCTTTGTCCACAGGGGGCGCCAAAATCAACACAAACCGAAAGTTCTTCACAGGAGCTTTAAGTCTGTCTCTGTCCTTCTCTCTCTTTCTGCCTCTACCTGTATCCCACTTTTCCATCCAGTCATGGCAGATGTCTGTTCACCAATGAGTCTGGTTCTGCTTGAGGTTTCTGCCTGTGAAAAGGAAGCTTTCCCTCGCCACTGTTGCGAAGCACTTGTTCACGATGGCTTCACGTTGGGTCTATATAACAAAGAGTACAGTCTTGACCTTCTCTGATTGTAAGGTGTCCTAAGATAACTTTGGTTCTGATATGACCCCATATATAAATCGATTGATTGATCTATGTTCCCTCAGTGTCCCCTTTCAAATGTCCGATCTATAACCAGTGTTTCATTTGTCTGTTATTGTCTACTGTAAAAACATGCAGGCACCATTAAAGAGGACCTGCTCCTCCTGACGATATGAAGAGCTTATTCTAAAATAAGACAAAATAAAACCACAATAATTCTTATTTTCACCTGATAAAACACTCAAACAAACAAGCATATTATTAATATTATTTTCCATTCCTTAACCTTAACACACACACACACACACACTAAGCATACTTCTTGATACGTAGCGGCTTGTGTTCTTGTCATCACCAGTGTAGAAAAACATATATTTTGCCTGTATTTTCCACATTGTGCAGCTCCTTCTCCTGCTGTTCTTGTCTTCCTGCTGTTAACAGGATATGATTGCAGAAAGGACCTCACACCATCGGGCTGAAGCAGAAGACAATAAGGAAAAACATATCTGCCACATAAGCTTTAATTGGGTAATTAGGGAAAGCGGGATGAGACATTTAGTGTCCCTGCTGGGAGGAGAATTGCCCATTACGTGGTGATTTGCACTAGCTTGACTATTACTTATGGTATATAAAGACTCTATGCTACAGTGACCAGTTAATTACATCCATTACCCTGGACAGGAAGGCTCACACCTGGAGACACACACACAGAGATACGCACAGAGGGGGAACATTCAGTCACGTTTGCTCTGACGTGAACAAACACGTACAGGTTTAAACAGTCGACATGTGTTTACACTTGGCGACGGCTGTTCTCAGTCATGTCTTATCTCCTGCACACACTGATTATTGCAGCCATTTCATAAAGAATGATTGACTCCGTACGCTGACAGACTGAAACCATTTTGCCCAATGTGCAAAGAAACAAAGACATTTCTTCCCCTGACAAACAGTTCCACTCAGGTTATGCGAAGTTTGACCTTTAAAGTCATTTGTGCTAACCTTTAAAAAAGCCATCATGCTCTAATGCGAGCGTGCGCTCTGCTCAGAGCAGCTGGCCGCCCGTGTGCCCGCTCTGTGCAACCTTTTGTTTTCGCCATGTCTGAGCTCTGCTGGGAGATTTTGTGCTTGAATGATGGATCTCATATGAACTCTCATTTGTCATTTAGTGGCTGCTGGTGTGAGAGGTGCTGGAGGAAATCTACTGCCAAACAGTGACACCTACTGGTCATATGAGAGAGCTTGTTATTACAACATTAAATTGACAGGAACACAAGGAGGCTAGAGTACTGAATTCCCTTTATCTTATGTTTTTAATCTAAAAGTATGATGCTCACCTGCTCAGTAACCAAAATGTTGTTGTTTTTCTTGCATCATGAGCAACTTGGAACTAAAGATTTCTTTATAATCAATACTGAAGGCAAGCATCAATCAGGCATCCTGTTAATAATTTCAGAGTCAATCAAATGCATTACTTCCTGTTCCTGTTTGAGCAACATCTTCGGTGCATTTCATTCTTAATCAAAATAAATCAATATCATGGTTGTTACACTGTTTCTTAAGTAAGTGAGAAATTGACGGAGCACATTAAATGAACTTGGTGCATTAAAAACACACGTGAGATTGAGCTCCTCACATGCTGATAGTGTCCACAAATTAAGATTTACACTTTGTTCACTTTCTCTGTGACATTTAAAGGAGGTCAAGACACAGTTGTATCTCCATCTATTCACTTGTAGACACATGTAAACGTCTAACTGATAATCAACCTGACAGAAGATCAACCTGTTTGACTTATTCATGTGATCTATTCACAGATCTTTTTGGTGTGTGGAGATCAAATCAAGGCCGCCACTAGAGAGCAGCAGTGCTACTTGTGACCAGGATGGATAAAACTCGACCCTGGAGCTTGAACTTTGACAAAACATGGAATTAAATTAGTTATATGCAAAATACATGGAAATTCATAGAATTTGTGTTGTGGATTTCAAACTGCACAAAGACAGATGTCTTCTAGAGTACAGTGTGTGATTCAAAGTGTGAACATACATACTTCTTGTTGTGAATAAAGATATTTTTTATGATATATGATGCATAAATAATATGCCTACCATTATCTGGCTTACCAGACACCATCGTCAACAAAAGAGACCAGAAACGAGCGTAGGAACATAAAGTTCACAAAATATCCAGACATTTTTCTCAAACTTTTCTCAAAACTTGTCATTACTATAATAAAACAACGATTACATTCAGTCACTGACAGTTAACCGATGAAGAAGAACATGTGTATGGTCATAATTCACACAACCTGCTGTCCTCCTGGATGTGTTTAAAAACTTAAAGGGCCAGAGGTCACATTCTTTGTTATAAACTGTGCAACTAAAAGCCTTTGACTCCTTGTAACTTGTACCATAACAGTGCTTGATCTGAGTATAATTTTATTCTTAACAAGATATTATTAAAACAATTTTTCTTTAAAGCTCCTGTGAGGAACTTTCAGTTTGTGTTGATTTTGGCGGCCCCTGTGGACAAAGTTGTACCTCTTATCTTTTTGCTGATCTTGTCCTGTACATGTGTAAGTTGAGTTTTCTGGTGAAAAATCTTCTTTTATGATTTAAACACATTGAGAATCTTTGCTGTGAAAAAACTAAACAAAGGCTGTTTCACTCATGTGCTGTGAATCTCCTCGTCCGACACCTACCCCGCGGCAGCAGTTACAGGCATTGAAGATATTTACAAAGAAATAATCAATCTTGTCACTATTGGTCTTGCTTACTTTTGTAGGTCATAAAGAGGCATCAGTATTAATTTCAGTCTGTTTCATAACCACCAAAAAACTCCTCACAGGAGCTTTAAGTAGTAAGTAACGTACACCTGATTGTATTCACACTGCATGATAAATCAGGGGGTAGCTCTTGGAAAATTGTATCTTTTTCTGATACATAAACAAACAATACAAAGTCTGATCATTACACATTTTAACGTTATTGATCCAGGATTGAAACCCATATCACTCTGAACGGCCAAAATGGGAGCATAAAGTCCCAGAAGCCGGCATGCAGCTCTGTGTCCGTGTGGAGTCTGCTCCTTCACTTTACTGAAGCACTGGTCGCTCATACTGTACAAACTACCTGACGCTGCTGATGTGGACAGAAGAAGACTGCACACTAAGATGTGTGTGTGTGTGTTTGTGTGCCTGTATGTTTGGGCCTAATGGTTTTCCCAGCCTCCTTCCTGCCTGCAAAGAAAAACTTTTGGTATTTTTCTGTGCACAGAAAGGCCTTTAACTTTTGACTGACTTGTTTAAATTAGAAAATATAAGCAAAGAGACGCTGATGACTTCACTTCTGTGTATTGGACACAGATCAGTAGTGAGTACGCACTGAGAACATCAACGTCCCTTTGATTAAAAACAGAGAATACATTGGGATCATTATGTTATAAAAGTTAAATGTTATAATAAATAAAATGATTGATTTTTTCCACAGGGTAAATAATAGCTAACAGTAACAAATGTATGACAGCATGTTCTGGCTTATTCTTTTGGCTCAGCGACATGTTGGATACACTGGTTTAGTGAAACAGTGGGAAAAAGGAAACAGGAATGAGGCCACATCCTCCCATGTCAGAGTTTTATATCTTTCTGCTCCATGCCAGAACACAGTACACTACAGCTGATAGTATTAAATCTTTGTCAAACACACACACGCAAGACGGAGAAACTACAACCATCACATTTAAGTTAAAAAGTTTAGTCTGCATGAAGAACATCTGGCAAAGTCACTTTTTTATCACATGGACTGTCTTTCCGTGAAATCAAAGACATAGCAACACGATCAAACTTTTCACTTCCCGTTAGATCAGTACACACACGCACACACACACACACACACACACACACACACACACACACACACAGAGTCTCTGCCAGTAGCCAAGCCTGTTGCTCAGATTACGAACAGATGTTGATTCAGAGGTAAAAATACTTTATCTCTTCAGCCTGTATTTTAAGTAGGAGATTATCGCAGAGCTACAGTATGTAACACTGAGACAATGTTTCTCATATGCTCGCGCAGATTCTCATGCTAATAATACAGCCTACTATTTCCAGGAAACTCAAATTCACTTCAGGTTTACACAGCGATTACGAGCAGTAAACACGAGAGAAACGTGTCCTCACTTCACAGATGAAAGCCGAGCACCAGACTGAACCGTTACCAGATCTAAACTATGTTTCAGAAACTCAGTCACATAAGGTTAAGTTCTTGTTTGTGCTTTGAGAGTGAATAATTATCGCTAAAGTCTGACAGGAAATATCAGTTTCCACTGTGACTGCTTTGATAAGTCGTGATGACAGAGGGAAGGAACTGAAGGAGCTCTGAGACGATGATGTCATACGTTAAAAACAAAACATGCACAGGAGGAGATTGCACAATCTGTTTCCCGCTGAGGCTGCTGGGAGATTTGGACTTTTTTTTACTGTAATTCACAAATGAGGTTTGGTTACTTACTTTACTTGAATGCAGTCTGAAAGAGCAGCTTTTTGTTATCAATAATGTCCATCTGTCCTCTCATGCAGTATCTTAACTTTTGAAACACTTTTAGGTGATATTTTATCATCAGCTGTCTGATACAGTTTTGAACTCTGGCCAATTGAAATGTCTTTTGCGTTGAGTTTGGTCCGACTGTATGTAACTCCTGATTGTGCTACTTTGACAGGATTTTAATCTCAACCTAACACACCCTTCAATATCAATTAGATTCATTAATATTCAATCTTTGTTTGTTGATAAAACCTAAAATATGTCTGTAGTTGTTTTCCATTAATCACCTTAAAAGATTGCTGATTGCTGTTTCAACTGTGGTTCCTGTTTCCACTTTGTATATGTTTGACACAGCGTTGATGGGTTAAAGTTTCAGTGGCATGCGTGACCAAAGTGGGATAAGCACGAGATTCACAGGGTAACGTACAGCTCTGGTTCAGACTGGCTCAGGCCGGTGTTGTTCTTGGCCTGAACATGAACAAACAGTTTTTTCTTCTGTTTTACAATCTGCTACAGTTTTCCTCATTATGCATCGCTGAGGTCCTGTACAGTATAATTATTCTCTCATACCATGCTGATGAGCTCTGTACCTCCTGGGTTCATTTATCCTCCCTCTCACTGATCTGCAGGTGATGCATGAGGAACAGTTTCTGTATCTAACGTCCAAAATATAATGTTGGACAGAGCCAATGGCTTCAATTTCAAAGAAACTTGATTTAAAAAAAGTACATTTACAAGATTTTACATCGCCGTGATTTTATAAAATGTACTGGATAGTTTCTTTTTATTGTTTTTTTAAATTTTTTTAAAGATTATTTTTTGGCCTTTTATTCTTTTGTTGACAGAGGACAGTGGATAGTGTTGGATACAAGGGACGAGAGAGTGGATAATGGCGCGGCAAAGGGCCGTGGGCTGGAGCTGAACCTGGGGCCGCTGCATCGAGGACTGTAGCCTCTGGATATGGTCGGCGATTCAACCACTGAGCTAAACAACAACAGATAAACAAGTAGGCAACATAAGAATGACAGAATATGCTTTCTATGTTTATGAAACCTTATTGGTCAATGGGTAAAGTGTCAGCTGTTTACACTTCAGTAATACATAACATTTGACAAATCGAAGTTGCTACTCATTGGTGACATGCCCATGTAACAAGACTAAGAGCCTACAGCTATGCTAGCTGTGAGGCTAAAGAGGCACAGTACTGTGGCTAACTGCTAGCACAAGAAGCTAATCATGCTCACATACTATCAATTGTGATTTTTACAGGCTGGTATAAAACAGGTGTAAGGTTTTTGGTGTTCCACATCAGTCACATTCTACATTGTCTTTTTTGTGTTAGCATGTTAACATTTGCTAATTAGCCCAAAACAAAAAGTACATACGTGTCTGTTTTACTGCTATTTAGTCGTTAACCAAATTAGTGGACAAACTGAAATGTGACCTCATGGTGCTAGTGGGAAGAGACTGACATATTGTTTGGTTTTCCAAAAATGGCGATCTATTCAACAGTTTTTAGGACATCTAAATGTCGAGATAAAGTTAGGGAATGATAAAAGACTTCCTCCTTTGTCTGTCTGGCAAGTGCAGGGTAATCCATCTAATCCCACCAGTTACAAAAATAAATGTTCTGATTACATGAATGTCACAGCATCCATTCAGTAATTGTTGAACAAGACTAGGTCAAAACCTAGTATGTGGCTGACCGCATCAGGTCAATGTGCGCTTTTGTGGGCAATGTGTCTGTCCTTATGAGGCCGATGACAACGTGTGCACGCTGCGGACGTAGGTGAGGACAGCGGACGAGCAGCCCCGCCTACTCCCCGAACAAAGTACCCAGAGACATATAGACAGGGAGTCGCGTCAGTCGAGGTCCAATATGTTGTGAAAGTACCGTCACTCAGTCAGTGAGTCACATACCGATCCGTGTGCAGGGCTGACACTGGCGGTCAGCCAAATATGTTAATGTAGACTAAAGCCAGAGTGAAGGAGCTAGCATGACCCTAAACAGCTTATGTGGTTGGAGTTATTATAGTTAACAAACAACACAAAAGTGAAATCTCATCCACAATGGAGCAGATTTGGTTTCCCATCATTGTTTTTCTAATTCTCTCCCTGTAGATCCAGTCGGAGCCAGAAAGAAGGTGTTCTGACCAATGGGAAGCCTTGTTCTTGCAGAGCAGCGCAGCACTATATCACTATCTAGAAATCATTTTTTATACGTGTAAATAAATACAAAAAAAGATGTGAATAGAGACGGGGATATGTGGGACATAAAGCTGCACAGATTGTTAATGTGCAGAGTTTTGTGAGTCATCTTCATGTAGAGAATAATTCTGTCTTTCTTGTCTGGATCTCAGAAGATCTTTCTGCCTCTGAGTGAGTCATCTGAAGGGGGAATAGATCCTTGTGCAACACATCTTACTCTCTCTTCCTGCTAAGCTACAGCCGAACAAAGCCAGATTTTTAAAGACCTGAACCTCATGAAAACTCGTGATTTTGTACGTTTCTTCCAGCTGTTGAGTTTCCGGTCTTTTATTGTGGGACAGAGAGCATGAATAAATGATCATCCTCACATAAAATCTTCTCCTTCATGATCTCGATCAAAGTGTGCGCTCCTTTATATTGTTATTCAATATGAATTTTGTCCTTTATAAAGAAGAAAGTGTGTGTCCTTGATTTGCTAGAACATTTGTCTTTATTCATGTCAGAGGAGTGTTGGTTCTTTCCTTCCTGCCTCCCCTCGTGCTCACTCTCTGGATTTGTTTGCTTCTGCTGACTGCTGCCATGTTGCTGAACACTGAAGTAAATCCCATTTTATTCCTTCTTGCTCTGTTGTTGAGTCTTACTTTCAAGTTCAAACATCACATTCCAGGAACATAACAATAAAGCTCAGAGAAGAGAAGCAGCTACACAGTTATTGAGATATTTGCAGAGCAGTGTTTGTGAGGGGGTAACAGGGCATTTGTAGAGCTCGAGACATGATTTAAGTACACAGGGTTACAATGTGAATGCAAAAGGTTTTCTAAGGAGATTTGTCAGTGTTCCCTCCTCCTCCTCCAGGCCTTCAGCGCCGGGGTCTCCAGAGGTCTCCGGAGGTCTCTGGGAGGAAAATGGACGACCTTGTTGAGCACATATCATCCGTCTTCCAGGTCAGCCCACATGTTTCCAATCTAGCTCTTAATTCTGCATGTCTTCATGCTTTACTGAGCCGGAGCCGGCCAGAAAACATGAAGGAGGTGCTATAACCTTTACATGTGTGCTCCATAATGTGTCAGCAGAAAAACACATGTCCTCTGCTGGTATCCAGGTTTATGTACTGTATCTTTATAGTGGTGTAAGGGGAAATGGGTTTGCACTTTGGTCAAGAGGTTCAGTCTCTTCTTCTTTCTCCGTCTGAAACATAAGTTGGTCGTTAGTGGGGTCACAAGTGTTTAAATGCATCATAACACAAATTTCACGATTATCGAATTGTGGCCTATTGTCCAGTCCCTGCAGGAAGTCGGGATCGCAACAATTCAGACAAATTCAACCAATAAAAAGTAGAAAGCTAATTTAAATAAACCTGTAGATGTCCTTGCAGATATGGATAGCATTGCAATGCACACGCACAGTATAAGAGAAGTGTTTCATGGCTTTTTACTAAAGTTTCATTCCGTTTCTTAACATTTTTTTTTAACTTAACATTTTGACATTTTGACACAGAAATCGACCAAAGTGATGTCAGAAGCTGATCTGCTCACTCAGTCAATAGATGGCTTTATCGGCGTGTCTGTCCCGGTGGCACACATTGGATGTGTAATGTCCATCCATCCATCCATTAAATACACCGCTTATCCTGCTCAGGGCCGATCCCAGCTGTCATTGGGTGAGAGGCGGGGTACACCCTGGAACGATCGCCAGTCAATCACAGGGCTGACCCTTTAAGACAGACAATCACATTCACACCTACGGGCAATTTAGAGTCTCCAATTAACCTGGGTGTGTGTGTCACACTGAAAAAGCTTCAAAACATTGCAATTTGCAGTGCAACTTTTTAGCAAACCTGCAGTGAAATCAGGCATTTTAGACTGCAACAATCACAGAGAACGCCTGTGAAATCCTGGAGAGGCCGGTTATCTAAGGCTCCTGTTTGGTAGCCTCACGCCTTTTCGTTTTAACGCAGATGAATCGCAATAAAATTATCATAAAGCGTCTATGATTTTTTGATAACAAAGTGAAAACAATGTCACAACAATCTGAATAAAAATGTCTCATTGTGATCAATCTGCAGCTTGGCTCGAGCTTTAGAGTGAGTTAAAGCTCAGTGTTCAGCTCTCACTCTTTTGGCTCACTTTAAAAAAGGTTTTAGCTGCAGTAATCATTTACATGTTCTTCCTGGTGTGAAGCGATTCCTTCCTGAAGCAACTTCATAAAAGATGAAAGATAAAAACCATAGTCCACATTCTGTTCATTTAACACATTCAAGTGTAGTTAAAACCAACATGATGGTTCCAAAATCTGGGTTAGACACATCAAGCTTTTTTGAGTTGGAAAAGAGAAACACCCAGGGCGAGGGTTAAGACTTTGGAGGTTGATCAACTGGTTTTTCCAACTCAGGAGAGAGCTGTGGATTCTGTGCTCCTTTCAGTGAACTAACTTTAAGTGTTGTTTAAACAGAGACTTGAAAACATTACCTTGTAGATACAGTATCTCAGTGTGTTGGTACCTGCTGGTTGATCAGAGCAGACTCTTGTAGCTCCGACGGAGTCGGAGCTTCATGAAATGTTTCTGCAGAGCAGCTTAGGACAGAGAGGAGACAGAGGTTAGGCAGAGAGCACCGGGGGGGCTGCTGTTGGTCCCTTTAATGACTCTAGCAGTGAAAGTATGCAGAGCAGCTTCTGCTACTGTCATTAGGGGCCCGGGAAACACAGAGGGAGAGAGAGAGACAGCCATACTTCCTGTAGGTAAACTCACTGTGAAAAAAGTCTGATTCAGATTCCAGGAAATGACCGAGACATTTAGAAGTCAACACGTTTCACTTTGGGGCAAGGACGTCATTTTTTAGAGTACAACTATTACATCTTTAACCAAACTGACAGCTTCTATTACCAGGAGAGGTTTTCTCATTGAGGATGAAATTGGTTTGGATCATATGGAGCCCCAAGAGGAAAACCTCGAGAGCCACTTCACCTCACTGGCAAATAGAGAGGTGGAAGAAGTAATGAGATCTTAATACAAGTAGAAGTAGCAACACAATAGTGTAGAGAGTTGGGATGAGAGGAGTGTACAACTAGTGACTGTTAAACCCAGTTTTCCATCAAAAAACTGTCTGATTATTGTGTTAAAAACAAAGACAAGAAGATATATCTAACATGTGGTTTCTGTCCTCAGCTGACATGAGTTTGTGTGATCTCATCTCATGTTGGTTGTACTTCAGCATTGTTTCTTCTCCTTGAGTCTCCTTGAGTCTCCTGCTTTCCAGCCTCTCTCCTGGGACTGACTCCTGGTGGTAATTGATGTAGTGTCAGGTCAGGGTGTTGGTATTGTTTTTGTATTTGCTCTGAGCTCATGTAACAATGTTGTAGAGCCAGCTATAAGAACCTACATATGTATTATTATGGAAGGAAGGAACGCAGCCCGCCTCCCCTTTAATGTGATTGGCAGGTAGCCTCCATATGCTGTCAACCACAAACATCACAGGAATTTGTCCTGTGGAAAAGCAATTACTATCAATGACAATGCTGTGGTACAATACAGTATATATTTTGAATATTGCAGTGTTAAAAACTACATTGAGACCCTTTGCATACACCAACATATTGTTTTGCGAAAGCCTGTTTGGAAACCTTTGTCCGATTAAGGGTGTGTAAGTGACAGTGATGGAAGTATTCACATCCCTTTACCAAATTAATTGTATAAATAACATATACTATTATTTAAGTAACTTTGACATACAGTTTTAACTATGCTTTAGGGTAAGTGCAACCCATGAAATCTTTGTGTAATTAATGACAATGCATCATATTTTTTAAGGTGTTTATGATGTAATATCTTCATCTGTAAAGTAACTACAGTCACTATAGCTGTCGTACAAGCATAGTGGTTTAAGAAGAGAAGAGAATTCCCTCTTAAATGTTGTGAAGTAGAAGTATACAAAAGCATCACATCAATAAAATACAAGAAAAAAGTAAAGTATAAGTACTTCAAAAGTATGCCTTAGTGCAGTTATAAGTATAGTGCACATTATCCATCCATCTATATACTGTTTATCCTGTTCAGGGTCGCAGGGGAGGGGTCTGGAGCCTATCCCTGCTGTCATTGGGCGAGAGGCCGGGTACACCTGGACTGGTCACCAGTCAAACACAGGGCTGACACATAGAGACAGACAACCTTTCACGATCCCTCACACCTACAGGCAATTTTAGAGTCACCAATGAACTTAACGAGTATGTCTTTGGACTGTGGGAGGAAGCCGGAGTATGCGGAGGGAACCCACACATGCACGGCGAGAACATGCAAACTCCACACAGAAAGGCCTGCTTCGTCCGTTAGCACCACTGTACTTGCCCCAGTGCTTGAGTAAATCTATGTAATACTTTACATCACTGCAACAGGCGAGTATCTTAAACACTATAATGAAACCATACAGTTAAAAAACAGAAAAAAACAATATTTTAGTAACTTTTGATTAAAATATTTAATGATGATGTTTCCAGAGGTTTGTTGAATACCAGCCTGATGACAGACAGCCTGCACCTCCTGTATGACAAAGTGCCGCCTGTTTAAAATAAGCCAAAAGAGGAAAATTAATAAAAAACCACATTCATAAAAATATATATCCTCTCTTATTTGATGTAATTCCACATACTTGCCAGACATGATTTACCTGTCAGGAATCCAGTTACGTCCTGTTTGTTAGAAAGCCAGCTGTTTGTGTCCTCTGTTGCCTGGCTACCAAACTTTGAATGTTTGTGTGTCCTTCTTCCTCTCACTTCCCTCACTTTCCTCTCTTTCACCCAGCACCTCTGTCATCCTTGTTTACAAAGACATAAAGTCCTTTGAGGAGCTAAAACGTGCCATAAAGTTGTCCTCACTAAACGGCTTGTAAATGTTAGAAAAATAGGCCGCTGTAAAAAAGTCACTGTCCACTCTGACGTGAAAGAAGCTGACATCTGGAGACTGTGCATTGTAGAGCAGTGGATTCATGTTTTTGGCAAATGTATGATTTATATTAGTGTGAGCAATATTGATGAGTCTGGAAAAGAATTCATTTGAAGTGGAAGATTAATCCGTTTTCCTGAGGAGGATGGTAAACAATGTTGTGCAATTAGTTTTATTGATTTCAGATATCAGGAACAAAGCCTACAAAACTTAATCGACCATGTTGATGAAAACATTTGTGCTCACATGCCTTTAGGACAAGCATGTAATACAATTACAGCAGTGTAAGTAAGTGTTTTTCCACCAGTTGTTCTGAGAAACTACTGAATTAAGGGTGTGTGGCAGTGATTTCCTGGAGCACGGCTTTGGTCCTTGGTTACCGGCCTCCTGATTTTACCACACCAAACCACCTCATGCTGACAGTAATTGTTGGAAGGAAACATGACATAAGGATGAGCTTGTTGAACTAAATGGCTCTTCTTCATGCCCTTTACTAAGTAGTGTCTGCCCACGTCGAAGTGTATCCAGCAGTGACCTTACTTTGCCGTTTATTTGTCCCCTCACCTGGCCTGGGAACTGGAAGCAGCCTGGAAACACTGAGGTGCGGGAGCAGGTTATGTTTTTCCCTGCTGGATGTTCTTTGCCTTGTAATTGTCACGATGAGGTCAGCTAATGAATGTTGTGTGGAAAAACAACAGATACTGACAGGATCTCTAACAGACATGACCAACACAATTGTTTTCAGAATCTGCAGCTCCACATCCTCTCCCAATGTCTCTCCGTCTGGGATCCATAAAAGTGTACGTGATTTTCCAAAAACTAATTAACAGTCACTTCAGAGTCTCTCTCTCTCTCACTTTGCAGCTGTGTTTGCAATGGTGATAAGATTACAAGTTCAAAGATGGTAACAAAGCTACAAAGGGGCTGGACGCAACAAACAATAACAAATGAATATCACTACAGAGAAATAAGATTACCCCGGCTATAGGATTGAAATGCACGATGTTGCTACTATACATTGTGAATGAACAAATCACAAAGTTACAAAGTTAAAAAAACCATGAACAGAAGTCGAAATATAGCTACGACAAAAAGCATGCACGGATTTACCTTAAAGTTCAACTCTGAAACTGCACAACACAACTCCTGCTAGCTAGCAGCTGCCTGCTAGCAGTAGCTAATGTTAGCCCGAGGTACGCAGCACATAACAGAAGCACAATAGCTTACTTTAAGCAAACATAGCTAACTTACAGTTTTAATGCAGGTTGCTCAGACTGTCCTCTTCATTTTTGTCTTGCTCATTGTCCTAATGACCCTCAATGTTTGGCATCACAACGTCTCCACCACGTTAGCAGCTAGCCTACTCATTGCTGGAATTAGCATGTCATCATCCACTTTCCCTCTTTTCTGATCAATATCAAATGTTACACGGCCCATAAGCTGATTCTTCACTTGTGACTAGAAACTGCTACAGTTACGTATGTTTATGCGGGCCCACACATTCAATCACACTTCAGTGAAGATAGTTAACAGTTGCACTGACATTATGCTCCCGCAAAGTTTAACATTTGTTAATTATCTCACAGTTATTGTTACTGACAAGACAGACTATCAAATCATTAAAAACAACAATCTCATTTAGTTGACCTTTCTCTGTTACTAAAACTTGAATCAGAAAATCTACAGCCAGACTGTTGAACACATTTACATAATGAGCTCAGAGAGGTTTTGTGGAAATCAGGATCAAATTTGCTCTGAGTAATTGAAGACCTCAGAGCGGCCACATGTAGACACATATGTGTATGCCTGTAAGATAGCACAGGGGTAGAATGGCCTATGTTTAACTGAGCCTATGTAAAGCTTAAAGTTCGGCAAAAATTAAACTCTTAAAATCCACTTAATTAAAATAATTTTCAAGATGTTATCTGCATTAAAAAAATCCAGTCCTCATTGGTATTACAGGAACAAAAAACTATAACACCAGTGAGCAGCACAGCATCATGCCACAATATTTCAAAAAATATTTGTGACATTATAAGAATTTAAAAAAAAAAATCTAATGATAACATCTGATGTGTGTTAACATAACAAAGCTATTATATAATAATAGCAACCTATCACAAATTGGACTTTTTACTGGGCTTTATATTCTGTATGCAGATTCATGCAAAGTACAAACCGAGAGAAGTGGGGAGGACAAATGCCCTGTTTGACTCAATAGGCATTGATCTTAGACATTAGGGTGGTCAATTTATTAACACCAGACCCCTGACTGTCCTTCTTTCACACGTATCACTTTTTAATAACCATCATGTGTCATGGCTGTACAATGTAGGTGATAGATTATAGGGATAATGGTGCAATCAAAAGACACCGTGGCACAGTGCCGAGAGAGGAGGGAGGGCCTGCTGGAGGCTGAGGGGTATAAAAGAGACGGTGAAGGAGTGTTGAAGCAGAGTGAAAAACAGGAGGTGGAGGAGAGAAATGTAAGGAAAGAAAAAGGAGGGAAAAGATTAAAAAAACGCTCCTTAAATCAGGAGCTCAGATCAGGAACAGTTCACTCAACAAAAGGTAAGAAAGAAACTGATTATTATGTGTCCAAATCAATCTGCTAGCAATGTATTTTAAATTATATTTTAGGAATAATAATACAATCAAATGCAACTTATTATGTATATGTATAAAGATGTAAACAGAAAAAACAGATTTGATTTATTGGTTTAAGTTTTAGTTACAGAAATTTTGGAGCTCAATTAAGTTACAGACAGTAATTTGAATTTTGTTGTCATGTCAGTACTTTTTTCTTACTAAAAGCGCACATTTGTAAATCTTGTATGTGTGTGGGTGTTTGGATTTTGTTGCCAGTGTTTCGTCGGTGGATGCAGAAATGTTTGAGTGTTCCAGTGACAAATGGTGATGGCTAACGCAGATGTGTAATCCGAGTCGGGGGCTCAGTCCAGCCATGTTTTTTTCACCCTAAAACGATTGAATCTTTCCTCAAGACGAAACCTATTTGTTCTAGATTTGAACTATTATCTTATTTACTTTTGTAAAGTTAAAAAAAAAAAACTTTTCACAACATATAATTGTGAAATTGACTCATATTTACAAGTAAGGTATGTTTGATGTTAATTAAAACAAGTGATCTTCTGTTTTGCAATTTTTAATTCTCCCACCAGTGAGGCTGTTCTGTGCGGACTCGACTTACATTGGTGTTCCTGTTGTGAAGAGCACATTAGAAGAGGTGAAAGTTCAAAGGTCAGACGTAGCAGCAGTGCGTGAAAATGCTGCTGAGGCTAATTCTTCTCACCCTTGGAATCACCCAAGGCACTGTTGTATCGACTCAAGGTGGGTCACTCACAATGCTCCTTTCATGTAATTAGCACATATGTATTAAAAAATACCCTCCCTAGAAACGTACACACACACACACACACACGTATATATATATATATATATAAACACACACTACCAGTCAAATGTTTGAACACACTTTCCCATTCACTTTTATGAGAAAATGTGTCCAAACTTTTGACTGGTAGTGTGTATATAATGTAATATAATATATATAAAAATTGGGACACTTGTAAATGTTCCATGTGAAAACACAGACGTGTTGGCATTGGATTGTAAGGTTTGAGAGAAGTGCATAATGACAGAAGCAGACTGATAAAACACACAGATTCTACATTGAAATCCCAGCATTACTTCCAACATTACTACTTTACAGTGTAAAAAAACCTGAATGTTAATGTGTGGGTCAGTCGTCGTTTCCTAGAAACTTTGGCCAAAAGTATGTTTGCTGAAATAACCTAAACTAGGATGTTTGTGGGCAGGCATGTTTTCTAAATCAATGTTCTGACTTTATTGAATTTTCCATGACCTTGAATATGTTTTCTCAATCAGTGTCAAGACCGCTGAGACTTTGTTAGAAACTCTGTCAGAAAGTTTTATCTGAAATACAGATACACACAACTGCACTCGGATGTAGTTATCAGTGCATTAAAAATGTTCCCCCCAAAAAGATCTCCCTTGAACATGAATATAAAAATGTCCCAATTTGGAGGTTTTTCTGTACCAGAACTCTGAGAAACATGATACTCAAGATTCACTATAATTTACATGTTTAATGGTTAGAAACATCAAACAGTAAAACACCTCAAAGTTGAGGGCTGTGTAGGAAAAGAACTAATCTGGATTTTTTTTAAATGTAATTATTGCTTATAACTTGAAGAAGGCCCCTTTACTGATTTAAATTTATTTCCCACTATTAAGTTTTTGTTACAACTCACTTTCTCTGATGTGTCTCTTGCAGGATCATGGAGAAGAGACAACAAAGAGTCAGGCACTTCGGTGTATCACACTGATGGTAACTTTTAGTCTGAAAATCAAAAACAAACTTTTTGTCACAACTGTCTGTCCTTTTTCTCTGTTGGTTCGTGTTACATCCCTAACATGCAATAGACACAGTACTTTCAAGAGAGTAAGTTATGACCTTGTCTTAAGGCCATACTTTTTGTACTCTGTGTCCAGATAACTATGAGTGGACCACGTGGTTTAATGTTGATCACCCTGGAGGCCGTGGAGACTATGAGCAGCTGGAAGCCATTCGCTTCTACTACCGTTCTCGAGTGTGTGAGACGCCCCGGGCAATCGAGGCCAGAACCACTGACTGGGTTCCAGCTCGTGAAACTGGGGAGAAGGTCCATGCAGATCCTAATGTGGGCTTCTGGTGCCTCAACGAGGAGCAGGGTCCTGAGCGCAACTGCTCCAACTACGCAGTTCGCTTCCTCTGTCCCAAAGGTTCAGTTTTATTTTACTTTATAATAAATTTGGTTTCCATGTAAAAGAAGAAGACCATACACTCTCATATTTGTCAAAAGCCCTACCTATTTAATTGATTGGTGATGCAAACTCAGATTTGTTGATGAACTTTTCCAGATGATTGTTTGACCGTTACTTGCACTCCCTTTTCCAATAGATAACCTGTTGAACATTCAGGGTACCTGGGGTCAGTGGTCAGACTGGAGCCCATGTCCTGCCCTCTGTGGTCAGGTGGCGGTCCAACTGCGCTCAAGAAGCTGCCAATCTCACTCTTTGCCTTGCAGTGGACCTAAAGTTGAAGGGAAAGAATGCAATGGACCTGAGTGCCCTAAAACAGGTGAGCTAGACCTGATTTGGTCAGACAGACCCTTCTTCTGTTCAACTTTCATTCACTCAGGTCGTAGTTTAGCTCATCAGATTTGGGAACCCCATTATTTACAATATGTCTAACCTTGTTTAAATCTTTAGATTGCTTCCTGCAGTGTGTGATGGGGAAGGTAAATGCTGAGTGCGATGCATGCATGTGTGAAGAACACCTCCTGCTGGGTTCTGTGCGTGGAGCCGGGGGTCTTACTGCTGAAGGGGCTACCATCCTTCGCTCTGACAAACTCCTTACCCTTACCGACCACAACGGGCACTTTCGCATTCCTGGCATCTGCCCTGATGGCAACACCACCCTGACAGTCACCCTTCAAGGTCATTCCACCCTTAATGTTTTGGTGCCACACAGTGCTGAACGTACCTCTGTCCTCAGTGTGCAGCTGAAAAGAACAGGTACAGTGGAAGTCTTTGGATTTAGACTAACATACTTGGTTACAGTTCAAGTTACCTTTGTAAAAATGACTTAATTTTGCACTGCATGTTACTGACAGGCTTTTTAGACATGTCAGGAAGCAAATCAGTCATATGTTATATCTGTGACTTTTCAGAAAAGCTTCACGTGCTTAGCAACCCTGAGAGCAAAGTCAGGAGGGAAGGACAAGCTACCGCCTTCTGCTGCAAAGTGGCAGGAGCACCACAACCACACAAGTATCAATGGTGAGACTTGTAACGAATACATTATCTTCCACTTATGATATTCAGTCACATTGAGGCATCTGTTTCCATACTATGGTATATTTAATGACTTTACTGTTTCTGTGTGAGCCAACAGGTTTCATAACAACAGTCTCCTGGAGCAGCACTCAGAGAGCACCTTGGTCCTAAAAGACCTGCGTCCTGAACAGACTGGGGAGTACCACTGCAGAGCAATCAGTCAATCTGGGGCTATAAAGACCAAACCAGCTACACTCAAAGTCTTAGGTATGTTCTCAATAAATTGAAAAACACATTAAATACACAGGGATGTGGAATGTCAATATAATGTACTGTATTTTGATTTCTTACACAGGTAAAAATGAGCATTCGTGTAATCCAACACCTGAATCCAACCTCATCCGACTTCCACATGACTGCTACCAAAACAGCACAGACTCCTTCTACTATGATGTGGGCAAATGTCCCTCAAGTACATGTGCTGGACAGCTGGACAATGGCATCAGGTGCAAAGACAAACAGGCTTACTGTTGTGGTGTGCAAAAGATGGAGGAGAGGCAGCTAGCATGCCAGGGCTACCAACTGCCCACCATGGTGGTGACGGAGTGTGGCTGCCAAAAATGTGTTGATACCAAGACCATTGTGCACGGTAGGGCCATTGCTGCAGACAATGGTGAGCCAATGAGGTTTGGCCATATCTTTATGAATGGAGTCAGGATTAGCCGCACAGGCTACAAAGGCACTTTCTCCATCCAGGTTCCTCCGGACACAGAGAGGCTCGTCTTGACTTTTGTGGATAACATGCAGAAATTTGTCAACACTACAAAGGTACTCCCATTTAACAGCAAAGGAGGGGCTGTTTACCACGAGATCAAACTTTTAAGAAAGACAGCCCCGGTTACAATCAGCTCTACAGAACTCAACACTCTGGAGCTTGGGGAGGCAGACGGCCAGGAGGCCATGGTTCAAATCCAGATTCCTCCTAATTCCTTCTATACAGAAAGAGGTGAAGTCTTCACGGGTAAAGTAAATGCTAGTGTAACGTTCCTCGACCCGAGAGATGTTTCGACAGCTGCTGCAGCTCAAAGTGACCTCAACTTTGTAGGAGATGAAGGAGATACCCTGCCACTGAGAACCTATGGGATGTTCTCAGTTGACTTTAGGGGTGAGGAAAACAATGAGCCCCTGAACGCAGGTGAAGTTAAGGTGTTCCTGGATTCTGCCCAGGTAAAGATGACTGAGCACCTCAATACCATGAAGCTGTGGTCACTGAACCCTGATACAGGCCTGTGGGAGGAGGAAGGAAGTCTGCAGGTGGAGAAAAAAAGAAGAGGCAAAAGGGAGGAGCGAACCTTTCTGATTGGTAACATGGAGATCAGAGAGAGACGGCTTTTCAACCTGGACGTCCCAGAGAACCGCAGGTGTTATGTGAAAGTGAGGGCCTTCCGCAGTGAACGCTTCATGCCCAGTGAGCAGGTGGAGGGCGTTGTAGTGAGTCTTATAAACATGGAGCCCACAGCCGGCTACTCGACTAACCCACGTGCTTGGGGACGTTTCGATAGTGTTGTAACTGGCTCCAATGGTGCCTGTCTTCCTGCCTTCTGCGATGAACAAAAAGCTGATGCCTACTCTGCCTATGTCATGGCCAACCTTGGAGGAGAGGAGCTAGAGGCTGTCCCTTCTTCTCCCAAACTCAATCCTAACCTTGTTGGAGTGCCTCAGCCTTACCTGGGTAAGCTGAACTACAGACGAACGGACCATGAGGATCCCAGAGTGAAGAAGACAGCATTCAGCATCAATGCGGCAAAACCAAGTGCCAACAACGCTGAGGAAAGCAACGGACCAGTGTACTCATTCGAGAACTTGAAGGAATGTGAGGAGGCCCCATTCAGTGCCGCACACTTTCGCTTCTCAAGAGTAGAAGGAGATCGCTACGATTACAACACAGTGCCGTTCAATGAAGATGATCCAATGAGTTGGACAGAAGACTACCTGACCTGGTGGCCC
The DNA here is from genome assembly GCF_022749685.1 of Semicossyphus pulcher. Lineage (NCBI taxonomy): Eukaryota > Metazoa > Chordata > Actinopteri > Labriformes > Labridae > Semicossyphus > Semicossyphus pulcher. The sequence goes on from NW_027211603.1 coordinate 14,391,448, forward strand.
AAACCCATGGAATATCGGGCCTGCTATATTAAAGTAAAAATGAACAGTCCACATGAGATCAATGTGCGGTCCCGCAACATGGGTGGCACCCACCCGAAGACTGTAGGTCAGCTATATGGCCTCCGAGACACTCGCAGCATTCGTGACATGGACCAGACAGCTGTATCAGCCGTGTGCCTGGAGTTCAAGTGCAGCGGGATGCTGTACGATCAGGAACGTGTAGATCGTACCCTGGTGAAGGTTATTCCACAAGGAAGCTGTAAAAGAGATAATGTCAATTCAATGCTCCAGGAGTATCTGGTCAACCACCTGCCCCTAGCTGTTAACAATGACACCAATGAGTTCACCATGCTAGCACCTCTTGACCCTCTGGGACATAACTATGGCATTTACACAGTGACAGACCAAGATCCTCGCACAGCCAAAGAGATCGCACTTGGACGCTGCTTTGATGGCACTTCTGATGGTACATCTCGCGTCATGAAGAGCAATGATGGCGTAGCACTGACGTTCACCTGTGGGAATCGTGAGGTGTCACGTCAGAGTGTCTTCCAGGCCCTGCAGAATCCTCAAGGTCAGACAGTAACAAGTGTGGTGAGAGGAGAAGGCAGACAAAACCGACGCCGGCAGAGAGCAAACGCACCCCGCAACAGTCGTAGACGTAGCACCAGAAATCCTACAGGAAAACGCACAAAGGCCACAAGCTAAGTGACAACATTGAGAGTCATGGTTCTACATAGAGAACAAAGAAAGACCTGACATGGCGATAGGAGTGGATAGCATTAACCTTATGTTTCAATACAAACATTTTTATATGGACCATTTTCAAATTAACTAATTATGTTAACAAAGCTAAGCCCATTCCCAGCAGCTCCTTCACATGGAATATTGGTATTGATTTTCTGTACTACTTTACATTGTCATCTGTACTGTGGTAAATATTTACTTGAAACTGTAAATAGAGTATTTATTGCATATGCCTTTAAAACCAGTAATCAATTAACTGGGTACTGTTATTACATTCAATTTTTTTTTCATTGAAAGATTTGTAAACAAGAATGAAAACACAACTTGTCCTTTTGACCAGTGATTTATTAAATTAGATGCTTATAAAACAGATGCTGTATCTTCCACGTTGTATGTATCCAATTGTCCATGTAACAATGAAACTGGTCAAGTGCTAGAAAAGAAAAGGAGAAACACACCCCTTTCAACTAACTGTAGCCCAAATGAAGACAGGGTGGGGTGATGCCAATAAGCCCCCGCTCCTCATCACACTTGATACAAGCCTGCAGAAGCAATGATTAGGAGACCAGATGTAGCAAGTTAGTTCACTTGCCTGATCCAAAATTTTCTGCATTAGTAGAAATCAAATAAGTAAATAACATTTTTGTCATGCACAAAAAATACCTATAAGCACTCTTTGCTCCATATCTTCAAGGATATTCCAGAGATGTATCAAGAGAATGGCTGTGAGGATTTAAAGTCACATTTATTTTACTTTTCTATCCCTTTTACCTTACAATGAATGTCATGTCCTCTCTGTAAAATACTACTACTTACATTGTTTCTCAGTCTCAATTCACTCACAATGCAACCTTTTCAGAGATAAAGATGAATAATGTATTGAATAATTGTTCTGAATTTGGCAACCAAACTTATAGATACTATATACTTTCCTGTTAGAAAACCATCCACAGGTAAGTTTGACCTATAATATTTACATGACATTCTGGTTAAAGAATTTGCATAGAACCTTGTGTTTCTATGTCACTACACTTATAACTGCAATACTGTATCTGCCATTTTGACAGGAGCAACATTTAATAAAAATGAGACCTGCAAAACTCAGACAAAAGCAGTTATGATGTATTCTTCACTGAAGCTGGGTCAACCAACAGATACTACATAATTATATATGTGTGAGTCGAGGCTGAATGAGACAGAGAAAAGGCAATTCCATATGTATGAACATAAAGAGGTGGTGAAACTGGATGCTCCCTGGTATAGTCTCTCTGGTCATTGAAGCAAAATGAAGGGGGCAACACATAGTTCAGATTTTCCAGGATGGCACTGGACAGCATGAGAAGGTACAGCTGCATTTCTGAGGGTTGAGAAGGGGAAAGGGCAGTGATGATGGAGCCAGTGTCACATGAAGTCCTCATAGTCTTGGGCGTAGCCACCATCAAACTCTGCATAGTCAAGGTCATCTCTCATCTGTGCTTTCAAACCACCTCCAGGTACGACTCCTTTCTTCTTTTTCTTTCCTTTGTTTTGCTGTAAAGGCAAATAAAAGTCACTTCAGAAGATGTGCATGATATATTTGACAACAACTTTACAGCAAAATGCAACTTATAATGTGATGAATCTCTGGTTTAGCTTTGCATTATTATTCATTTATTTAGCTTGGTAACTGGTGTGTTATATAGAACACTAAACATATATACTACAATTGATTTAAATATTGTATATAAACCACCTAAATGTTCCAAAACAATCTACCAGACTGGGCGCAGTGGATTGATACTGTGAGCACACATCAGGTGAATGGGGTAGCATTTATCAGTGGGGAAACACAAGCATGCAGTCACTCACTTTTTCTTGTTTCTGTTTTTCACTAAGTAGGACTGACAGAGAATTACTGACTTTCTTCAAGTCATCTACTTCCACTGTAAGAGGGAGAAGAAAAACAGTTATTGATCAAGCTTGCTTGATTGAATTTTTGGATACTGATGAAGTCAATGAGTGTAAAATACGCTGAGCTTACATGAAATACAGAGTTCCCGAAACAATGAATCCAAGAAACTTGAATAATGCACAGATTTTTCAAACTGAGATATCTTTTCCTTCAGCAATTTTTCAAACTCTGTGAAGTCTTCTTTGGAAGAGGGACTCATGGCATCAATCCCAGTGACACTGTTTGAACTGCTGCTGACACCTGAAAAAATATAAAATATATATACACATCAAAAAGGAAATGTTATGGTTTTTTCTAAGAACATACTGTAGAGTCACAGACGTACTTGAATCTCTTTGCTATTGTTTATACCAATGATTTAGAGAGCAGAAATGCCAAACTAGGTTTGTGATCATTTAGAAACTGTGTCACCATTGCATCGTTTACCAGAGAGCACTGACAAATATATTTTTTCCAATTGTAAAATATTCTGTGGAGTATGTTAAGTGGTCAAAAGATTAAACCAAAATGCTAACTTCATATCAAGATGTAATGAATCTGTTGTGTTGATGTAATAAACACTGTTTATACACTTAATTTATGCCCTCTCTTAAGAGCATTTTGAAGTTGCTCTGGTTTAACATTTTCTGTCTATATTATGAGAAAACAGAACAATTGTTACAAATTCTTGTAATGAAAAATGTCAGATGGCCTTTAGAAATTCTCAAAAAGCAAGAAACGACAGACATCCATATTTTTTTTTACATTTTTCTGAAGGTCCTGAACATACAACTCAAGTCTACGTACATGACACATCTACACACACGCATAAGAGAAAATAAAAACTAATAAGACTCATGCACTGAAGTAAGGTGAATCTACAGTAGGAACAACAGGGTAAGAGTGAACAGTAAAAGACCATGGAAGCTATCAAGCAAAGACTTCAGCTATCTAGGCTAAAATTAAGCAATTATTGGCATTTTTAACCACATAAGCGCACATAAATCTTTGCCTTTATACAAAGACAAGTAGTGTGTATTGTGGAACACAAGCAGAAATTTGCTATATATATATATATATATATATATATATATATATATAAAAAAAAAGAAACAAAAAAGTGGAGCTTAAACAATAATACATTTTTTTCATCTTAAACTGATAGTGTCTTACCAAAAGCATCTTTTGCTAGCTCCAAGTCGGCATCTTCCTGTAATTTCTTCACTCTTAACTTCTCTGCGAGCTGATCTTCAGGAGTGTCATCCTCTTGCTGCAGTCAAAGATTCAAAAATTAAACATTAGAGATGGAACGGTTTTGTGTGTTAAATAGAAACTGTATAAGTCATATAGGATTTGAAAATAATACTCACATTTTCCTCCGCCTCTCTCTCCTTGAGCTCCTGCTGCTTTTTCTTTAGTCGGTTTTCCTTCTCTTTGATCTTTTCACTCAACTTTTTCTTATCAGAAACCTTTGTCTCTGAAAATTCAAAAAATTGATTAAAAAAAAACTGAAAAAGGCAGATATCTAGGTCACTAATTTACATGCAATCCAATGCAATATGTTCTTGTGAAACAGACAGAAATTTAATATATACCTGTTTTTGTTATCTCTGCTTTTTTCGACTCATCTTCATCCTCATCATCCCAGTTATCCTGTTAACAAAATATGGGAGGTTGTTGTCATTTCATTCAGCAAGCTACACAAGCAAACTTTGGGAGATTTTTTTTTTTCATAATTAACCAAGCCACATACATCCAAACACAGACATAACTAACATCACAAACAAAAAACACACCCTTTTCAAATAATTATAGCACTACAAATATAAATCTGTCCTGATTTGAATGTTCCAATATGTTAACAGATTTACAGCTTAAATCAATGCAGCTAAATAACAGGTACAAACAGGTACAAAACAAAACCAACCAGGCCACAATAGTATGCAAATCAAGATGATCATGTAGTTCAATGTCTGCCAAGAAGTCAGTGGTGTAACATTACTGCACTCTAATAATATCCACATAATCATTGTAAATAATTTAAATCCTATCCCTTGATCTACATTTAAATTTGTTTTGCCAAATACTTCACAAACTGTGCATAATTATTTTACTTTTCACAGAGATACTCAAAATAACTTTAACAAGCAAGCAGATATACGTGAGCTCAAAATAAACACAATAATATCTTGATTCAATCAATTGTAAATGTATATAGAGCATTTACATAATTGTCTTTATGTTAATGTAATAATTCTACCCTGGCTACATAACGGTGTGTACAACGGAGGACATGAAATCATCAGTTTTTTTGGTCCGGGCACCATATGTGACAGAAAACGGAACAATTGAAGAGGCCTCTGCCAGCACTTTCCCTGGGTCAATTATTTGAGGTTTCTGGACAGCAACAGTGTCAACATTCAGGCATCAACCACCTGTATTGAAGTGTCAACCGAGCACCACTGTCGTACCACACGCCTGTTGTGAAGTAGGAAAGTTCTGGGCCTACTTCTTGGCTGAGTTGAGTCATCAGCCCAGATGATTTCATCTGATTGTGGCTCAAGTTGGTGAGCAGGCTAACGCTGCCTCATGTAACTCAAGCTGAGGGGATTCAGGGCACACATGCTAATCTCTTATAATCGTGCAATACAACCAGGTTTGGGCAACGATGGAATAACAATCAACATTTACCAGTCTTAAGTGAGGCACTGAAGATGAGTTCAAGACGCCATCGTCGATGTTACCCAACATTAAACCTAATTTCAGGCTGATAAGGGAGCTAGCGAGTGTGCTAGCTAAGTGGCCCGGTTAGCTTCAAGCTACATTATCCCGTTATCCAACTTTAGCCCGGCGAGTCAAACACTACATCGCTAATTGTCAGCTTTTGGATAAGAAACAATCAATATTTAAATCAACAAATACATTTATTTAACAAAATACAGCTGCCACGATCATATTCAGGGTGGTAACGGTGCATTAGGACAGTTGAAAAGCGCGTAGTAGCTCAACGTTAGCTGGAGTTACTACGGGCAGCCTGGTGGAGCCACATGAGTTAGCCGTGAGCTAGCATGAAGCTAACACAGGCTCGGAGGCTTGACAGGCAGCCAGAGACCGCGCTGAAGCATGGCATCAAAGCGAGGCGACGGTGCTTCGACCCGACACCGGCTAACAGCTGTCATAGCGTTAACCTGACACACATTAATCCTAATTCACACTGAACGACTGCTTGTCATATAAATTTACCTTAACGTCTTCATCGTCGTCTTCGCCTTCCCATTTGTCCATCGTTGCTGCCGCCTTTGTAATCGGCTCCTCCGGCTCGAAGTTCTCAGCGTCTGTAAAAACGACAACATGAATTTCGTTAGGCCAATCCACATCTAACGACCGACTTTGACAATAATCGAGTGTTGGGCTCGTAAAAACAGCGATTGTTGGGAACGGATGGTGTACAGATAGCTATCCTTCCCAACTTTAGTTTCTCACCCCAGTCCGCCATGTTGGCTGTTGGTTGTGTTTGACAGGCTCGCGCAGTGAAGTCAGTGCTGCAGCCCGTTGGCCACGTTCAGAAACAGCTCCCACCTTCTGGACGTCACTCTGTGGGCTTATCTAATGACTTCCCTGGACTACTTCAGGCAACAAGACACAATTGTGATAACCCGGGTATTTTATTAATTAAATAGAGGATATTATATGCGTCACATTAAAACTCATTTACACATAATATTTAAACAGATTGTCCACTCAATGGTAATTTTTAAAATCAAAATTATGAGTAAATATTTTCGATTAACTTATAAATTATTAGATAGACAAGGCAAGCTTTCTTTATTCATTAAAACACATTTAAACTTAAGCTATTCAGGCTGCTTTTCATAGTTAAACTACTTAGGTGGACAAATATAAAATTAGATATCGCGAAATGAATAACAGTGACTGCCGATTACAGTGCAGGAATACACTGTAAATTGCCCCAAATGTACAAAAACAAACAAACAAAAAAGGATATAGTAGTACAGAGGAAAACACATTAAATCATTCTAATAATTAAAATAAATAATATACTGTAGCTCAAAATGTTGACTAGTTTTAATTTTTACTTTAAAAGGTAGAGCCTTAACTTAGTAGCTCATAATGCAAACTCCTCATATCATACAATGCCCAGAATTTTAATTGTAAAGCTACTTCTTTATATAACTGAGTTCATAAAAAATACACATATACGCAATAAAATATACATTCTTTGTTAACAACTTTGATGAAGTATAGTCCACTTTATTTCTCGTTTCTTGTCAGGAGCTGTATGTCCACATCGATTATTTATTATATTTTAACATAACACCTTTTGCAAACCAGTCATGAATTATCAATGAGAAAATACCTAAGATAGATAATTTCCAAAAATTACACTGTGATAAATTCAAAAATAGATAAATAAATAAATAGAGTCAATCAAATGTAGATTGGTCAAGATTGATAATATAGGGCTATATTTATCACACTAGAAAGTGTGCACAACAATACAAAACTCACTGCAAAAATAGACTACATTTATTCCATTAATCAGGTCTTTCTTTATAACTGTTATCCAGATTTTTATATATAGATCAAGATAACTCAAGAAAGATATATAAATGTAGCAAACATAAAACTCTTACTCTGACAAAAATATTATACAATTTCACAAAAATATATTACTTTGTAGGTTTACAACACGTCTTTGCTATGCTCAATGAATTATAACAGTATTTTAATAATTCAAGTGTATGGATCAATTTTCTTGGTAAAGGTCACATCCCTGAGAAGAACTGATCGGGATAGGAGGGGTACATACAGGTTTGTCTACATAAATAGACCAAGTGTTATGTAAATAATTCTGAATAATCAATAATAATAATTATGCATAATAAAATATTATCTTTTTATCCATTCAGTGCTGATTGTTGATGTTTCTAAGTGATAGCTGCACAAAATAAATACAAATCTCATTAGATACAGCATATAGGCATCATGAAGTGCTGCTAAAGTCAGAGAGGTTTGGTATTGCACAGATAAATGTGATCCTGGTAACGTGGATGAGGAGGTGTCTCCTGATCCAGCAGGGGTGAGCGGGGTCATGTTGCAGGGCAGATCAGGTCAGGGCAGGGCAGGACGATCAGCAGCATCAGCACTCCCAGTATGAGACACAGAGGACTGTGGCTCAGTGCCAACCCCAGTGACTTCCCTGTAGGAACACAGTGAAACGAACACAAATGTAGAGTCATGCAAAATATGATCCCTGTGTGTTATCTGTGTGTGTATCACAACACAAAACACTGTGAAACAAATGTAATTTCCAAGTTGTTCGGTCGGATATTCCAGTATTTGCAGTCTGTTTACAGAAAATAAAAACAGAAGAATACTCATCCCAAGTGGACCTATTTCTGTATCATTTTATGTGACTGCAGTTACTGCTTGTGGTTAACTTAGAATAAAGTGCCAAAATCTACACATGTATCACCAACTATCACCAGGATTGTCTCACTTTCTACAAGCAAAAACATTTGCCATCTGAATAAAATGCAGGATGCCACAATTACACAAGTACTCAAATATGTCTCTATGCATCCTAATCAACTTGATTTTTAAGAAATGTCCTAAAAACAGTTCCAGGATGATCTTAGACAAGAGAAGAAAAAAGAATAAAATATAAGATTATCTTTTTAAAATTTAAATTGGCAATAGCCAATTCTATATAGGTAGTCAGTCCGTCAAAGGGTTGTGTTATAATAATTAAGGAAACCATTAATATTGCATTTCTTGAATAGTATCGTCAAAGAAACTCTATTGTGAATGCTAGTATTATATATATATATATATTATTTATACAGTCTATGATGCTAGTATAAAACAAACTCTAGTGTTAAGTTTTAGTCTGAAATTTGGTCCCATTTTGGTTTGAGCTTTAAAACCAGATTAACTGGATTTTATGTTTGCAGGAACTTTACGTCACCTTCTAAAATCAACTCTGCTTTTCTATTACCAGCCGACAAGAAGAGTTTCAAAGATTTCATTGTTTCACCTCTGAAGTCCACGGGCCGGTCCTCCCACGGGGTCAGCACCATGGCCAGAGCTGTCTTCTGCACATCTGACAGAGCAGAGAGCTGCTCCTCAGTTATAGCAGCAGCCTGCTCATAGGAGAACATGCTGATCTTTCTCTGGTCAAACACAACCTTGAGGAAAGTAGAGGAACAGAGAGATTAGCAAACCAAATAATCCGTTTAGATGAATGCACCAACATGAGCACAGATTTTGGACTAATGTGGGCGAGCGTAATCAATAGCTCTAAAAATTAAAATCATGGAAAATCTTGTTGTGTTATTGGTTAACTTACCGCTAACTTATCAGATGGTATAATTAAAATAGCCAAAGATGCGATTCCTTCAATTTGCTCTTTTACCAGAGCTGACATTGCTATGTCTGGGAGACCCGCTGTAAAAATGCAAAAGGAGAACAAAAAAGTTGAAGAAGCACAAGCTGCCTGGGCAAAAAAAGAGGGTGTATATAGAACAAAACATGAAACCAAAATGGCTTTAATCTAAGATTGTGAGTACTCACAGTATTTGACTAAACAACACAAACAAGATATTTGTGCCGGATTAACATTTACAATTGACTTTTTCTTCTTAGTAGTATGAACAGTAATTTAGTACAACTGTGAACTCAACAGCTTCATTGTGTTTTTGAGTATACAGGATTTTGGTTAAAGCTTTGAGGTGAATACAGTGACTGGGATTACCTGCTAGAACTCCAATCTCAATGAACACATCAGTTCCCCATGAACTGATGGGTCCGAAAGCGAGGCTGTGAGTCAGCAGCCCAACGAGAGCCAGCAGCTGCTCCTCAGAGCAGGATAACCTCAGCTGACCCAGCCAGAGCACCGCCTTACTGCAGCCAGCAGGGAGAGACACAGCACCAGGGAGGGGGAATTACTACCACAATCAAATGTCAAGCAGAAGAGGCCAAAAAGAAGGAATCAAAATGTACCTGTGAGAGTGTTTTATCTGCTCACCTGAACTCTACGGCGTTGAATAAATTCATCTCTGTAGTTTTAGCTCCGCACACGATGTATCCCATGGCCACCAGCGTGCTGGAGTCGAGCTGGCTGGGACTCTGCTTGGTGGAGTTTAACACGGAGGTGAACAGAGCAGCCAGCTGGGAGGAAAACGAGAGTTATGATCCAGACATGCTCCTTCATCAGACACCCATTACTCAGAACTTTAGGTGTGTCTGTATTAAACTAATGCAGTCAAATACAGCAGCCTCGCAGAAGCCCTTCTTAATGAAGGTTTTATTATCAAGTAGGCAGTTGTTTCAACTTTATGGTCATTTTGAAAACTCTGTTTTGTTTTGCCGTTTAGGTTAGACAGAGGTGTCTCTAATAAGTCCTGTCATCGTGGGATATTATCCCACTTACTTTACCATGGCTGCTTGCCAATAATAATAATAATGAAAAAAAAAGTACCAGTTTTTCTTTTACTTAAATGACTTATTTCTGTTCATGTTAAACATATGTTGTATGAAACATTCTGTGTGTCTCACTAAGTAGCTATAAGCTTTGAGATGAACAGTAGTGCTTTGATTCAGGACAGCAAACAAACAGCTGCATCTGAGATTTTCAGCTGTAATTTCTCACTAATTTAAATTAATTTAAATATTAATAAGGATTGCATATTCATTCTTTAAGCATAGTATATTTTAAATGGTAAAAGTAAAAGTTTCAAAAAACACAGGTTCTGGTCTAAACGTACTTTTGACAAAGTTAATACACTGTGTTAATCTATGTGGCACATGAACGGCTGCATCCAGAGCAGCTACCTGTCTGTTGCTCCAGGTGCTAACAGCTCCCATAGCAGCGATGCTACTTCTCTCCCGCAGTCTGAGGCTGCTCAGCTCCTCCAGTGAGAGCTCTGTCGCTATCCCACCCAGCTGAGAGATCGTAGACTGGGAGAAGGACGAGACGGGGCCGTATATCTGCACACACACACACACACACACACACACACACACACACACACACACACACACACAGTGTTATAGATGCCCAGAAAAGACAGAACAGACATAAAGAATTAACCAGGGCTGAGGGGAGACCTGCACATCCTTGAATTAAACACAAACAAAGATTGTAAAATGGACTGCAGATGAGTTTCACCTGTTTGATTTTCTTCAGCACCTGACTGCGTTGGTAAGATGCAAGGAACGGGTCCTGACCAATCAGCTCCAGACAGTTGGAGAAGGCCGAGGAGGACATGCTGGTCAGACTGTTGGAGGTCCAGACGGAGGGAGCTGTTGTGTGCAGGATCTCACAGGTGGGAACCATAGGAGTTGCTGGAAAAGGACATAGGGACAGAAATGTGATCATTTCATGCCTGCAAAAATTACTACTCCAGGAAGTAACTGCCCCCGACATTGAGACAGTTGCCGTAAAAGCATAATGTGGTGTTTTTACACTTTATTTTTACACTCTGCTGAGTACTATAAGGGTTATTTCAGAAATTGTAGAGACCAAAGCGATGCTTACGTGACAACGGGTTTAATTTGAGGAAGCCCAGGAAAAACTGCAGAACAAACTGCTGCTTCTCAAAAACTTTCCTCCTGTCGTTCTCGTCTAAACAGTGGACCCCCACGTCCCCTCGTTCCCACCGCCGCTGGCTCATGAACAGCTTCTCTATACGCCCCACGGTCATCAACGCCTGTGAGAATACACAAACAACAACAATACGTGTGTAGATACAGAGACACACACTGATGTTTGCAGGAGAACAGGAACTTCACCACCTGATCCTGACACCTGCTGGAGATGTGACACCTGAGGGATTTGTTTACAGCCTTTGTTGGCCTAACCTGCCATGAGATCGAGTAACAATCCCAACACCTCTCTGTGGATTTCTGGACATCGGATGAATCTGTAAAAACACAGCAGCGAACTCACCATGGAAATTTCCTGCAGTTTAGCCTCAGGCAGGAAGAAGAGGAAGCGGTCCACTCGACTCAGTGTGGTCTTGTTCCAGGTCTTTACTGGACTGTGAGAAAACAGAGAACACTTCATGATCTGTGCACATTTCCCTGCTGTGTGAAAAGATAGCAGAACTTTGACATATGGAACCTCTCCTCTATAAATTTGACCCAATTTGACTCAGTGTTTTCCTCCTGTACGGAGTGAGGATATTCCAAAATATTAAAACCCAACTTGATAAACTTTAAATCATAAATCATTAAATGATCGACTTTTTTAAGGTTTGCTTCATTGGATTTTCTCCAGAGAGAAATCAGACAAGTTTATAGTGAGTTGTAGTTTTCCCATTACTTATCAGACACATGCAAATGATTTGTAATAGCAAGATATATTTCCTTGTTGTTATTTTTTACTCATTGTTTAAGATCGCCCCCAACAATTAAAACTTCTGTACCCAAAGCCAGCCGGTTCTTGCAGGATACGAGCCACAATATCCATCTTGCTGCTGCTGTAGCACAGCCCCTGGAGCAAATCCAGATTGTCAGTGAAGAAGCTGCGGTCCAGCTGAATGAAAACTTCATCCACCACAAACGGAGCCATGATGCCCATTGAATGAAACTCCTCCTCAGTGAACAGCCCTGTGTACATGCCCTGCAGGGAAAGAGACCACAGAACACTGATCACACCGCAAGTATGACAAACCATCTTTCCAAGCACATGAAGCTTCTGAACTTTAGCTTTATAAAAGAAGAAGGAGGGGCATCACAGTGCAGGTCTACTGACCATCCTCTGAACCATTTTGTCCACCAGCAGATCCCTTTTGGTTCTTGACAGCCCGAGGAAGTGCTGAGGGTCCTGAATTATCATTTTCCTCAGAGTGTCCATCATATCTGTAGGAAACTTCTTAATGGTGCTCACCCTGCAAACAAACACACAAACACACAGGAAATAAATGAGAATATTTTTTGTTTAATTGTCAATAAATCACTTTTATTTAATGGCTGTTAAAACCACTGATCATTATATTCTGTGGAGTCATGAACAGAGCAATGTGGTTATGAATATTCAGCCAACTTTGAAGAATTAAAACAGTGTGTTATTTGCAAAGAGAGCAGCACTTTCATCGTCTATATTATTCTTGTATTATCTTGGCAAAGGTAAGAAAAGGGCAAACAGAGTAGGAGAGGACAGAAGAAAATGTTCTTGCTGGAATTTTTCTGGGCCAACAAAGGTTTATTTCTGGCCGCATGTCTTTCCTTTTAAGAGAGTACATGTGGTAATATTTCAGTACATTTTTCTGACACTTAATTCATATTCATTCTAATGAGAACACCATATCCCTCCATCCATCCATTATCTATACAGCTTATCCCGTTAGCTGTCATTGGGTGAAAGGCGGGGTACGTCCTGGACTGATCTCCAGTCAATCACAGGGCTGACACATACGAGACAGACAACCTTTCACACTCTTATTAACACGTACGGGCAGTTTTTTAGAGTCACCAATTAACCTAATGAGCATGTGTTGGAACTGTGGGAGGAAGCCAGAGTACCCAGAGGGAACCTACACATGCACGGGGAGAACATGCAAACTCCACACAGAAAGGCCCGCTATGTCTGAACCAGGATTTGAACTAGGAACCTTCTGGCTGTGAGACGACAGCACTCGTGCGGCCAGCATTTCCCTGCAATCATTTTAAATGATCTAAAAATGATGTTTACACATTGATAGTGGGGTGATAAATAAGAGGTTTCACTATGAATGTGTTCAAATAATTTTCAAATATATCAAAATTATTCCAGGGAATGTGTACTTACGGCATGGACAGGGCGATCTCAGCTCCAAGATCTTGCAGCAGTTCAGAGAAGAACTCAAACTGGTACAGTTCCTCGATCACACACCTTTTCTGTCCACAGGAACAAAGACAAATCACAAAGTGCATACAGATAAACACATACTTCACATGCATATAGACATTAGTATGGCATCAATGGAACCGGTAAGTTTACCAGTGAGGTGTGGAGAGGACCAGGCTGCCGCCTGAGAAAGTCCAGGATTCTTCTCACTGCAGAGGGCGAGGAATCAGCCCGAAGACGTTCCTGTAGGACCTTACAGCTCACACCCTGACCCACTGTTTCCAGACTCCTGGTTACATAAAGAGATGAGTCTCAATACAATACATAAAGCTGTAAAGCTGCAAAAAAACTGGTTACAAAATGAGAAATCAGAGCATTTTGCACAAAGACGAGGACTAAGCACAGAGAAGTTGTACTTACCATAAATCTTGGCTGATGAGATTTGGTTTAGTTTCAAGCACCTCGTTAAAAATCGCTTTAGCCTGGAGGAGAAAGTTGAAAAAGCCTTGGTTGTAAAATACTGGTTCACTGGTTCGAAGTTACTTTCTTAACAGCTTTCATGAGCAGAGAAAAGGGCAATCTGATATGAAGAGAGTGTTTGTCTTTATTCACAGGCAAGTCCATTCACAGTGTCACTGATGATGATGCATCTGCTCTTGCTTCTCCACTTAATAATTTAGCAGCTAATCATGATACCGTCATACACACCTCATCACGACAAACAGAGGAAGCATATCTAATCAGAGGAAGGGTGAGGAGATCATCACCCAAAGTAAAAGTCGCAGGCTCAGGCTTAGATGCTTTCAAACAAGTGTTTGGGACTGACTACAGACCTCAGGGCCATAAATCTAAATCTACTTTAACAACCCTGCATATGCGCTCTTTAATCGGGTATCATGAGCTGGCAAAAAGTACTGAACTGCAGAGTTTGAATGCCATGGCTCCTATGATGTGTGCTGGTGTGATACCTGCTGTGTGTTCCAGGATTTTGTGGACACAGTGGTCATGTTGTTCACAAGCAGACGGGTCCTGGGCAGGACGCTGACCAGAGGCGTGCAATAGAGCAAAGGCTCCACATCATCCAACCAACCGACCACCTCTGGGAAGCCCTGCTCACAGAAGAGGTACGATCATATCTCTGTAACACAAGCTTAGCGATCAAGAAAGGCTTTACTCTCTTAATTAGATGATAAACAGTACCCAGTGTAAAGAGTGAAAGGAATTTACAGTAATAAGATGTTTTGTTCTTAATAATAACATTATGTCACATTTATGCTATTCATTTCAATTCTGCACTTTGCTGTACAAGTTAAATTTTCTTCAAGTAAGTGTCAGTGTGCTGGTGTTGTACCCATAGCTTGGTGGCGACAGCGTTGGCTTGTGGCGGGCTGAGGCCTGGTGTGTTTTGGGCCATGGCGGGCAGGGTCTGCAGCAGCCTGTCGGAGGTGATGGTCAACAAGGCCTCCGTCTTCATTCCCACGATGAGGGAGCCGAGATCCTGCAGATGATCTAGAGCTGTCGGCTGGACAGATGGGAAGGAAGGTGTGAGGGTCAGGTCAGGACCACATCTCTATACTTCATTGGCATTGTGATGTGTTTTAAAAATAACTCACTGTGTTACTTGAAGACAGCTTGTCTATGATTATAGAAGCCTGAAAAAGACACAGAATAACAATAATGATTAAAAAATACCCTTTAAGTTGTTATTTTGAAATATTTGAATCCAAGATGCTTTTGTCAAGTTCTGAGGGCTTAACGAACACTTATTCCTCATGATGCACCTGTAAAAGGGTTAATTGACGCTTGACTTCATATGACTTAAAAAAGCAAGACGACAGCTGTGAGGCTGAGGTGAAAGTAAAAGGCTCCATTTCAGATGATAGCTGAGGCTGAAGTAAAGCTCAGGTCTTCACCTTATCTCACCTTAAGGATCAGTGTGCTGAAGACGACTTGCCTGTCAGCTGTTCCTCAGGCCTACAAGCCCGACCAGCTGCCAGGAAACCCAACCATGTACAACAAATAGAGGCTTGTGCAGTGAAAGGGACGGACTAAACCCCCCACTCACTAACACCTGATGTTTGTTTTACACAAAAAGCTAAATAGTAAAAACTGTGAGCTGCAGGGCAAAAGAATCGTAGTTATTTAATTTGTACAAGTTGAGTATGCTCCTGTACCTGTGCGGGGCTGAATGAAACAGAGTGGAGGGCAGGCAGGACAGGCTGCAGCTGCGACGCTGAGAGACCCTGCAGGAAAGGCACACCCAGCGAGGGCAGCAGGTGGGCGAGCTCTGCCAGCCGATCAGAGCTGAGCGAGGAGGGGACCCTCAATTCTCTGCTGTTCAGCAACAAACTGGAAACCTGGTTCAACACAAGCACGGAGACAGAAGATCAGAGTTTGAATTCCTCTTCAATGTGACTGTTAAATAAAAGAACACGTATAAAAAAAAGTTGCATATGAACTTTTGTGTTCGTACCAGATGGCTGGGCAGACTGAGTCCGTCTCGTGTGCAGTTCATAACGATGTCCCGGATCACATTGAAGACCTCAGTGTCTTTGTACACAAGCAGGTCCTCTGGGTCTGCCAGGCAGGAGAGATT
Source organism: Semicossyphus pulcher (assembly GCF_022749685.1). NCBI lineage: Eukaryota > Metazoa > Chordata > Actinopteri > Labriformes > Labridae > Semicossyphus > Semicossyphus pulcher. The sequence continues at coordinate 14,407,573 of NW_027211603.1, forward strand.
ACCCAACCTGAAATTACAAACAGTTTATAAGCAGCAGATAATAAATAACTTACCATACATTGTGTAAAAAAATTGAGTTAAGTATTCAGTTTGTGTAGCATTTATGATATCATGTCTGTAGAGATAAGGCCTAAACAGCATAAATTACCATGCTATTTAGTCCAGATAAGCAAAATACAAGGTGTATTATCATCGCAGTGGAATACTTTACCTTTTTTTAAGTATTCTGATGCTGCCTGTGACTAATAAAACCCTTTTACACAACTGCCCACAAGACGCTATATTTAAGGTTTATGTGTGATTTTTTTAATAACTGTAATAGCAGAAAGTCTAATTTATCAAAACATTTAGTGTATATTTCATGTTCATATTCATATTTAACTTAATATCAGTCCCCGAAGATCTAACCAGGGAAGCAACATATAATCATGCAAAATCAACCAACCAAAATATGATTGTGTTTAGGCAGGATTTACAGCTACTGTCTGGACAAGTTTACACAGAGAGAAGTTGGGCAAAGATTTCCCACCTGGTGAAATCCTGAGCAGTGAGGTTTCTGTAAGTGCTGCTGAGGCTGTGAGCGATGAATTCCTGCTTGAGCGCAGTAAGGGTGTTTCTCTGCAACACATCCAGCCCGTCCAACAGCTGCAGAAAAACATGACAACAAAATAAGTGGCATTTAATACTCTTTGAAAATGCATGTTCAATAGTTAAATGGCAAGCATACTTCTAATTATTGACTGTATTCCAGGATGGATAAAATCTTTAAAGGAATAGTTAGGCATTTAAGGTAAATACTAAATTCATTAGCCTGCGCAGAGTAAAGTAAAAAGATTAATAACACTCTTGTGTATACATGTAAAAGAAAAAACAAAAAACAAAAACAAACTAGCTTTTACAGCTTGGCTTAACTTAGCACAAAGACTGGAAACTCAGGAAAGCAGCTAGCCAGGTTCTCCAAAGATACCAATCTACAAGCACCTCTTAAGCTCACAAACTAGCAGGTTATATCTTGTTTATCTAAAACTTAGCGTTTTAGCGTGCTAGCGTTTATATTTACCAAGGAATCATAAGGTATTATTCTGTTATAGAGATAAAATGAGCGTATTTTCCAAAATTTCTTTCAAATTCAGGGTTGAGAGTTGAGCGCTCAGAGGGGCTTTTATCTTTAGCTCATTCATAATTCATGGCTTCCTGTCTTTACTTATTGAACGTTAGCTTCAAGCGTACGACACAGGATGGCTGTGACAGGTAAAGAAGAGGCCGTCTGTGCTTTTTGACCAGTATGTGACAAGTGGCTCCTCTGTGCCCTGAGGCTGATAGAACTGACAGAGTCCTGGCTTCTCAGGTTGCCCAGCCAGGTGTCAGAGCTCAGAGGGCTGTTACCTGAGCAGGAGAGAGGTGTTGGAAGTTGTGGAAGGGCAGGTAGGCGATCAGGTTTCCAGTGTCCCTGATGAGTGACTGATGACCTCTGGTGATGTCGGAGGGGGACAGAACTTTGCTGTACCACAAACCAAATGCCCGACGCTGCTCCAGAGTCATGAGCCCCAAGTTTCTGTTGATGGTCTCCCTCCTAGAAAAAATAAATATAAAAATTACAGAAGTTTTAATTAAACCTAAACATTGTAAGTTGCCTGCTTTGAAAGAGCGTTATGCACACATAATGGGAGGTTAACTTTTTGCTAGCATAAACCTAGTGCAAATTATTGGTAAATGCATATTATTATTTAATTTCTTTTTGAGAGCTAGATGAGGAGATTGATACCATTCTCATGTCCCTCTATAAAGTATACATCTAAAGCTAAAGCCAGGAAGCAAGCTTTGCTTTGCATTATGACTGGGAAAATGGGGAAACAGCTAGCCTGAAAAATCTGCCTACCAGCAACTCAAAGTTTCATAAATTAACATGTTTCTTTTCTACAGTCGTTATAAAAAGATTTAAAGATGAGAATTTGAATTTCTTTTGGACTTATGTGCAGGACTTTCTGCTGTTGATTTTGTTACCTATGTTCAGTGCAAGGCTAGCTGTTTTACCCTAATTCCAATCTTAATGCTATGCTAAGCTAAATACCAGCTCGTTTACAGCTGCATATTTATTGTAAAGATGTCAACTTGTTGGGAGGTTTATGTGCTGACTGTCCCACACACAGTGTTAGATTTGACTTGAATCGTACATAAGCAGATAATAAAGACAGAGACAGAACTAGTCCAGGTAGAGATGTTGTTACATTAAGTGAGTCAAGCCAAAATAAAGAGCTTCTTGTTGTCTTGTTCTACATTTAATGACTCGTTCTTCAGCAAGCAGAAAATACCTACACACATTGTAAGCCCCTGCTAGGTTGAAATCTAGTCAGTGAACTAGTTTCCTTTGCTTTCTATGTATAATGCATGCTTCTAGCACCTCAGGACACAATGACACATCACTTCTCGCAGGAGCCTGACACCTGTGCTGTGTGTAGATGGAAGCATAATGTATGCAGGAAGGGAAATGAAACCATTGGGAACAATGAAAATAAATCATGGTGTTTTCTTAATGCTATTCTATGAAACACACAGAAAAACTCATTACCCACTTTGTTTGACGGACATTAATAATACAAAGTAGGATCTTTTTGATTGTACGAGAGACTTAACCCTTCACCGTCATCTTACACGTTCAGAAAATTTCCATTCAGATCCATCAGAAAGTTTCCATCTTTATAAGATCTTGGATCTGGGCTGTGAAAGGTTGTAAAAGGTGCATGATATTGTGTGCAATGCTGCAAATGTTTAGTTTAGAGGTGATATGCCTGAGGTTCAAAGGCAACTCTAAAAAAGATTTTTTATTTTACAACTAGATTAATAAAGTACTCTACCTAACAAGTAACCCATTTAAAGATTATGGCGCGCCTTCTCCTTAAGGTACATGGGGCTATCCTTAAGAAGGAAAGCAACATAAAAGCAGGTAATTCAAACTAAAATAGTTGAATACTTAAACAGCATCACAAATTAGGTTAGGTTGTTTGAGCTGTTGGAACGATGGTAACAAACTATTACTGTGGTTAAATTAAGTAACACAATAACGATGAGAAAATGTGCAACAAAATGATGAGAATTCTTAAACATGGTTAGCTGACACCATCGCTTACACGTTGATGTTGTTCTGCAGAGGGGGCAAAGCCTGGATGTCAGCCGGGCTCGCTATGGCCAGCAGGGGGGCCAGCTCCGAAAAGAGACTGACATCTTTGACCAGGTGAGTCTGGAACAGCACTGACGCCATCGTGGACAGGTACGCATCAGACAACTGGCAAACAGAAAAAAACATGTTCTGTTTCGGCAAAGATAATCAACTACAGGACTAGGTAGACGTTCAAGTGCAAAAACAATTCCAGAATAAATCAGGAGAAGTCTACTTGATGTGATCAGTGCAGGTTTGACGTAACCGTGTTTTTGTTCACCTGCAGCGTCTCCTGGTTTCTGTTGTAGCACTGGAGGACCAGTCTGACGGTGGTGATGTGAGCTTCACTGAGCACTGCCCTCAGGCTGCTCAGCGGTATACTGAAGTACGCCTGCACACAAACACAACATGAGGATTTAAACTCAAACAATCGTGACATGAATAATTATAGGGTATTTATGTAAACAAGTGTCAGAATCTTCAGCCATGCTAGAAGCTGCAGGTAGAGTTGTGCTTTGAAGTCAGTGCTAATGTAAGCATGTAAAATGCTCACAATGACAAAGCTAACATGCGTATACTAAGTCATTATAAGAGTTCAAATGTTGAATGTCAGCATTCCAGCATTCTAACTTTAATCACCACCAACGGTAGATTATCGCTGAGGTTGAAGGGAATGTAACGCGTTTGGTAGGTGTTTGGTCTTGAACCATTGTACTGGGCTGTATGATGTTGCCAGAGGAAAAGTCAGGGGGTTTCCAAAGTTGTTTTGCTTCATCCTGAGGGGGTCATGGATGTGTGTACAAACTTTCATTGCAATCCATCCTTTTGTTACTGATAAATGTCCCTTAAAACCTCAGCTGTATACCTCATGGTAACACTTGAGGAAACGCCAGGGAACAACTAAGTAAGTAGGATATATCCTTTGGGTACAATGAATGTCTGCCCCAATTTTGGAGCCAATACATCAAGTGGGTGTTGAAACATTTCACAGGAAAGGTGGTACTTGAGAAAAAGTCAGAGGACCATCAAATTCAATAGGATTCATGCTCTGGGTACCATTTACGTCTGTACAATATGTCATGGAAATCAAGCAAAGGTTTGTTATAAATCACCTTTATGACGGACAATTCATCACTGGTCACGTCTCTTGCTGTCTGCATCAGGCTGGTTAAAACCCTCTATAGAAAGGAAACACACACACACACACACAGGGTTGTAACACTATTAACAGACAGATTAGTGGCACTATATAATCTGTGAGTGTGTGTTGACACATTACTGTGATTGTCAAATCAAGTGTAAGCCAGGAGAGATTACACCCAAAGGAGGAGACTCATTATGTCACTATCAATGACAGGAGTGTAACTGTACACCAGCTGTAGGCAAGTTGCACAAGAGGTCAGCTGCTATGCAATGGCGCTAGTGGTAACTGATATGGATAAATAACTAGATAAACTGTAAAGTCAATGAATTGTTCTACTTAGAACTCACTTTACTCTGATTATCCTGTTGAATACATTTGCAATAATGTAATAAATAGACTTTGCAATTCTCATGAACCACCAGATTTATGTTCATTCATAAAGTACAATTGGTGGAATATATTGGTGGAACGTATTCCGATATCACGATAGTTTGTTTTTTAAACAAGTACTTTACAATCAATCTACGTACCCCAAAGCACTGCAGCAGGACCCTCTTTTTGTCAAAGTTTTTCTGGCTCTCGAGGTAGCGAACTACAGACGCCAACACACTCTGTCTTATGTTCTCGGTGACATGCAGCGAGGTGTTCTGCACCTCCTCCAGGGCCAACAGGATCACTACCGTGGTGCTGACTGCCTGCTCCAACACTGTGGCCACAGGTGGAGTCAGCATATCCTCCACTCTGGACCTCAGACTCTCAACCCAGCAGCGCACCATCATCTGCAGCGCCATATTCTGACTGGCCCCGGGCTGGCAGGCGGAGGTGAGGTCGGCTGAGCAGCTCCAGTTGAAGCTCTTCACCAGATTTCTGGCCAGGCAGAAATTCGGGTCTGCAGTGGTGCTGTTGGTTGTAGTAGGGGTGGTAGTGTAGTTGGTGTAGGTGGTACACATGCTGCCAACCCACGCACTGGATGGCTCTTGGGAGAGCAAAAAGAGGAGACCAGCATTTTGGCAGATAGAGGAGACAAAACTGGTCTGGTCGTTCTCCCAGCAGAGAGTGAGGAGAGCTGCATCTGGAAGAGAAATGGCCCAGCTGGAGTACTGGCACTGCTCTGCAGGGTCAAATCCAGTAAGGCCTCCACCTTGTTCCCCACTTTCATCAGGAGATACCCCTGGATTTGAATGGTTGGCACAGTGCTGTATTAACCAGGTGTTATCCTGGTTGGCCAACAGGTTCTTGAGGACTGTGTCATTGGAGCAGACTTTGGAGGTGAAGTTAAGCGGGTCGCTCTCAGCGCAGAGAGCGAGCTCAGTCATGTCTACGATGATCGGACGGGTCCACTCGGAGTATTTGCAAACCTAAAGAAGAGATTGTCAAAGCAACATCAGAATACACATTCTGTGAAACAACATTTTAACTTTCTGTAGTGCGTTACTACTGTGGTTGACAAGGGCAGATGTGCTTCAAAGGTCCATAAGATTTCCAAAGAAACAGGCTGCAAACGTAGAGACAATCCAAATAAAAAAACTAATGAAAAATTCCAGACACACAAAAGGGCAATTAACACTACGATACAGCAGTGTGTATCGTTATGTGGTCTGATAATCAATAAATATGGTGCCTGATCTATTTCTCACGCTGACATCACACTACAGGCCTGGAGCACTTCTACTGTAAGGGCCAGGATCTGCAGGGTTTTCCTGTTGCATTAATTTTTTTGGGTTTGTGTGTTTTTGACTTGGCACTGTTGATGTATTTGCCAAGTGTTTGATGTTATTTCTTTTGGCTATTTTCAGCATGATTGTCATTTTGCAGCACATGTTTGTCCTTGTCAGCCACCGTAGTTTACAGTTACAGTTACTCACCTGTGGTAACACCGCTATTTCCTCAATTTCCTTGTTGGTGCAGACTGATCTAAGCCAATTGTTCTGAGGGTTTTGTAACAGCTTTTCATACACGGACGCTTTGCAGCAGACATTCTTCTGGAAAGCCAGCTGATCATGCTGCCAGCAGAGGCCGACCACTGAGTCGTCCACTTGCCGTTCTCCCCACGTGTGGTAGTCGCACCAACCTGCGATGCTGAAGGGCTGGGTTGGCTCAGGGCCTATTGAGGTAAGAGAAGCCCGGCAGTGATCCCCAAGCCAGGCATTTTCCTCATTCAGCAGGAGGCTGTTTAGAAAGGTTGTGTTGGAGCAAACTTCTATGGTGAAGCCAATGTGATCGAGGCGGATGCACTGTGACAAAACATCGATGGTAATTTGCGCCACGTCGTGCCACTCTGAGTAACGACAAGACTGTGTCGTTAATGACATGTCAGGGAGAGGTGGTGGAAAGGGCAGTCGTGTGCAGTTGGGCATGAAGCGTCCGTTTTCAGGGTTGGAGAATAACAGCATGAAGAATCCAGTGTGCTCACAGATCAGCGAGGTCAGTCTGGGACCATCCAGGCTCATGCAGAACTCCAGTAGAGACGGGTTCACTGGGACTGAAGACGGCTCCAGCCACTGCTCATAGACACAGAACTGACTCACTAAGTACCCAGAGTCTGCAGAGGAGTTGGCACAGTATCCATACAGCCAGCTGTTCATCTGCTCCGACAGCAGCTTCCTCATCAGCAGAGCATTGTTACACACCTGCTTCAAAAACTCCTCACGTTCGTTATCGCTGCAGAGCGACACGAGCACGGCGTCCACCACCTGGTTCTCTAACCAGGTGTTGTAGTTACAGGCCAGCTGTTTGAGGTTGGAGGCTTCTCTGGCTATTCGAGGAGGTGCAGAGCGAGAGAGGAGAGGAGTCTCAGAGGGAGAGGTCACAGGCTGTGTGCAGTCAGATGACCTGCTGAGGAGTGGAGACATCAGCGCTTGAATGACATAACACATGTTGCTCCACACCTGCTCTATCTGGTTGCTGCTGAGGGAGCTCAGTTCCCGGCAAAAGGTCAGCACAGATGTTGAGGATGCCACCCTGGAACCTGCAAGGATGCCAGCACACAGTGTTTCATTGAGCCTGGCCAGGTTGTGGCGATCACACTTTAGCAGGATGTCGTGGTTGTTATCGGTGTCGTCTTTAGCCTCGGAGGCGCTGCGTTGGAAGGGGACTCCAGGAGGATTTTGGCACTCTGGTCCTGGGTAAGTGCACGGAGGCTGCTCTGGAGCCAGGAATATCTCCAGGAGGATGTCAATGATGGAGTTACCAAAGGACCAGCTCACATTGTTGTTCACGCCCCTGAACAGAACAGGCAGTAAATCCTTATTACAGATTATTTCAATAACACAATAATGTTTACGCCAAAATGCACACAGATTTAGCTACTCTGGCAGAAACGTATTTTGCTTTTCTGAGACATGGACGCAGGAGCTTTTACTAAAAGGTGCCCTGTGGAGTTTTCTTTAAACAAGTGTTTCTTAATTATTGTGGTGGGTTTTTTAGGTCTTAGAAACATTTTGAGTGTATGTCACTGTTTTCAAATCTTTAATTTTGTTTACCATGATGATAAAATGAACACTTAAGATTTATTATCACCAGTGTTTCGCATTTTAGCTTCGTTTCATGAAAAATGAGATTAGTCCTTTAGTTTAGCAGGGTGAGCGGCTCTTAGTACGACAATATCCATGATACCAAAGTGACTATCTCATTGATCTAACTCATGATGCATAAAATAAGTGGATGGAAACATGCATACGTTTCTTTTTTTTTTTTAAAACACTGTTAAGTTTTCATTGCTACATCTGGATGGAGGACTGATACATCTGTCTCTGGGGAAAATGTATTTGACTTTTTAGGTAGCATGAAACTGGCAGCAGTCTCCAAAACAGGGGAATGGAGAAAGGGTTCATGATTATTACACTGATGACTTACCACATAATGAGCTGCTTGAGATCACCTGCAGAACAAGAGAAAAAAACAACATAAGAATAATCTGTGAGTTATACAGTACAGTTTATAAAATGACTTGGCCTTACTTAAGTATTTGTACTGAAGGAAAATAATGTTTTACCTTGCTCACAGGTCTCTTTTCCGTCTAAAGATGGTATTCTAATACCAAACTGCAAGGCTATTCTGAGGTAGTCCATCGGTACTTGGAGTAAAGTTGCCATAAACTCTGACACGTATGTCACAGCTACATCCACGAGGCCGCTCACTGCACTCATCAAACTCCCAGAAAGAGGGAAACTCGACAGTATATTTATAAATGTGTTCTGAAAACCATCAAATGCTGCTGATGTTGAGTCCCCGACCCTGAGGTAGGCGCTCAGGAAGCTGCTTGACCCTTCATCACGACTGCGTGGGCTACAGGTCTGAGATTGCATGGACGACACAAACGTCAGCAGAGGCTTTCCTAACTCCATAGACACGGTCTTTGTCAGTTCTGCCTCCAGGCCACAGTCCTGTCTGCCCGACAGAATACACACTACAGTTTTGGGAAGGTCATCTATGAATCTGTCTCTCAGCAGAGGCTGAAATACAGCGTATAGGTCACTCAGAGCACGATAGTATGCATTTAAGTCAAAACCTTCTGCTGTGGCGCTGAAGCTGCGTTTCTTTGCATTTTCACCGGACAAAGAGTGGATTTCATTAATAACTTTGTGGATGTCTTGCTTTAACTTGGAGGCCTCGTCAGAAGTCTGGTCAGGCTTTCTATGGATTGATCTGTGTTGCGAATAAACTTGTTTGACATCACATATGATCCCTGTAAATCATAAAACAAGAAAAAGACAGGAAATAGTTATTTCTGTTACCCTACAGTTACAATTGTGTTCAAGTTTATCTCCCCCCTGCTTTCCTGAAAATTGTAAAGTCACAATATATACATCATGTCTAGGACTGTGTGACATTTATTTTGCTGGGTAATTCACAGTAATGTTTGAAACTTATTTTTCAGATATGACATAGACAAGTTAAAATAGTTTACAGATAAAGAAAACAAAATACTACTTACCTCTGTGATGAATTCAAATACATATAGCTGACTATTGTTAAGCTGGCTGTGTCTACATCACAGGCTTTTATGAATGCGTAACGTTTTACAAGACGTGTTTTTCCCCCCTCAAAACCAAGTTAATAAAACTTTAACAATTTAAAACGCTAAAAATTCAGCTTTTATCGTTAGATTTAATCACTCAATGAAGGCTTGGTGAATATAAATAAAGAGTAGACTTAAGGCTTTCTGGATCTGATTTTGAACTTACCAAATAGGATCCACACCGTGCTAACAGCTGCAGTCGACCACATTGTAAGTGTCCTCAATCTAATGCTAGCAGGTAACTTCTCCAGGCAATAGTAATAAATCCACTTTGTTTTATCCAGTTGATGCAGTAGAGATATCCAGCTGAGGCAGAAGAACCGGGCTGAGCACAGGCTTCATATTGGTTAACTGTTCAGAGTCAGTCTTCAGTAAACTGCCGTTCATCCTTCAAACTTCATCTTTCCTCAGCAGGTCGAGGTGATGATCCATCTTACACGTCACTCTGTCCACACAGGCTGCTGCCTCCTCACCTCCGACTGAAACTCTACACCCGGTCAGAAGCAGCGTAATTAAGGACACCGGTAAAGGGGAAAAAGTAGGTGCGAAATGAGGGCTGTGAAACGCAGAAGGGATTTCGGCAACAAGCCCGACCGTCGGTGATGAATTATTAACGGGGTGTGTTGATTAACTCCTGCGCGTGAAACCCGAGAACTGCTCGAGGAGCCAGAAGACACCAGACTGACTGCTGGAGGATTTACATGACAACTGCGGCTAACACTCTGCTAGACATCTTATGACAGAGCCCGACGCTGCTGTATGGTGGTTTATTAAGATGGGAAAAACGATTCTTCTAAGATTTTCTTTACTTCAAGGCCTATTAATGGGGTTTTCCAGCGTTTTGGGGGGATTTTTATAGGATTTCAAGTTTAATCAAACAACATTTTCACCTTTAATGGCTTAATTTACAAGTTCAGGGGTGGTTTTAATGTTACCCAACTAAGTTGAATTGATTTATTCTTTAAATCCCTTAAACAGCAATATATTGTGTTTAAACAAACGTCATAAAATCATTAATAATGGGATGTCAATTGTTGACTATGAGTTGCCGTAACTGGTTGCAGTCTTGCAAGCATCTAAATGAAATGGCTTCTGTAAGAACGACTGTTAAATGGTACATAATGAAATATTCTAAATTTAAATTACCTCATAAAAACCCTGGTGAAATTATTACTAAACTGTTTTGTCTTTTAAAACAAACATAACTGTAAAGGACCTTTTATACCCATACCTGAACCTATCACAATTATTTTAGTGAAAGAAGGGGAAATCCATTCAGTGCTAAAAGGATCTCTTGCCCTATAGGCAGTAATATCGGTATTAATACACTATACCACCTCTCTTTTCTCCCATGAATAGTCCCACATCTCCAGCATCATCTCAGACAGCCAAGAGAAATAAAAACAAAGGGCATGCAAGAGGTTTTTAACTTTAAAACTTTGTTTCAGAAATTCAATGTAACTGTATATACACTTTACAATAGCATGTAGCCTGACGGCTAACAAAGATGTCTTAAAACATTTTAAATACATCTTCAGCACAAATAGCAATTCTTGCAAGTAAAATGGCTTAAAGGATATTGAAAAAAAAAATCATTAACACGATTGCTCTTTTCTGCAGAAAAGTGCCATGATTAAAATTTAATTCAGGACTTTCCTACAAAGCAGGCTGTATTCTCTACATGCTAAGTTTAACAGTTCAGTAACATTTGCGCTAAACTAAACATACAGATATTTGTAAGAAAAAAAAAAACACTCCATCTGAAGTAAAGTTAAATCTTCATTAATACATTTAAAAAGTAGATATGACATGCCTTTTGAAATCAAAAATACAAAAGATTTTCCTTACTTTAAGGATTTTTTTAAACATGAAGCTGCATGTATTGTACAACACTCAGTGTACAATAAACTGGTAATGCACATAAAAATGAGCTGGATGAAAAGTATTCAACGTCTCCCACCGCTCCTTCGAAAAACAAGCCATGACTGATCATTTTACGTCACCACACTGCCCACTGAGTGCATCACACACTCAGGGTGAGGCTTACTGAAGGCTGGCAGTCAGGATGGTGAGAAGTCATAGAGGGGAGGGGGGATACCATGGCGGGACCTCAAGACGTTTCCTCTTCCATGCACATTGTTCCTGCCTCCTCTTCGAATTTAATTTGGCAGATGTTAGCTGCCGTCTCTCCTCATCTATTTGTTCGAGCCGATGAGGAGAGGACACAACAAGGAATTCGGAAAAGACTTAAGACTTCACCCCCATGTACAATTTACATTCATAGTCTGGACATGTGTGCTCATGACATTAAGCCTGAGCAAACACCGTTGTGCCCTGTTATAATTTTTTACTTGAATACAAACTAATTCTAATTCCTGGAGAGCTACTAACTTCTGATGAAAACAAAAGGCAAAGACGAGCAGATGCTGAACAGATGGAGACCATGTCTGGACAGAACCCGCGTTCAAAGTGAGCAGCAGGGATTGTTTGGGCAGGGCACAGCAGGAGTCACCTGCAAATTTACTCATGGGGGGCGACAACTCATTGTAATCACAGTACACAACACTTACGGCACGCTTAAAGAAACAGGGGAGGGGTGGTGTCTCTAGGTTTCAGTATCTGCAAGAGCTTTGAGGTCTGATTGTCTCTTTCCATCTAAGCATGTTTAGGTGGTTGGGCTACGGGAAATTGGGGGAGGGGCTTGTGAGAAGGAGAATCGTATGGCACTGTACAGGCAACCCAGACAAATCCAAACATTTGCTTTAACATAAAATGCACTTTGATTCAAAACCGAACAGGAAAAGGTTCAACAATGCATGCCAAATTGTCAAGGAGATTCAAGTTAATTTGAGTTTTGGGCGATGACAGGAGGCAGCCATGTTTGACCGAAGGGCACTCAAGCTTTCTGTCTTTTTCCCCTCACAGATTCGGCTTGTAAGAATGCCAACAGAGCATCCGTGTCTCCGCCTACTGTTAAATCAAGTTGAAACAACAGAGGAGTAAAATGTCAGTTTGGCTTTGAGTGTTCCAGGCTGAAGTCGGGCAGATACACATTCATATAGTTACCATTCTTAAACACAATGCTTTAAACTGCGCTAAACACAGAAAGAACAAAAAACAAAAGCTAACGAGTACAAAGTAAAAACGTATGAAACAGGTAGAGGAGCAGCCAGCCAAGCTGACCGTTTAAACAGTATGTTGCTGGTGCCAGATATGGCTGGTACAGGGTCTGGCCATAGATTCCTACCATGGGTAGACTTCATGACACACTGGCAGAGATGTGCTACATTAGTCATAATGCTACTGACATAGCCATCAAATGACACATTACAACTAAAAGAAACTGCTCTGACTTAGCCAGTATGATTGATTAGGAGTAAAAGACAATACTGATTATAGACAGATGAAAAATCAAATACTATTTTTAAAGAAAGGTTGACGCTGACACGGATCACTTTGAAAATGAATGCCCTCAAACCTTTACAATATGTCAGATTTACAGGTAAGAAGATTCTTAATCCTAACATTTAATTAAGGAGCCATGTTGTCAACAGTGAAGCCAGCACATTCATTCAAACCTCTATTTGTTAGATGAGAACAAACTATACTTAAAGTCCTGGATTGATTCCATTCATTTGACTATGCAGTGGACTGTCATCGTTAATACGCACCCATGTTCTCCTAATAGGAAAAAGGCTTACAATAAAACTTACATGACCCCTTTTAAAATATCATATCTTACAAACAGAAGTAAAACATTTTGAAACGCTATCTTTTTTTTTAACAATGAAACACCAGTTTTACCAGAAAAAAACTGCAACCAACAATAGAAACTCGACTCAGCTACGGAGGAATGCATATGATTTAAAGGCTACAGATTGTAGGTTTGCCAAACACCAAATCAGTGTGTGTGTTTGTGTGTGGCTAGGAGTAAACAAACACACATGCACAGATTCATTTACAGGCCAGTCATTCCTGCTGAATATGGTCTGTAGCCACAGAGTGTCGTTGTTCGTCAGTGTCAACAGCGTGAGCACCAGGGGTTGGTTTGGGTTTGGGGACTCGGTCGGGGCAGAGTTCCTCTTTACTAGGTGGCTTTTCAAATCCACTAAACCAGCACCAAGACTGCAGGATTGTGCGTGGAGACGATGCCCGCCTCCACAGCTGGAGAGTCAGTCAAAAAGGGGAGTCAACCTGGGCTTGTTGATAGTGTGTGTAATTTCATTTATACATTTAGATCTTTAGAAAATTTCACCCAGGTATTTAAAAATGTTTTTCTTTTGAAGTTTTAAAAAGCAATGGTGGGTTAAAAAAAAAAAAATCAAAGAAAAATAAAGGCCAAAATTTCAACAGTAATGGCAATGCTGTAGTTTGTAATCCAAAGAGGGGCTTTTTACACGCATGTTGTTTTCAGTCTTTTCATGTGTCCCGTTCTGAGAGACTGTGGTCCAGTTCAGTCAGGAGGCAACAAGTCGTGAAGCCGGAACCTCTCCCGAACGTGCGGCCGCACATCCTCATTCTGAGCGGGCAGGAGAAACATGAGGGGACGAGATTAAAGAGCACATGAGATCAAATTTACTTAAGTTGTGAAATATTACTAATTAATTTATTAAAATAGATCTTAGAATAAAAACACAACAGCACAACATCTTACCATCTCGACCAACTTCTCCAGGAAGGGCACCAGCTTCAGCAGCTCATTGTCATTTCTGTCCATGAACCAGCTCTCTATGGGAATCCCATTGGACAACTGTTGGGACAAAAACATGCCAATTACTCTCACATGCGTAATGAGTTTGGATTGTAAAACGGTAATATTCAATGCCACTAACTGTCACACTACAGTGCCCACATCTCAGACCAACACAAATGTGTGGATCGGCCACACCTCCTCTCTAACCAGAAACAGCCTTATATCGATCACCTCAAAGACACCAGGCTCCACAGACAAACATAGTAAACATACCACAATCTAATCAGACAAACAAAAACACTCTTTAAATACGGTAACAGTGGTGTTGAACTTTAGCGAGAACATGCACATATCACTGGGCTTTCATAATTAGTTTCACAGGAGTCTCAAACATGCATCAGAGGTGGTTTTCCTGCAGGTGTTTGGTGATATTTTTGGTTTTGATATTTTGGTAGCTTCAGTAGAACTATTTTGCTCGCACATTTGAGCTAAGAAGAGTCGGAATGTATCTGATTCAGCTCAGCAGGTAACCATGGTTATTCAACCACATCCTACACCCCTTTGCTGAGTGTTAATTGTTAAAGACAGCACATGGCATGGCAGGGGCTTTACAATGAGGGGAAATTGTCTGGGAGGGGGGCACTTTTTTAGTCAGTTTAAGATTCATAATGTGACAAGTTAGGTTACTTATCAGACTAGAAATTTCACTACATGTTTAATTTATTTTCTTTTAAATGTTGTCTTTGATTGTATTTGGTCACTGATGCTTGCTGGTGACCACATAACACAAGCCTCCAGTGTTACATTGTGTTTGGGTGTTCACCTGATATGCAAAGGCTTGCGGTGAATTGTCGATGATGATGGTCTTTGACAGATCTCTGCCCAAGATGTTGAGGTCCTTGATGTAGTTTCCCTGGACACAGACACAATGCTCGCGGAACAACCGGTGTCTACGGTTACAGCCAGGAATGAAAGGAAAGAGGGAGGAGAGAGAAAAAAAAATAAATCAATCAGTGACAAGGTCAGGGCGATCAATAATTCAGAAAAAACCACAACACTGACACCTCGACAGCAGCACATGCCAGCAACGGGCTGCACACAACTTTTTGAGCCGCTTTTCATTCAGGCATTTAGTTTGATGTCCTATTATAACAGACTGAAACAAAACGCTCTGTACCTTACTAGCTGCTTTTTAGGATCCAAGATGTTGAGCAGTTTGTCTGCATACACCTTTTTAGAGGCTGTAAAAAGGATAATCTAAACAAAGGGAGAAGATAAAAGGTCAGAATGTTCAAATGGGGTGAAATTAGGATGAATCAAAAGGAGTAATAGATTTATATTTACCTCATAGATTTGAGACATGCGTTCCAGAAACTCTCTAAAGAACGGCCTCAGGCGCACATACACCTGCACATAACAGACCACGGGTGAGCAAACATTCAGGATCAATACTTCTGATGTTTACTGCAGGTCATTGCAATGACAGACTAGAAGCACACATACAATTGACAGCAACAATAAACACAGACACAAACTAAAAACGTCAACACACACACACAAAGTAACTTTTACATTATTATTTTGTACTTTGATGCTCAGGGAAATGACTGAAACTTTCATACAGATAATGCCTTTGAATAGAGTTGAAATTGAAGTTATATAACATGCTTTTTTTCAAAGCGTTGCTGAATTAGACTCCCACCTCCCTCACAGTAAGGCTTTTTCACACATGGGACTTTATCTCCCTCTAGTGGCCTCATGATTTAAACAGTTGGAACATTCCTGTAGCGCAGCACTTACCTGGTAAATGACATCTTGAAAAAGGACAGGGAAGGTAAGTGCTGCATCCTCCAGCTCATTTAAACTGCAGTGAACCAACGTTTCATCCTGAAGAACACAGAATCAGGGTCAGAATGCTTTTATTGTCATTGTACAGCTGTACAACAAAATTAGGTGCATCTCCTTAGTGGTTTTATATGATATAAAAGCAGCATTAATAAAATATAAATAAAGAAATAGGTCAAAACCTAGTGTGTGGCTGACCGCATCAGGTCAATGTGCGCTTTTGTGGCCAATGTGTTACGAGGACTGTCCTTATGAGGTCGATGACTAGGTGTTTGAAAGCAGTGCGCTGCGGACGTAGGTGAGGACAGCGGACGAGCAGCGGAGGAGCAGCCCTGCCTACTCCCCGAACAAAGTATCCAGAGCCGTATACACAGAGAGTCGCGTCAGTGGAGGTCCAATATGCTCCATGATCCGCCATTGTGATGTCGCAACTCTCTCTCTCTACGGCTGTGAAAGTACCGTCACTCACTCACGCAGTCAGTCGCATACAGACCCATATGTAGAGTTGACCCAGGCGGTCAGCCAAAAAATAGTTCATATTGAACTTTCCCTAGGTAAATATGCATAGTCACTTGCATTTGTTGTAGCACTTATCTAAGATAACATTGCCCAGTCCAAATCAATCAATTACAGCACAGCCTTCAAACTTTTGGAGTGGAGTTTGGTTCTGCGAGAGCAAAGCCGCTGCGAACGGGCGCACCGCCATCATACAGACAACACGCATGGAAACTTTTTAAAGCTTTCAAAATGTTTACAGTTTCATTTATCAAACAAACAAAGTCATAATAATATTACTGACCAGGTCTAGGACCAGGGAGAATTCAGGCGTGCTGCGTGTCTTCAGTGGCAAGGCTGGCTTACGGGTGAGCTGCTCTTCCGTCAGTGGAGGGACGTGTTTGATGAAGAAATACCTACACATCAGAAAATCACACACTTAATTAAAACATTCATTTAAAGTCCAATGACAAAGCAGAAAGAACAGTGACAACGGCTAGATTTTGTGAGATATTAGTCTTCTCAAACCATTTAACTAAAATGTACTACCAGAAATATAAACCAACATGCAAAGATTCACTAGCAGTTTAATTTGTCTGCTAAGAACAATGACACAAGACTAGATAGTAGGGCATAAATCAACAACGTGTGACAGTCATTGTTGATGTAAGTAGTGTATTACTAAGTCACACAAAATTATAATTACCGTTTCCACAGAACTCTACCCACCATTAACCGCCCACTGCTACGACAAATTACCTGTTTTGTTTTTGTCAAACTGGAAACACAGTTGGGTCACAAATATCTGTGTTCTGGTTTTGCTGTAAATTCTGTTGGACTGCAGAGTTCTACTCACGGGTCAAAGACTTCCCAGTCCTCTTCATAGGATGCCTCTGGTGGTACTGCAGCAGGTGGAGAGTTCACATACGCCATTTCTGGACTGGCACCTGGAGCTAGGACCACAACAAGAACAAGAAAAAATAAAAACTTCATGATCACCTCCACATGCATTAAAACTTCTTAAGTTTCAGGATGCTGTGTCCTGCAATATCTACCTGTGAGGGGAGGAAGGTCAGCATCAGCTTCCAGCTCTCCCGCCACTGCTGTCGGTAACACCTCGGGGATGTGCGGAGGCCGCAGAGGTGGCAGCTGTGTCACACTAGAGTAGAAGTTAGTGGGGGCACACACTTCCGGCGTGGGTGTGGCTGTGCTGGTGGCTGTCTCCACAGCCTGCTCAATGTCCAGCTGCTTGACGATCTCCTCAGCCTCCAGCGCCTGGTCTGGAGAGTCAGAGCCAGAGGATGCTGACCATCAAAAAGAGAGGAGTTTGAGATGTGCACCATCCTGACTTAACTGATACAAAGACATACAGAGGTGGGGCACGCTAGCCATGCATCTACCAATCACCTCAGGGGCTGCTTACCATTTTTAGCTGGTGAGAAGAAGTTGAAAACAGGGGAGAAGATGGTCCCAAGAAGGGTGGTCCTAGGAGGGCTGGTGGGCGTCTCAACGGCCGTCGTCTCCTCCAGACTGCCGTTCGGCTTCTCTTTACTCCTGTCATGATTGGTGGCCTCTGCAGAGGAAAAGTAACAGAGTTAATAGAGCTAACTGGGACACGGGGAAAGACAGTAGTGATGAGTCTTTTTGAGTTCTACTCACGTCCGTTGAGGGAGCCTCTCCTGCCGACCCTGCTGATAGTCTTGCGGGGGTTGTTGGTGTTCGGGGTCGTAGAGGTGATCAGGTTATTGTCCACGTCACAGTGGAGCCGTGTCTTCTTAGCTGGGCTCTCCTCCTGCACCTTAAGGAGACAAGACATCATGCAGTGAAACGGTAAAGTACAAACAGTCAAATGGACAAAAACTAAGTGTAACTGCTGCTATGACAGATGTCTACCAATCAGAGCATGGCATAAAATGATGCAGGACAAGGAAGGTGAGACATTTTAAAAAAGATTTCAATATAAGTTTAACAATTTTGCCAAAGGTTGCTTTTGGTGTTTTTCTGACAGACGTACAATCACATCTTTGTGACACACAATAACCCTGCAAGATCACTGTAAGCTTAAGATGTATACAGGCTGTTGGTTATCAATTAAAAAAGGCCTTATAGCATGATATATTTCTACATAGCTTGTTAAGGAGCTAAACAGGTTTTATGTTAGGGACTAAGGGAGGACCATAATACCATTATGTGAAACATTGAGAAAAACAAAACCAAAAAAAACAGAGGAAGAGCTTCTTTTAGCCAAGTTGACTTTTCCACTTGTTACTACCTCCTGTCCCTGCACACCAACTCTGTGAGCCAGCAGCTAAAATTAGAGCAGAGTCCGAGTTCTCAGACAAGCTGCTGCATTCCAGCAGACATTTCTTGGGAAACATGACACTCTGCACCAAGAAACATTGTATTTAACTCAGGGACCAGAGTTAAAAAAAAACTACAAGTGCCAAAAAGCTAAGACAATGTTAAAGCAAACAAGCTGAGAGGAGGATGAGGAGGAGGATAACTACTGCGACAATGTTCTAAAGCTCCTAGAAGGGACACCACCGCATTTTTATTTGCATTTAACTCAATTAAAATGCAGCAGGGTCATATGGTGTGATTATAGAGGCTGTTACCTTGACGGCGTTTCCTCTGATGAACTTCTTGATGGTCGAGAACAAGCCCCTCCCACCGCTGGTAGGAGTGTCTTCTTCGACTTCGGAGTGCCTCCGCTTGGTACGGGATGGGCGGCTCGCCAGACTGGGGTTCGGCTGCTGAGACGCCTTACGCATTCTCAGCCTCATTGTTTTTGCAGTCACATGTAAGGCTGTTATAGTAAGTCAGATAGAGGAAGAGAGAGAGAGAGAGGGGAAATCAATATGACTGTACAGTAAAGGAAACACATTAAGCAAATACTCAACCATCGAGGTGCGCAAACAGGTTGTTTCAACAGTTGTTGCCGTTTTAACCTTCAAGTTTGTTGAGTGTATCTGTAGTGCAGTAACACTGGTGCATTTTCTACTAACATCTGGATGCATTCAAGATCCCATTTCACTTACATCACAGTGGATCACAGCAGCCACAGCTGGCTTTACTTCCATTTGTAAAGTTAAAAAAACATGCACAGGATTTTTCTATACACACACACACGCTCCTTTTTATCAGCTATGTCCATACAAGAGCATGTTTAAATCAGACCTCAACATACGGCAAATGTAAACATGGACACTTGTTTTTCTTTTCGATCAATCTGAACTAAAATGTATGTAAAGAAAATAACCGTCTTATTCTCTAGAGTTGAGGTTACTATTGCACTTAAGTATGCACGGGGAAAACTAAAAAAACTATCCACAGCGAACACAAATTGTGAGTCAAGCGTGCCAGCCCTGTGCGCTTACATAACAGCAGCTGGCTGAAAATGTGTCCGGACATATCCACAACCTGTCAGGAACCTTAAACACACAATGGCACCCTCTCAACACACACTGTACATCTCACATGCTGTAAATGTCATTCACTACATCTACCGTGCATTTACACAGGGGTGTATCCGTGAACACACCAGCGGGGTACTGCTGTTGCTCAACCGTGCGCAGAGTCAGAGTACATGGTAACATTAAAGTAACAGGCAGGCAGGAAAAGTAGGACGAGCCTCAAAGTTGTGACTGCTCAGAGAATCAAATAACACAGGAGATCAAGACAGTGAATTTACATGTAAAAGCACTTGTTTTACAGGGATACACTCACAGATTTTGTCATAGAGTCCAATATGTCACAGGAAAAAAAAAATTATATATATCATATTTGGGGGTGCTACTAAAAAAATATATCAGCTACACTACAAGATGTATGCAGAGAGATTTTAAATCAAAATGACAATCCAATACTTCATTAGGTATCACTGAGCACACATCTATCTAAATCAGTTTCGCTGCCTCATTGAGATCAGATTTAAGGTAAACCTGTTACTAACAGCAAAAGAGGACTTTTTCTACTGTGCTAATGCCTCGTGTGAAGACTAAAAAACTAGCTGAAAGAAACAGACCCTGGGCACAACTTTTGGCAATTATCAATTTTTGGTTAAATTTCCTACTTGTAGTTTCAGCATTTTAAAAAGGCGGGAATGAATGTTAAACACTTATAAAAAAATATATAATGATTTTAACTTCACTGAGAAACAGGTTTTAAAATAGTACATAGTGTTCTGAAAATGTCTTTGGGATCTCTTTTCTTAAGTAACTGTGGAAAGTGACCTGTCTTGATGCTTTTGTAATTTTGGAAGTCTTCACACAGAAATGCAATAATCGCAGCACTTTGGATAGGTTTTACTACCTTGTCCAGCTGAATTTGTTCTAAACCTGCTTGAAAAAACAAATGTGTACTATTCTACTAAACCCCTACTGTCTCTCACTCAAATAAAAAGGGGAAAAAACGTGTGGTTCCATACGTTTTAGTTTTGGTTTTTTTTAACCAGAATTGAACAAATTTCAAAACATATAGCTTATTAAATATGTTGCTGGATTTAAGGCTCTTAAAAGTGCCCATTAAATATATCTCACAGGTTGTAACAAATCCATATTGCTGATGGTGTCTGTGGCTACAGATTGTTTTGTCTGTTGTGTTGTTGCTAATTATCCTCATGAAGTCTACCATTTTCTTCTTCTTCTTCTTCTTCTTCTTCTTCCCTAGTCTTACCGTGTAAGATGCCCCTGTGATGTGAATATTGCAAGTCTGTCAAGTGTTGTACTAACTCTCAGATGTACAGTATGTCACTTTGGACAAAAGTGTCTGCTAAATTAAATTGTAACATTTCATCAATATGGACAAATTACAGAAGTGATGTTCCAGGTAAATGACTACATTGTGCCTATTATTTGTACATAATGCTACTCTTCGTCCCTTTGTTTTTTTCTGTCTTTTGAGTTGTACATAATAAGATATGCAATGATTATGAGGATTTTCCCTGTTTCTACTAAATTAAAATCTAAGCATTTTCTTTTTAAATATTTGCGTGACTAAACCTCGCCATGGTTTGCATGGCAGCAATGCAATGGCTCCTAAAGGTCCACTAACCACGGATCATGAACACAGCTAGGTACGAGCAACTGAGCGGGAAATAAGAACATGCCACTGAGACTGTATGAGCGAGCTAGCATACGCTAGCCATGAAAACATAGTGGGAAAACAAGTGAGGCCCTGTGGAACTGTAAAAATATATTCAGAGACTGGGGTGAGCTGACTGGCTAAAGACAAGGCTACAGCATATACCATAATTAAAAATAAATTTTGGCTGATTACACATGTGATCCAGGTGACTCAATCCTGCTTAAATCAATGTTTGTAAAGGAGCACCAAAAAAATCACCGAGCTTCGCAGCTAGCTCGATGATGCTAACGCTACCTAAACGAAATACAAGAGATCAGGGGATATAAACGTCTGCAACACATCTTTGTATACGTACATTACAGTTTCTTTTTCCTCTGCCAGACTGTAAAAGTAGCATATAAAGGCTGAGCTAATATATTAATACAAGTTAGCTTTCCGGTCATTAGCATTAGCATTTCAAGAACGCAAGCCCAAACAGGCTAACTTACCGTTAGCAAGCCAGTGCGGCATCGTGAGTTAAATAAAAAACCGTTATGACGATTAACTTAAATACCACAAACTGGTGAGCTAAAAACAGTTAAGACTGCTTGGTGGTTTGCATCGACTGTCTCCTCGATTGGTTTATATTTCACATGCCTGTTATTTGACAGTCAAACTCGCCAGACATCGTTAATCAAAACAGCTAGCTAACACAGTAACTGTTTAAATCATCAAACATTCAATCAAACATTATTCAAATCCGTTGATCCAATCAGCGATATCTTCTAACAATGCAGATGATGAGATTTCATTCATCAATTGTGGTAAACCAACATGTCTTGCTCAACATCCGCGAGAAGGATTTAAATGTAAAAGCAGTGTTGGCTAACGTTAGCTAATGTAAACCTAGCGAAGTTATGTTGTGGAATGCAGATTGGGACGACGTTAGCCTTTAGCTGGCTAAAACACTAAACCTGACTTATTTACGCTAACTGACCGTGGTTTTAACGATGCAATGCATTTGCACGTTGTATGATAAATATCAAAGAAATACATTTTAAATGGCTTGATTTCGTTAAAAAGGAGTAAAGGGAAGCTACAGTTTGCCGAGACGTTTGCTCGACCAGGAATTAGCCAGATCCGCTGTAGGCCGTGTTTGAACTAACCTTAGCTATGCGACTTAGCTTAGCACAGCTAGCTTAGCGTTAACCCTACCTAGCCTTCTTAAAAAACTGCTTCGGGCTAGCAGATGTGCACAGGCAGGAAAGGAAAATATTTATCCTGTCGTTAGCCAACATTACATAAACCGCAAGCCAAATTACACTATGCACGAACAAGGTTTGATACCGACTTACTTCACGGTGATCCGCAGTGTCCGGAGATAACGACTCAAGACCGTGAAACCATCGCAGCGGAGGCAGTGGTTGTTTTCGTGATCAGATCCGACTTTTTCTGTATCTCTCTACTCAAGGGCCGTCTCCGAAATGACACATCGTTGTGTTACCAGGCGCCATTTCCCGCCTCTGCTCAGTCTCTCCGAGGCAGATACCCGTATGGGACACAGACACACCCCCTTACCTCTCACAAACACCAGCCACAGTCTGCAGCCAGCACAGCCACTGGTCCTTTTCTTCTCTCGCTTTGGTTAAGAAAAAGGACTGTTTGTCTTCCTGGTTCCTCTTTTACAAGCAAGTAGTAAACAACTGAATATTCAGAGGGTCGGGAATTTATGCTTTTCTTGCTACATACAACAGATGTATAATTATTACTGAAAAGAAAAGGTTTCACCATAGTTTTACTATAGTAACCCACTTCACACTGATGGTAAAGTATTTTTTTTTTCATCAACAGTGACTCTAAAGCACCATCACAACTGAGACATGACATGAAGCATCACCTTTAATAAAATTAAATTACATTCAATGTGCCTTTCCATGAGAAAAATCAATTTTCCTGGCTGCACGAACAGAACTGATTTCATTTTCATGGATTTCCCCAAAAGGTGAAGAATTAGGTTTCCTCAGTACAAATGGTAACAGTTCAACTACATTATGTACAAGAGACCTCATTAACAGTACAGTCCTCATGTACAGTCAGTTCCATATGTGCTTGGTTAATCTTTGCACACTGTTGAGGACACTAACACCGCTTTAAGTATTGCTTAAGCATCAGTATTTTGCTCAGTTTGATTAATAAAAAGGTTCAAATACATGCAATGGCATCATTAGAAAAAAAAGAACGCGGAGCACTTTGTAGTGTCGGTCACAAAGAAAGGAAAATTGATTTAATAGGCCATACGCATAGTCCTTGGCATTTGTAATATATTCCCACTCCTGTAAACGAAAAAAGAAAAATCTTCCATGTAAGAGTCCTAAAAGTATGTTAGAAAGGCAGAATGCCAATTCGTGTCTTTGACAAACACCTCAGGTGAAGAGTTTGTTTGATCAAGCAACAGTAACATAAAAAAAAGGAGGAAAAACAAAAGTTTGACCTTGACGTTCAGATGTGAGTCAACAGGGCTCTTTAGACCACTCCCCCATGAACCGAGGAAGTTATCTAATTACAAAACTCAACAGTCACTCTACAGGATATCATCTCTACTGTCATAACTTAGAATCATTAGCAAATTAACATCAGCTAAGGACAAACCCATGATTTTTTTTACTTTGTATTATGTTACGTTATTCAGAAGTCATTAGTTGCAATGTCTGTTTTGTAAAAATAGTCCATGACATTGAGGATGCGCCCTAAAAATGTCTTAAATGTGTTGATGTTGTAACTGTTTCATCGAGTGACCTCGGTTGTAGAAAAAGGTCTGAATATTTAGTTGAAATACGGCTGTTCCGAGTTCCCATTCAAAGAATATCAATGGCTTGATGTCTTTTCCCGTAATCCACAGCCCGGTCTCCCTGCATGTCTCGATCGTCATCATCTGGAAAAAAGGAAGCAACACAAACATTAGAAATCACGTAAAAGACTTCATTAAGTGGAGTTTATTTGCTTTATTATTACAGATAAAAACTGTTTTTGCATAAAGTTATTGCATCTTAACTGTGCCCTTGCTATTAATATAATTAAATCAACAGTTGAGCAAATCGGAAACAGTGCTCGTCCATGAAGGAAAGCACAATCAGGATAGGTTTTTCCTCGTTTTAGACATACTTCAGCATACTGCATGTCAAAGGTAAACAATGACAGACTTTCAGCTTCAAGGGTTTTAGAGTGTGTTAATGTTCATCTTCTGAAATGCTTCCTAAATCTATCTGCATATTGTTTGCTTGCCTGGTGGTCATTATAAATAATCAGAGGCTGTATTCAAACTGGACAGTTACACAGCTATAATAGATGAAAAAGAACAATCACAGCCTTACTGTTATCACCAGGCTGTCATGACCTAAATTATCATCACACATAACATTTAAAAAATGTAGCAGGGAACAATAAGACAAAAAAACAGGCATGCGTTTCAATAATTCAAGGCGAACACAGACACATTCACAAACACAGTGAGCTATATTTATCTACTGGTCTGGATGTGGGTCAGATGTTTGGTGGGCACAGACAGGTGGTATAGCTAAAATGAAGCACAGGCACTAGATGGCAACTGTATTACTCTCACAGAACCATAAGTTCCTGGGTCAACTTTATGCTTGGATCGTTACTGTGTCTATACAGAACACACATGCCTGCCACAGTTCAGGTACTCTTGTGACCAGGCTAATTTGTGACCCATCTGTGGTTTTTGATGGATTCAAGGACCAAACTCAGGGTGCTGTGAGCTACTCTAACTGTTGGGACAAATGCAGGGAGGGGGCGGCAGCAGGTCAGGGGTGAAGGGTGGGAGCAAGGGAGGAATGGTGGATACACATCTGGACAGGCAGCCCAGTCCCCCGGCCTGGCTCACCTTGAACGTCTTCCTCCCCACCATCACCATCCTCTTCCTCATTGTAGGCAAGCTCGGCCTGCTTGTCGGCCTCATACTCACCCACGTTCCCATCGTCCCCATTGTAGTCCGCTAGCTTAGAGCCGTGTTGCGGATCTACTGGGGACTCGTTCTCATCAAAGAACCGGCCTGCAGGAGGCAGAGAAGGGCCTCATCAGGAAGGGAGGGAAGCGAAGGCAGATGTAGGGAGACGAGAGGAATGGGTGAAATACTGCGTCATGAATGCATGAGGGAACAAGTGAGCGAGTGAAGAGGATGACAAAAGATAAGAGATGAGTGGAAACAAGGTGGCAGGGTAGGTAAAAGAAGTGTTTCTGAGGACTTACAAAAAGCCAATCATGGACTTAACGCAGAGAGTCAAGTGAAAACAAATGCGGTCGGCTTTTAATGAGAGCCTCTTTAAGAGTCACGAAAGCGCCGAGCGCTAATCGAGTTAAGGGCTTAATCATCTGTACAATCCAATCATACAGCACAATAGCCCTGCTGTAAATCCTATCCTGTCTTACGTTTAGGTTTGGGGCGGTGTGAGAAGAGTTGATTTAACTAATGAGTTATTCTTAAGGATTTAGAAACAGTGAGTATTTAATTTAATTCTGTTATATATCAAAGCATTTTTAGACAAAGAGGCCCGTTTGAAACTACTATTTGAAACAGTTGGATTTAAACCAAAAGGATATAGCAACAACAACTTGAGTTGTTTTTACTGGATATTGTGGATATAAATCGGTCTCAGTGGAATGACTTTGAGAATATTTGTCGATGATTTACCTGCACAATTAATGAACAGGAAGTGGACATTTTTGTTTTTAAGATGTGGCCATGTTAGAGATGAAAACTAGAGATGATTAAACTTTATAAGAAAAGTTCAAATTTCTAAAGATTCTCATCAGAAAAACATCTAATAAAATATCTATATAATGTATTTCACTGTATAATAACAGTTACGTCTTAATAATATATACAAATTAAATTTTGTACAAAAACCTAACTTAATCAGTGTTTTTACTCTCCTCTACATATACGTGCTGCTCCTTCTCTATCACACATGTATCTGCAGCAGTTCTTGCGTTCCTCTCTCGCGTCACACAGATTTTAGACGCACTGTTGATCAGGACAGGGCTGGGTGGGTCCCGAGAAGCACCGAGCCAGGCGGTGTTTTTGGGCTGCTAGTGTCTAGTGAGCACCAGGCGCTGCCAAAAACGAGACATCTGGTGGGTATCGGGTGTTAATTTTCTATAATAGGATGCGAGTATAAAGAGACCAGAGGCAGAAGATTTGATGAAAAACAAATTGAAGACGTGAACTGAATAGAGTTAGCGTTTTGAGCAGCAGAGCTGCAGAGTTAGAGGTGGATGTGTGAGGGAGATGAAAGAACAGAACATGTGAAAACAGATGAAAACAGAGGAGAAGGGGGGAGAAAGGCAGCAGAGCAGAGCAGAAGCCAAGCAGCAGGAAAGGATCATCTGGGAGCCAGGTGTGTGTCATTTGTCTCCTCTGCTCTGCAACTGAGGCCTCTCTTTACTCCCGTATAGTGCTCCTGCCCATACTCAGACACGACTTACTTTTAACAGACACTCATTTAGAAAGGCTTACTTAAATGAAATAAAGAAGTAAGGGTGTAACCAGTTAGAAATGGGCAAAATCCACACTCCTGGCAAGGCAGTTAATTGCATTTGACTCTCTGGATTGACACACATCACTGTCAAATGGGAGGCAGCAGGTGAGCACTAAGGCGGAGCTAACAAGAATAGCTGTGGTTATAATTGTTTTTCATGTTATTTTTCCACACACCTTCAAAGTCAAACCATGGTTTAATAACAGAACACCCCTCTAACAACAACCTCCATTAGGTTAGGACAGTGTACTCGTTTACACAGTGTGGCGTGGGAGCTCACTTTGGCGGTGGTGAACTGGCTCTGCTGCAGGTTGGTCTTTGGCGTGGTGAGGCTGGATGGGGTTGGGCACCTGGGCAGGGTTGGGGGGCAGAGGAACCCCCTTCAAGTGTTCCCTGTCGCCCTTGACATTATCGGGTACTGAGAATAAGAAAGAGACTTTGGTTACAGTTGAATGTAACAAGACCTAAAATGTTCTTCATTCATCAGAGGTGATTTAATGTCGTAACAACACCATGACTACATCACAATCAAGGCAATACTAACGTTCACAGTTCATTTAATCAATGAAGCTACATCTTAATGAAGCTTGAAACTGCATCACATGCATCAAGGACTCGATGCTTTCTGTACCTGGTAGTTGTCTTTGTTGCTCTCCCAGCTCGTCAGCCTTGATGCCTGCCTTGTTGTCTTCTTCAAACACGATCGGTTTGTCTGCCTGTTTGACGATGCCTAGGGGTGCAACCGCCGCTGCCCTGCCCTCCACTCTGTCCTGCAGCCTGGGCTGATCCAGGGACATGGCCTGACCACCAGGGCCATCAGCTGCCCCGACTCTGGGTCCAGCACCAGCTCCTACAATCCCATCAGGGGCGTCATCGTGCTTCTGAGTAATGGCCGGTTTCTTCAAGCCTGGAGATAAATAGAGAGGCAAAGTGAGAAAGTTTGGGTAGTGAGACAACTCCGGATAATGTTTGTTCTTGATTTGCAACAAGGACAGAAATACAGCGAGACTTTGGAGCAACAGCTCCAAGAAAGCCGTCATGTTCAGTGACATATGAGGGAGTGGCATTTCCTGACCCTGCTACAGTAACATCTGTCATCTTTTGGTCAGCTCTTTTCTCCAGTTCTAGTTTCAATCTCTCTTCTTTTAAATACTCAAACAGTGTTTGCAAGGGCTGATTTAATTTCTGGCTGTTTTGCTGCCCACTCAACAAGTTTAAGGTTCAAAAATGTGGCATCACATTTGTATGAGTCTATATCTTAAAGCTAATTGGTCTATGCACGGCACTTTATTTTTACTTGACCCTGTTCTGCCTACACTGCTGTGAAAATGAGTCCAATAAATATACTTTATAAACAGTTTCCTTCGTCATGAATTGCTTTTGAAAGCTTAAGTTTATTGCTCACCAAATTGCACATCATCGATTTTTCCCACCTCGCTGTCTTCAATACCAGGCATGCCAGCATCACTGCCGGGTTTACCCATCTCTTCTGTAACAGAGCAGAGGGACTTCAGTGGATATGTTGGTAGACAGAGATTTGACAAAGGCTCTGTCACACATTTATATACAGAGAAAACTTACAGAGTGTAACTACAGGACTAAAGAAGTCTCAGTTAGATTCATATAAACAACTACTTTTAGGATGTAACTGACTTCATGTAGTTTAAAGGCCCATCTCGGGGCGGGCACTGCAAATTAGCCAAGGCTATAAATGCTGTAGTGTGTGGCATCGGTTTACTTGCTTCATACTACAAATAAACATTAAATAAATAAACAGCAATACAAGGAATAACAGAAAAGACAGCCCATCTTTGATTGACACAGTTCCAACCACTGTACCTTTTAAATCTTGACTGTCATGCTGGCGAGTGGCCTCTGTATGGCGCTCTCCAACCATTTGCACACCGGCTGCTCCATCTGCATGTCTACCTGCCGCCACACCCTTGTGGCCGTCCATTGCACCCTGAAAAACAGTCAAAATATGAAGCAGGAAATTTGCATATGGATGATGCTGCCAAGAGGAAACTCTGTCACGGTAACTGCTATCAGCACACTGGTGTTCAAAATCTCAGAGTTGTGAAAAAGTGCTGCACTGCTTAATGTGTACCAGAAGGCAGGGGACACAAGAACAGTCACTATCAAGTTTTATTAAGACTTTATAGACACTCACCTGTCGTAGCTTTGATGTTTCGACCACCAGAGCCTTTTTAGATTCTTCATACTCCTCTTTCAGTTGAGCAATCTGACGTCCACACTGTAAACTAGTAAACACATATTCCTCGTTAATTTCACCCGCATCATCTTCTTCACTATGCTATAAAACTGATTTCTGCCAACAGGCAAATTGAAATCAGGAACAACAAATGAGCGAAAATAAACACATTGTAAAAACATAGTATGATGCAAAAGAAAAAACACAGCAATTAGATGAGTTTTATAATTAGAGATACAGATATTCAATTACTTAAAACAGACAGGTTAATTTTTATTCTAAAGAAGCAATAGATGTCATAATCATGGATCATTTCGGGGAGAATCATTTGTCTCAGTTCATGTCACAGTTCCCCAAAGTGTGGAAAACCCTGGGGGCAGTCATTGAGGCCAACAGGAAGTGGTTAAGGTTTGACATACCTCTCATACTCCAGTTTCCGTTCCAAGGTAGTGCTATTCTTCTTCACTTCTCTCAGCTGATCTTCCTGTTTCATGAACTCCTGCTTCAGCTCCTTTAGCTGCTCTGTTGCAGAAACACAAACACGCACGTAAACACATGTACGCAATATCAAGGAGACATTTGGTCTCTTACATGAAGCACAAGAGCTATGAAATGTATGCAGTGTGATTAAGAGCGCCCTCTGCTGCCGAGACACGGACGGTGTCGTACCTTTCAGCCTGGCGATTTCTGTCATTTGGGCTGTGACTTCCCCGTGCATCTTTATCTGCATAAAGACAAAAGGAGCAGGTTAAAGAGAAACTCAGGTTGAGCTACATACTCTCTGTCTCCTCTTCATCTAAAACCAGTTCAATAAGAGTCCAGTGATAGCTGGCCTGCTCAGCCATAGATGAATAAACTGTGCAACAGGTTCTCTAATTAGGAGCGTTCCAGCATTCACCCCGGGGAGAACAGGTTTGTCTTGTTTTTCTGTGTAACAAGGCTTCACAGCACAAACAGATGGGACCCAGTCTGACATTTCATTTTGCTACTGCTACAAGGCAATAAGTGCCTGCCTGTCAAAACGGGTAGGGGTATGAAGACACTGTTGCAGGCTTTGTTGCCGATTTCATGCTGTGAAAAAATGTTGAAGGATCTCACTCAACTTAACTGAACAAGTTTGTGTGTGTAAGATGCAGAAAACCCTGGCACAGAAGCAGATAGCTCATACATATGAGGTCTTCTGTGACCAGAAAAAAGGAGTCCCTGAACACTGCAACACCATCCAATAAAACTCTATAATAAGCAGGACTGATGTGAGCCTTAAAACTCCACCTGCAGCGCACACTGATGCTCACTGTGATATTATTTATTGAAACTGCTGGCTGCTCTTTATTTTGAGTTTTAATAAATCTCACCACCGTATGCACACAGACTCCAGGGGAGCAGAGAGTATAAGCTGAGGAGGGAGGGAGAGGGAAGGGAACCTTTGAGTTTAAAGTGATGACCCAAAATCTATCGAGTATCAAACACTGAATCCCTGCAGGTTTGAGACATGGCTGTTAAAAAGTCGCAGTTTTGTCCTTCCCAAATACAGCTGCTGGGGTTACCTTGAAAATGGCCACACTTTTATGTTCAATTGTGACAATTCTCACAAAGTCCACGGAAGCTTACAGCCTCCTTATGTGACAAAAATACTTTTTCAGTCAAAACACAGACTAATACAGATTTCTGGTGGAGCTTTGAGGGGGAAATGCCACAGAAAAAACAGCACGTTTAGCCTTTAATTGAAATACAATGACCATAAAATACAGAGCATATAGTGAAGACCTTTAACTCTTGGAATCACTGTGATTGTCTGAGTTCTTGAATGAGTATAATTAACTAAGGCAGAAGGCAGCGAGGAAACTGTGGCTGGGAAATGCAGAGTCTGTTCTCAAGACTGAAGCGTCATCCTGTCCCCCTCCTTATATGTGGTTAACAGCTTCCCCCTTCAGACTGCTTAAACTGGCTGGATAGAAACACGTCTCAAAGGTAGACCACATATACTGTACTGTGTGGAAGCCGATTAAAAGTCAACTGTCACTGTTTTCTCTGCATTGCAGGCTCTTAGCTTTAAGTAGTATGTGTCTGTGTAGAACAGGGTTGGGCTGTTGACAAAGGAAAGGAGTGGAACAACTGCTACTCAACACCTGTATCTTGATCAGGAAAACAGGGAGCCGGATACTGAAGTCTTTTTTCCACATTTCATCTAAACTCGCCTCAACAGCAATATAAGAATCCAAGCTTTGGCTGCATCTTTAAAAATATTTATACAAAACTGGCTTTCTAATTTTAGTGCCAAAAATGATGCATTTAAAATAACAAACAGTTTGTGGAAGATTAGACGGTGCCAGCATTACAGGCACTAAACAGAAGGCTAACTGTAACAGGGCCATTGTTTTGCTGTGATCTGCTTTGGCTTCAGAAAAGGGGATTTGGCAAAGTAACAGTGTGTGATGGTCAGCGGGAGAAAAGTTTCCAAATGTGAAGTCATTTGGAAAATGTCCCTGTTAAGGCCGACGGGTGACTGTGGTTGATTTATGAGTTTAAGATTACTTTAGACAAATAGGTGTTTAATCTATTTTAATAGCACTGTCTTGTCTCTCAGCCAAGGCTTGCTGAGCTTGTTTTGTACACATGTTTCCCTCATACATTAAAGCTGTTGTATCTTGATGTTCACTTAGTAACT
Organism: Semicossyphus pulcher; assembly: GCF_022749685.1. Taxonomy (NCBI): domain Eukaryota; kingdom Metazoa; phylum Chordata; class Actinopteri; order Labriformes; family Labridae; genus Semicossyphus; species Semicossyphus pulcher. The sequence goes on from NW_027211603.1 coordinate 14,439,429, forward strand.
AACTAATAAAGCTGGGAGGAAATTTGATGTGCTGTTCGTGGTTATTTTGTCAGCAAATGGAAAGAAATTCTTCCACATGATGTTCCTGTAATCTGATATTTCCACACATTATCTTGCCAATGGACTTCAGACTCTGACCCTTTCTAACAATAAGACTTTCTTTGGTCATGAAGGCAAACATAAAGTCATCCTTTGCTTCCGCCTCACAGCTCCTGAGACAATATGCAAAACGTGTCCAAGTTCGGTTTCACTGTCTAACCATTGCGGACGTTAGGATTAGAATTTAAGATAAACAAATGTATGCCTGCTGTCAATGAGAAACAGGCACGTACGGCTGGATGCAAATTACAGGAAAACCTCCCTCCCATCTGGTAAATGTCTGCCTGGGCAGCTGGACACACAACACAGTGAACCGGCTGGTCCATTGCTCAGGACAAGAGGTGGGAGTTGCCTTGTGGGGAACACAGAGAGCAGGCCGCTCTCAGTGAATACATTAACGCCGCCCAAAAAAAGAGTAAAATGTGCTCAAAGAATCATTAAACAAAGCAAAGAAAGTTGACCTTATATTGGTGTATGTGTATGTATTTTATTTACCTCATGATCATAATCCAATAGGTGGGAGAGATGTGAAGAAAATTGGATTTGAAGTGAAGCAACTAAGTAAACGGGCTGATTTTTTAAAGGAAAGGATTTGGACATTTGAGCAGCAAAGGATGAGTCGCATGTAACAATACAGTTGCATGTAGCACTGTAATGGCTTGTCTCTTTAATATGGATGAAAATGAGCTAAAAGCCTGTCTCTCTCAGTCATGATGCTTCACTTTCCAAGCACATGCTCCATCTTATATAGAGTGGAGAGATTACAGGATATGAAAATATTATAATGTGATCCAATATTTGTTCCTACCTCCGTTTAAAGCAACGTGATTCTAATGTAAACTTACCTGGTGAGCTTTGTGTTCTGGACAATTAGCCTGCTTTGTGCTCATATCCGCATTACTGTTTACTTTCCAATTACTAAATATTTTCTGAGAGCACTTATAAGCATTGATTGATAAGGATATAACTTACATATAGGCAAACAACGAATAAAGGTATTTGGTCAAAATATTGTCATTGTCATCTGTCTGTGAAAACATTGGTGACCTGCTTCAACTAACGTGTAACCTGTGACCACTTCTTCTCAGTGCTTGATATCAGTAATTACAGAGAGATTACACTGTATTTAACCAGACATTGCTACTGTACCTTTTCATCAGTGCACTTTTTGATGAGGCCCTCCCTGGCCTGCAGCTTGCCCTCCAGGACGCTGTAATCTCCATCCTTCTGGTCGATCTGTTTCCTGTGCGTGTCCACCTGCACCATCAGCTCAGAGTTCCGCTTCTCCAGCCGGCTCCGCGCCGCGTCCGTGCGCTTCACCTGCGTCTGCACCTCCGCCAGCTCATCCAGCAAGCGGCCGTGCTTGTTGGACACCGTCCAGTAGTTGAAAGACAGTATGGCGATGATCACCGTCAAGAAGATGAGGATGAAGGACGGGAGGCGGCCTCCCCGTCGGTTTGCACCAAAACCAACCATTTCAAATTTAAAGTGTCACGTTACCTCAGGTTGTTACCGCAACCTACAGAGCTCAATGAGAGTATTCTCCCGCTGTACAACACATCCGTCTACGTGACATGCCGCGTATATGCGGCAACCGTTCAGAAAGGCAAACACTACACACACAGACAGTCATTAAGCTTCAAGACTTTTCACATTTCTCCTGATATTTGCTCTCCTTCCTCCTTCCGCACACTCGGCATCTTCTCTGCGACTCGACCAATGTCAGTAGGTTGGGTGAAATACGCCCGCAGGGACGTGGCCTAGCTCAGCTGGCAGCGTGAACAGAAGCAGACGAGACAGACGTGGACAGCTACACGGCTCCGTGGCAGTAAGGAGTGCAAACACAAATCATACAGCTAAGTTAGCTACATATCTTTAGCATCAGCTGCTGGCTTCAGGCTTTTCCGGTGAGCCCAGTTGGGCTGCATACACTGCGGTTTGAAGCTCACCGATTCACAGACACGCCATCAAACACGAGCACTGATGATTTTCGACCTGACGTTAACGTTAGCATCCATTAGTGTTGTCGCTGCCCAGCTAACCACTTTACTCCAGCTAGCAACGGTAGACGCGAGAGTACATTTAGCAGATACTGTCTGATACAGAAAAAAATAAAATATCGCCTCTTCTTACGGAGGACGGTTGAAAATCCTGGTAAAAAAAAAAAAATCAAATTATAATAAGCACTGAGGACCCATGCTTTGTATATCACTATTCGATTCGCTGCCTCCCAAACATGATTTCTGCACTCCGTAAAGCTAGCTGTCATTAGTGTGCGCATTTCCGCTGTATGCTACCAAAGCGCAAACACATTTCAAAATAAAAGTCCAAATCGACCGTTTATCAGCGCGAATAAAGCGTGGCTTTGGTCCCTAAATGGCATCGCCCGTTAGGCTGTATGCGTGAAGACGACACTTTTGTGTTAAACGTCAAACGACAAATCACAGGCACACGATGAAGGGGATAAACATGTTTGAAGATATGACGACCTTAGATTTTGGAGAAGTTGCTCATAAACCGGAAAAACATGGATGAATGAAGGAGCACTTTACTATTAAAATGGGGAAAAAAAGGATTTACATGTAATTATTTATTAATATTTGGGGTAAGTAAATGTTGCGTGTCAGTCTTGCAAAAAAAAGGATACGAATTTATTATAAAACATATTGTGCATCGCTTTCTGCTAATGAATAGGTAACCCTTTATAACAGCAGAGAAAAGTAAACTGAGAGACACCAAGCACTTTCCTTTTTCATATCTAGAGTGACGATAAAAAATGTCAAAATAAAAAAATAAATATAATATATATATATATTATAAAATAAAATATATATGTAAAATATTTAATAGTACAGCAGTTCTATGAAGCAAGTTTCAGGTCTAAAATCTCTAAATTACTAAGTAAATCTTAAAGTGAACGTACAGCATTTACTTAAGATTACTAGATTTGATTTGATTTTCCTGTAAAATAATAATGATTATTAACATGTATCGCTGAATTATGGTTAGCAGCCTTGACCCTTGATTCTCTGCATCAACTACATGAAGAAGACATACTAAATTAATCCCAGAGGAGAAATTAATTTTTTCACTCCGTTTTAAAAACATGCTACAGAAACATCGGCCCGAAACACACACATGCACAAACAGGACCCTATGGACATGCATTAATGGAGAGATGTCAGAGTGAAGGGGCTGTACATGGACATGCGCCACGAGCAGTTGGGGGATTCGGTGCCTTGCTCAAGCACTGGAAAACCAGATGCAGAAAACCAATGCTAGATATGAATGCATTAAGAAAATCAGGTAACCTAATAACTACCTGAAGTCTTAACACCTTTGTTGTCTGCCTTTAAAACTTGCCTGTGAGTGAAATGTTGGCAAACCTCCATTTAAGCTCAACAGACTCACTTACCATACTTACTCAGCCTGTGTTACGTTAGTCTGGTTGTTGAAAGTCTGCCAGGATCAGTCACAAGCATTGCACATAGTAATATAATAACTTCAATGCTAGCCTGCATTAAAAAAACTACCTACATTTGAACACTAACACCACATTTGTATGTATGGCTTATTGTACTGTCTGGTGTATCTATTACTTCGTCCCGCCCTGGTTGAAGTGACCACAAATTCCAAATGCTACCCACTGCAGACTGTTTACATACACTATGAAGAAACATTAATTGAATAAGAACAAAACCACAAGATACAAACTCATATTTTATTGTAACACTGATAAGAATTGTAACACAATGAGGTAAGTTAAATAATCCACATCTGTCATGTTCTTAAACCAGCGGCACCACAAAATATTCACCAACCGATCAGTAACAGCTCCACAAGTCTGCAAACAATGGCTAGTTAAGCCCAGTTGGTTCAGTTCACAGTTTAATACAAACATGTCTCCCTCTGCTTCTTATGAGGACAAGAGGAATACTGGTAACACAATCTCCTCAGATCAGCTGTGTATGTGTTTCTGTTTTAAGAGATGAAACTCAGTAGAAAAGATCCCCTGAGGGAGAAACATTCTTTTGTTTTTGTGATGAGAAAGAAGCCACTACAGACGCTGGCAGGCTCAGTCTGAGTTTGCTACCATTTCTGCTGATGACTTGGCACGGTCTCACAGGGCACTAGGAGATACAGTATGAGATCATTTCAGTTTGCCTGTGCTGCAGTCACACTTTGAAAATGAATGATCTTTCAATGCTGGACGAGTTATTAATTACTCTACAGACATCTGCTGCACAGCACAGCCTGGCTGCAACACCAGCACGGTTCAAAATGCCCTCAGAGGTTCGATCCGAGTCCTTGTTAGCGGTCAAAGAATAGTTTCTCTGCACTCAAGGCTTTGTTCAGAGGAGGGGGAGTCCAGGAGGTTGGTGGAGGCGCTGGTTGTTTGTTGGAGGTGTTTTGGACGGCGCATGGAAGGGGACGAACTCAAAGCACCGCAGCTCTGAAGGTGAAGATCCTCGTGGCCACGCTTCCTCGGACTGCCACTGATGCGCTGGGTCATCACCTGTGAAGCAAGATAACAGCCAAGAATGAAAGAGTGACACATGTTGCTAGTTGTCTGGGTTTTGTGTTTATGGGATTTAACTGAGCTTTGACAAAACAAAGTTCAGATTCAAACTACATTACTTAAGTTATATGTTACAACATGTGAAACTGCAAGATGGGGGCGGTTGTGCCTCAGGAAGTGGATGGGGTTACTGACTAATGGAACAGTTGGCAGTTCCACCTACTCATGCTCTACATCTTTGTGCAAGACTCTGAACCCCAAGCAGCTCCCTATTGGCAGGCTAGTGTGCGTCTTATGTGACAGGCAAATTGTAAAGTGCATTCGGGTAGAAAAGTGCTCCATTTGTGCAGCTATGAAAAACTTTTTACACTGCTGCTGTAGTCCTGATGCTGTATCTGCTCAAGTGAGGCTGTCATGCAAACTTTTTTTCTATACACTGAAGTAACAATACTGTGAATGCTATTTTCATTATGAGAAATCTAATTAGTTCAGTCCATTTCATCAACACCTGTGCTAATTAAGCTCACTTAAAATAGGAGACGGTTTTGGTTAACATGAGCGTTATCTTATAATTGTGTAACATGCTAACAGTAAGTGTGCTAACATGCTAATCAAGGCATGCCACTCAGCTCAAAGTATCTGTGAGCAAACATATGAAACATTTTACAGGTGTGTTATGAGCATTACTTTTATGCTGATGACCAATAAAAGCTGAAATAAGCCTACAAACTGCTGCTTTGCACTAAACTGCATCATTGGACATGATCACCCATCTGATTCAGTTACCTGATCGATGACATTGGCACTAAAAATTGCCTCCTCCATGTGTTTCTCATCCGACTTGATGACACATTTGATGTTGTTGACGACCTGCTGGACTTCAGGAGGTAGACTGCAGCTGGAATGCTCCAGGAACTTTGCCACCAGTATCTTGGTGTCTTTGTACATCTTGAGATCAGCCAGGGAGTGCGGGCGCTCGTTGGAGGACTGTGTGTGCAGGGATCGGGGCTTAAGCTGGATGTCAACTTTCCTGCCCTCCTTTTGCTGCTTCCTGTGACTGTGTTTAGCTGCAGCTACGTCTGTTGTAACGTTTGTTGGCTCTGAGGACAACACAGAGAAGAAATTTTGAAACATATAAAAAGACATACATCACATAAAAACAGTTAAAGTTAGTTAGTTAAAATAAGCATAGGATTTCTTTGTTTCCAGCTTTGTGACAATCTATTTTTTAAATTCATCTTCAGCTGACCTACAAACTATAATTCTGCAAATTTGGAGACACATAGTGTTCACTGGACAGCCATGATTATTAACATTTGTTTCAAGTTTCTTAAATTATCTCTTCATTTTGTCAGATTTACAGTTTGTCCTTCAGGTCTGATTGTTTCACAAATAGGTTAAGAATGCTGTTCAGAAGTGGATGTCCCACCACCACATGAAAACACAGTATCTGTGATATTACCTTGCTCTGGTGACGGATGAGTTGATTCTTCAGCAGCGGGGTTATTTGCAGAAGCGCAGCTTAAATTTTCTCCTGTAGAGGGAGACAAGAAACTTAGTGTGGGACAACTAAAGGGCCTGCTGTTGCTGGTTAGTCATCCAGCGTTGCTCAATGAGAGGCTGTGGGCCAGTCATAATTCATTTCATTATCAAAGAATCTAATCTAATTCTTAGTTATTAGATTATTGTTTGAAATATCAAATATAACAAGACAATCTATTTTCCAGGGAGATGTTTTCAATGACTTGTTTTGTCGTGACAGTTAAACCCTGTGATAGTCACTTTACAATGATAGAAAGAGAAAATGATAATGCAATCGTTTAATATTTGTTCTGAGAGATTGATCACTTTTCCTTGCTTCACTCACTTCCTGTCGTAGAGGAGCAGGAGATGGGGTCACTGGTGGAGCGGACGATGCGTGCCAGCTTGCGGTACCTCCTGGCTGCTCGGAGTCCCCGCGGCTTCTCCGAGGGTGAGACGCCACTTTGAGCTGAGGTAGAGGGGGGTTGTGATGTGGAGGAGGGTGACCAAACACTGAAGCACAGCCTGGGGCCGCGCGGCCTGCTGGGAGGGGAAGGGGAAGGAGAAGGAGCCAGAGGGCTGATGGCTGAAGTGCCACCAGAGGAGGCAACAGAGGTGGGGGAGCAGGGCTGAGGTGGAGGAGGGAGCGTGACAGGGAGCGTGAGCTTCCTGCTCATCATGCGTGCTTTAATGAGGGAGTGTGTCGACACTTTAGGTGGCTCCTCTGGTAAATGTTTGGCTGATGCCAGCTCGTCACATATGTGCATAGCAGCCCTGAGGTCCTCACATGGATGTGTGTTTTCCCCGGAGTCCTCCAGGTTGCTGTAGTTTTCTGAGGACCAGTCTGGGGAGCGTTCAAGAGAGTCCTGCGTGTGTGAAGACTCGCTGTATCCTGTATCACTGGGCCGAGCGTCAGTGTTGGGCTGTCTGTGATGGCAACGCGAGGTGCCACGTGTGCAAAGTTCCAGGCTGGGGCAGCTTCCATTGATGGGGGCCGTGTGGAGTGTGCCATACGGAGAGGAGTCAGAACCCTGGACCTCCAGGGAGCAAAGGTCCTCTGAGGAGCAGGTCTGGTCCTGATCAGCCACCTCTGACACCATCAGTGACGCACTGTCCACAGAGGCTGAAACAAGGGAAAGAAAGTATCATCAGTTTGAGTAAACAACGAGTACTAGTAAACAAAGAGATTCTCTGCAGAGCTCCAGCTGTCTTTACCCTGAGTGCTGAGTCCTGCTGTGGTGTTTCTCTCACACAGACTGGATTCAGTGGCCTGCTGCTCGTTGCTGGTGGTGACCTGAGAAGAGGAAATCAAAAGTTGAAATGCTGAACATAACAGCAGTGATTGAATACAATGAAATGGGTGGTAAAGTTGTATCAGTCCAAGCTGGATATTTTTTTATGTGCAGTATTATAAGCTGTGTAGCACCTAACACGCAACAACACTGTTTGGCCTGTAGAGGGCACTACAAGACAACACACTAACAGAAATTTCTCTCGCGTACCAGTGGAGAAAACTATCATGAGAATCGAACGAGAAGCTTAAATTACAATCAGAAAATGTGCTGTTAAAGGTACAGTATATGACATATGTTCAGAAAGCTTCACATCTCTGGCCTGAAATTCTTCTCCCCTCTGATTTTTTTTTTAATCACACAATCAATCTATCACTCCCTTCTTCCATTAGTTATTTACGGCAACCACTGCAGGAGAGAAAACCTTCTGCAGACTTTAATTTGAAGGACAAGGTTCAAAGGTTGGATGTGTGAGCTGTGGATTTAACATGTATAATGGAAATGAGGGAATGAAAGCCTAAGGTGTTAAATTGTGCTGAGAATATAATAGATAGATAAAAGGGTTTGTGAACACATTATACAGCTATTTTTAGCTGCGCACAATGAGGTATAGTGGAGCTTTAAGCAGAAGAAAAACTCAGTTCAATTCAACATGACAGAGACAGGAGAGCATCTCAGCTAGTCTCGAGCAGCAGGTGATGCTGTGATTTTTGCCTTTAAGATTTGACTGGCATCATTTCAATAGGCTGATACAATCACGCATCAGTGATACGATCATTTAGAGAAGAGCGTTTGACAAATTGGTTTCATATTCATATTATTTACATTTACGACTTTAATTTCATTTGCAGTTAACCTTGAAAAGCTCTTTTTAGGCTAGTTCTTAAATAGTATTTTTATTCATCACCAATGTAACGAGCCTAAGCTGTAATTTGTTCTAACTGCCAATTAGCATCTCTTAGCTAACACCCTGATCTAGGATGCTTAACAATGTAAACATTATCGGCTACCTACTAAACATCAGAATGTTACCCCTGTGATTGTTAGCATGCTAGCTTTCTGTTATTAGCATGGCCACTTCTCTATTTCCCCAGGGTCCTGTATTCCCAGGTAAGCGCTACCGTCACAGTTTAAATTGGGAAGAAACAAAGGGAGATGGAAATTTCAAATGCTGTTGTAATGATTAAAATCCACTCAGCTACTGCGGAGATATCAAAGTCTAAAGTCGAGAAAAATATCTTGCCCACAAATTGTCCTGTAGGCTGTGAGCTGTAGGGGGGTGATTTCAACATATTGACCGAGCGATATATACATTAAACAGTTGAGCTAGAGAAGAAACACTGCTGAGAACACAAAAGCCTTTAAAATGTCTCCTTAAGTTGTCACGATAAGTGGCTATTGAGCTGGGGAACACAGGACACAGAGCTTTAGCTCCCGTTAGCATTTAGCTCAAAGCATTGATGCGCCCGAGCAGAGCCTCACAGAGCCGCTAGCATGGCTTCAGTCTTTTGTTATAGCTACTGCACATATGTAAAATATATGTGTTTAAGATTAAAAACAGGTAACTGAAGACTAGATTTCCCTGCCTTTATTGGATAAAAATAATGATTTAATCTTATAGGCCCAGTTGACCTGTCAGAAAGCCTTCCTCTCACCTGGCTGGCAGGAGTCTGTCCCACCACCGACTCATACGGAGGAGGCAGGTCAGTCGGGTACAGCGTCCCTGGGCTGTTGATGGGCACCCCGTAGATGGCACTGAAGGGAGAATGGGGAAAGTCCAGGTGGAGGCCTCTGTCAGGGGCACAACAGCAGAGATTCAACCCAAACTATAAACACAAAAAAAATCCCCAACCCGCTAAAAATCCACATCGTATTATAACAGCAATACATAGAGAGGAGAGAGGAGGGTGAACAAGTCACAGAGCAGAGTGATTGAAATTCATCCTCTTGTCCGCACCACTACAAACCAGATGATATATACTGGTAGTGTACAATCCTACGAGCACCTCCACTGTTATATGGTGCCAATTAAGAATAAGCAGCCATGCGTGCAGTCATATCTTTTAATTACAACCCTATTCTCCTCTAAAGTGGCGGAGCATGAAATACAACCTGAGAGCTCCACCAATCATCCGAGGCATGATGATGTCATGACACATCCCTGGCCCCGGGCAGGGACACAGTAAATGCTTCATCTGCCTCGTTGATATTTATGGCATAATTGACAAACACATGTGGCTTCCTGCCAAATGGCTACATCAGCAGCACGCTCTCTGGCAAGGCCGAGACAACGGAGGGAGTGATGAGGGAGGGGTCTGTGATCCCTCGGACCAGCTGAGAGTCAGGGAAGTCACAGCTGCCGAACGGAGCTGACCACGGACGATAACACCATGTGTGACGTCACAGTCAGATGGTGAACGGACACAGGCTACGGCTGCTTATCGTTTTGGATTCAAATGTTGCTTTTTCTGTATAAACCTTCTAATAGGAGAGTCTAGAGTGGTAAAGTTAAAGCAGTTTTAACTTGACAAACCCCCAAGACGTACTGTTTTAATAAAAAATCTTGTTTCTTTCCTTCAGTGTGTGTCCTCTTGGGAGCTTTTTACCACCGAAACTTCCCTCCAGGTCCTAACCTACAAGCCCTCTGAAACATTTTCTAAAAACTCTGCAATAACTGGGAGCGCTTTGATACCCAATTTAAATGGCTGCCCTCTGAGGTGGTTAATGTTGCCTTTGGTAAAAAAAAACAACAACTTATATTTCCACAATTATTCCCACTGCATTTAGTTCACTTACTCACGGCAACTAACCTGCTGTTTTTATAAATAACACTTTCTGTTTTCTGGATTGCACTGCACCATGCAGTGATAGTATTTTGGCTGTGCACATAGATTTGACGTCAGATGTCATTCATGTTTTTCTGCATTGTTCTGCATGAAACAGGAACAAGAAGAGTATGTGTCTTTTCTGGTGAGGAAGGGAATGATTGAGTTTTAAGAAGTAGACTGATGTGTATAATTAGGGTGTCTTTTAAAATTTGAACAATATTTGTCAGAAAAAATGAAGGAATAACAGTTTCGAAAGTATGTGTTTTGCTGCTCACCTCTGTCCGTCCATCGAGGGGGTGCAGGTGTACTCTGGGGGGTAGTACGGCGGTGGGGGAATGGGGGGAATAAACTCATCGAAGTCCAGCGTTTGGTGGAGGATGGTTCCATGGGGGGTCATACAGTCTGCATTCAGAGCTCGCGCTCGGTGCGGCATAAACTGAAACACAGCATAAAAACCATTATCAGACATTTATTACACAATGTACTGAGGTGTTAGGTCTTAGTTTAGACCCTTATTTATCCAGGGAGACGTCACTGGGCATGTGTCTATTTAAAGCAGTTATTATACAAGCACTTATTATACATCTTCCCCCCCAGCAGCTGCTAGTCAAGCAGCACTGAAATCATTGACTTTCCTGACTGACAATTTTCTTACTGAGCTTAATAAAAGCGTAACACCCCTTGCGTTTCTTTTATACCTCTTCTTAATGTGGTTTTGCTTTATCTTAGTCACTTTGAAGCACTCTGTTAAAGGTTCTGTGCAAATAAACTTGCTGTGACTAATCTCCGTGTGAATCAACAGTTTCTGCCACAATTTTCCACTTCTAAAATGTACAGAGGGTTCTCTGCTGTGATCTGTTCACAGCTTTGATCATCTAAAATTAGGCCAACCAAGAAGGGACCAACGTGAAGTGCTCGCGTCATTGTGAGAAAGAGGTTTCACTTCGATTTTTAATTGCTGTGTTTGATGGCCTTCTTACTTTAGCAGGGCCTGCTGTGTGTTTCCTCTTTTCTGTGTCTGTGTTGTCTCAGGTTTCAGAGCATCTTGGAGCACCTGGCCAGTCTCCCCAGGTGTATTTAAGACCTGGCCCTCTCGCTCACATTGTCTTTGTTTAGTTGGCTTCGGCCGTCGTTCTAGTTTTGTTTCCCACAATACAGATTACGCTTTTTTTGTTTGTCATGCCTGATAAGCCAGGTCATGACACTGTGTAAGGTAGAGCTTCATATGAATCTATTGTTGCCTTGTTATAATCATGATTATTTCTCAAACAGTTACTAAGCTGATAAGTGAAAGTGAACCAAAATTGATGCTGGCCAGTGAAATAATGATCTGATATTTCTCTGTGGGTTCATGAGCAATCCATTTCACATACATGTGTTCACTTGACACATTCTTATTATTGATATATTGATTAAAACAGCTTTAAAAAAATAAAATCCTCACTGCCTAAAAGTGTATCAGGATTAACTGTGTAATTATTGAATATGTTTTCAAACATGGGGATAAGGTAAAGTCATTTTATCAGTCACACGAATGCTGCCATAGCAACATCTGATTTATAAATGGAATTCATAGCTTACATTAAGATGAAACTAATGCAATGTTAAATTCCACTTAATTTATTCCACTGGCTTCTTTAAAGCTGTGACTGCTATTGATTTCCTGCCACTTTAACCTTTTATCAAACCAAGCGTCTCATCTAAGAGCACCAGCTTTAACATCAGCAGAATTTACAGCCTGGTTCATAAAATGTGTAAAAGGTTCCTGCGTCAGACGTTACTGAAAAGCTACTTTACATTTGGTGTCATGTTGGCAGTGTTGCTCCACATTTCCTGTTGTTGATGTGTTTATGGAGGCATGAAATAAGCACGGCTGGTGTGAAACGCAGGGGGAGCTTGGCCATGCTAATTTCCCTCATGACTGAAAGCATTTAGCTGTTGGTAATAGTTTCATTGTTCCACATAAAATGACTAAAGAGGGTCAGACTGAGCTCGGCGTACCTGTGAGGGAAAAATCCAGAGAGATGTTAAGCTGTTTTCTTTAAAACCTACTTTTAGAGCAGCAGCAGGAAGCTGGGAGAGGTCCTGCAGCAATTGACCTTCACTGTGTGTGTTTGCATGATATTGTATTTACAAAAAAGGACGATTCAACGAAAACTCTCCGCTATTTTAAAATGGATTAAGGTTGGCACAGCACTCCTGAGCTGCATGTGTTTACTCACCTGGCGATAAAGATCTCCAGACTAAGAATTTTATTATTTTTCCATGCAGGGTGGTCACTGAAAAGAAAACAAAGTCAGCTATTGTAGCCGTCTGCACACACTCACCATCTGCAGCACATCGGTGGAGACCATCTGCATACAGCACATGGCTGTGGCCAGAGCACACACAATGGTGGAGATGACGTTAAGGGCGCATACGCTGAACAGCAGCTCCTATGGGAGAGGAGGGGGAGACGAGGAGAAGGTTGTTAGAGGAACAAAAGAAGAGTGTTAGAAATAAGAGAGATGACAAGATGGTGCAGGAGAGGAGAGAGGAAGAGAGGACAGTTAATATAATGAGTATTAAAGCTGAGTAATGTGAGAACAAAAAGGTGGAAATGTGGAACAAGTTGAAGGTAACACGAACTGCGCTGACGTCACCTGTAAGGTTACAAGTATCGGAATGACTGTAAAGGTGACAGTGACGTGAGAGAGCACAGATGGCACCCACAGGAGTCCCAGAAGACTGCGTTATCAATCCTTTCATACAGTTAAAAAGGTTAAACTCTTAAAAGATGAAGATACATTATTAATCCTCACACACATAGGTCTGAAATACATGCACAGACAGGAACCTATGAATGTGCATTAATGGAGAGATGTCAGAGCGATGCGCCGCGAGCAGTTGGGAATTCAGTGCCTTGTTCTAGAGTTCCCAGGAAATGAGCTGGCACCTCTCCAGCTACCACTCCTAATTTACAATTCTTGATCCGTATCAGGACTTGAACCAGCAACCCTCCTGTTCCCAAGCTAAGTCCCTACAGACTGAGCTACTTGATTTCTGCACACTTGCAACCCCAGCAAACAAATTCCATAAACGAGAAAACAACCTCATAAACATCCAAGGTTTAGATGTATTCACATTCACACTCTGGCGATGCAGGGTGCAGCAAACAGTATTGAATCTGTCAGCAGAAATAAAAATGCACGCTGGTGAAATAGTAGCCTGGCATCCTGAATCAGAGACATGACTTATGACTGCAGTCACATTATGCTGTTTGTGCTAATCTTCTAAAAGGTGGAATATAATCATCTTTAAGTAGCTCCCTTTATAAAACTTATCAACTATTCTATTTCCTAACAAATGAGCCTATAATAACTGTATCATAATAACAGAATTAATTTCCTGGAGCAGTAAAACCACCTGATGGAAACTGGCTCTGGAAATAGCAGCTGTTAAGAAAATAGAGGAAGTCGAGAGGAGAGAGGAGGATAGAAATGCGTATTGCTACTTCCGAATGAGAAATTATAAGTATCATCCATCCATCCCTTATCCTGTTCAGCCTATCCCAGCTGTCATTGGGCGAGAGGCGGGGTACACCCTGGACTGATCGCCAGTCAATCACAGGGCTGACACATAGAGACAGACAATGTTTCACGCTCACATTCACTCCTACGGGCAATTTAGAGTCACCAATGAACCGAACGAGCATGTCTTTGGACTGTGGGAGGAAGCCGGAGAACCTGGAGGGAACCCACGCATGAACATGCAAACTCCACACAGAAAGGCCCACTTCGTCTGACCCGGGATTCGAAATAGGAACCTTCTAGCTGTGAGGCGACAGCGCTAACCACTGCACCGTGCAGCCCATTATAAGTATAATTTATATATATAATTGTTCCAGGTGACCTGAAGCTCACAAACAATATGCTGTTATTACTATTTATAAAGTTTATATGGTTCATGTGTCACAATAAATTCACACTATAGTTGTAGTTCAATAATCAGACTATTATTATCAATTAGCATAAAATTGTCAAATGTTAAAGTAATAATCTCGAAGATTTTAATTTTAATAAAGGTCTGTTAAGTCACTATCTATCGATGCATGACTTAACACAATGGTGAGCCTATGGCCCACTGATGAAAGCCTTTGCGTTTGCAGTATAAAGTATTATTACAGACTGGCTGTCTGTGGCGATTTTCGTGGAAAAAATCACAAGTGGCGCCCAGTTAGTGACGCGTTTTCCATCACCCAGCAGTGGTTGGTCTGCCAGAGAGGGTAGGCAGAGCTAAGCGGCTGCTTTTCTGGTCTCTGCAAGTGTTGCTAGTAAACAGTAATCTACTATGGCTGAACAAACAAAGAAAAGATCGATGACTACAGATACAACTTCTAAAATAAGTGAAAATCGAAAGAAAAAGAAACAAATTTGACGCTCAGATGAAGGAAAACCGTCACAAGCGAGTTACAACTGGAGATAACCGAAGATGTCTGGTTATCTGGGACATATGCGCCCCCAATCGCCTTTTATCGCCATTAGTTGGCGCCAAATAGAACAAAACTGAGAACTTCTAGATTATACCTTTAAGAGGGATGAGAAAAGGACGGAAATGCAGGGGTTTGTGTCGCAGAGACTTTGATATGGGATGGTTAAATATAGCAAAACAAGCAGAAGTGAATCCAAACAAAGCTCCAGCGCTGTGATTAAAACCTCACTACGCCTCTTTCTTGTTGCGTGCACGCAGCCTCATGAATGAAGCCTCCCAGTTACAACATAAAGTGATTTCCAGCCTGCTGCACAGATTATTCACCAGATTCAGCAGGCACATAATTACCAGTGACACTACAAAACCCCTGCTTGTATCAGACTGCTGATAATCTGCAGAGAGGACAGCTGCGTCCCTGCTGAGATCTACCAGGTAGCAGTTTGTTGTCAGGGAGCAGGTACCTTGACTTTTTAAAGAGTTTCAGTCTGAGAAGCAACAACTTCCTGCCAGCCACGTCCCATTACTCACATCCTTTCCTTTTGAAGTGTGCGTTATAAAATGGATCAAGCTGGCATCTGGGATGTGCGCAGTTGCCAGGCCTGCAACTGTTTTTCAAACATGTTTGATTTCCACTAACTAGTTGCCAAAGATCAAGTCTGTGTGAGCTGGAAGCCTTGAAGTTGAAGTTGTGCAGTGCCAAGTATAAAAATCTGACTAATACATGTTTGCGTTGGAAGTGAACAGTTTTGGAACAGGCTTTGTGTAGGAGGGACGTCTTGGAGACTGAGAAGGACGGAGCACAGTCACTCTGACATTTTAAACATGAAATATCACAAACAGTCACTAAACAGAGTGAAAGGATTGTCGCTGCTTGTTTAGTGACGGTCACAGGAGGTTACATGGTGAGAAAGTTTTGAGAATTGGAACAAAACTTCTCAATTTCTCTGTAAGACAGAAGCAGATTTATGTCTTCCAAGTTGTGTAGCATTAAATGTTTGTATCACTCTTAAGGCATATTTTAGCCCTTTAACTCCAAATCACATTTCTCATTACCTTTGTCAGTGTATGTGTTTTAAATGTGTGTCCCTGAGTGGCATGATGTGTGAAGCCTATCATGGCTGAAACTGAAGATTAAGTTTTTGTTTGTTTGTTTCTACAAATGTATGTGCGACTAAGGCTGCACAATTAATCGAATATTAACTCCGATCACGTTTATTTTTGCTTCTTACGATTACAAAAACATAATTGATAGCGATATTGACGTTAAAATAACGTGCTCCGCCCGTGGAAAACTCTGCTGCATATCAAATCACACGCTCCCTAAACCAACAGCCACTCCCCCAGAGGGCGATCGAGAAGCTTGGCTTTACTTTTGGGGGAGTTCATGTCATGTCATGTCATGAGCGCCTACTTTGCAGCGGCAGTTTAAAGAGGAAGACAGTCGAGGGAAACAAAAGTCAAATGTCTGGAACAGAAGACGAACAGCTGGTCCCCCAAAACGGCTCGACAACGGTTGTTTTGAGGAATTTTGGGTTTAGGACAAGTGATGTTTAGCAAGAAACAATAATATGAAAAGAATGCATGAAAACCTGTGTCTGCGCCGCAAAGCAACAAAACTAACTTATTCAACCACCTGAAAAAACAAGGCCAAGAGGAAAAACGTTGTAAAAATGCTGTACAGTGCGACATCCTATCCACCCAACTCCCAAAGACACAATGAAATGTCCAGTGATGCACCAAACTTAAGTAAAGAAGATCATCTTATGTTTTAGTTTGATGCAAAATTTTAATGTGTAGCACAAAATGGAACGCGTTTGTTTATTTTAATGTGTCCCTAAAACGAATAAATAATCAGGATCTCAATATTGATCAAAATAATCATGATTTTCATTTTGGCCATAATCGTGCAGCCTTATGTGTAACACTCGGTTAATCTTGCAGAATCCTTTTCCTGTTTTATTTTGAAGTCCAACATCTCCAGTCATTTCAGTTCCTTCCCTCATGTGTCTCCTGGTCCCTTGATTACCAGCACCTGTCCTCATTACACACCTGCCTCTGATTATGTCATTAGCCACCCGGTTCAGTTACTCGTTTGTTTTCCCTCCTTATCTGCCAGATTGTCTTTGCTCTTCCCAGTGAGTACGTCGCTTTCCAGCTCATTGTCTTTATCCACGTTTTTTGATTCTGCACATTTTGACAGCTATTGAATTAATTTAATGACACTTCAGAATTAACTTTAGAGATTTAAACCATTAAATAAACATGATGTGAGGTAATGCAGTGGAGATAAATCAATCTGCGTCAATGACTGATTCATCAGACAGTCACATAACCATCATGATGTTCCGGCATCTGAACCAGTCTCAGGCCTCTGCGAGATGATTAATATAATCTCTAAGACGTGAGGTCAAGTGAGGTCCTAAAAGGTGGAGAAAACAAATGAAAAAATAAATACATTTCCATGTTCTGACTCCTGGCCTCTGCAACCTCGTCTGAACAGAGACAGATTGTGCAGCACGCTGGGACTTACAGGAGGCTTAATTGGTTTCCTGCATCACTGATACTCGATCGTTGCCTCTTGAACTGTGAAGTTGTTACTCTGAATAATTCTACACACATGGGTCCACTAGCGGCACCGAAAGTAAGGCTCAGAGTTGCAAAAGGACAGCACCCAGATTTTCTCTCCAGCCAACACAGAGCTTCTGCTGATCGTCTCAGTGAAGGTCAGAGCGTTAATCTCTGCTGTCTTTGGTAACCCCGAGACGCCCCTTACAGCATGCGACAGAAAGCACAGCACTTCCCACAGGAAGTCCGAAGTTTTTTTTTTTAAGATTATGTTTTTGGCCTTTATTGGATACGACAGTGGCGAAAAATAGGAAGAGAGTGTGGGGATGGCATACAGCAAAGGGCCGAGGGTTGGAGTTTTACCCGGGGTCGCTGCGTCGAGGACTGAGCCTCTGTGTATTGGATGCGCGATTTAACTGCTGAGCTAAACCGACACCCCGACCTGCCACAGTTTAAGAGAACTGTTTAAGGTTGTTGTCAAAGCTGTCAGACATTTTTAAACTTCCAATGAGATGGATGATCAGATGTGTCTCACATAATAAAACCGACTCACACAACCGGTACAGACAAAGATAGATTGATGATCCTCACGTCACCTCACATCAAAGACAGACTCGCAGGCGACTGCTAACCATAGCCCTAAACACCAGGGACAGAGATTAACAACCTCCCTGACAAAGTGAGATGTGTTGCATTGTACAAACATATCACAATGTTGTCAATAAACCAGACTGAGCCCATAAAAGTCAGTACTCTGCTTCTGTTTAAAAGAACTTACAGGCAGACTTACAACAGACTTACACATTTGTGAACACTGCAGCAAACAATGGGTACTTAGCACACGACAGAAGCTACATGCAGCTATAACAAGGCAGTAGGTGAAGGTTCTGTCCAGTGTGTATCCCTGCAGGAAGTGATCTGAACTCTTCACTGTTTTCAATGAAGAAATAGTCTTCATGTGAGTTGGCAGACTGAATTATGCTCACCGTCGATCATTTATCCATCCTGCTGTGTAGCTCGAACAGAGAAGACTCCTTCCTGAGATAAAGCTGTCATTACTGTGCAGCAGAACACAGACAACAACCTGTGTGCTGCCCGTTTCTTGTACTGTGTTCTCGGGGTTATTATAGTGAATGTTGTTGTGCTAAACAAGTCTCAAACAGCAAAGTTGGAGATCACAAAGCATCTAGTTTGACAAGAAATGACAGCTTCATCCGAGTTTATTTTTGTTGTGGGAATACATTTGCCGCACAGATGCGAGACGGTGCATTTCTGTAATATCCCTTGTGACCATCGTATACATAATGACATAATAAATCCTACCAGGCAAAGAAATGTAATACACCTCCAGAGAAACATAACATGCCACTTAGCAGATATTTAACCTCGGGAAGATACCTTGCCCAAAGCCATTCGGGTGAGTGAGTTAAACAGCAAGGTTACACATCCGTCCCCTTACATGCAGGAGATATCTCAATGCTCCCTCCCACTGATAATTTACAGCCTCAGGCAGTGCATGAAAGAAAAACAGGATGGAAATTAAATGTGTCTGCGAAGAATGAATGGCACACAATGTGGATCGTGAAGCTGATTGAAAACTAAACTTTTAAACAGAGACCAAGCCTACCTTCTGTGATATTTCATTACTGCCCATATGCCATGTCTTTTAGTGAGAGAGAAACTATATGGCAGCTGTATCACGAGTTCATTAGGACCAGTGACAGCCCCCGAAATGGCCGAGGACTCTGGGGATCGGACATGACAGCTTCCTCTTAGACATAATTCAACACATCCGACTGCTTTGGCACTTAATAAAGGTTTACGGCACCAGTTCCCATTTCTCCTTTAATGAGCCATGATCAAAATGACAAATGTGAGTGATCTCTTCTCTTTTCATAAGCATGCCTCATCCTGTGAAGTCTTTTATTTGGTTATCAATGTTTTATAATCAATCAGGGACATAAAATGAATGGATATGATTGTCGTTATCCAATAAAGGCACAGTAGCACGTACAGTATATCATTCCTGCGGACATTCGAGTCGAGATAATCTACAGAGATCATGCACTCGCAAACTACAGCCAGCCCAGGCTGGATACACACTGCATACTAAGAGCTCGGCCTCTCGGGGAAGACAAATGCTGTTGCCATTCTGCACTTCCTGTCCAATTAATCTGACGCTGAACACACTGATTTTTTTTTTTAGTTTATCTAGTTGCCTGTTTTCAAATGGGTTATTTCACACAGTGAGAGAGTCCACTTGGAGACATCATTTAAGACTTAATGATTTTAGCAATTTAAAGTGTAATTTTTTGGACAATTGACTGTTACTTAAATTAAGGGTGTCATTCTGATTAGAGAAGTAAAATGACAAATCTGTAGCCATGATAGCCGCTTCATGAGGCTGTACTAGCTAGCTACGTCAGTGTTTTCAACTTAATGCTAATGCAAACATGCTCACAATGACAATACTAATGTGGTCATGTTCAGTAGGTATGATGTTTACCTTATTAACTGTTTAGTTTATCTAGTTTAGTTTATCTGTTTATTAACTGTTTAGTTTGTTAGTATGTTAACATAAGCTAATTAGCAAATAATAGCATGCTAACATTGACTAATTAGCAAATAATAGCACGCTAACATTGACTAATTAGCAAATAATAGCATGCTAACATTGACTTATTATCAAATACTAGCATGTTAATGTTGACTAATTACAAAATAATAGCATGCTAACATTGACTAATTAGCTAATTATAGCACGCTAACATTGACTAATTAGCAAATAACAGCACACTAACATTGGCTGATTAGCAAATAATAGCATGCTAACACTGGCTGATTTGTAAATAAAAGCATGCTAACATTGCTAATTAGCAAACAATAGCATGCTAACATTGGCTAATTAGAAAATAATAGCATGCTATCGTTGGCTAATGAGCCAACAATAGCATGGTAACATTTACAAATTATGCTATTATTATAAATTATATATTGCATGAATTGAAATTGAATGAACCAGATATACATCAATCCACCCAAGTTGTCGTGACGTGTCACTCAAAAACACAAACACAGGATGGCGCTAGAAGCAAAGTCAGGGCAATCCATCCAATATTTACCAAGGTGGATTTTTGGTACCTTTTGTGTCTTTGTTTGTCAGCACAGACATTAGACATAGAAGAGCTGCAAGCCCAACTTGGTCAAACGGTGAAGCATCAGGCTGGCCACTAACATGGGTTTCAAACAGTCACTTGTAATGATGACAACCAGAGTGATGTTGAAGCTAGCAGTGACGACAGCATCAAAATGGCTGCATGAATCATCTACCATTGCTGACATGGGCGACAGAAAATTTTGTACTGCAATAAAATGTTGCTGCTCTAAAAAAAGTTCCAATATTTTCTTTGAATGAGTAAAACACACCAAACGCACCATACCAATACAGTTACATGAGTAGCACTACACTAAATATTAGATTTATGAACTAATCTCACTCATATGCAGTCTGAACACCAGCCTACTTACACAGAATGGTTTTTATATGTTAAACCATCATAGCTCTCATGATTAGCACCAGGAAAAGACACGTGCTGGCTCACACCCACCTTGAGACGGAGGCGTATGGTGTTGCAGTCCCTCAGTGGATTCAGCTTCAGCGTCTCTCCCAGGTTGTTGCAGCTTGAACTCTGCTGCTGCAGCTCGCAGCACACACACACTCCATCGCTGTCAAACTTGAGCTGGGGGGGAGGAGGGGGGAACACACATCCACACTCATGCATGCACGCCACGTACACAAAAACAAACACACATACGCAGGCACGCACACAAACGAACACGCAGAGAAACACGCACAGATCAGACCTGAGCTTGGTGTCCTTAAAATATAACAAGGTGGAGGATACATTCGTGATTTATATTCTTAAGAGACACTGTGACAACACTTGAAAAGATAAACTAACTAAACAATAAATTAAGAATATAATACCATGCTGTGAATGAGAAAGGCAGCCGAACATTCTGATCGAAAGTGTACAACAAAAGAAGAGCGGCTGCGTGATATGAGGAGCTGCCCAGGGAGGGATGGAGGTAGAGCGTACCTCTGTTATGTGTCCCAGATTGAGAGAAAGCAGGACATGAACCCAACAAGTGTGGGTTAATTACATTGGGGAGAGAAGATGAGGAACGTTAGCGTTTCAGTCATGATCGAGGGAGGATCTCTGGGGAGACGAATGAAGCAGTGAAGTTGGTGTACTTGGCTGGTTCTGCATGTGAAAGCAGAAAAGCTGCTTCCCATGTGGAGTGGTGGGGTTAGTGTGTTGGGCGCTTGAGGAATCACAGGGGGATTCTTCAGTCATGACTATGATAGGTACCCCTGGTAATAAAGAATTCAGCTTCAAAAAACAGCTTAGGGTCTAATTATGACAGAGTGTTCTGTGTCCAACTAAGTCTGATCAGCAGCTGCAAGGAGAGAAAGCTTGATACACTTTTTGTGTGATGGATTCTCTTAATTTCCAGGATGATGACACCTCTTCTGAAAATGTCAGAGTGTAAAAAGCATCCATCTGTCTGCTGGAAACCACTATGAACCACTTTTAAGCAGATGTGCTCTACTCATCTTGTAAAAGTACAGTTTCTTTTATAGCTCAGGAGGAGCTCTCTCACATCTGTTAAATAAATTCTAATTATGTCAGGAGGGTTCATCTTAACGTTTGCTTGGAGACTAATAATTGTAAAGCTTTTGTTTCAGATTGGGGGTATTGAGTTTGAAATACAGCAGTATTTAAAAGGCAGACAACACAAATGGTTGTATTTGGGGAAGTGAAGGATCTCACCTTGGGACACCTGGCCAGTCGCTGAGTAAAGTTGTCAAATTAATGCTTTTAAAAAGACACAGAAATTGTCCAATGGTGTGACGGCTCTGTGAGTAAGTCCCGACATCTCAGCCACCGCTGCCTTACATTTTTACCACTCTATTTCCAACCAACAGGCACTGTGATCACTTGAGTGCTTTGTCAAAGTTGTTTTTTCCTGTCTCAGTTCGGAGCAAAGATGGAAGTGATAATCACAAGGCATTAATCACTCCCGTACAAATAGTTCAGTTTACTGTTGGTGTTGACTCAGTTCTTCAGCCTGCGCAGAACACAAGTGCTGCCTGTCAGCCTGCCTCGTACTGAATGTCAGCGTGCACAGCAATTAACACAGGTCTATAATTAAATGACAGCCTTTCACTTTCAGGTGCAGCTTCTGATCCAGCTCATTCAAACCATGAAGCTTTGGAGCCTCTTCACCTTGTACAGGCATAGTCACCACATATAAGTGATAGTGACGTTTCAGTGGTATGGTTTATACAATATTTGTTATCTTAGGAGTGTTAGGTAAATCAGAAATTACATCATGTTACTGGTACTTTTGATGTCTTAGGGCCCGATCAGACAGAACGCGTTTTAGCAGCTGGGGGAGGCTTTTTGTCATTGTTTTCAATGAGAGGGAGGCTTTTTGTCATTGTTTTCAATGAGAGGGAGGCTTTTTGTCATTGTTTTCAATGAGAGGGAGGCTTTTTGTCATTGTTTTCAATGAGAGGGAGGCTTTTTGGGCGATGCGTTTGCTTTGCAGAGAACCTCGCGTTTTTCTGCTCTGTGGGCCTCGCGTTTTTGAGGAAACGCTCCGAACGCCTCGAGTTGAAAAGATGGTAAATGGTAAATGGTAAATGGACTGTACTTATGTAGCGCTTTTCTGGTCTTTGGGGACACTCAAAGCTGCTTTTACACTGCATATCACATTCACCCATTCACACACACATTTATACACTGTTGGCAGAGGCTGCTACGTAAAGTGCCCAACTGTCAATCAGATATCACGTTCATACCCGTTGGCTATGCCACCGGGAGCAATTTGGGGTTCAGTGTCTTGCCCAAGGACACTTCGACATGTATCCTGAGGGAGCTGGGGATCGAACCTCCGACCTTCCGATTGAAAGACGACCGACTCTACCACTGAGCCACTTTTTCTCATTGTCCAATCGGATGAAAGGAGAGGCGGGCCTTCTTTCAGCTTACAATATAACGGTTAGGTTAATGAGAGATAATGATTCGGCGGTTGCCTTAACAACAGTAGAAAAAAAATGATGTCCACACTTTAAATAGCAAATCTTATTTGATTTTGTGATTGTTTTGTTTGTTGTTGAGTTACCTGAGCCCTGTTGTGGTGTCCTCTTTTACAGCCTTTTTCATTTAGACTTTCCACCGTTGAAAGTAAGAGACCATAACAACACAACTGCTTGTCAATTGATAGGCTTATTAAACCAAGGGAGTAGGCTCTTTTTTGGTGGCTATTTCTCGTTGACTTAAACTTAAACTTAAATGTTAAACTTCCTTTCTCGATCAGTGAAGTCGCCCCCTGCTGGCCATTAAAAAGCTTAAGTTTTAAGGTAATTACATGTTAGGCCCCACAGAACCAGAGGCTACATCCACTTTATATAGACAGTCAATACAACAATCAATACTTACATTTGAAACAGCAAAATGTAAATATCAAGGCTAACTGCCCTGCATCATTTCTCCCACTGTCGGAGTGATTTAATAAAAGTACTCAATTAATCAAGTTACTACATATGATGGACATCTTTCTGTCAGTGCATTTTGGTGGAGTATTTCAGTGAGGGTGCATGGGTTAGGGTCCAGTTGGTCTCACCAGCTGACAGTCTTCCAGAGAGTTGACCAGCTGAGCGTTCTGGCAGGAGAGGATGGAGCCCGCCAGGTTTAACATCACACACACAGCTGAGAGCAGCATGAAGAACGTGATCTGTGACGGAGAGAGAGAGAGAGAGGGAAAAAGGACATGATGTCAAAATGTTGCAATTCTGATACAACTCTTACTTATTTCTGATATTGTGTTTGAAAGCAGCTGTAATACCACAGGCACCGTGTACGTTTTATCTTTTTATATACTGTCTATAAACCCATGGGGATTTCAACAGAAATTCGAACTGTCAATAACTCGTTTCTCTCCAGAGTCTGAAGGCGAGAAATCGTAATTACAGAAATGTTTTTCACTCAATGATAAGAAAAAAGGTATTGATGTAGGGAAATACTCAACCCGGTGAACGTTTACCCTCTTCCTCAACTTCTGAACAGTTTGGTAACACCTTATGTCCTTCAGTCAGTATAAAAGACATACGCACGAACACACACACACACACCAAAACCAGCCTCAACGGATATAATTTATGAATATAGAAAATATGAAAAATCATATTAATAACGCTTCTAGATTGATCAGTAACTAATAAGACAATGGTTAGTTAAAAACTGGAGGGATGTCAGGCCATATTTCAAGGAAAGACACCATATTTAATGACCCATTAGCTACTGTTAGACAAGATCTACTGTTAGTATTCAGCCACTAATTAGCTAACATATTTACATTATCAAGGAACTGGCTGAATGCAAACATTACCCGTACAACGTTACATAATTCAAACCAACAGAAAACAGATTCTAAAACCAACCTATTTGATTACTCGTTAGCTACATTAGACAGCAGCTAATGTTAGCATTTAACAACTTCCTTGATAACATAACTGTTAGCTATGGTATCCTACAACTATCAAAATGTAATGTTAGCAGTGAGCCACTTCAGTGCTAATATTACTGTTCGCTAGGAATATATGCCTTTCCTATGGTATCCTACAACACTATCAAAAGGTAATGCTAGCACTGAGCTACTTCCCAGCTAACTGTAATGTTAGCTAGGAAGTGGTTGGATGCTAAAGTTAGCTGTTGTGTAAAAGTAGCTACTGGGTAATCAAATAGGCTGTATAAACTTTAAAGATGGCTTGATTTTCCAAGAGATTTCATGATCTTTTCAGTTGCTGATGAATGAGGAAATGATGATAATAATTTGTCAGATTCACAACTTTTATACAACTTTCCACATAAATACAGACATTTGAGCTTCAAACCTGCAGTGTGGAGTCAGAGAAAATGGCTGCTGTTTAAATATGGTGAATTGGCCCCCTATTTTTCAGGTTAAGGGCTCCTTTTTATTTCCTAGCTGACAGCAGCCTGAACATCAATCCCATTAGTAGAAATATAGCTTCCATTTTACTTCAAATTACAGGCACGAGAAAAGTTTTTTCTCTCCCTCCCATGTCCAGGAAATTGGAAACCATCAAATCAGCAAACCAGCGGTTCCTGGATTGACTTCATAAGTATGACTCTCACGAGCTCATAATGGATCCATTTAATCAAAAAATACAGAAATAGACTATTTTCAAAGTTTACCCTGGAAGACGTTGGTGGAGGACATAGAGGGCACTGGCAGGAGGAGTTAGACGATATAAAGGTTGTGGAGAACACAAATACACAGATGGAGAGGAGGAGAGAGGGACGGGGGGGAGGGGAAGGGGAGGAAGTGAAGGTGGCATGTAATAAACAGATGGAGCGATAAGTTTAAGTGCTTTTCACCATGGCAGAAAATTGAAAGATTGAAAGGCTGATGGGCGAGCTTGAGGAGGGCTGATTTAAATGGCAAATAGGAAAATCAGAGGAAAAGAAAATGCAGATGACAAAGTTTAAAACAAGGAAACAGACAGTCGTCCATTGTCAGTGACGGAGAGACAGACAGCGACACAGACAGAACAAGACTCTGTAGTCCCATGGTGCATTGTGCTGATGATGATGTAGATGTGATTAATTAGCATATCATTTGAAAGTGATATCAGCCGTCTGGTGCCCTCGTTGATCAGCTGCATGAGAATGTAACAAAACCTCCGGGACAAGGACTCAGCTGTGCAGCGGATTTGTGAAAAGGCAACATAAAAACTGCAGGTCACGTGACATGAAGCAATCACGCCATGACAGACTTTGCCTATACTGTCGCCTATACACAACATTATAAAACAAATGACGAACATTTTGCCTTAAATGACGGCTGTTTAACATGAGTCTGGTTCTGCTCGAGGTTTCTGCCTGTTAGAAAACAGTTTTTCTTGCCACAGTTGCCAAGTACAGTTCATGTTGGGTCTTTGTAAATAATATAAAAAAGAGTACAGTCTAGACCTTCTCTATTTCTAAAGTGTCCCGAGATAACTTTTGTTATGATTTGGCTGTAGATAAAGAAAACTTGATTTACTGCATCACCAAGATTTCTTTTAACTGTGCCTTCAATATTTCTGGGCAGTTGGCTGCCTCAGCTAGAGAAACACTCATGTAGTGAAGGACTAGAAGCCCAAAATGGAAAATGGTGTATGCATCCAGTGACCAATGATAGATTTTAAAGCAAATAATCCAGAAAAAGACTCACTATCTGTTATGATTTAACACAACATTAATCAGTTTTCTCAAAATGTGTGATTATAGACAATAATACAATCCTGTTTCCCCCTAATAAAATTAAGACCAATAAAAAGCGATAAGTGAGATTCATCCACACAAATCTAGATTGCAAACAAGAGTTTTTGTTTCTAGTTTGCAGTAAATCATGACTTGATTTGTGGACATTGTGCAAAGTTTCTTTTCATAAAAAACAGGTGGTCTGTCTAGCTACTGATGAGTGATAACCTTGTGTGCCTAACAACAACGCTGCTGTGCACATTTTTTAACCTTGAAGCTTAAGTATTAAAAGAAAAAAAAACACAGTCTTTCTCTTTGAAGATGCTTACATGCAATATCAACATATTTTTAAGCGTACATGGATGTAAAACACAGCATTGTCCTGAGATATAGCTACATAAAACAGTATATTGCCAACATTACTGCATCCCTTCTGTTGTGTTCTGTATAAAGTATAAATTTATTTGCATATGAAAACAGGAGCACAGGGTCCTGTGGGGAATATGGTAAATCATCAACCTATAGACAGAGCAGTAATTTAATTGTATTGATTAGCTGCTGCTGAAAGTGACAGATGTGATGGGTTTTATGTCCACTATGAGAACATCTGGCAGTGTCTGCATGTGTGAGTTTCTTAAACAGACTGATGGAGAGATAAGCTAATTTATATCAATGTTTAACAGTGTTGGTCTTCATTTATAGTGACGATTGTTGAGAATTGTAAAGAGTGTGAAATATCACTAATGCTTATTGCTTTAACATATTCAGTTTATACTGCCAATTGGATTCATGTTCTTATTTCACACAAATGTGAGAGAAACGATATGTGAAATTTATTTCAGTGTTTCATAGAGGAACCACTGCTTCCATCCAGACTGGCTCACACAGTATTGATTACCACGTGCTACAATAACAGTTAATATTTTCAGAGTGCTCTGCAGCAGAAAGAACAACAAACAGAGAGCATCTTCATTAGTTCACTTGGGAGTGCAGCAGCGGCGTTTAACTTGAATGATGCCATGACAGTAACCATCACAGCGATTATATTGTAAAGCACAAGCCAGTGACAGTAAAAGCTCCGTCCCTGACACGCAGGCGGTAAGTTTTATTTTAATGAAACCTCTCTTGGTTCTGAGCCAGTCGTAAACAACGCTGCTTCTCAGACAATGACTCCTTTTATCAAAGCTCCAGAGGGTGCTGGAGTGTGCCGCCGTAATACCACGCTGCTTTAAAAGGATATTTAAATGTTTAGAGTGCATTTGCATAAATCTTATGTAAAAGACTGACAGATCTCCCACTCAGCCTTTATCGTAAATCTGCAGCTACAATTAAAAGTGCACAAGCATGAAACAGCCCTCCGCTGATTCAGACACACTCACTAAATTGTGTTTTTAGGGAACAACAGTGGAAAAGTCCAAACAGTCATCTCCCGGCCTGTGAGTGTCACCTGTGCGTCCCCTGTTTTTTCTCTCGCCTGAGCTAATAGTCCCGCCCGGCATGGCACAAAAGCCTTCTCATTACCATGTAGGATCACAGAGCAGCGTTTAGCAGCCAGTCATTAATTACTGCTGCGCTGCCCTCCGCATGTCAAAGAGGAAAAACACACACGCACAAAGAGCCACGCACACGCCACCCGGCTGCTGTAACAACCGAGGCAGATTTACACTGCGTGTCATCATCACATCGTTTAGCACAGCACAATACAATCAGCATTCATCTCTGTGACACACACTCACAGATTACAATGAGACCTGAGGTTCAGGTGTATCACTGTAAGTCTCCATAACTGTCACCGAGGGGGGGGACACTTGGCTTCAGCTCTACCTTCTCCTATCTGTCATCCAGCTTAATTCCTCAAGCTACAGAGAGAATGGATGATGTTTAAGCCGGTGGGTGTTTTGTTCTTGTGTGTATTGGAGGATGCAGTTAGATTGCAGTTACAGGGTTTAAAAGGTAACCCCTCACTTTCTGATCCCAAGCAGCATACATGAACTTTTTTACAAGTGGATCCCCTATTAGTTGAAGTGGAAATATATGCACATGCATGAGCAAATTGGAGGCATGCTACACATGCCTGCCAATGGTTTTACATTATATATACAGATTCCCAGCTGGCAGTAATGCAAAAATACTGAGCAATGTGTCAACAAATGCAGGCAGGAAGATGGTTTGTAGCTGTAGTAAACATGGATGTTTACATTGAATTACAATACTTAGACCTCAAGGATTGACATGGGTAACACTGAATGTAAACACGAACTTGAAATCTCCAAAATGAATGTTTACATTGGGTGTTTGTGTGGATTTAACAAACTAGCTTCAATAATGAAGCCTTAGGGGGGATTCTAGTCCCCGCGCTACAGTAGAATAAATGTATGCTCGCTGCATGCTTACATTTAATAGGCAGACATGAGATCGATCTTGTCATCTAACTTCCCCCAGGAATGTCCAAAATGTCAAACTGTTTTTATTTAAAGGAGTAAAGCCGCTGTCAGTCAAAGCTGGTGTTCTCTGTAATCAATAGAAGCACTAATATTTGAAATTGGTGCCATAGCTGTGGAGACAGTTGTACAAACGGCTCGTGGTTTCGCCCATTCTACACTCCTACAACACCCAGCGTGCATTGCGCCCCTCCCATTGAAAGGAGCAGCCCAGTGAGAGACGCTGGAGTAACATACTACCGTTTCTCTGAAGGCAACACCTCAGAGCGGAACAGAATCCAAAATACGAAAAGAATATACCGGTGGTTTACATTTTAAACCTGACGATTTTGAACGAGACATGACATCGGAGGTCGGCGTCCTAGAATGAGGAAGTGTAGTTTAGCAAGCTCCCTGGCCTCCGACAGATGACGCGTTTTACGTATTCTGGTGGAGGTTTTCCAGGGCCCATTGGAGAAGCGGATAGCGTCCTCCAAAGGCACAGAGCCAAATTGCTTTTTTCTTCTAGAATAATTGCATTAGCTTCACATAATAGCGTGATAGGACTGAGGTTGAAAATCGGCGAACTGGCCCTTTAAGGGATGTATCGTTCTATCTCTGGTTCTATCGTTCATATCTCACACCATTCTGCTCTCACTCCCCTCATGGATGCTCACTCTTATTATTTTCCTGCACTTATCAGCTGTTCTCATCACCTGGTCTCATCTGTCCAATAGCACTGCAGCACACCCTCATAGTTAGCCTTATTCATACTGCTGCTGTCTCTTTAAATATGACTTTTCTCTGCCTCCAGTTCATTCATCATCGCCCGGTCTTCATCATCAGCTTCATCATCTTATCAGCCTTAGATGACATCATTGTCCAACAGCCAGTGTCCGGACTCCATGGGGGGATATATCTTGCGGCTGCTCAGGGCCGACACCCTTCGATCACCACACCTCCCTTTAGAGTCCAAGAGCCAAAGACTTCTGACCATGATTCATAACCACATCATCTTTGTAAAATAAATGTTCTTCCTTACTTTATTTACCTGTCTCTCTTGTTTGAACTGCATTTACTCTTATCTTTCAATAAAAGGTGTCAAAAAAAACACGTCACAAGTCAAAAATAGATGCAAGTAGTTCGAACACATCTCCCCCCACATCAACAACAACAAAAACCAGGCTCATTCATCACCTGTGTTTATTTGTACGGAGGAAGGATCACAGATAAGATAAGCATCCCAGTGGGGAAACCGGATGGATGCAGCTGCACACAATAAAGAGCTTTTGTTGTTTTTCATGAGCCGACTAATAAGAAGATATTTAATAGAAATAAGAACCGGGTGAAGAGGGGGCTGATTTATATCATAACCTACAATTTCAGCAGCATTCAAAATGAATGAATATTTTATAAGGAACATGTGGCCTGAAGCTTCCAAACATGCACACACTGTTACGTAGATGGATAGTATGTGCATGTACACACAGGAGCAGAATGTGCAGATTAGTGCATGACCAGAAAAACACAGAAGCTGGAGGATTCAAGTGTGACTCAAGTGTGCAAAGTGAATGTGCAATTTGATCTTCTAATCGTAATGAGTGTTAATGCATTTGTTGATGGCAGTTCTTTGTGTATGTTCAGAAAAAGATATATTAGATATGTTCAAGTGCATCAAATTCTTGCATCATGCAACCTGCTTAGAACATGTTGAACAAACATATAACCCGCAGGTTAATCAATAATGGAAAATCCCAATTATTTTTTAAGCTCTACATAACTCCACTCCACTATTTGGTTTGTTCTCTGACAATCAGGCACAGACAGGTACAGACAAGCGTCCATGAATGAATGATCCCACAGCAGTAGAATATGCTAATGAGGCGGGACAATGAGCTCATACTGTAAACAGTGGTCACACGGTGGGATAGGATATAAATGAGCCTCTATGAAAGGACATTATGATGTGGTTTAACGCTGTCAAAGGTGCCACAGGGGTAGAGCGGCTAAATATTGGGCGGTTTTGATCAGGTGGTTCTTCTTCATTCTATGAGATGAAATTTTCAAACACTGTTAGCATCCTTTGTATGCAGCACAAATTAGTATTTAGTCTGCAGCAGCACTGCGACACAAGGCTGTTTGTTTTCAATTATCCCTGAGCCACGAGAGGCGGAAGCAATGTCGCTTTGTTTTTGCTCCTGCTCAGCAGATCACAAATCCTCTGATTCAGTTTCCCTCTGACACTGTACATCAATCCTCCGAGCTCCGCAGGGCTCACAAACATCTGTGAACAAGAGACTCTGTAAGGACAAAGAGAGATCTTTACTGAATACTGATAAAGAGGAAACAGTGTCAGAAACCTCTCATCAAGTAAAGTGTTCTTCTATTTAAAGTAAGGTTAAAATATGTTAAACTACACTCAACCTCTGGGTTAAGCCGCAATCTGTAAAGATAACAATGTGTTTCTCTCCTGCTGACTTTCCAAACACACAGTGGAAGCTGATCCAGAGCTGCAGCAGCTGGTTCTCATCGGCTCCCACTGCTAACTGAGGTAACGCTCCACCTTTCTGGCCCCTCCTCCCAGCGAGGGCCTGGGTGTATGTTTATGCATGCATGTGTGCGTCCGTGTGTGTGTGTGTGTGTGTGTGTGTGGGTGTGGGTTCCGACCACATCACGGGGATTAGCGGTAATCGTAGTTGAGTGACCCCGGGTTCAGTGGCGGTCCAAATAAACAGTGAAGGTGTTGATACTAACACTCGGCAGCAGAACCCAGGGGACATCACACTAAACCAGACGTAATGACTTCCACAGACCTCAAATCCAGCTGGGAAAAGCTTCAGCACAGGCGCACATCGCTCTCAATCCTCAACACTACGGTTAGTATATGTGTTCAGAGATACTTGGACATACATTCATTTACGAGAAGTATCATTCTTACATGGCAAAAACACACAAAATATAAATGCAGTTCTGCACAGCGTACAAATGTGCGTATTCTCTGCACTTTGTTTTCACTAAGCAGAAGAAGGATTGCATTAAGATTCAATTAAGGAAGTGGCCTTTTAAGAGCATCTTGCTTCCGTAAGTTGATGTATTTCCTGTTAAACAGGACATCAGGTTTATGGAGGGCGAGATAAAGTCAGAGTGAGATAATTAAAGTACGATACTCCTGCACACTTCAGCACTGAGACTGAAGAAAAAACAGCTGTGAGGTAGTTTTTATATTTCTGCTGGCTTTATCGAATTGTTGTAGATCGCCAGAGGTTTTTTATTTCTTTAGTAGTTATAAAAAATAATCACACACACACACACACAGAACGCCTCATGTAGGCTTTGATGTGTAGTCATGTTGACAGCATGTCAGACTGCATCTCCACAGGCTGTGATGGATTAGTTCCTGTGGTTAGAGACATCATGTGGACGCTGCAGCCCAACACCTTTTATTGGCAGATGAGACATCAGACATCAAGTGTATTAAACTGCATCTTACATAATAGAGTGCTTTTTGAATTTAACCATCTGGCTTTATAATTCTCACACTTCAATTACAGCCCTACACTGAGACCTGAACATGAGGAGAGGAGAGATTACAGGTAATTACACAGGAAGTAGCTGGGCGTAAGAGGGAAGTAACGGTGTTCACGGTGTCTGAAGGTAGAGGAGTTCATCGCGGTACCAGCGGTACCAGCACTCACACGTATTGATTAAAACAGACCATGAAAGACAGTATCACCCCGAGGGTCAGCGGCTGATTAACCTCCACTTCTCAACATTTTAATCAACCACTGACCTCTAAAGAGCTAAAACAAGGAGGCTCTGCCGGCTCCGCTCCCCCGCGGGCTGCTGGTAGGAGGGGCTGCTGTAATGAGACGTGCCTATAATGAACCGGATCCCTATAGACTCCCACACCACACTGAAGTACTGCAGGAACTCAAACAAGCTGCTTGCTTTAAGCAGCTCACTGAAACTCAAGGATGTCTTCATAAGTGAGTAGTAGGATGTGAAACACTGTCACGGGCAGAACAGGCTGATTTGTCTGGTCTCGGTTCAAAAGAGACAAACATTTAACATTTAATACTCAAAAACAACCTTATTCAGTATTTGGCTAAAACTAGGCTCAATAATGGTCTGTGTCCACTAACAACATTTTTTGCGCAGGCAGCACCCAAAACCTAAATTTCAAAGTACTTGTCGCCGGTGCTTACTGTTGCTAGGTTACGTTTTTTCTCGAGGCACTTCTGCCTCCCTTGGCAGAGCCTGTTAATTCTGTTTTAAATGGCTCTGTATCTTAAACTTTGCTTTTATTCAAGGACATTTTACAAAGAAAATGTAAAAAAAAAAGTAAAGGCATCCTGGCATTAGCAGTACCTCTACACCTGGAAATTGTAGAAAATAGGCGCTGCCATTAGTGGATACTTCCCCTAACAGAGTAGGCCTGTTTGAGCTACAATGATCCAAGTAGCTTTACAACACCACCTTAAGCCATGAATCAAAAAATAATTATTGAAAACATTTTAAATCAAGTTTTAAATGCAAACATATTCAGCTTAGCTTCTAGTTTGCCAGGATATGCTGTGGTTGGGAAGTTAGCTATTGTAGCAGGAGAGTTAGGAGTATCGGTGTCTGGAGCTTGTTTGCTAGCTTTAGGGAGCTGTTTCATCCTCTCTGCATGCTCTGCATTAGCAACTGTAGCAACAATTTGCTAAACCCACTATCTTAATAATATACACATTATCCATACTCACAACTTTCACCATATACCTTTATAATGTGGGGTAATTTTCAGCCAATAGTTTGTCTGACAGTTTGTACAGACATGTTTGGTCTCTGACTTTTCTTCTAACGCCACCATGAGGTCAAAATTATATTTTGTGCTTTCTATTAAAAGCTAATTAGCGTTAGTGTTATCACTGACATTATGTGTAATGAGCCTCTGTGCCACAGTGCAGCTTCACAGAGCTGGTAGCGTGGCTTGTCTAGCAGTCTTATTTAGCGATGTAATGGTGGATCAATCAGTTATAACCACCCGTCCTTTGAAGTCTATATGTATGTATGTATACAGTCTGCTCTCTGTCAGAAGCATTTCTGGTGCTGCTTCCTGGCTTTAAATATTTCAACATGCAAAAAACAACTTGACACAACCTGTATTTCACACACTGTTTTGAGTTTTCTAATTAAAACATACATGGTAAAAAACACGTCATATGTAGACATACACAGTGATGCACTGAGCTACTATAATGAAGGCAATGTTTCCATTCTGTCCTTTTCCTAATAAATATGATACATTTTTATTTTAATGTCTTTAAAAGAACAGTGAAACAGTCATCAGAGCCATTAACAGACATCCAGCAGCTCGTTCTCTAGTTACTGAGGCTGAAAGTGGTCATACTGGCTGAAGGAGAGCAACGTGACCTGAAGTGTGTCTATGTGCGGAAACACCGCTGCTGCCCGGATTATGCTGCTCTCGCTCCTATGAGCCATCAGATAAGGCGGTCTATCTAATTCATATTCTAATTAATATGGAGCCACACTTCCTGCTTCTCAGGGCCTTAGGGGACGACATCATTCATCAGGCTTTATCTCGAGCCGAAAGGTTCCCGTTCACCCAGCCAACCGTGCTCTTTCACACCCGGCCCCAGCTTCCTCTCACTCTGCTCCTCCTTTTGTCCGTTCCCTTACCTGTCACTTCCTGTCATTTCACACATAATAAGAGCACCTGGAAGATGGAAATAAAGAATCAAAAGATGGAAACTGAGGGTGTGTACTTTTGTATGCTGGGACAAACAATGTTATAAAAATGCAACCGAGAGAAATGAAGAGAAAAGAAAGGAGACAGCAGGATTCAAAAAGCTTCTAAAATTGCCTTCAGGGAGACATTTTTTCGTCTATGTGGGAAACAGCAGAGGATCATCAGCTTTTTTCACAGTGTGGAGGAAACCACATCTCATATTGTTTCCTTTTATTCATATTCAATTCAGCTCCTTTAATGTCAGTGCGTGAGCAGAATGAAATGAATTCCAACAGCCTGACTTTGATGCACAATGAAACAGAGAGCAGATTTAGTGCAGGCATTGGAAGCGGTGATATACATAAAATCATTATTGTGGAAAATTAGGAAAGAAATTGTTTTTTTCCTCTTGTGTCTCTAGAAAGTTCACAGGGGAGTTAGGGGAGATACGGGATTGAAGTTGTACCATGCTGTGCTCCCCTGCAGTGACAGCTACAGTCAACGACGCAAGACAATTTAAATGGTCTTATTATTGTGCTGCTTACAGGAAGCAGCCTGTTGTGCCTCATCTCCACTGAACGGTACGACTCGACTTGACTTTGCTGAAATAATTCTATTCTGGTTTTTATTGGCTAAAGCTGAGGATAGTTCCTGGTACCTGGTACTTTTTTTTGGCAACTTCTAGGCCGAGGTTCCACGTGAGCTGAACGGATACTTAAAGGTGGAGGATGCTGACTGATTCAAGAAACTTGTCACTGTTGTTTTAAAACAGCCACGCTACCAACAAAAGCAGCTACAATTTCTATTTTTACTCGACCCAGATTTTAAAGAACCGCAGCCTGCAAAACCAAACAGTGGTCAGTTGATGAGGTGCAGATACGTGTTAATGTCTTGTCAATCTCGGAACCCATCAGCTATCGTCTGAGACGATCCGAGTGTCCGGTTTAGCCAGCGGTTAGCGATTAACGACTACCATTCAAGATTTCCTTTTCCGCGTGCTGCATTGTTTACAGTCCAGTTAGTAACTTGAAAAGAGACAGTGTGTTCGCCCTCAGGTGTGTGCTTGATAAATGCCATCTTTCATGGTTCATTAAATCCCCGGAGGAGCGCCCGTTCATCTGTTACTGGTGAGTATTCGTTTCACTGTGAATAGTAAGTTACACAGAGGCTTCACTTTGGCTAACTACTGCAGTATGAACCCGAAAAAGAAACAGTTCTTGTGATTGACTTTAATTAAGAGGTCTTACCTTTACAGAAATTACAACATCAGGAAACATATTTGTAAAGGTAAAAATGAAGCTTTGTCAGGTCTGTCCCTGAGGGGAGAATAACCACTTTTAAAATGCTCGTTTGATGAACGGAGGTCGGATCGATCATTTCTGATGCATTCAATGAAGTCGGGAAATGTGAGTTGCTATGTGTGAAGTTGAATTTTTGATCTAGAACGTATTGTTAGCTTATCTTGCATCAGAAGTCTGTTTATAGAGATTAATAGGAAGGTAAATCTTTGTCAGATAGCCGCTGATGGGAGCCGGGATGTCATTAAGACGCATTATGTTCCTGCAAACGCCGCAGCGTGCCGATACGTGATTGGTCAATATTACTCGGACTACAAGTGTACTACAAACAGAAAGCAGAACACTTGCTGTACCTAAAATCCACGTCCCTGCCTACAGATACACTTCTATGTACAATCTGTTAATAGACAATGTCTTGTTGAAGATGATGCAGTAAAGATCAGCTATGTGTCCAGTGTACATTGAGGGGGAGCTGTGTGCAGCCGAGTAGTCAATTACTGGAGTTTGCGAAGCTTTTAGGACCTCCACTGCAATGGAGGTTACATTATGATTGGTAAAGGTCAGCTGGAAACAGGAAATAAAAGTGGTTTTCTATGTCAAAGTCGCAACTGTCGCAACAAAACTGTACACGCACACACACACGCACACATAAAAATGAGGACTGGAAAATGAAACGGTGAACAAGTAAAGAAAAAGCCTTTAGCAATCCAGCACTTTCTGAATGCCATGCCAACAGTTACAAGGGATGTTATCAAAACATGTTATGAAGTGATTGGAAAGGAAGCAGTACTGTTTCATAATTAGCATCATCACATAGCCTGAGGCCGAGCTGACACTGTTCACACACTGCGGTTAAACTACTGTGGGGTAGTTTCAGCTCTGTTTGGGAGTCACTGCTACACTCTTCTTTAATCACCCTCGGCTTCCTTCCTTTAGCTGGTAAAAGTAAAGTTTGTTATCGGAGTAAAGACGCTCTGACTGTTGCTCTTATTTGAATGCCTGCTCTGCAGATCCACAGCATGTGAGGAGAGAGGAGGTGATCTGAGGAGCAGTGGGAGACGGAGAGTGGCAGCGCTAATGCAAACTGACCAGAGGTGACAGGCAAACTGTGAACAGAGGGAAGGCACTCCAGAAGTCCTCACTCACACACACACACACACACACACACACACACACACACACACGCC
The DNA here is from genome assembly GCF_022749685.1 of Semicossyphus pulcher. NCBI lineage: Eukaryota > Metazoa > Chordata > Actinopteri > Labriformes > Labridae > Semicossyphus > Semicossyphus pulcher. Next base: position 14,476,694 of record NW_027211603.1, read on the forward strand.
CTCGTACTCCCTCTATCAGCATGCCGTGCGTATAAAGAAATAACACACACTCTTTATGGAGGCTGGCAGTGGCGGAGGTGGCTTTAGAGAGGCCGCTCTTCAGCAGGAGCACTCAGGGTGAAGCCTCCACCTTGGCAGACATCCACCCTGCTGAAGTGTCCCTGAGCAAGACACTTCAGCTCGGTGCACCATGTTTAACCCTGCTCGCATTAAGAGCTGCTGTTTATGGTTAATTATGCAACATTAACTGTTGATCCTGTGATTGGATGGGAAACCCTCCACATGAGCTTATAATCACAGAGTAGTACTTGTGCTTGACTACTTGAGCGAGGTGTCCTTCCTATTTTTACACTTAATTAAACATAATGAAAGCACTGGCACTCACTCAGCTGCTTTCATTGCAACAACTGAACCACCAAAATTGAGTTTTTGTCTGCAAGTTGTCTGAGTTTGGATTATTCTGTTACTGTTCTGGATCGATGAGCGTCTTTCTGCAGCATTTCTGTCACTCAAAATCAAAAACACAGTCACAGATATAAAGATAAATTGAACACATTCGTGTAAACATTCACACTGAGACAAAACGAATGTTCAGATTTAACAAAGGATGCTGGAAAGATGCAAAAGGATGTTGCTTAGCAACGGGAAAATATTTTCTCTTGGCCGAGGAGCAAACAAAACTTATCAAAACAGACCCGGCGCTTTTTGTCTCCGCCTTTGTCACTGTGCCTACGGCCACATCACAGCAGTCACTTTCTCCCGGTAGAAACCTGCTCTTTAAATGTCGCTCTTTATTTTTGCTAAAACATTTCAAATGTGACAGAGAGACATAGAAATACCTGAAACATCAAGCACACAGTTGTGGGGGAGCTCGCTGGTGAAACTTGACTGAAATAAGGGCCTTTATCTGCGCAGGGAGGGAGAGGCTTTCCGAGTAGCTGGTTCCAGAAACATGCCGTCTCTCAGTTTCCTGTTTGGTTATGATTAGAACATCTGTAAATGTGTTCAAGAATCGTGCATCTGTTGTTATTTCATTTTAATGTCCCACATTTCCTGCTTTTGCTGCACCTTCACTCCCACTTTACCCCCGCCCAGTTTGAGCCAATCAGTCGTGACTGCTGGCCAGATTAAACCATTTTAAGGGCAAATGCTCAACACGATCGCAGGTTACAGGTAAGGACAGATACATTCTGCATTCTAATCAACACATTCCATTGCTTAATTTATATGCATGGATAAATATTAGTGATATTAACGTTGACTTGAAAGACCAACTCCTGTTGATGTAGCTTCACAAAACCAATATTCTGCAAGAAACAACCTCATACCTCACCTTTGTTCGAGTCATACACTGTTTGATTAAATGTGGATTTAACTGTTGTGATATACACACAAAGTGAGGCTAATTAAAAGCCTACAAAAACAGTATTTGTATGCGACCCACTAAAATGAGTCTTGTGCATAGCCGTAGAAGGGAGGTCTGCTTGAATTCACCTGTATTTTTAATTAACACACAACAAACACGTGAGAGGAATCACAAGAAATATGATATTAAATATTTTTATCTACAGGTGTGCTGGGATATAAATGAGCAGTAACTTGCACAGATCAGGTTTTCCTTATTTGTCTACGCCTCCCTGTGAGCACATAAGACAACATTTAAAAATACAGCACATCAAGCTAGCTCTCATCCCGGGGATTCTCCTGGTCTCCTGCCAGCCCTGTGAAATAACTCCAAAGACCAGAGAAGAAAAACAAACCATTAAATCTTTCAGGGAGCATCTGAACGGGAGATATCCCCTCCAAAAAAACTGTTTTCTTTTGTTGGAAAAACTGCAATATTGCTATTTTTTTGTACACTGCCTCTCCACCCCAGAGCCCCACCTTCCACTCAGCTCCCATATTTGCACACGTGTGCACTTTTTTGTCTCCTTCTGTCTGTCTGTCTGACACAGACACGTCCTTCTCTTTGTTTTCCTCCTGCAATGTCTGACAGGTGGTCCTGCAGGGCCATTCTCAGTTGGCATTGGGCTATATCTCCAACATAAGCCTCTCCATCTGGGTCAAGGCAGGGATAACAGGCCTCACACACACACACACACACACACACACAGAAAATGCAAACACAAGCGCAGATCCGAAAAAATATGTTTCACGGCATGTGTGTCTTTTAGTGCCGGTTTTGTGTCCCTGCATGCTCTGCTGCATGTCTGTATGTGTTGTGCATTCGTGGGTCTACATGTGCACTCGTAGTTGTGATAAAAACCCAGAGCCTGGAGCAGGCGCCCAATATATAGAAGCTACGGTCCTCGATGCACCGATCGCAGGTTTGACTCCCAGTCTGCTGGTCATTTGGTGCATGTCGTCCCCCACTCCCTACTCCCCACATTTCCTGTCTCTCTTCAGCTGTCCTATAAATAAAGGCCAAAAAAAAAATCTTCAAAAAAGGAATTTTCCGACTTCCGACCTCAGAGCGTTCCAGGTGCACAACACCAAAAGTAAATAAAAAACACGGCCGACTGTGACAAAGCGATGTTTCTTTCTTTCAGAGATTATTTATAGTAACCAGCTACATTATCACATATGCGACATTTCTTATGCAGAACGTGTCACTATATGAAAGTAGTTATTTCAATTAAATGCAGCCAAATATATATTACGTTGCTTTTCAGTTGATAGTTTACCATTAACGATGTGCCTCTCCATGGCTGCAGCCATTGTTGTGTGACGTCAGACATCTGAAGGGTAGATGAATCTGCTCCGAGTTCACAAGTAGGAACTCCAACTTTGAATGCAATAGTGTGCGCTTTCACTTTCCAGCAATTTCTATAGTTTTGTTATCCACTCTTTTGACTGATATTTGGATTTTTGCCTTTTTCCTACTGGATTAATGTGCTATCTCGGACTGCTTACGAGTGTATGACCCTCTTTTTGTCAGTAAACACAAACCAGTGAAGGCACCAATAATCCTCCTGATGTTTCCCTCAACTCTGTGCATGTGCTAGACAGCATAAAGTTAGTATAACATAATTACCCAATAAAAAACATGTTTCTCAACCCTTAAAAGAGCATTTTACTTTCTAGTTATTCTTAAAATCTCTAAATTGCTAAATGTGTAGATGCATGATTTTCTCCCCACACAGCAGGTTAAATGAAGTAACTCCACATAGAAGCATCAGTGTTTGAACAAAGACAGTGTGCTTGATTAATAAACTATAACCACCTGTTGTGATAAAGTAATAGAACAAACACCTGCTGCCACCATGTTCATTGTTCTAGTTTATTCTGACAATTAAATATGTAATGTAATGCTGCGTTCCAGACAACAGGGAACTGAGAACTTGTTTTTCACGACTCTTCCTAATCACGCCCTGAGGAAGACCCGATGAGGGTCCATCCGGTCGGCGTTTACTCCTGTAACATTGATGTTTTTTTACGAGAGATGCCCTGATTCAATAAAAGCATTTTAAACTAAATCCTGGTCTCAGGGCGAGTGTGCCTGAAGAAAGCCCAGTGGCTTCCCTCCTTCGACAGTTCACTTTATAGCCTTCAAGAGCACCTGGAGTTAAACAACTTGCTAGTATAGTGAGCACCTAGTATCCCTCTTTTTCTAACTCCCCTGCAGAAATGTCCGACTTCCGATCTGCTCCAATCTGCTCCGAGTTCACAAGTAGGAACTTTTTCAGCAGTAGCAATTTTTCTAGTCGGAAAAATGCTGCGTTCCAGACTTAACCGTTTGGAAGTCGGAAATTTCTACTGTGAGTTCCCAGTTGTCTGGAACGCAGCATAATATCTGGATTTCCAACAAGCATACACACCAGCTCAACACATACTGTTTTAAAACAAGGTATGCGGTCTATTCTGACATAATCGTACATAAATTATTACTAACTGAAGTTCTACATCTAATGGAGAAATCAATGGCTTCAGGTTGTTTGTAGGTCTGTTTGACTACTTTACTTTTACCACTCTCATGGGAGCTCCGCCTTATTCAGTAAAACAATCAATTCCTGGCAGATCAGCTCTGATATTAAATCACACTCAGGGCTTTCAGCTTTCATTTTCTCCTCTCAAGTGTAAAGTATGTTCCTTTATTTCTGCATCCACTTGAGAGACATCCAACACCGTTCCTCTCCGTCTGGCCTGCTGCAGCTGCAGTATAAATGTGGTGCGATGCTCTCGAACACTGACTCAGCCATCCATACATTCACAACGTGCAAGACAGGTCGTGCAGACATGAAGGCGTGAACCAAACTGTGCACACACTTCAGTCAACACAGCAAACTCTTTTCATACCTAACAGTTTCGTGCGTTTAACTGCACAGGCATTAAATGACACACTGGCGACAACATGACTGTTAAAGGTGATGCTTGGTATTTGGACACCTCTGCTCTCCACAGAAGTAAGGATGGCATTTTGGTTGCATGCAAAATTGGACTTTGCATATTCACTGCACACAATTTAAAAGCACACGACATAGCAATATTTAAGCTGTCCCAGCTCTACCTTTATACATCCTCTTCCACCTGACATCAAAGGTCACAGGTCTGTGAAAGTTGCTTTCCTGCACCGAGCCACAAAATGAGCCACTACAGGAAAAGCCCGCCGGGGTTTCAAAGCAGTAGTAGCTGAAGTCATGCCGCAGTATCAACTCACTCAGCTGTGAAATATGGCTGACATGATTGTGTGCAAACCACAATTACGTCTGGAGTCCCTGACAAGTGACCACAGAGTACAAGTTGTTCAGTCAACTGCGGAAAATAAACTGGCGGACCCTCCCTCTAATGCCTCTATTTGCCCAAAACACAATGACTGCGATGTCACACACAGTTCCAGCCGCTTGCGACAGAAAGGGATTGGCACCAGTGTGACAGGAGGGAGCGAGAGAGGAGCCTATTTGTGCAGCCTAACAAAAGCTGAAAGAGGAGCACAAGCACCGTTTTGTATTGTGGTTTGAACGACTGCAGGGAATTTCTCCGCTGTGATTTTATTATTATTTTATGCTTTCAGTGGAGCAGTCGACAATTTGGGACTGACAAGTATAACAAAGCAGTGATAAAAATGCCTTTTCTTGTGATGTTGTGGCAGGTAAACGGGTCTTTAAACTCGCCTTGGGGCTGTTTGGAGTTGGAGGATGACAAATATCTGCACTAAAACTTCATTTTCAGGGGGAAAAAATTAAGCCACAGTTATGATCATCTCTCCGTGATATTCACAGGAAAAAGAAATACAGCCGTGCAATCATCCCTGCACTTCTGTTTACAGCGCAGGCCTACGACTGCAGGAACAACACTCACTATAAATAATCCGCTGTGGGATCATTAAGATCAAAAGACAGCCAAACCGCTGAAGACTAAAAGCTGCAGTTTGTCATCATTGTGCTTTTGTTTCTTATTATCTCTTCATTAATTAAAGATTTAATACCAGCCTCAGAGGGCATGATAGCGGTGGGTGTATAAACAGAGACAATCGCTCTAGTTCATGTTCACAAACATCCAAATAAGAGGGATTTTTTAAAATACTTTCTTGTTTCAGTAAAATTCTCTCGACGTCACACAAGATCAACTGTGCTCTCATGGAAAAAGCCAACAGAAAGGGGAGAAGGACATCACAATGATTGAGGGTGAAGGAGGAGTCCAACACTCCTCCTGCACAAAGCAATAAGTTAGACCACTTATAGCTGAAGCAGGCTCAGAGCAAACACCAACCAATCCCTGCTGGCCGCAGAGAAACACAGGCTGCTAATGGGCTAAATTTGCTCCTACTTAAAAAGGATTAATCTGTCCATTTAGGTCTGCATGAAAAATGCTCAACTAGTTCACGGCTAAAAACTGGGTTGGACAGAGACGCCATCTCCGCCCGCACTGGTCCGATGCACAGACTTTTAATCATTTCATTAATTGAATGATAAAAAATGAAACCCACGAACTGTGACGCTTTGATTTTCTCTTGTTGTGCTGTCGTACTATTAATCTTTATTGCATCAGGGTAGAGATGCCCGCTTCCTATTTGCAATCAGTCAGCGAGCCATCTCTCTCTCTCTCTCTCTCTTCCCCCTTCTTTCATCAGCTACAGTAATATTTATGGCCTGTAGGGGTCACAGGCTGTCACATCGAGCACCTCGTAAAGCCTTTCACCGATGTCCGGGTGGCCCTGCTGCGGTTATTTGACCGTAATGGAAAGTCTGCGTTTATGATGTGTGTGTGCTGTGATTTGTGTGTGTCATTAGCTGCATATTTAGAGATGTGGAGGACAATGTTAAAAAATAGGGAAGCTCCTACCCTCTTGACCGTGTGTGTGTGTGTGTGTGTGTGTGTGTGTGTGTGTGTGTGTGTGTGTGCTCCAGACCCAGATTTATCCTCAGGAAATCTTCAGCCATCAGCATGTCACAGAAATGGTGCTGTAAATCACACACACTCTTTGTGTGGCTGATCGAGGATGAGCATGCACACACACATTTCACACCAGGAGGGTCAGAACACGTGTGCGCTGCTTACTCACATGCTCAACACATACACTATATATACATTATATCCACGACTCAGACTGTAGCAGAGATTCGAAAATGGGGTTGCGTCACACACGTAAGGAGAAACATGACAGATATTCTTCCCTCTGATCTCGAACATGTACACACTGCGAGATATAATGGTGCATGACTCACTACTGCACATACCACCTCAAGTGATTCGTGTATTCTCACGTGATCTCATGGGGAAGCTAAAAACGGAGACTGTCTGCAACCTGCGCTCCAAATGCTTTGCAGTGAGAAAAACTAAAGCAGGAGTCTGAATGAGAGGATGTTTGAGAAGACACGATCAACACTGGTCGTCTATTCTTCAACAAGAACTGGAGGTGAGATTGTACCTTTTTCTGCTTTCGTAGTCTGCTAGCTAATGTAATGGCTGCCGTGTTTACTCAGTGTGCTGTGCCCCTTTTAGCTGTGAGATACTACATGGTGCTATGAAACTAGCTAACAAACTCCTCTTTGTGCACTAGGCTGCACAAGGTTCATTATCACAGTCACAGATGGTTAGAGGTCAGAGGTCACAGCTTGTTATAAAGTCGCTTTCCCACTGGTCAAAAAACACGCGAACACCTCTTTTGATTACTGGGAAAGGCTACATTCAGCATTCAGACCCGGGTCAAATGACTCTGCAGTGGACCCGGGTAATCACCTCGGCTCCGTTCGGCATTGATGGGAACACTAACCCGTGTCGACACGCTAATCTCCGCCCCCTTTCCGGCACGATGCTATGCTCCGTCTGTAACTTCTGCGACTCCTTGTCATCTCAGCTACAAATTCCGCAGCGCTCCAACCTCGTACCAAATTTGTCGATCATTTTAGCCTGTGTGTATCCTGTTAGGGAGTACAGTATATATCCCATTTCATAAGCTCCTTATTTTCTTCATTCTAAAGTAACCTGTTATAAATCACCTTGTATTTCATTAGAGGGCTGATCTCCAACCATTATTATGTTATTATATACCTCCCTTAGCCCCCGTCATTCTCAGCGGGTTGAAAGATTCAAGAACTATTTTGGGATTTCTCACATTAGAATGAAACTGTTACACTGTGTGCACAACTCTTTGCCTCAGGGTTGCCTGGGTGACTACGAGCTGTTACCTGACATGCTGCAGCAGTGTTAGGGTGGCAAGACACTTCCTAGCGACAAAACACTCTTGTGTTAAATATGTTCTTCAAATCAGTGTTTTTAGCAAACACCTGCAAGTGATTGGATGTTTGCAGCACATGTACATGTGTGTTACTGATTTCCTGCAGAGTAGTGGTCATGTGGTGTAAACTCTGAGTGTCCTTCTTGGAGGGCCTGTATGTACAGCATGTTAATGTTTATGTAGGGGCACAGTGTAAGACGTCTGCACAAACTTTGATAAATGGTGTATATTATACGGGGCTGACAGAACAGGACATGATGACAGCTTCTAATCTCCACAGATCAAACATGAGTGATTGTTCTCAGAGCACCAGGCCTGTGGGAGCAGGCAGCAGAGGGATGAACATATCCCCCGGATCAGGCTAGAAACATGCTCCCGTTCCAACCTGTCACTCTAAAGGTCAGTGAATGCATCGTTGCATCACATCACACATTGAGGTGACTGACTGACTTGAGATTTGCCCCTCTGACTACTGAACTCCTCTGTTTAAGCTTCTCGGTTTAAGTAGTGCTGTTCATGGCTTTTGTTTGCATTAGTTTAAGTATTCTTAAGGTTGTCAACGATGTTATGAGAGGTGAAGACATGCTTAGATTAAAGCACTCTTGTGACCTGCAACATCGTCTCATTTCTATTAAAAACAATGAGAAAAGAGGCCAGCACTCGTAAGAGACGTTCCCAGCAGAGATGCAGCTCAATTTTCTCGGGGCATAAAGTATGGGTTGAGCATGTGCTGGCATCCAAGTATGAAAATATCTTCCCTTACATGTCCCTAAAGCTCTCACCAGCTGGTGGGTTGGCCTTAAGTGACTAATACATTTAATATCCCAACATTTCAGAAACCTCATGAAGACAATATTATGAAAAATTACCATGTAAACAGCGCGCCCTGGTTGTTAACAAACAAGGTTAAAGTTGGATCTGAAGTATTTTAATTTAAGCTACAACATTATTTTAAATGTGTGTATGCTAGGCTAGGCTAGCTAGCTACTTCAAGCATCCACTTTATATCGTTCCTGGTTCAATAGGCACATGTAACAAATATATAACATTAAATATAATAAGTATAGTAGCCAACACATTCCACTTACACGTACAAGATTTTAAACATCGTCTAGTTCATTAAATACAGAGTAGGGTGGGAGGGTGACCTGACACACCTGATACAACATGAGCTTGCAGATATGTTACAACAGTTTACAGCAAAGCTTTGAGCAACATTTTGGGGTTTAGCTCAGTTGGTAGAGCAAGCACCCCATGAACAGAGGCCCCGGTCCTCGTCACATCGGCTGCGGGCTCGACATCGACTTGTGGCCCTTTCATGCATGTCTAACCCCGCTCTCTCCTCCCCACATTTCCTGTCTATCTTCAATGGACAAAACAATGACAATGCACAAAAGCAAAAGTCAGAAGGAATCATCCTCCGGGCACCATCTGGAGTTAAGTGTCGGACTGACTGACAGATTGTCCGTGTCATCTGTACAGCCAAGCTGCCAGTCTGGCTTTGAACATGCATTTTTTAGCATGTTTTTACAAAGAAATGTAAGTCTGTATAAACAGTCAGTGGTGCAGAGAAGCACTGTGACATTCAGACCATGGTTCACCTACACAGGCCTGCTCCAGTCCTTAGCTCTGTCACCAAAGGACAACTTGTTCTTCCCTCCCTGTAGAAACATGAATGTAAAGTAGCTGCGCATGTTCGACTCTCTCTCCGTCTGACACCTCACAAGTGCACTGACTGTCTCAACTCCAGACTGCTAAAGCTCTCCATTATTCAAATCTCTGCAGGCTACACTTCAGTCCTGAGACGTATTGGGTCAGTACAGTGAAAATGGGGCCGTCTTTTTATGAATGAAACAGCCAAACTAATACTTACATGGTGCTGTGCTGGTGGTGCTGAAATGTACATTAAATATGAGTATGTAAAGTGTGCACTGTACCTACTCTTTAAAGGTATAACAAGTAGGATTTTTCCTCGCATTTTGTTAACAACACATTCAAACTGGGCCCCTCCTCCTGGGCTCTTCGTCACCAGAAGCTCACTCTCACTCTCTCGTGCGAGAACACGCCCACCCCGCCGAGCTAACACCAACAGTATCACGGTTAGCTTTGCACTAGCATGCTAACCACCAATTAGCTTGTCCTACCCGGTTTGAGGCACCTACCTGTCCAACACAAAGAAGTACAACTCTGCATCGCTCTTTCACCATGTTCGCCGGTCTGAATGGGGCCCAGTTGCTTTCTGAACCACTCCCACACTCACCTGTACGCTGTGATTGGCTCAGGGAACCACAACAGCGCCCCTCCTGAAAACGTCCCGTGCAAAGCAAAACAACAGAATAGATGCAGAGGGAAGGGTCTCACAAGGGTCTGCAGAGGCCCATAAGTGATGATTTATATTATATTATATTTCAAAAGTCTATATTTTACTTTTCTAGGAAAATCCTACTTATTTTCCCCTTAAACAAACAACAGCAGCAGTTGTTGAGACAAAAACTCTACAGACCATCTCCATCTTGTTTCCTCTCCAGGCAAACAACGATTTACTGCCCTCTAACTCTCCCTCCGTTTCTCTGTCTCTCTCTTAACACATAATCCATCACCGTCACAAACAGCACTGCAGGTAGTCTTGTCTCTCCCCTGCCTCCCAGTGATACAGAGTAAATCTACCACAGCGTAAGTGCAGCAGACTCGAGTGTAAAGAAAACCACAGTTTTTCAAAGTTATTTCAGATATAAAGTGGAAGAGGAGGATTTCCTGCTTGGACACGGTGTTCTTTCTCACTCCATCGAACAAAGTATGAAAATATATCTTTGATTCGGAGTTTATAAGGAAAGTTTGGAGTAGGCAGAATTTTCATATTCAACACTTTTTTCTCTCCCCACAATAGCACACCTGTTTTTTTTTTCCCACTCTGGCATAAGAAACATTCGTCTCCATCCAGCCAAATAATACATGAGGTGTCATCGCGCTGACTCGACTACAATGTGTCAGAACAAAAGTGATGCACAAAATTTCCTCTCTTCACCCTGTTTTTTCCTTTTCTATGTATAATTCATACCTGTCCCTCAAATACGTTAGTGCAACTACAACATTCTTAGAGTGCAGCAAACAATTGTGAGCGTCTCAATATATTGACAGACCGCAAGAGTCTCTAATCTATGTTGTGTTTAAGGGCTCGAACTGAGAGTCAATCCTTTTACATGCCATGTATTATCTTTGTTTGTTCATTGATTTCAGTGTGAGCTTTCGTTAGCTGTTAAGTTTTTGAATTGAATCTATTTTAGTCTTCAGTTTTCATTTCCTGTTTTATTTTGTAATTCACCCTTCCCTTTTGTGGTAGTTGCTCTGCTTCCTGCCTTTGTGTCGTCTCCCTCCTGTGTGATTGTAGCCCCGCCCTGATTGTTTTCACCTGTGCCGCAATAGTCTCCCCTGTGTCTGATTACCCTCAGTGTATCTGTGTGCCTCTGTTTGTTTTTCGTCAGACCATTTACCTTTGCTTCTTTTGATTCTTCTGTCAGCCATGGACTCATGTAATCCTTTTGTTTGTGTTTTTAAAAAATCCTCACACTGTTAGTAGTTTGACTACATTTCTCAATAACTTGGTGGTAGCGTCGCTGTTTTTTTAAATCAAATCGGCAGGTTTTTGCTGTAGCTTATCTTGCTACATAGGCAGTTTCAGTGTAGTAAAACTTATTTAAACTGATAGTAACTGGTAGCCTTGCTCACTACATGTCATGAGTGGCTAGCCCAACACAGCCTAATGTGACAGTTAACCATTAATCACACATTTACAATATGAAATAACATTCACAAAGACATAAAGAAATAGAAACACATGTATTTGCTTCCATAGTAAAAGTTGAATAAAGGACCAACTGTTCACTTGCACCAGATTTTTTCCAATATCAAGATACAGCCGGTAGGTAAGCTTAGCTAAGTTCAAAGACAGGAGTGTCGTTGTCACATCATGATGATGATGAAAGCCCTATTTGCACTGGACTAGTATAACCTGGGGACCTCTAGTAATTTGTAATAATTGCGGAGGTCGTCTTTGATCTTAATCCTATGCGAATCGGCCATGTCCGTAATTTGTAAGGTAAAAATTCCAGCGCAAATTACCCTCCATATTTTGGCAAACACAGAGGTCATCTGTTAATATTAGTCCCGTGCGAATCGGCATCCCAGTAATTTGGGGTCGATAATATTTTTTTTGCAATGTTTTTGTTATCCCTGCGGCGTTTTCCTGCTTCTTTCCAAGTCAAGAATTATGGAAGCTGCGGTGGAAATTATCAACGAAAGTTTTGACTCGCTACACAGCATGGGGACCCATCCGCAGAAAGAGCTAAGTCAAATCCAAAACAAGAGCGAAATCTGGAAAGATGATGAGATGGATGATGTGCATGGCAACATGCAGCAAGGAACGTTTTTCTATCTTTCAAAAGGCTTCAGGCTTTAAACAGATGTTACGCGAAGCCTTGACATTTACAATCATATCCGGAGGGATGATGTCTTTACATTGTAGTAAAATACAGACTTTGCTTATTCCATGTGAATGTGTCGCTTGAAGTCGACATTAATGGTTGTTTAGAGCAGCCAACTAAATACACTGGAGGCTTTAAAAAACTGCATTTTCCTTGATGAATTTCTTTGAAATAATTAACTTATAAATAAATATTAATTTAAATGTGTGACTCAAAAGTAGAATCTAAAATGCCAAATTCCTGATTCCCCCCCCTGAACCTTACGCTTCATCACTTGAGACCGATCTCTAATAATAAATCAGCTGTATTAAAAAGACGTCATTAACACTGAAACTTAACAGATTTGGAGAGAGTCCAGTTATATGGATCACGATGCAGATCGGGGCCACCCACAGTTCACAGATGGGTAGGTGCTGCGTTGCCAGGCCTGAAAGCGTCCAGACGGTGCGTTAGTCACCTGCCACTCAGAGCTGGGACGAGGCCAGTTATGGGAAAGCTCGACTGTGAGGACTAAACATTACATGCTACAGTACCAAATCCACAGCAGATATTTGCTTTTAGTGGCCACAGAGTGACATGTCTGCATCCTGCAGGAACAGAACATTCCAGTAAATTAGACACACTCTTTAAGGAAGGAGAGGTAAGAGGATTTCACTCTTTTTAAGTGCACAACGTGTGACCAATTTCTGCTCACACCTGAATGATGGGATATTTCCTTTGATCCTCTTGAGCTGAAATGATTTAAATCTCTTTCTCTGGTTTAACATTACACAATGACACAGAGAGGAGAGGGGGAGGGGGACGGAAAAATGAGAAGAAAGAGGATGCAGAAATGTGCAGCAGGGAAGCAAGGCGATAAAACTAACGAGAGCGAGACAGGTGATCTGCAGTTAGAGCGGGCGGGTGTGACAGGATGAGGTGAGACAGCAGAGATGAGATGACATTATTTATGACATTCAGAAAGCATGAAATAGAATGGGGCAGGAGCTTTTACAGGCACAAAGTTAGGTAGATAGTTATCCTCATCTTCAGTAAACCACAATGCACCTGTGTGTCTTTGTGTAGCACAAAGGACGGAGAAAAGAAACACATTAAACTAAGGGGAGTGTGTGTTACAATATGCACTACATGACAGTCAATTAAAGGTTTTCAGGCTGTATTGGTAATGGAAAATGTTCCCTGTTACTGCTGGGAGGGAGTGAAACATCTCACCACTCAGACGTGAAGACACATCGCAGAACGAGGCCCATGTCGTAATGGTTATCTAGTTTTTTAGCAAAATAAAATCTTATTAAAGTTTGCTCCGTCTGTCTGTTGAGACATGCTACGGAGTGATTGCAAAAAATATTGTTGGTCATGATGAATAAAACATCAGTTAAAGCAATATGTGCCTTTATCAGAACAGCCTGTTATTTGCATTTGATTTGAACATTTAATAATCATATTTTTCCCTCTCTATCTGTAATCAGGGGTGCGAACCACAAGAATAAAACTCATGATTTAGTTTGCAGTATTTTTACATGCAGCTTTATATCTGTCTGTTTATTGCTACTGGATGTCATAAGGTTTTTAGACTAATAACATTTTACTTCAAAAACGATTGTATACTTTTTATAACAGTAGCAACAGTAAGGAAAATATTTATATAATATATATAAAATATAGGAAAAAGTGAAAAATGTGATCGATAAAATCTGTTCCTCTGGTTATTTTTGTTAAGAGCATGTTTGTGTTTAATCATATGATCACTTATGAGTTGCCCTTAAAGGAGAAGTTCGGTATTTTTAAACCTGGGCCCTATTTTTTTTACAAACTGGTCCAGTAGATAGGCTCCGCTGTAGCCGCGACACGGCCGCAATGGCTGCAACATAATCCCCTGGGGCATTTCTATGCATGTCACCACCCACTCTCTACTCCCCCATTTCTTGTCTTTATTCAGCTATTCTATCAATAAAGTCAAAAGCCAAATATATAATCTTAAAAAAAGTCATATGTAACATCATTGCATTAAAATGTCCAAAAAGACAAGACCTATGTTATATATCTGAATCAGTTGTGTACATATATCATCCCAGATGTTCTAACACTGTTTAAACGCAGAGGAATAAGTGCTTTTATTCAAGATCATATAATTTCTTTAGAATGTATTGTGGTAACGTCTTTCTTAATTATGTTTAACAATGACGACAACAACTCCCATGATCCCATGCTACTTCACAACGTTTTCAAACTGTGTGTTGTTGTTGTTCAGATTAAGTGACCCCTCGCAGCAGAAGATATAGCTCTAAAAGTAACTCCTATAATTTGCTGTGAATAAAAGTGAGCAGCTTAATCCATATATTTGTTTTCACTCCCATGTTCTCTTTCTGTGCTGCTGTCACCAAACATCTCCTCTTAAGAAACCTCCAACACTCATTCATTACATTAACCTCCATTAAAGCCAAAGTATCCCTTTAATCTGATAAATCTTGGTCCAACATCCTTTTACATGAAGTCAGTGAGTTCTGTGCACATCGCAGTGCAGGTTTATTCCCAGAATTATGTGTGTTTGAACTGAGTAACAGTTCATCGATTTTTCATCTGCTCAAGCAGAGAAAAGAGAAGTGGGAAGACTTCTGAGTGACTTTGTCCTGTGGTTTCCAGGTCAGCGGCTGTGAAAACATGCGACACTGCAGCTGCGATCCAGAGATTTTTAACACAACCTGAACTTGCCCCAAACTGTGTTCACAGACAGCTGCAGTGTTTCACCGCTGCTTAACCGCAAGTGTCACCAGAAACCAGGTTCAGACCCAGCACTTTGTCACATTGTGTCAATAAGCAGAAATTACAGCTATTTTAACAGTTATGGTGTCTGATGCTCTGTCTTCATTTGTATTCTCGTGCCGTGTGAGTACTAACGTGCCGATCCTAACAGGAGAGGAACAAAGCGTCTGTTTCAGTATGTGGGTACATGTCGCTATCAGTCCCGTCATCACAATAAAAGAAGCCTCTTGGGTATTGCTTTGTTCAGAGGTGTCTGATTAGCAGCTGAGTGTGGGCGTTTGGATGACACTCACCACAAGAGAGAGCGGCCTCTTCCATGACACCACTCCGATCAGTCCAGAGAGCAGCACCTGGGAGAGACAGATATAACAGGTGAATCATTGTGACAGAAAAATAGAAACAAATAAGGACAAATTCTGGTTTTATCTATCAATGATAATAATACTGTAATCCTTACGAAGATTTAATGGATCTAGAAAATGAGGTGTTCTCACTTTTGTGCGAGAAATGAGCGGAGAGACGATCACACAGGTTTCACATTTTTAGTCATAAAGACTCTTCTTTGTTAACAGTGCTTAGAGCTTTGCACCTGGACATTAAGTATTGCATATCCCACATTTGGACCCATAGCCTACACTTAGAGTCATGCTCAACATACTCTTTGATGT
This sequence comes from Semicossyphus pulcher, assembly GCF_022749685.1. NCBI lineage: Eukaryota > Metazoa > Chordata > Actinopteri > Labriformes > Labridae > Semicossyphus > Semicossyphus pulcher. The sequence continues at coordinate 14,492,284 of NW_027211603.1, forward strand.
GACATGGTTACCTCTTCTCGGTTGACTTCTATTAACCTGTCCATTGTAAGCCATGCATGCTCTTAGTTGTCAGACTGTGACATCTCATCATCTATTGGATCAATTGTAATTGACACACATTCAGGGTCTCCAGAGGATGAGAGCTTCTGACTTTGGTGATCTCCTTACTTTTCCTCCATTACCACCACTGTGACGTTGACATTCCTCGTTTTGGTGAAACACCCAAAAAGCTCCTGGATGGACTAGCATGGCGTTTGTTGCAAACATTCATGGTCACCAGAGGAAACCTTTAGTACATTTTGTAATCCATGTAAACCTTTTATTCAGTGCAATCATCTGGCCTAAATGTAATCTTTTCCAGTGCATTGATTTGAGACCAGATAGTCCACAAAACAATGACACTCCCATCCTCCTCAGCAGACCTTATCATGTGCTAATTAGCAAATGCTAGCGTAGTAAAATTACAGACAAAGACGGTGAACATAGTAAAAGTTATGCCTGCTTAAAATCAGCATGTTAGCATATACTTTACAGCATGTTGGCATGCTGCATTAGTATAAAGCTAAAAGCAATGCTGTACAAGGGTGGATTTACAGCCATGCTAGCACAGCCACTAATCAGCACAATCAAGTTTTAGCTTATGAACAACCAGTAGAGTTCACAACTCCTTCCCCTCCCCCCCAGGTAACACCTTTCTTTGATGGCTAAATAAAGGCAGATGGATAAATTATACCCGACTGAGTGTTTCATTTGTCACAGTTTAGGACCAATATCCTGGTCTTTCAGTATTTGAGCATCTACAACATTTTGTGATTGTCAGATTATCCCTCTGTTTTACCTCCGATTTAAGTGTGGGAGTTTGGATAATCTGTATTACTTGCAAATCTACTTTACAGCCTCTATGATCGTCTAACGACCTGAACTGTCCTCTGATACACCAAACAGACTTTCAGTATGGGATCACTTCTGTGCTTTCTCTAGCGCTGTGACTGAAAACACCGTCCTCTACATGATGCGATGAGTAATACACGGATCAGGTGGGAGTTATCGCTCATGTTTGGCAATTCTGTGCCCATCTGTCATCATCTTTCTCGCCTGTGTGTCAGTATGGATGTTGATTTCTTTGACGACTGAATCATCCCGTTCACAGGCTCACTCTGATTCTTCTCCCTTTATTGTAGCTGGGAACAATCGAGCAGCGTGATCCTGCAGTGTGAGGCGGCTATATGAAAGTAAACGCAGTGATCTTGAAGAACGAGGCCGCATTTTTGTACAGTTGGTGAGGATTTTGAAAAGATTTTCATGTTTGGTCTCAGCCTCTTAGTGTGATTCACTCCTTACACAACCTGATCCCCCACCTGACACTATGTACTCCCTATTACCTTTCACTGCTGAAAAAGAAAACACAAAGGTGTTAACTTCATGTCTCTATTTGTTTACTTCTGTTAACACTGACAGATGCAATTTAACTGATTGAGCCCCTGTCTGGACAGTGAATTACTTCCCCAATGGTTGTTTAGTTACAGGAAGCTTTATTCATTTAGGGAAACTCACTAAAGATGCTTTCCCACTGGTCAAAAAAACATTAACATCCAGCTTTTTTGCTTGGTGGGAAAGGCTACAATCGGCATTCAGACCCTGGTCAAATTACTCTGCAGTAGACCTGGGTAATTATCACCTCGGCTCCGATCGGCATTGATGGGAACACAAAACCCATGTTAACACGCTAATCTCCGCCCCCTTTCCGGTGCGATGCTATGCTCTATAACTTCTGTGACTCCTTGTCATCTCAGCTACAAATTCCATCCGTCTCTGTCCGAGCTGCGCTCGAACATCGTTCCAAATTTGTCGGCGCTGAGTTTGATAAACAGACTGAATGAGTAATAGATACAATAAAGACCTAACCACCGTAACATCTTCACTGTTTACTAACCCTGTCTCTGGCGTGTTTGTGACGTCAGACCGTGACGCAGCAGAAAAGAGACCGACAGGAGTATACTCCACTGGTAATGGGAACAGAGACAATCGACATCTATATGCGAGTCTTCCCGGGTCCCGAAAAACCATCGTCAAAGCACTAATGTTGGTGGGAAAGATGTATTAGATCAATGCCTTTAGTAAAAGAGAGACTTGGAAACAATTTAATTTACACGTCACACTAGGCCAATAAGGTTATCTCAGACATGCACATACACACATGTTGAAAGACTTATCAGTTAATAATCTCCCTCTAACTTGTGCTGATATCTACAGGATGACGGTGACGACCTCTGACATTTCCATGATCTCACAGTGGTGCATCCAAAAGCTGCCATGGGTAAACTGAAGTTATTGGCATCCTGTGGTTCAAAGGGACTGACGGCAGCATTAGTGTAGAAAATATCTACGTAATATGTTGTATGTAACGCAGTGCTTTGGGTATTTTTGACTTTCAATGGAGGTCAAATCTTTTCCAGGTTGGATTTGTGGTATTTGAATGTAAGTTCTCAAAATAAGATTACTAATGATTATTTGTTTGATGCAATAATAAGATATCCCGAAGCAGTGTGGATCAGAGTTGGAAAGCGCATCAATATTAACATCCATCCACTAGTGGACTTGGTACTCTCTTGAATCCCCTGATGATATAAACAACATGATACAGGGCGATACAGGGCGATACAGGGCCCTTTAGGCTGCCCTACATGCCTAAAAACAATCCACATGCTTATATCCCAAGGCAAGCAGCTGGTGCCCTTTTTACTTCATCACCCCTGAGTCCACCACTGAATTCATCTATCGACTTTCTAAACCACGTATGATGAGAACAGTCAGTGAGCTGAAGCTGAATCCAGCACACACTGGGCCAAATTGAAGCTATAAGAATACTAGAAAACTACGAGGATGCTGCAAGAGAAGACAATGTAAAGGAAGTCGTATTGGTAGATAATATAGAGACGGAAAATGAGCTTTGTTCGTCTTTGCAAAAGCCCACACACAGCATATGTTGATGTTGAAGTGACAAAGCTCTCCAGCAGCTGTGATAAATATGACGGGAGGAGGAAGTGTTGTTATATAGCTCAACAGTGAATGTAAGGAGGCGGTCCAGGTGGACGGATGTGTGTAGAGCAATATCCGATTCTAACACTAGAGACAGAAGAAACGCTTCTTAGAAAGTATTGTGTTTATCTTGGAGGACGTCACCGTCCTGCGTTAGGACCGCGGTGCTTTCATCCGGCCGTCTCTCCGGACTTCTTGGCGCTCCAGGTTTTTCCATTAGCACTGATCTGCTTTTTGATTTTGCGCTCCATCTACCTGGAACCAGTTAGCTTAATGCTTTGGCTGAAAAGAAGTCAAGCAATGTTGGACCATCTTGTTGTTCCATCTAATGTACATTACTCCCATGTAGTTATTTATCCATCTGTTTAATTTAAATCCTCCTACCACAAGCTGTACGTTGGTCTGTCGCTCTAAACAACAGATGTATTTTCTGATTAGTTTCTCTTTTGATCTAAATTTAGAGCAGAGGAACACATCGATCTTTGCAGCACGCTTCTGTCTGGGTGTGGTGTCGCTGCTACTGTAGGTGTGACTTCGCCTATCATGGAAACGTGTGAACAAAGTGCTCTCGTAGCCTCTGGTGCTCTTTTCCTCCATGGTCGCTGCCAGCCTTTCACCTTTCTTCACCCTCCATTAAACACCAACATGCTCTCCCCATTTCTCCCATCCTCCTCCTCCTCCTCCTCACTTTCTTCATATCTCCTCTCTCTCTCTCTTCCAGTTCTGCCATGCTTCCCTTTTCCAATTTCTCTCCGTATCAAACTCCATCTCTGTATTTCTGGCTCCAGCTCCGCGCCCACACAGTCACAGTGTATTTCTGCACTTACACACTTTCTCCACTCTCAATCCAGCCTCCTCATTTCTATTTCCCTCTCCATCTTGTTCCACTCTCTAGTCAATCTTCCACTCCTTCACTCACCTTGGCACCCACAGGACCCGGAGAAGGGGATGTCAATATTTCATTTGAACACACACAAACACACTCGCGCACAAAAGCCTGATAAATACACAACTGGATTAAAGAGTGAGGCCGGTTGTTTTTCCTCTTTTTCCTTCATTATCCAAAAATGACTAAAACTAGTCGCTAACCTGATTAAACCTCAGTGTTAACGGACGCCATCATACAAAAACTATTACAACACATAAGAGCTATTATTTTCTCATAGTTAATATTGTGGCTATGCAACATACTGCAACAGACTTTCACTTGTTTTTGGACAAGGTTAAGGTTGGCAGAGATGCATAAGAGCCCTGCTGCACAAGTCCTCTGTCTACACAGACAGGACTTATGTTACTAATACAATAAATAACAATTTTGGTTTTAAATATGACATTTAATGACAACAAACAGATAAAATAACCAAAGACTTGTCATTTAATCACACAGAGTTGGTGGTAAAGCACAAATTCACATTTCTGTGTCCCTACTTAAAGAGTAACTGCACACTTAAACATGTTTTTGAGCTGTAATCTAAATTGTATTGCTGTACTGTGATGAAACACACCAATGCTGGTGTCTATATTGACAATTCTTAAAAACAATCGGCATTTCATGGGTTGGAAATGGCTCAAACACGCCATCGTTTTAAATCAGCCCTGGCCCTTGCCAGCCGATGGTGACGTAGAGGCGATTGTTTGGGACAAAGCTACGTAATGAAAGGTATAAAAAACAAGAATGTGGTACACCCCCCCAGCCCCGTCTTTGAGAGTCTGTGCCATTTTCAAATATATCCTGATCGAGACCCCTCATTCACTAGTTGACACTATTTTTGCTGGCACACTGCACATTAGCCTTCTAGCTAACCCTTTACATTACCACTCAGAGACTGCGCTCATTCTCTCTTCTGAGTCAGAATCAGAAATAACTAACAGGCTGCACACGCGGTCAGTGCATCCGCACTAGCATTGTCCCGGCTCCGAAGCTCCAGCTTCAGGCATTAGTGGGGCCAGAGCCAACGGCTCGAACTTATAGGGTTCGGGACCACCACGGTCCTCCACCACACTAAGGTGCTCTTCAGGGGACTCTGGAGGGGAGAAGTCCTCCACCTCAAAAGAGCTCTCTTTGGCATTGGCGCCTTGTGACTCTGCGTCGCTCTCCATTTTTCTCTGGCCAGGGGAGGGGATGTCACTGAGCTGCCGGACACACTCACCCTCCTTTCAGCCCCGTTTTAGCCCCTTGCCCACATTGAGCATTTTTCAAAATAGTGCAGTGAGTTATGGTCAGACCTGGGGGTGCAGTTACACTTTGGCTGAAGTCTTTGTCACGGCTGCTTTACAGTCGTGGTCAAATCTGCAGTCATGCTTTAATAACACCATAATAGATTCTGTAAACCCTATTGTCCACCAGGCGTGATTATGTTCCTCTCTGGTTCTGTTCTGACTGTGAGAAATAATCTGCAGCCATTTTAGCCCCTTTGTGATGTCTGCTCTCTCTGTTATTATCCTGCTGTCTTTACTCAGTGAGTTTATTTTTACCAAAGCAGCCTGCGTCTCCTAAGTTTGAAATTCACCAGTGAAGCAGGAGAAGTCTGTGATGCAGGAGAAGGGATGTTACACTTTTCCTTTTGCTGATTCACCGTAAAATTCGGTGGATAGGATGCCCTCTTAATACATTTTTGTTCATCTAAAAAGTAGGCTTTGGGGAGCTGGTTTAGCTCAGTTGGTAGAGCAGGCGCCCCGTGTTCAGAGGCTACAGTCCTCGTCACACTGATCGCAGGCTCGACTCCCGGTCTGCCGATCATTTGGTGCATGTCATCCCCCCACATTTCCTGTCTCTCTTCAGCTGTCCTATCAATAAAAGCAAAAAATAATCTTTAAAAAGTGGGCTGCGTCGTATATACCGGTGCGACCAGTATAAAATGCAGAGAGGTATTTTACTGTGTTAAGGTATTTTACCCTGATGATGGCGCCATAATCCAGCTAAAGCTTGGTCACGCGGCGTCATGATCGCAAGTGCGGCTGCCATCCTTGCAACAATCAACGTTACCGCCGGCTGAGCTCAACTACTGCGGCGGTGGCTAGCAGGATCGCAAACTTGACATGGCGAAAACAGATGCTATAATTTGTGAACTTACAAATATGGCATCCTAAAATCATATTTGCTCTGCTTTAGAAATGTCTCCACTTGAGTTGAGATGAAGACGTGCGTCCAGCAGACAGTCCGACTGAATGTACGCGCAATTTGTATCTGCTGTGTCTGCCCCGTTCAATGCTGGTATGCACTGGCAGCAGAGGACAGAGCGTTGTGTTACTGCTGTGATACTGCAGGTAACATTCACCCTCTCTATAGTGGTGTCAGGCACTGCGACAAAGTGTCCAAAGAGGTTGTGTCCTGTTACCAGCCTCCCTCTCTCTGCCTCTCTGCCTCTCTCTCTCTCTCTCTCTCTCTCTCTCTCTCTCTCTCTCTCTCTCTCTCTCTCTCTCTCTCTCTCTCTCTCTCTCTCTCTCTCTCTCTCTCTCTCTCTCTCTCTCTCTCTCTCTCTCTCTCTCTCTCTCTCTCTCTCTCTCTCTCTCTCTCTCTCTCTCTCTCTCTCTCTCTCTCTCTCTCTCTCTCTCTCTCTCTCTGTGCTTGGTGCTGCTCCTGGCAGCAGAGAGAAGGTGCACTGCACAAAGCACAATCAAGGTTGAGTTGCTCTCCCATCATAATGCAGCTCCTGGATACTCGTCCAACTATTTCAGTCTCAAAGCGCACAGTGTAAAAGGACTGATTCCAAATTGGTGCGCCTTCATAGCACATGAGTAATGATCAAACCATTCTTCATCTATTCAGCGTTTCCGACATGTTCGCATGATCAGAAAGGCTGATAACACAACACAACAACACAATGCAGCAGACACTGAATGTATCTACTCTGCAGGAGAGCTCCTCTCTCTGTCTCAGCCTGACTTTTCCCCATCATGCATCCTTCCTGTCCCTCCACTGTGCTCTGCATGTCTGTGTACCCATGTATAAATGTGTACCCATGTATAAATGTGTGAAGGACTTGTGTGTACCTGTGTCTCTCTGTGTGTGTGTGTGTGTGTGTGTCAGTGCTTCCGAGGCAGACATGGTGTGAGAGCAGGAGCCATGTGAGAGCTTTGCTGGTTGTCAGTCACTGGAGGCTTTTCCCTGGCTGCTGCCAGAACAGGATTAACATGCAATACTTAGCAGCATTAGTCACTGAAACCTGGGCGGCACACACCCACTAACATACAGAAAAAATGCTGAAGCGTCTTTTTTTAATATTTCTTGGCACAGACGAAAGAAAAAGCTCAGTGAAAGCAAAGTTAAAACACCAGAAACATGAGTGGCAGAGCTGCACGTCATGAAATGAAAAGTCTGCGCGAGGACTGTTTTTTAAAAGACGTACAGGCTGATGACAAGGTATGGAAACTCGCATAAATCGCTCTGAGCTTTAACCACAGAAAGGCATTTAGACAGCTGCTGTCTAATGGGTTGGTGCAGTGCAGTATATGGGGTTAAATGATGCTGTATAGTTAAAGTGCAAAGATGCTAAAAATGAGGTGAAATGATGCATCAGTCAATTTGCATTTAGATGAGTTGGACATTTTAAGATGCCAAATCATGAAAAAAGTGCAACAGTAACAAACACATCTGCAGGAATGGATCTAGTATTCTTTTTATGCACGACTAAACTGACGTATGTACACAGCCAAAAGCTCAAGAAAAAAGGTATGACTGTGAGAAATTTGTTCAGGAATGATAAAAAGAATTTAAGAGTTGGTTAACATTTCCAGACGTGTAATCTCTGATATCTGTTTCCCAGCAGAGCAGGATGTTCACGTCATTAAGCGTATCAGCTTAAGTGACACAGGAAACAGTTTAATACGACAGATAATGAGATAAAGAGAGCAAAACATTTTCATTAATTATTCAAACTACAACTCTTTCTGACTCGTGTGAAACTATGAGGATGATGCACGCGCACAGCACGCTCACATTCACGCATGCACGCACGCACGCACACACAGAGTACTGACAAGTGTAAATGGGAACGGGGAGATAAAAGCGAGGATTTGGCTTTTCACAGGACTGGATTAGAGGAGCCAGTGTCATCGCCATGAAAGAATGCATTACTCTCAAACTCCGACAGAGACGACCGACACCTACACACACACACACACACACACAAACCCAGAGGTGTGATGTCATATGAGGCCCACCACAATGCAAACATATAAAAATACAAACACATAAACTTCCCTTCTACAGATCATCGACTTATGACAAAGTCAGAGTGAAGAGATTGAAGTTAAACTGCTTTATGACAGAAAGTCACATGAGCCGCGCTGGATCTGTGGATGTGATGAAACGCAGTAAGTCTGTGAGGCTGCAGCAGCGAATTCCAGCCACACACACACAACCCAGTACACAATGTACAACACAACTTATATACTAAAAATATTTAAGTTTTTAGTTCTTTGTACTGATTTAAGTACAAAAAATGTGATCAGAATTAAGCAATCTCACACTCGAGGTTGTGATGTTGGACTGAATATCATCACGGCTGTGATTCGGTGGTAGGAGTGCCGCAGATAATCACAGCCGTGATGATATTCAGTCCAACATCACAACCTTGAGTGTGAGATTGCTTTTATACAACAGTTAAACAAGTGGCAAATAGTACTAAAAAGTAACAACAAACAACAGATTGTTTTTTGCTCCACCAGCTGAACTCCTTCCACAATTTAACTGAACTGGACTTTTGTTGCCAAGCAACCCAAACATTCTCCTGCACTCTGTGTCTACAGGTTACCACAGATCAGCAGTTTTTTTAATCATGTACATTTAGATAGAGGGGTTGACAATGAGCAAACATTTTTTTCTGGCACTCCGGGCCAGTAACTTTCCAAATTCACTGGCCCTGAGATGATTTGTTATTTCGGAATTTTCAACGTTAAATTCAGTTTCTCCCTATGTAAGGGTTCTTATTACTGAATATGTGTTCAGTCAATTGTGGAACTATTATAAACTTAAAATAAGCATATGTGTATAAAGAGGCTTCCTTTGACACGCTTGGTTCAGCAACTCTGACACCCGCATGAATACGTAGTAATAGCTGCAGTTGCGTTACTTATAAGCTGTACCTACCATTTCTGACGCTGTTCAATGTTGTATGTTTAATTAGCGTGATCAGTCCGTGTGAGTAACTTTTTGAAACGAAATCATCGTCTCCGACTTACTGTAGCCTTTAAACAGTCCGTACCATGTCCGCTCCGTGAACGGTCTCTTTATGTAGCCACAGCGCTAATGTGCACCAGGACGAGCTGCAGCTGATAACAGGAATACACACACTTGCCACCTCACGTAACGGCCCGTCTGAAAAACTAGTGTATTTATACTAGTCCGCGGTAGCTTGCTAACATCAATTAGCGTGTTCTAGAATAACAGCTGCTCTGTTGCGAGTGCAGTGAGTAGCGTGTAACGTGTTGTTGACAGCAGGGCCAGTTAAATGCTTAATCCAGCCTACTGGCCTGGTGGGTGAAAAACATACCGTTGTGCTTATGTCGAGCCCTGATATGCAAGTTTTAATTTATCATCAACCAGTGAAATAAGAGTCTGCTGTGTGATTCAGAGGCACCAGCTTGATCAATGTAGACATACATGGTCTTCTGTAATGTCATGAACCACACGTTGTGAGGTGGTGGTAAAGGAGAAATCTGAGCTGTACAACAAAGCTCTAAGTATCTTGTTCAATCTCTGTACTAACCTGGAGATTTAAAACACTGACTTACGGAATGAAAATGAAGAAACAAGCAGCTGGGTTTACGTCTGGTCTTAGTTTGTGAGATGCATGATTTGGTTAGACGTTGAGAAGAGCCAGGGAAGGTGTTTGAGACTGCAGACGAGACCCCTCTGCTTGAATACGTTCTAGGAGCTGCTGACTGGAGGGAGACCCCGAGGCAGATTCAGGAAACAGCAGAGGGTTTGACTCTTTCAGCTCTTAAGCCCCTGCAGGAGTTTCAAGGCTAAAAGACCCCTGGGCTTCTCTCTGCTGCCCTGATAGTAGCCTGATGAACCTTGATATTGATTGGAGGAGATGATAGAAGTTTTTTCTACCTTAAGAGACCTCAATTTGGATTTTTTTTAAAAATGCCCCAAAAAGTTGAGTGAATAAAAAAGTGAGGACTTCCATAATGAAGCAGACAACAGTGGACATGTGTATGTGTATGTCCAGTTTAACAACAGACACACGAGGGCTGAAGCTGCTGTGGTTTCTACCTCAATCCAAGTCCTGACCATATTCTTATTCATGTATGCACAGCACCAATCAAAGAAGCCATTACTGAGAGCGAGAGGTTTGCAAAGCGGTCCGTTCCTCAAACATCACCACTGCCAAGATGGATGGAGCCAGTGTGGTTGCCGTGGTAACCCCGAACTGGCCATTTGCCAGGATCCATAATGATTTCCCATCAGCTGCTGTGCTGAGCGGAGCATGGACGCACGCTGGCTCAGAATCCCCCCACAACATCACACACGTATACACACAGACGCTCATAAAGGCTGTCATACATGGCAAAATGTACACACCAGCCAAAATAAACAAACCTCTCACATGCACACGCACACAAACACACAGCCTGTATCCAGTCCGTCCCTCTCCTGCTGCTCTCCTTCAAGTCAAACAGCTGCTTTTATTTCCTCTAACTTTCGCTTCATGTTGGACAAGAGAAGAAAGTCTTTCCACTGAGCTTACCGACTCTCTCTGAGCTCCTCCTGATCTGCAGCCTCTCAGCGCAGTAATCTGACATGTGTGAAAGTGTGTGCACAGCTCTGTGTGAGCGCATGTGTATGTTTCTGCCTGTTAGGGAAGGCATGTCTGAATCTGCAGAGTACGTCTCACCCTCCTGGCCTTTAGTGAAATGAAGAGCTGCTGATTAAATGGACGTCTAGTAGAGAGCCTTCAGGAGTGTTCAGTATTGCTCACTCAGCATGTTTTTTAGCCTTTTAAAATTTCTTTCCAGCATTCCATGAAACGTTCCCCGGATGATGAATCCTTAACACTTTGGTAATGCCTGGGCTTTTCCTCTAGTGCCACCATGAAGTCCATCATCAGGGCAAACGTTAAAGTTTGTGCTTTAAATGCTCTGATATCCTCTGACGTACGTGTCTAGAAAAAGAAAAACAGCAGTTTGTATTTCAATATGTATGTGAATAATGATTATGGATGCTAATCAAGGGGTCTTAGTTTATGCTCTAAATTGTTTTTGTGAAGCTGCATGTCAGTCAACAAATCTAAAAATCGCAGGATAATCTTCTAAACTCTGGATAAGACAGAAAACCTTTTGTTTAACCTTGAGGAACATTTTCGTTCGTTAGTGACCTTGCGTTTGCGCACACAGCCGTCTGCAACATGAATGTAACTGTTCACATACTTCCCGTGTTACTAGAGGATACCTCTAGGGGGAACACCAGAGAGCCCAGGCCGTATGCAACTACACCGTATGTGTGGTTCTGAGATCACAGCAGAACCAGCGACAGCTTTTGTGTTTGGTGAACAGAACGCACCGTCCACACCGTCCCCCACTCCGTTTCTCTAATATTTTCCTCTGTGCATGGATGTTACAGTTTCCATTTAGTTTTGCAGGTTTCCACATGGACTTCTAAAATGATCTAATCTGTCTCCAGCTGTTTTGACAGGCACGTTTGTCGCTGTGCAGTGGCAGTGACACATCGTACACATATGGATATTGCAGACTTGGTTTATCAGCTTGTCTCCAGAACCTTCTGCCCTTTTTGTCCCTGCTGCTGTGTTGACCCTGTCACATCCCCTCTGCCTCTACTCTGCCCCTACTGGTCATGTGCATACTGCATCTTGTGTTCTCATAGCGCTAATTTATGAGGACGTGCACAGCTGACGCTCCAAACAGGCGCAGGGAATGGGTGGCAACCGCATAGTTAAAAGCAAGTTAATCTTCGGCTTTAGTGTATAAGTGTGTATGTTTCGTATTCCACAGGATGAGGTGAGCCCATTTTAATAAGCAGACTTTACCATTTCACAAAGGTCATAAAAATGACCGACTACAACACGGACAAATATAAATTCCCCACGGACAAATTTTACATTCATGAGCTGGTGAAATCAAACTTTATAATGTACCTTAAAAAATGTATTTCATGCAATTAAAGCCTGGATAAAGTAAATCTGAATAACGCTAATGCTGCATCTTGTGTGTCAGCCCATGCACCCAAGTTACTTCTAAATTGGGGGCTAAACATGATCTAATCTTTATAAAACTGATATTGATTGTTTTCATAATTTATGTATTAGTGAAATGTATGAATGTTGATAACATTTAAGTTAAATTATCCATTTTTTTTAATGAAACAAAGAAAGTCTTTGCAGTAAACAAACTGTAATTTGGTTTAATGTTATGGTCAAAGGCCTTAAAAATGAATTTTCTTTTCTATTTACACATTTTGAATTATCAGAAACAGAAGTCCACACTTGGTCTGTGTAGCATTATAGTCCCCTGTTGGTAAGGTTGATGAGTATGTGTGTGTGTGTGTGTGTAAGATGAAAGACAAATGAAGGTGAGCTGTAGCATCGGGGGAGCTGATCTCCTAATGCTTGTGTGACAATTTCAGCTTCAAGTAACCTTCAGGTAACCTTTGCTGGCTGTGAAATGAACAGCACAAAATGTGTGTAGCTTGATGTATGTGTGTCTTTGTATGAACGTAACCACAGCATGTGACCCACGCTGTAGAGATCATGTGGTGTTTGATGTCTGTGCGTTGGGCCTCCTCGTGTTCCCTCGGCCGTCCTCCCCCTTTTCTTCCACAACATCCCTTTCCTACAGAATTCCCCTCTCCCTTCCCCCCCCGCCACCTGCCCCCTCCTTCCTGACCCCTCCCCCACCATCTATATCATCACTTCGCTTTGGAGAGCAGCGGCACCTCGTCGAGCGTTACCATGGAAACAAGGGGAACAACAGCAGGTTGGCTGCTGCTGCTGGAGGGGGGGCGTGGCGTCCCAGCATCCCCCTGCTCCTCTCCTCTCACTCATGGAGGTCTGTAGTACCTCCTCTGAAGCCATGAATCAAGACAGGAACGTCCGTCTGAATGTGAATCAGTCACAACAACATACAAGATGTCAGAAATTCAGATGTCAGCGTCAATGTGACGGCAAAGAGGAATCCGACCTGGTGCACGGTGCGGTCCACTTTACACGGCTGCATCTAAGGACACTGCCATCATCGTCATCATCATCCTCTGCTCTGCTCACACAGCACACGTTTCACATGCAGTTTTATTCCTTTTATCTCAGGCGAGTCTCAGGGAACAGCTACACTCCTATTTTGATCAAAGCAGCGTCTCCACAGGGTGGAAAACATCTTCCTTTTCACTTCACATTAGGCATGCACAAGTCTCTGTTTACTCCTTCTCTCTCTTTTAGACTGTGTGCTTCTAAAAAGCAGGTGACCTATACACATGCTTGAGCAAATCCTGTGTAGACAATGACAGAAGCTGACATGCTGCTGATTCCTACATGGCCTGTCATTATGGGTGCAAATGTAAGCAGAGTACAGCAGCTACGTAATGTGTGTTGTTTTGCATACAGTAGGTAACAGATGGTCAACAAAGGTTCACAGCGGGACGATAAACAGGGGAGTTATGATTACATGGTCCATGTGATAAAACTGTAGGATCACAAGGTTTCCATGATTGAAAATAAAATTCAATCTGATATATGATGTTGCTGCTTTTACAATAAAGTAATCCTTCATATTTAGATACGTCTATGATTAAAATATGTCCTTAAACTTGCTGTCTGCAGTCTTAGGTTCAGACAGGAAGGAGTTTTCTGTTGAAAGATACTGAAACATGCATAAAAAGAGAAAAACAGAGTCTGTAGTGTCAGGAGTTCAAACAAAGTGCGATGAAAGTGCACTTTGATGGGAAACTCAAAAAGAGAAAAACCAAGGCATTCTTCTAGCTAAAGTAAAAAGCATTTTTTCAGTCAGATTTTTCATGGTGAAATGTTAAAAGCTTGGATAATTCACGTTAAAAACAAGGCCAATAAGCTGGTGCCAGCCAAGGATGGGTTGGCCCTGATTTCCCTCTCATAGAATTGTGTACCGTTTTATAAAAAGGCAGCAGATCCTGTAAGTCCTGTAAGTTGCGAGGTGGGGCCTCCATGGATCGGACTTGTTTGTCCAGCACATCCCACAGATGCTCGATTGGATTGGGATCTGGGGAATTCGGAGGTCAAGTCAACACTTGAACTCGTCGTGTTCCTCAAACCATTCCTGAAGCGTGTTTGCAGTGTGGCAGGGTGCATTATGCTGCTTAAAGAGGCCACTGACAGTAGGGAATACTGTTTCCATGAAGAGGTGTACTTGGTCTGCAACGTTTAGGTAGGTTGTACGTGTCAAAGTAACATCCACATGAATGGCAGGACCCGAGGTTTCTCAGCAGAACATTCACCCAAAGCATCACACTACCTCCGCTGGCTTACCTTCTTCCCATAGTGCATTCTGGTGCCATGTCTTCCCCAGGTAAGCAATGCACCTGGCCATCCACATAATGTCAAAGAAAATGTGATTCATCAGACCAGGACACCTTCTACCATCGCTCCATGGTCCAATTCTGATGTTCACTGCCCATTGTAGGCACTTTTGGTGGTGGACAGGGGTCAGCATGGGCACCCTGACCGGTCTGCGGACAAACAGTGGTGCACTGTGTGTTCTGACACCTTTCTATCAGAACCAGCTTTAACTTCTTCAACAGTTTGAACTCCTGTAGCTCTTCTGTTGGATCGGACCACACTGGCCAGCCTTCACTGAGCCCTGGCCGCCCATGACCCTGTTGCTGGTCCACCGGCTTTCCTTCCTTGGACCACATTTGGTAGGTACTGACCACAGCAGACCGGGAACACCTCAAAAGAGTTGCAGTTTTGGAGATGCTCTGACCCAGTCGTCGATTTGGCCCTTGTCAAAGTTGTCACATCCTGACACTTACCTATTTTTCCTGCTTCCAACACATCAGGTCAAGGTCAGAATGTTCACTTGCTTTCCAACATATCCCACCCACTGACAGGTGCCATTGTAACAAGATAATCACTTGACTGTTATGGCTGATCGGTGTGAAGAATGCCAAATGTGTTTCACTTGTCCTTGCAAACAAATCAACTCTTACAATAAAGAATACCATGAACCTACGATGAGCATGAGGCCTTGCTGTCTGACAGGAGATTCTTGTACATGAGTCACAGTGTCTTTGCACCCAAGGGTTGATTTCAGACGAAGTCACTGAAGTGAGGAAGGAGCGATCGGTGAGGGTGAGAAACCTCTTGACCCGTTTCTGTGCATCACAGCGTTGCGTGACACCACAGCAGGTCTGATTGGTTGTGGGCGAGCTGAGAGACAAAAGAGGAGAGGCTGCTCGATGACTCTCTGGGTCCTCTCCCTGATTTACATCATACACTCTGTATCTTACACACACGCATGAGCACAAACACACGGTTAAACATGGACTGCCACTTTTCATTTCGAAGGAGCGTCTTTGATGCTGCAACAAATGAAATTTGAGTATAAAAAAGGAGGAAACATCAGTGCTTTCCTTTCAATTACCAGGACATGTTTGCACTGAGGGACCCTGCTGGCTGCGCCCCTGGAATGAAATTCAACGCATGACAGAGTCGGTGTTACGTTCGGTTGTTAAATCCTCCCGGCAGAGAAAATAAGCTCGAAGACACACAAACAACGTCACACAGAGAGGCTTGTGGAGACTTACAACGTGACTACCACACACCTTTGAATGACGGACAGGTGATGATACCTCTATACTTTCCCTCTCGAAGCGTTGCTCAGCGGCAGAAGGAGGTCTGTAATCTATACTTCACTTTGAGTGCAAGTTATGAGACAGTGACAAGTTCTGACTCTTGCTATACTTCAGCGTGATTGCCTTGAAAATATCTCTCCAGGGTCACATTAAACTGTTTTGAATATTAGCCTGCTCCATTATGCAGGAACCAATCACACTTTAGCATGCATATATGAGTGTGTGTGTGTGTGTGAGTGCATAGGTGTTAGATATGACACTAATATTCGACTGTATACTTTTGCTCTGAGTTCTGCACTTTTGGGCCTCAGCGGTCATGATTCAGGGGTAAAAGGGGCTGCGGCTTGCTGCAGTGTGCAGCACTGAGGCAGCCATACATCTATCCTGGATACGGCTGCAGTGACACCAACAGCTGAATCAGGCTTTCAGTCCTGTGCTGACAGGATAATCTCACCCTGCAGCCGGCCAGATTTCAAAGGAGAGAGCACTTGTGTGAGTGTGAGTGTGTGTGTGGGTTAAGTTGTGGTTTGGTGGGTGTGTATCCACTCATCTGCATAAGCCTGGCTCAGAATCTGACCGAAATAACCCCAAATGTTTTTCTAAATATTTCAAACTATTGCTGCCAAAATCTGAACTTATATCAAAGTGAGGTGGCTGCATCTTTTTGTAAATCTACATCTAAACTCAATTCTATTCAAGGCAGAACTTTTTGTTGTTATTGATAATAAAAGCTTTTATCACACAGGATTTGTTCCCTTACTTAATTAATTAGATTAAGAGCTACAGGAGGGGTAGGGCGCTGGTTTAGCTCAGTTGGTAGAGCCCCGTGTACAGAGGCCACAGTCCTTGACGCACTGATCGCAGGCTCGACTCCCGGTCCGCTGCCCACTCTCTACTCTCCACATTTCCTGTCTCTCTTCATCTGTCTTGTCAAATAAAGGCAAAAAGCGTAAAAAGAAGAGCTTTAGGAGGGGTAAATGATAGAGTCCGGCCAAACGCACCCCTCCTTTATAACTGACGTTGATTAGCAGGGTCAGCATGTAACCACAAATCATTACAAGGTCAGGATGAGTCATTAAAATGTTTCAAAGGAAGAGATACAAGAGGGATATTGAATTAAAATGAAGATTGTTAACAATGAACGCTGGAGGCAGAATTAGACCTTGGAAAAATATCATTTATATTCACCGTGTCCGAGGGATTTAAAAGACGATACAGACAGAAATCCTTGAGAAACAATCGACTGGATTTTCGCCTGAATTTTACAAGATGTTGTGATTCTGCTGCAGGAAAAAGCCGATCACGGCAGTTTACAGTAGCAGTACCTCCAGTATAAGAGCTCGTACTCTTTTTTTCCCACTTTATTTTCTAACTTAGTCACAATTCAGGTCGCTTTCAATGCAAAGTGTATTTTATAATTTAAAGATATAATCTCAAAGTTCTCAGTTTTGTTCTATTTGGCGGCACCTTTGGGGATAAAAAAGGAAGTGTGGGCGCATGCGTCACTGACGGTCGCTTTCCTTTTCAGACTGTTTGCCTTCATCTGAGCATCGAATTTGTTTCTTTTTCTTTGGATTTTCACTTATTTTTGAAGTTGTATCTGTAGTCATCTTTGTTTGTTCAGCCATAGTAGATTACTGTTTACTCGCAATACTTGCAGAGACCGGAAAAGCAGCCGCTTAGCTCCGCCTACCCTCTCTGGCAGACCAACCACTGCTGGCTGATGGAAAACGCGTCACTAACTGGGCGCTGCTTGTGATTTGTTCTGCAACACACACCCAGTCCATAATAATACTACATACTGCAAATGCAAAGGCATTCATCAGTGGGCCATAGGCTCAATCACCATTGTGTTACCTCATTCAGCGACTTAACAGACATTTATTTGAATGAAAATCGAGATTATTACTTTAAACTTTTTTCACATTTGTGCCTCTTTTTTATATTCTAAATAAACATATCGATTCCCAGATTTAAAAATATTAAGTATTCAGAAAAAGGTCCAAACTGTGTCTATAGGATCTGAGAGACTTCTCCATCTGCTGCAGTCCTCTTCCCCCCTAATGAGAGCCTCTCATCGCACACTAAACTTCTGTTCTGAGATCTGGTGGGAAATCTCGGCGTCTCTGCAGCCACAAAACTGCGAGTCATTAGAAGAAACTAAGAACCCTCCAAACTGTCATTCACAGGGAGGCGACTGAACGACTTTTAAGTTAAGACGCAATTAAAACTGAGAAAGGCCTCTGTGAATGATTACAGCCACACGCTTCATTCAGTGCCTTCTAATTTACCAACCACACACACACAGAGTTATAGATCCCCCTGAAACACAGGGACGACTTCTCTTAAGCTCATTTTAACCAGGTTTTTAACCAGAGTGTCACCGGCCGTGAATGAAGAGAAATTATTTTGCGTGACACTTAAAGGACGGCGGGCGGGTCTCAGATGCTTTTATACTCCCACTAAAGAGCAAGCACATCCAAACGGTGACGACTGATCTGAACTGAAGCAGCTGGCGTCCGTTTGTTTGTGTGAGCCTGTTTAAAGCTGCGGCTTTACTGCCACTGTGACTGAGCTTTAATCAGTTAACAGGCCCTTTATGAGCACATGTGTGGCCTGTCGGTTACATTACAGGAAAATCAACTTTAGACTGCATGCAAGCTGTCAGCATCCGCCTCTAACTTCCCTGTTTCCATCAGCCTGAGTGAATCTGCTTACCTGACCCCGCTTCAGTTATTTTTTTCTGTCTAAAAGGGCGATTTCATGGTTCTTTGAATATTCCTGTGAAGTCTCGTCTCCCCTGCACGGACCTGCAGCTGGGTAATGTTCTCACTTACATATCAGCCGGGCGCCGAGGCCTGGGGGCGAGAGCGGTTCATACAACCCGACCTTTCACAAAGTTTGAAGCGAGTGGAAGAGACAGGCCGAAGCACCCACAAGGACCGAACAGTGCAAGCGCCTCTCCTCTCCAGGAGGAAAGACCAAGTGATTTAAAGCCCCACCATCTTTGGAGCATCAAACTCTCACCCCATGTCGGCCTGAAGGGGGGATGTAAAAACTTTATAGCTTCCTCTTTTATGGAGGACAGCAGCGAGGGTCAGCTTTAATTCATGTCAGGTACAGCATGAGCACGTCCAGTGGAGGCTCTCACAGTCTGCTGTTGTTTGCTGGGCGTACGGGAAGCTACTGAGTCTCACTTATGACCTCTTAAAAGCTTCAAAGCTGCGTCAGAAACTGTGTGTTCGGACAGACGTCCATGCAGTGGTTAAAGTTTATTCGGTTTAAATTAGCTTTTTCTTTAAAACCTGGATGGAAATGTCAGAAAGAAAACCAATCTAAATGTTTTTATACTTATTTGCCTCTTCATGCCTGACAACATTAGGTGGTCTTTGCCTTCTTTACTAATAAACCAGAGCCATTTTTTTTTCATAAGAGCCATTTATACTGAAAACTACTGCTTCATTTCTGCACTTCCCCTGAAAGGCAGAAACATACAAATGATACAGACAGAATTTCTCCTTTCAGCAGATTGTTTCAACAGCTGCTTTCATCAAAAAGCTCTGAAACCCACTGTTGGCTACTTGCTCCGTGCTAAAAGGCTGACAGACACAGGTCGCGGCTAGCTAATGAACACGTCATTTAGCAGCTAAAGAGACAAATATTTTGCTTAGTAGTTGGTGGAGACAAAAAAAACAGAGCTGAAGCGAGTGAATACTGGACTTAGGCTACATTACCAGGAGGCTGGAAACATGAGTAAAAATGAATGACGTTGCTCTGTAACAGTTTCATCAGCAACAGTTTGCTAACATATCAACTCAAACAGAAATTATATGTCAATGTTGTTTTCACGAATAGTTTCTGCTGCCCCAACATGGCATTCAGTTACTGCAAGTCCCACGGCTTGTATATCCAAGCAGTAAAAGCATTTAAGCAATGGCTTATAAAAAACTATGATGAAGTTGCACACAGATATAAGGACATATTAATGTACAGCATTAGTCCACAATGATTTCCCGAGAATACTTTTGTTTTTATAATCGTTAAAGAAAGAAATGGAGCAAGACACCAGCACAGCCTCAGCAGCCTCCACTGTTGTCTACGTTGCTGTTCCGCCGCCGCGCTGTGACAAAGCTCAGCCACGATGGCGCATTTACCATTTTGCACCGGATCCAGCAACGCTGGCTTAATGCCGGCCCAGTGTATGTTTTTATAGGGCGATCTGGCGTTGCGTAAGCAAAAGGTGGGCGCCATGTAAACAAACAGCACGTTGTTCAAATACACACGGCGCAGTCCCCACCCTGCCAGCTCCGCAGTTTACACTGAGGGCGTTTCGCCTCTGTTACGCCTTCTGCTACTACCTCAGCGGTGGAACGACCTCGCCCCACCATTCTGCCTCCCTGTGTTTTACATAAAAGACGAGGCGTAACAGAGGTGTAATAATCCCGCCTTGAACTGGCTGTGTGAAACAGCATCATGTTTAACTTTGTTGGTAAAAGAGGAAGCTGCCTGATGGTTTGTGCGTTTAACAGAGTGAACCA
Organism: Semicossyphus pulcher; assembly: GCF_022749685.1. Taxonomy (NCBI): domain Eukaryota; kingdom Metazoa; phylum Chordata; class Actinopteri; order Labriformes; family Labridae; genus Semicossyphus; species Semicossyphus pulcher. The sequence goes on from NW_027211603.1 coordinate 14,512,645, forward strand.
AGTGAACAAGTACAACTACCTACACCTACACTTACCACATAAAGTAATAGAATCTTATTTGTTGTTACAGACAGAGAGAACAAGATGATGTTACAGTAAAGTTATGGGATTTGGGAGGATGCTGGGTTTGGTTTCCGACGATCAAATTCCAAATCATAAACTGTGATGGTCTGAAGCCTCCAGATCGTAAAGTGGAATTACTGTCATCTAACTGGACACAATTTAGTAGTCTCATTATAAGAGGGGAACAAACCACACTGACTGTACAAAGTCTCAGCCCTGCACACCGTCCAGGGAAATACACACAGACAGACACAAGAAGCTAATCTCAGTTTCAACAGCCAGCTCTGTCTGAGGAGAGTCTGAGACGTCTCCCTGCTGATTACCACAATAACTGTGTGACGACGCCCAAGAAAAGCATGCATCACACTAATGAGCGCACATGTGACCGCAGCACATTCATCATTTCATCAAGGAGAGCATAAACAAATGAGCAATGTGACTCCCACCTCGCTGAAGATTAGCAATTATCACACAGGAAGTCTCATTACGCTTTCTATGCGATGATGCAGCGTTACACGGAGAAAGCGAAGAGAGCAGCTCAAACCAGATGACTGCAGGTGAGATCACTGCCTCTTAATGATCTCTGTGTTTAATCTGCTCAGATGTAAAGCTGTGACTAAGTGTTTGAAAGCATGTGAAGACATTATCTCAAGAGTCTTCGGAGAATTACTGAATAACTTGCGTCTTACCTTTCTGCAAAGGTTTTAGTTTGACAAAGAAATACATTCCCTAAAAACCTGCTACATCATGTTGCTGTGAGAGCACCCCGAGGGCAGAATCTCTCTGAGCAGTGTGATTTATCGTTTCATCACAGGGGCAGCTTTTATAGAGATGTAGGGAATAAAACTGGCTTTTCATACAGCTGGCATTCGATCGGTTCTCCTGGTAAAACTTGTGACTACAGCCAGTAAATTAAAGTGTAATTACTGAGCTGCTACAGGGCATCAGCATAATAAAGACTGGGTACCTACACCAAACAAGTACGCAATTACAGGGAGAGAGGACAAGAGGTTAGGTCATAAGACAGTCAACAGTCCCTCCAAGATTTCAACTGTGATTGTTGTTCAAAAATGCCTGATTTTGCAGCAGCTTTTAAAAAAAGTTGCAATGCAAGTTGTGATGTTTTTTTCTGTTTAACAAATTACAACTCCACTGTGAGAGACTGGGCCAGATGCTCCTACAAAGCCATCTATTGGCTGAGAGAGCCAATTTCGCACTGTGCATGCACATTCAATGTTATCCATATGTGCAAAGGAAAAACATTATTAATTACATTTACGGCTGCGGCGGCATTATAAAACAATTGATGTGAGAACGGGGATATAACTATTTTGCTGTACGTGACTATGGTAAAAAAAAGGCTCAACTAAAGGCATCAGGAAGTGACTAATAGTTTTCAGCACAGAAACATGGACAAATGATCACAAGAAGACATTAATTATTAGATTTATTATGGATTCACTGTATAGAATCTCCTTTCGCACATTCGCAGAAAAAAACACAAGCGGCGCCCAGTTAGTGACGTGTTTTCCATCACCCAGCAGTGGTTGGTCTGCCAGAGAGGGTAGGCGGAGCTAAGCGGCTGCTTTTCCGGTCTCTGCAAGTGTTAAACAGTAATCTACTATGGCTGAACAAACAAAGAAGAGATCGGTGACTACAGATACAACTTCAAAAATAAGTGGAAATCCAAAGAAAAAGAAACAAACTCGACGCTCAGATGAAGGCAAACAGTCTAAAAAGGAAAGCGACCGTCAGCGAGGAAAAGTTACAACTGGAGCCAACCGTGGACGTCACACATGCAACACTGTTTGGATACCTGGGAAGTGTGCTCCTACAATTACGGTTTATCACTATATGTGCCACCAAAGAGAACAAAACTGAGATCTTCGAGATATAGACTCTATAAATCGAGGCGGGATCACGCTGCTCATGAAAGTTAGAAGATCCCAGCAAAACAAAGTAGATCCCTAGTATGCAGCTTATTATAGAAACAGTAAAAGATGCCCTCTGTGCAACATAGCAAAACTCAGGGGATCAATATTTTAAATGTCAAAGAAGTGAGTTTGGTGTCGTGAGTGACTTTCTGCGCGCGGGGAAATGGGATGACTGGTCGAAGTTGCAGCAATCAGCCAAAATCAGTTCAGACAAATGGTTTCATTTGCGTGAATTCGCGGGGCTGCAACATCGCAACTTCCTGGAGTTACATCATCACTATACTATATATTATACTATACTATAAATTATGTGTGGTATAGTTATTGGCTCTAACTAATGTCAGAAAATGACCTAGACAGACTTTTACGTCCCCCTTTTACTGTACGCAACAATCAAGACAAAGCATGGAGACATGAAGGGGACGTTGCTGTGTTTAAAAGGGTACACTGTAGATTTAATCTGATATGGAGTGTTATTCTTTTTCTCTAGGTAAGTATATAAATATTCATTCATTAACTGTGAGTCCTGGGTGTGCAGGCCGTTAAATTAAATGGCTCCATTTTCCCTCTTCATAAATGGAGTTCGGTCTGCAGACTGTAAAATAACGATGGTCCTCTGTTCCTGCATGCTAAATATTCAGCAAGTGTTTCATTTGTATAAGCACACATTATTCACAGTGTAACGTGCAGGCTGTATCTGTACATTACACAGCTTCTCCTGGTGTAGAGGGATGCTTCTGCTCCCCCTCTCTCTGTCCCAGTTAGTTAGTAGAATTAGTTGTTGTGTTTGCTGTTGATGCAGTGGGTGTCAAAGTGTGGAGTCAGCGTTTCTTTCCTCTCCGGCTGGCTCTGTGCAGCTCTGCTTTGTTTGCCCCCTCATTTTTAATTTCACGGCTGTGGGCTTAACTTTCAAGGGCATTTGTGCCCCAATTAATTTCTGTCCCTCCACAGAGCACCTGAATAAAGCATTAGTGAGCGCACAAGGTAGAAGTCAGCCGACTTGCACACATATTCTCTGCATTTTAATCCCTTTATACCTGTTAACACCTGCCCGCTAATGGAAAGAAAAAGCTGTAGGATTCACCGACACTGATGATAAATGTCTCCCACCTACAGGAGCTCCCATTAAGTCACCATAAAAACTGGAAGGCTGCAGATCTCTGCTATGCGTGTCTGCAGGAAGCAGCACCCTTTCTCCTCCTCTCTTAAAGAGTTGAGTCTCAGCGAGTTGTCCCTTCAGGCTCCCTTACAGAAAAGAAAGCAACACAGATAACTAAAACTGGGTATACTTCATTTTGTGTCGTGCGCAAGGCAACAAAAGTATCCGACAACCATAATGCGAGTCCCAGACAGGCCACACTGTCCGTAGCAGAAACGACATTGTCCTTAGTGGGGACAGGATTCCTGTCTGAAGTAATAATAAATCATAGCAGCCATTAAGAGGACCCGACAGCCAATGAAAGTAACAGACAGAGCTGTCAATAAAATAGGCCTTTGAAAAATTGGGAATCAGTGCAATCAAGAGAGGTCCTTGAGCGCGCTGGCATACATTTGCACTAATATACGAGGCCGATGGGACCATCAGTATGAGGAATATAGACAGACACACACGTGCATGCACGGACGACCTGAAGCACCTACACCTGGTAGAGATAAAGCTTTCTTCTTATAATCGTGCTGCTTTGTGAAGCTCCACACTTTCATTAATATTAATAGGGCTTTTCACCCACACACAAATCATTACAATATGGAATTAATTGGTTAACAGTCAAGTATTCCCCCGAGTGAGGACTTGTCTTGTTTATTTTCAATTTTTTCAAATATAAAAAAACAATTTACAGGGGTCATATACATCTTTTCTTTATGATTTTGTGACTTTGTGACGAGACCCTAAAGGAGTTTGTTCTGCTGACTGATCCATAAGCATCAATTGAAACTCCCACTCACAACGCAGAGGCAGCCGAGCACTGAGCACCGGACCAACACGAAACCTAAAACCCCCTCAATTTATCAAAGTGGCCCCACAAATCAATGTGGATTACTTTGGGAGAAAGCATTGCTCGTGTGGCAGTGCATTTCCATTACCAGCACACAACAATATTGGCCTGCTGGGAGGCTGCGGTAATTTTGTCTATTGATCAAATCACAGGCAAAGATCAGATAACCGTGTCTTAGTTTAGGCAGTAACTCACATACGGAGAAAAAGGAGAAACCATCATCACCGTGTGGAGAATAACGCACACACGCTGAACACACAATCGCATCCCTGTAGAGGTCAGAGCAGACTCAGGTAACATATTGTCAAATAATAAAAGGATTATCGCTGTAATCCAAATGGTGAACACCTCCACCACAGCGGTGGGTGTCACCTTGTGTCAGAGCAGACGCCCCTCTGCAGAGATGAGAAAATGTGCAGCTTCAAACCATCCGTTAAATTCATATAAGCAGAGTCGTCCAAACACGCATCATTAAGTCTTAAAGAAAAATGATGATACTTTATGCTTCATTCGCTTTGTGGCTGAGAGTTTGATGAGAAGACTGCCATATAAGAAAGTGATAGAAATCTTTCCACAAGCCCCTTTAATTAAAATGTTTTGTAGCATTTGTTTTACAAGTAGAAAAACTGCAGTGTAAAAGCAACAATCCACCGTTTTAGAGAGGCGTGTGTGCCAAACTATGTTTTGACCTGTTGCCAGAGAAGCAGTGGAGACTCCAGGAAGCTACTGCGCCACGCCAAGAAATAGTCCCGCAGATACGGCCTGTACAAACAGTGAATTTATTATTTTCCTTTCATTTTGGTAAGAATTTAACCAATGTGATAAAATTAGTGATTTTAGAGGGGCTGGCTGTGTTACCGTCAGACAGAGCCAGACTAGCTGTTTCTGTGCTAGGCTAGGCTAACCTGCTCGCTGGCTCTCGCTTCATACTGAATGGACTGACAGGAGAGTGTTATCACCCAGCTCTCTGCCAGGAAGCGACTACACTTATTTCCCAAACTGTTGAAAGACTTAACTTTATAGTTTGCAGTTTGTAGTGATGAAGGTTTAAGAGGCCAGACTTTAATCTTTTTTTCTCACATTAACAGTCTTTGGAAAAACAGATGAAGACATTTAACTTTGAAGACTCTTAAAGAGCAGCTCCAGTCATGTTTTCAGACATATAAATTACGATGGCGGTTACAGTTGTCTCGCGCATCTCCGAAGTGGTTGCCATAGGTTGCACATAATGATATGTATAGCGCCACCCCGTCCATTAAAGGGATTGGCTCCTTAGGTTTGTGACGCCTCAAACCTGCCAATCTGAAAACGTGTTGTTCAGCCTGTCCTTGGTGCACTGCAGTTTAAAAGCAGACAGGCCCAGCCATTGAGATGACTGCTGATGTTGTCCCTGATATGTCTTGTAGCACATGAAGAACACCACATGGAGATGTTAACAAGGTTAAACACTTGATTTTCAGTAGAGGGGGTCTTTAAGAACAAATTTTTTTTCCTCTTTATTACTTTTCTTACAAATACTGATTTCCAGCTTCTCTTGGTCTGTGAAGGTAAATCCAGTGTCCACACTCATTCAGGATATAAAATACTCAAACATTATTCACCTTAATATTTTACTTAACACAGACTTAATCCTGTCGGAGCGCCTCCTCGGTGCTAACACGATTAAACCCGAGGAGGTTTGCTTCTTGTGAAACCGCAGCACAGCCGAGGATGAGACACAAGTCGATGCCTCATGAAGAGGATCGATGCATCGAGCGGTGATGTTTGAGACCTGCTGCTCCTCATTTACACAGTGAGGCTGAGAAGAAAGAAAAGGCCTTGTTTCTCACTGGAGAGTAAATTTCAAACGTTACTCCACAGAAACAGACGGCTACTGAGAATTAAAACCTCTGCTGTGGTGTGTGTGTGTGTGTGTGTGCGTACGAGCATCAGCTGACCTTGGAAAGTGACCCAGCAGGGAGTGAGACACTCAGACACACTGTGAGGGGGGGGATGCTAATGATGGTGGTCCTGTCAACACTTTTTACACTCTACTGTTATTCATCTCGCACACTAACACATAATCGCTCCTCCGCACCTGAAATCATTTGGTTTTAATGAGGAATTTGTACAATGGATGTGGTCACAGTGTTTATTAAGAGGACGTCGCCAGCAGTGAAAAATGAGTGTTTTTGCTTCCTCTTTTTGTCGCATTAAAAAATCACAGCACGGTGTTTGAGGATGAGCTCAAATTGGTTTTTCCAGAGGTGAGATTTGTCTCCTCTGACTAAGCAGGAAAAAACAAGTATTATATGCCTACACGCCTGCACCAACCAGGCAAATTGCAACCACAATCACCTGAAGTTCAATCACTGCAAAACCAGTGGGCTTGTGGTGAACCAAAAGGGGAACAGGTCACAGTCTCCACTTCAGTTTATTCTGTTTGGTGTCAAAACGGCCCAAAAACTGTTTCTCTCGTATCTTTTTACACATCTGTGTGAAGTTTTGTCAAAGTACAGCTGGCATAAAATTGTTATCAAGGTTAACAATACTGCCTCCTGAGTCAGCCCAGCCTCCATCCATCCTTCATCCAGTATCTATACTACTTATCGTGTTCGGGGTCGCGGGGGGGGGGGCTGGAGTACGGAGCTCCTCTGTTGACATTTGAGGGGGAAAAAAATGAATGTGTGGCCACGGGATAACAAAGCCTGGCTTGATTATCATTAATAAAATATGCTTTGGGAATCGGACCATGAGACAGAGCACATAGCAGGAGCAATTGATGCACATATTATGGTGCTTTTAGTGACCGCAATCCACTCTCAGTGAATTCATATTAACAGCAGCTCTAAGCAGCTTTAAGTTCCCACAGACGTGGCCTGCGACCAGCTCTTAGTTTATAGTTGACAGAGCAGTGAGGATGCATTCAGGTGACGAGCAGATGTGCTGATCGATGAGCGCTCACTGTTTTTTTCCCCTCAAATGTCACCAGAGGGCCTCCGTACTGGAGCCTATCCCAGCTGTCATTGGGTGAGAGGCGGGGTACACTCGCTGACAGATCGCCAGTCAATCACAGGGCTGACACACAGAGACAGACAATCTTTCACGCTCACATCTACACCTAGTAGGTTGTACACCTACTGGTACACCTATAGTCACCACTGAACCAGTCTTTGGACTGTGGGAGGAAGCCGGAGTACCCGGAGGGAACACACGCATGCACGGGGAGAACATCCAAACGCCACGCAGAAAGGCCCACTTCATCTGAACTGGGATTCAACCGGGGATCTTCTAGCTGTGAGGCAACAGCGCTAGCCACTGCACCACCGTGCAGCCTCTTTTCTATTGTGTAATTCTAAAACACAGAGTGGTTATATTCTTAGAAAGATGTTAAGAGGAAAAGGAACCAAGGGACAGAACCTTAAGATCATCTCCATTAAAAATTGTGTCTTCCTTTTGTTTAAGCCCTCTAAAATGTCTAATCTTTAATATCCTGATTTGTCTAAATGCAAAGTCTGTCACTAGAGAGGTGTTAACATTCCTCTGTTGAAGGGGGAGATGTCTGTGCACTTCCTAAAATCAGAGACTCAAATGTACCCCAGGCAGGCTGGATTATATCTGTAACAAATTCAAAAGCCAATCTCTGTCTGATACTTAAATGCCGGAAAAGAAACTCAGAAGCTGCAGGGGAAAAAAGGGCAGACTTATCAGTCACAGGGTGAGAGTTTGCATTAGTGAAAGTTTGACAGCTTACATGCTAGAGTTTGTAGTTTGTAAACCAGACACGGACCATCATATATGTAGCTTCACTGATTCACAGAAGGCCGACAGTTTGAACCAGATCAAAGGGAGCACTATGATTGAAGGACCTGGGTGTTGCAGCACTGCAGAGTGCAGGGTTCAGCCCCCAGCAGTGATGCTTCCAGCCTCATCAGACACAGTTATTCTTGTTCACTGGTGTGGGATCAGGTCCTCGATGCAGCACTACTGACTGTTCTGGTTGGTCTGTCTACACTGAGTGCTTCTGTCTACATCCTCCACAGGACTCCAGCGAGAGGTGATGAAACTGGGAATCATCCAATGCAAATAAAAGACGAGATGCTAAATTTCACACCGATTCATAAATGTTTATGGGTGCATCTATCAGGATGGATACTGCAGGTTCCTGCACCAGCCACCTGCCCAAGCTTCACCTCTGCTCTCTGTGACATTTTGATCAGATCCTCACTCGTCATGTTTCAAAGGACAGTTGCCCGGCCATGTTTGAAGCCCGCTGGTTCTCTGTTGTTTCGTAACAGCAGCTGTTCAAAGACAGCGGCTGCGTCATCTCCACATACACGGACTCATCAGACATGCTCTGAGGTCTCCTTTCATGTGATCTGATCAGCCCACTCAACGATTCTGTTAAAGCCCCAGATGAGCTTTGATGACAACGTTCCTGACGTAACATTTTTACCTCATTATTTCCATATTAAAACCATCAGTATAGATAAGGCAGCGGGTCTGAAACTTGTTTCATCACGCTCCATGTCAACTGATTTAACTCTTATTAACAATTCATAATATTGCGCACCTTATTTTCTGTCGATTGCATTTAACTGAAGTATTCCAATTACGGCCTTCCTGTTTCGTACAATGTATAAGTGTCTGTTGTGCGAATATAAAATGAGCTTTTTCCACACTACAACTAAAAAAAGACACAAATCGTGCCACTTGGATACACTGACAGAGTCTAGACGACTAAGAAAGGCGTTTCTTTGGCGGATTTGAGTCGCCTGTTTTTGTCCAGCCTATCAAACTGTTATGTTTTCATGTTGCTTAGCTGAACGCTACGGAAGCCCTTAGTGGACATGTATTCATACATTTTATTCACTCTGTTTTCTCATGATAACAAGTTATTTCCGGCTTATTTATCTCGAGATAACAAAGCTTGTTTTCTCGTGATAACGGGATCATTTCCCAGCGATCTAGAAAACAAAACAACTGGCTGGTCACTGTGATACAACAGAGCAGGACGTACCACGCTGCCATTGCCCACGCTAATGAGGTGAGTTAGGCCTGTTTGTTTTGTGCTTTCACAACTCTGGGGAGACAAGTCATCTGACGTTGCGGTGGTGCAGTGCTCTTATCTCGAGATAAATAAGTCGAGATCCAACCGGCAATTACTCGTTATCACAGAAAAACAGGGTAAATAAAATGCAAAACATGCGAATAGATGACGACAAGAAAATAAAGAAACATTTTTACCAAACTGCCAAAAAATTTGCAGCACTTGATAAAAAATGTTGCAGAGGGAGAAGAGACGCAAACACAGTAAGAGCTGAAAACAGAACTTCCTGTTCTGTTTTGTGTGTTTGGTTGTGTTTTCTTACTTTGCAGCATTTCTTTGTTGTTATCTGTTGTCTTAAGGTGCAGTGTGTTGAGCTCTCAGGGCCACTGTCGTTAAAAAATGTAGGCCTATGTCTTGGTTTAACATATCAATTTCTGCCTGCTGTTATTCGCTGCTACTTTTACAGCAGTAACACGACTTCCTGCGATCAACAAAGAGTTTGGATGCAAATCATTCACTGCAGAATCATCCAATGTGCATGTGATCCCTAAAAGGACGTTTTTTTGTGCAGCATCCTTTTTCTGACAAAATGTCCCTCAGTTTGATTTTGTTGCTGTGGGCAACCAACAAGTCCCTCCCAGTTGTGACTAAGTCGTACAGGAGGAACATGAGCAGAAAGACACAGGCACTGTGGAAACTGAGCAGCAGAGTGAGTCAGAGCAGGGAGAGAAAGCAGCTTCAGAGATGGTTCACGACGCTGAGATGGCCTCACACTTATTATCCTGTCAGGTCTCACTGCTGTCTGAAGGTTCGGCCTTTGAACTGGTCACACTGCTGCTCCTACATGTACACAAAACACACGTATAAACTACAGTTGTCAAAACAGGCTTTTTGTCCTCCAGCGCAGCTAATGAGCGGCACACAGAGCCGGAGACAAGGCCACACTCATTACTCCGCAGAGCCGCGGCTGTAATTGACTTGAACCAAAACATTTCACTCTCCCTCCTTGCTCGGCTAATAGAAGTCACTCTTCTCTGAACTCTTTGTTGTTCCTCTGTTTCATAATTCTTGTTCCCTCTCTCGCAGCCTGTCTGTCAATTTACACATGACAAGGCTCCCAGCGCTCTGATCTCCACCAGCTACAAGCTCTCCCTCTGTCTTACACGGGCTTCTTCCTCCCCTTAAAGCTTGTTTAAGGCGACAGAGAAAGAGAGAGGAACACCCACGCCCCTCAAATGATGCAGAGTTGAGAAAGCCATAGTAACTGTCTCTACCTGCCATAAGAACTCACCTAGAGGAGGTCCTGATCAAAGTTAACACTGACTAAGAATACGGCTTCTAATTTCTGTTCTAGATTGCTCGTCATCGTGTTGAGATGCTTCCATTTCCATCCCTGATCAAAGCTTTATTGTATCGTTTGAAATCGTATTGTACCATATCGTATCATAATGTATCATATTGTACTGTATTGTAGCGTAACGCATCGTATTGTACTGTAGTGTATTGTGGCGTATCGTATTGTAGCATATCGTATGGTATCGTATCGCATTGTATTGTATCGTGGCGTATTGTATCAAAGCGTATCGTAGCGTTTCTTGTATCGTATTGTTTCTTGTATCGTATTGTATCGTGTCGTATTGTATCATATCGTATCGTATTGTATCGTGGCGTTTCGTATTGTATCGTGACGTATTGTATCGTAGCGTATCGTAGCATTTCATATTGTGTCGTATCGTATCGTATCGTCTCATATTGTATCGTGGCGTATTGTAACGTGGCGTATTGTAACGTGGCGTATTGTATCGTGGCGTATTGTATCAGAGCGTATCATAGCGTATCATATCGCAGCGTATCGTAGCATATCGTAGCGTATCGTATTTTATTGTGTCGTATTGTATTGTATCATATTGTATCGTTGCGTATTGTATCAAAGCGTATAGTAGCGTATCGTATTGTATTGTGTCGTATTGTAGCATAGCGTATCTTATTGTATCGTATTGTAGCATATGGTAACGGATCGTATCGGATTATATTGTGGCGTATTGTATCGAAGCGTATCGTAGCGTATCGTATCGCATTGTATCGTATTGACAGTTAAATTTTTAAGTTGAAAAAAGTTTTTGTCTGTCAAATGCTAGAAGCTACTAACTACTATTTCATATCCACAACTTATTCATCATAATATATTAAAACCTAAACAATGCTTAACAATTTTTCTAAGGAGAAATTCTTTTTTTTTTTTTGGCACATGAGCACAACACTAATTATAATGTGCTTATTATGAAACATATACTCCTGCTTCTTCCTCTGACACGATCAAAGACTTCTGCCTGTGCTGATGAACTGCTATACATAGACACATAAGGGCTGCAACTAATGATCACTTTATCAGCACTAATCTGCTCATTATATTCTCGTTTCATGTACAAAACGAGAGAAAATTGGGAAAAAATGCTCATAACACATTTTTAAGAGCCAAAGATGGAGACTTCAAACTGTTTAGTCTGACAAAAACAGTTCAAACTAAAAGATACACAATAATCTGTGGTTTTAAACAGCAAAAAGCAGCAAATTATCACAGTGGAGGCGTGAGGAGTAGATAATGTGGGTCTTTTTTGCTTTAAAAAAAACCACTAAAACGATTAGTCAATTATCAAAGTAATGCAGATTTAATCTCTGTTTATCGGGTCGTTTTTACACACACACTTGAACACAGCTTTCATGCTCTGCTCCTCCCTTACTAAGCACAGTCGGGGGGCATTGATCAGATCATAAAAAACCCTATACTCAGCATATTTTTAAGTTCAGTCCTGCAGTGCTGTGGAAGCCACGGAGACGCCAGGGAGTTGTGATTTAGGGAGCTAAAGGAGGGGTGGATTGTTTGTAGATAATGATTTTTGATAAAACAAACAATAAGAAATATTATCACCACAGAAGAACAAGATTCAATTATACAAGATATTTGATTGCCGTTACTACAGGTACAACGCAAGCACAATTACTATTGAACCATACAGAAACATATTAAAAGGAATACAACACCCACAAGCAACCGAGAACTGAATCATAGTCACCATTAAAAGTATCCGTGGATGTGAGCAGTATAAACTGTAGTGCTGTTTAAGTTCTGTACCATGAAAACAGCTAACGAAGCGAAGTAGCTAACATTTAGCTTTTGTGTAATTTACGTTATTAATATCGCTCTTAAGACTGTCCTCTTCTACATCTTCCCCATTATCCTATATTTGTTGCAACACAACCACGTTAGCATCGCGCAGATCCTCCACTTCCCCTCGTCTCTTACCGATACCAATCCATCTAAAATAGTCCATAATCAGATGATAAGAACAAACTCATTTTATTTTGCTGAACTGATTTTAAGCCTTTAATAACTCTTAGACAAGAAATCGCTTAAGTATGTTATATCAATATATATAATATTATGTCAGCTTATTTCAGGTGGGGCTTTTTCATATACTGATTAAGAGTTAATAAAGAAGAAGTGATTTGCTGATATGGTTTTAAAATAAAAAGACTTATTTGTATTTTATTGTGTTGGAAAGAAAAACACGTTTACATAGTAAACATGTTTCAGAGCTGAAATACGTCCTTCATTTTGCCCTGTGAGGCTGCCCGCAGGGACCGAACCAGAGAAAACACATTTCATGTTTCTGTGACGGACGTGCGCACGCTCCTGAAATCTAAGTGCAATCCCAGAGGTGCTCACTCTCCTGGAGCCACAGCTGAAACATGGATCCAACAGAGACGTAACCTCCAGGGACACAAACAGGCAGCCAGGCGGATCAAAAAGAGTGTCGATTATGAGAGGTAGGGTGGGGGATGAGGCCGGCTAACCAAGCCGAAGCCAAAAGAAACAGTGAGCTGCAGGGGAAGAGGAGGAGGATGAAATATCAACCTGAGGGAAGAGCTGAAGACCCGGGGGGGGGGCACTGGCCTCCAACAGACTAGTCTTTATCCTCTGCAACTCACAATCAAAATCAGCAGCAATGTTCCACTTACTCTCCACTCCTTTCCTTTTTTATTGTGCATACATATCCTTCTTTTATTTTAAAGCACATTCTTTAAAAACCCCGAACAGTATCGAAAAAAACCAGAAAGAAAAACCTACTTGTGATTTCAAAGAGAAAAAACAGCAACTCCCACAATCCACTCCAGCCCCAGGACAGTTTGAAATAAATGAGCGTTTAGTTCTTCCCTCCAGCCAGAAACAGAGAGGGGAAACGCATTTCTCTCGCTCGAAAATCTGCAGAGTCATTCCAGTGCAGCACAGCAAAGATGACAGTGAGGGTAAAAGATGCTAAATGTTCCCGAATAAATTAATAGAGGTACATTTTCTTGATCTGAAAAGACAGTTAATGCATTCAGTGTTGATTGAGCAATGATTATAAAGGAGTACAGAGAGAGCGTGCTAACAGTGAGACTCAGCCAGAGGTAGAGTAAAGAAGCAGAACGATGGTTTAACAGATGAACCTCGGCTGTGCAGAGAATAAGATCCTCCTTTATCTTTTTTCTGGAGGCTTTTGCTCTTATTAAACTCCCACTGAGGCTCCTATCAGGCAGCCGTGTTAGACAGTCAGATCCATCAGTCCTCTGCTTTATTCTCCCCTGCTCTTCTTTCTGTACTCTCGCAAGCACGGAGGAAGATTCATACGCACACAAAGACCTTGGAAAACGTCCAGTAATGCAGCCCTTTGTCCTGCCCGTCTCCTCTGTATCGATGCGACAACAGGAAAAGCAGCAAACCACGAGGCGATGCATCATTGTGACTATTAACAGTGAAAAATGACTTTAAGATGATGCTGCTGGACTCCACCAGGAGACGATTGGGACTACATTACGGGTGACAAATCAGATCACTGCCAGACGTTGACTGATTGTGTGTGTGTGTGTTTTACTAAACGGCTGATCCGGTGACCTTTTGTTCACCATTACCTGCTGCTAAAGGCTTCACCTTTTGACCTGGAAAATGTATCCTCGTGATTTATCCAAACAGACAGGATTTCTTTCCTTGTTGCACATTTCCACCAGAAACATGCATTTTTCTGAAGTCGTAGCGTCGCCTCGGGGTCAGTGGCTGCTCCTCTAGCTTTCCTTATTGAATGAAATATCTCATTAAAGTATTTTCAATTATGACAAATGAGGGTTTTTCCTGGTTCAGAGCTATCTAGGTTGTTTGACATGGTGTCCACGTCTAAGGCAAAGGTGTTTAAACATGTTGCAAAAGGTCACAATTAAAGGTAAAAGAAAAGGCTGGTTTTCACAAAGTACATTCCCACCCACTGTTTTTTTTTTTGCACATTTTCAATTTAAAAGTGGAAACGGCAGAATTTTTTACATACATGTGACATATTGCTGTGAGTTTTTCCACTTGTCTTAGGTGGTAAATGTGATGCATGAATAAAACAAACTAAGAAAGTGTGATGGACCAAAACTCAAAGAATATATCATGATGTACATCTAGCATGCGTCTTAAATGTCCACTGAAGCTTGAGGGTAAATGGTGAACGGACTGTACTTATAGGCTACTTTTCTTGCCTTGGGACCACTCCAAAGCATGTCACATTCAGCCATTCACAAACTGATGGCAGAGGCTGCTACATGAAGAGCCCAACTGTCAATCAGTCATCACATTCACACACCGATTGGGGGTTCAGTGTCTCGCCCAAGGAGACTTCAACATGTAGATTGAGGGAGCTGCATGGGGATCGAACAACCAACCATCTGCGACCGACTCTTCCACTGAGCCACAGCCGCCCCACAGCCGAGGGGAAGGATGCAATGAATCTTGGGGATTTAATGCACCTCTACTGGGGACAACAGCACAAAAGGCATCAAGCGTTGCAGATGGTTTAAGAGGGCACAAGAAAGATCCAATCATGTTTCCCACATGCGGGTTTGATCAGAGAATTGTTGGACCCAAGTTTCAGGCGTTATTGGACAATCTGACAAGGCTTTGAGATATTTGCTCTGAGATTTACTCTCCATACTCCAAGTGAAATGAGTATCTACTCAGCAGTTTATATTAGAGTTTGAATATTTCATAAAAGTTTGAAAACAATTCATTTGTTGGCATTTCGAAAGCTACAACTCCCATCATGATTGTTTCTCCCTGCTCCATTATGTCTGCCAATGCTCTCTTTCCAGCCTCATGATTCCAACTTTAATCGCTACTGTCCAAAAGCGTCTGCACCATTTGTCTTCTTCCTCTGCTGCTGCTTTTGTTACAATTATGTACCAAGATAAAGAAATCCATCCTCGCTCATACAGCCACTCTTTAGACTGTTTAAGGGTGATGTTTAATGTTTAACCAGCCGCGGTTTAAAAGAAAGAAAATCACCAAAGCCGTCTAGACAGAAACATTTCATTGAGTTCTTTCTTTTTGCAACAGTATCCAGATAATTAATTTATATGTCAGCGCTTGATTTCAGAAAGGTTTTTTTGTGCTATGAGTTAGAGAAACTTGTATTGTTGAAAAGCAAACGGGGTTTATGTAAGAGCTCAAACGCCTCTCAGATTCGTCCTTAGGCTGTTGATTTATCTCTCTTGCTGCCTGATTAACCTCGGCTTTCAGCACAGGTCGGCTACTTTCTGAGGGAGTGGGAGACAAACAGAGCAAGAAAAAAATATATAAAGAAATGTGCTCCTTCCTTTTCTCTTGCTTCCTGTTACAGAGGTATCTCTGCAGCCAGAGCTTGTCCTAATACCGTCTCTCTGCTCTGTGGTCTGCATTCACACAGATAAAGAAGAAGGACGTATATGACAGACCTGTATCTCTACCCCGGCTCCATATAGATAAATAAACACAGAGCACACATTCACTCCACCCCCCCGACCTGCCGTCCCACATGTGTACACACATAAAAGCGCCCTCCAACACAACACAGATGCTAATCATAGAACAAAGGGAGGCTGCAGTCAGCAGGCTCTCCCATTGATCAGCTATAGAAGGCAGCGGGGAGGGTCGGCAGCAGCTTTGTTAATCCAGGAAGAAGATCCAGCTCGACGGCAGGTAGAGGATACAAGTCAACCACATCAACAAAGCACCGTCTGTCTGTGGTATCAGACCTTCACACTGATGACGGCCTGTTGCAGCACGCAGAAGCTCTTTGTGTCTTAAGAAACATCCTCACCCAGGTCAAAGCCAGGAGGAGGACGCAGATGTCTGTCACTACACTGGCAACAAAAACTCTCCATTCAGTCCGAATAAAAGATGAGACTGCTTTATGAAGCTTCTCCTTCCTGTCGGGTTTAACAAGAACAAACGGCAGAATGAATGTAAACACAGGTGTTGTACAGTTGCAGCATCCTCCTCTTAGAAACTAAAGACAGAATAATGTGATGACAGATATTTGTCTCTGCTCGTCTTTCGTTCTCTCTGCCCTCCCGCCCCTCTGAGCTCAGTTCAACCTTGTTGGCCTTTTCTATTCAACAGTCTGCAGGCAGACCTCCTGGCGGCCGGGTCGAGGCTGTTTGTAAAGAAGTGCAGCATCAAGCATTCTGTCAGACACGTCCCGGGCCGCGGGTCACACTAACGCACAGCGGCACCACAAACAAGAGCCGGGCAGAGGAGAGAAAAGACGGATTTATGACAGAGGGAGCGATCTGTGATGTATGCACATACAAATACATCATGCATTCGCAATTCAAAATGTTCCCCCCAGACACACGACCCCGTCCGTCTCTCTCTTCTCTCAGTCCTCCCAAATGGGTTTGCAGGGTGCGTTCAGGTCTGAAAATGTCCAGTAAAAACAGAAAACCTGCAGCTTTCATCACACATGAACTGGCTTTACTCTTCAAACATCAAAATGATGCATAATGGAGGCTGTTTGTTTTTGATGTCCATGCATCTGTGTGTGTGTGTAAGTGTGCGTGCATGTGTGAAAGTGTGTGTGAATACAAAGTACACAGAGATGTTGTGAGTGCAGAAATATGTGTTTGATCATTCTGCAGTATTTGAACATCCTAAGCAGACATTTAGTAAGACATGTTTGTGCTTGGAATAATAATTTGTACCTGATGGTGTTTTTCTACAAAGATTTACAATGAATTAGTTCATTTTTGACTTTTGAAACAACTTCTTTTTTTAAATTGAAAAGTCCAGGATCTATAAAAATACAAATAGTGTTCATTTCTAACATCCAAAGATATCTCCTCCTTTCTCAAATTATGTGCAGCAGAGGTTAGAAGTTATCAATCACACGCACGCAAGCCGAATATTAAACCTCAGCTTGATTCCAAACTACAGACACTCTGCACAAACATCATTCTGCTCAGTGAAAGCCAAACACCCAAGTGAAGTAACAAGACAAGGTCACAAATGACACTTATTGGTATTGGTTATTTCATGTTTGGCCTGTAATGTTTCAACAAGCACTGAGTAAGATAGAATCAGTTTCCAGACGACCCTGAACGCCTCATTCTTTATGAGTCCAACGCCTCTGCAACATGTTGATGTCAAAATGCAGCATGCGAATATCCTCATCTGATTCCACACGTCAGCAGGGTGCTAAATAAGAGCTGCTATGTGTTGGTGCGAACATGTTGCCTCAGATACTGATGAGACATCATCCGGCGCAGCACAGCACGCAACAATAACTACTGCAGAGTCAAAGCAATTGGTGGTGTTATTGAAGGATTAGTCGTTATATCTAATCAACAACTCATTTTATGAATAAAATATAAATCACAAAAAATCCAACGCTCTTTTTAAACACTTTAAACGCTTTTATTATCACTTCATGGTCATGTTAGACCTTAGATCAAACTATGAAGAGTTTCAGCATCAAGCCTTCGACAGAGGCGTTTTAACTGTTTGAAAAGATGTTTCTTTGAGTTCTATTCAGATTTATATTTCTACATATGTCCATATCCAAAGAGCAGCTCAGACCTACTTAATTTGAGTACAGGAACGTTCCTACTCTAGGGCGGCTGTGGCTCAGTGGTAGAGTTGGTAACCTCTCAGTCAGAAGGTTGGGGGTTCGATCCCTGACTGCTACAGTCACATGTCAAAGTGTCCTTGGGCAAGACACTGAATCCCAAAGTGCTCCCGAAGGCATAGCCATCAGGTATGAATGTGCATAGAAACTTAATGGAGATTGACACTCAGGTCTTTGCCATCAGTGTATGAATGGGTGACTGTGACATGTAGTGTAAAAGTGCTGAGCGCTACCATTAATCTACCATTAACTCTTTGTTGAGAGAATTCCCCGCGTTCCTCTGTCAGACATTACAGTTTACTTCATATTTTTGGGTCTTGTTCAGACCAAACAAGGGGTTAAATCACTTTGCATTGCTGAGAGAAACGGCTTTCTGATGTTTAATAGACCAACTGATTATTAAGAATACAATAAGCAGAGTAAATCGACAATGAAATCATGAGTTACAGCTCTAATTTGGTACCTCTGTCTCAAATATCACAAGATGAGCAGTGCAACTACATTGTACATCACACAGGAGAAATGTGCATTTGCACTGATTTGACTGGCCAGCACTAAACTCTGCAGGATGATGATGCACTCCAAAAAGATAGGGAAGGACAGAGTGACTGTAGTCGGTAGAACACGGCCTTTTTGACCGGACTGCTGCAAAGACAGTGGGAATGTTTTCATTATGATATACAGGAATATTCACTTTATTAAGTCTCTTCAAAGAGCACAATATGAGACACAATAAATAGTCAGATCTTCCACAGAAATACCCCCAAAAACATCTTTGTCTTTGCATTTCACCGTTTCACCGATGACTGCTTTGTCAACCAGCCGTAACACAATGCCGTCCCATGTTTTCCACTCAGGTTGCTTCTTTGCTTCATTAGCTAATATGTAGCAAAGAGAGAAAAAGAGGGGATGTCATGTAACAAAGGGAATCTTTTAACATGGCACACAGTGAAGACGCTCGGATCATCCTGTTCCCCATGTTGAACACGGATCATGAAACAACCCAGAAAAATCAGAGAAGGAGTGGATGGAGGAACGAGACGAAGCGGAAAGTCTGGATCCAGCGTGTAACAGGAAAACACACACAGACGGGAATTTAGTGAAGATGACAACATGAAATATTATAGCCTGCCTCCAACACTGTGTCTGCCTCTGTGTGTGTGTGTGTGTGTGGCAGCAAGGACAAACTGTTCCCTCCACCATTATGGAGCTCACTGGTGGCACTGGAGTGGGGGCAGGATGCACTGGAGGGTCCTCAGAGTAATGAGCAGCAGCAGGCTGAGTGCCTACTTACTTATTATAAAAAGGTGAAGCAGGAAAGTGAATTACACCCGTTCAGCGACACCTCAGGACACACCGAGCGCCGAGAACGACATGACATCATCACACCGCAGGCCCGCTTTAAACACCAGAGAGAGGTCGCTGCAGAGATGTTAGAAAAGCAGCGATGGGTCGATTAAGAATGAGAGTAAACAGCAGTCTCATGATGGATGGAATCCTTCTAATTAGCTGATCAATACGAGATTTAAGACAGGCCGGTCCGGCCGAGACATCCCGGCCGCTCCGTCCATTTAATCTAAACTGACGAGATGAGTGAAGCAGCTGAGGAGCCACGTCTTCTATTGACAGCTGGGAATAAATGGCTGCATCAAAACAACAAACAGCCCCGGTGAGGAGTTATGTGTTCAGCCCCAGAGTAATGCCTCTGTCACACGGGTTGTGACTGGAAGGCCATCAGATTGTATGATACTGTGGCTGCTGAGCAACGACATAATGTGCACAATATGTGACTTAAATACATGAGACAAAGACGAGCTTTCTTCTTCTTCTCTGGGTGTAAGTGGAGGATTTCCTCCTAACCTTTATCTCTACTGAAAGCCAGCTGCTTAGCTAGTTTTGGTTTCATTTGCTCAGGATTTAAGATATCTCACATGATACTGTTGACAGTTTCCCCAGCAACCAGGGCCTTGTATATTTGCTTGAACTATGAGTGCTCAAAACATGCGGCAAATTACACCCAAACTATCTGCATGGCTGGGTATCACTGCAGATATCACCTTTAACGGTTCCCTGCAGCCCCGAGAATATTTCATACAGGTCTGAATCAGAACCCATCACTCAATTGATATAAAAGTGCACTGAGTTATAAAGATACTAACATTCACGCACATGCTGCACAATAAATATCATGTCTTTGTTTTGATTAAGGTAGCTTCTAGGCTAATGAACATGTGCTACAAAGAAGAGCAGTTTATGCCGTTACAGATCTCGTTGCATTAAAACCCACTGCCTCAATACGTTTTACAACAACACAGTAAAATGTTCCCAATCACTGAGCAGGAAATAAACTCCAAGCCAAGGCAAAGCTGCGACCCCACAGTGACATAAATGACTCATTTAAATAGAAATCAATCTGCGTTAAAGGTCAGTAATACATAAACGCTCTGCTATTCGTGCCCTGCATTATTTTATCAGGAGTTTCATTGGACCTGCAGCATACAGTACATCTGTTTGTAAAATCAAACTGAATTGGCTCGACGCTGGACTGGAAGTGTTGATATTCACCTGGAGGGCAGAGGGAGGCTGCTGATTGAGCGAAACGTTCACACTTTGATGTTCGCCGTGGCCGACAACACCACAGGCGGATTCTAAGTAAAATACCTCCTGACAACAAGCACACACGTGTATTCATTCATTCATATTCAACAGATATAAGTCTGCTGATCAACACTGCAGACTGCTCTTAAAGTACGAGTTCACATGTATGCATGTGTGTTCAGACCTGTTGCCAGGAGACAACTTAAGCCCAATAAGCCCGTTAATTAATAATGATTCACACTCCCCTCGCTGCAGAAACAGCAGAACACAGCAACCAAACAATTAAATTAAACCTTCTGCCTCTTTGTCTTCTTCTACTAACACAACTGCTGCACTCACTTCTTCACACACACCACTTAAGGAAAGCTTTGCAAACATGCAATATCTTTCTGCTACAACCAGATTAGATGTATTTCCACTTTCTGCTAAAATAATTGGACATTTACTCTCCATTCACACAAACACACACACGCACACAAGCTTCAACAATCTCCAACAAAACACTGGAGCCTTCCTTTAAACACACACACACACAAACACACACTGGCTGCAGAATCTGCTGACAGTTAAGAGCTGGAAATGCAGCAGTGAGAGCTGCCTCACAACAAACAGCAAGAATACGGTCTTAAGCCACCTTTGTTGTGGCACAGTCTGTAGATTTGGGATGTTGGAGTGTTACTTTTAGAGAGGCTGCACACAAAATCCACAGCCGTCTCCTTCCACACGAGCGAGAGAGCGGGGGAGGAGTAAAGAGAAATAAATCCATATTTTTGGAGCACCGGGAGGAGAGGAACCATCACACTGATACAGATATAACAATCTAATGTGAACGTGTAAATGATGCCTGCAATAACTCCTTCTGATGGATTTACATATTCACAGCTTCTGGTTTTATCCGCTGTGACAGGAAATGAGAATGGGAAGGAGAGGCGGCCTGTGTTTGTGTTTGGACACTTGAATCAGTTCCGAGTTTAATTTGTGGAGATGTGAGGTGAACGGTAATTTGTTCTGCATGTCAGCTGCTGACAGCTGCTGCAGCCCCGTGGCTGGCTCGGGCACGATGCCTCATCTATCATCCATAAACCCGGCAGGGTGGCGTGATTCGCTGCCAACAGGTAAACCTGCCGCTAACCTGGCTGAATGGAGCACCATTAATTGTTAGAGTGCTGCGTCATCTTCGTTCACCTCATTTACATCTATAGGAGGTCACAGTGGCTGCCTGCCTGAAGCCTCGAGTTTGCCATATGGGCGGCCGCCATGTTGTTGCTTTTTGGAGCCAGAAGTGACCAATTAAGACGAGAGGGTGGAGCTGGAGAGCAGAGAGGGGTTGGCAAATGCAGAGCGATAAAAGTTATACAATCTAGGCCTGTGGCTGATTAGCTGGCAATAAAGCTAGTTAACTATCACGGTTCCCACACAATGAGATTCAGAATAAGATGTGACTCTGGTGGTGGCAGCTGACTGGAGTTGTTGTATTTATTTGACTAAATGAGCTAAAAGAGCTCGTTGAAGGAGCAAACGTCAATCAGTGGTTACAGCAACAGATGATCGTCATGAATAGGGGTGGGAATCGCAGGGTAACTCCTGAAACGACACGCGATACGTGGCCCACGATAACGATAACATCACGATACAGAGATTCTGCGATAGTTGATATATTGCAAGACAATCATATAATGATACATCACGATATCTGATTAATTCAAGAATACAAAATGCCTCTAAAAAGGTGAAGTGCAGAATTCATGTATTATTCACTGCACTTGGGTACCCGATTTTGACATAAATTGAGATAAACAATGATGCGATGACATTTTTGTAACATTAAAATATCAATATTTGGCACCAGCAATACGATAATAGTGTCACACCAGTTGAGACGACGATATATATTGCGATATTTGTCCCACCCCTAGTCATGAACAAGGTAACTTAAAATAACCATCTAATCGTAACCATATAACAGTCTCTCTGAGACCCGCCTTCTTCTCTGCAGGGAAAAGCCAACAACAATCCCATACAAAATAAAAATTTTTTTTATATACACTGAAGAAGCTAACAAGCCAGATATGGTGAGCGCAGACAACGATACCTGCTTATTGGAGCTGACATATCATAATATAATACTATAATTCCACTCACCGATAAAACTGGAGCACAAATTTCTTTGACAGTTAGCTAGCTCCATAAATTGCACAGCAAGACAGATTATTTGCCCGAATAATCCCCAAATAGCTCCAACAACACAAACAGGCTGAGAGGGTAAATTCAAGAGGAGGAGTCTATCAGACAGCTATCAGCATCTACCTGTCAGTCAACATGACCACACCCCTAAATTTGAAACAGGTGAGTTGTATAAAAATTCACGCTGTATACAGTTGTCATAAATACAGAAATTAGCTACACAGACAAAAAACCAGGCTGTAAACATGTATGATTCTGATGTTACGTTAGGCATGTTAATATGGGGCCTAATGGGGATTGATTCACTTTTGTAACCAGCCCCATGTGGCCACTTGAGGAACTGCAGTTTTTGCCACTTGAACGTAAGCTTTATTTTTCAGCAGCTTGTTGCAAACACAAGACCCTGAACATCAAAGCTGTACAAGATGTTTTTGTCCAGAGTGTGGAAAATCAGTATGAGGGAGACAGATGCATTGATGTGTAAAACACTGAAGTGGGATATATGTGTGTGTATGTTTCTAAGCAGGAGGAGGAGGAGGAGGAGGAACAACCAGGCTGGGCTCAGCAGTGATTGCACTCTGTAGGAAGAAAAGATTACACCTACTCTCACTGTGACTGTGATGAAATCCCACAATACCAGTCATCACACAGATCGTTAATGACGTCCCACAGTGGCCTCGCACACGCACACACACACAAGTGCAGGCAGGGTGACGATATGTTGTCACCTTCCTCATTAGCAGAGTTCATGAATTTACAGTAGGTTCAATAGAAATGCTTCAGGGTTCAAAGCTGCTGTTACTACATTTAAATGCTCGAAGAATAATAAAGCATGAAGGCGGACGCTTCAAGGACAATTGTCTGCAGGAAATCAGAGCTTTAACTTGAACACAGACACAATGCACCAAGGTATTTCAGCCAGATATTAAGGTTAACAGCCTCCTCTTCAATGCTACACATGCTGCCCTCTACCACACACGCTGCTTACACACACACACACGCACGCACACAAAGAGTTCAAGAGAAAGCATACCCTCTATGAAAGCAGGAATAGATTAGTCAACAGAGACTTAAAGCTACACAAGGCCAGCTTTTGTGTAAATACTTACTATTAGACTGAGTCACAGAGCAGAGCTGCGTAAAGCTTCCCATCCAACCACAATGTTATTCTAATTAACCTAAACAAAGATCGTGATGGAGAACGAGACATTTTCTAACCAGCTCCAAGGCCCTTTCATATAACAAGAGATCCTGCTTTTTTTCTGCTCAAACAAGCTGACATTTAAGACACAATGTTCAATCTGACTCCAGGTGTCAGAGAGCTGGAGAAATATCTCCATCCCAGGCGTTTCACATGAAAGACTTGATAGTTACCTCTGAAGATTTTGAGCTTATGTAAGAGTGTATTCAGCAGTGTTCAGCTTGTGACTTTACATAGAGTGACTTCCACCGTCTGATTGCCTCAGGGCCAAACACTTCCTTCACTAGAGACTCCAAATGGAGAGCTGGACTCAAACACATCATCTGGGATTTGGCACCACTGCAAGACGTTTTTCCAACACCTGACTCAGCCTAATAAACAGTACAACCCTCTGCATACCAGCATTGTCTTTCTGAACATATAGCTTACCCTGGCCTTACCTTTCCCTGTACTGAATATACCGTATATGTACACGTGCAATGTATGACTCCAGCAGCTGTATATTTTGTCTTTTACAAGTCAATGCTGGCTATTTAAGGTCGTGTATATGCACTGAACTGATGTGTCCCTGTGTCTGTCAGGGCACACAATGCCTCAGGTTCTGGTGCCTGAAGATAACAGATAGGACGCAGCACAGCAGGCTGACCTGTTGTTGTCAAATCAGCTTGAGGCACGGATCAAGAATGTGCGCTGACCTTTGACCTCTCTGACCCCTGTGGTTTCTTACTATTTCCCCTGTAACTATACACTCCCACTCACACATGTCCTCTCTCTCTCTCTCTCTCACACACACAAACACAGATGGCCCCTGTGCCACAGACCTCCCCTCACCCCTGCACTCTGCCCCGCTGCCTCTATAATTAATGGACTTTGGGTCTCTGGCAGGAAATCAGGGAAGTGTGCGTTCATAAATATTTACAGACACCAACATGAAAATTTCACATGAAGAAAAACACAACATCTTAAAGACGATTCTTCCTAACACATCCCACAGTACACATAGAGGTTCACAGTGAAGCAGTATTTCAGTGTGTCATACCGTATGTGCGGTGTCAGTGATTACCAGAGCCTCTGCATCCTAAATAAATGCCTCAGTTGGCTCTGCCCTCAAACACTGATAAAAGAAACAAAAAACTAATGTCTTATTTCCATGGTGATGAGCGCAGCTCTCTCTGCCTCTAAAACTGGATCTCTTTGAAATCCAAAATCCACTAAATCAAGTTATCTTTCTTTTCTACTGCGACAACACTCACCATAAACATCTTAGCGCTCATATTCTACATAAGACCACTGTACTGACATATTCCAGCTTATGAATGCTAAATATTACGAAGATAAATAATAATAATCATGCGTGTTTAATAGTATTTTTTTTTTTTTAAATAAAGTGTAGTTACTCACAGAGAAGCCTGCCCAGAAGGGACAGGAGTGACGGACTCTGGGTGATGTAGTCAGAGCCAGAGCCGCGAAGCTGACGGCCAGGATGAGACTCCCCAGGACCATCTGAGAGACTCCCAGAGCCAGCATGATCCTGGTCCGAGTCCGGTACTCCCTGAGCCGGGACAGGCTGCGGGACAGCGACGCCGGGCTGAGGGACCCCGGGCCACCGATGCTGCTGCTGCCGACGCCGCCGCCACGGGGCAGCGCGTGCACCGGCATTGTCAATGAAGGGTACAACCGTCAAATACAGCAGCACCTGT
Source organism: Semicossyphus pulcher (assembly GCF_022749685.1). Taxonomy (NCBI): domain Eukaryota; kingdom Metazoa; phylum Chordata; class Actinopteri; order Labriformes; family Labridae; genus Semicossyphus; species Semicossyphus pulcher. The sequence goes on from NW_027211603.1 coordinate 14,538,308, forward strand.
AAGGGACAATAAGATCCACAAAGAGCAGAGTCTGTGTGTTTCAGCCGGCAGTGCGCTGGGGGTAAGCGTAACTAGAGGTCAGTGTCCGACGTGGGTGATTCCCATCAATTAAGATGCTCGCAGTGGCTCCAATTAGAGTCGCGCTGCGGAGGATGAAGAGAGGAGGAAGGTGAGAGCAGAGCCGGCTGAACCAGAAGGCACCAGATGCAGAAGAGTAGGAATATATTCAAGTCGAAAAACGCGAAAGAAATCGCTGGAGATGTGAACGACTGCTCCGAGGAAGAGCCCATTCCTCCAAAGTCAAAACGTAAAAAGGAAAAAAGAAAGAAAACGCATCATCCTGCCGTCAGCCAGCCTTGCACCATTGCCATGCTGTCCTGCTCGCCTATGCGGGCTCTTAACTACTCAAAGGCGAGGGATGAAAAAAGGTGTTAAAACAGGAAAAGGTGAGACTGCACTCCTTGAAGGAAATAACAGAGAAAAAAAACGCGTAATTGGTTGAAAAACGCTGCTGCTCTCTGTTTTAAACGGGTCTAAATATCCGCAATTGTGAGCGAGCCGCGTTTCTCTCCTGCGTGAGGCACCAGCAGTGCTTTCACAGACGACAGCAGATCTAACAGGCAGGACAGGAGATGCACACTGCGTAGGCCTGCTGGAGATGTGCCACTGTGCGCGTCTGCATGGCGACGCGCTGCGCGGACGGAGCGTGTTTTACTACGAGAGGAGGAGGAGGGGAGGTGGGCTGCAAACCTGCGCGTGATTTGTCACCGCTGCTGGTGATGTAGTTCTGGGTGAAAACGTAGTGAAGGACTTAATGAGGTTTATTTTTAGGACGTTTTAGACGTGTTCTGTGTTGCGTTAAGAGGCTACAGTCTAAGTGTTCTTACATTTTCAACATTTAATGAGGATTCAAGGAAAATCTGCCAGGTAAATGTCAGGTAGATTCAGGTGACTAACCCTGAAGACAGCACCTACTGTCTGCAAACACTGGCTTTTTAGCATCTGTCCTTTATAAAATTGGATAAGGGTCCTGAAGTTACAAATCAGAGGCACCCTGATTTACCCCAAAATTCACTTCCCCACAGTTTTTGATAATACTCCCGAATCTAGCAGAATGATTCACCAATATTTTAGTCTTTTACCCAAACGGGTCGCAGCAGTAACATTAAAACATAATATTTGTTACAATTCTGTTGACTGTAATAATTAGTGGTGGACACAAACAAATATTACTCCAATACAAGTGAAAGTTGCTCAGTCAAATTACTACTTTAGTTTAAGTAGCCTACTGGCGTACATGCTTTTAAAAAATACTTGCTATGTTTATTTAGAAAACATTATTTACATTTTTAAACTCACATGCTACAGATTTCCATATTTGCAGCTCCAAAATAATAGGAACAATAATAAGAACAACCAAAAATACCTGATGAGCAGGGAAAATGTCAGCCTTCATAACGACCAATTTACGACTAATTAACTGATCTGAGTGACATTTGCTCTACGTTCAACTATGGAGACGCGCGAGGTAAAGGTACAGCAACACCACTTAGACAAACCACAAGCAGAACTACACGAAGAACATTGTCTTTGGGATTTTAAATAATTAGAAAATTAATCAGCTGACTGGCAAAAGTAGCGAGTAACGAGCACATTCATAGAAATGTAGTGGAGTCAAAATTACGACACCTTGTGGCTGTTTGTTTGTAGCAGGGGCTAATGATTTTTGCCAAAACAAACAATAACTCATTAATTAATTAATGCAATTCGCTTTTCCAGTGAATATAGTTAAAATACATGTAACTAAGTGTACAAATTAAGCACAGTTACTACTGTACATTATGAATGACCAAATCCCATTGTACAAAAAGTAGCCTACCGAACAACTATGGAAACAGCCACAGAACCGTTGCTAGGTAGCAGCTGCTACTAGCTTTAGCTAACACTACCCTGAGGCACACAGCACAGGACCAAATTAGCTTACTTTGAGCTAACGACGCGTACCTATTAAGAAATAATGCAGCTGGCCCCATGGTCCTCTTCATCCCCGTTCTGCCCATCGTCTTCATTATCCACCGTTTGCGGCAACACAATACCTCCATTATGTTAGCCGCTAGCATCCTCATTGCTGGAATTGACAGTCTGTGATCGTGTCCACCAACAACATCCTCTCTGCCTTGTTTAGTATCAATTACAAAATTAACGCGGTCCATATTCAGCTGATTAAAACGAACTTAGTGTATTCTACTAAAATGATTCATTAGTTGTCTTGGGCTCTAAACTGTAAGAGTTTGGTATGTTTATGTTGCCAAACACATTTAATCACAGTTGCAATGATGCAGACCCAAAGTGCACAACAAGGGGCAAAGGTCAAGGTTCATCATTACTTGCTTCACTGAAACATTACTTAAAATAATAATATTTAGGGGGCTAAGGTAACATCATCTATCTAGCAGCTTACACAGCTCTCGCACGCATTCACTTCAGAAATGTAAATATTGTCGTTAAATAATTATGATCATTAGAAAGTATCCTGACAGGGGTGAGACTGTCTGGCCCACTGGTTCAGGACCTGTCTGGCTTGTTTTGACCCTGCTGATCATAGGTTATGGACACGAGTTGTGAGCAGTTTATTCAAACAGGGATTTTTCTTCCTCAGAGTTTCAATCAAAGGATATTTAAAGGCTTTAAGAGGTGACGGTGTTTAATATTTCACAAGAGAGAAGAAGTGTCAGAAAAAAGATGTGCAACAGACTTTCTTCCTCACTTTTCTTTTAATCATCTGTGAGCTCTCGAGTCATCCTGGGACCAATGACAGCCTACATTCTGCAAGCCTCCTCTCACTGAACACATTTCATCATGAATTAGTTTTATTCCAAATAGGCAGTAACTGCACATTTTTTAAGCATACATTTGACTTGAATACTATATACTATGTCTTAGCAGAACTTAAAGGTCCTGATGACAAATAAAAACATTAAAATTATTTATTTATTTTTTCAACATTTTTGGCTCACTTTTCCTAATATATATATATTTAAACTATATTCAGGGCGTTAGTATTTTCTAGGACTTGAAAAAAAAAAAAAAAAAATTGAGGTGTTCGGATTTCTTTGCAGTCTAGTTAAAGTCTCAACTGAAGCGCTTGTGTATTTTTGACCTTGTTAAGCACGGCCCAACTGCGCCATCTAGCTGCGACACCTTTTGTAGGAGTTACTACAGACATGATTTAAATTATATTTATTAAGTGGGGATAACAATTCACTGTGATTGTATTTAATATGATTGCACATGACAAATAAACTTGATTGACTGAAAGTATCACTCTATAGAAGAAATAACAGAAAATTGATTATTTAAATTACAAAATTAATCAGCTATTATGTTGGTAATAATGTAATTTTTCAAACAGAAATGCTGAAACATAACAGGACAAAGCACCTTAAGCAGCAATCATAGCCACAGATTCTCTTTTTAGAAAAATAAACTCATTAAAGACAGTTAATTTAGAGGTAAACAATAAACTTCCAGACACTCTTTACTTTAAAAATGATTTTATTTATTAATACAGTGGTATACTTAAAATTGTGTTGCAGAAGAGAAAAAAAGTCAGCCACACGTGAAGAGCTAATATCCAATTAAAGCCGTGTTATATCTAAAAAATAAAATGGTACTGGTGTGCCATACATAATATATTGTCTATTAGTACAAAAATACATTTAAGGGCACACAATACAGCATCCAGTATCACAAATCAGTGAGGGGGACACTTTGAGAGCACACCCTTTCAAAAGAACATGTTTTAAATGTGTTTTAGCCCGCGCACATTCCTCATCCTTAAAGAGCCATAAACAGAACGTCTGCTGTGACCTCAACATGGTGTGAGTAAATCGGTAGAAAAGGTGTGATGTATTAATGTCAGGTTACAAGTTCCAAGGCTCGAGGGTATATCCAGAATACAAAGATAACCACGGTCACTTTCTTCCACTTTTTAAAACATGTTTTCTCTAAGTTTTATACAAAAAAGAAAGACATACAAAAAGTTCATTTACAAACAAAAGAAACAAGGCAATATGCTAGCTTTATTTACAGCTGCTTCTTTTCTCTTGTTTTTTTCTTTAAGTAATGCATAGCAGATAAAAGAAGAGCATACCTTTGTTATCCTTTATCGACTGTTACTGTGTGCTAAACCCAAGTCCATTTATACAGTGGGTCCACAAAAAAATGGCAAAACAAATGACAGTATACCATAATTTATCATAACTTATTTTTCTTCGTAATGAAAAGTGAATAATCTGCAGATAAGGCATCACTGCTTATTTGTGTGTGAGTGCAAGAATGCACCGAGAAAGAAGAAGAAGAGAGAGAGAGAGAGAAAGAAAGAGAGAGAGAGAGATGTGAGGAAGAAACTGAGGAGGCTACTGGACCTGAGTAAAGAACATGCATAGATCTCCCTCAGGCTGGAAGGAGAGACTCGGTAAGAAATGATGCTACAAGATATTACTTTAGGAAAAAGGAAGAATTTAGAAAAGGAAGGAATGAAGGAAGAACGTTTCGAAAAGTGTGCTGCTTGAGTTCATATCCAGCTTTAGCCAACTCCTTCAACAGATTCTGTCTCAAACCTTCATTTAAATGTGGAAAACACATCGACATACATGTTTGTTTTGAGTCCTTTGAACTGAAAATAACAACATGTTGACTGGTAATTGAATTCATGAGTATTTTTTTTTCCGTAAATTTTCTCTATACTACTATATATACTGTATGCATATATAGCATAAATATACCGACACAGATTTTTGAAGCATGTACGCTGCCTCAAAAGCCATCCATCCATCTATATTCATGTAAAAAGGACATTAAACATTGCCTTATAATATATAGTGTCAATCCTCAGTGGCATCGGGGCATTGCATGCATTATTGGTTTCATTTCACATCAAAAACTTCAAAACTGGGAAAGAGTTCAAAGAACAGCTTGTAACCATCATCAGTGTCTCGCCTTCATCCGTGGGTGCAGTAAACAGCACTGACTGGGTCTTCTTCATACTCCATTATGTGGTGTGTACGTATGTTTGGAGTGCATCTGTCAGTGTGTGTGTGTGTGTGTGTGTGTGTGTGTATGTGTGCATATATGTGTCTTTCCTCTTCATTTTATCCCCACATGGTTCCACATTCAGTAACACCTGCTGGTCCTTCTTAAAAGTGGTCAATGAGCACAGAAACACAGTTGGCTCCCACCAGGTAGTTGGGGTCTCCGGGGAGAGACTTGTTCTGCCAGCTTTTTGGGTCACCTGCAGACAGACAGATGGGGATGGTGAGTGAGTGAGTGATAACAGCTGCTTTTTATGCAAGATTCAAGCTGTTATGCATTTAATAAGCATTATTTACCTACAATAAAGTCATCATAAAAGCATCTTTATAAAGCAGAATTTATTGCACAAAAATTTTACAAACCACTTGTGTCATTTTAAAGCAGCACTGCCTGCAGGACTTTTTGTCCCTAAGCAATGTTAATCTAAGCCTGGACTCACAACAGGCCAGTAAAAGCAATTTCATATTTTTATTGAATGCCTCCGGCCTCTTGTTGACTGCAAATTACACCTCAGTCACTGGGAGGTCTGAGTGTAATTGCAATTATAAACATAGAGGTCTGTGCCAAGAGGAGCATTGCAGTAATCAATCAGAGTGTAAGCAGAGTCAGAGCAACAAAGGTTCATCGTCTGCAGGCTAACTGTACATGTGGCAGCATAAAGAGAGCCCCCTGTCGATCTTTTGTTAAATGCTGAGAGATAAGTGAGAGCTACTGTACATGGGACAATAACCAGAGGACCATCTCCTGTTCTGAAAACCAAAATAAGAAAAGTTTTCCTTCCTTACTTTATGGATAGCTGTGTGTGGGGCTTTTGAGTTAAATGGAGCAGCCTATGATTTCTGTGTGTTGCATGCATTCCTCTGCAAAAAGTGGACAGTGAAAATGACTGTAGATAGTCATATTGACATCATACCAGCAAAGTTACACCTTTAACTACAGTTTTAATGCCTATATCTGTAGAATAGGTTTATAACTTAACATTTTATCTTTCCATTAAGGATTCTTGTCAACACTAAATCAAATCAAAGTTTATAACGAAATGCAAATAAATATTCAATTACTAATTACATAGATAGAGTTGGCAGAAACAGCACTGCAGCAGAACAATGAGCGTGTACACACGCATGCGAGCAGCAGCAAATCAGCTAGGGAGCAGTCACGCACAGGTGGAGGTAGAGGATGTGGCCCCAACTACCTCCGTCTACCCCCAGGCTTGTTTCCTTTTTGGAAGAACCGCAAAACAACAAAACTTGAACAAGAACATAATTTTGGCCGGACGCTCTGGGGGCTTTTTGCATGAGCAAGCAAGTGATGTTGCCTCGAGGTAAGCCCAAAACAAGCCACTGCCAGCCAGCCTTCAAATTCGCCCCTGAAGTCATTACCATTTTTTTTCCTTCACACACAACATCGATTTTCAAATTTAAATTGGATCCGAGTTATGAGCAGCTCTCCTCTGCTTTCTTTGATGTCTGCCTGCGAGGCTGAGCTTACAAGAAAAGGTATGAATCATCCCTCAGTTCTTCGGTTGCATGTGGCATCCCTGAACAGTTTAACAGATAATTCAGGGGGAATCTGATGGAGTAATTTAGAGTTAAGTGTTTCCTCAACAAAGAATAATTAGCAAATCACAATATGGAAAATTGAGCTGTCACATGATATCCATGACATTAAATATACCCTTTGGAGTTTTTCTGATCAAACAGGCATCTTTTCTCCTAAGAGATCATTAATTTTATTGTTGATTTATCTGATAATTATTCTCTTTAATAATTGTTTTGTCTATAAAATGTAAGACACTAGCGGAAAATGACTGTAATAATATGCTAAACTGAATGTGCTTTCCCCTTTCCTTATATTCAGTGAAAAGGATTCCGTGTACACGATCTTAAACACAGAAAAGCAGCAAATCCAAAGCAGTTCTTTTACTGAGCTAAACTGTATCACAGCAATCTGATTTCCATCTGTAAGTTAATACCTTCATCGGGAGCATAACACAGCACATATAAAAGACAGGCAACACAATGCAGAGAGTAATATGTAGTCAGAAAAAGGAGAAGCAGGACAGCAGAGTGAGAAGAAAACCACAGAGGGAACGAGGAGGAGGAGGCCAGAGAGTGGCCTTGCTTTACAATAAGAGGATTACAACGCAGCCCAGATAATCCTCCCACAATTCAGCCGGACAACACAGTGAGCTCCCTTCTCATTCAGCCCTCCAAGTCTCATCCTTAAAATGAGGCTAATTAACTGCTAATCCTGACCACTGCCAAAATTACCACTGACTTTGAAGACGGGGTGTGAGAAGGGCCGCGGTAAGACACTGGAAAGCGGCTACTTTCTATTTTTTAAAATAACTTGATTGAACTTGCAGGAGTTCAAGTTTTATATGATACATTTCTCTTATGTTATTTTGGTTGCTCAATTACATAATGGATGAATTAAAAAGCAGTTTGTCTCACATGTTCATTGACATGATTTGTGCAGCATTCTCTCTTTACTTTATTTCTGCCCTAATCTATCTGTTTGGACTTTTATGGGAACTTCTTTTTTGGTGGTTTGCTGTACTCTCTCTCAAACGTCACAACTCAAATACAGAAATTTGATTTTAAGTTTTCTGGACCACAAAAACAAAAAGTGGTGTAAAAGATTAAGGGCCTGAATCCTCTTGTGCAGCCACTGAGAGCTTTGAATGTTTTATCTATGAGTCTATCGCTCCTTCCTTCTCTGCCTCTTTTCAGTCAATAAACTGGAGCCAGTCCAAAAAAGAAAACTTGACTTCTTTCTACCTGAAAGCTAAATAGATAAAGAACTCAGAAGACAGAAGCTAAATTTAGAGAGGTATATTTTGACATGCTAACGAGATGTCTGTGTGTAATATTTCTGCAGGATAGTAACAGGCGTCATTGGTTATGACAGTGTCCCAATTTCCGGGAGCAGCTTCCATGAAAGCTGTTCTTCAGGTCAGGATTTGGGCGGCTATGTGAGAAAAATCACTGAGCAGAGAAGCATGCACTGCAAGTCTAATCGATGAAATTAAAGTGCGGTACAGCCAAGCGACTGGTGCGTGAATGTTAAATGAAAACAGAAGAATGTGTTAAGGTGATTCAGAGGTGAAAAGCAAGAAAGAAAAACTGTAATTGAAGCATGACAAAAGAATGAGAGGAGACTTTTATCTGAAAATCAAATAAAATCATAACAGTGATAAAGTGAATGAGCGATTAAATGAGTGATTTAACCAAAACAAATGATGAAAATGAATCAATCAAAACCATAATTATGAAAAAGACAGGTTTTCCCCCTAGATTGATTCTCAGACATGGTCAGAGTGACCAAATGATCTTGTTTAAGTTTTTCCAAATTATAAATGAAGAGAAGCAAATCTAGGGATAAAAACTGATGCAACAGTGACCCACAACCCCTCAGATTGTCACACAGCCAGCCCAAACGACCCCGGAAGAACAGAGAGCACAGCATACCCGACGAGGAGTCGGAGGATTTTAGAGCAAAAGACCAACCATCAGGGGTCATAGACGCACAGTGAGGTAAGCGCAGCTCCACAGGCTTCAAAAACTTGAGGCCATGAGGTCCACACATCACCAGAGGGCTGAGCAGAGTCTCTCCTGGAAACACAAGAACAGAATGTGGTGATGTACTCAATTCAGGACGATAAAAAGTTACACTGCTGATAGTTTATGTCACTGAGGATATCATGAAACTGGTGTTTCGATTCCTGGTGGGCACATCCATGCAAAAGGTTTAAACAATCAATTCTCAGGTTATTGTATTTGCCTTCTGATGGCTGATATGATTGGGTGGTGGGGGCTTCCCTCATGACACTTTGCATGCATGTATCGTCTCAGCAAGAACAATGGAAGCTGATAATAATCCAGCCTGCAGATGAAAGCTGGATTAAACTGATGCAGACTTTCATTTAAAAACAAATCTTCTTCCTTCTTAAAGTGTAAGAACCTTATTGGTGTTTGAAGCCTACAGTGCAGCCATGCATAGGCTCTGTCCGGTGATAAAGTCACAAGAGAATTAACAGCTCTAGCTTCTACAGCAGAGGTTTTTCACTTCTTGCAGACTTTTAATACGGCTAACTTCCCTTACAGGACTCCTAGTGAGTATTTATAGCGCAGCTGTAATCATTGATGCATTGATTGCACTCAACCAAGTTGCTTAATGCTTTTCTAGGCTAGTTAGACATCCACATCCCAAAATGCAACAGCAGTTTTTAAGACCAGTACAGCATCCCATAATTTAGATGTGCATAAAAAAATCCCACTTGCTTCTTCATCCCTCCATCTTTGACTAGTTACCTTTCTCCTTGTCCAGTGGTGGCAGGATGCTGTTGTCTCTGCAGACCTTGAAGTAGATCTCCTGCTCCACACCTTCAGGGATGGCCCCCTGCGGGATGATGATGCTGACACCTGTCTCAATGGAGCTCAGGACGCCACCGTTAGCGTTGAAGATACCTCGAGCTGTTGCAACCACTGTGTGGCCCTCGTCTTCATCCTCGTCATCATCCAGGGCACTGGGGCTGGGAGACAGATATCTTTACTGTCATACTCTGATGTTCAACACAAAACCTTTGACTTTATCTGTCAGACTGAATTTGGTACCTCACGGGGATGGCTTTGGGCACAGCGTTGATGTTGTTGTGCTGGTGTTTGGAGCGGTGGTCCATAGTGCGTGTGAAAGTGTCCAAACCGCTGTCGTGGTCTGCGTTCTGGGGCTGAGGGGGGATCTGGGTCTTCACTGGGCTGGAGCTCCGGCCCTGTCGCAAACAAAAGAGGGTAAAATATTCAATCCAATATCCACTGAAAGTTGTCATATCTGATTGGTCGGAAGATGTTATAATCAGTTTAGTATAATCAGAAAAACAAGACTATTTGATTGCAAGTTAGAATTAGTGAGCCAGTATTAAACTGCTGACAAAGACAGCAGCAGACAACTAAATGATTTAATGGCAGAATCTGCTCACCTTTGGAGCAGTGTCCAGCTTGTCATTGGGAAGAAGGTTGTGGTTGAATTTAGGACTGTCGAACATGCGTGCAAAAGGCTTGGCAGACGTGGTGTAGGGCTTCGGTGCATAGCGGTTGTAGGTGGATGCTGGTGGAGCCCCGGTGCTGGTGACTGGTTTTGGAGGATGCTCACTTGTGCCGTTAACTGGAGACTTCTCAGGGAAACTCTTGTGAGGCAGGAAGTTTGTCTGGACAGTGTCCTTGACTGTGGAAGAGGGTCAGAGTTTTAGTGTGAGTACGTTTTTATGTAAATAAATTAATGGAATAAACAGCAAAGCACAGAGGGATGAAGTACTATGAATTTTCACATGATAAAAAACAGCAACCTTTACCTTCAGGTGCAGGTTTGGGCAGTGTGGCTGGTGGCAGAGAAGGTGTCACCTGGGGAACTGGTTCATACTTTTTCTCCACAGGACTTGGTTTTTCCACTGACTCCGTTCTATATCACAAAGCCAAAGCCATCAACATTTAGATACACAGTTTACATTTTTAAAGGCATACATACAAAAACCATGAAGGATAACAGCATTATATTCAGCATGCTCGGGACTGTGGATGGGCTCGAGCATCACCTGGGGTAGTTGTGGGTTGCTTGTGCTTGTGGCTGTGGCTTGTTGGGACCGGCCTGGAGCTTGTCAAAGTAAGACAGCTGTTTCCTGTAGTAGTCCTCGTCCTCATCTGGGTCGTAATGGTTGGAGCGCACAATGTCATCTGCCACCTGGGACTGAGGCTTCTGAGGCCCCGGGGCTCTGTGGAAAAACAGTGGAGAAAGATGGCGAGAGCAGAGCAGGAGAGGAAGAGTTTTATAATCACAAATGGTTTCATTCCAATGTTTCTCTGATCAGGGCAAATGAAAACAGCACAGTCTTACCTAAACGTCTTCTCTTGATCCAGGTTGCTCAGAGAATTTGCTTTAGGGATTACTCCTCCTGATTTCAATGGCAAATCTGCTGCCTGTAGTAGCAAAAGCAATGAGTTTCATCAGTAGGATACAAATATATGAATGTTTAATACTAAAAAAACAATTTCTTAAACAGCAAATGTACAAATAAACTAATAAATACTTGACTGCATAAGCTGTTTTATGCAATATATATGCAAAGACAAAGCACTTACCTTGTTCCCAGTTGAATCCCCTGCATCCCTGGCTCTATCCACAGACACAGAGCGCTTGTTCTCAAACATCTTGACCCTCGTAAGGACTGACTGCGGCCTCATGGCGGGGTCGTCCTCGCTTGTGGCTGGGACAGGCTTCGGAGCGTCCGCAGGGGAAGGTGAGGGAGCCTCTGCTTTGGGAGGAGGCGTGGGGCTGGTTTCAGAGTTCACAGGAATGAGGTCGTACTGCTGAGGTTTGTAGCTCTTTTGTTGCGCTGTTGGTCCCTGGTTATAGGCAGGCCGCTGGGCAGCGGGCTCTGGGGAGCGGGCAGCTGAGGGGTACGTGTTCAGGTGAGAATCCTGGTCGTAGTGCATGTCAGGCCCTGGAGCAGGAGGTGGAGGATCATCATAACGAACAGGCCCTGGACCTGTAGGTTTACCATAGCGAGGTCGCCCGTCGAATCCGTGCGGAGGTGGGGGCTCGTCGTAGCGGAGAGGAGGGGTGTACTGGGAGTCAGGGCCGTCACCATATGGCAGACGGGGATCGTAGCCCTGGGAGTTGGCAGTAGAGAGCGGTTGGCTGTACGGGTTCCACTGTTGCTGGTCGTAGTGAGGCACACTGTTCTCGTAGGGCGGGTTAGAGTCATAGTTTCGGTACTTTGGTTCTGGGTAACCACCTCCGCTGCTGACTCCGCTGCTGCTGACATCATACCGACTGGGCGGGTGGTCGTAATCTCTGTATGGCTGCTCAGGGTGATATCCCTGCTGAGGGTTGTAAGTCACAGGCTTCATGCTGTGACCGATTCTTCCTGCGTTATCTGTGCTGTATGGATCCTTCTGATACATCTATCAAAAAAATAAACAACAAGGAACGAGGTTAACAAATGCACAAACTTAACATAAGATGTGATGTGAAAAACTGGACATACAAAAATCAGTTCAAGCATGAGAAAAAGAGAATATTAAATCAAGTTTGTGAAATTAAGTGCAGAAGAGGAAACGAGAAGGGACAGACCTGAAATAGAGAAACTGAGAGGGAGGGGTTACTGTTCAGATAATAAAGTAGATTAAACAGAAATAACAGCACAGCCAGACACCCACTGCAGCTTTAAAAGATCACAATGTACCACTGCAAATATCAAATTAAACTCTGAAACTAAATCAATAAAGGACAACAAAGTTAATAAAGAAAAACAACAAAACAATGGGATGCATTTTTCTTGTCTTAACGAGCAAATTGTATAAATGGTTTATAGAGATGTCAATTAAACTACTTTCAGATGATCTATCAATAATCTAACTGTTATTTTGGGGTTTCTTAACACATTATGTGCATCCACAAGAGAAAATGTCTCCCACTGTCTTGGTGCAGTTATAAAGGCAACTTAAACATTCACAATTATATTTAACTTTACAAGCACATACCCATTGTACAAAACCTGATATTTAAGAAGTAACCATTAATTATCCATCCAAATGTGAGGGACATTTCTGTTTAGGCGTATTTGTTACTCGCCCAAATTTGCTTTATAAAAGATATTCATAAAAGAGGTGGAAAATTAATGGCTGCTTTTACAAAGAAACGTTCCATTCAGTCTGCTCTGATAAATAAACAAACAGATCTATGTCTAGATGTTAACAGAGAATGAGGCAAACATTTACAGCCATGCAAAGAAGATAAGCAACAGTGAGAGCTGCAGGATTTCCACTGCTCCTCTCCATGAAGGCATATCAGCGCAGCCATAACCTCCAAGCTCACTGTTGTTTACCAGCGTTTGCTCACACTCTGGCTCGTGCATACGCATACACACCGTCTTGCACACAGCAAAGCCCACACACACACACACACACACATCTCTGTCTCTTCTGGGCAGCACTGTGGTCAGCAAACATGCAGGGCGGAAGGAGAGAGAGAGAAGCGTGGCAGCAGGAGGTAGGTAGGTAGACAGGCAGCAGCAGCAGCAGCACAGGAGGTCAGCCAGGTCAGACCGAGCTGAGCCGGGCCGGCTCACGGAGCGTCCAGTGACGGTCAGATGGATACCTTTGGTTCTGAACTGGCTGGTCCGGACTGTAGAGGTTCTGGCGTGACGCTCTGAGGGGCTAGCTCAGGGGTGGGTCTCCTAACTGAGCCAGCCTCTGGGTTGGGGCTTGGCTGCCTTTGAGGAGCTGCAGGAGCCTCGTCAGGGCTCAGACCCCCTACAGTTTTTACAGTAACGTCGACAGCAGGGGGCACTGTTTCAGCCAGGGGCTCAGGCTGCTGGGGGGTGCTAGGGACGGCAGCGGCCTCTGCTTTCTGTGAAGTGGTTCAGAAATGTTTAATAACACGCGCTGACACACTACGGTGCAGTGCTAACAAATGCTACTTCCTTGACAGCCCCTCAACAACGGCCTGCTCCTCACTCATGGATTCAAACAACCAATCACCGACCTCTACATCTAACTATAGCTGTAGATCAAACGATGGCGCGTGAGAGTTTGGAATTAGTAGCAGGACAAGTTTTCATTGTTAGAGTACACTAATTTGTTTTAATGCTACGGTTACAATACAGTAGTTTTTTTCCCCCTTTATGTTCATTAACACATCATTAGACGACAAACGTTTAGATCGGGGAATAACAACGGCCAATCGGTTACTGATTAATACATTTCACAGGTACACTGGATTAACACTGGCATTTCCAACATGCACATAATACTTTCTTGTGTCGTATCGTCAAAGTCCCAATCACAGGTGAAACAACGTAAGGAAGTGCACATAGGTGAGTAGTAGAGTACTGGTACAGACACTTAGACAAACATAAGTTTCTTTCCCAGTGACATCAGCAACAGTCACACCAATAAGACAGCTTGTGGTAATACAGAGTACAAGAGTAACAATAAAACTTATCATGTTCTTCTAATTTAGAAAATAAAAAACACGCGCTCACAAACATCAATCAACAAACACATTAAGTCAAATAAATAAAATAATATCATAAATATAGATTTATATGTGTTAAATATAATATTTATATATTGCGATAAATACCTGACCACAAAAGGGGGAAACTTTCCCACTGATATTGTTTGGTAACAGTAGATAGACAGATAGCTGTATAAATAATTGGGTGCCTTCAATAGCGCTTCCAGAAAACCCTTCTAACGCACACCACGTCCTCCAGACAACAGGGAAGACGTGCAGCTCTCAGAAACGCTACCTGCTGCGGCACTGGTGCCTTGAATCCTGCCGGGTCGATGCGGTTCAGGGGGTCCGGCTGCACTGTATGCTGGTATCCAGCGTAGCCCGGCGGCTCCTGGATGACAGGCGGATCCTCACGCACAGGCTCGGAGGAGCGGGTGATGGCAGGCTCTGCGGGTGGACCCACGTCGTCGTTCAGCGTCTCGTCCAGCTCCTGGTCGGTGTAGGCCCCGCCCTCCGTGTCCGTGTCCTCGTAGTCAGAGGTGTGGCGGCTGTCGGTGCTGTACATGGAATACTCACTGCCTGGCGCCGACAGGTAGGACAGGCGGTCATCATGGATATCCAGGTCATCCTCAGCTGCCCCATCAGCCTGGAAAACAACAAGGTTGGGCAAGACAGGGAGTGAGAACAGATCGTTTCCTGTCTACTCACTCCTGTTTGTTTTTATGTGCGTCTTTTACCTTGCCCTCGGAAACCCACACCAGCTGGTTCTGCTGCTGCTGGATGGTCTCTTTCAGCGCTCCAAACCAACCATCGTTCATGTTGTTCAAGTTAATGGTTGCTGAATACACAAAGACGCAAGGGCAACAGAGAATAAAAAACATCTCTCTCATCAAATGAGTACCAACAATTATTCGATTAGGGATTAAATGCAACAATGAAATTCAAAATGAAAGTTTTTTTCAGACATGCACTCTAACCCATAAATTCTCTGCTTCTGTTACATGATTGGCATAATGTCTGTTAATGACTCGAGAGTAATTTTCA
This sequence comes from Semicossyphus pulcher, assembly GCF_022749685.1. Lineage (NCBI taxonomy): Eukaryota > Metazoa > Chordata > Actinopteri > Labriformes > Labridae > Semicossyphus > Semicossyphus pulcher. Next base: position 14,553,464 of record NW_027211603.1, read on the forward strand.
AGTTGCGGATCGATTAAATGTTTTGAAGTATCAAAGTGTTTTTAAAAAAACAAGAAGTCAGACTAGTAAGAAATACTTTAAATGCTAACTTTGGGAACAGCTCTCCTTCAATCCCACAAAGGAGATAACAAAGGCAGCTTGCAGGCTTCTTGCTTTGTGCATTGTATCTTTCCACACCCTGTGGTCTCATGTGCCACATCCCAAATATGCAAGTTCTCCAGCTGTTTAAACATTAACATGAGGCTTGATTTTGAGAAAAATTTCAGATGGAATCCAGCGTATAACGGCTGAGATGTGAAGATGCAGCTCCTTCTGTGGAGAATTTATGCGTTTGCTGCAAAAATGTTCTGTAGGACGACTCTAATATCTTTATTTCCAACAATGCTCCTGACGCATGGTCACCCCAAATCCCTTGACAAGAAGACTGCTTGCTTTGAAAGGGACCTTGGTGTGTTCTTCTGTGACGGTCTGTGCTGAAAAAGCATTTGTTAGAAATCTGACAGAACAGGGACAAGCAAAACAAGTGCAGTGTTCCAACACTGTGCCACTCAGTTGTCAGCTGCTTTTAAACGTGTCTTTGCCCCTACCCTTGTTGGAATCATACATCTATCCCTTCCCTCCCTCCCTTCTGACTCACTGGTGAAGAGGTGGTGGTTGTTCTTCCTTAATTTTAGAGCTCTTTCATAGAGCTTCCTGGCACTCTTCCTGGACTCAGGGCAGAGGCGGGTCCTCATGTTCTTGACGCCCTGCTTGGTGTCTGGGTTGAGAAACACCACAATGGGATACCACTGGGCGTAGTTCAGACGGTCCACTGCATTAGGGGTGATGTCCAGCACTGCATGCTTGTCCTGAGTAGAAACAAACATACAAGGTGTTGTGAATGTGTTGATTTCAATATAGTGAGCACCTTTGTTCTGTTTAGATTTAAGGTAAAGGATCAACCCTGTCTTGAAACAACATCATGATTTTTTTCCTTTCATTGTGTGCAGAAGATCTTGAACCCTTCTCAGTGGTCAGCCCATCAACCTAAATTAATTTCTCAAGCAACCCTGCCACAGTAAAATCCACCACTTTGCTAAGGTACCAAATAGCATTTAAGAGTGCAGTACACCAGGGGGCAGAAGTGAGCTGTATATCACTGTGGCATGCTGCCATCTTTGTATTACCATAACAAATCTGTCAGAACATTTTCATATCGCTACCCTTTTCTGTATATTTAAAAGTAAGTGCAAATGAAGCTTCTCTTACCCGGTCAATGATCTGTTTAATGGTGTGCAGTCGAATGATGCCGGAGCTTTTCTGGTCTGTCCCTGCATCCCTGGGTTCACTCTCTATGGAAGACAAACAGCCACAGTTACAGCATCACATAAACAACAAGCGACAAACAACAATAAACACAAGCAGTGCCCCAATTAGACATCCTTGCAGCGTGCAGTTGTCATCTCCCATAAACAGAGCTGTTCAATACAGAGTGATAATTTCCATCGAGGAGAGGACAAGTGTACGTTTATCACAGCAGCTTGATAGTAAAGATGAAATGAGGACAGCAGCCAATTCATGCAGTAGTCATTAGGTGTTTTGTGTAGATTTAGGGAAATTAAAGTCAGTGTATAAGAAATGTGTGCGTGCATTTGCATGTGACTGTGTTAATTATTGTGCAGGAAAAGTGTAACGTGAGAAACATTGACATAGAATATGCAACAACCAGAGTATGAGGGTAATTTGGCAGTAATAAGAGTACAGTGTCATTGTAAGCCTCAGAGATTTAAGCAAGGATGTGTGGGGGGGTTTGATTCACATAAAGATAAGCAATAGTTTCCTGCCTAGACACACAAGGTTCAAAAGAGGGCAGTCATCTCACAAGGATATTAAGTGTTCTAATGACTAAAACACACAGAGGAGGGGGCTTAATTTCTATCATCCCAATAGAATCTATTATCTAAAATAAAACAAGTCTCTGCTCTAAACTATCTAAAAACATTTTCAAAGAGAGAAGATAAATATAGCCATGCAACAAGTCAAGATTCAAGCGTATGCAGCAGCAATTTTAAAAATTCAATGATGGGGATTCAGAACTGTCCCTGTTTATATAAAATTTAGGTGCTTCATTGCATTATGAAAAGTTAAACAGACACACAGAAAAACAAACGACTGTCAGTTTTATAAAATATCCAATAATTTCTAAGCTCTTGCAGAGTAGCTGCACAGTGGTGGGTTTGATTGTAGTGTGACCTGTGAGCCATGGAATGACCCATTCTGATACATTAGGCAACAATTTTGTCATAATCTTGTGTCTGAATGCTCAATATGTAGGCATATTGTTAGGATATCAAAACAAATTTCATCTTATTAAATAAATACTATGTGCTGTGTGTTACTATGGATACTAATAGAGGCAGTTTGTCATGGATATCTACACATTGGAGACCATTTTCAGGGGCACAGTCTTCCTTGGCTCTATTTACTTTCTGCTAATTATTCTAGCATGTGGTATTTTATGGGCAAAATAACTTAAGATCACAAAAATTGGTGTTGACTTTTTGAACCCCAAATAGACTCAACATTTCTGTCAGTTCTGCATTACTTTAAAAATGTAATTACAATTTTGTTGGCAAGCAACTTCAGCATCTCAGTTTTCATGGCATGTTAACTACACAGCTCCACATGCTGCCCTGCGGTTGTGTTTCTACTTAATGCAACCTCAAATTGAGAGGGGAATACCACTGAATAGAACAAGAATTATTACTGTATACATTTGAGGATACTGTACATCAGCATCCAATAATCTCTTCCATATGCAACATTAAATAAAACAATGACAATTCCTCAGTGACTTAAATTTAAGTCAGATATATCAAAGGTAGATTTTTTTTTGTCAATCATGGGTAGACAAAAATAAGTTGCAATGTATTATGAACTAGCTTTGTGTGACTTTTCTTCAGTTAAAGCTCTTCTTAGTTATGTATATCATGCTAATATGTGCTCATGTAAATTTCTTGATCAAGTGCTATTCCCCCCAAACACATTGATTAAACATCTATAGGTCAGCTAGCCACCAAACACTGTCTTACAGAGGATCTGCAATTCACTGAATCAAAGATAACAAATAAAAAGTTGATGCACTAAGCGACATACTTTCCCCTCCTTGTTGTTGTTGTGTTTCTGAAAAGAAAATACAGTTACACAAACATCACTGGAGTTACGCAAATACACATCAATGATTGGAGCCACTTTTCTATGGGTGTGTAATGAAAATGAGTGTGGTCGCATTGGCATGTGTTTGTGCATTTTAAAGTCATTAGAATCCAATACTGAGTGTTTCAATAAAAACCACACACTAAAGAAGCTTGAAATTTCAAGAAGTAGGAGGCAGCGGATGAGGGCCAAAATGAGAGGGGTGTGTAGCTCTGATTGGAAAGTAGAGACGAGAAATATAAACAGAGAAAAGGGAAAAGAGAAGCTGTAAGCAAAGAGGAAATAAGTGACTTAAATATATTGGGAATTTGGAGAAGTAGCAGTAGTTATAGTAGTAGTAGTATTTTCTGGAGGTAAGCAGGATGCTATCTGTTAAAAATTAAAAAAATATAATTCCTCAGCATCCAATGATTACTAGCGTTACCTTTGAACTAACTAACACAACCAACAGCAGTGGTCTTCTACAGAAACAAAGACTTAAGGAATATACAAATTCCTAAAGTGCGTGTGTGTAATCTTCTGTAGACTATAATTTGACGGAAACAGCGTGGGTTATTTAATTTATAGACTTAAAATTTTCAAGTAAATAATCATGGTAGCTTACTGCCAATAAACACTAAAGTAGGGGCATTTTCAATAAAATATTTAATAAGGTTAAGATGATAAATCAGGTTCCCCAACACAACATGCATTTATCAATGCGCTGTGCGTTGCGCCACTCCTTACAGCAGAGCAGTACATTACAAAAAGAAAAGAGTCACAGACAATGGCGATGAATTTCTCTTCCCACTGGGAACAAGTGAGGAGAGTAAAAATTTGGTCTCTTATGGTAAAAAACCTAAGGCTTGGCGAAACAAATTTGCCATCCATCTGTGTCAATCAAATTGAATGTTATATAGCTAAAACAAATCTTCATTTTTTCTCCCAGAAGCAGGGATATTACTAATCCTTAACCAATGACCTTTCTTGTATATTACATGGGTTCAGAAGCGCTCTCAATAAGGTTCTCCTCAGAAACACGAAGCTACATTGGGAATTTTAAACTGTAGGATATATAAGAAGGTATTGACCCAACAGCGAGTTAAACATGCATTAGATATTGACCACTGCTGTAAATATAGGATAGATGCTGAGAAGTTAAATAGCCATCAGCTTTAGAGATGTGTAAATGTGTAAAATAGTCTCCTATCAGTTAGGAAGCACAGCAGGATGTTACAGGAGATGGGTACTTTACTACTTACTTGCTAGTTCAAAAATGTCGGGCTCCTCTCTGGCCAGTTTCTCTCTGCCCACATCTGCTATTGGCCCAAAAATAACCACAGGCCTCAGGAACCCAGCTGCACCAAAACAAGACCATGTCATAGAGATTACAAAAGGTTAGCATTATATAACACTTGAAAACACAGAAATAAATCACATCACACTGTTGAAGCATAAATAAAATAAAACTGCATTTAAAAATGCAGTTTTATTAAATCACTGACACCAAGCACACATTGACGAGGAGCAAAGTGAGGCACTCTGTTCTTCTGCTATTAGATAACAGGCAAACACCTAATAATGAATGATGTAGTCTTACTCTCATCAGTGTGTGATGAAGTGAATTGTAAATTAACATGATATAACATTACCCTATATAATGTGTGAATGTCTTTTAGCTACACGGTTGAAATCTTTCCATTATAAATAAATGTGGGATTCTCCAGTGGATTGCTGTAACTGCCATCACATTAGTCATCTTACCTTCCCTCAGCACCACCCTCTCATAGGCAGGGAACTTGGTCTGAACCGGTTGGGCTGACAGGTCCTCCCTGCTCTTCCGCAAATTCCTCTTGGAGCTTCGTAATCCTCGGAATCTCCAGAAGTCTGCTCTGTCGCCCCCTGGTGTTTTGGGTAGGGTGTACTGCACACTGGATAGCTGCTCAGCCCTGGACAGACAAGAGTTAGATCAGCTGTCAGGACTTTATTCAAATCTGCAAACAAGGATACTCTTGAGACACTACAGGTATACAGGTATACAGCACGCTTACAATGCTTAGGTAGGAAAAAACAGGGTTTAATACTGGTACCTCCACTGCAATGCCATTACACAGTACTGAAAATGTTGTCAAAGTGATTACTTCTGGGCTAATTCAAATGTTGTCTCAAAGGAGCAATTCGCCCCTGGAAAAAGCTACTGTCAGTCAAAGCTGGTGTTCTCTGTAAGCGATAGAAGCAATAATATTTGAAATGGTTTCACTGATGGTGGTTTCACCCATTCTATATTCTGACAACACCCAGCGTGCATTGTGCCACCCCTCTAAAAGGAACGGCCCAGCAAGAGACGCTGGAGTGAAATACTACCGTTTCTCTGCAGGCAACAGCTCAGAGCGGTGCAGAATCTGAAATATGACGACAATATACCGGTGGATCGTCAAAACAATTTTCAGGTCTGCAGTCTACAATTCAAATCTGACAATTTTGAACGAGACATGACATCGGATGCGGGCGTCATAGATTGAGGAAGTGTAGTTTTGCGAGCTCCCTGGCCTCCGCCAGATGACAAGTTTTACGTAGTCTGGCGGAGGTTTTCCAGGGCCCATTGGAGAAGCAGATAGCGTCCTCCAAAGGCACAGAGCCAAATTGCATTTTTCTTTTCTACCTTAATGGCATTAGCTCCCCAAAACAGCGTGATAGGACTGAGGTTGAAAATCGGCGAACTGGCCATTAAGGGCTACTAGAATAAAGTTAAGGTTCAGTATAACCTCGTTAAGGAGCCTAAATAATATATAACAGAATTTTCACTGAACCAAGCAAAATAATTGAACCGCATCCTGATATCTGCAAACATAATACTTTAAAAACTGTTATTTTCCCAACATAATGTCACAGGATTATTTGATATACACAATTCATTTGAGTCTTAAAATAAACATTTAAAATGTGCAAAACATGAATTCTTGAAAAGGGTCATAATCTGTAAAAGTTTATATTATTAGATCACTGTAGATACTTTAATACATCTCTTACAGAGAAAATAACAACACACCAAGAAGTAAGTCAGTGAGTAAGTAAGACAGTGGGCCTACAGGGGGAAGAGCTCATTCCTCATGGCTCTGAATAATAACAGTCTTCCTTTGATGTATGTTTTTTAAAAATATTATTGAAATCTGACTGTGATTTTATGGCTTTGTGTTTAAAGACTATCCAGGGAAGCAGATTTAACTTGGCCAAGAAGCTGAGATATCTTCCACAATTCATAATGTATGTGATAATAATGCATGCAGTATGTGAAAAGCTGTCTCTCTGTTAACAGTACAGTGAGGAATCTCTGTGTAAACTCTGCCTGAGGCTGTAGGAGGCTGAAGAGATCTGTACTACATATGGTTGAACACAAAGGCCTCTCCAAGTTCATATAAACCTCACATGGTAGATAAAAAACGCTTTACCTGACATGTGTGATGTTTTAAATACGCCCTATTTTATAAACACTAAATGCTTTTCACAGAATATAGAACAAAAACACGAAACATCAGAACTAACGTATGAGTAAAAATAAATCATCTGCTCTCAAATCTGTCCTTACTACTTGAAGATAAACCAGTTTGCTTCTATTCCTTTGCCTCCACCCTTGCCCATTCATAAAGTGCCAGAACAAGCCATACAGGTATCAAAGGTGTGACCTGAAACTTCTTTTACCTGTTCTTGTTTGGGATGATGCCCCTTTCCACTTCCTGATGGTTCTTGCCAATGCGGATTGCAAGCCAGGAGCCTAACTTGCCATTGTAGAGCGTGTCTACTACACGGAACACCTCGCCCTTATTGAAGCTCAGCCCGTACGGTGACTCCTTTTCATATTCAAAGTGTGTCCGGATGTAGAAGGAGTCACCTACGTCCGATTCCACTATCCTCCGATACACTAAAAAAAAAGGAAATAACAGATCATTAAAGCAGCCTGTTAAATGTGCTGGTTGACGCAGTACTTCATACAACAATCCCTCACCATCCTTCTTCTTCTGGGCCAGAATAGTAACTTCCTCTCCTCTTGGGAGATCCAGCAGAAACAGCACAGCCTCCTCCCGGATGATGTTAGCAAAGTCTACATTGTTCACCTACAGATACAGAAGAGAAAACATGGAGGAAATTAACTTACAGTCCAATCGAAGTTGGCAATCATACAAAATAGTCATTTATAAACTCTCTAATGTTATCGTAGGCAAACTCCACCCTCATACATTTTTAAAATCTAACTTTTAAATTATTAAAAGTTTGTTGCAATCTACTGGGTGAAAGTGTGCTCCCCTCATGCTCTGAAAAACTTCCTTTAGATTCTGTAAATTAAAAATTAAAATGAAAACTCCACTCCTCATTTTTCACAGAGTTTGTGGAAGAATAAGAACGAAAAAAAGTTGTTCTCCAACAGAAGCAGGGGGATGAATTCCTCCAGCAACTGTGCAGCCCACTCCTAGTCTCCAGCTTCTCTCCCAAACACAATAACTGCTGTTTATTGACTCTGCTCGAGGTGCAGCAGGGGAACCAGAAACACATGGGCTGAATCACTGAATCTAAGAAAGACACCTTTATCCTTCCCAGAAACAGGAGGGCTTGACGTCTTTATCTCCCCTAGCACACCACGACCAAAGGAAAACCTTCTAAAGATGGAAAACAATGTCCTGGAAGTCTCTGAGATGTGTTTGTACAGGGGAGGAAAACACACACAGGCTACAAAAAAAACAACAGATGTATGAGGTAGAGTGGGAGGAACACAAGACAGAGTATACTCATTTAGAGAATGAGGAAAGGTAATGGACAGCTTTGTATATGAGATCAATGAAGTCCATACATTTTTATGTCACAGGGGAAATCGTGTGTGGCTTAGTGTTCAGCCTCTTCTACACAGTGCACTTTCACATAGCTCCTCAGTTACAGCATCAAATATAGCAGGTGTAATCCCTGGCTGGTGTACAATCATGTCAGAATGGATCCAACACTGACATCAAGAGGGTTTCCATCATCCCTTCCACAATGTTACTCTAGTGTTCAGCAAAACAGACAGTCAACTGTTCCGAGGTCAGAGTGCAAGAACGACATCTATTGTGTCTTCACATTGGAAACAAGGGGAGTTTTGACACAAGGCTGAGCCCGGGATGACTCACAGACTGACAGATACATTGTACTCTATTCCCAAGATCTTCTTTACACAGAAATAAAACTATGGTGGTCATGGGATCGCATAGTTTCACCACTGATTATCTAAGCTGTAGGCAGCTACTGCAGGACTATTTTGACAATAACACCAGATGTTCATCCCACGTGTGACATGGGAAAAAACATAGCAACACTTAACGGTTTATAATTAACTGGAATAAACTCGCAAAGACAACGACAACTAAGAATGACCTGAAAAGCTTGAGAACACAAATCGTAGTTACTGTAAAACCTGGTTTGTATGCAGCAGATTTCTCCACAACCAATGCCCATTTTTCAACCAAGGCTGGCATATTTGATAAATGACAGTGCAGCCTGAGTACATTTTTTTCTCGGAGCGCTTTGACTGACGGTGCAAAGAAAGGACAGCCTCAGCTATAAATAGGACACTTCAGCTGTGAAACCCAACTTAGATATTCTTATCCGAGTTTCTGTTTTTAGCCACACTTTGAGTTTTATTTCTTGAATCCAACACACGTAATGCTTTCAAACCACTGAACTTCTGCCTCTGCAATTCTCTCCCTCTCAGACACACCTGTCACGTACATGTACACATCTAAAAACAGGTGAAGCATACGCAATACACGGCCAACAAATTAGGTTCAGCTTTTTATTCCTCACTGCTATTTTCATTTAACATGTTAAAGGCAGAAGGCAAAACAATTCTCATGTTGCTTCAATGATGCAGCGCAGCATACCCTGAGAATCTGGTCTCCCTCCTCCAGCCCCTCCTTAGCCGCAGGACTGTCCTCCAGAACTCCGGCCACAAAGATTCCCACATCGTTTCCTCCCGCTAACCGCAGACCGACACTCTCTCCCTTCTTGAACTTGACCAGCTTCATACTCGGCCTGCAGGGGAACAGAGGTAGACAGGTAGAATTGGGTAAAACGGTTGGTTAATCAGAAACACCATTCTCAGGCACACAACACAGGCAGTTTCTCTAGCAAGCAGCAGGACTGTATCAACACCGCTAAAACAGAGGCTGATCAGAAATCTGAGCGGGTACTGCATGCTCATTTTTACATGGAAATTAAAGCTCACTCATATTATTAAATTAATAAATAAATGCCTCAATGCAGATCTGCACCCAGAACTTAAACGACATTTACCTGAGGATGCTGTCATCATGAGCGGCACTGGGTACAGGGGCGTCTGAGGGGCTGACAGGCAGGTCCACGTCAGGCTGACCAGGTTGTGCATAAACTGGCTTTGGTTCTGATACAAATACAAACACAGTAAGTGCAATTACACACTTTATCCCAAGTACACTATTTGTATAGTATTTGTTCTCTAACATTATACATACTTAGTTTTCTCACATAGTTACTATTTCTTTTTAATTTAATTTGCAGTTACTAATAACCTATACAACAATGTGTTAATTAGATTTTCCACGAGGAACACCTGTCTAGATTGTGGAAGTGTGAAGGTATATTTGACCCTTGAAACAGCAACTGACATTTATGAACTCAGTTTGTCTCTTTAATATTTGTCTTCAGGCAAAGCTGAACCTGATTCTGCTAAAGCGGCAGTCAGACTCAGCTTTAGCAAACGACTTGTTTGTAACCATACTTCACTAAAGACACAGAGAGATATAATAGGTGGTGAAAGCGGAGAATAACACTAGTCACTACTTCTGAGGGCTGATAGGCAGAGGTTTCCGTACCAGGCAGCGGAGGTAACAGTTTGTCATCTCTGGAGCTGGCCTGGTCGCTGGCCTGTGACAAGACCCCATCATCAGAGGTCTTGACTGGTGTGGACATGGACCCTGGTTTGGATATGCGCTCCTCATCTCTGCTTCGATGGCTGAAATAAACACAAATATTACATTCAATTCAACTAAATACAAGCGGACTGTTAATGGTATCAACATTGACTGTTCATAATGCATTCCTTATGTGACTGCAGCATCTTTGCACATTCCAATGTGTTAGATTGACGTGTCTTCTATACATTTTAAATGAAGGTACAGACACTCAAATGAACCCGAAAGGAGATATCATCGACCATGGATTAGGTGATAAGGGCATGTGGACAAAAAATGAATAACAAGACAATAAGCAGTTAAGATAAGGATGATTTTTGTTCAGGGTTTCATCTTTCATTTTTCATGTTGTGTGGTCTATGCACTATGTCAATGACATACCACACAATTCACAAACAGAAACTGACATAAAATTTAATTTGAGCAGACAAGCTTTAAATCACATTTTTCCTGTAGAATGAAACTCCCATTTTATTGACTACACAGAAACCTCTCAGATAAAAGCCGACAGACTTTGGAACAAATGAGTCCTCAAACATGAACTCCTTGAGTTAGGATACTTTTCCATCCACATTCCTGTTTAACCTGTATAAAATATACAAGGGAAAAATAAGTGTCTGTGTGTGTCTGAGTCTAGTAGGCCAAGTCTAACAGAGTAGAAAGGGCTCTGCTGCTTAAAACAATGGTTGAATTCCATTCTGGTCACATGACTGCCTGCTGGCACAGTACTTGAGCTGTTTTCAGAAGCTTTCCAAGAAGAATGTGAAGGTGCAGGCTGTGCCACCAGCCCAGACTATGCAACTTCTTCCATGTCCATGCTTTCATTCTTTCTCATACAGTATGAAAAAATACATTGTGTATCCACCCATGTTTAAGCAAAATACAGTAAAACACTGATGCAAATAAAGACCATGTACCGCCATTTACACACATGACTAATACTCTCTGCAGCTTATTCATCATACTCCCCACCACACCACAGCCTTTTGTAGGTGCTTGAATCTTTCCAGCAGCTCCCACTACAATTCAGTTTTACACATTAATCTGATCTGTGCTATTTCTTACGTCAGCAGAGAGAGCTGTATGGGAGTTTGTTGTCGAGGGAGAAGGGTAAATGAGGGCTGCAGCCCGAGGATAAATAACAGAATTGTAATGGGAGAGACAGACAGTTTGTGTGTTTGTGTGTGTGCAAAAGATGAATGGAGAAGAGTGTGAAATAGAGGGAAAAGGACAGAGTCAAACAAAGTGAGAGCAAGGGACAGAAAGAGAGAGAGAGGTGAGAAAGAGAGTGTTGTGGCCTAAATCGGCTGTTTCTTGCTGCAGAATGGTTCTAAAAAAAGGCTTCACACTGACAAACACCATTCGACAGAAGGCTTTGTTCAATCCCTCCTCTTACACATTCTTACAGTACGGGTACAGGCAAGAGAGAGCGAGTGGCTGCACAGGGATCAACAAACAATGCAAAAATGCTGCTGAAGCTCTACAGTTCCTGCCCCCACAATTTCTTACCCAATCACAAGCTTCAAAATGTTTACAGAATAAAATTAACTGGACTGGATGTAATAACATCTCTTTGCAAAACAAACTAAATTTGAAGAATATAATGATGTAAATTAACCAAGTCTTATAATCAAACATATACTTATATGACTAAAAAATGTATGAAAAAAGCATATATTACTCACACAAATGTATCTGTAAGTTGAACCATGACGCTTATTGGGAGGATTTTGAAATCAGTTCCTTGAAAGACACCACAGAGAGCCTTTTGCCGATGTGCAAAGTAAACTAATACTCATGATGATGATCTGTTGTATTAAAAAACAGCATCGTGCCCAAGGCAGAAGAATGCCTCTTAAATCCTACAGCCAATCAGGTTAGACCAACCATCTGGCTCGGGGCAAAGCACTGTGGGAAGTATGTCAAATTCCTTTTCCCCTCCCAAACTGGGAGATAATGAAAATTTTCCCCTACATCACAGTTTAGTGAAAGTCACTCTGTTGTTTCCTCAGTTACTTTAAATTCCACAACCACGAGGAGCAGGTGTAACTCCTCCTGTGCTCACAGGATGAAGTAGTCATCCAAAATGCGCAATAGCACATACAAATGAAGTCTTAACAAACTGTTTTCTTACTCGTGGACAGACATGTTTGATACATAAGAGGGTTCAGGGCAAGAGCAACATGAGCATAACAGTGATAAATGCTCTGACAAACAAATACTGGCCTGTTATCAGAAGAATGCAGTCACTTACATTGGTAGTAATCTTTGCAACAGTGAACCTGCCCTCATCCTGCATTGAAACAAGTATTGTTACCACACAGACTGACACTACGTACCGGCTAGTGAAATGAAAACACTGGATGTTAATCTACTTATGTGTCATCACTGACAAGCATTTAGTGGGGCAGAAAGCTAAACTAGCAGCATACTAAACTAACACGCTGCAACTACAAAAGCTGTTGTGTTTGGTCTGTGCAAAGCAAGCAAGGTGAGTAATATCTCAATGAGGCTGCTGGGTTTGTTGACTTGTTCCACTGAGACATTTTGGAAGATAACATAGACAGCAAATATATAATATAGCCCACTCATCTCACATAGTTAAACCTCCATCTTATCAAGATCAGAGAGGAAAAATGACACTGTCTGAATAACAATGTGTAAAAATGACTGCATCCTAAGACAGTGATTGGTTTGTTTTCCTTTGTCAAGCTCTCCGAAGGTGCAAAATTAACATTTTTGTCAACAGACCAAATTGCTATTGATGTTCAAATTTAACCTGCCACTCAATAGATTAGCATTGTTCTTTGGGCTGGTGACCGAATCGAATCTATGAGACACTTCCATACCGCATCATCCCAGCATTTGGCAGAAGGCTGGCGCTAATTTTGCACCAGTCACAGTCTGCAGCTCATACTGTATAAACATGATGAAATGGAGTTCTGGTTGTGAGACTCTCCAGTTCAACCCAGAATGAGTGCTTGAGGGAAGCATAGATTTAAACCTTTTATTCAACACTCTCTTGTTCTCCTACTTTAAAGTATCAAACTGAAAGAATAATTATGACCCGAAAACAAAAACATACCATCTGTTTTTTTCTCATTGCAGCCAATGACTTAATCACCACGATTCCGTTCCCAGTGAGGCAAACCTGTTTCGCTCTTCAGTCGTGTTTTAGTAAGAGGGTTCAAGTCTGGAAGCGCTATCCTTCTACCAAGCTCGGTGTCTTTTCTCAACTGATAACCGTACAATGCTCAAGCTGCACTCTGACTAAAAGAAACTACAGCTACTTGCATGTCTTCCTTTAGCTCCTCTTTGCCAGCTATGTGTGTGTGTCAGCTACAAAAGCTAGGCAACCTCTAAACTACAGGAAAGATAACTTACTGGAAGCTCCAACTGACAGTAAAAAAAAAAAGGAGGACAAAGAGACAGTATGGAGATCAAAAGAATACCACATAATGGATACAGTATATTCAGAAAATAGACATCTAATGGCATTCAATTAAATGAATATGCATTTAAAAATATAGATCCCATTTCAAGCACTGATGTTTCTGGCACCTACATGAGTAATGGCACCCACAATCAATACATCTGAAACAATCTTTTACAGTTTAAAGACAATTATTTGTTCAGAAAATGGTTTAAAGATCTGGTTCCCTTCCACATGAAGACCCCAGTCCACCAGGAGGAGATGGATCAATCCCTCCTGGGGTAAGGCTTTATTGGAACTCAGAGATGGCTCCACAGGGAGTGTGATGGTTTATGCATGCAATGTCTTTATCTATTGATTTATGCATTAGTGGTGCAAGGTACTTACTCAGCACCCTCTAACCTGCAGCTGTGAACATGATGTATGAAGTCAGAGTGGTGGGAGTATGGATGTATGTCTGTAGCATGTGTGACAGCCGTGTCCCATCACCAGATTTGCAGTCAGAGGTGTGTGCGTGCGGGCCTCGCTTACCTGCCATTGCTGATCTGCCGAGGTGAGTGACGGAGATGCTCCGATGTTTCAGGCCTGTCAGGCGAACGTGATCGACTACCTCTCCCGTGAGACCGATTGGAATGATCTGATGTTAGTGAATGTATTTCTGAAATGTCTGTGGAATTCAAATTAAATGCGTATTAGCATTTCATCAATGACTTAAATCTAAATAGAGTTTAATCTTTATTTTAAATGAAATTAATGGAGTATGTCTTTTGTAAACAAGGAAATGATACATGTCTGTTGTCTTACCATCTCTGTCTGAGTTATTGGCTGATGGGATGCTGTCATCCATGTCAGGAATGTTAAGCAGTGTTGCTCGCTCATCTCTTTGCACTACCATCTTCAACTTGCCCTTTGACCTCTCAATCAGCTTCTTTGCATCTATCAGCGATAGGTTCTCTGTAACCGTGCCATTGATCTGCAAGAGCAAGAGCAGCTGATTAGCACAAGATCTGAACCGATAACCGATAAGAAGAAGGTCATTACTCTGTTTAAAATGCATGATATAATCAGGCTTACAATATTAGTGCTGTCAGAGATAAATATTGTATAAAGCAAACTTCATCATCCTTATTCATGTATTCATTTCCAATGGCCTTTGCCCTGCGATTGCATTTCAACTACAAAATGTCTCGGAACGGATACACTAAATTGGATTTTGAATGCATCTCGTCACTGTGAATAAGGATTATTCCCCCCTTAGAGATGGAGTGGATAAAAATTCAAAGGAATAATGGAATGTGTGGTATTCCCATTGGGTAGCCTGCATAATAATTAACTGTGACCTCACTCTGAGAGCCGCTTTCAGCAGCTCACTGTTCACAAAAGTAGATGAGTAAAAGTTTTCAGTAAAAGAAAAAAAAAACTCTGATCCTCCCTCCTCTTTCATCCCAACTCACTCATTCTTAACAAATTCATATTTTATGTTTACTGTTATATATCTTTTATCAGTTCAATAACCTATTATTGTGTTTTACCCTCTTTTAAGGCTCCTGTCAGACTCATAGTCTCTCTTTCCTCTCACCTTCAGTACAACATCTCCCTCCTGAATGTTTCCATCTCTGGCTGCAAGGCTTTCAGGGGAGATGTCCTTCACAAAGATGTGGCTGGCCAATCGCAGTCCATATTCTGCTTTCAGATTTATTAGGCATAAAAAAAAAGGAATATTAACAGGGCATATTAATTAAACCATCACTCTGCAAATACAACTAACATGCAAGACAACAGTGAAGAACTTTTAATGTGAGCCAAAATTAAGTTAAATATGGAATTTGCTGTTAAATATTCTGTAATTGAATGTATCCACTATAGTCAACTTTTCTGGTACTTCTGGACATTGTGTTGCCCACCTTCATTTTTGCGGGATTTGACAAGGGTGACCTTGGCAGGCCTGGGTGGAGCAGAGGAGGCTTGTGATCGGCGATCAGAACGCGGTGAGACGCTCCTCTCCCGCGAGGCACTGTGATCCCGCCTGCCGCTGCTGCTACGTTCACGATCAAGACGCCTGCCGGTGCCCGTGCCTCCGCTTGCTCCTTCATAGGCACTTTGCCCACCACGACCATGCTGGGGCTCATAACCATCCTCCTCATCACTGTCCTCTTCCTCGTGCTCTGACATCGTCTCCCTGTCCCCTGGCCGAGAAACAGGGATCTGCACTTTCCTTTTCCGACGAATAGTCTTGGAATGCACAGGAAGTTTTAGTGTTACAGAGGGAAGTATTTTTATAAATTTGTACATTTAATGTTTCAAAACACAAAAAATTCTGTCAAGTAGCATTTAGGAGTGAGTGAACCCCAATCTTTAAATCAGGCCCTGTGACATCGGCAATAACTGGGATTCACACAAACGTAGTTTGGTAAATATCTTCAGTGTCAAACTTACTATCTTTGCATTTTTGCCACTCTTTCGAAGCTGCTGCACAGCATAGGCATGTTCTACATTGTCCATAGAGACTGCATTGACCATCACCACTCGATCATTTTCTCTGAAACAATAAAAAATCAATTAATTCTGTCTCAATGGTTATAGAGATCAATTTGCATTAAAACAATACAAAACACACTGGAAGTCATTTGTATAAAATACTTATTTTAAGTAATTCTGAGGTCAAACAAACTGTGCAAATACACCCCTCGTCTCATTTACATGCAGCATTATTCTAACACAAACACATGGAAGTATTTTAAAGACTTACTGTAGCAGTCCCTCTGCGGGGCCTCCTTTCAGCACATCTGATATCACAATGGACGTCTCCCCACTCTGGAAATGAGGGTTATCTCGCCCACCTGAGATTGCAATACCAAACCCAAAACCTGGAGCCTGCACACACAGAAATACACACTGACTAAAATTGCATAAATTGCGAACACGATAGACTTGTCCTTGACCTTGCTGTAAACAAAAACATGCTAATAAACTCTCTGCAGGCTAATTATCAGTGAAATAGTTTTTTTTAAGTAAGATAATGCAATTTGCTCTTTGCAAGTGCTTTGAGAGACTGGGACATTTACTGTAGACAAAGAACAAAGCTTTGCTTTTGCAAGTTGTTCTGTTCATTTTCCAAGAGTTTTCCATGGAGGCTTTGTGAACTGCTCTGTTTTATGCAAAAGCCAGTAACAAGGGAGAAAGCTATGTGATGTGAATGGCTAATCTTACAGTCACAACAACACAGGAGACCGAGAGACTGAGAACCACAGGCCACACTGG
Organism: Semicossyphus pulcher; assembly: GCF_022749685.1. Classification (NCBI taxonomy): domain Eukaryota; kingdom Metazoa; phylum Chordata; class Actinopteri; order Labriformes; family Labridae; genus Semicossyphus; species Semicossyphus pulcher. The sequence continues at coordinate 14,570,306 of NW_027211603.1, forward strand.
GCCGCTCCTTCAGCCTCAATAAAGCCGCTACTAATTAGATTACAGCAAGCACGCCAGTCTAGACAGGTGCTCCACACAATCCCACAGCACAACAGCATCAGTTAACTAGTTTACTGTCTAAAGGCAAAGTACATTCAGAAATTCAGCGAGGGATACAATGAGCATATTCATTGATCAGCTATCTCAGGGGGATTGTGGCTTTGAATAGTTTGTAGCTAAGATCAGTGCATAGAAGGTTTATCATGTTTTCTATCAGAGGTTAGGAGATACAATCTTTTATAAATACATGTGACTTTACACAGGATAAAAAGCACATGGAGTGAAACTATCATCCCCCTCTTCCCTGGAGCTGTGTTAAGGAGAAGAGTGTGCTGTTAACAGGAAGGAAGTGAAATGAAGTAGTAAGGAAGTTGATGCTGATTTCTGTCTTCCTCAGCCTTGTTTCCTGCCATCTGGGTTCCCTGACTATTGTTTCAGTACCACACATCCTGCTGCTACAGCTGCTGGCCCTCTCAGTACACAGAAAGAAAAGAGATGGATGGGCAGAGGACGGAGAGGAACAGGGGGGGGGGGGAATTTGAAAATATACAAGACATACTGCAGGATTGGGCGCCCAGAGACAGGCAGCAAAGGGTAAAGACAAAAGAGTAGAAAGGGGAGAGTGGATTTAAAAGCAGTCAACACTTACCCTGTGAAGGGTCACTGTGTGCTGTTCCCATATAACCGTTTCCTCCATCGCTGCACTCTGTAACACAAGACACAAAAGAGCAAGGATCAGTAACTTAAAGCACATTTATGTTTAAACAAATGTTATCAAGAGTTAATTAACTCAACAACTCTCTAAATGTGTAAATAAAACTTTATATAATACATAATGTCAATTCGCATGACATAACTGTATATAAGCATACTTCAGTTATGTTACTGGAGCTATGGATGTGTTGCATATTGTACATCTGTTCATTTAAAGAAGTAAGACTACATTCTCCATGTGGGCACATTTTAACAGCATAAAAGGCATACTTAAATGCATGTACAAAATGTCATTGAATCATAAAATACAGCAAACAAAACAGTTCACGAGTATTGTTGAGTAAGACTGACAGTCTAGAAACGACAAAGTGTTTCCATATCCTGTTCAGTTTCAGTAGACAGGGTTGTTTGGCTTCCAGCCAGGTAGACTCTATTATGTATTTGCACGACTAAGTCCTGGAGTCCGAAAAGTCTACATGTGAAAAGATTGTGAATGACAGCAGCGTGAGTAAACAGCCGGCAGAGAGACAGAGAGAGGTGCAGAGGACTGAGTGAACACTCCTATATTATTCCTGGCTGGGTCATCGGAGGGAGCTGAAGCAAAGACGGTATTTAGCTGCTCCTCTGACCTGCCACACGGGATTAAACTAATGCTACGCAGACATCTTTTGCTTTCACTTGTTCTCTAATTCAGTTACATCACACAGGTTTCTCTATATACATGATTCATCACAATGTAGAAGCTTTCTTTTTCGATCTTATTTATGTGTCTTCCAGTCTGTGAGTGTTTCATTTTGATTCACCGTTTCTGGTTAGCAAAGAAAATGCTGGAAAACGTCCAGTGTGAAACGAAAGGAGTGACAATGTTACTATTATTATTAACAGACTGACATTCCTCTATTTGTGTGTAAAGGCCCTGAACTTTGAGAGCTATGTCCCCAGATTTAAACTACAGCTTCTCTCTGCTTCCCTCCAGCTAATGAAGCAACCCTGCTGCCCTGTCTGGCTGTCTGTCTGTCAGTCTGTCTGTCTGTCTGCCTGCCTGCCTGCAGGGGAGTGATGGTGCAGCTGTCTGTGGCGAAGTGCTGAGCACAGTCCAATGTGGCAGCGGAAGGAAAAGGCATAAACACAACCACACGTGGCAGGGTGCTCATTTACTACCTCTTCTATAATCAGCTTTTTAAAATGACACACCCGGTCATCTGTCCACCCTGTCATTGCGATAATCTCACCCCTGAACCCCGAAATTATCACTTAATCCCAAAACCATCTCACCCATCATCTTCAACACCATCCAGATCATTACTGCATCACCTTCCCTTAACCTAAGTATACAGTAGGAGGTTAATACTGCTATGTGATGAGGACACAGACCAAGAGCCACCTGATGACAGTGTCTGGTGCTGCCCAGACTCATAAAGAGTGTAGGCGTGTTGGGAAAAACAGACAACAGAACACAAAGAGGTTAACACTGATTCCTGAGATACTTAAATTTGTCAGCATAAATAGCAAGTATGTCGTCTGAGTTTAAACAAAACACGAATAAGAAACTTTAAACTCATTGAGAGATAAGCAACATTTAAGGAGCCACATTAAATCAATTGTCTGCAGTGTAACTACAGATTTAAAAAATGCCCAACATTTTGGTGGTTGTGGATTTTCAGAATTGAACTTTTGACTTCTGATAAGGCTTAAATACATCACAATGTTACACAACCCGACTTTCTGGATCATATTTCATTGTCGCAATGGTTCCCAACCAACACAGCCTTCTGCACTGTTTTAACACAGGTTACTTCAGTCTAAATCCCACACGTAAGTATAGGCCTCAGGCCAACTGTAAACTGCACTTACTGTAGCTCCTAATCTGGTTTGTGCTTCAATCTTTTCCTTTCACTTCAGTTGGCCTGAACCTCCAGAATACACAGTTAACCCCTTGACCCTAATTTCCATCGAAGCTCTGTGTGGATGTTATTTATGTCCATAATTGGTGCAGAGGGCTTGGGTGTCCCCCCGCTCTATCTCTTCCCCCTCCTCTGTCTGCCCCTACGACTCCCACAGTATTGCCACTATTGTGTGAAGGGACCTGACCCATTTAACCGCGGCTCCCCCCGACATTCCCAAACACATCCATTCCTTTAAAGTGTTTTGTGATATATTCATCCATCCGTTCATCCATTCATTCATCCAACAGTCCAGGCAGTCAAAGAGGGGCTACGCCATGAGAAACAACAACGTGCCGGGGTCATGTGACCAGGCGGTCAGGCAGGCAGGTGGCCTTGTCCTTGAACTGTTTATTGCACTGATAGGCAGGAAGAGAGGAGGAGGAGAGCAAGGCTGTGGGTTGCTTATACAACGTACATATAGTGGCAGTGGCTGGATAGATAAACATGTAGAGGTTGACATATTTTTTATATATGTAACAAATAACATTGTTCACCAAATCTATCCCTCCTGAAAAGACTGAAGTCCTTTTCACCAACATCTGCACCCCCAACACACTGACCATGAGCCTTGCAATGCAGGGCTTACAGTATGAGGCATCAGGGCGTGGACATGCTTCCAGGAGTAGGAGGAGGAGGAGTGGTCAGTTGTATGAGTAATAAGAGGGATGGGAGGCTCACAGATTAAAAGCCTGCTTCAATTAAATTTATGTTTAATATTTGAGTTAGCATTGACTTGGAGACAGTTGGATTTTCTGTCATATATACTGCAAGTAGTGGCACTTCCCATCACAAAGAAGGCTGACAGGGTTTAATTGCTCCCACTGTTTCTGTATTTGGTTTAAATCACGTCATTGGATTTTGGTGCGTCATAAGTCTCCAAATCCACATTCCATTTGACTTTCAATCCGAGGCTCACTTTTACCAAAAAAATGTACCAAAATTCGCATGGAGGCTAGATTTGTATCTGTGGTGCGCAGCCAGCTGTGAAGATGTCAGTCAAAAGTCAATCTTACAAACAAAAACCATGATGTAAAGCATGTCAATAACATTAAGCAGAATACTGACATGGGCAGCAATAAAGCAGAGCATGGAAACAGCATATTCTGTTTGGTTATCTGTAATCAGGCCCTTTAAATTGTAGTGTTTTCTGAATAGGACATTCAGGGATATGCTCATATTATTCAGGTTTTAACTATCAATTTTGCCTATAGACAATATTTTCAGGACAAGAAAGGGCATACAACAGCCGACATATGTCTGAAAAAGCAGGTTCTCTACTGATAAGCACATCTGATAAACTGGTGACAGTCAGGATGGTTGAGAAGAGAAAACCTGTGCATCTCCCAGGCTGCTTAGAATATTTACTCCACTGGGAATATGGCTCTGTCTCTCGGATGAGATTATGACTGTAATTAATCAGTGCAATGTGAAGTGATGATTAACAGGCTGGCTGATTAGGTGTGAGTTATAAGCAGGGTAATAAGCAGACAGTAACATAGCACGACTTAGCTGTTAGCTTAGCTTTACTGAGATTTGAAAAAGAAAACAAGCTTTTAAATTCAAGCTAATTGGGTGAGTTTCAACAGCTCACAGCAACCAAAATTTAGAAAGAGGAATTTTTGGTGTGGAAAATATCTAACCACTTACAACTGTGTCCAATGGTAATCTGGTTATCTGGTGTATTTTGTTACAGGAAGATTTTGGATCATGCCAAGGGAAAGCTCAGGGAACACGCGTTGCCAAAACCAACAAGAACACAAGTGTGTCTCATTTTCTGGAGTCAGAAAAAAATAAAAATACTGACGGGAACAAAGGATGAGGTTTATCTCTGAAGTCACAGAGTTGTGTGAAACAATGGTGTGCTTGATGTTGCACAAACTGACGGCAGCCCAGTGTATTTATACATCCATATTAGTCAGGCTTGAGCTCCAGCCAGCAAGGCCCAGGGCTGGGAAACAAAGAGCAGCCACCAATCACACACATGTGTACTTGTCCGTGCACACGCACGCACACACACAGCCATGATCTAACACTACAGGGCCTCTTTGTTCAAGCCACAGCCAGCCTGGCTTGGTATTGCCTGGCCCACCATAACACACAGCCCAGTACTGATGATAACAGCTCGCTCAGGCTCTTCAAAGGCAGAGACTAATCCAGTTCTTTTGGGGCGTACTGATGAACTGACTGAAAAAATTGAGTGATGAAACGGACAATAATAACCCACTGCAGAAAGATACGATAAATAGGGTCATTTCAGGCATGCAAGTCTTCAAGTCATAGCTCTCAGTCTTTACAGTCATCAAACATGTTACACAGAATCTGCACAAGCTGAGCACACGCTTCCAACATCGGAGGAAATCTGTGCACTGTTATCCCATCCACTCTGCTTCTGAATGAAAAGTCAGCTGATGAGCTTAACTGAACTTTTGGGAAAACGAAGCATTCAGCCAGAACAGCCACTGACATGTGGACCAAGCTAACATAACCAAGCACGCAGCACGAAGTACAAAACAATAATCAAGCACGAAACATGTAAAGTCAAACCTTCCAGTAGAATTGTCTTCATCAACGTAAAAAGGAAACTGACGAAGCGGTAGGTGACAGTGAGGTCATCCTGTGAGTAATGTCATGAGCTGAGAGGAGGTTTAGAAGAACATCAACACTAGCTCTTTATCTGTGTTTTACCAAAGAAACTGTTGTCCAGTCAGTCCATTACTCACCACCTCCCTTCATCCAACTTCCCTTGAAGTGAACCACAGGAATGCTTCTTACAGTGGGCGTGTATAAAACTAAGCCTTAGATGGAGTTTTTGACGAATCACATCCCTCCACTGTCTTGGAGGGAGGACAATTGACATTTTACATCATGTTGTTCTGAGGTATAGAGAGAAAAAAAGAGACACCAGGCTAGAAGCAGCAGTGAGTGCCTAGATGACGACAAGTGTGAGGTACAATCCTGACAAAGCTTTAGGTCAGTGTGCCTGCTCTTCTCTGATAGCCTGAGGCAGGATGTAAGCAAGAGCAGCCACAGCACCCACAGGAAAACACTCCACTTCCTGTTTGCAGGAAATAGCTTAAGCGTCCAGAATAATCACTGTGCACACTATTGAAAATTCCTCCAAGTAGGGCTGAACCCAGCTCAGAATCTTGACGGTTGTTCAATAGAAATACTCAACTATGTCTTACTACTGCAACTAAAACTCTGCTGTCATCCTGCATCAGTCTCATGTTTTACCTCTAAGAAGCATCCTAATCAGTTTTCCAAACACACAGTCTGGACATTCTTAGAGCTTTCTTAGAGCTGTGCACTTGGGAATAGATAACCCGAGATGCATGTTAATGCTAGGTTTAATCAGGGCCAATCTCTTAAATCACGTTGCTGTTGTTTTTAACCACATTATTTAACCAGATGAATAATTTCAGTCATCAAACATCTGGATCTTTAGTTTTCAGAGAGACAGGCTGAGGCATCTTTGCTCGCTGCCCACAAAGCGTCAGAGAGGCCCTGATTTTAATTGTGAAACAGCTTCATACTTTGTTTTTAATGGTCATAATTATAAGCACTGTATATTTGGAGGAGGGGGAGACCTGCTCAGATAATTCCACTAACGGGTAAACTAGTGAACTGTTGAAGTCCTAACCTAAAAACAAGCACCGCAATGAGAAACAACTTGAGCTATCATAAGCCGCAGCTTGGCTCAAAGCCCGTCCTGACATTCTGTGTCCGCCCAAGAGTGTCAGCAAAACACTGATTTTTAACAGGAAACTGCTTTAGTCATTGTACTTCACCTTCTTTAATCACCATGTTTGTTATGGAGAGGAGGAGACCTCTGCAGATCATTTGGGTTCTTGGTGAAGACCCAGTGAGCAATACTGAAAATGTTTTAGATCAGGAAACAAAACCAATACAAATATAAAGATTTAATTCAACTATGACCTCAGTATAAAATTAAAGATTGAGACTCTGTAAAGTGTACATCTGCCATGCTGGTGCTACTTTATTGCTCTGTGTCAATGCAGCAGCTAACACATTAAAGTGCAGGCATATGACTGACAAAATGCAAGTGGACAAGTGGGTCAATGATTTAAACCATCAACTTTTAGGGGCAGTCCTACCTCCTAGTACAGCTCTCATCTTACACCCTGCAAGCTAAAGAAAGTTTTACTCCAAAAGGCAGATAGTTCGTGCATTTCATTGTTGTGTTGTGACAGCAAAGTTACACTGTTGTTCCTACCTAGTTTTTCTTTCCTTTGTGGTTCTCACAAATAAACTGTTAGTCAGATAAGATACAAAAAAAACTTAAAGCCAACATTTTAGGATCAACATTTACACTGGCAACTCCAACAGAAACACCACCCTGTACCAGCAGCTCTACCCGTCACTGGGGCAATTGTATCCACGGTAACCGTATCTCCCTCCTAACTGGACCCAAAGGAAAGAGCGGGGCAGCGTACTCTCAAACAACACATAATTAGAGACACAACGCACATGCTCTTTCTGGAGGGCAAGCACTCAACAATAAACACATGCAAATGCATAAAAGCCAATAATGTTCGCCTCTACATTAAGTCTTTCAGCTTAGTGTGCACTGTGCTACCCTATCAAGTATACTGTTTGCTGTCACCTTCAGTATTAAACAGATGTATTCAGCAGGAGCCATTTTTAGGGCAGGTTGTGACTGTGATGGGAGGAGAGAGGGCTGCAAGTATGTGCACACACATGGGTTGTGCAGATGAGGGCAAGTAGCCAATAGGCAGATGACGATGATGATGATGCAGGGACTCAGTCAGCAGTGATGTACTGTTGTGCTGACATGCTCAAATATGCTTGAGTTAATTAATCTCAAACAGCAGCTCTACTCTCTCATACAGCTCCCTGAAAACCCCTCCATCAGGGCTCTCCTCGACGTGACACACAGGATACACAAACACACCTCTGACTGAAAACTATCTGACACGGAGTCACCGCTGGAATAGTGAGGGTAGGAATAAAATAAAAAACCTATAATCCAGGCTTTTGGATTAAAATGTTAATCTGAGCCATGCTTCTCGCTGAAGACTACGGCTGCTGTCTCATGAAAGCAAACAGAGAAAAATGATATAAGGATGGATGGACGAAGAACTCACTGTAAGGTCGGTCATACATGTACCTCCAAAGACAACTTGATGTCTTAAGTGAAATCTACTGCTGGTATTTACAATCTGCTTGATTAAGTCACCACCTTTGTCCCAAATGAGTGCGACATTTCCAAACCGGTTTTGCACAATAATAGTTCGACAAACACGTCAGACAAAACCCAACAGTTATCTCTGAGTTACACAACTCCGTGAGACTCCAGCGGGACTCTGCGTGGTTTATACACTTGGTCCCATATGGATGAGATTAGTACAGATGCCATTAAAATTTAATTTTCTCAGGAAGTTAATGCCTATGCATAAAAGTGGCTCCATCAATCAATTAATCCAACACAAGCTTTCTTTTAGGAATTACTGATCCTAATCAGTTCCATACAGGGGAATATACAGATTTTTAATAGACTAAAAAAGACCACTGGCTTTGGTTGGGAACTCCCTCGGTCTGCACTTTAAGTTTAGGTATTAGAAAAAGGACCAGTGCAACTCTGGTCTTATTTATTAGCTACGACTACGTAATGTATTTTGCTCTATGTTCATAAATCTAATGCAAAATGACCAATAATTGTAATAACTCTTCATACAGTACGTTATATCCATATTAATGGCGCCTCTAGGTCAGGTGCAGGCTCAGGCTCTTGTGACCACAGTGCAGCTCCAGAGTGCTGATGTGAAGCGGGCTGTTCACTGACCCAAACACACATCTGGGCTCGACTAGCATCTCATGTGCAGCTTATCCAGCAGCAAAGTCATCGCAGCTCAACCACACGTTGAGTTCTCTGCCTAGAGAGACAGGCAGCGCTGAGGTCACAGAGGAGAGCGGTAACTTCTGGTGGGAGTCTGACTTTTCACTTTCCCACAACCTTTCCTGTTGGCTTAGTTCAAGCTGTGGGTTTCGCACAAGCATCAAAGTTTAAAAGAGCCTGTCAGACGGCGGTGCTCTCTCTTGAGATTGGAGGGCGCCTCACACAAGAGTGAGATGTGTATTTAAGGACAGGAAGATGTCTTACTTGGCGGAATAGTTCTCTTTTTTTGTACTTTGAGGTATGCAAGTGGAGGTGGAGGTTTTTATCCTTGAAATAATAATCAAATCAAGTTCAACAAACTAAAAATAGTTCACTTTGGTTGATGTCTGTCGTTGATACCAATGTGGGAGGAAATTACATAATGAGAAGAGCCTGAACAACTCATCTAACGACCACTGTTATCAGCAGTTTTAAGCTTATCACACTTATCTTGGTATCAGTACACCTGTGGGCGGATTTAGAAGATGATATATACTGAAAGCTGTAAGGACACACAGGACTTATATTTTTAGAATGTATCTTAACACATGCAGAGAAAACACACAAGAACTTCTCTAAAAACACACCAACCCACCACACTTGAGCTTTGTTTTTGTGTCTGTGGAAACACGCTGTGAAAGCCAAGGCACTCAGAATGATAACAAGATCCAGCCCTGGAACCTTTGGATTCAGCCAATCACCGTAAACACGACTATCAGTATTCCCACCCTACCCCTCCCATCACACACATACACACACTCGACAGGAATGTGCAGATAAGGAGACAAGGCCCAACTCTCTCTCTCGCTCTCTCAGCCTGTTTCTAATTCCAAACAGTTTCCCTCGACTTTTCCTCGCTTCACACTCTGGCTCTTTCTGCCTCATCTCCCCTCTCTATTTCTTTTCGTCTCCTTTTCCCTTCTTTTGTCTCACAGACAATGATCACCAAATGAAAACAGAACACACCGCATATAATGTAATACTAGAAAGTGCCTGTGACTGGGACAATTTATTGTATAAGAGAAGTAAGATACTGAAGTATCAGTGACTAAAAGTGAGAAGTATAACTGCCTGTGAAGGCGAGGTAAAAAAGATTTATGGCCTGGCAATAATAATAACAGTGATTGCTAACATGTGGTTTATAAAGCTTCAGCGAAGTTACCACAGTGTAAATGACAGCCTACAATTAACAGAAGTCAAATTTTGCCATGTGTTGAGAAACACTTTTTTACGAGATGAGTTTTGTAAGAAAAGTACCTCAAAGGTTGCAGGCCAGGATCAACCACAAATAACTTTTTTTTTTATGACTAACACTACAGATATTTTACTTCCCGTAATTTACTTGTAATTAAAAAGAATTTCAACAAAGCAATTAATCCACAATCTTGTGCAGGAGTCAATTTGTCTAAACATACCAACACTGTTACATTCAACAAAAATCCAAAACAGAAAGAATGGTACATTAGCACCCCAGTAGACCTGAATCCGGGTGCTGCAGCACCCATAGTCATCTTAAAACCTTGATGTGTGTCTTTTCTTGTTTTAATTTGTAATACATTTGTAGTTACAACTTGTATCTGCCTCTAACAGCCCAATGAAATCCAGACATTTCATAGCAGTGTTCAGTGCTATGAAGTGAACTCAACGGGTTGTTACAGGACAAAGACAAGGAGCACAGGGTGTGTTGTGCTGTGAATACTGAGAGACCAAAACACTGGATTACTCAGGGTTTATGAATGATGCTTTCCACTTACGCTGAGTTGACTTTGGTGAAACTCACTGTGCCACATGAACTAGCAGGGACGAATTTGTGTATTCATACATACACGTTAAACAAAGGGGTGATTCAGCAAAGGGGTCTTTGAGCCTGCTAATGTTTGCCTACCTCTACAGTATACACAGGATGGGCCACATTTAGCAACAACCTGCAAGGACAAATGTAGAGAGTCCTGCCTGCCACACAATACATGACTATGGTGATAGGAGCAGCAGCATTTTCTGTTGGAGTATTTGAAATTGAAGTAAAAACATAACTGCTTTCACTTTTCAAGTTGCACAACAACTTTCAAACTACGCAACTCTGAACCACAAGTCTGCAGAGTCACATGGTGCCATAAAACAAGAGGCCAAACCCACTCAATGGCATTCCCAAGCCTTCTGAGGACTTTGCTACAATAGGCATGTTGTGGGGCAAATCTATAGTGAATTAATGAGTTACTGTTGGAGCGGCCATTTTCCCAGCACTTAACTGGCAACATAATTACCAATCCCCCAAGAGATGAGCGATAGGGAGGGGGGTGCATGCATTTTTTAACGAGATGCAGAAGCACAGAGAGATAATACATGAATGACTTCTAATGACATCTAAAACAGAATTCCTCTGCACAGCTATTAGAGAGGACGCTTACACCCTCTGATGCACCCAATGTTGTGATTACAATGCACAAAGAATGAATAATGCCTATCTGTAATGAAGCCTTATCATCTTGTTATACAGTCAGCAGGTGAACATCATTACACTATAAGTCCCCTTGAGGACTACGGCTATACAGTACTGTTTTCATAAAGTAGGCCAAAATTAAGCAATTTACAATTGGACTAACAGCTGATAAAATCTGTGCTATGAAAATACACCTGCATTAAAGCTTCTCTTTGATCTCTTTTTGATGTATTTCTGAAGCTTCTTATACTGAAGTTGATGTCAGTTTATATTAGTTATGTGGAGTGAAGCACCTGCAAACTAGCCCAGAAACAAACCCAAAACATTGAGGCTATTTCATGATGACAGAGATTTGGGGAATGTGGAGTACTACAGTGAACACATGAAGAGAGATCGATGGTTATATGTCTTCAACAAGCAGTCAAAACCTTTTTGTAAAGCTGTTAGCTTAGCACTGCTCAGTCTGATTTTAGTTTTGTTGGTTCAGCATTTCTTTGAGCATGGTTTACTTTGTAAAATGTTTCAACCTACACTGTTTCTCTGATCACTGAACACCAGATTCAGAGACTAAAACAAACAACAACAGAAAAGATGTTCTGGAGTTTTTTCATCAGGGAACACAATTGGCCTATGATAAAAGACTCACAAATACAATTACAGTGTATATTACTGTTTTGTCTGTAATGTAGTGTTCATGTTTCATGACACAAAAGGTCAGTCGAGTGCACATCCAAAACTAAATTTAGGCCAGGTACAGTAAAGCAGATTTATAAAAAGGAAAAAAAGCAGAGTATTTGCACACTGGATTACAGCTCTTGCATTTTATTAGCCTGCAGGCAACGTTTCAACTCTACAGGCTTAAGCAAACCATCGTGCAAAGCAGAAAACAGCAGATTAAAGATTTGTTAAGATGATGACAGTTTTTGGTTCACAAACACAGTTCATGATTTTTTACAGCACTTCACATCAAAATAGAGGAAAATAGTCAAACGTGTAGAGAAAGCTATACAGAGAAAAAGGTGTTAACAGAGACAGTAGATAAAAAGGACCAGAGATTTGTTTATAGAAAACACTCACAGGATCTGCCGTTTTATCTTAGGGTGCAGCGTGTGCATGTGAACTAGGTCTATATTTAGAAGGAAAGGAATTCAATTATCAGACAAGATTATACCGTGTGAATAAAACACTTTTTTTTGTCCCGTAGAGGTCTTTAAGAAGAAGAAGCAAATTCTTTATCAGAAGTCTGAGTTCTGGTAAATTACGCACGATATTCTGCTAGTGATGATTCTGTTTTATATCATCTGAGGCAGCAGACAATGTCTCCCACAGGCTGATGACTCTGTTTCCCAGAAAGAAAAAACAGTTTTGCACTCCCAACACAGCAGAGAGGAGATAAGCAAATGAACATGCAGCAGTGTGTGTATGTGTGTGTAAAGGCATGTAGGGCAACAAGCCTTGGGATGAATCTGTTCCAGCCTCTTTCTCTCCTCCCTAACCAGCTGAGCCACGGCTGCCACATGCACTCTCTCTTGTCCATCCTCGCTTGCCCTCCCTCTCTCTCTCTCTCTCTCTCTCTCACACCGTCTATCTCTTGCACTCTCTCTGTCTAATACACACAAAACACCCTGTGTCAAATCCCCTGTGCCTGCAGTGGGAATGATAAATCCCTGCAGAGACCTGCCCTGCCCTGACAGAAAGGATGCAGGGCTGGCTAGGAGTGTCCTCGCTTTGCTAGGATGGCTGCTTGATAAGAAACGAGCAACAAACCAAGACTCAGGGTTATATAGTCCCATGCATCCATCTCAAACAAGAACATTAGCAAGTGAACCAAAGGTGGTGGATCATTTATGCCAGCAGCCCACGTGTTTCTGCAAAGTGAAGCTACAACTTAAATGCATCAACCACGTCTGGTCTTCCCGAGGGAACTAATATAATACAATATTTAGATGCTGTCAGGTCTAAATCAGAGTTCAGCCTGTCCCCAATAGCCACACTCTGTCTTTACCAAAGTATTTGTAACTAGAAACATCAACTTGAAAACAGATTCAACCCAGTTGGATTCAAATATGACCAAAAAAATGTATAGACGCATTCATTTCTGCCTCGCTGTACTTCCAAAACTTACAGTCAATTGGATTGACAATGATGATTATTTGATTGCATGGCCCAAATCTATATAGCATACTTTCAAACACGCCCCCCTTAAGATACCTTATGCACAGCCTTGCCAAAGCACAATGGCAATGCTATGTATTCTTGCTTTGACTCCATCCTATTCTGCTGTTGAATTTAAATTAAATTGAAACAGTGCTACAAAATATGCTTTATAACATGAAAAAAGCCCAAGAGTTATAATGCTGTGATCATAGCAGAGATGGGCTGTCTTTTTAAGATCTGCCATGTGACTCAGATTATAGCCGGTGCATCCCTCCCTCCCACTCCTCCCTTTCTCTGTTTCATCCCTCCAATAACCCCTCCTCACATCAACTCCTCCCTCAGAAGACGTCTTCTGTTTTCCTTCTTTTCCCTCTCTCTGCTATCCACCTGCCTCCTGCTGTGTGTATCTGCCCTGCATATCACTCCAGGGATGAAAAGATAAGCGGGTCAGATGTCCTTGATAACTGCCTCAGTCCCCTGGCATTGAAACAACACAAACAGCTGCTTTCTCTCAATGTTTTTATCTAGACTATGACAGAAGGTGATACCTAAGTAATTACATGTGTGTTTGGACTATCATAGCCCACTGTCTTCTTCATCAAAAAATGGCTCCTCCTTTTGGCACTTACTTGCTTGAGTTGTACTCTCAGATGTATGTTGCTTTGGACAAAAGTGTCTGCTAAATGAAATTGTAACACCGTCCTCCCTTTAGGTGTCTAGTATATTGAATCTGGACTTAATTAAGCTTACTCTGCATGTGTTATTTGAGTTAATGTCTCTATTGATCCATGGACGTATGCCCAAACAGCAGGGACATGAACACAAACTCGTGTTCAGATCCAGATTGGTCACAGCTGGGTACAATCCAGCCAAACATCTAAAGCCCATCTGAACCAACTGGGCTCTGCCTCTGTCTTCAATATGGGGAACTGGCAGCCCTCTCATCTCTTACACAGAGAGCCTACACCTGCTCCCCTTAAGGGCTGGGAGGGCTTTGAATCAAGGGCTTTTAATCAAAGACTCGCCTGTTAGTATGAGGAGGAGTTGTGTGCTGCATGTGGTATAGGCGCTTCTGTCTGATATTCTTCTCACTCTGAGGTAACACTGGAGGACTCATCCCATATATTGTCAGGCAGTAGTTGCTGTGCGCAGTGACCTAGACTGAACAGATTGCCCTTTGCCATGTGCTGCTCTCAAAATGAACTTGATTCTGCCCAGGAGCATTAGATGTGACATTTCACCCAGCTGTTTCTGTAGTCCTTCTTTTTCTACTTAATACCAATAACTCCCTCTACACTGCCAATTGCGCATGTCAGACCATCATGCAGAAGAATTTCTCTCTAGTCCAGTTTATGCTTTCTGCATCCACATGGCAGATGATTTATACGTTTAATTTAATGTCTTAAACTGTTGGTATGTAAATGTATCTGGGAGGATTATCAACAGAAGATTGGTTAAGTGCTTTAGAAAGTGATGGCGTAACTCCTTGTAACAGACCCCAGACATTAGTTGCTCCATACTCCGGTTATCAATTTCCACATCAGCCCCGATTCTCCAAAAAGGACGGGGAGCCTAGGACGCAGAACAAAAACATCACCCGGACTCTTTTCCTCTCCCTCGCACTTGGTCCTCTAATTACGTTTCCCTCCTTCATTGATGTAAATGGCGATGTGTAATCATCAAAGCAAAATAGAGGCTGTTCTTGGCCCGCCGTGCAACTCTAATTAATACAACCCCCTTCATCCAAATGCATTTCCACTTATTTCAGCCTCTCTTCTCAAAACACGAGTCTAAAGGCTGGAGGGACTGCTGATGCTCCAAATTATGTTTCCTTTTCCCGTTGCTTTCACAGAAGCGAGCAGGAACGACCGACGGCCAAACACAAAAACGAGGTCAGAATTTACTTAAATGAATTAGAGAAAAATCTACAGTGAATAAATGTAGTTTATTTAAAAACTATGTGCAAAGTGATCAATCAAACTGAGCAAAATGTTAATGATTAAATGTCATAAATGATCATTACATCAATAAATCAGTCAATTTTATATGACCAAACCAATTTTGAATTTAAATTTACTACAGTGCTCATGTGTCATCCTGTCATCCTGTTATCCAACCAGCATAGCCAGACAGTCCTTTGTGTGTCTTTTAAACTGTTGGCTATGTTTAAGATGTCCTGATCCGCCTGAGTGTAATATTACTGTCTCTGACAGGCTTGGCTGTTCGGTGAAAAAGCTGTTCATGACAGTAATACCAAAACCTTCCTGAACAGCTTGACAGCATTATAAATATGGGCGCTGATTCACAGGCCAGGAACAAGGATAGTTTAAACCAAACGGGGAAGACACTGTTCTTTTCCAGTCCTCTCTGTGCCAGAACAGGAACTTTGGCACCAAACCGAGAGATATTTTCCTTTCCGTTCTTCAGAGAAACACATCCTCCACTAAACAGCAATTACCATAAACTGTTATTCTGCATGAAGGTCTATCATGAAAAACTGAATTGCAGCTTCCACTCTACTTTGATTAGGTTAGACAAAGTGCTTAACTGCTCTTGCCAAACTTGTCACTACTGAGTGGGTGTTAAATACTTACCGACACATCACAGTAACCCAATGACACACTTTAACACAAATGCACTACATTAGCATCACTGACCTATGAGTCGTGAAGGGAACACACCCACAGATGGTACTCTTTCCTGACAGACAGCAGCACTACATTTTATTCCTGTTTATCATTAACAGGAGCTTCCCTTGGTGTGTGACTAATACTGGTGTTCCAGCCGTTAACCCAAACTCATCAGGCAGGTATTAATCATGACCTGTGGAGAAGGCTAACACAGTCAAAGGCAGGTCGTACTTGTTTCACAGATCATATCGACAATGCACCATAGGAGATGTTAACACAAAACTTAGTTCGGGCAAGTAGGAGCAGCTTTCAGTGCTTAATTTGTCTACTGTCTTTGCACTGTTAGGTCATCAGTAACCCTCGAAAAGAAGTCACTATGTCTTTTTTGTTAAAGGAGACAGCTCTCTAGGCTTTTACGGATGAGCAAGATAGAAAGATAAAAATAATAAAAAACCTAGAGAGCCTTCCGATATTGGGATATTTCAGAATATGTATTTAGGCTAGACAATCCCTATTAACCTCAAGGGTGATTTAGATGTAATATGAACCCTCGCACAAAGTTTCTGCTCTTCAGGAAGATTTATGAAAGAAACCCTCTGTGTGTAAGAAGAGTTGGTTATAACAAGTAGATTCCCAAGTACAAGAAAACAGTTTGAAAGAGACATCAATTCATCATCCAATCAATGCCTAAACTAAAAAGCAAAAGAATTGTCTTACCCCTGTCTGTAAGCAGGCTGTCCACAAATCACAACCTAACTGACACTACAGCCTATAAACAATTAGGCAATATGACTCCTTCTTCCACACCTACGTTCCAGTTTGTTACACAACAATATCACCCTGATCTGTTCCTATTTTTTCCTGAAATCAACCAAACACTGATTTGTTACTGCTTATTCAAAACGAATTACAAGCACAGCGAAGGAAACCTTTTACTTATGTGATTCTTCAGCCGATACCAATAAACGATAACTACCCGTGTCTCCGATAACAGTAAGATAATCAACAATTTAACATTTTCCTACTGAGCCTTACGAACCTTTACAGGATATGATTGCATGAACAGTAAACAATATTTTAACACTGTCCTGTTTTTACAGTATTGTTGACATGAAATCAGAGAGCACTCTGCATGGCAAATTATTTATTTCTTGTCTACTAAAGCATCTTTTTCCGCACTATGGTATATAAAAGAAGAAGTTATCATATAGGTGCATACCGAACAACATGTAAGCCGATAAGAGCCCGAGTGATACATTGGTTTGCCAATATTATCTAATTATACGGGACTATCAAAGACATAGGGCTATTGGTTTCAGTGTTTTATTTTCCAGATATGTATCAAAGTTTATAATGCAGATAATGCAGAAAACAATGCTTAAGGTGATTTAAACATTTTATTTTCATGTAATTTCTTCTAGAAGCTCCCACTTTGTGTCCGATGTTTACAATCCTCTTACACTGTCTGCAGCACAAGAAGCACAGCATCACAGCTAATAGTTTGCACTAGAACTAGTTGTACGTATAACAATGTTAAATACTGTTTAAGTTATTTGTTTAAGAAAGCAGACTCCTGAGTACCTTTGTTTGTCATATTGATGTTAAATCAACGTAGGGGAAGTCTACTATCATTCCAGCTCAAAACTTCACTTTATCGGCAGCCTGTTCTATAAATTTGGTATCAGTCTCACAGATCTGATATTGGTCAGACTCTATTATAAACCTTTATATTTGTAATCATATATTGGTCTGAAAGACATTGTGCTTTCCTACTTTTGTTCTGAACAGCAACACGAAGTAATAGCCAGATAGTGTGAAGGGCATTTCACCACTTGACAAATTATCTATACAAAATCCTCACATTTTCAGCACATTTTGTCAGCCTGCCTTTTCTTAGCTCAGATCACTGTTGTTTATGTTACTGCAGTACAGTACTAGAAACTACTTTGCTCTGAGGAAAGGCGTTCACAACAACATCTAGTTCTTAGAGTTTCACTGTTAGTTTAAAGCAAACAACAATGTTTAAGCACAAGAATGCCTTGTGGCTCATTACCAGCTGAGAGCATACTATAGTAGTAAGTTTTATGTCAAGGCGTGACCAAGGCCTTCATAACGTCATCGACAGGACGGAGCTGGTTTCGTCTGACTGGTACAACCAACCTAACCTGAATATCACCATCTCTATTGGACAAACAGAGCACATTCCTCACTTGTCAAACTGAAAGAAATAAATCCCCACATAGAAAAACACTATTAAATACAGTGTGCATAAATATCTAGGTCTCTAGGGATTGATCCAATTAAATTATATATCCCACTAACCTTTTCTATACTATTAAGTTCATTCATTTTCTTAAAGAAATTGCAATCACAAGGTGCATGTGTGGAAAGATAGAGGTCAAAGCTTACAGTATACGCTCAAATACTGCTTTCAACACTTGACCCGGTTTTTAACAGTTTTAACGCCTTCATTGAGGACTTCTAATCTAAAATACATTACATAGAACTAGTACAAGTATGCTAGGCTTGACAGGTATGTATCCAGCTGTTTTTTACTGATGAATGGACGGCAATTACACACAGCTGGGTACAAGCCAGTGCCTCTCCAAAAATGGGGTTCAGAGACCTCATTAGGCACTTGACTTGTGAGTGCAGGGTTGCCCTCTATTACAGCCATTCACAAACTTCAGAATGCCACAGCCCAATTTTAAATCCAGAAATACTTGGGGGCCCACGCAAACATTTAATCACACAATTCTGATCACCTCTTGAGGCAAAGTTGAAGTACTTCCCAATAAATCTTTATTTCATAAATCAAATAATTATTTATGAAAATAGGCCTACGGTGATTAAAGTTAGTTAAGATACAAAATAACTGCAAATAGTAAATCTTACCGCTCACCTATAGTAACTTCAAGGCCCTTCAGTGGGCTCCACTTTGGGAATTACTGCTCTAATAGTAAATAGGTAAATTAAGAGGGATATATATTAATAAAAGTGATTATAATGAGACTGTTTATAAAGGTCCTACCTTCTCTCTGATGTTGTTATTGCCTTACTAACAAAATTAATAAAGTCTTTCAAACACTACACAAATCTACAACAAAACATAACCTAAATCCTAGTCATAAATATTATTCAAATGAGCTTACATAGGACAAACCTGATCAAATGGAGCTGACGGTTTACTATACTATAATAGGGTATGTTTTTAA
The DNA here is from genome assembly GCF_022749685.1 of Semicossyphus pulcher. NCBI lineage: Eukaryota > Metazoa > Chordata > Actinopteri > Labriformes > Labridae > Semicossyphus > Semicossyphus pulcher. Next base: position 14,589,364 of record NW_027211603.1, read on the forward strand.
ATCCATATAGATTTCCTGTTGCTGCTTAATAGATTCAAGATTCAAGATGTTCATTGTCACTATGGTTATACAAGTACAACTTTGTGAAATGTTTATGCTGGGAGGCTTCAATTAAAAGGGTTCATATTAGATATAAGGGACACATAAAATGCAATAAAATAAAATATATTAACAAAAAATTATGCAGTAATAAAACAAAATAAAAAAGGACCGAGACTGGGACTCTTGATATCAACAGGTAGCTGAGCTGAGACCCACTATGGACCCAGCTGTAAGACTTGTCAGTAGCAGCTTATAAACATGAACAGCCAGTATAAGTCAGATCAATTTCAACCAAGAACAGGAGAAACAGCATGTTTGTTACTTAACTATGTCACTAGGTGAGGGCTTCAGAAAACTCATAAGCAAAACAAACATAACACCACCACTTTTAGAAATACTATATTACTTCTAAAGTTACCAATAGTCTTCAAAGTTAAAGTTGCAGAGCCCCAGTAAAGTTAGCTTGTTGTCCAGTATTAGCCAGTGTTAGCTCTCCAGTTTATCACAACCACTACAGACGCCAACAGCTCTGCTAACACTTGAGTTTTATCCGGGCAGGTACCCACCTTATTTGAAGCTTTGGAGGACATTTTACACTGCTATTCCGCTTTGAAACTGGCAGGTTAAAAGTTGCTGGCGTCTTTGTTTTGTTAATCACTTGGGTTAGTGCGCTTTTTTTCCCTTCCAGTTGAATTTTCGCCCAGCTGCCGCCACGCCGGGCTACGTTGTTATTTTATTTTATCCAGGACGACGGGAAACATGTCACGAAAAGCCGAGTGGAAAGTCCAAAGTTCATTATCTTATCTTCGCTGCCTGAAACGCTCACGTTAGTCCAGTCAGGTTTCGAGTCATGGAGGAAACTCGAGTTGAAAAAAAGGCAAATAAAGGCCACCTTGCTGTTTCGTTTCGTCGTTAACCTCTGGATGAAAAGTTGGGAATAGTAGGCATCCCTCGGACGGTGTACTACAGCAATGGCAGGCTGTGGAAACCTTTCCCTGCTCTCAGCTCTGTGAGCAACGGCCGTGTCGTCTCTGAGCGGAGCGGACCATTGCACACACAGAGGGATGCAGGACTATGAAAAAACGGGGGCATTGACCTCTCATTATGGAGAACCTCCCATAACAACATTTGAATTGTTCCTCTATAAGTGAAAAATAATAATTAATGGAATATTTTGTTTAAATTCCATTTTACATCTTATTTTATCGCGGCTTGGAAAGTGCCCACCCCTGTTATCCCGCGGAATAAAGCGTCCGGGATACAATAAGGAGAAGCGACGCCGCTGTCCCTACTGATGCTGAATGCTCACTTTCACTGTGATGAGGGTGAATGTTGTGTTGGTCTGTTACACAAGGACTACAGCAGCCTTAAAAAAAATAATATTGAAGGAAAAACACATCTGTATTCTGCCGATACCTCCTCTTAGCAAATAGGTGTAAAATTCCCTACTTGAAGACCCTCACAACAAACCAGAAGAATATGTGAGCAGAGTTATTAAAAAGTTAGTTGCATAAAAAATGACCCTTCTAGGTGTGTGTGTGCAGCTGTATTTTTTTGGGTGGTGGTTTACTGGTAGATTACAAAATGAATAAACTAAAGAGACATTCCTCATTTTAAAACATTCCTCAGTACAGAGAAATTGGCAGTGTTTGTGGTTGATAATTTACCTCACAGGAAACCACAAAAGCAGTTCAGTGCAGTTCCTATGACTTCCCACACCAGACCCCACCCACAGGATGCAACAATCTCTGCTTGCATTGTTTTACAGTTTACGTCTGTTTTCAGCAAACAATACATGCAATACTAAAGCGGGCCACGGGAGAACCAGTAAATGACAAAGTAGTGTGACATTATGAAGGTTTTCTGTGTCCACTGTTACATTACATGCCGTTGGAAGCATTTGAGCACAGACACGCATCCTATCTTTTCACCTTATCTTTTCCAAACAAACTAAGCAATCACATTCCCTCAATCTAGCTCTTTTAATGACCACTTCCTCTGTGTGTGTGGAGGAGGGCTTGGCGGCAGAGTAGGTGGTCTAAGGGGTTAATTCCCACCAGACATAATCCTACAAGGCTAAAATACCGCCAGTCAGGAGTAGCAGACCCGTTTGAGGGTTACAGGCAGAGGATGACCTCGAGAAAGGCCAGGTCACGCTGAGAAGAGGATCAAGACAGATGAACAACTCTAAAACCTGCAGCCATACTTCAGCCATGGAAACATATACGTATTTCAACCGTGTGTTTGAAGAGGATATTAACTGGATATTAACTTACAGTTTTCACCGCAAGGGTTCACTAAAATCTTTGAAAAAAATAAATGCAAGGAGAAAAATGCATTTCAGAACAGACACAAACGATGTTAAACATGCCCTAAGGATGATACATACTAGTATTGAAGCAAGCCGCTCGCTCCTTCTGAAGCTCCTCAAACGCCTGTCGGGATCGATCAGAGCCGACAGCAGGATGTTTAACATGATCACTCTGGTGTCAACGAGCAAAAATTTGCAATAAAAACAACCAAACTTGAGCTAAAAAAATATTCTTTATCACCATTAAAAAGGGCAATAAAAAGAAGCTGCTCGCCTCTCACTCTCATCCGCAGCTGTGATGGTACCTCAGATGTTCTAGCAGAGAAGAGCAAGACATTAGTGACACTCCAATGTGATCAAAGCTATCTTTGTCCTCTATGCTTGCATCTCTGCTCCCATCTCTCCCTTTTTCTCCCTCTCTCTCACACACAAGCACAGAGACACCGCTCTTTCAGGCAACGGGCAGCTTCAAAGCTCAGGTGTGCTCATGGAAGAGCAGGCACATGGAAAACAAAGGCGAACATGCAGGCCCACATTTGGCTGAAGCACATCACAAGGTTCAGTCAACCAGGCCTCTCCTGCAGCGAAAAGGCTAATGTAGAGTGAAACAGGATAATGTGCACATCCGAAAAAAAGTATAGCGGGCTTTTGATGCGCAAAGAGGCGTTCACGTAAGGAAATACACCATTACATGATGATAAATAAAGAGGAATGTGAGGATTGATGTGAACCATTTGTTTTGCATTGGTGAAAGTCCTTAGACAGATGTTTTTACCTAGTTACATCTGTCCCGAGTTAGGTGTCTGTGAGAGGTGGTTGATCCCTCCTGTGCTCTGTTGACTCAGGGCAGCCCTTCAGGTCCAAAGGCTCTTTGTTTCTACATACTAATAAAAACCTTCTGGACACTGAAGTTATCTTTGTCACAGAATTGTAGAGCAGGTAGACTACAGTCATTCATCTAAAAGTATTACAGAATATCTTTTAGCATGAAAAAAATTTGTGATGAATGTTTTATGTAGATTTTTTGTAACAGAATTAAAATAAGGCTCGTGGCGTTAACGTTTTTGTCTTGTTGTCAGAAGATCCCATGTAAAGACCAAAACCAACAATGATTTAGTCCGTCTTAACACTTTCCAACTTCCCCTTCAATAGCTATTTATTCTGAATCCAGACATAAATCTGTAAAATAAATGGCACATTTTTGTTTTAAAAAGAGAAAAGGAGGACACTCCTCTAGTTTTATGTACTCTAACAGTTACTGAAACAAGAGTTCAGAGTTTTTGTAGCAGCAGAACAGAGACTAATAGCTTGACTCAAACTGAACAAAAGTTCCCATGCTCACAGAAAATGGCTTTGGCTTCTCAGACAACACTTGTTACAGGGGATTCATCAATCCGTTACTAATATAGTATATTGGTTTGATTCTGATTCAGATAGCTGGATCAGGTATTTTTGACAATGGAAACAATGTTTAATCCAATGTTTACATCTCTTTGTGTGTACTTATTCATAAGTAGCACACAGAAGCTCTTAAGCTACTTGCAATTTTCAGGGCAGCAGTAACACAGCAAAATACAATATAACCAACTAACCAGCTAACTTTACAACTGAAACAAAGAAACACTAGTATTGCATTGGTACTCGGTATCTGCCAATACCCAAAGCCTAGGTACGGTCATCAGGACAAAGAAAGATTGGTGCATCTCTGGAATTGTTTCTGGGATCAGTTCATTGTTGGTTTTGTCTTTTCCAGCAGATTTTCCTTTGTTTTTTTCAAGGAAAGCCTTTCAAGGAAAGAATCAATATAATTTTCACCTGGAGTTATTTTTTCAATATTCTCTTGCAAAATATTAATCTGCTTCTTTAAAGCCACAAAGAGAGGAGCAGTGTTGTAAACTGCTGATAAGAGTTATACAAATGTCACATCTCTACTTAAGAGGCCAACTGTTTGTGACCAGATTAGTATCATATGTCAGGATTAGCAGGCATGCTTATCTCTTACATTCAACCCCTTCCTTCCAGGTCTGTTTTATTCAGGCTTTTGTGGAGAGTTAAACAGTAAACACAAATCTGGTTTCGGGGATTTAGGAAACATGGACTTTACATGTGAAAAATCCCACAGACAATTAAAGAAAGAAGTTTGGATGAATTCATCCATAGAGGCAAATAGCAATGTTCCTATCCTGTTTACAGAGGGATATAAATGGCCATAAAATAAAACCTTAGATTGAAGACACTATAAATCTATAGAATCCACACAATAAATAACAAAAACTTCCAACAATACCATAAAATGTGTCCCATGCTTTTCACCTTACAACACTGGTTAACAAGCATCACTGTGCAGTCTCTGTGTAAACCCAGAGCTGTAGCATCATGGTCAACACATTGAGAGACTAAAAATTGGTTTGGATAAAACAGAATCTACAGCTATAGTACGGGCACTTTGAGGCTTCACTTAGGCTGCAGTGCTTTGAGATAAATGCTAAAGCTAGCATGCTAACATGCTCACAATTACAGAGCTAACTGCTGATGCTAAGCTGGTATGATGTTAACCATGTTCAGAATTTGTTTTTAGCATGTTAGCATGCTGATATTTGCTAACTTGCATCAAACACAAACTAGTGTATTGTACTAGTGTAAGTATTTTTTTATATTTTGACCTGAGCAGGAGGAAAGGTCAGGTGATCACCAGTTATCACAGTTGTTTCTGAGGGGGACATGAATGTGTAGCGGTAAAGTCACAGCCTTCCAAAGTCAGTGATCTTGATCCTTTGGAAACCCCGATAGTCTGAACATCATTTTCAAAACATTTAACAGTGATTGATATTTCAGTGTGATGAAATAAAAGGCATACCCAGCAAATAGTTGCATAAAAATATAAAGACTTCCACACAGTTCATAGTGGTTGAACTGCGTTATTATTGGAGTTGATAATCCCTTCTACTTTCACATTCGTTCTTCCCTTTTTCATTCACAACCGCAGAGGTAAAAGTAGTTTGTGTAAGAATAGTTTGAAGTGTTATTATTTGGAGACACACTTAGTTCAATTTAGTTCTCGAGATGAAGAAAAAACATTTTGTGTGCTAAATTTAACACGCTAAGTCTTCTGTCTCTGAGAGTGAACCAGGCTACTTTTGATCTTCTGAGGACATTTACTCCACGAGGCGGCCTGTGATCAACCAACCAAAAAAAACTCTCATTTTCATCGTTCTCTGCGTCTCTCTTGTTCTTTCTCTTCTCAGCAGGCAAAGATTGCTGAGCCTGTTACAGCAACAGCAACAGAGGCTGCAATGAACCTGATTGAACTCCACTAAGCACTATCTCAAGTAGTTTAACCGGGAACGGCCCGAGTTGTACAGCACCATAGCAGGTCTACTTGAAATTCCACCACTTAGCTTCTCGTCGGGTTATTTCTGAGTAAAGAAAACAGCCTGTTCTTCTGCACCAACCTGAGTACTGAGTGTTAAATCTCTTTTTGTGTGTGTAGTGTGAGATCCACACCCATTAACACTCACTGTACCGTATAAATGTGGCAAGGAAAAAGTAGCCATTACATCATGCTTTCCATCCACGTGACGACCCCATTGTTTGCTGCAGAATGAACTGTAAATTAAAAATAATGCAAATCCCAAGGTACAATACACAAGGCACTCAGCTCAATCTACTGTGTGCACGTGTGTGTCTGTTTTGCCAGTAAATACTTCATGAAAAGCAATTCAACCTTTTCCCTCCATTGTCGCAGAAGCAAATCATACAATGCAAATGTAACTTCGAGCAGCAGTTTGTTACGGCTCCGTCTTATGTGTCATCAAGATAAACATATTATTACAAAGTGCTTTGCAAGTGTCCTCCAACTCATGACACGGAGAGAAAGAACAGTCTGTTCTCCAAAGTTTCATATCACACTTTATGCATAATACGTTTTTTTCCCTGTGATAATGGTCCATTTTAGAAGAGTGATAAATAAATCCAGCAACCTTTGCAGAAAACAGAGAGAAGCACTTATCATTACAAAAATAACTGCCATGAAAAATGAAATGAGGGATTTTTCAGCTGAAGGAAAAGAGTGAGAAGGAAAAGCTTTCGGGGTCACAGAGAAGTGTAAAATAACTTCAGACCAGGCTGCACTTCTATGTGATTTATATAACTCACTTACACAAAGGTGCACTTAAATGACAGGGGGGTGCATGCAAATGCTTTTTTTCAACAGGTTTTGTTAGCTACACCTGAAGTTGTTCTCTGACGGGGAAAAGAGAGAGATAGAGTAAAGTAGACGACACTTTAAAGGGGCGATATGAGTTTTTATCTCTGACAGTTCAGTGCTGCTTATGGCACAAGTTTAATGATGTTTAATCAATCAAGATTTTTCTGTTTTTGTATATAACATTGATGAAAAGATCAGAAAATTTGACCACAAATCCAAGCATTGAGCATAAACAATGAAATAAATGACACTAATGATTATATAGAGATTTTTTTTTTTAATGTTTCCCTTTAAGCCAATGAAGAAAGTTGTTTTTGTGTAAGTTCAAGTGATCAATATGCAGTTGGGACCACATTTAGGCAAGTTAAGGGACTGAAAATTGCTGTGATCATGAATATCAGAGGAGCAGTACAGTAAAAGTGCAAAAATGGGAAAAACATCATGTTGATAATCGCATTAAAAAGTGCATTTAAATGACCAAAACAGGCCATATAAGTAACAAACAGGTGTTTATTAAGTTATATTTTGAACTGTTCAGTGTGAGACTAATATTTTATAGTACTTTTGTGACTATACACACAGAGATGCTGGTTGAGAACAGTGTAACAGTGTAATGCCACATTTACATGTTGCTGAGTCTCACCTAACACATGTATGGTATGTGTGACTGCAAATGGCCCAGACATTCACTAGTGATAACAAGCATGCTCTAAAACCACCACAGCTGCACCGGTTTCGACATAGTAGAAACAGGGTGTGCAAACTGGCTGATGAAGTCTGAAGAAAGGATGATGTTGACTTGTGCTACAGTAATATTCATTAATCCACATAATCTGTTGAAAATAATTACAAGTCTTCAACCTGCAAAAGCATCCCACACAGACCAATAACACGGCAGTATCCTTGGAGCCCATGCATGCACTGTAGTAATGTTTTTTTAAAGCATGCACATGCCAGCTGTTCTCATGTAGCTGAGGAGACAATGCTCAAAGGTACCGCTGCACCTCGAGCAGAAAATTCAGCCTCGAGGCCTAACCGAGTAAAACAAAACAACAAAACACTGACACCAGTGGCAGAGACACATTATCCGTCACATATTAGCCGGTCAAGTAGAAATATACAGCAATTATACTGCACTGTTACTTCTCACAGGTTTCAGACAGAGCAAGAGAGGGTGTAATAAAAGCAGCAGTTAAACTGTCTGGCAGCACTTACAATAAACACACACCTGAGGCTGTAATAACAGTGTGGAAACACAATCTATACGTTTTCACTGAGGAAACCTTAAAGCTTATCTTCCAAATCACCATGAATCACAACCTCAGCCTGTCATCCATAGCTGTGGATATAAACAGAGATGAAGTGCAGTCAGAAGGTATAAGGAGAGTGAGCTTTCAGGTTGTTTACTGGAGTCGTGTTCACTTTACATGTTATTTTTCTGGAGGTAATAAACACACTCAGCTGGCTCTTTATGTTCCATGTAATCACGTATAAAGATTACCGTCATACTGCTTCTTCTATAATTGGGAAACAACAGTACGTCTAATAAAAAGGCCTTCAAGTTCTTCACCGTTCAGCCAACGCCTCATAACTTTAGAGTTATTGATTTCAACTCCAAAGTGCTGAGTAAAAGTGAAACCACTGAAATACTCCCCTGTCCTCATGCTTTCTACTTGTGAATGCTTAAGAGGTCAGGTCAGCTAATTCGTCTGCGTCTGGGCCAGCATGTGTGAATAACCAGGCATGGTGTGAATGGACAGTGTAATGAATAGGCAATAGACACGAGCGCTTCAAAGCTGCCCCACTCAGACCGAGAGACAGAAATTATGTCTGGGTGAGTCCGACAGCTGCAGCTCAAGTTACAGTGTGGACAGCAAGCGGCAGGCACTAAAATGCCATTTGACACATACTGTAAGTGGCATGTAATTGATTTTCAAGGAAGAGAGAGGATTTACAAGTCTAATACAGACAGCAACTGCAGATTTCAGGCGGCCGAGCTCTGGAAGCGCGATTTACTTCTGTCAGAGTGAGGATTCATTTTGCAGTTGTCCTGCAGCGCAGCAACATATCTCAACCTTAACCTCATCACTCATTTCACTTTTAAGTAGGTCCCAGTTTAACTATTTGATTTTAAAGTTTACTGCCAAATGATATTGAAAAGGTATTTTCAGCACTTTAACTTTGTGAAGTGGAGTCATTCCAGGTCCTCTCTGAGTTTCATGTAGTTGTTACCGCCTACAATAACACCTGTAACACAAACAGCAGTGATGTCACAGTGTGCTTTCACACCCTGGAGTTCGCTTTTACATCACAGCAGAAAGGTCAGAGGTTAAACCAGTGGCCGTCAGCAAAAAAATAAAAAGGTGCACAAATGTATTGGCTGATTATGTTTGTTCTCTTCGCTTTAAAGGGCCAATTTTCAACCTCAGTCCTATCATGCTATTATGGGGAGCTAATGCCTTTATGGTAGGGAAAATGCATTTTTGCTCTGTGCTTTTGGAGGACGCTATCCGCTTCGCTGATGGTCCCTGGAAAACCTCCGCCAGACTATGCGTTTTACGTAGTCTGGCCAGGGAGCTTGCAAAACGACAGTTCCTCAATCTAGGACGCCTAGAGCCTCCGATGTCATGTCTCGTTCAAAATCGTCAGGTTTGAAATGCACGTATTATTACATGAAATATATACTAGTGTTTGCTTTAATCGTTGATGTTACATTACTTTGTAAACTGCTGTAAAATTATAACAAAACCTACACTGTGAGATTAGAATAAACAGATGATTAACACAGACAAAGTTGTGCTTCTTGATGCATCCTCAATGACCTTTACATGTTTGTGAGGTTGACAATCTGTCACCTGGAGAGAATCTGGCCTGTCCATGTGATTGACGTGTGCAAATAGTCAAAAGGTCAAGTAGCAACTCCAAGTCTAAGGAGGACAATGTCACTGTGTTAATCAAGGTCATTCACCTGCTACTGAAAGCTGCAACAACCTCTACCTTAGGAGTCAGTGTGAGAGTGTAAGAGTGAGTACAGGATCCTTAACAACCCTTTTATGATGTACTCATGCAAGCCAAACAAACGGATCAACACAAGCTGACTCATTCCCACCGACTGTTTTACATGAGTCACCTTTTAACTAGGTGGACAAAAGGAAAGGAATACTCTACCCTTACGCCACAGCATCGCCACTGTTTTCAGTGTAAACACGACAGTGACAACAACCCTGTTGACTTCTCCGTGTGCATGCTTTCACAGTGAAGTCAATGCACCCACACATGCAATGAAAAGCCCTTTGCAGACATGGAATACGCAACATTGCTGGCTTCATCTATCTGACACAGACAAAGGAAAGAGAAACAATGCACGGAGGATATTTGGCACCTGGTGCACGAGAGGAAGCACAGAGAGAGACACAGAGAGAGAGAGGGAGAGAGAGAGAGAGAGAGAGAGGGAGAGAGAGAGAGAGCACCATGGTGAGTTTTAAATGTTATGACAGCGAGGACAAGGACTGTTTTCTGTTCTCTCTCAGATTGCATCACCGACTGACTTTGCATATTTATTCATATTGACCAACAGTGGGAGGAATGCCCGTTCAGTGTCTCTCACGACCACCAAAACATGCTGCACTAATATTATAAACAATACATCAATTCAAAAGAAGACGGTCGCTTTCCTTTTTAGACTGTTTGCCTTCATCTGAGCGTCGAATTTGTTTCTTTTCCTTTGGACTTATTTTTGAAGTTGTATCTGTAGTCATCGATCTTTTCTTTGTTTGTTCAGCCATAGTAGATTACTGTTTACTCGCAACACTTGCAGAGACCGGAAAAGCAGCTGTTTAGCTCCGCCTACCCTCTCTGGCAGACCAACCACTGCTGGGTGATGGAAAACGTGTCACTAACTGGGCGCTGCTTATGATTCTTTCTGCGAAAGTCGCACCAGACACCCAGTCTGTAATACTGCAAATGGAAAGGCTTTCATCAGTGGGCCATAGGCTCAGTCACCATTGTGTTACCTCATTCGGCGATAGAAAGTGACTTAACAGACATTTATTTAAATGAAAGTCTTTGAGATTATTACTTTAAAAATAATTTCTATTCTGCGGACTGACATGTTTAGCTATTGGCGCAAAGATGTAGAGGTAGGACTCAAGATAGTGACAAAATATTAGTACAGGTCAGCAGCAGAGTGCTGTGGAAATGATGAAGAGATGTAATGAGGAAGGCAAAGGAAAGGAAAGAACGGAGGAAGATTAAAAGAAGATGAAAAAACAGGCAGGCGAGGGCAGAAGGAAGAGCAGAGCAGAGGCTAAAGGGATTACAGGAGGGAAAAGAACGAGTGAGACATACAGTAGGGGTTGATAAGAAGATGGAAAAGGGGAAAGGAATAAATATGGGGAAGCTTTGGGTTGAAGAAAAGGACAGGAGAGAAGATGAGCGAGGTCGGCAAAAGGGGAAGAAGAGCGTGAATAGAAACAGTGAGAGATAAACCACAGCATATTGAATCACAAATTTAGCAACAAATGAGGGAATGATTCAAGTCCAGTGAACTCCACGTTGCCCCCCCCAACACACACGCAACCCGGTCAGTGACTCTTCCCGTGGTACTGCCTGTTACTGCTAAATTCCAACAGTATGAAGCTGCTCTCGCCCGGCAAAGGAGTGTAAACAGCCGGCACTCTGCTCCCCAGGAGAGGTGGAACAGTTCAGGCTGAGAAGAAGTGCCTGTCACACAAAAAAGCAGCTAAAATTGTGTAAAATCGATTAAAATTAACGTCACAAGCAAAGCAGGGGTTTGCTGCTGCGCGGTAAATGTGATTTAATGGTTCAGCGATAATGAGGCAAATTGATTTCTGGTAACTGCTGAGCTGATTGGCAGATAATAACAGAGATGCAATCAGAGGAGGATCAATCAGTGTTAACACGACTTGTCCTCTCTTCATGTTCGATTGAGTTTTTGCACGGCTGAATGTAATGACAGTAGACTGAGAAAAAAGAATCGAATAGTTAGCTGTGTATTCAGTCAACACAGTTATAAAGTCTATGCTGGACTTGTGTTGAAATATGCAGATGTTTGCCATGTTTGATATCTAAAATACCCTTCATCAAATCAAGAGTATCTTCCTCCCTTTCTGTTACTAAATCTGGCCCCTCCACTGCAACTTAACCCTCCCTATCCTAAGTCTATGACATCATACGCTCCTCCCATGAAAACATGACCCTACAAGAGGAAATTATGTTGTGTTTCTGTTTCTGAAGCAGTGGAGGATGGGGAACCACAGCCATCCAGAGAGGCGGATGGAGACACGGCAGCCAGAGGGCCCGCTTCAAGCCTGGTGGTGATGAGATGCGATGGGACCCGACCCTGCAGAAGCCCCAGCCTGTGTGTTAGCTGACTAATCCTCGAGCCGTCCAGTGCCAGGATCCAGACTCATCAGCTTTGGTGTTCTCTTGTCAGACTCATTTTTATAACGTCCCACTGGTCAATTCTAACCGCTAATGCCCAACACAACGACCCCTAATGCCAAGTGATTACGGAGTGCTGTTTTAGCACATTTGTTGCCTGAAAAGAAAGAAAGGGCCACAAGGCAGTGTGGCTGGCTCCCTGCTCAAAGGACCAGCCTGATGAACTCAGCAGAAAGGGAGCCGACCTGAAAGCCGGCCTAAGCCACCTCTCTCGGGGCGGGCACTGTGGGGCCTGAGCCGGGTCGGGACTGACACCAGCGCTGTGCAGGGATTTACAGTGACCTATTCTGCAGCATATAGACAGTTCCTGTGACCTCATACGTGAGGAGAGACTCAATGTGCACATCCGGAGTTTTGCTGCATGACGGGCAGCGAGATGCAAGGGTGCGGGTGTGATTTTTAAATCACAAGGGACACAAGAGTGAATGAGGGTATCTCACAGAGACAGGAAAATATAAGGTGATTCTAAAGAATGTAGATGAGCTCGCAGTAAACTGTCAGCAAGGGGGCTTAAAAGGGAGAATATATTGAGCACTGTATGTACAAAACATGTTTTCTTTTTTATATTGATGTATTTGTTGAGTATTTTTTCTTACTATAATTGAATAATTGTTTGGTCAATGAAATTCCAATATCTATTCTCACAATGATAACAAATGAATACAATGCAGTACTGTGTTGTTTTGTCTGGAAAACCAGAGACTGTGTGAGTAGCAGATCCTTTTTCTGACTCCATAATTAAGTCTTGGATTGTAAGTACTTTAAAATGACAGCTATTATAATCTGACCTTTCAAATATTCTCTCTGGTGAAAAAGTAGTGACATTTATAAACAACCTAAAACCTTGTGCAGCAATTACGGGACTTGCACTGTCACTTTTCAGTGATGAGCAAACCATGCAACTTGTACTTCCTGGGTTCAGTTCTAAGCTGTTATGTTAGTTAAATTCCATTATAAAGGAAAAAAAAAAAAGGAGAAAAATGGTAAAAATGCAAGGAGGCAGTATACTGTATTTGCCTTTGCCGCACCACCAACATTAACAGGCTTTGTGTGGAGATGTTATCGGCCTCTGTTTGCCTACAGTTTTAGTATCACCTGGGGCCCCTCAGTTAGACCAGTGCCACTGGTCTGACCATGTGACATGTACAGTAAACAAAGCATATGGAAGCAACACTGCTGGGACAACAACACAAAGTAAACACTCAACGCTGCACTCAAACTGTTCTAATATCGTTTATACGGTACAGTCGAACCAGTAAAGTTCTGCTTACATGTATAATCCAGGTTCAATTCAAGCTGGTTTATTCAGATTTGAGTACAGGTATCGCAGCAATGTTAAAAACCCAGAGACAAGTTGGTTTACTGCACAGGGTAGCTAGCAAGAAGCAGTGAGTAATGTAGGGATACATGTGTGCAAAATATTGTAGTCAGGTGAAAATGACTTCTTCCATGTGTTACCTGAGAATAATGATTTAGGAAACCTGCATCTACTGTTACTCTTTTTAAGCTTCCTCTAATTTAGTTCATTACCCACGATGAGAATACTCACCTTTTAATTTTTGAAATCAATTTAAAGTAATGTATAGTAAGTTATTATCTGTTACATCAAATGAATGTAAAGTATTCTAAAAAATAGAGAGTGTACTGTATGCATGCAATATTCACACATTCCTTGACCTTTCATTCGCGCTTCTGAGAATGTTAACATCTTTGTTTTTCACAGATAAAACTGTGTCCATCCCTCGTGTGCAAGTAATGAAACATGTATATCTCTAATTACAGAGTGTCACAGAGGGGACATTATGCAGAGCACAGCTCTGAGGCTGTGATTAGCTCTGTTGTCATGCTGTTAGTCAGTGTGCAATGTGCAAGAGCAGCAGTCCCGCGGGAAGGTCAGACTGTATGACACATAGGACTCTGCAGAACAACAGCATTTTATACCAGAGTGTCTGAATCACAGCTCTTAACCCTGAACACAGAGACAGAAAAATATGTCTTGAAAAGATGTTTTTTTTTTAAGTAACTTCAGTGTTAAATCATCACGCACAGTTTAGTGTTTCTCCCAAAGTTAGGGCACATTAAGCACAATGTATGTAGAAAACACATATTCAGGTGTTTCTGACATGTTACATAAGCTTTGTCGTAAATCTACAACAGGAAGAGTGGAAGGATGGAAATAATCCCTTTGTATTTATATATAGGCTCCACGACATTATACACGACACGAAGATTAAATGGGTTTCCCTCTGAAATCCCTGCATTGAAGTTCACACTGAATCACCAGCTCATAGCCATTACATACAAGCTTTATAGGACGACTAGACTTGATGCTAATGTTAATTTTCACTGTCGATTAATCTGTACCTGTGAAAACTGTGTCAGTTTCCATCGACATTCTGTTTATTGTGATACAGGAGTAAAGTAACCTGATCATATAATCATTTCTGAATCTGAGAATTTTCTTCCTTTTTTCTTAAAAAATGACTCAAACGATTCATCAGTTATCAAAATAGTTATAGCTATTTAGTTATAGTTATTGATTAATCAATTAATCACTGAGGCTCTGCATAATATTTCTGCTAACAGATGCATTTTTCTAACAAAAAAACATACACTCTGTAAAAGTCTGACTCGAAACCATTATTTTAATTTTATTTTATAAGTTTGAATTATACTTTTTTATATACTTTTTGATTCCAATAGAAACATTCGTCATCTGTACCTGACTTATCCTATTTAGGAGCAGGTATGGTTCAGTATTAAACCGAACATGCATGTCTTAATACACCAAACAGAATATAGAAATCTATTTAAACCCAGGATCTAGTTGCTGAAAGTTGACTCTGCTTTCCGACCGTTGACTTGCTGTAGAGCTGAACCCTCCTCCCTGCCAGTGGTCAAAATAAATGTATGACTACATCCATAAATTTCCTTAAAAGCTTTTCTTCACTTCTGAATTGTCTTGCCTTTTTAAAGCCACTTAAAAAAACATGTTGGTTTTCTCTCACCACATAGGAATTCAATCATCACTTTCACTGGATTCATTCCTCTTATTAATCATCTCCACCCTTCCTCCATTCATTTTCTCCACATCTAATTTACTGCCATCACCAAATCCCACAACGCAGACAAGATGTCTGTCAGAAGATGCAAATCAGTCAGCACAAAATACAAACTCACCACGGATCAAAGTAACCCACCGTTCACCTCATACAGACACAGCAATGACAGTTAACCTTTAGGTGACACTTGTTCAGAGCACAGAATGAGCAACAAAAAATAAATACATCTTTTGATGTTTCTTTAAACATCTACCTTCAAAAGCATCTCCTTTCATCTCTGTCCAGGGATGAAAGGATCAAACATTCAAACATTAAACACATTAACGTCAAACACTAACATCTTATTAATGAAGCTGCTAAAATAAAACCAATCGCCTTCACTATAACCTTTCAAAAAATGTTATTCGACAAGCTGTGTGCTCATCACACAGAGTCACACGGTCTCTCATGTTCACTCACCACACATGCGTGCATATGCCGGCACACGGTCTGACTCTGGCAGCGGTTAACCCAGAGGGATGCTTCTGCCCGCGTATGTGTCCCTCCGCATGCACGAGCAGCATGCGAGTGAATGCGTCGGCCCGTGCGAGTGAGTATACGGGATGATCCTCAGCAGCTCACACTGTGGACTGAGAGCAGAGCCAACCTGGTGTGACATCTGTGAGGGCCACGAGATAATCTACATGACACTGTCACTGATAGGAGTGCAGATATTGATTTAAAAAGCAGCAGCTCTAAAATTAGACTCCTATGTGTTCTGATTGGGCCCGAGGCACGCACCTCTGTGGAAACATGAGGCTGTGAGTAGTGATCAAAGACGTGATGATGGAAGCCCCCTACAAGTCCAGCAGTCCGGACTAAAGTCAACCTCGCAAAGATGGGGCCCTCTGCCCTGACCTCCTGTTCCCTTCCTCCCTCCATCCTCGCTCCCTGTGATAACAGAGACATTCCTGAGCTCGCTCCCTGCCTTGCCGCAGGCCTCTCCCTTAATTCCAGCGGAGTGTGTGGAATGTTGGACTGGAGAGCCAAGCAGCCAGGCGGCCGGAGGCGAACAGACGAGAGGAAATGAACAACATTAATAAACTCAGGTCTGTTATGGCTCCTGGTGCTTGCAGCACCTGGATGCCCACAGCAGGATGGACCTATGCATGCTCAGAGTCGCACATAGATACACACACATATAGGAGCAGTGAGAGCATCTGCCATACAATGTGCAAATCTGGAGCAGGCCAATCCATATGTAGCTGGATTAACTAATCGCTACGATGTAAGTGAATAAGAGGGCGGGATTACAGGAAATGATGGGATCTTTTCAACAGACAGATCAGACACAATCAGATCAATGTAGCCGCCTAGCATCCCAGGGATAAACTGTCGAGGAACATACAAGTACATTTAATGTTTTCTGTGATGTATGACCTTTCTATCACCGTTACCACGAGTCTAGATGCATAACCTGAAGTATGAAGCTCTTCTCTGACTCTAAATCTTCTCTGACCTGAAGTCTAAGCCGCTCAAACAGAAAATCAGCAAAATGAGCAAATTCCAGAAAGTCAGAGGCTGGTCTATTAGAGTCTGGTCAATTTCCCTTGGATAACTTAAATCTGTGTGTGTGTGAGGGAGAGAGAGAGAGAGAAAAGGAGTGAGACAGAGCAGAGAGAAAAATAAAGCTGCTACAGGCCAGGTGAGCAGAGCACATGGGTGAATAAAATGAGAAGATAAACCGTGAGAAGATCAAAGGGAAAAGGAAAGTAAAAAGGGCAAATGTTATTATCTAAAAAAAAAAAAAGAGAGGGAGAGAGAGAGGGAACGCTCTGTTCTGTCCGGGGCAGAGTGATGGGCTGGAAAAAAAAGATGAAGGGCAAAACATATCAGAAAGAGTGATATACGGCGCTGCAGCCGGGTCTGACTCGGAGCATAAATCTCCAGCACTCCTCCGGTGCTTCTGGAAATCAATTCTTTCCATTGGTCGCTGCTTTATTTATGGGTCAGCGTTAGGAATAAACCACGAGCAGCTATGATGACTGAGTTGCTGTTCCGGGAGGTGAGGAGTGACACCGATACATCCAGCTGCCTCCTTTGAGAATTAAATGAGCAATCGCATTTAACGTTACACACTTTAATCTACTTTGTTGTGACCGGGCCGCGCTATCAATCACCAACCTCTGTCAAACATGGATCAGAGATTTCTCCATGGTCTAAAGGTGCAATATTCTCAAGCTTGCCATCTGATACTGAGGGAGCCAAAAGCAGGTGATGTTTCCCTTTCCATCTCCTGACAAAGCCAATGACTCTCAGCGTTTGTGTTTGTGTGCGTCCGGCTGCCAGTCTCTCTGACATGACTTCGGCTCCTCACACAGAGAGGAGACGATCAAAAGCGACAACGTCACAGAGTTGCCACGTTCACTGTGACTGCACCAAACAGCAGGGTCTGAAGCACCGCGACCTCTCCTTCGACCTTCTCCAGCAGCCACTAAACATGTCTTCCCTCTGTGCCTGGTTTGTCTCTCTCCACACCACCGTCTCTACCTGTTATTTCTGCCCACCAGCTTGCCTGCCTGCCTGCCTGTCTGTCTGCCAGCCTGCGTCAGGACCGGGGAGGCGAGCTACCTTTATTAAAAGAAAACAAGCAGGAGAAATAAACAGGGATGCAGGGATATGAGGACAGTTAATCTGCTGGCAACGTCACTGAGGCTCTCAGGGGAGATTTCACCAGAAACGAGACAGAAGAATATATCTTACTAGGTAGGTGGGGAACAAAATAAAACACCACCTTTATTTTTCAGACAGAGTACATTCAGTCTCTTTAAAAGAGGCAACAGAGAGGCAGAGAAATGAGCAACAAAACCGAACAGGATAAATCAGGAAAAAAAGAGGTAGAGGATTGTTTTTGTCTTACAGCTTTTTGGCAGGCTCTAAGAAAAGGCGCTGACCCATGGATGACAAAAAAATCCCTATCACCTGACTGATCAGTCATCCCCCGCTGCTCTGCTCTCCGCCCCCTCTTATTCCTAATGAAACGTCTCCAGTTAGGAGTCGACACCACCTCATCAACATGAGCGGGGGAGCTCATATCTCCCTTTTCTGTTTCATCAACAAGAACAAGAACAAAACAATGTGAACGTCTTGTACTTGACACTCTTCTTTAGCTTCTCCCCACACAAACATTTCCAACGCTGTTATTTCAAGGGGTCATGCTGATGTTTGGATCTGACTGCAACCACAGCTGTTTTTCTAACATCTTATCATCAGTCAGCAGCAAGGATTTGATGTTGAAATTGTTATACTTGCTAATATATATCAATGAAACCGGAGTACAAATGAATCTGTTCTCATCCCTCTCTCTGTCTCTCTGATGCTGCACAGATCTGCTGCTCTGCCCGGCCGCGAGATCCCCAGTGGGCCTTTCTGGAATGTCGATTTCAGTTAATTAAATTTTCTGGCATTGCCCATGAAGTCACAGAGGGAGCCACAATAGTACAGGCCTCTGCAGAAGATCTGTCACAAGTTTTACTGTCAGTGGGATTAACAATAAGTATCGCAATAATGAAATTCCTGTGGTTGTTTATTTGAATTGAGAGACAGCAGCATTGCATTACATTATGTGGTTTTATAGCATCTTTATCCCAAATGCAGGTGCTAGCACGACCATCAAGAGTAATTCTAGGTTGCCAAAAGGATTAATGGACGACCCGCTTGCTCCCCTGAGCCACTGCCGTCCTCAATTACCCAATGAAGGTTAAAAAGTGTGTCAAAATAGAGACATCCATCTTATTGTCTCTAATGATTTATGCACTAACATAAGACAAAAGTCTGAATGAGCCTCCGTGACACTGAGATCATTTATCTCTGCCGTCTCGTCTCCGTCCACATCTGGAATCAGATCAGAGACATCTGATTGGAGGGGTTTCAAACACATTTAAGACATACGTTAAAAGGTGTACACACAGATTTGTAACATATGAAATGTATCCACTTGTACTGAAGAGCAGGAAGCCTTGTCTCCCATTCAGACAGTTAAAATGGAGACCAGTGCTGAGGAGGTTAGGGGTCCACTCAGAGGTAAGACGGTTAGTGGTGAAACTCTGCCCTCTGCAGGATAAAAGCTGCCATTGACCTGTTTTTCAGACAGACTGAAGAACAGCTTCAGTTCTTTTTACTGAAGCACAAGCACCACTAGTGGCCACACAGGTGTACTGCACAGCAGTGTTGGCTACAGAGTAAATACTGTAGGTGTTGTGTTGCACGAATCCTTTAAATAGAAGTCATAAAAACAAGGAGGAGAGCTGCCAGATAATTATACCACACTACACATGCAACTGTCTTTTATTGTATTATTTCTAAATCATCTCATTTAACCAAAATAAAACTACAATGTACCAGAACTCTGCCTGTTATTAGTCTGATCAACTGTGGCTTCTGCATGCTGCATGGCATAATGGGTAATCATAAAGTAAACAAATATAGTACCATTAAAAAACATAAAATAGCCAATCTGCTAAGACTACATTATAGTGTGTTATAGACCATGTTCTATTATAGTATAGTATATGGCTCAATAGGGAGACTTCGGGTGAATGAATGAATGAATGAATGAATGAATAGTTAACTGTATTTATTTACTTCATACATTCATTCATTTAAAGAAAATCAATTTAATGTACATATTTAATATGAATGCAATCATCTTATCGCATAAAAATGTAAATAATCTAAAGCAATGATTCAAAGTGCTTTGTGTATCTGCAGCTCATATACTGATAGATGTGACCTTTGACCCCTAGAAGTCATCTTAAGTCCCTGTGCTGTAGGTGTCAATTCGCAAAGAATGCTGACTCATTTTCCTCAAAGACACACACACAAATATACATGAAAACACACACACACACATTGTCCTGCCGTCATATGTGTTATTTGAATACAGTGTGAAGCAACAGTTACAGAAATATAGTAGGAACAATAATGGGTCTGAGGATGTCAAAAGATCCAAGGTGAATGATTCCTGCTTTGTAGTCTTACAGAGATACAAAAGGTCATACCTAAAAAAAGACATCTCCCTCGAGGTCTTTGAGACAAAACAGTATTAAATGAATGTCAGAGTTGTAATCCGACTCTATGGAGGTCGCTGATAAATTCAGCTATAAATAGAAAACCGCATTCATTCATAAACATGAAATATACGGCTTACGATACCATATATCTGAACTAAAATGAGCGGTCAGTAACTTAATAGGTCCCTTCCTATTTACTCGGAGGCCATCCTCAGCCTTGTTTAATGGACTTGGGCAGAGAGGCCATCAAAACTGAGAGCGGAGTACATCCCTCAGCAGGTAGCATCCTGAAATAGCAACCTTGATCCTAATGGTGCACAGCACAGCCTCTGGCTCCTGACGAATCCATCCTGAGAGCCCCCCCTGTCCCCGAGCAAGCAGTCCTCCTCCTGAGGCACGCACACACAAAGACAGACACCGACACACACACGCACTGACAGACAGAAAGACACACACACCTATCTCCATGCACCCGTCGGCTCTGATTAACCCATTTCCTCTTGTTTTTGTTTTTTTTGTTCGGTTTTTCACTCTCTTTTCTTGCTCTCTGCAGACAGACGCCACGAAGGCAGGTCGCAGGTTGGCATCATGGCTTCCCCCGGGGGCGTCTCACTTTACAGAGTTTCACATTTCGGGTCGTCGATTCAGGTGAGAGGGAAAATAAAAGTCAAACGTGAAATGAGAGCCCCTGGAGGTGCCTGCGTGGAGGGAGAGGTGAGAGAGACGGATCTCTCCGTGCACCTGCAGCACGGAGGAGGCTGACATTGTTGAGAGAGGGCAACGAACACGGGTGATAAGATGAAGTACAGAGACAGAGGTGACACCATAGTCAGCACTGCCCCTGATATGAAAAGACATCAGAGCAGCAGGAGGAACACTCTACTTAAAACTGGTCATGTAAAAGATTTTCTCAGGAGTCTTCGAGCTCGGAGGCAGACATACAACACACAGAATCATGTGTATACTGCATCATCATATGTCATAGAGCACATGTATGTGTCTTGTTTTTTATATCACATTTATTAAGTTGTTTCTTCCCTCTGTCTTTTGTTTGTCATTCTTATTGTGGCCATACAAAAGCTACGTTTTCATAACCTGAATTGTTTGTTTATTTGTCTTTGAGAATCTCTCTTTAAATGTTGGATATTTGAACAGTTCATCTGTGAGAGGAAATATAAGTGAAAGCCATCAGTAGCAGAAGAGATTTACTGTAACATCCTTTTGCAAACATGGAGTGGAGTGCTTTATTGTCCACAAGGGGCAATAAAGTATCGTTATCAGTATTGGTATCGGCCTCAGATGCTGCCTAAATATGGCAGGCAGAGTACCATTTAGGTACCATAACTGAAAGCAGAGAGTGTAATGTAAGTAAAACTAGCACTATTTTAGCAATCAGTCTTTTTCCTCCTTTGATATGTTAATTTGTGGGATATGAGGGGTACTCGGCATCAGCTTATACTCAAGTCTAGATATCAAGAAGGAAAAAATGGTATCAGAGCATCTCTACAATCTGTCTTGCTCAAGAAAACATGACATTTTTCTTGTCAGCTGCTTCACACAAAACATAAAAATGTAAAAAAGACACTGCATGTATTGCTTATGTGATTTAGTCCATGATTTTTGGGACTGAATGCAGTATGATATTTTGTTTGTTCATAACGTGAATTTAAACATTAAAACTTTGCTCTTTACACAAATTGAAATTGAAATGGAATGTTTCTCTGATGCTCTGGTCCAAAACTAGGTATTTGTTTACACCTGTGGTTCTCAACTGGTGGGTTGGGACCCAAAAGTGGGTCGCAGAGCTGTTTTCAGTGGGTTGCAGATGTGTGCTTGAAAAAAACAAAAACTTGACAAAAAGTCAATGCTGCACGTTTATTTTGAAGAACATGGGTATCCTATGACATGCATGCAGTAGAAGCGTAGTTTATTCACACTCCATGTATCCACTGATAGTCCCAGCTACTGTTACATTCTTGATGAGCCCGACAGTAGTGGCATTCATGGTGCACTTTCTTAGTTCATTTCTGTTGAAAAAAGGCTGCGAGCTAATTAAACTAATTGTAGAGGAATATTTTTCTCGCACTGCTACCTGCTGGTCATTTTCGTTCACTATTATACTGTTGTGTTTTGTAATGCTGACATACTGTGATGTTTTGTTCCATCTCAGGTCCAAACTGCACCATTTTTCATGAAATGAATTTGAGTGGCTAAGAAATTGCAGAAATGTGGGTCACGATTCGTCATTAAGGAGGCGGTGGTGGGTCCCGAGGCTGGACCAGGAACCACTGGTCTACACTGTTTTACAAGCAGATCCTGTGGACAAAGCTGCTGAAAGGGGACTCTAAGAAAACCGAATTTAAAGGCTTTTGCACGAGTTTAAAAATCTTAAAAGCCAAAAACGTTACACAGTAGTTTCAGGCTCATAACTGTCAAATCCTTCTATTTTTTGATATCTTTCCTCAGTCTACATGATTGTAATTCTTCACGTTTAAGTCTCCATAAACCTCATGATCTGTGCTGTCTGCTTGGAGGAGACAGACTACCTTTATTTTAAGCAAATGTTTGCAGTGCAGACATGACAGTGAAAGCGGTGTTAAGCATTTGTATGAAATCAAATAAAGGACTGTAATCTCAAAAATGAAAGAGCCAAAAATAATCTCTCTTCATGACACAACAGAGAGATTTTTCACAAACAGATTCACACAAATAAAACACAAAAAAAACCCTTAAATAACCACACATTACATGTTTCCTCTCTGTGCCCTCTGACCATAAAAACTGCACATTCACATTATTTAACCTCTGTGCATTATCACCCGAACCTCCAACACCCGTGGGGCAGAGTAATTGTGTTGCCATGGAAACAGGAGAGAGCCTAAATTCCGAGCTGCTGGGATTCATCCCATCTCGTTAGACGAGGATGCTGCTGCCGCTGCCACGTGGTGCCAGATGAGTGCTGAAGTCATAAATTAACCCAATCTCCTCTTTTCTAATCCAACACATCTTGTGCACCAGCCGACACGACTGACACGACAGGACGTCTGTCACCGTGCACAAACCACAGCCCAAAGGAAAATCTAAATAAAACCACATTAAAAAAAACAGAGCTGTAAAAGAGTGTGGGGGAGTACTGTGCCGTTCAGTTCAGCCCTAGACTACAAGGTGTTGTAATTGGGCTTATGTGTGATTAATTATTCAGAGCAAAACATTTCAGATGTGAGACTTGAGCGAGAGATGGAGCCGAGACAACACAGGGACAGACGAGGAGGCTAAAATTACATCAAAACACCAGAGCTGCCGAAGGTCAGTGACTAATAGGTAACTCAAATAAGAGAATTTCATGGTGCTTCCAGGGCTGCAAATAACGATGACTTTCATTGTTGTTTGGTATAAAACATGTCAGAAAATGAGGATCAGTGTTTCCCCAAACCAAAGACTACACTCTCAAATATTTTGTTTTGTGCACAACCCAAAAATATTTAGTTTACTGTCATAGAAGACTGAAAAAAACAAAATATTCAGATTTAAGAACCTGGAATTAGACAATCAGATAACAATGTTTTGCACATTGCACATAAATCCATTAATTACTTTGACAATTTATTGATTTTGAGAAAATTGTCAACAATGTTGATCAGTGTTTCCCAAAACCCAACATTTCATACTCATATATCATGCTTTGTCCAAAACCCCAAATTATTCATCTTATTTTCATAGAAGACTAAAAAAACACAGAAAATATTCAGAGAAAACTCAGATTCAGAAGAAGCTGGAATCAGGCAATTAGCACTTATTTAATAAAAAAGTACCATAAGGGATGCTAATAAGGATCTTTGTCATGCATATTAATATGCAAATTATTTTATTGATAAATGTCAGGGAAATGGTATTAAAAAAATGGTCGATGCTTCCCAAAAGCCAAGATTACACCTGACCTGGGGGGACAGAACCTCCTCTATTGCTGCCCCCTCCCCCATCACCTCAGACACTCTCCCTCACTCCCCTCTTTCAAAACTGGACTCAAAACCCACCTTTTCAAATCTGCTTTTAATCTGTGACCGATCATCATCACTGTTGTAACTGTTTATCTTTTATACACATTTTAACTGTATTTTCTGCACCTTGATTGTTTTATACTGTATACTGTCTTTGCTATTTTATTTCACATGTAAAGTGTCTTTGAGTACCTTTTAAAGCACAATATAAATAAAATGTATTATTATTATTACACTCTCAAATATCTTGTTTTGTCTACAACCCAAAAATATTCAGTTTACTGCCATAAAAGACTGAAAAAAATCAGAAAATATCCAGAAGCTGGAATCAGAGTCTAACCCTTACTAATAACATACTACTTAAACCTATTATCTTATTATCGAAGTAGTCACATTTATTCAATCGTTGCAGCTCTTAATTAAAGCTTATCTGGCACACGCACCTCAACCACTGAGCTGAATAAAAGCTTAATATTAAAACCTCATGGGAAAGAAGCACCGCATCGTACGGTGTGAGCGCTGAGGGGTCAGCTCGTCTGATTCGATCAATACAATTAATTCCACTACTCTGTTGTGTAAACACCGCAGGGCAAGTACAAAGCTCAGTGTTGTTTATACTGTATTGACAGTTACCTACGTGCTGGTGAGTAAAAATGAGTATTAATATACAACAAACAAAGAGCATGAGGTCGAGAACAATAGGTCATCTTTAACCAACTGTCGCACATGAAATCAATACTACAGAGCCGGGACAGGGCGGGGCGGAGCTACTGAGCAAAGCAGCTCCGATACTGCCGCTTTTCTTCAATCAATCTCTCCCAATCAATCGTTTAATTTTCCGTCCTTCCATCTCCCGTCCTCTCCTCCTCATCCTATCTGCTCCTGCCCTCCAGTCGCTCCTCCGTGCCTCCTCTCTGCCCTCCTCCATCCTCCTCCTCCTTCTCCTGTCCCCGTTTGAGAAATGCTGACCCGCAGACTCCCTAATGCGACCAATCAATATCACGCAGAGGACAGCAGACCGCCGGACATACTAATATGAAGACACACTTCCTGCAATGTATGAAGCCAGGCATCCCTTCAGCTATGATCTCACCCTCTCGCACACACACACACACACACACACACACACACACACACAGCCTATAAAGCTGGAGTGATTGATTAATTTAATCTAATTTCATGTGAACTGTTCCATATGACCCTGTGTGTAAAATAGGGCCTTCTCACTTACAGGCTGCTGCCGTGGATGTCATAGATCATTGCTTCATCTATCTATAGAACCAACATTGATCCTGCCTGCCCTTCCTGCCTGACATTAGGGATGCACAGTGCCGCGGGATGAGCTAACATGAGGGGCAGGGAGCGTGTCATTATGCAGAGGGCCCCGTGTCTTTAAACAGCTAATGAATCACTGAGATCAAAATCAAAGCCATAGGGAACCTGAAAGCTAGAGCCCATCGATCTGCTGGTAAATGGTGGACACAATTAACGAGAAGCTCCATCGGCTGTCCTGGATAGCAGGCATGGACAGGAAACACGCACGAGCGATCATGAGCTATGGCCTAGCCTGTCTTTTGGTGTGTGTGTGTAAGAGTAAAAAAATACATGTATAAAAAAGGTATAAGTGCTTTCCCTGGAGGCAGATAAAGACAAAAAGGGTCAGATGCTTCCCGCTGAATTCACGTGCAGCTTTTTCTTTCTTGCATCATATTTCCACAGAAGTCTCACTGTGTGTGTTTGTTCCTGTTTGTGTGTGCAGAGCAGTAATAACATCCTTCAGCCCAAACACCTGACTCATTTTAAAGTAATAATCTTGAAGATTTTCATTTAAATAAATGTCTGTTAAGTCACTATCTATCGCCGAATGAGGTAACACAATGGTGACTGAGCCTGTGGCCCACTGATGAAAGCCTTTGCATTTGCAGTATATAGTATTATTATGGACTGGGTGTCTGCGGTGCCCAGTTAGTGACGCGTTTTCCGTCAGCCAGCAGTGGTTGGTCTGCCAGAGAGGGTAGGCGGAGCTAAGCGGCTGCTTTTTTCCGGGCTCTGCAAGTGTTGCGAGTAAACAGTAATCTACTATGGCTGAACAAACAAAGAAAAGATCGGTGACTACAGATACAACTTCAAAAATAAGTGAAAATTTAAAGAAAAATAAACTAATTCGACTCTCAGATGAAGGCAAACAGTCTTAAAAGGAAAGCGACCGTCAGCGAGGAAAATCAAGAGTTACAACCGTAACAAAGGGGGGCAACCGTAGACGTCTGGTTAAACCGGGACATATGTGCCCACAGAACCTTGTATCGCCATTAGGTATGCCAAATAGAACAAAACTGAGAACTTCGAGATTATATCTTTAAAGTTCAAATACAAAACACAGACACAGCCATATACTGTATGTTTACCCTCTATTTATTGAGATAGTAGGATTTAAATTGCATCCAATAGAAATACATTTCTTCATCTAGACTCCATGATTTGTGTTGAATTTCAAGGTCTACTTTATAAACAGCCTTTTTCCCCTCACAGGAAGCTGCACAAATGTAACTATAAATTCTGCAGCTTTTGACTGATGTCTGGAGTTTTGGAGACATATTTCCCTTACTGGTGATGGTTAAATAGCCACTGTTGCTGTTGTAAAACCACATCCTATAAAAGAATTGCACATGCACACGTGTACAGAAAAAGCACAGGCGCACAAAATTGCAGACGATTTTTAGCGGCCTGTTTCAACCCAGGTGAGATAAACGACTCGTATGTGAATTGCAATTTTGTCCTGTTGTCTCTTGAGAACAAAGGATGAAGAGGATGAGTTATAGGGTGTCCTCAGAGCCTCCCGTCGATCCAGGGAAAATATATTCATCTAATCGGAACATCCTGCACCCTGCCGTCAAACCATTCTCTCATCTCTCAAAAGGCCCGTACGTGTCATAACCCCCGCTCCTCCCTCACATTTATCACTCCGTTTTGTAATCTCTCTTTCCCACTCTCTCTGTCGCTCAGTGTTTGAGTGTTTGCCATATCTGGTCTGGACCCATCAGCCCACTAGAGGACCGAGAAGTCCGCCTCGCCACAGAGTCCAGATGACATCACACCACACAAAAAGTCTGGAAGCTGGACGTTGAAGTGTTTTCAGACGGACATTATTTCAGTCCTTTCAGTCCACAGAGGCTAATTTTAGCTCCTGAACTGAACAAATAAAATGATATCCGGCTCTGCTCACATTAAAACTACACTATATCTCCGTCTTTGTTTGCTTATTTTTGTGTTTTATCTCTGCTGAAGAACCAGACAGGACTTATTAAGTTCTTCCCTCTTGTATCTCTTCTCACTGGTCTCATTTTCTGTTCCTCCAAGGTCTTTGAGTGTACTGCCACACATGCTTACACGTGATTAAATGCGTTGGGAATAACATTTACCTTGCGCTATATTATGTATGCTGACCCTGTGGACTTGTGTTTATGCAAATGTAAGTTGGCCTGTATGTTACCTAAAGGTGTTTTTTCATGCACTCTATGTAAATTCATACATGTGTATACAGTGTTTGTGTCAGGACATGCTGGCTGGTGTTGAGTTACAGTCAGTGAAATATTCAGCAGTTTTTCGAGCCTGGTGTAATACATTCTTTCAACATGCTTATGTGGTAAACATAAGTGATCTGTTATACACTTACCTGTGTGTACACTAATGCAAAACACAATCAGATTTACTCCAGAAGGAGAAATGCATTCAGAGAAACATTTTACTGACTTTGAAGCTGAGAGAAACTTTAATTAACACTGTAAAGATCCAATGTGGGAAGTTTGCCAAATTAGCATCCAAGAAGCATGATCTGCTTATATGACCTGACTTAGCGGGGCCTGGCCATCCTGGCTCTGAGTCAGACTCTTTTTCAGCTGCTTGTTGAAGTGCTTTAAAAGGGTCGACCAATGCTTAACATACGACCTCTACAGTTCTGCGAGAATAATGACTTTTCTTTCTCAGAACCAAAGGCGGAAAGTCTTTTTCAGTTTGTGCTTTAGAAGTTAATATTTTATATGTTTATATATATATTTATTGTGACATTTCAAGAAGTATTTGCCAGCTGAAATCTGAACAAAACATGTTACAATATTTCTCTGCTAGCTACATTAAAGCTAACTGTCAACTTGGGTTAGCTAGTCAGCTCATTTCATTGGTTCATTTTAAGTATCTGCCTCTGAGTTAAAGGTGTATTAGTATTAAAAAGAGGTAAATGAATAATTTAAACGGTGACACAGGATTGGACAGATTACCTCTTCAGTCATTGATGTTTGATAACTACAGAATAGATTGTCCATCCATTATCTATACTGCTTATTCTGTTCAGGGTCACTGGGGGCTGGAGCCA
Source organism: Semicossyphus pulcher (assembly GCF_022749685.1). NCBI lineage: Eukaryota > Metazoa > Chordata > Actinopteri > Labriformes > Labridae > Semicossyphus > Semicossyphus pulcher. The sequence goes on from NW_027211603.1 coordinate 14,617,867, forward strand.
ATTCCAGCTGTCATTGGGCGAGAGGCGGGGTGCATCCTGGACTGATTGTCAGGCTAGCACACGGTTGACACACCAAGACGGAACATTCAAACTCACATTCACACCTACAAGCAATTTTAGAGTCACCAATGAACCTAACGAGCATGTGTTTAGACTGTGGGAGGAAGCCGGAGAACCCGGAGGGAATTCACAACATGCACGGTGAGAACATGCAAACTCCACAAACACCAGCAGAACCAGGATTTGAACCAGGATCTGTACCACCGTACCACCACGCCACACCGCCCCAGAGAAGATTATACTTTTTAAATATAACTGAAAGGATCCGTCTTGAAAGCTTCTTGTGTGTTGATGTTGTTTTATTTCGATAGACTACGAGGAAAATTAAGACCACTGTGCAGCGAGATCTATTGAGAATCAAACTAGAGGCCCGCCGATCAGATGGAGCTGTGCCACATGGATCTCACCAAAACAGGGCGAACTTTCAGCTCAAGGACTCAGGTCACACTACAGCTACACATTTCGAAACACACACACACACACACACATACAAACAGGCATACATCCACCCAGTGACGTTGTCAGGAATCAATCCTTTGCTCCACAGTGAAGTACACATCGACAGCTGCTTTGCATTAGAAGACAAATAGAGCAGCAGCCATCGGTCCATATTGAATAAATGAAAGCTACAGTCCCAGGTGAGTTCGCCCAGTTTAACCACAGACTCTTCAGATTCTGTTCTCCTCTGTGTTGCTTTTTATCCCACTAAAATAGCTGCTCGTGAAAGAAAGAAAACACTGCATTATGAAGTAGATCATTTCTTACATCTATTATTCATGCCTCAGACTTACGCTCATGGACAGCTTGTGATGGTCCACAGCAAGAGAAGGAGCATGAAAGCTAATGTATTTGTGTAACATGCTTGGAGCATCCGATACTGTTGCACTGAGTGAGAGTTCAGTGAGACGAAATGGATCTTTTTTTAGTCTGGTTCTTCGATATTCTTGATGGAAAAGCGAGAGCGTAGCAAGGAATCGATTGATTGAGAGTGCAAACTGGGAACTCGGCTTAATATTGTGTGAGATAAAACACCAATCACCGACATTATTGTAAGTACGGCTACTTTGGCAGGTTCTGGAGAGAGGAAGGATGAAAAGACTGTGAGAAGGGACGTTTGCTTTCAGAAGTTCACAGGGCCTCTTGAGGCTGCGTTTGAAGACTATCCTTGCTGATGGATGGTCTTTAAAGACAGAACTGTGAAACATCACTACGACTCTCTCATGCTCCTGCTTTTTCACAGTGATGCTTAAAATACTTTCTGCACCGTTCACATCACTGTTTTATTCCCCCACTGGCAGATTTTTTAAAAATGTTTTTCTGGAGGAGATACGACAGCAGAGGGGATGAGAAACATTTCTATGATCATTCAAATCTAAAATGACAATACATCTTTTCCTATAGCCAAGGTACTCATTGTTTTCACATTAAAATAACAATTTAAAAGAGAATAATTTTGCCATTTTATTTACACACCAGGATGCACTATGGGAAGAAGGCAATCCGTCGGAGGCAGTGTGATGTTTTGGGCGAATGTTCTGCTGGGAAACCTTGGGTCCTTTGACACGTAGCACCTACCTCAACATTGTTGCAGACCAAGTACACCCCTTCATGACAACAGTATTCCCTAATGGCAGAGGCCTCTTTAAGCAGGATAAAGCTCCCTGCCACACTGCAAACATTGTCCAGGAATGGTTTGAGGAACACAACAACGAGTTCAAAGTGTTCCCCAGATCTCAATCCAATCGAGCGTCTGTGGGATGTGCTGGACAAACATGTCTGATCCATGGAGGCCAGCCTTTGCAACTTACGGGACTGCTGCTAACGTCTCGGTGCCAGATACCTCAGCACACCTTCAGAGGTCTAGTGGAGTCAATGCTTCGACGGATCAGGGCTGTTTTGATGGCAAAAGGGGGACCTACACATTATTAGGCAGGTGGTCATAATGTTATGGCTGATCGGTGTATTTTCCAAACTCAACAATGTCTTGAGAAGTTGTAGGAGGTGAACATTTTTGTTGGCTGACATTTTGAGTAGTCAAAGTAGAAAAAGACACAGGTATTATTAATAATGTTACCATACGTTCTTTTCAAGTGTCCCAGTAAATCATAACAGTCTGACAGTAAGCCAGCATGCACAACGCCGGGATCCCCAAAGAGAAGCAGCTAAATGGATTTCAGACTTCATTAATTTTATTATTCCCACCTCCCACTGTGACATGTCAAAATGTCTTCTGAGATGAAGCTCTCTGCAGCGTGTAGCATTTACACTCAACAGAGGACGGTTTCATCCAGGAAGTAACACCCCTCTGCTCAAGTTAGAGAAAGGAGTGTTTGCTGGGAGCAACAGAGCGGGGAGTCTTTCAGTACAGCACTGATGTGATCATGGTGACTCACAGTAGGAGGTAGCTTGGTAGTTGCTGAGTGTTTAAAAGAGCTGGCAGACAAAGTTGGAAGTGGAATCTCTTAATAAAACTTCAAAGCACTTTATATCATTGTTTTTAGCTAATCCATCCATCTATACTTTTTATCTATACGGCTTATCCTGTTCAGGGCTGCTGGGGGCCGGAGCCTAACTCAGCTATCATTTGGCGTGAGGCAAGATACACCCTGGACAGGTGGACAGTCAGTCACAGGGCATCATCACTAGGGTGTCATAAATAGACACGAGCATTGTTGTAAAAGACGTATAAATTATATGATTTTATCTGATTATTTGGTGATCTAGTACAGTATACAACTACTATAGTATACCAATAAATATGTGCTAATTCAAAGATGTTCCTGATATAAAAAATAGCCAAGTTTACTAAGAAATGGACAGTCACCTTTTTTCTAATTCAAACCAGGGAGAGGAGCACAGGTAAAATGGTACAAACAGTTGTAACCAACAGTTTTCAGGAATGGCCCTGGAGTGGTCCTCCTCAAACTTTTTTGTCTGCCACTGCAAAGGCAAGATGCGGCACACCTTAAGGATCAGTTCTTGGTCCAATTATGATCTCTCTGCTACCATCTGGTCATATCACTGTCACCATTTCACTGTTATGCACACAATATACAATCTCTCGATCAAATCCTCTAAATGCAACAAAAGGGCCAAACTACAGTTTTCAGAGTTTAACTTCCTGCAGTCAGACTCCAATAAAAACAGAGGTGCGTCGGCCATGAGCTCCTCTGTAAACAAGTCCAGCCCATACTCTGCCCCCTTATTCCATAAATGAAAGATACTGCTCAAAACCTGTGTGCATTATCAATAATAAGGACAAAATCATGAACAATCATGTATCTACTTCATTTCAAAGATTAGAGTGTTTTCTTTTAGCAACACAGAGAGAATGACTCATGTTTTGTTTCCTCACGCCTGGATCATTGTAGCCAAACGTCAGACTGTGCAGCACTCTGCAGCCAGACTCGTGACAAAAACCAAAGGCTCTTTTCCATTTTAAATTCTTAATCATGACTTACAAGGCTTTACCTCGCTGAACTTTTAACTCCCTCCTGTTCAAAAAGGACCCTTAGATCTGCTGGATTAGACTCGCTGGCTGCTCCAAAGAGCAGGTAAAAGGCGAAAGGTGATCGAGCATTTGCTGTGTTGGCACCTACGTTTGGAACAGCCTTGTTAGTATTTGATCTTCACACATTCTGGATCCCAGCAATTTTACAGACTTGCCTTTAAGCCTTAAGTTTCCAAATTACAGCTCTGTTTGTGCAAACTCCTGATTTTAAGTCTATGCTAATAGTGTGACTTGTTTTTACCAATTTGATGATCTATTTCTAATCTTCCTTTGTGAGGTCTTTTTATTGTGTGCTTGTGTTTTTGTGCTGCTGTCCATAGAAAGCTATTGGTGCTTCTTGAAAAGTGCTACACAAAAAAGGTATTATCATTATTATTGTTATTATAAAAACTGTTAACATTTTGTCATGCAGGACAAAATCACTTATAGGAAAAAGGTGATTGAAAAAGTACGTTTCCAAGGTCTTAAATACGACATTATGTCGACCACAAAGACAGGACCTGAATCTATTTCATATAAATAGTATTGGTTATTAGGGGTGGGAATCGTAGGGTAACTCACAATACGATACGCAGCTCACGGTAATGATAATACCACAATACAGCGATTCTGCAATAATTGATATAGGCATGGCACGCGCAACAGGCAAGCGGCGCCACTGTTTAACAGCTTCTCTACCTCAGTGTGTCATAAACATGCATAAAGAAAACAGTGATATACTATTTAGTAAATAAACCTTGTGGGGAGTTGGTTTGATTGAAAAGTCTCCTCAATTCACCCCAATAAGTGACAAGCTAGGCAGGGCGGAAGCGAGTGTAGGCGAATTGGTCGCGTGCAGTCTGTCCACGCCGTCATTCATGCCATAAGCACCACTGCGTAGTGACGTAGTGAGTTAAAGGCAGGGAAATCTGTTTAGAGAACCACAGACTATTTAATCAAGATTATTCGATGACTACATCCCACCCCGATCGGTGATCATCAATCATCATCAATATTTTCTATAGATTGTAATATAAAGTAAAACATTTCCCTCAAAAATTCCTGTTCTATTTTTAACCCCAGTAACAGGGCTGCTAAAGTCTGACAATGCTTTTCCCACTGTCTCAGAAGTGCTTTGTGTCTGTAGATGACACACCAAAAAAAGTCACATCTAACTTTGATTCACCATCTGCCACCACAGCTCCAGAACATCCCACCTCTGCTCTTCTCTCATGATCGCAAAGGCTTTATAAAAAAACCTCTCAGATTCAGGCCAGCCGGATCACTGCCAAGTGTAATGCAGCAGAGCACTCAAGGTTGTTTTCAAAAATCTATGAGATATTTTCGCCCCTGTCTCACAATTAGAAACTGACAGGAAACTTCATGCCAGCAGTCAGTCAAAGTGACAGCTCGGTCACACAGGCGTGAAATGTGTGTGTGTGTGTGTGTGTGTGTGTGTGTAGGTTGGTAGCGTTGTGCTGTGTCATCTCTGAGCGTGTTCCCTGACTGTCACCCTCCCTTCCGCGACTTCCTCTGTCCACCTCCACCCCTCCTTCACATCAATAATGGATCCTCTGTGTGAACTGTAAATGCTGTCTCTTTTAAACGTAACATAACGAGTCCCACTCCTGCTGTGACGACGAGCCGGCTGCTGCGGAGGGGAAGAATAATGACTCCTTACAAAGACACACCAGACAGCTCCCAATTAAGACCAGCTGAAATACTGAACACCCAATGATCACACACACACTTAAAGACACACACACACACACATGCAGGATGCAGACTGTCAACATGGAGAGGAAGGATGGGGGCAGATGAGGAAACACACTGTGAACATTTATTAAAGGAGACATCTGAAGAGGGTCAGAACGTGAAGAAGGTGGTAAAAGGGAGAGAGAGTTTCAGTAGTGCTGTGCAGGAGAGAGATTTATCCGTATCTGTGTGTCCTCTGCGGTCTCATGCCACAAAAAAAACAGCCTTACCAAGCATGCATTAGTAGCAGGTTGGCATGCTTTTACATCATAAAACCGTTGGTTGCTTTCCCAAAAGCCACATCACTCATAAACACACACACACAGGTACACACACACACACGCACGCACAAGTACGCATGAGTTGCCCGGGAGGAGAGGGTGGGCCAAAACGCCGTCCTCAGCTGAATGGACAATCCCAGAGTTAGGAAGGCTTTTTAGGTCCAAGCAGCTTACCCAATCATTTATCAGATTAATACTTTTCATGAGAATAAACCAGTCACACAGCGAGACATATGGAATGTGTTAAACTGCGCTCATCTGAAAATCAAGGAAATATTGCATAACCAAAGGTCATCCCGTGTGAGTGTGTGGGTGTGTGTTTGTGTGTGTGTGCATTAGTGCTGCAGCTCGGTAAATGAAACCATTAGGAGGAGAAAAAAAGGGTTTGGGCCTCTCTGATATTCATTCTCCTTTAAAATCACAATTAATGTCATTTGGTAAATGAAGCTTATATTTAATGCAGGGCTGCAGGAATACAAAAAAACAACAACTCCTGATTGTTGTTATTTGAAATGAGTGGGAACATCTGCGGAGTATCCCTGGGTTATGGACTGTGTGGACAAGACATTTAAAGAGGACCCCTTGGAGTGTTTGGTACTATTTATGAACAAAATTATTCAATTCATGTGAAAAAAAAATCAGATAATAATATATATCCAGTCATATGGTGCTAAGTTGTGAGTGAGCCTTACATTGGAGTCGAGCAGGTCGATGCTGTCCAGGCTCTTGCTGCGGTGAATGCGGCCTTTGATGCGACGCAGAGAGGGTTTACCCTGGCTCATAGGCAACGAGAGGGTGGAGGAGGCAGCCATTGCCATAGCACCTGCGCCACCTGTAGCACCTATAGGCTCGTCTGAACACCCGGGAGCTGGGGGGGATGTTTCTCCATCTTGTGGGGTCACCCTGCAACAGCAAACACAGAGAATAAAGATGATATTAGAAATAATTCAGGTAAAGGCAAACAGCATGATTCCCCGTGAGGAAAACACTGAACAACCTAGATTTCATCCATTTTTTTCAGTTTATACCCGAGTCATCGTTTCTCTGACTGAAGGCACACATACACGCTCAGGTAAAAACACATTTCCGTGGTAATGTAGGTTTACTCACAGCAATTTAGCTTTGCCTTCTATGTTTCGTCTTAGATAAATCACTAAGAAAGCTGATAATAATCGGGCCCTGAAGATGCACTTATCAATATGAACGATAAACAACGCGTCTGCTTTGATTCAGTCTCATTTCTTGCGATTTCCAGCAGCAAAAAGCAGTTATTGTTAAAACGCCACCTGCAATACTCCACATGGCAACCAGACAAAGATAGCGACTAGCTGGTGAACCTGGTGTAGCATTTAGCTGCTTTACAGCCTGATATTTTCATCAGTAGTTGGTGGGGACCAAAACTGAGTTTTAAAGCCACATAGTATTGAATGAATGTAAACGTTGCTTTCTGTTGGATGTGCTGATAGGTAACTGTCTCAAAAACATTCGTCAATACCATTTTAAAAGGTATTTTCATGTCTGGGTTGTGTTCCAAGCTTTGAGGCCAAAGTAGCAAAACTTCTGGACTAAGTCTTAAAACTCTTAAAAGTTTCTGATGTTGAATCGCTTGGGTGCTCAACGAGTTCACAAAACCACAATAACGATTAAATACCACACAAATCACACTGAACACGTTCTCTTAGCAGAGCCGTCCACAATGCTAGCAAGCAGCGCTGCATATCTGAGAGAAAACATAAAGATGCCTGGAGGATCAAAGTGACATAACTTTCCTCTTGATGTCTTTACTTTTTAAAGGACATCCTCTCCTGTTGGCTGTAGTGGCGTTCAAGCAAGTGTGAATAATTGGGCTGAATGTCAGCGGGTAGCCTGCAGATGGAGGCTAGGTATGGAGCATCCACTTGTCTTCTATTATTAAGCCACAATGAAGCTGTTTTGCTTCCTACATGCACGGCTGCAAGGGAATTTAACTTCAGTTCAGAGTTAACTTCAGGTGAATTGTCAGCGAAAAATTATCAGTCATTGTAATTCTGACGGCTTCAGTGGACCAAAATTTCTTCAAAGTTTCACAAAAAGTGAAATGTTTTGAGGTGTGTTTATCCTCCCGTATGCGGTTTAAAGAAAACTAGTTGATTGAGTAAATATGTCGCTTAAAGGGCCAGTTCCCCGATTTTCAACCTCAGTCCTTTGATTGCTATTATGGAGCTAATGCCGTTACGGGAGAAAAAAAATGCTCTGTGCCTTTGGAGGACGCAATCCGCGTCTCCAATGGGCCCTGGAAAACCTCCGCCAGACTACGTAAAACATGTCATCTGGTCCGATGTCATGTCTCGTTCAAAATCGTCAGGTTTGAAATGTAGACTGCAGACCCGAAGATTTTTAAGACGATCCACCGGTATATTCTAGTCGTATTTCAGATTCTGTGCCGCTCTGAGCCATTGCCTAAGAAACCAGTAGTATTTCACTCCAGCCTCTCTCGCTGGGCCGTTCCTTTCAGAGGGAGGGGCGCAATGCACGCTGGGTGTTGTAGGAATGTAGAACGGGTGAAACCACAAGCTGTTTGTACAACTTTCTCCACAGTAACGGCGCCAATTCAAATATTATTGCTTCTATTGATTACAGAGAACACCAGCTTTGACTGACAGGGCTTTTTCCAAGGGCGAATTGCTCCTTTAACATTTGCTGCATATCTGTAGACAGCCTACGCTCTACAATGCATTCAAAGCCCTAAGATTTCGAAAAAGGAGATGGACTATAGTCTGTACTTGAGAAGTATCACAAAGACAGATCATCAGTCAAAGGAAGAATTAGACAGAGTCAGAGTTGACGAGACGTGACAGCCTTATGGGAAAAAAGAATATACCCACTGACAGCCTGTCAGTCTCTCCGAGCGTGGTCAGGGCTGCGGCATATTCAAAACCTTTGATCCAGTGAAAGATACATGATCAGGCATTTTCAATTAAAAGCTGGGAATCCCAAATTAAAAAAACTACAGAAAGTCAAACAGGAAAATGAGATAGCTCCATTGTCACTTTGTGCAATCCTATGCTTTTAAACATACTCGTAAATGGTGCATGTGATTTAAACAGATCATTGCATATAACGACGCATAGTAAAATCATACTATGTTGAAATCAATTTTATATGCCTTTAATTTGCCAACAGCAACATGGCAGTAAAACAAAGATGGTAGATCAACTTAAAGTTATCACTTGGCAGCTGCCGGTGCTCTCTGATACAGTCGATAACAAACACTTAGATATCAGCACTGCAAACCAAGTTGGCAGTATAAAGACAACATATGTTGTTTTAAATGCTTATTAATCCAAAAAAGGAGCGCAGATGCTTTCGCATTGTCTGTGCTCATACCTCCCCTGTGTGCTGAAATATGTTTTGCCATGTCTGATATCAGAGAGGCTTAATTTAAATGCATGACTCACATTTCTAAAATATAATCATCAGTATTTGGTCCTTTTTGTGGCATTTACTCTGCACATGCTGTATGTAAAGGAAAAGCTTATTATGATGTTTAATGGAGTCCTAAACAGGACTATTGCTGTACAGTGCAGAGCGCTACGGTAACATAACAACAATACAATAATGCTGACTAACTGTAGGTGATCACTTACTCCCCTATTGTCACAGCATGAATGGTAAGCACTTTCCACCTGCATTTAGAAGCCCTTACTTAACTTAAATACCAAGCAAACAAAACTAATGTGTTAGTGGGTGTTTTAGATCTGTGAGGCACACGCAGAAGACCTACAGACTCCCAGCTACAGTCCAAACAGTATGTAAAATGTTATTCGTCTTTTACTCTTAACTGTGCACCATGACGACACATTCATGTAGTCACAGACAACCACAACACAAACACAGAGTGTGGAGGAACCGGGTCCCTGTCAGTGTAATCCCACTGTTGCTTTTACAAAGAGATTCTACTCACACATCCAGCAGCAGCTTATGAAGCTCTGTGGGTTTTAACAACAATGTTTTTAAAGAGGAGGAGGTCTGCATGAACTATAGCGTTAATAAACTGTGACTTTAAAAAAAGAGGAGAGTTTACAATCCTTATACTTTCTAATAGATAACATCACTGGAATCATATAAATCACTGCTTCCTTAAGACTGGATGTTTTGCAATGAAAGTAACATTTGAAATATGAGATGTATTTTGGTATTCTTGTTAGTATTTGAAGCAATTTCTCCCTTGATAACACCCTTGAAAGAAGCATAAGATTTCCTTTTAGACATCTTTATCTTTGGAAACCACAGTTAATCCTATTTTTATGACTTGTCAAGATGGCAGATTTGACTTTTCTGCACCTTTCTTCTCTTTTGTACAAGATATAACACACGCAAAATAATTTGAGCCCTTTATGAAAGGAGAAGGACTGAAACAGAGTTTTGTTGATCTAAAGTCCGGTCTATAAGCGGTACAAACATCAGAAGGAGCAGACGTATGACTGCTCACTTCTGCTGGCCGATGAATGATTTATCATCAGTGATGCAGCGGGACTTTAGAAAGGCATATTGAGCCATGGAAGCCAGTGGATTACACACAGGCTGGCAGTGTGTGCATACAGGAGTTGATTTCACTTCTCCGTGCCTCTGGAGAAAATATGGAAAAACTCGCAAACAGGCTGGAGTGCACACACACAATGCAAACCCAAAGTGACCTCTTCAGTGCAAACAACAGACACGGCCGGCATCTCACAGCACAGAAATACAGAAATAACACGACATTTTAGGGACTGACTGCAGTGAGAGGTGAAGTTTATGAATATTACATGAGACTTCAGCCCAAAATAGAGAATCTCCCTCCTGCCCTGGATTTAAGAGGTCATTGGCAACGCTTATAAGATTACCTCATCCCAGAGTCCAAGCAATAATTTAATGAAATAGCATAATTATAGAAAACTCATTAATTGATTCACTAGTTAATGTATCGACTGAATGTGTGTGCTGCAGGCACCAATAAATTAGATATTACAATGAGCTGTTTCAGTCGTGAATGAATCGTCAAAAAAGAACTAATCTTTTTAGTGAATTGAATGATCCGTTCAATTCCATGCATTCATTCGTTCCTGCCGTTCATTAAATGATGTCTCTCGAACGATCAACACATCACATGCTCGCGGCTCCCCCTTCTTCCTTTTAGAAAACCAGACTGATTGATGCAAGCACGCGCCAATAGCCTTGTGGAGGAGGGCCGGTGGTCCTCGTGAACGACCTGGTTACAAACAAGTATTTCAGGTGTGCGTACAAAGCCAATCAAGATATTATAACGTCAGAAGGTTTTGTAATGGACAAGTTGGGCCAACTAACTGTTATATTGTGATGATTTTCCAAGAATGCAATGAGAGCCGTCATCGTTCATAAACGAGTAAGAGTGAGGAAGGCGTGAGTGAGTTGTTTCTTTGACGTCACGGGAAATGTCACTGAATGACTTGGTGAACGAGTCTCGTGAACTAATCTTGTAGCTGAACGAGATTTGAAGATCTGGATCACTGCAAAGACCCATAACTGCAATCTCTAATGATTGGACAAACATATTTTTCGCAGCCTTATGTTACTCTTGCATACGATCATTAGAAGGTAAGTACATTTATTTTTAACCTTGGAAGCATTTCTTCTTCCAGGACTGAAAAACTGAGGTGTAAAAGATGATAATTAAGTGATATAATCAAACCATCTTTTATCTCTACTGCTGTTTCAAAAATACTTCAAACTCAGCTTCTGAGCCAATAGAGACAAAACGTCAATAAAATGTACAGAAGTGATTAAAATTACGCATCTAAAACCCCATGTCAAATCAGCAAACTCAACCTGATGATGAAGATCAAGTTATGTGATCCAAAGCAGCCGCTAAAAGGACTTCTCATGAAAATGATAGGGCTGTCTGTCTAATATCTACACTTCCCTTTCTGTAGCTGCTTCATTGGACACAAGCATTGCAGGAGCTAAAACATGGCAGCCTCTAAACATTACATATACAGGGGTGGTTTGGTAGAGCGGGGTGCAGCATATACAGAGGCTACAGTCCTCGACGTGCTGATCACAGGATCGACTCCCTGTCTTTTGGTGCATGTCATCCCCCACTCTCTACTACCCACATTTCCTCTCTTAAGCCGTCCTATAAATAAAGGCAAAAGCCAAACAGCCTATTTCTATTATCACATTAAAACACATTTCAATTTAAACCGGTGAAATGATAGCTTAAAAACACCAGTTTGACTGCCCTGTTACCTCCAAGGTATTATGTCATGACAGATCTTCTAATGGAGGGCACACACTGAACAATTGCCTCTGCTTAGTGAGGACTACAGGGACAATAGCAGGTGTTTGATCCCCATCCTGACATTTATACCTAAGAAACCACACACACACAGAGACACATACACACCAGATTATGATCCCACCACCGATGTCCTCCTTCTCTGCCCGGGTGGCTGAGACAAGGTAAAAAAAAAAAGCCTTGCTATGTTGTTCTTTGGTTTCATATCATGACTGAAAACAACGGACTGTGCTCTGACCAAAATGTTAAACCGAGCTCTGATGGGATTCCTTTTGATCTCAGATTTGCCTTTGTTCTCGTCTTCCACTTCATCTGGCAGCAGTGGTGCATCCAAAATAGCTGCACTGACTCTTCCTCCATCCATTTATATCCCCAGACCTTTTCAAAGTAACTTTTTACCCAGCCAGCAAGTTAGTCATTTGTTCTACTTTCAGTATAAACTCACAGTACTGCACAGGTTGGAAAAATAAAGGTTTGAGCAGCAGAAAGTAGAGGAGACAGGTGAACAGAGCATGAAGGAGCACCGGGCTGGGGAGGTAGAGTCTGAGGGGGCCAAAAGACAAAAGGAGTAAGACCATAATGCAAAGGGACAAAGGACAGAGGGGCATCGTCGGCGTATGGCTCAGAGGTCGCCCTGACTGCTTCGTAATGCCTGACTGTTCAGCTGGAAGTGATGGCAGCCGATGAACATGCATCATTCTGCTGGCGGGGCACCCCTCCTGCTTCTTCGGGGGACAAGTGGTGACAAGAGGTGCATGACACATCCTACTTGATCCAAATAACCTCAATGACACTCCCTCAGAGGAGAATAAACCTAATGAGTAATATGTTGGCTGGCTAAAAACCTCCTTGAAAACATCTGAGGAGAAGGAAAAGAAAACAAGCGGACACTTCAAAGCTTTTTTATTTACTGTTCGGAGTCTGTAAGCTCTTTGAAAAGCCACCTGGGCAGACGAGGATACGGCCGAAAATCTGGGACCAGATCAAGACTCTGATCGGGCCAGACAGGCCTGACAGATGGACAGACCAGATTAGGCATATAGACATGTATCAAACAAGGCGGGACATCGCTGGTGTCCGAGTGCTGTCTGACCCCTGTGGAGAGGAGGGTCAACGGCTGCTTTCAACATGCAACGCTGCTCCTATACATGCAAATACAAACTCAACTTTAAGGCCTATGTAATGTAGTAGAAAAGTGCTGTGAGGACGAGCAGGGATAAAGCATGAGTGAAAAGAAGAAGATGCTACTGTTTACTACGCTTAATTCCACCAATTATGGGCACATTTTTTTACATTTTGATTGAGGATTTTTGCAGATAAATGTCATTACCAAATCCACTTTATTTGATTCTGTTCAAAACATTTTAAAATTGGATGGATGGATATATCAGTGCTTTTAACTTTCAAATCTCATATGGAAGATGGAAAATCAGTCTAAAGTCAGATTAAATATTAAATAATGGTTAGAAATAATACGGGATTTTTGGTTGTATTTGTAGCTCAGCTTTGGGGCATTGCATCCTATTCCAGTGTAGTGATGTTTGCAATATTGTGTAATCATAAAACATTTAATTTGAAGTCGTATTCTAACTGGAAAAGAGGACTTACTAGTAAAAAGGCTACTTAAATGGATAAAGTCAAACATAAACATCGACGACTTCAAAGTAACAGCCACTTTGTAAATTGGAGACACTCTATTGCACTACAGTATTATGATGTTACATCATCTAAAAATGAAAGGGCCTAATTAGAAAACATTAATGTAATTATATAAATCTGTCAGGCAGATGGAAAGAAACAAACGAGTAAATTGGGCTCTCTGGATCCCCTCTGCCGTGTCCTTCTCTATTTGTGAGACAGCGGTGATGGATTCCATCTTGTCGGCCTCCTGTGAGCCATCGTGACAGACAGGAGTCACCAGAGGCCGGGAACGTGTGACTCACAGATTCTAAAAGTCATTGCTGCTCCGCGTCTGACTCTGACTGGAGACGATGAGTCTCCCATAGGCCTCTGTTACCATCACCGCCGCCAACAGGCTCCTTAAGCAGCCATTACCAGACTCTTAGTGAGGCTCAACATTACATGAATCCAGACCTGCCCCGTGTAACAACTGCAAAGACTCGTGGAGGACACAGCTGAGGCAAATATATTTCTTGAGTTTTAGTTACAGCAAGAAACGCATCACGTCTAAACGTGCTTGAATAAAATGCAATCTGAAGTCAGTGAAATTTGGATTTAGTGATGAAATATTTGTAAACAACACTCGGCAATCGGTCCTTGGATCTGCAACACATTTTGCCAGTAATCAACAGGTATGAAGGTTCGATACCTTGCTCCACAAGTCTGATACAGTGCCTCTTTCTTGGCATATGCATAATATACATTTAAAACATATTATATACATATATTTGCACCCAGAAAGCCTCATCAGTGTGTGCTTGGCAACCCTTCTGTTGCGGTGTTTTCTTTATTTCTGCATTAGCATGCTAGCTTAGCCCCTCTTCAATGAAAACCATGTTATAGTGTTTCATTTTTCAGTCGCTTTTGTCCAAAGTGACGTACATCTGAGAGTTAATACAACACAAGCAACGATCAAGACAGGAGGGAACGAAGTCAGTAAGTGCCAACAAACAGCTTCATGTGCGATCGGACACTGGTGCCGACAAGCAGCACACAGGGCAACAAGGTCAATATAGTCATCATCATGAATATCCTAATCAACATCAACAACATCCTCAATGTCATCATCATCAATGGCATCAATATCATCAAGTGCAGAGGTGTTCCTAAAGAGCTGGGTCTTTAGCTTCTTCTTAAAGGTGAAAGGGACTGAATGGAGTTTGGTACCTCGTTCCACCACCGGGGAACTACTGAGGAGAAGAGACTAGCTAGCGACTTAAGGCCTTGTTGTGATGGGAGTACCAGGCGCCTTTCATTGGCAGAGCATAGTGGGCGGGAGGGAGAGAACAAATAAGAAAATGAGCTTAAATACCATAAAATATACTTTTGACGTGGTGTTTGAGAGCATTTAGGTTTCTCAGTGATATAGCAGCACTGAACACATAGTACTGAACAGAAACAGCTTTGATGTTTAAGTGTAGAGTTGGATCTGTCTGACAGTGGATATGGCAGGCGCATCAGTTTGCCATCATAAAACACCAAGATTATGTTGTCCATGTATCTGCCTCTTCAGCATTTCTCTTACACGGGCAAATATGACAACAAAAACAAACCTTTAACTGAAGAGAATCACGAGAGCTATTAACATACGTCTTACTAGCAGTGAGCTTCTATGCTTCTAAGTGGAGGATCAATGATACTGTTGGAAGACATGCAATGCCAACAGTCCTTAGTATAATGTTTTATGCCTGCTGATGCTAGCACAATGTGGGACCTGCTATTGCTATTAAAAATAACGCTCAGTCATAAAAAAATCAAAGTATAATACAAGGATTGTTAAAGTATGGTGGCTTCAGGGGGGAAGGTTTAAAAGGGTCATAATTAAAATGTTGGATTTATTCTAGCTGAACAGGTAGAAACATTTGCCTTTATTATAGTATTCATTTTTGGCTTTTAATACAGAAAAAAAGTTTTTTTTATCAGCATTTAAATTGAATCCAAAATGTTATCCTTAAAGGCCCTAACCCAAACAAACACACAGACACACTCACATTGGCACAGACACCCACAAATCTACACACACACACACACACACACACACACACACACACACACACACACACAACACCAACCAACACATAAACACACACCCACAGGATGCTCAGAGTGCGGGTTGGGTAAGGGGGTGAGCCACGAGTCAATAAACCCTGTGTAATCTGTTCCCTTTAGTGGCATAAACCATCTGAGAGGAGATTACAAGCGTTCTGCCAAAGTAAGAACATGCGAGTTCCTAATGGACAGAAACACTGCATAAAAAACAAACACACACACAAACAAACCAGCGTGTGTACCTTTGCCTTAAAAGAGCGAAGAGAGTAAGAGGAGAGTAAGAGAAGAGTGCTCCAAGACTGCCGCGAAGACATGACTTGTGTTTTTAAGATCGGACTTCATGACTTTAATACAAAAAGGCTTTTTTGACTTCAGGGAAAGCGAGACAGAGAAACTCTGAGAGTGGAGCAGAAAAAAAGAGAAATATTTCTGCCTTTTTTTCAGAAAACTCCTGATTATCATGACAGGCCCACCCTGGACTTGGGCTCCTGCTGAGGTAACTAATGCGCGGCATTGTCAGTTTGTGTGAGATTACGCATCATGGCCTCCATGAGTGGAGCTGGAAGAGCGGCGGGGGTAGGAAGGAGTTGTTGAATGTGTGTTTTTGTGTGTAGAGCTGGGAGGGAGGATGTGTGTACAGGCAAATCAGAGGGCAGAGGGGGCGGCTGCACGTGTGTGTGTGTGTGTGTGTGTGTGTTGGGGGGGGGGGGGGGGGGGGACGCTGACTTTATGCATCATTAAGCAGGTGGACTGAGAACACCAGGCGGAGCTGTCACGGTGGAGGGGAGCAGAGCAGACATCTGGCACACAATACAGGACGATACACCCACATGTTAGGAGGAGCTGCGAGCGGTTTGAACACACGTCATCGGGCTAATTATTATTTATGGATCATCTTTAACTAATTACAGAGCAGTGTTATTACAAACTGCTGTTTGGTTCGTATAATATCAATGTGTTTTTGTTGTTTTATGAGGTGAATCAGGTCCTAAACTGTAGATCCTTCTGTTTATTCAGTGCCGCCTTTGAGACCAACCAGAACAAGACAATACTCTGATTATAACAGCTTAGCATCTTAATCAAGTAATCTGACATTAAGACTCTAATCAGATCAAGATTAACTCTTCCATAACATTGCTGAGTTAATCAGGCAGTTTACCTGAACCACAACTGACAATAGGAGACAATGAGGTGAATTTATGACGAATAAAATCCCCAACATAGCAATGATCGCCAACCTGCCTACAAAACATGTCGCATGTTTACATTGGGCCATATATGTTGCATGTTTTCAATTTAAATTGTTTTCTTTATATATTTCCACACTGACAAAACAGAGTAATTATGTTAAAGAGATCAATTCCATGTGACTGAGTAAGAAAGCAGCCCTCTGAATGAGCTCCTTAAATGATACACAACAATCTAATCATGGTGATGTTTTCACCTTGTTTGAATTTAACTCTTATTTCCTCCTCAGGAACATTATACGAAAGATAAATGCACTTTTCTGTGAATGCATAACCTAATTCAGACGGTCTAAAAATACCACGATAAATGGCGTTTAATCATGTTTATGCACAGAAAAAAAACCCTCCACACTTACATCTCATTAAAAACCAGCCGATAAAACCAGAGCCACAATTAGAGGAGATGTCTTACTCCTAGAAGTAGTTTGGCCCAATGTGTTTTACTGTCAGAGCCACTTAAGAGGGAACAATTTACTGCAACACTTAGGAAACTGTGCCAACTACTATTCCTCCTCCACAACGTTAAGAGCGTGGTTTATTAGAAATCAAACTTTCGAACACTCGAACACTGAGGTGTTTTCAGGTTGATTGCTGTCTTATTTGTCTTTTTTGTACATTGTGTAGCAGCTTCAACAGGCGCTATGTAAATCAGGCTATTTGTTGGTTATTGTCATGTTGTCGTCTTGTGTGCCATAAGAAATGTCTTTTTTCCTCTGTTTGTATCTGCATTTTGTCACTGCTTCTTTCAATGCTTTAATTTTTACTGTTTGTGCTTCAACTATTGTCTGCCCGGGGACAACAGATGAAAATGAGCCTTTGTGGCTAACTCTTGCATATTTTCAGAAATGTTATCATATGCACCGTCCTTGTCAAATAAAGCAATAAATGCAAAATACAAGTATACAATCATTTGGCTTCCATCATCACCCACTTATAAAATGAACATAACATATATCTATGTGATAACTGACACCAGGTTAAGAATTTGTTTTTCTTTGTTGTTGTAGTCTGCTCTTCAACCATGATGGATGGATTGGAGTCGCGTTTTTAATCAAAGGGGTCGTGTGTTTAGGAAGATCATTAAACCATCTGGTGCAGAACCACCCCCTCATCTATCTCCTCATCTGCTGCTGTGATATTAATGTCTCTCTTCTGTCTCCTTGTTTGGTTAAAAGAGCGACTACAGCATCTCCCTTTGCGTTTCATGTTACTATAAAAACATTGCCTTAGTGTACCAAAATCCTCTTATACTAGTGCACTTATTCTCTAACATGACATTGTAATATTATCTTTTCATGTAAAAGGAAAAAAATGCTTACTGGTTTATTTATGTGTTTTGATTCTGTGCATATGTCATAAAGGTCAAAAGGGAAACAAGGGGTAAAGCAGAGCATTAGGGAAAGAATTGCATGTTAAGGAATGGTAGAAAAAGTATTTTCCTGGGTTGACAGCAAAATGGTTTTTATGTTACAACTGTGAAACTAAACTACATCTAGTCTTATAAAAAATGGATGAATAGATGAACACAGAGAGATAAAATCAACAAAGTCACTCCTGCTTTTATGCACTTTTCCCTACTGCTATTAACTCAGAGCTCACCACACATCTGCATATAAACTCATCTATCAAACTGTAATATTGGGATGTTCATGAAATCTCCCAGAATCAATCTTAGAAATCGCTTACATTAATGTTGAACCAGAATCTGGCTATCTTTGTAATTGAGTTATGTGTGCATGCAAGGCTCTGACTTCACAGTGAATAAAGACAAACATAGCATGCAAGTCAATGCATGGGGTGACTCCATGAAACGCACACTGCAGGCACACGCTGGCTCAGCTTCCCTTCGTTAAAGTGGCTGTCGGAGGCGATACAGTAATCCAGTTTTAATGGCCGTGCCCCTTCCCCCACCATGAAGTGATGGCCCCAGACAAACCGCCGCGCCTCTCTTAAGGGAGAAGTGTCAAAACCAAGTCACCACTGCGTCCTTTGCAACACATTTGACAGCAGTCATGAGCTAAGAGGAGGAAAAACCGCTCCTTTTCCCTCTAATGTGATGACTTCAGATTCAGTCAGGTGCGTTATACAGGCGAGAGGTTACAAAGCCGTTTGTTCCTAAATATAGGATGAACTCTCCAGAACCCAGCGTGGACATCATTATAACAAACCAGAGTTTGTCTTCTCACTGTAAAGTAATGCCAATCTGGAAGGATTATACCTCATGCTAATGTTATCTATGTGGATTACAGAAGAAGAGGAACTGAATGTGCTCATTGTACGAATAATGAGAGCCTATAATTAGACTGAACACTACTCTGCTGTGTAATGTATTTTGATTTTCCTTTTTTCTATTAATGAGGCTCCTAATTTCAATGAGCAAAAGGAGCAGACTTACATTTTACCTTAGTATGACCTGTGATGTTAACACAACACAGCACATCTGTTGTTTCTGTCATGTTGTCACTGTAAGATAAGAGACACACATTGATATCAACCTTTTGACCCCTGATATCAAAGCACTTAATCACAAATTGTACAAAAAAATTTGCTTAATCAATAAAATAATTACTTTTTATGATCAATCTGATGAGATTTACAGTGCAATGATGCAAAATATTTATCTCCAGCTTCTGAAATGTAAGCACTTTCCGCTATTCTGCTTTCATCATTGTAGGAGCTGCAACAATCATTTACATTATTGACTAATCTGACTAACTTCTCTATAAATCCTCTACTTGTTTGGTCCACAAAGTCAGTAAATAAAGTGAATAATGTCCATCACCAATTTTCGAAGCACAAGGTGGCAAATTGAATAATGTTTTTTTCACGCCCACAGTCCAAACCCACCAAAATATTCAGCATGCGGTCACATAAGCCAAAGAAAAACAGCAAATGAGACATGAGATTATCATACATGCTTAAAAATGATTTATGAAAATAAACCCATTAAAATAGTTGCAGGTGCATTCTTTGTTGGCAAATCAATTAATAATACAGATTTTTTAATGGCTTCTCTGCTGGTACAGATCTGATACCAGTGTAATAAAAAAACATACATATAAAAAGATCTAGAACTACATAACACTTGCGTATACTCCATATATGGAGGAGTTCTTTGACACATCATTCTCAGTTGAGTGGACAGCCTGTGTGCTGCTTGGTTTTACTAGCAGGCTTTTCCAGTGTAAGTATTGCTCCACACTGTTGCTGTTCGCTATCTTCACGCAATAAATGCTTTGGAAGGACTTCTTCCTCCCTGTTTAAAAATGGTGGCAGGACAGCACAACTGTGCAGGCTACTGTTTTGAAGTGGAAAAGAATCATTGATTTCCAGTAAAAGACGTTTATTTTCAGAGGGCTAACACAATACGGTATTGGATTGGTGCATTGACTAGCCCAGTAGCTCATACCAGTTCCCGCATTTAGGCTGTATCAAAGGTATTTCCAATATTGGAATGGGTATTGAGAGTACTCCAGTTAATGACGTCTACAAAGGGGTTAAATGAATATCTTTAGATATTTGCCATTGGTTTGGCTTAAGAGATAAGCAACCAGTAAACAAAGGGAGAGAGAGAGGAGGAATGACATGCAACAAAGAGGAAACACAGGAGAGTGCAGTTTATGGTCTGTAACTTTTAAAAATGCTCGCTAATGGAAGTTATGATAGTGATTTAGCCTATCAGTTCGATTAAAAATATTATACAGTTAGGTTGATAGTGAGAATAATCTGTGTAAGATATGAAATACAAACACAATGGCTGGTAACAGATGTTTCTAAAAGCTAAAAATGAAACAAACTCGGCAGACTATAAAGCAGAAAGCAGGTATAAGCTTGGTGGATGCACCTGGGTGCCTGGGGAAAATGTATAAATGGGTAAATTATAGAGTCTGGTCTGAATTAAACTAGGTGGAAACATTCATATGAAAACACACAAACACATAAGCAGCCAATGATAGTCAACCACTTAGCATCACTCCAACACATTGTCAGCTAAATCCAGGAGGCATGAAGCTGCTGAATAAGTGATGAGTGGAGCAATCAGCCGACATTTTTCTTTTTACTACCTCAGACCACAGAAATAGATCTGAGCACAGACTTGCTGGGAAAATGCAAATCACCAAAATAACACGTGGAAGCTTCAAATGAGCGATTGCTATAAAGGGAAAACACGGAGCGCGTGCAGGTGATCATTTCAAAGCGGACTGTATCGGACGGCGCTCAGCATTGTTTGATACCGTTGTTGTAAATACACCTGCTCTGTATTGTCCGCTTCTCCGACCGCTGCATGTGAAACTCACCCTCGCCAGCCAATCATAACAAACAGTGTCCGCCAAGCGAAACACAGATAGACACAGAGGGACGGCACGCACGCACACACGCACGTGCACAGAGCACCACGCGCGGCTGCACAGAAAGCTACAAGCCTCTTCTCGCTGGCTAAATGCCTGCTGAGTGTGGGTAAAACAGTTGTTGAAGGTAAAGAGAGGGATGGAGGCAGCCGACTTCCGCCAACAGCTGCTCAGCTTCAACTTCGCACGAGACATAGGCGAAGAGGGGAGGGGGGTCGTTTCATGAGCTCAAAGGCTAATTTTAAATCATTTTTCCCACATGAAAAGACACACTGTTTGTTACCTTTGCCACTCTTTTCACACACGCACCAACACACGCTCCCATCCACAAGCGCACCTCTTCCTCCTCCTCCTCTCTACTCACCACAGCTGTCTCTTAGTGGGGAGGCAGTCTTTGTTGGACGCTGTCACTCCCATGGCCATCTGCATCACCGTGATATATTTCTGGTACTTCATGTTGTCCTCCTTTGCTACTACTTCTACTACTACAGCTACGGCTAATGCTACTACTACTTCCACTACTACTTCTACTTCTAGGAATCCGCGCGCCACAAAAGCGGCACAGGTGAGCGTGCATTCAAATGTCTGTTATTGTCCCCTGGCACGCGCGGCATCTTCAGTATCAAAAACGCCATTTCCACGTCTGGAGGAGTGCTGACGGGGAAACTGTTCCCCGAGGAGCTCAACGAAAGGTACCACGCCGCCGCGACCCATGTCTCTAATCTCATTAGAGCTCAGAATAGATTGGCTAATCCATTCAATTTTAGTCAGGACCGGCTCATTGTTGTTGTTCGCCCCGTAGCGGCGACTTTGTTCTCTTCTTTCCCCCCGCTTGTCTTTTTTTTTTCTTCTTACTCCGGTCTGTCTCTGTGGAGTAAAAGACTGAAGAGAAAGAGACAAACAGAGTCAGAGATAGGATGTAGCGGCGGTGGCACCCAAACGTCTGCGAGGTAGGAAAGAGAGTGCGCGTGTGTCCAACGAGAGAGAGAGAGAGCAGGGAGTGACAGAGGAGGGGGGAGGAGGAAGAGGAGAGGAGGAGGAAGAGCGAGGCAGCCAACGATGTAATGGCTTAAGAGAGGAGAACCTACTACTGCTGAGAAATATCTCAGTGTTGTAAAATTAGAGGACAAACGCATCGTTTTGGATGTGTTGGGGGTTATTCTCCTCTCAGGATTGCTCCACGAGGCACAATAAAACACCGGGGCTCGGTTTATTAGAAAACACTTCAGTGATGAAACGGGAGTTCAGGGAGGCTGGAGTGGAGCAAAACAGCAGTCAACAGTCTAAAACGAAAGATAACAATTCAATATCATTTCTGAGGTCTGGACAAAGTCAAAGATTTCAACCCATTAAAGGCAACATTTTACCTTGTGTCTAAAGAAGAGCAACAAAAGAACATTTTGCACAGATGTTTGTTTGTATTCCTGCCATTTTTATTCTAATTGTGTCATCACCTCTTTATATTTTCATTTATACAATATTAGTTGTAAAATTTGTAATAAAATATATGAGTTGCATCTTTTTTACAGTTTCACTGCTTGTAATTCGAGAGCTGTCACTAGCTAACGTGATGTCCCAGGAACCCTTTGAGGGAATATCTTCACTACAAATGTCCATCGTGACCGTAGTCTGAATTGAAATGGATGTAACCACCATGACTTAAGCCATTGGTTTAAGGATTGCTGCCTTGAATTCAGCATTATGGCCATCGCCATCATTGCTATTTGGAGCCGGAAGAGACCACATTTGGATGACCGGGGTTAGCAATTGCTTTGTTAAGGCTAATTAATCAGCTATCTAATTATAAGATCTATAAAATAATAGAGTTTTTCCCGCATACGTAGATTCTTTTTTTGGAATCAGCTGATTGAAGTTGCTTATTTATTTGACTACAAGCTAAAAGAGCTGGTTGAACGTAGTTTTCGCGCCTCTCATTCACACACATCTCAGGTGGGAGAATGATCTAACAAAAAAAAGATCCTCCCATCACTAACTGCTGCCAGCTGTCTTCTCTACAGGGAAAAACCACCAACAATCCTTAATTTAATTCATTCATTTTCAGCCTGGAGGTTGCTGCTTGATTTGGGCTCAAGAATGGAAGGACTACATTTAGGCGGTCAAAGGTTAATTTCACTGTGACCTCACGTCCTTCCCATTTTCATGGATACGATATCTGAGGAAGACCTCACAAGAATATCTTTAAATTTGCTACAAATGCCCTCTTGGTTCAAGGATAAGGTGATTAGCATTGGAAAGGTAAAGGTCAAGGTCACTGTGATGCCTCTGAACGGGATTTTTTCCATACTTTAAGAATTAATATTCTTATTATAATAAGAATATGAGTTTCACACAAATGTTTAATGAGATAAAAGGAATTGATTACATTTTGTACCCAAAAGGTCGAAGGTCAACCTCATAGTCACATCATAATGTCCACAAAAACTCACTGCCCACTTGACTCAAGGATGAACTGATGAGATATTGGTGATCAAAGGTCAAAGGTCACTCTGACCTCTTGTCTGTTCCATACTTGTACAATATCAGCGAACCATCTGGTTTAATTATAGTTTTTTTTAATTACAATAAAATAACATTACATTTCTGGCTAATTCACATAAAAGAGAATTTCAACTATGACGACAACAACTCCCATGATCCCTTGCTGCTTTATGATGTCATCAAACTATATCTTTTGTGATTGTTTAGATTAAAAGACCTTTTGCAGCAATTTTCAGCAGAAACTTGAAACATAAATGTGTTTTTATGTTCGTTTATTTAAACTGTTCTATCTACAACTATATTAGTATACACTTTATTAACAACTCAAATTTGTAGAACACCCCAAAAAACATAATATTAGTCTTGCCATAGTAATATTTGCCCACTGTGTTTCAGGCATCTTGGCACAAAATCATATCTTACTTAATTGTCTTATCCTATCTTATATTATGTAAGAACCACAGGATTGTTTCAAATCAAAGAACTACTGACCTTGTTGTTAAATCTCAATCCCCTTAAGCAGCCGACAGTCCTGCTCTGCAGGTTCGGCTGTACGAGGAGGCCAGTCAACACTGAGTCTTATTGACGGCTCAGTGAAACTGAGCCAAGCAAAGCTAATTAGGGAGCCACTCTGAAAGGTCACAAAAGGAAAAACAATCTATCTTTTATCATTTTATTTGCTGTGTATTTAACTTTAAGTCTGCACAGAATATGTACGTAAAATGTTGACTAGCTTTCAGTTACGAGATAGATCAATAATCAGTAAACCTGCTGCTCTTCTCTGCAGTCATAATTCTATATGGTCTCTTAATGATAGCGGGGTTTTTGTTCCATGTATGCATTGCTCTCTCTACACGTGAAACCCACAGAGTAATGTGAGGTTCAGGTTACGTTACTCGCCCTTTAGGGTATGACTGTTCACAGTCTCTGAAGATGCTAATCAATTCAGTAATTGATTCGGTGTCAAATTTAAATGCCCAGTAAACACGAGTCTTTAGCGAGTCCTCAAGGACGAGGGGGACATCAGAGGAGTCCACGTGCAGAAGATCCAAGTTAAAGTGTCTCCCTGTGTGCTGGTTCGTTTATGTCTGCACGGTCTCTGTCAGTGAGTCAAAACAGTGTTTTCTTTGGGAATGTGGAGCGATTAGGAGGCGAGTGATGTAACCATAAAGACCGTTCACAGGCTCCTTCTGTATAAACCCTTTTGGGCAGGACCATTAACCATTAAACAAGCTGGTGTTGAAGCTGGAGAGCATCCCACGTTTTTTACAATGAAACTGAACCATGAGGTGAGACAGCACATCGCTGTCACTGTATTTACATATTTGTTCGGACTAATAAACAGAATGAAGGAAGGGAGAGCTGCGGTGTATAAACCATGGTCCTCTTGAGACGGCCCATGCACCGGAAAGCGTAAATCTAGATACAAACTCTAACAGGAATGAATAACATCACAATAAAAGTCAGCCAACAGCCAGTGCAGAGGCAGGTGACTCTTATTGGATGGAGCAAGCTGGTGAGCAGCTGGTGGTGAAGGTCAGAGGAAAACTGCTGTTATCAGCACTGCTTGATATTGGCAGCTACGAAAACAACTGATATTTCACCCCAAAAAAAGCTCTGCACAGTCCATTTCGCCTTCCCTCCGACTTCTCTGATGTTTGTTTTGGGTCTTGGAGTAACTTGGAGTTACTTAAGAGGATTAAGTAAACATGCACAAACATGCGCACACACACACACACACACATACACACAGAGGCACACCAGAGGCCAAAAGGGTAGCGAGGATGTTGAGGTCACCACAGCAGCGATATGGTGTTAAGCCAGAAGGACGCACAGCCCTCAGCACACTGTCAATATTCTCTTTAATCTCTTTTAGTAGAGTAGAGTAGTAAGAAAATTTACTGCTACTTACTGAAACTGACAGGCAAATGGAATCAAATACACAAAATAGATTCTGTAAGTGTCTAAAATAGCATATTGTTACTGTTAAAGCACTCATGTTGTAGCTTGTGTCCCCTTCTTCTGGGCTAATATTGCTGAACTCAGGCAGAAGAATTTCTGTATGGGTCAGTAAATATTTGTCGATGGCCACAAGGAAATATCTCCAGTGTGTCTTTAAACTTCACACATCTGCTGAATAAACTACACCAGGGGTCTATTTTCATCATCTTTATCCCTAATATAAATGGCCAACTTGTCCAAAACCTCGCTGTCACCCTTGTGATGTTACGCTGGGTTGGGCAGAGATGGATGGAGAAGAATACTGGATTGGTTTAAGAGTGAGATTTCCCTCAGGAGCAGCAACCATCCAAATGTGTTGATCTCCCCCCCTCACCATAAATTACACTATCCCCTGGCCCCTGGCCACTATTAATCACATGACCACAGCGGCCAGATTAAATCTGTAGCCTTGGACTGTTCTCCTGTCTCACTCTCTCTCTCCCTGCCTCTCTTTCATGCACGAGGCATACAGATAATCAACAAGCACACAGCATGAGTAGACACAACATCAGCTGAGCGTATAGTAACACACACACGTACGGATTACAACTAAGAGTGTGTCATCACGGGAATGAGTCACCGTGTTGCTGGTGTGTGTCATCATCCACCTGTTATCAGCTGTTATGTGTACAATATACATACCTGTCCTGAGCAACACACTCTGTGGGCGACACCGGGCGACCTCCGAGCAGCGTGGATGTTGTGCGTCCTGTAACTCAACACTTCACTGCAGAGCTTTAATATCTCACTGTCAGACCTGCATCGCCACGGCAACACTGGCTCTGGCTAAGGTGGCCCTGAAACATGAGATGCTTTCATTATCAAAAGCAACATTATTTAAGCAAAACAGGAAGGACGGAGGGAGACAGTAACCGAAAATATCATCTACTACTGTTCTGATAATCAATTATTTGTTGAAATCAGCATAAATTCAAAATATTTTTGGGTTCGAGCTTCTCAAATGTTACAATTTTACATCATAGTTAACTGAATATCTCTGGGTTTGGATTGTTAATAAAAAAAAGTATTAAAAAAAATCACCATAGGAAATAATGTTAGTCAATTTTAAACTGTTATTAGATTTACAGAACATATTATAAACATACATACAACATATATAACATGACATACATAACATATAATTAAAAAGTCAAGAAAAAGAGATAAATCAAGAATAGAATAGTTGCTGCCATACTTTTAACATATACATTATACTCTTTGATATCTATGGTCACAACTGTAATTATTAATCTGATATGAGACTATAAACCCAACTACATTCACTTGATATGATTTATTCCCTTATAACAAAACCTGCTGTACCCCCCAATGAAAGCAAACCTTATTATATAATGTGAGGTGAAAATACACAGTGGTGTTTACTGTACAACTTGCCTGTTAAAATATTAACAGGGTTTCTTTACAGAGAGTGCAGAGATTTAAAAGCACATGGAAAGTGTTGCTTAAGTGGGACACTGAATTAAATTAAATAAGCAGAGGCAGAATGTCACAATGGAGAACATCCTTTATTAATTTGGATTGTAAATGCTGAGCTAAAATTAGATCTAAGATGGCACTGGGTCCATTTCAAAACTGACGTGGGATGCAAGAGCAGCTAATAGTGGTGTAATGATGTAGAGGTATACTGCTGTACTATCATAGCAGTTCCTATTTATTGTATATGCATAACTGAGAGAGACAATACAGATTAAACACTTAAAAAAACATGAAGAAAAGCAACAGATGGAATTAATTTTAGAAGCCAGGTCCTGGTTTATATGTAGCATACAGGAAAAACTGTAAAAAAGACAGTGTTGATGCTATAATGGTAAAGATGAAGCACAGGTCCGCGCTGTAATGCACAGGGGGAAACAGGCAATAACTAACAGCAGCATCTGCATGATAAAAAACCCGCCTGTGACGTGTGTGAGACTTGCCAGAGAGCGGTGATGTGATAAGAAGGCACACATGGACCGCCAGACATGGAAGCTGCAGACGATGCATAAAGCATATGAATCCAACCAAGGGTAATGCAATATGTAAATGAAACAGTTGTTGAAGTGAGTGGGCCTGCTGTTGTTTCAACGTTGCATGTGAAATGCACAGAAGACATGCGCACGTTATACTGTTTTTTTTTTAATCTCTTCATAAGCACCTGCTTCAGCCTCGGAGAGGAGGATGAAAGGTGGTTTCCAGTGGCAGCCATGTTTGTCCAGATGTACCTCATACTGTTGCAAAGTAACAGGTGCAAACACAATTTCTCTTTTTAAATACTCAGCGTTACACAGTTTGGTGGAGCGTGGAGGAGGTGAGGTGTTGGGAGGTGGAGCAGAAGATAAACAGAGGGAGAGACTGGGAGTGAATGCCAGCAGCCCTGGATACTAAATGACTGCTGTTGCTGCTCAGACAGTGATTTATGGATCAGCTTCAGGTGTGTACAGAGGGGGGTGGAAAACAAGGAGCGTTCAACATGAAACGGGAAACACATGTGAACAGATATTCTGCCTGACAGTTGCAGAGAAAGCAGCATTTCCATCGTTTGGGTCTATACACCAGTATGAGGAGACGGTATGACTTGACAGTAAAGTGAAGGTCTGTGCTCCTGTGCCTTCACGTCAGCAGGGTGTGACACCAGCAGCTTCGTCCACACCCGCCCTCCCACCGTCACCTTTATTAACAGTCTGCCAGGTGGAGACTCTCTCTCCTAAGTGTCCCACTGTAGCAGCAGATATGCTGAGGTAAGTGATGAGCAGAGGCCTGTGGGAGTGATCCGTTCTCCCTCCTGTTTAAAAATACTGTTTACAGGTACACACAGCAGCAATATACGCTGTTTACCACACGACAATACTAAGCACCTAAGTGTCGGGTGGTCCGCTCCGTTGCTGACATCTGTGACTGTGATGATACAACAGGGCTGACTTCTTAGTCTAGCACTTCTCCTCAAAGTTTTGTATAAAAAAATATAATAATATCATACTGCATTATGTCATGGATATGGATTTCTGTTTTGGTGGAATTGGTGACACCATGGGATTAATGATTCCAGATAGTCAACACGTAAAACAAATACTTCTAACATCTTGCAAATGTAGATGTAGGTGAAGCCCATCTATTGGGGGCTGCCCAGCTAAATGAAGACAATCACTGTAATGATCAGGCCTTTGTTATGTATTTGAACACTGTTGAACTGGCAGACTGATACAAAGGTAAGAACAAAATAACTGTATCTGTAAAGGCAAACTATGGACCGAATATTTCATTCAGCATACTTTTGTGTGAACACCTATAGTGTGTATCAATAAGGATACAGTGCTCAAAGCGTCATTTTAACATCACTTCCTGAGACCCCCAGTGGTCTTTAGCAAGCACAAGGGTTTGTCTCCATACAATGATTTGAAGGAGCAATTAACTAATTCAAAAAATGTGCTCTTAGATGAACTAACCTTAGATTAAATTGAGGCATTATTGACGTAACGTCAGAGCTGTTTTGGCTGCTGTCCGAGCTCCTCTATGCCAGCGTAGTGTCTAGTGCTTGCACACTGTAATATTTCCCTTTAAATAGCATCCACTTGAAGTTCTACTGGTTTCAGAAATACTACTACAGCTCACATACTGTTACAGTGTAAGTAAAAGTAAGATGCAGCAACAGTCTTGTCTGTATCGTGAGGTTCACAGGAAACCAGCAAAGCCTCCACACAGTCGCTTGTTCAGGGCAGGAAAAAGTCCAGCACATAGCATCCCATTAAACTGTATTATGGCACAGATTATTCAAGAATGATATGAAGTGTTAATTGGGAAGCTTTTGAAGTGTTGGTAGTCAGATTTGTCACCTGTTTTCCAATTTCCAGTCGTTATGCAAAGCCAAGGTGATCAACACTGAGCAGCGTCATATAGAGTAATCTGGGCCTCCTTGCGGTCTCTTACTAACCTTTAACTAGACAGTGTGATATTCTGTTTAACCTGTCATTATGTTTTCATGTGTTTTGTGTTCACTTCCTGTTTTATTTTGTAAATCCTGTTGCTTGTGTACATGTTTGGTGTTACTTCCTGTCATTGTTCAGTTTAACGCCTATTTTCCCACACACATCTGTGTCTCTAATTAGTCTGACGATACTGTACACCCCTGTGTCTCCACCTACCCTCTGCCAGATTCTCATTGTCGCCTTAGTGTGTTGGTGCTCTCCAGCCTTGTTTTCCTCGTGTTTGCCTGCCCGGTTTTTGAACTTAACAGGTTTTTGTGTCCTGGACTTTCCTCTTGTCCAAGTTTGGTTCTGAAGCATTACAGACAATAAATATTTCCCAAACTGTTGATCTATTTCTTTATGGTTTCCGTCTGTGCATCATGCCTACATCAATTTTTAAGACATTCAAAATGACCATAATGACCGCATGAGACTTTTCCTGATTCTAGCAGTCAGTTTGAATTTCTACAAAGTGCTGCAGAAGCTGGTAAAAGGTTAAAAGAGATTTGTCAGGGTGTCTTTGTTTCTTTGACAGACACCGTTCTATCGCCAGCCTCGTTCACTTCAGCTCCTGCCATTTATAGTACATTAAAAGTCAAATTACAAAGCTACAGCAGATTCTTATCGAGAAATCAATGTGCTGCTCCTGGGAGGTGCGGGAGATCTACACGGCATGAGGAAAAAAAGACAGGGAATAAAGTAAGTAGGCTAATAAGGAGAGTTATGTGATAAGCTCCCCGGTCTTTAGTGGAAACCTCCTCAGCTCAACCTTCAAATAACACTCCTGAGGTAATAAACGTCGGCTGAATGTCTTGGCAAAAGAGAAGTTTCAATCCATGGATTTATGTTTCTTAGTGAAGGTTGACGGAGCTTAGGCGCTTTTTTTTAAAAATCTATGCCCTTCTTGACATTCTCACGGTTTTCCCACACACACAGAGACACATACACACACCTGTACTGGGAATTTCTTGACTCGTTTGTCTTTTAGTGCAGTTACAAATCAATGAACCTAAAACCTCATCGTGTGAACTCATGCAAATTATACTGTATATTTTCTCTCTGAATCTTGAAGTCAGCTGTATGTTTGCGCTGTAGGTGCTGCCATGCTGCCTCATATGTGTGGGCTGTGTACGCTGTCGCTGTGCATCTTATCACAGGAATCTCAGTGAACAGTGAAAACAGAATATTACACCATCTGTGTAGGCACGCATTTATGTAGGCAAAGCGTATAGAGGAGCAATCTGCTGTTGTAAATAGTGCTTCATGTGTAAATAAACTGATGTTTTATGCTTGTTGTACTTCTCAGTATCTTATGAGGATTACATATGAAGCCTGATTTATATAGAAAACTGCTCACCAAATAAACTCATGTTCAAGGTGCTGGTGCTGAGATTTAATGTAAAACGAACACGGGAAAAACATTGGAATAATCTGATTGGTGCAGTAAATATTACAGTCATTGCAAGCTTGTCAGAGCTGAGACTTTCTGTGCTTGGAGAAGGTCTCCGCATTGTTAGATGTCAAATACACAAAAATAAGATGGTAAAAATAGGGTAGAAGATGACATCACAGTACTTAAAGTGATAATCTCGAAGATTTTCATGTGAATTAATGTCTGTTAAGTCACTATCTATCGCCTAATGCCCAGTTAGTGACGTGTTTTCCATCACCCAGCAGTGGTTGGTCTGCTAGAGAGGGTAGGCGGAGCTAAACGGCTACTTTTCCGGTCTCTGCAAGCATTGCGAGTAAACAGTAATCTACTTTGGCTGAACAAACAAAGAAAAGATGGATGACTACAGATACAACTTCAACAATAAGTGAAAATCCAAAGAAAAAGAAACAAATTTGACGCTCAGATGAAGGCAAACAGTCTAAAAAGGAAAGCGACCATCAGTGAGGAAAATTAAGAGTTACAACCGGAGCCAAACGTGGACGTCTAGTTAAATTGGGAAGTGTGCTCTTGCAATTACCACTTAATACCAAAGGTGCCGCCAAAGAGAACGAAACTGAAATCTTTGAGATAACATCTTTAAGGCGGCTGGTCAAAGACAGTGTTATTACTGTGTCAAAATACAAAGTGTTTTCTTATGACAAAAAGTAAAAAGACAATCGTGTTCGATGGACACAAAGTTGTAATTAAAGGTAATAAAGTTTATATGAAAACACTGCTGCTTATGTGCTTACTGTAACCTTAAATCTGTTGTAATATCACTGAATCAGAGCCTTTTACTGTAAAAGCAAAGCCGAAAGTCTGAGCTGTCTATTTATACACACTGTGATTACTGTCTCTTCAAGACTGCTGGCTCATCGTCACAACCAAATGCATTATTCATACCACAAAGTGACTATTTACAGTAGGCTTAGACAGAATAATTATGCCCTTGAAATTGAGTTAAGGCTTAAATGATGATGTGACATTTTTATCTGTGTAGGCCGTCAGCTTGATCATGTAGACTGCGCACACTGTACCTTCTTCTATCAAGGTGTGTGGTAACCTTTCCCAGAATAAAACTTAAGTGTAATCAAAAGAAAAAGTGGAATGTTTCTCTTAATAGTCCAAAAAACAAAGTTTGACATACACAACAAACACAAGCAGTGTTTGATAGTCTTAAAAAATAGTGGCCTGTGGTTTTGCAGCCAATTACACAAGATAACAGGCAAACCAAACCACAGCGAGGCCGGTCGGCTCGCATGTCAAAAATGAAACCAAAGAGGGGAGAGATGAGATGGTGACAGTGAGAGTGGACAGGACAGGAGTGTGCGAGCCTCAGTGCCTGTGTGCCCCTACTGTATTTGCGTGCATCATCGAGTCCTTTGTCTTTATTGCTGTGGCTGAACTGCGTGATGCATTTCTTATATAACAACGCACTAACTTTAAAAACTACTTCCTTAATACCCGCGGCTGATGTGCTTTAAAGAGCAACACACTACTCGCGGAGCGGTCTTCTCAGGCCAGACGTGCAACAAGGCAGCACATGAAAATAAAGTACGTGAACAAGCCTGGTACAGGGGCAAGCTGGCACAGGATGTTCAAAGGTGGGTAGAAATAAGAAACCACGTGAAACATGTTTTCCTGCATCCATGATGCAAACATCGCTTGGTCTAGTTAGGAACAAGATGCCTCAACATTTCTGATCTTTAAGATGTGAAAATCTGACCTTTTTATCTGTACAGCACATGTAGTTTATTTCTCTTCAATTTGAGTTATATAATGCAAACGTAGCGCCGAAACAAAATATATTTGGCTGCGGCATAGAGGCACATTTTTTTACACTGCCTGTTCAAGGCAGGATTATTACGCCTGCAGGTAGTGTCAGAGGTGTAACAGAGGCGAAACGGCGTCTGTGTAAACAGCGGAGCCGGCTTGTTTACACCTCGTGCATGTTTTGCTTGCTTGGTCCAATGTAACATGACAAAGGCTGCATGACGGCAGAGCTTCGTTACGGCGCTGAGGCAGAACCGCAGAGTAAAAAGGGCTATTGACCCATGTCTTCCCTGCAACAATTTGGAGACCAACTGCACTGTTGTTTAGCCGCAGCAAGATTAATCTCTAAAGCTCATCAGCCTTGTACAGTAGCCGACAGGGGCAATCACGCTGCATCGGCCAAAACGGTTTCCATTAGAAGACACAGGCTGCAAATTCGGAAACCATGCTAATTCAAAAAGTCCAAAACAAATGCCTTGACAGACACGCACTGCTAGTGAAATAAACGTGCTGCAAAAATTCGAAACATGCAATAACATCAAATGTGCTGCAATTACAGAAACGATGCAAAGTCAGAAACACAAACCAAGGAAACACTTGCAAAAGGAAAAAAAACGCCGCAACACAACCAAAGTGCTCCAGACCTGTAGGGGCGCTCTGTGTAACAGTTTGGAGCAGGACCGAAGTGTTGCTTCCATTAGCTACAGGTCTAAGTTAGCCGTGCAACTAGTGGTACTATCAGCTGACTCTGCCCTGTGTTGGGCTCTGAGCAAAGGGGCGTGTAAGTGTTCACTCCTCCGACCCCGAAGCCCCGTGGTAGTTAGAGGAGTTAACACCATCGCTTCACTGTGCTCATAAAGGACATAAAGGACTTTTTCATTTAACAAACCTCATGGGCTGAGACAACTGTGCACTCTTTGGGGTCTGCTCTTACATCTTGTTTTTTGGGTTAATAAAACATGGAAGAACTTGTGTATTGGTTTAAAAACCTGCCCTGTTTTCTGAATTAGGATGCTAAAAGGGTGCAACATCATGCCACAATATTGAACACAAAATCATAAAGTGTGTAGGGGTGGGTGAGTGGGTGGACAGAGAGAGAGAGAATGAGAGAGAGACAGAGAGAGAGAGAGATTCTGCTGCACTGAGCAGATTTGCAGGGCCAAGGTCAAGGTCACAGCAGGCTCACTTCCCGCCAGAGGCAGAGGTAACCTGAACCCACAACTGCATCACAACAGAGCCCTCACAATCTCCAGCAGGGGTGTGAAATAAAAAAAAAAACGCTTGCCCTTGTGCTGGTGTGAATGGCGATCTATGAAAACATAAGCAGGTTTCATGCACCACAGAGATGTTTTATGTTGTCATCAAACTGTCCACACACTGGACGTGATACTGCCCCCCTTTAGATGTGATATCTTTTCAGAGAGGTGGCGCTGTGTAAAAGGTCATTATAATTAATCAATATGTTAGTAAGACATGAAAAAACCCAGATAAACCTCATTTATATCGCCCTTTGAATTCAGCCCGAACAGGAGTAATCCAGTGTAACACTTGGTTCCTCATCTGTGTGCAAAGCAGCACAAATTCAGACTCATGCGTCCTACACACTAAAATATTCATGCACTCCACATGCACTTGTGCTGCTATATAGTCGCTTCATGTTCTTTCATCTATACGGTCAAACTTTGGAGAGGGTGTAAGCAGTTTATCAGAGATAAATCCTTTTAAGCAGAGTTGGAAACAGCTCACAGAAACTCTCATACGGTGTCAAACGAAGAAACATGTCTGTCATGGCGGATTTGGATTTCGGTAATCATGCTTACTTCATGTTTTGTTGATATCAAGAGCCGGCTGGTAAATGTAATTTAGAAAGTTGTTTATTCATCAAGCTTCCCAGGATTTAAACTCAGGATGCTGCAGGGTAGTGAGGGACCAAAGTACATTTAACTTTGTGCAACAGAACTCGCATGTAGACGTCAAATAGAAATACATTTCAGGCCTTTAAACAAAGAGCGCATATCTGCATATCATCACATCTGTCAGTGTTCCTATATATTTTCTCCCTTAATACCAACGTCAAGTTTAGCCCGGATGTATTTTACACCAGAGATTTCATCCAGCTTCTTCTAGTCATCTTATGTGCTGTCAAAAATCTGAACGTACGTGAACACTTCAAACGACCTGCTCTCAGATGCCAAAACCACCACTCCTTTTTTCCTCTCAATTCAAGAAGCATCTTCTCAACAAGGGTCCACTTAATCACCAACTCTACAGGATCCAGTGAGACCAGTCATCTTGATCCATCTATCCTGAAGACACTTCATGAGAAGTAAGGAGAAGACAGGTCCAACAGTGTCAGATATGTGACAGAGTACTTGCAAGTGGTAACATCATCAGATGTGTCTGATGTTACAAAGTTGCTTGTGTGAGGGTAAAAATACTGTGCCTTGACAAAAGAACACTAACAGACCAGTGGATAAAATGTAGTGGCATCCAGTGGTGAGGCTACAGACTGCAACAAAACCAACTGATACGTGCTCCTCTCCCCTCCCCCTCTAAGCATCTCGGAGAAGCTTCAGTGGCCAAGAAAAATGTGAAAGGACGGCTCAAGAGCCAGCGTTTGATTTGTCCACTCTGGACTGCTGTAGAAACACTTTGGTTAAACATGGTGGAGACTCGCTCCCTTTGTAGATATATAGAGCTTATTCTAAGGTAACAAAAACATGATTTTTTAAATTCTTTTTCTTTTTTTTATTACAATACTGAAAATGTTTACCCTGTAAAAATCCATCTCCTACTTCTTGTCATTAAAAATTCTGCATAGTCCCCGCCCACTTTGTCCTACATTTCTCCTTTCGTAAAATTACAGCCGAAAACAAAACACGTCTCTGCCATCGTTCAGCGGCAACTTGTTGAAACTTAGCTAGCTTGAAATGTAGTAATTAGTAGCAGTAACGTTAATGTTAGTAGTCAGTAGTGAGTTTGCAAAAATAATAATTACAGATGGCTCGCACATCACCGAAGTAGTTGACATAGGATGTACATAATGATACGCATAGTGTCACCCCGTCCTCTAATTGGATTGGCTCCTTAGGTTTGTGACGTCTCAAACCTGCCAATCTGAAAACATGTTGTCCAGCCTGTCCTTGGTACGCTGCAGTTTAAAAGCAGACAGGCCCAGCCATGGAGATGACTGCTAATGTTGTCCCTGATATGTCTTGTAGCACATGAGAAACACCACATGGAGATGTTTACAAGGTTAAACACTGGATTTTCACGAACATTTTTCATTCTTCCTCAATTCCTCCTCAAGTAATAATTGATTTAATGTTCAAGTTGTAATAATGGATATTGACATAAACGCTATTTACAAGTTGGAAACTGGCTTTTGCGATAACTCTGATATGATATGAATGCTGCATAAGCCCAAACCAACAGCAAGTACAGCACATCAGTGGAGGAAAGAAGAGACAGATTGACTGACACCACCAGCTCATACAGTGTATAACTATGAGGCTCTCCAGCACAGGTGTCAAACATCTCCCTGATGGACTTCCTGACAACCTCATCTCACAGGACCAGGTCCCACTAACAGGCTGTCAACACTCCATTTCACACTCTACGCTCCTGAGATACCTGAAGTTTCTTCTCACAGCAGCTGCTGGATAAAACTGCTCGCCTTTCTTGGAGGTAAGGTAACTTGGCAAGGTGTCATTTCTCATCCTGACAGCATCGCACTCAGCTGCAAACATCCCTAAAACATATTTGAGATAAGAGTCAAGCCAGCTCGGTAAAAACCCAAATAACATCATCCAGAAATAGCAGAGATGCCATCGCAATGTCACTTATCCCCAGACGTCAAAGGAGCCCTCTTGTCAGAACTCCCCTGCCTCTCTTGGATGTGTTTGACTTCGTGCTAGGAAAGCAAACATAGCTGTCATTCTGCGGTGTCTCCCACAAGATGTCTCGGAGAAGCAGTGCTCCATAAATCCACAAAACACATGTTGACTAGATAAGAAAGTTCCTGAACACATCACTGATCTACTCACATGTAGCAATGAAGCAGACTAGATTTAAAACACGTCTCAACCTTAATTAGAATAATTAATTCACAGCTTTCTATCTGAAGGTTGTGTTAGAATATGGTTACATCCATGGTGCATTTCAAACAGAATCAAGACTTCCTTTTCATTCACAACTGATATCCGTACAGCACTGACTTTCTCAAACATGCACCACTCATCAGCGACAGCTCTGAGGTGGGCAGCTATGCTGTCTGCGGTGTGCTGGGCATTTGCCAAGAGGGTTGCTGCTACTCTCACGCAAAAACGCAATCAATTATCAGAAGCCTCACCCTTCCACTGACTTAATGGCAGCACATCCGCAGTCATCATTTTCATGAAGAGCTGGCTCAACTTCCTTGGCCTGGTACCATCAGGGTGCCTCATTTGCGAGCAGTGTTTGCTAACACTGCTAGCAAATGAGGTGATGAGAGATTGTCTACTATTTTGTCTTCATTTTTTTATAATATGTCTTTATTTTTATTTTTTATGATAACCCAATGCTAACGTTACGTAGTTTGCACAATTTATTTATTCCTTTCACTTCGTCATACTACTCCTAAACAGCTTTCTTATGTCTGCTGGTCGCAATACATTTATATCTAATATTGAATGTTATCAGCAGCTGCATAGATTCATTATTTACATTATATTGAACTGTTCAGGTATTTATAGAAAGAAGTGACATCACTGTAAATGTAAACGTTTAATGAGGGACAGGGTAAATTTACATTTATCCTTATTTTGTATAAAATTAAATGACTCTATATATGATCAAATAATCGTGTCCAAAACAAGTTCTCAAGTACAGTAGCCCTTAGCGGACATGCATCCATGTATTATATTTAGTCAGTTTTCCCGTGATAACGAGTTATTTCTGGTCGAGATCTCGACTTATTTATCATGTTATCACGAGATAACGACGCGGCACCACCGTAACGTCAGACGATCATAACTCGTATCCCCACAGTTGAAAAGTGCAAAACAAACATAGAAACAGGCTTCACTTCGCTCTTTAGTGTGGGCAATGGCAGCACGACATGTCCTGGTCTGTTATATCACAGTGACCAGCCTTTTGTTTTGTTTTCTCGATCACAAGGACATTATCCTGTTATCAGAGAAAATGAGCTTTGTTACCTCGAGATAACTGGCCAAATTAATCTGTTATAATGGGAAAACCAGCTTTGTTGTTATCCCACGATAATGAGAAAAATAAGTCGAGATTTCGTGACCAGAAATAACTTCTTACCACGGGAAAACAGAATGAATAAAATGTATAAATGTCCACTGAGGGCTTCCATACTCGAGTACTCATGCCTGCCCTAAAACATATTTCTTTTGTCTGCTGGGACGGAAGGGACTGGGCCTTTTTCAACATTCATGAGAGTGGGATTGATCTTTTCATTGACATGTGACTCTTTCCAGGGAAGCAAAAATCAAATTTTGAAAATGTCAAACATCCATCGATTCCAATTAATCCATTATCCATACTGCTTATCCTGTTCAGGGTCGCAGGAGGGCTGGAGCCTATCACAGCTGTCATTGGGCGGGAGGCAGGGTACACCCTGGACTGACCTGTCAATCGCAGGGCTGACAGAGACAGACAACCTTTCACGCTCTCATTCACACCTACAGAAAATTTAGAGTCACTGATGAACCGAACGAGCATGTGTTTGGACTGCGGGAGGAAGTTGGAGAACCCGGAGAGAAACCGCAAATACACGGGGAGAACATGCAAACAGAAAAGCCTGAATTCAAACCAGGGACCTTCTAGCTGTGAGGCAACAGCGCTAACCACCATGCAGCCTCAAACAATTAATTTAATCCAAAAAAAAAAGCAATCATAAGTTGCAGCCCGACCCTTAATCATTGGTAGGAGGAAAGAGGAACAAAGTTTTGTCCTTACCAGAGGGCACCAGCTTCTTCATCATCACTGAAGTCATCAGCAGAAAGTTAAAGTTCTGGAGTGACGGGTTACTGATGAAATCACAGATGACCCCAGGTAAATTAGCCAGACAGTGCAGTCAGGGATTTTGACCGTGGAGTGACTCAAGTTGTATGTTCCTGCCCTACGGAGGCATGCAGAGCAACAGTCAGAAGCACTTTAACTGAATCCACTGTGCAGAGCTGCAGTCAGCCTGTCCCCCGCTCTCGTAGCCTCTTAGGGAAGATCTACAACAGCAACACAAACTGGCAGATTAGTCTCAACAGTTTAGAATTTGCCACAATAATGATAGCCTCAGCCTTTCTGCTATTTGGCCTTGGCAAGCAGGAGAAAACTCATAAAATAGGCAACCTTATACAAACCTTCAACTATTCATATTAAGTCTTTTTATTAAATTATTTGAGCTTTCCTTTTACGTAACTCGAGTCATGTTTAGACAGTATGCTGCTATTAACTGATGCTGCTACGTATGTACCGGTTTTTCCTCTAAAAGTCAGAGAGAGGTGATCAATGACGGAAGAGTCAAATTTCTGAGCAGCTACAGTTCAGATGTGTTCACCTCTCCTCTGACAGCAGGTTACAGAACACAGAAATGTAACAGAGATTGTGTGAGTGATAGTTATAAGAAGAAGACGGGGGCCTGTGTTTGGACAGGGGCATCCTGTGCTGGTAAAACAAGAAGGAACAGCGCTCGAGATCACAGCGTCCCCGAGAGTAAGAGAGAAGCCAGACGTCAAATAATATTCTGTAAGCTGTTCACAACTGTTCTCTGTTTACATCGGCTCATGATACATGAAAAATAAGCCTGACACTGCGGTTTCACTGACACTGTATGTAAACTTTTATATACTTCTTAAACATGCAAGTGGCTTTCAATCATTAGAAATGATAACAGGTTTCATGCTAATATCCCAACAGATGCAATCACTGCTGACGGAGAAGTCATCAACAAGAGGAACCAGAGTGACCGATTGTTAAATACGAGTGTAAGTACTACACGTATGCCACACTTGGTAAATGATAGATAAGAAGACATTTAATTGTATCAAAGAATACTTTTACTTAAAGGTACCCTTGCACAGGTGGGAGCATCTGCACGCAGGCAGCAAGACGGCACAATATTTCACTTCAAAAAATGTTTTGCAAATGCTTCATAAGGAAGGAAATGTACATAACATGTTGTGTATTCTATTCTTGCTACTATTCTGTTCTTGCACATTTGTACCATTATTATAGGCTTTGTAACCATGAGTATGTATTATCAGTTGTTGTTGTTGTTGATGTAACAAGAACATGTTGTTGTTGCTCTGTCTGCCTGTCTCTATCCTGCACCTCCCTTTATCCCATATTTCGGCCCATCCACTCGAGGCAGACGGCTGTTCAGCATGAGTCTGTCTCTGCCTGTTAAAAGGAAGTTTTTCTGCCACTGTGTCAAATGTTGCTAAGTGCAGCTCATGGTGATTCATGTTGGGCCTCTCTTTAAATAATATAACAAAGAGTCGGTCCAGACCTTCGAATAAAATTTGATTGATTGATTGATTATTCTGGGGAAACTTGTCGATATTCAAACTCTAACAGCTAAATAATAAACCTGTCCCTTTAATGGTCCTTCAGAAACTCCGCCCCCAAAATTCATTGACGCGAATTGCCAGATAAATGA
This sequence comes from Semicossyphus pulcher, assembly GCF_022749685.1. NCBI lineage: Eukaryota > Metazoa > Chordata > Actinopteri > Labriformes > Labridae > Semicossyphus > Semicossyphus pulcher. Next base: position 14,658,403 of record NW_027211603.1, read on the forward strand.
CTCCAACAAATTACTTCTAACAAGCAATATGGCCATATCTGGAGCATCGAAACACTGTTTGCCTCTGTAAGAACAAACATCAGGGCTAGGGCCAGGGCTGTGTATAAAATGCAGATTTTGCATATATTTTCAGCGCCTAAAGAACCAACAGCTAGCAGGCCCGCAGAGATATTCAATACACATAAAACACATAAAAGAATTGTATGAAACGTCCTTTCAGAAACTCAAAGAGCAAACTTAGAGAAGCAGACAGGAGAGAGATGACAGGAGAAAGCTGAAAAAAAGAAAGGGAAGTTAGGTCATTAATCGAGATGGCTGGTGCTCAGCAGGGTGTTACCCCCAGGGAGCGACCATTTGTTAGTGATGCAATCCTCCAAACTCCAAAAGATGAGTCATCATGGACCAAAGTAACTAAGAGGGCAAAAACATTCACACATGGTCTGGCAGAGCAGCATGACGGTCCTCGGTGAGACACAAACTTAGACACACTCAGTCAAAACTTTGATTCTGTTGGCAGTTTCTGTCTCGCAGGTGTCCTCTGCTCAGATACATCTTTCACTCTGCGTGTTGCCTGAGCGATACCTCTGTGCAGCCTTGCGAATGTATAAACACGTGCGTGCATTTACACGTGAATGTGATGCACGTACGAGTCTACAGTAAACGCTTAAGAGTGAGTGTGTCCCCCTGAAGGAAAGCCTGTGGACCCTGCAACGTCTCCCCTCACCCTACTGACAGGCATGGCTCCTTAACGGTCTGGAGAGCAATGTGCCCTCCTGTCCCTGCTCTGCACACCAACGGACCCCTGTGACCTGACCGGGGTCAAAGGTCAGCAGAGAGCCTTCAGCTAGCACGAGAGCACTTAGGAAAAGTTTCCCTGTGTTCTCTGCTTCACTTTTGCTATGACAGACGTTTGAGGACACCGCGTCATGAAAGAGTATTTTATTTTTCACTTCTAAACGCGTTTTTTTCACTCTTTGTGAGATTAAGGAGGTCATGAGGATTGGATATAAGTTGCTAAAATACCATATTGGCATCTATTTGCAGAGACTCCTGCAGAAAGATGAATACTATGCATCTGTGCTTGGTGGATAAGATACTATACTGCAGTGACTTTCTAATACCTCTTTCCCTCCGAAGTTAGTGCTTTGGGTTTTTCAGACCTGGGAAGACCCGCTTATAGATGCCGATTGACTCTTTTCCCATTGCCAGTGGAGTATACTCTTTTCTGCTGCATCACTGTCTGACGTCACAAACGCTCCAGAGACAGGGTTAGTAAACAGAAGATGTTACGGTGGTTAGGTCTTTATTTTATCTATTCCTCATTCAATCTGTTTATCAAAGTTGGCGCTGACAAATCTGGAACGATGTTCGAGCGCTGCTCAGACGGAGACAGGCGGAATTTGTAGCTGAGATAGTTGCAGAAGTTACCGACGGAGCATAGCTTCGCGCCAGAAAGGGGGCGGAGTTTAACGTATCGACACGGGTTTTGTGTTCCCATCAATGCCAATCGGAGCCGAGGCGTTAATTACCTGGGTCTCCTGCAGAGTCATTTGACCCAGGTCTGAATGCTGATTGTAACCTTTCCCACTAAGCAAAAAAGCCGGGTGTTAGCTGTTTTTTTGACCAGTGGGAAAAGGGCTGTATTAGCACTTGTTTCTTGCAACCTGGAACTATTTCAAAGCATCATCTGAGCTTCACCTGATAGTGTTAACATTGCACAGCAGCTTCCATATTTGCACAGAGGCCTTTACACCCCACAGAGAAGAAACTACTGAGTTTAACTTTGCAAGCAGTTTCTTATTAAATTGGTTGCAGAACTTTTTTAGTCTTCAATTTTGCATGTGCCTTGAAGAGAGTGTTTTATATATTTAAAGAGCTCTGGCCTAAATACGTATCACACTTTCTTTGCGTGTCTGTCAGACAGAGACAAACAGAGAACTGCCAACAGCTCTCTGTAGCTAACAACGTGCGGCAGCTGCCTTCCCACATCTTATTTTCTGTTTAAACACATCAAAAGAGGCCAACAGCAACGTTAATTTAATTATCACGATATTATTAGAGACGGCTAATTTGGATGTGTGTATTCCTATCAGCTCAAAACTTGGTATAAATCAAACAAAACATAAGCAGGAGCCCTTGATTAAGTCAGGACAGTCAAATACGAAGGTCAAACTTAATCTAGATAAATTCATGTAATGGGATATGTTGTCCCAGGTGCTTTCCTAAGGTGTGAAACGTTGCTTTAACCACTTTGGGACTGGCACATATTTACTATTTCCTCTTTGAAATGAACTCACTTTATCTGTGTGAGACTGATGACACTCCATATTTCCAGTTTAGCTGCAGACGGTCTGGGCGATCAATCCATGTTACAGGTCAGAGAAAAAAGTGAGTGAAAGAGACACCAGATCAAAGATGGGGCTGAGAATAAAACCCCTTCCTGCGGTGGCCTTAATCCTTCAACACCTGCGATTTGAAGCACACTGCTTTGATGTTGTTTGTGGAGCTGGAGAGAGAAAGACTTGATACGGAGGCAGAGAGAGAGAGGGAGAGAGAGAGATGGGGAGATAATACACCGCTCATTTAACACTGAGCCAAAGTGAATGCAAGTTAAGGTGACCGATCGGCAATTCAGCTCTTCTATTACGCTTCAATGATAGAACTCAGGTGAGGTTTACTGCTCCATCGCTCTGACAAAGTACTGTGTGGAAATGCTGACTGGCTGTCTGCTGTTGTCTGGAAGCAGTAAATACATAAAATTCAAAGTCAGCAGCAATTCATAAAGACACCATTTGTCTGGACATTTTTTTATAGCTCCAAGTCCCCAACAACACACTAACCACCTCATATGGAAATCATTAAAACATGTATTTTCAGCTTTTGGGCTTCTTTCTCTTTAATGTTTAATCATGTGGCTCATTATCTTTGCTTTCTGGTTAACTCTTTCATTAAAGATTACTTGGATGAGTCCTTGTACCTAATTAAATCCCCGAGCCTTCATTCGCCTGACCAACCTACCCCCCCCCTCCCCTATCTAAACACAAGTAGCACAATTCCTCTTACCATATCAGTGCATCTGAAACACAGTACGAGTGCAGCAAACACCAAAAGGAGTCCAAGACCAACCAAAAGCAGGCCAAACACAGCCTCGAGGAAGACCCAAACCAAATCTCTGTATCAGGATAGGCAAGTAGCATTTGAGGGAAAAGGGAAAACAGAGTTGTACTTTTACAACAACATATAACAGCTGAAAAATTTGTCAATTAATCAGCACACGCTTTACAGAAATAAATGATACATGACATGTGAGACTTGAGTTTTCATTAAAGTCTTTTTTAAAGCATAAAAATACTGGTTTCACTCTCGAACATGTGCATACGTGCAGGTTTAGGTAATGTTAAAACAATACAACAAAACACAACAATAAAACAATAAATCAGTTCATCATAAAACCTAAAGATGAATCAATAAAATGATAATACTCTCACTAAAATTAGCCTGCGAACACATCACAGACAGCAATAATGCAACAACAATGGCAATTCAATAATCTAGGCTACCACACAATGGAACAATATGATAAGGGACCTCTGGGAGATGGATGAGCCCGGAGCAGCCAGCTCTGCCACCACAGGCCTTTCACTGTGTCCAGCAGGAGGGAGACTGAGAGGACGAAATCAGCACAACGACAAACAAAGAGGAGGAAGAGGACGTCATTTTTACATAATTCAGATTATGTGAATTATTCCTGGACGTCAGAGGACGCACAGTAAGCAAATAAAACTATGTGAGACTATGTGAAATAAAACATTGATGCACAATGATACTCTCATAACAAATCACAAGTTATAACATAACCATTTAATCAGCAGCTGACAGGCATTTTATTATTTTTCATTAAAACAACCGTTTAATGTATTAAATGTAAAGATAAGGCAAATAAACAAACGGAAAATAATTTTTCTAGTTGGTTCGGGGCTCGATATATGGCTGGGCTTTGGTACTTGAAACCTTTAAGCTATCATCCATAAAAAAAACTCTTACTCGTATAAGAGCTGCTTCACTCAACAGAATACCAGCATTACATCCTTTTTGTTTCCTGGTCAAAATAATGAGTACATCATCAAGTGTTTTTTTGTGCTGTGGGGATGTCGAGGTTGGTGGCAGATGTTTGAAGTTACATTGTCCAATAAACTTAATTTAAGAGTTTTTGTTTGTACAATAAGAGTTTTAATAACGATGGATGAGAAAGAGTGGTGGTGGTGCGAAGCAACTGAATGCCTCCATTAACAAGACGGAATAAAGGAGGAAAAATAGATATCAAATTAAGCGTTCTGTTGGTTTCAGAAACACTGTGGCTGGGGCGCTGGTTTGGCTCGACTGGTGGAGTACGTGCCCCGTGTGTGTGTCCTTGTGAATAAAGGCAAAAGCCCCCCAAAAAAAAATCTTTAAAAAAAGAAGAAACACTGTGGCTCAGAGGTAGAGCGGGTCGCCCTTCAATGGAAGGATTGGTGGTTCCATCAATCTTTTGATTGAAAGGCGACTAAATGATTAGCATTAAATTGGCTCCTCCTGCTCCTCATTCCGAACTATCCTTTGCCAAGATACTAAACCCCAAATTTCTCTTATAGGCAGAGCTTAAGGTGAATTCATGTATGTGAAGGATTGTCTGATTGGTTGCCATGCATGACGTGAATGCTGACATGAAGTGTAAAGCAACTTGAGTGATCATAACACTAGAAAAGCACCCTATAAGCTCACTTTATTTGACCCTAGCTGTTACAAACAATGACTCTAATCATTGATTAATATGATGACTAAAAAAGCCCCCTCATAATTCCAATGTGACATCTTCATCGTACTTAGTTTTTCCTACCACAGTCCAAAATCCCAACCTTGAATGGTCATTGCTTATAATTACTTTAATCAAGGAGGATGATTATGAGTATTATTGGGGACTTAATTTGTCACTTATTAATTAAGTGAGCTCTTATACAACAACATATTTAATATGTATGTTTTATTCTTCTTGAGAGACACATTGTAATGTTTGGGATTATAATGAGCAGTAAAGTGACTGAACACAAATGATTTCCACATCCATATTCTTGCATGTTTTACTGCTTTTTCTGGAAGAAAAAATAAAAAGATAACCAACAGTAATTTTGATTTTGTCATGTCTACAGAAAGCTGATTCATTTGTCTCTCCTGTTTCCTGCTCATGTTGAATCTCAGTGCTTGTTCCAACCAACCCACCAACCAACCCCTCTTTCTCTGCTTTGCTTGGATCGGAGCATGTTGGGGGGTTGGGTATCAGAAGCAGGGTGTGGCTTCACTGTTGTCATGGCAACAGTGATATCCCTGCTTTGAACCCCCTTCAAGCAGACACTGTATGAAGTGGAGGAATGAGAGCAGAGATGCAGGCAGGCGGGCTGACCAAAATATTACAAACACGCATGCAGTAAGCGCGCCCGTCTTTGTGCATGCATGTCATCGCTGTCACACCAACAGAAAATACACACACACACACACACACACACACACATTTTCCTATTAATTTCAAAGACCTGTAATAGCCTGAGATCCAACCTTTAACATCTATTTCAGTGACAGAGTGATAGACTCTCTGGATTCTCAGAGTTCAGACATGCATAGCCCATCAGTTATACCAGCAAATACAGCAGCACAGCAATATCTTCCTTAATAGGCTGCTGCTGTTATAAAACACAAGGTTACATGGCATTACTTGGCGGTGTAAACACGAGTCAATGGGTTCCCTGAGTGTGTCTGTTTGATAGCAATGAACGCCTGACCTGCAGACAACCCCACCAAGGATGTTTTAGAATATAAAGCAGATACTGACGTCTATATACTGGCAAAGGACACGGCTCAAAACGGCTGAAATTAAATGTTTTATCTGCTTTTTATTTACAAGTCAAGGAATTTACCCCCTAAAAACACTTCTGCTATTATGAATACTGCATGTAACAACACTACCACATTGGAAATGTACTTACTAATATTCACAAATATTTCAGTTATCTTAATCGGCTGTGGATACATATAATTCTGGGTTACATCGCCAATTTCATTAACTCATAGCTGCCACATTATTCAGTCCCAATGACTCCCAGTCACCAGCTCAATATAGCAGCCCACATAGCTTTGCTCTTCAAAGGTAGGTGCATTAAAAATATGCAGTTCACTTCCTGTAATTAATTAAAGTTAATCGATAGCAGTTGCACTAATGAAATGAAAAAGTCAAACAGTGTGATCAATACACTATTTTACTTTGAATATACTGTTAGACAGTACTGTTATGGATCGTGACTAAGTGATCACCTGTATATGTTACCAAATATTACCATCTGGTGGTGAAATGCAGTCCTGCAAAAACAAAGCCTCAGCAAACAAGCAGAGAAACTCACCAAAGAAGGGACAATAAATGGTTTCATTACCTTAACTGTATGGATAATTTTCATGGCATTCATCGTCAACAGAACTCAACCCAAATGGAAACCTGTTGGAGATTTTGGACCATTATTGTGTTAGATTTCACTTCAGCCACTGTTAAAATTAAATGTACATCCCTGAAATGTAAGAATCACATAATTACACGTTATCCATTCTGTAATAGTGAAGCAAGCAGGACCCAAACTATTTGAATTAAGCTTACATTAGTTTGCTGAACAATGCTCTGTTAGCAGTAGTTTTGAAATACTCTCAGGTCAGTGCAAATGCAGTGGATGCTTGTTTTCATTATGAATAGATTACTACTGTTCTGTGTTTGTAACTTGTTACTTTTTTTCTTCTTCAGAAGCCATGAGGAGGTGGGGCTTAAGAGCTGGAAGTGACTCCATAACTGGACTTTTTGATAACAGTGTGTATTTTGTAGAGTTAAATTTGTCCCACATGCTGACTGACAACAATGAAGTATGCCTGGTAAGAACACAATGAGACATTGTCCATCATGGGGGTAGCTATATAAGCTAAGACAAAGTTACAGTCCTTTTCCCTTTTCATTACTGTTTTGGTTATATGGTTTCTATAGAGATTAAAAATAAATAAAAACTATACTTTACAACATCAATAAACTGCTACAACCGAGCGTATATGCACTTGCAATTGGTATTCAAATGTATAAATATTAGCTACGAACTAAAAGCAAGACACTGCTATGTGTACTGCTATAACTGAGCTGCCTAGCAAGGCTAATTAGCATGAAATGTCAAGGTACTGCTTAGCTAACAGAACTATTAACAGGAAAACAACTTAAACAATATTTGAAGTGATTTACACTCAGCGGCACGCACAGACAACATGAGAGGGAAAATGGCAAAAAATAACCATAAAATGAAGTAGCAGGTGGCACACGACATCACGAGAGTATCGACAGAAATGTCAGTCCTGATCGGGTGCCCATAGTTGTGCCTATCTATAAATGCCCAGTAAGAGGCGCTGTGCTGTGCCTAAACATGATTAGCGTCTGACCATGAAATAAACTGGTCTTATTTTGAACTCTAAACTTAGAATTTTATTTTTTTCTTCATCAGTATTTGTCTACTTTTCTTATATTTAGTGCTAACAATTTGCTGTTGTTGAAGTAGCAGTAGTAAAGGTTTGTATTAAAACTGAAACTAATTTTCCAAAAGTCAGGATAAATTATTTATCTAAAGACATAAGTCAGAAGGTTTCCTTTCCATACGGATTTAGTCCGTGAAATAATAATGAATTCATGTGTCACTACTCAGTATAATGTGTTACATTACGTTAGGGTACACATAAAGAGTAAAAATAATCACAAGATAGATAAAGCAGAACATTATCGGTACATTCGCGTATTATATTTGGGCCTATTTATTTCGGTTTTTTACATGTATATATATATAAAATTATTGCTGGCGACTATTCATTACCTGGACATAGCTATTATGGCAAATCCTCCTTTTTCTGGTGATTTTATAATAAAAAGAAATTAAAAGACCTTAATTCGTCGATTTTTTCCTCACAATTATTTTTTCTTATTAGAATTTATGTTTTAGCATATTAGCTTGTATTAACTTTCAACTTTGATAGTATTGTCCCCAAAGTGAAATTTGTTTTGAAACCAGGTATTAGTCATTATGAAGAGCGTATTAATCCTTTATTGTGTATGAACTTATAGCCAATTAAAAGTACTAAGACATTAACGAAGAGTCTTCACTCGATAGCCTCCGAATTACTGCTTATTGATTATAATTAAGGAAGTAGTTGCATGTAAATAACAATGTTAATATGCTTTGCTTAGCATTGTGGTACGTTCACCTCATGAGACCCATGCTGAGCATAGCATGTTAGAATTGTAATTCATGTAAATAAATAAACAAAAACTTTCCTTATCAAAAAGTAGTAATTAGGTTAAAATGGTCCAGTAGTTGTAGCATAAGTTCATGCAGAATTAGACATTAATAAGTGCTTTATATTGACTAATATTAACTATTGACTAAGAGCCAAGATGCATTCAGTGTAGCAACTAGTTAATGTACTGTATATGTGTACCTCAAAGTGTTACCATTTTGTCTTTATGTTAAATCATATGCAATAGTAACTTCAGCTGTCAGATAACTGTAGTGGATTCAAAAGTACAATAATTCCCTCTAAGATGTAGTGGAGTTGTAGCACAGTGAACTGGAAATGCTTTAATACAATACAAGTACTTAGAAATTGTGCTTAAGAAAGATATACTTGAGTAAATAGTTAGTTACAGTAAACTGCATTGATTGGTTCTGGGCGCAGCCATGTTGGAACACATTTGAAGGCATAGAATGGAACACGTATCATAATGGAGCATCATTCTAGAGCATCATAACATTCTACAGAGGTTTCTTAGTGAGCAAAGAGACCAGAGAGAGCTCAGTTCACCTCAAGACTTCAGCCAGAGAGCCACAGTCATACGGAGAGCGACAAACCTCGAGAACAACCAAACAAAACCAAAACCTGAAGACAATTTAAAGTCAAGTTAGACAACTGCATCATCTGCAAACGTTTAAAGTAAGTATTTAAACAGGTAACTTCTCTAAACTGATGTCTACTGTCAGACTTGGATATGCAGTTACAGATGACTCAAATTTAAATCTAGATAATATTACTCTTAACTCACAGATCATTTTAGCTGAATAAGTACACTTGAGTTGTAGTTAGCCGTTTGTGTGACGATATCCTTCAAGTTGAGCTCGAATTTAAGCTCAGCCCTCGAGCTTAACTTGGTGACTGCAGATGTTTTCACATCCTTTTCAGAAGTAATAGTCATACTACAAGTAAATTGAATATTTTACTCAACTAAAAGTTAAGAAGTATCATCAGAAAGATTTACTTAAACTACGCAAAGTAGGAGCACACATGAAAATCAAACTGTTTTTGATATTTGACTTTGACTGTAAAATGCATCACGTTTCAGAAGTTATTTGCAAAAGTTGAATCTGCTAAAAACTTGTAACAAGAGCTAAAAAATAAAAGGTAGTGAAGTTAGAAAAAGTCCAATATTCACCTCTGAAATAGAGTTAAGTAAAATAGAGTTGTAAAAAAATTGTAATACTTGAGTTTAGTAGCTCAGAATTGTGTAAAAGGTAAGTCAAGAACAGTAACACTCTTGAATGGTTGAGTTCAAATGCTCATCATATTTAGTCATTTGGTTTACACTTGTTTTAAAAATTACATTTAAGCCTCAATTAACCCAAATGTGGCTTCTTTAAATATGGGGCCTTCAGGTTAATCAACATAATGAAGAGTGATTGGCAGCTGTACTCAGTCCAGAGAAGCCAATTATAACAGCTATGTACTGTTGACTGATTGAATCCATAGTAAAGCAACAACATTTCTGTACTCATCACATATGTTGTGTGTAAAATCAGTATTATTCAGTAAGTAACTCTAGCTGTCTCATTAAAGTAGACTTACTCTTACAATACATCCTTAAATATGTAACATGAATGATGTTACTCTCTACAGAAGTGTCTAACAAGCAGCTTTCTGTCGTTGTGTGTGACAGGAGTCCTGTAACCACCAGACAGAACCAGATTCAGTCTTTCTTCTGGACGAGTTCAGAGACAACAAACACCTCTACCTGCAACATGAAGTTCAGCGAAGAATTAAACCAAGAAGTCGAGGACATGGAGTGGGATGAACTGGTTTCCATTCTAAAGGAGACCATCTTGAAAATGTTAGATGGACCAGCTGACCCTCCACCTCCCACAACTACTCCACCTCCTACTTTCTCTGATGGGTTCGTGCTCAACGATCCCCCTCAGCTACCACGAAGTCAGGATGGGGAGTTTCTGGAGAACACCCCCCTCGAAGCTGCTCTGGAACTGTTCGGCCTGCAGAGCCCATTGGCCAGTCCCGGCTCGATGCTTACAACACTGTGTGTAGAGGACATCATGGAGCCCGATCACATGTGCAATAAGGATGATGTGCACAGCACGGAGCAGGTAAGATAACAAGCACAGGTTAAAATAGGTGTAAACATCATTTCCAGGTGTTTAGAGACCAGGTTAAGCAGACCTGGTTTAGAGAAAGCTACCTATAGAGTGTTTCATTAGAAACCGGGATACTATGGCATGGAAATAACTTACCCAGGTGTTCATGATATCAGGATACAACAGTGAACCAGGGTACTCCCATGATCAAGCATACAGGGATATAAATAACTAGGTTCTTGTTTACAATGTAAACATCATATCTGGAATAAGATCGAAACCAGAATTAGGCTCAAAACTGGGACACTAATGAGCATGTAAACACAGTAAATGCTGCTTTACTCATTGGGGTAATAGCACCCCAAGAGGTACTTTGGAATAGCAGGGTGTACTTGAGATTAAAAAAACTGAACCACATTTTATTTTATTATTATGCTGTTTAAGTTTGCGTAAATCCAGGTAAGATATTAAATAAAAGAAAAACAAGTTTAAAAAAATCAGAAATCAGAGCTTATGATACAAAATACCATCAGTAATAGTAAGAAGACTTATAAAGTAGATATCCATTGTGTTATTATGTTTTCTGTGTCAGTTTACAGTAAAGATTGTCTTTATAACATTATGGCTGGATATCCCCTTTCTCTCTTGCTGCAGGAACTGCCCTATAACCTGCCCGAAGATGAGGCTCCCACAACGTCAGCAGCAGCCGCCATCAGTCAGCCTGCTGCTGCTCCTCCTGCAGCTCCTCCACAACCAGTAAGACCACAGTTAAAATCGTACACTCTAAACTGTTCTGCTCACTGGGTTTGTAGCTTTGTAATTGAAGAAAAATATCGGTGCTGGAGCAGTCACAGCATAGAAAAAAAACACAAATGACTTACTTTGTCTTGCAACTCCAATTCAGAACCCCATTAGAAAAATTGCACATTTTAGGATTAGTTCAATAGAAGGTGGCTCTGTACACTCTTTGATTAGCTGTATTCATTTTTTATGATATTAAAATGTTTAGATAAATATGTGGGTGAGAGGATTTCTGTTGCATGAGTACAACCTATATTTAGAGATCATTTCAGCTTAAGAGTACAAGGATCTCTCTAAGCAAGCCCAAACATATTTTAAAGTGTTAAATATCTAAAACATACAGTTAAAAAAATGATAATTTTTCATAGTAAGTCAGGGTTGGAGCTAAAACATTTTTTATACTTACTACATGCTGCATGAGGCCCTGATTTGCTTGGCTGTTTTCACTGCATTCACCTAAACTTCATATAAATTCACTCTTCACCTCTGTGACCCTCAGCAATGGGTGCAATGTTGACACCTGGTGGACAGAAGACACCATTGCAGCTCTTCTTATACCCTCCTCTCTGTGTTTTTGTGTTTCTAGTTTAACATGGAACCAATGATTCCCCCTGAGGGCTTTCCTCAGAACCTGAAAGCTGTCGGAGTGCTGTAAGTAACACAAACGTGAATGCACACAAACACAGGAACAAACACACAGCTTCTGCTTGTGTCGCAACACTCACAAGCTCACACTCTTTCTGTCATGTAATTTTTCCATCTCTTTAGTAATGGACAAGTGTTGTACGAGCTCCCAGCAGCAGACTTCCCTGCCTCTATCGGTGCTGTTGCTATTCCCAGCACCACCAAGTCAAGGTAAGCTATGGTGAAAATGTAACTTACTTTTATTTTGAAAGGCAGCCATAGACAACCAAGACTATAATCGCAGGTGTATCTTCACCATTCTTTGTCCTCACAGTCTGACAGAGTGATAACACAAGCTCTCATCCTGTTTTTCCCCTATAGAAAGATACGGCGTGAAGAAACGCAGCCCAACGACAGGCCATACATAAAGAAGCCTCCTAACGCCTTCATGATCTTTATAAGGGAGCAGAGGCAAAATGTGCCCGCTGAAATTATCACAAGAGGGAGCGCATCTGTCAATGCCTTCCTAGCACAGGGAGTAAGTGTGTAAAAAAACATCTACGTTTCCTATTTTCAACTTCACATATTTACATTGATGTGACCTACAGTGTGCAATGTGCATGTGGAAGAGCTGACCTGTTGTGTGTGTTCTTTCTGACCATGTGTTTTCGTCTGTCCACAGTGGAAATTTATGACGCAGGAGGAGCAGGCCCCGTACTACGATCTGGCCGATGAGGAAAGACGTCTCCACAGTCTGCTGTACCCCGAGTGGTCCACCAGCGCTAACTATGTAAGTTCACCCTGCTCACACACAACAGATACATTAAAAAAAGATATATTACAATACCATTTAGTCTTTTCTGATACTGGTTTCTATACTTTTTTAAAATCAGGTTTAATTAATGGGTTTGTTTTGAAGAGTAGGATTATTTGGCTTCTGTTAACCAGGAACCAGGGACAATGATATCTATAAATGTATCAGAGGTATTTCTGATACTGGTATCTGTATTTTAACAACTCTACATGAAACACAGTCATGATGCTCAATGTGTTTGTTGTTGTTTAGGGCAAAAAGAGAAAGAGGGTCAGAAAGAGCTCTTCCACCACAACTGCAGGTATGAAGATATTTCACTGAATCACAGCAAGTTTTAATGTAAAATATAATCAAAGACTAGATGAGTGAACTGGTTCATGTTTTACGAGATCACAGACTGTTTAACAACATTTCACAAACTTTGTCAAATTATTTTATGAGAAAATCAGTCAATAGTAGAAATAGGTTTTGTGTGTTTGTTCACAGCTGTGGCCGGGCCTTCCTGGGCACAGACAGTTGCCATTGAGCCACATGCCATGCAGACAGGTGGGATGGAGCTGCAACACCTGCAGCCAATCCTGCAGCTGCCACACACGCAGACAGCAGTGATGGAGCCACAATACCTGCAGCCAATCCTGCAGCAGCCACAACCGGCGACAGCAGTGATAGAGCCACAATACCTGCAGCCAATCCTGCAGCAGCCACAACCGGCGACAGCAGTGATAGAGCCACAATACCTGCAGCCAATCCTGCAGCAGCCACAACTGGCAACAGCAATAGAGCCACAATACCTGCACCCAACTCTGCAGCAGCCACAACCGGCAACAGCAGTGATAGAGCCACAATACCTGCAGCCAATCCTGCAGCAGCCACAACCGGCGACAACAGTAATAAAGCCACAACACCTGCAACCAATCCTGCAGCTGCCACACACGCAGACAGCAGTGATGGAGCCACAATACCTGCAGCCAATCCTGCAGCAGCCACAACCGGCAACAGCAGTGATGGAGCAGGCCTCCTCATCACCCCAAGGGATGGATGCTCCTAACATGCCGGTGGTGAATATGATGGACCCTTCCTCATCCCGATCAGGCAATACAGTAATGCGTCCTGCGCAAAATATCTGGGTAATGCCGCCGACCACAAACACAGGTGCAATGATGGAGCTTCAACACCTGAGGTCTGTCCTTGTGCAGCTTCCAGACATGTCCAACCCCTGCACTGTACCTGTGTGCCACCGGTGTAACCTGCCTCAAGTATATGAAGAGGTCCCTGCGCCCCTGCCGGCTGAAACACCGTCCCCCTCCTCTCAGGCTGCACTGCCATAGTAGCAGCTGCCCTGTTCACACATGTGTCACTCTGACTTTTACACCCTTTCTTCTTTGAGTGACTGTAATTGTGTGTTTTCCTTCTGTGCTGTTGAACAGCATAAACTTGAATAAAGCATTACATCTGATATATATTGGTTACTTTATTTTGTAACTGTAGTTCACTCTCCAGCTTCTGAGATCATCAGCCAGGACCACAGCTAATTTCACTTCATAGAAATGTATTCATATCTATAATCCATGGATATCAAATGTGACACCTGACATGTCTGACAGACGAAGGATACGAACATTATTTCAAGTTCGAAGTATGTTGTAAGTAAGTGTTTACCAGCTTAGACAAATTTCACAGTCGGTCATTAATTCTTAAGGTGGTCTCTGAGTAAGTTCATTCACCAGGTCTTCCTGTTACACAAAGTACATGAAAGGTACCCAGTATTTTTTTCATCACTATATGTTTAGCAATATTGTTTACACAAGCCCCATTCTACGTCTCTTCTTCCAAAATACAATAATACTTATTTATGTAGCAATTTTGATTGATTAAAAAATATTCATGATTTAATTATTACCTAATGTTTTATTAATGTAGAATCTCCTAGTCTGTTCCATAGTAACTCACTGTTAACTAGTATTTAGCCCAATCAGGATTTTTAAGAGAAATACTTATCAACAAATTATCATTATTAAAGTTGTCCCCAATAAGTTTCTAACTCTTTTCCTAATTAAATAATAAATAACTTATCATTAGCTACCATGACAATTTATTACGTTACTCGTAAAACTAATACTTCAGTAATCAGTTTCATATGTGTTCCCTGTTGACGACTCAAAATGTTGTGTACTTCATTGTATAGTGTAACTCCAACATTTGACAGCATCTAAACTATATTTTTCTGGCGGTGGTTAAGGATGGCTCTGGATGATTTGGAAAGGATCTGATATCTCTCCAGGCTAACACCAGGCCTTGTATGCCCTGTAAGAAGAAAACATACCTTACATCAGATAAGAAATACCTCGTGGACAACACAGTTCTTTCAGAAGCCTCTGTGCGTGAAGGTTCAGGATCAGTGACGCTCACAATGCTCTTCTTTATGCTGTTGGTTGAATCCTCTTTCTCTTTATCCATAGGCGCCATGTCTGAGAATGTCACAATGAATAAACATAATTAACCAACACTAAATATTTTCCACAAAACGTATGTGGATATGATATCAATAAGACAGAAAATATGGATATAAACCCACGCTAGGTGACCCAATCAAATAAAATCCTCTCAGCATCATCACCTGACCGCTATCGTTAACTTGACTAATTAGCTACTGTAACTTTAACTAAAAAAAGGCTATATATTAATCATACTGTATTATATAATAAATATATAAGTATGTATGTTTTGATGGTTTAATTGTTGACACCTTTCATTTTTTAAAATAATTTTGCATATTCCTATTTTTCTTTTTTTAATAGTGTGGTATTACTAAAAAATATTTTATTTTGTTCAAAAATTTGATTATTTTTATACTCAAGCAACTCATCTTCCTGAAACTTTCACAACAATAAAGCCTTTGATTGTAAATTATTGTATTTTTTAATTGGCTATGAGCTTAAGCAGCCAGTTTAGTTACTTCTAAGGCTGGCCAGGTTAAAAATATAAACAAATAAATAAAACAAAACATTTGAAAAAGGGAAAAACACAGCCACGAAATTCGTGTCATACGAACAAAATTAGCCTCATGTTTCATGGTTCATTGAAAGCTGAATTTACGATTGCTTTCAGCAGCATTTGAATGCAGCAGAGCCGTCTAACAAACTAAACTAACCAAACTACATCGCAGCAGTCTGTCAGAAGAGGGAGCTAACGTTGTCAAAATATAAGCATACTACGCTAGCTTTACAGTTTTATTTTGCTAAACATTCTGTGCCACACTTACTATCTGAAACTAGTTAGCTTACGAACAATAGTCTGATACCAGACAGAATTGTTCACTTTGATTTGATTGTCAGGCTAAGCTAATAAAGCTGACAAGCTAACAAAGGAGAATAGCTAACGTCATGTTTAGGAACAAGTCTGCCTGGTTTTCAAGCAGTGTGCCTCAGAAACGTCAAAACATTTGGAGTAAGTAAGCTTTTTACGTCAAGGTTTCAAGGTTAAGTCAAGGTTTATAGGTTCACGTGAGCTAACCTACCAGCTAAATTTATCAACTGCTAAATGTTAACTGTAGTTTAACTAGTTAGCTTGTGGCTCATGAAAGAAGCTAATGCCACAACAGAGATTTTTTTCTAACCTTGTAGCTTTGGAGGGTGGGACTACTGCTGGTTGGAAAAAGGCAGATTACCTTTTCAGTGAGGATGCTACCTGTCCTGACACTCAGAGGTGAGCATGATTGAGAAAGGAGAAGCTGCACATTTCCTAATCCAGCAGATGGTTTGAAAGTCATTTTCTTTCATCCCTCTCAAAGCTATATTTCTGTTTCTTCTTCAGGATATTTGAGAGCAAGGATTACCTGTGGAATAAGGTGGTGGTTTTTCACAGCCTGTTTCTGTCGGTGTGTGAAAAGCGCCAGAGTGTGAAGTCCGTGTGCATCGGTCATTATGTGCTGCCTCCAGCCTCAGTGCAGGACGGTGAGGAGTGTGCTTGTTGGTTTGTTTTCAGACATGTTGCTTTCATCAGTGGTGACAACCCTAGAATCAGGACCCACAAGGAGGTCCTAAAGAAAATGTGGGGGTTTGCAGGATTGTCAACAAAATAGAAAATAGAAAAACATATTGCTTCCAGTAAAAAACAATTAATATTTCTGATTTTATTTTTTTTTGTTCTTGTAATTTTTAGATTGTTTTGTCCCTTCAGTCCTCTAAAAACTTTTCTTCTCTGTTTTGTTGAACCTATATGAACTCACAGACATAATCAACATGTGATAAAGGGTCAAGCCAAAAACGTTAGGAACCACTTAATGATTAATTTGTTCTGAAACAACCAGTTTCTGAAGTATAACTCACAGAATGCTTCTCTGATTATCATTTAAGAGGTGAGAAACGTGGTCGGGAGGTTGATTTGGGAGGGTGACGTTGAGCAGTCAGTAGCCCAGGTACGTCAACAGGATATAGAATTAAGCTTACAGTTATGCAGCAGATCAAGTTACTGTAATCACCTTATCTTTTATACGTTTTACAGAGCTTCCATACGAGATTCAGCTACCTGACTGATGAT
The DNA here is from genome assembly GCF_022749685.1 of Semicossyphus pulcher. Taxonomy (NCBI): domain Eukaryota; kingdom Metazoa; phylum Chordata; class Actinopteri; order Labriformes; family Labridae; genus Semicossyphus; species Semicossyphus pulcher. Next base: position 14,675,635 of record NW_027211603.1, read on the forward strand.
GAGTACAGTGAGTTCAGCAGAAGCTGGTATGTTAAGTTTTCACTGTAAATATTTGAAACTGAAACTTAGTAAACTGTAAGCTCTCCAGTAAACTCATTCACACTCTTTTATTGTTTTGCAGTTCTGAACAGTCTGACACAGACTCATCAGAAAGTGACTCCCCTTGCGGTCATAATCCTGAAAGGAAGATGCATACAGGTGAAACATTTATCAACAGTTACTGTCTGTTTTTTGACAACTGTCTGTACTTTTTGTCTAATAGAAAATTGGCCTGTATTGAAGGTGTGGTGCTATCCACATTTAGATTATAAAAGTATTTTTAACATGTGGTGGAAAAAGCGTCTTCTGTGCTGTTCAGTGTGTTAACATTACGCCTTTTTGTTGACACCACAGGGTATGTCGGCATGAACAATCTGCAGAAATATTCAGGTGATCTGCGTGATTTCCATCCCGGATGTTTCCGATGCTGCAACTGTAAAGCCCACTGCTGCTTGCGGCACACATGAGCAAACATTTACTGAATAAAAGATTGTCAACGAGCAATATTTAGGGGCTATTCAGGGGCTAGTTAGTTATTGTTTGTTTACTGTGTTGACATTTCTGACCTGCATTTACAGATTAAATAAAGGTGATCTTGTTTGATATTTTGTCCAAAATATTGCATTGTATCTTCTTACTGTTTGATCCCTCTGTGAGTAAGAAAACAGAAATCGACAAAAACATCAGCCTACATAAATTACATCCAGGCCAAAAGGTGATACATTTATATAAATCCTTTATTTAGCCAGGGGGTCCCATTGAGATGCAAGATCTCTTCAAGATGGCAGCACAAGCAGTTTCACATAAAACAAGCTAAGTTAGAACACATGCAGTACACAAAGGCAACACAAAGAAGGCATACAGGTAATAGCAGCAATATCCATAACAATTCCACATCAAGTCAAGGATTATGTACAACAGCACCTTGTTTCCTTCAGGGCAAAGACCCTACTGAAAAAGTGTTTCCAAAGTAATGATATTTTACTGCTCATTATATGACCAGGGAGTATAATAGGACAAAGCAGTTTTACGTATCTCAGAGCACCCCGGGGACATTTTAAATAATCTGAATATCAAGTGTTATAGTTACTGGTATGATAGGACAAAAGGCACGAGATACAAGTCGGTAGTTTATCTAAAATGTAAATGAGGATAAATAACAGGTATTTTTCTCCTCTGGTGTAGAGGAATCTAACCCAAAGATCTGTATGAAATACAGAGGTGAATGAGTACGCTTGTATGTGTGACAAAATGTAATGCTTTGATATCCCTTATTGATATTCTGCAATGCTACTTCATCAACAGAGGGGAACCTTGAGCATTACAGAAATACAGTCTTGGCATATGTTGAAAACTATAAATATATATCATATTTTAATCACATTACTGGTTAATATATATATTATTAATTTAGAACCAGGTGAACATTGTGAGCTGCCCTCCTGTTACTACTGTCCTCATCAAGAGACCAGATTTAAAGTATCAGCTCGGCTTCAGTGTCCAGAACGGCATTGTAAGTATCACTCTGTATTCTTTCTGTTATCCAGAGGCATCGAGGTAGGCTACATGATATGAGTTATATAAGCAAAAGGTGTCATTGTTCAAATATTACTACATTTTTTGTTGTGTTTTTCTCATTGTTATATTGTTTACCTTTATGTTTAGAGCATTTTTGTTTTGTCTTAGTTTAAGATGAATCTGCTCATTATTTTATATGCTTTTTATCAGATGCACTTAGGAAACACTATCACTGTAAATTGCTGTGTTGCCTTGAACAATATTTATACACCTTATACAAGGTGCTTGAACCCTGCTTCAAAAATCCCAATATGTGTAGAAAGGTAATGTGCAATTTATCACTTTTATTTTGAATGTGAGATTATTATTATTTATTTTGAGTGTCAGATGTCATCTTTGTGTCACTGCAGACCCTTTACCTTTTTAAATAGGATTTAATTTAATTAAATAATGTTTCCTTCTATGTGTGTGTTTTGCCTCTCAGATTTGCAGCCTGATGCGAGGAGGCATTGCAGAGCGAGGTGGCGTCAGAGTGGGTCACAGGATCATCGAGATCAATGGGCAGAGTGTGGTGGCCACAGCACATGAGAAGATCGTCCAGGCTCTCTCAAACTCTGCAAACACGCCAGCACTAGCTAGGTTGCTGTTGGATGCTAATTGTGGCTAACGAAAAAACACAAACTGCTATAAATAAACATTGCAGGTTTGGATGCATGTTTCTGTCGTCAAAGAAAGATGGATTCATCCTATTGAAACCTTGAAGTAGAAAGGATTTGTGAAGTTATTTTCTGTGTGTAGCAGGGTGTTTGAAATCATTCAGTATTTACTACTCACTATAAAGGGACCTCAGTGTAGAGGACTATATAGTGTACAAGATGGCAAATTGAAAATCTTACTGAAGTCTGCATCTAAATTCACCTGCACACCACATGAGGACAGATAAATCTTGTTGACTGACCATCGATTTTGCACTACTTTTTATGTTGCATGGTGGGATCATTTACGTCTGCTGTGTAGAAACAAGGACAACCAATGTCTGAAACATATTAAAGCAGGGCTGCTTCGAAAAAGAACAGAGACTTTTTGTGGTTTCTAGCTTTCAGATTTTACTTTTTTTTTTACTTTCAGTCCATGTGGAAACAACATGATCTTTACTAAAAAGACGTCCATCCATGGTCATAAATGTTAGAAAACCTGGTTTAAAAAGTATGGGGGCGTGGCAGATACAACTTTAATTGACTTTGCACAGACTGTGCCTCTGCACAGAGCAAAAGCATGTGTGACAATCAGCAGAGTGCAGCTCTAAACAGCGTGTTTGTATAGTCTGAGTCAGAATCAGTCACAATCATCAACTTGGGGCTACGTTCATGTGTATTTTCCAAGCCATTAACTAAATTTGCTTCTTTTTCAGACACCACATAAATGCATATCAATTATTAACAATGCATTGTAGTAAATTTAATCCTATAAACATTATGTGTGTGCATGCCTCGTAAAGCAAACTGATTGGATGACCCTATTTTTTCCATGAATGCTTGTAACTGCCTGACAAAAAAATAAACAAACAAAAATCAGATAAAAGGGTAGACAGGAAAAGATGGACTCTAAACTTGTGAGAGAGCTTAGACATTTGGAATTTAAATCTCTCGTGTCTCATATTCTTGTTTATAACTTTCCCTTAAGACTGTAACTTCCAGTAAAATTCAGAGGTCAGTGTGATAATCAGGCTATTTTGTTTTAAGAGTTTCTAGATGTTAATCAGTTTCACGCTAGAAAACTATTCTAATTATGTTTTTAACATGAGGAACAATGAGTTATGTACCCATCGGTGCAAAATATTAAAAATAATTGTAAAAGGCAACTCCAGAAAGCTCTTGGAAAACAAATCAAAGTACGACGTCTTTGACAGAACATGCTGCCTTTGTGAAGTTTAATGTGCAGTGGCACACCAAAGTAACAGTGTGACTGTCTGTCAAATACTGTTAGTTCAAATCTGTAAAATACACTATATTGTGTACAAACTGCAAAAACAGCACTCAAAGTATTCTGTGCATACTGTATAGTATTAGTATGCAGAATGGACAAACACATGATCTGTGTCCCATTTCTATTATATGTGATATTTCTAAGCAGGTTTTTACACTGAATACAGAGAAATTAAGCTGATCAATAAAAATCGAATTCATGAGGCATTTAATCAGACAGCTCCAGAAAAATGATTCAGATAAAACACTAATAAATCTTGCAGGAGCATTTTTACAACATTATACAGTTTAAAAATCATTTTAGTATATACTTGTAATATGTTGATTTCTTTTACATTAAGTGCAGAAAAAGTTTAAAGCTTAAAGATCCATATATAGTGCATATTACGTACTATTAGTCTGTAGTAAGAATTGGGACAAAAACACAACATAGTTTTTCACGTTCAGTCTCGAGCTCCCCCCAGAGCCTGCAGAAAGGTAATGCAGGTTCTATGAAAAAGAAACATGAAGAAGGAAAATGTAACATGTTTGTACTTAACTTTTTTCAATTTGAGGACTCACTACAGCAGCATGTGTAAAAGCTGCAATAGTTTCTAATCTAAATTGCATTTGATACAATAAAGAAAATTTAAATGATCAAATAATGTTGAGGACTCTCTCAGGATCAAAGTCCAGTGTGTGGACGTTCACCATCACGCCGAGTCACTCTCAGTTGGTCAGGTTTTTGTCAGTGCAGCGGGTGTGATCAGGGTTTCTGGTCATCCTTGTCACACTTCAACATGACCTTTATCCCTTGACCCTGATGCGTGGTCTCAAAGGCCTGGACTGCCTGCTCCAGAGGGAAACGGTGGGTCACGAGGGGCTTCACGTCCACTTTACCTGACGCCAACATGGCTATGGCCATCGGCCAGCTGCAACACAGCGAGACAAACAATTGGGATACATAGTAATCACTGTAGGGTATATGATCTAACTATAACTGCCTTCAGGATAGCTAATCTTTCTTAAAATTTGCTTCATAACATCTGCTTATAGAAGAAGACGTGTGATACACAGATCATTTCTTACGTGTTGCAGTAGCGGAAAACCCCTCTGATGTCCACTTCTCTAACAGCAGCATCGACAATAGGAAGAGTGGCCATCTCAGAGCCCAGACCCACCAGCACCACCACACCTCCGGAACGAGTCGCCTGAGAGCAAAACAAAAGTACATTTAACTGGGGTTATTTTTTCTACAGATTGTAAAAATAGCAATACCACATTGAAAAAAACACTGATCAGTGCAAGTATTATTGGCATTATTTACTTTAGGTTTCAAAACTAAAAGTACTCAATCTGGACAAATTGGCACTGTGCCGGTTTTATAATTACATGTTAAAATATTACTATTAATCTATAAACATTCAACATATTAAATCTGTAGAGAAACAAGTAGCTAAAGGTATAAAGTTGCATGAAATATTTATAAGCTCATCAAACTATAGGTAAGCAATAAATATACTGTTGTCAGTAGTGTATGCAGAGCTGCTTCATAATTCAGGGTGCCACTTACATAGATGGCAGTTTGAATGCAGCTCTCAACACCAGTGCATTCAATAGTGATCTGAGGCTGAGCGCCCAGCACGTCCGCTACTTTCTGGGCCATCTGCTGGGGTCCGTCTTCTTTCGTCAACGGCAGCTGGAAGTCTGCACCCAACTCTTTAGCCATCGCCAGGCGCTTTATGGACCGATCTAAGCGCAGCAGAGGTGGATTAAGAGACAAAAGGAAAAAAAAACTGAACAGTAGATGCAAGTTGTTGAGTCGTTAATTTGAATGTTAAAAAAAAAAGTGTGTTTTACTGGTGATGACGACTTGTGAGGCCCCCATTGCTTTGGCCACAACCAAACAGATCAACCCAATAGGTCCTGTGGAGAGAGAACAAGATGTGCCCAACTGTGTTGAGTGTCATACATATCTGCTAATCTAACACTGTAAAAATATATATTCTAATAATGTGACTTCAAACTTGTTTGAAGCTTAACAGGAGTAAATGTCAAAATCTTTACTTTGCAACTTTACCTGAACCTGTTTGACCTGCTGTTGCTTAACACAGCTGTTGGAAAGGTCCATCAGCTTGTTTTAATATATGAGGGATTGTTAACTATTAAGTCTCTTACATGGTAACTGGTTCAGCAGTTTTTCACTCACTAAAGTTCTGTTGAGTCACAGTCAGATTCTCACCATTGTGGTTACACCAGATTCCTGACTTGCACAGGCTTGTTACTCAAATAAAACGCAATCATGTCTGTTTATCAGACTGCAACAGGTTTTGAAATGCAATGTGTGGTATCGTGTTGATGTAAAACCTTCATATTTTAATACTTACTTTTAAAAAGAAAGTCGTTTAATTGTTTTTACCTGCTCCACAGATGAGCACGCTGCTTCCGAGCGTCACACCGGCTCTGCGACAGGCGTGGATCCCCACAGACAGAGGTTCAATAAGAGCTCCCTCTTCAAATGTCACATTATCAGGCAACCTGGGTAGTTAGGAAGAGTCACAATGTGGAAAAAAACAGAAGACAGAAAAGGACTTAAATGTTGGGCAAGGAAGTCAGTTGGCAATCAGAAATCATGCAGGTGTTGGGTAATCTGTGGTGAAATTGCATGAAATCCTGAACAAACTGTTACTTGTAACAGAAGTTGGCGTTGTGCGTGTAATAACGGCACAGGTTTCCATCATCTGGGGGTGTAGCACAGAAGAAGATGGTTGGAGACAAGTTATATCGTCCGTTTTTGAAGAACTCGTCCATGCCGCAAGGAACACCGGGCTCAATGGCGACTCTGTCACCTGTAAAACCACAATTTGAAGTTAAAGCACTGGATGGTAGCTGAGTATGAACTTGTTTAGACTAAATGACCCTTTCATTCATCTGATACACTGTTTATGACATTGCAAATTACACATACATGACATGTGATCAACTTCCCTTTTCACAGAATGGCAGATTGCCACTGTGCACACTACCTTTGGTATTTCCCAGCTCTGCCTCTGACACATACACATCCCTCGCCCACTTACCTGCTTTAAGGTGCTTGACTGCTGCTCCAACCTTCACCACCCGCCCTGACGCCTCGTGCCCCAGCACCATCGGTTTTGTAAGCACAAAGTCACCGATTCGGCCGTGTTGCCAATAGTGAACATCTGATCCACAGATTCCAACAGAGTGCATCTGGAGCAAAACATCTGGGTACAAAACAGGACAGTATAAACCGGCCTGTTTACAGTCATACAGAACATTTGCTACATTTTAATTATTTATTTTGTTCACAAATTCAGAATGAGTTAATGTTGGCTAAATACAAATCAAATGGAGAGAAAATCTGTCACAATTGTTTTTTTAAACTAGTGAACTGTAATTTTTATTTGAATGATTTTCAGAATGAATTAAATTAAATGCATTTAAAGTCATGCTAAAGTGAACTTGTGATTCTGAAATACACTTCAAATCCTCTAGAGCTATGAATCCATTCTCTGCAGTTGAAAATATTGTACTCCCAGGGAAAGTAAATGAAGGTGAAACAGAGCAAAAGGCAGCTGTAATTCATTTAAGTTAATATGAAATTATTTATTCTGAAATGCTTGTAAAAGTAGCTTGTAAATGGTTCAATATGTGTCATACTGCACCGTTAGGTCCTGGCTCCGGGACGGGGCGATTTTCCTTTGAGAAAATAAATAAAATCCAAATCAGGTTGCAGTCAGTTGAATTCATACAGGTTTTTAGTTATTGTCTCGTAGAAATGGTACAAGTTTGTGTCTGTCTCCTACCAGCCTCAGGTCTCCCTTGGAGTGCAGCACCACGGATAGATTTTCCTGCGCCATAACAGATGTACCAGTGAGAAGACAACGACAGGATGAAGATTAACCTGACAAATACTGAGTCCACGTCGAAAGACAAACAGCAGATTGTCTTCTCTTTCTGTCTGTGTCATAAGGCTCTACTCATTTCTCAATTTGTACTTCCTCGAGTCCTTACCTCCTATCCTCTGCTCGCGTCTTAGTCCCTCCCACCAGAGATGCAAGCGGAGGAGTCGAGGCAGCAGACATTTAACAACATTAGACATAACTACCTGTGTCACCAAACATCGTGCCCACAGATATTAATACATTGTCCAGTGTCTAAATACGCACACATGGACAATGCAGCCTCCAGCAGCAACAATAAGTAAATAAACATTTACAACAGAACTTTATTTGATGGTCAGCACACATAACTTTAATAAACATAAGATCCTGTCCCATCCTGACAACGGCGTGTCTGCAGATTTAAATAATTAATGAGTTACCTGCTCTGACTCATGCATAAATGTTATGTTTCTTTTCTGCTCAAACACAATCAATACGTCAGCAACAGGCTATGGAAACGTACAATAAAAAGGCCAGCCCTACAACAGTCCTCATAATGTAGGAGACAGTTTGTCGACTGTTTTTGATGAAGAAATAACAGCTGTGGGTTCGTCTAGTTCGCAATCTGTTAAATGTGAGACGCACCGCGGAGAACACCTGCTCAGGCGGAACAGAAGTCCCAAGAGCAGAGCCAGCAAAAAAGCTTCGGTTTTGTTTTTAAATTGTTTAACTGCTCGTTTATATGTATATTAAAAAAGACACATTTTTATTGAACTGTTTAACTGGTAGTATTAACCGGTTAAAATTCTTAGCGGTCGGTTAAGGGTTAACTGGTTGCAGTGCACATCCCTCCAACTCCTGAATACAAAAGCAACATTTACATTTGTGTAGTCCTGCTCCCGCCGTCGTTTTGAATATTCCAGCTGTGTTTCACGCTCTTTTCACGTCACGGGTGCTGAAGAGACTTCCGCAAAGGATACACCGGTGTATCCTCGCTCATAGCTCCTCCGGCAAGCCTCCTCGATTCTCGATCCTCTTTCCTCGAGATGCATTTTATGGCCCAATCCAAATCCCCACCCTAAAGCCTAAACGCTGAACACTAACGGACCTTACTGGCGTCAGGCATGCAGTGCGTGAGTCCGTGAGGGTTTGAGAACTGCATAAAAATGAGGAATGGGACACACGATCATGGCATCACACGTTGCCTGGAAACCAGATGGGCCATTTAATGTAATAAGTACAAAAGCTGACCTGCAGCATGTATTTGTGTATATATTACACATTTATATTTTAATATAAGATAAGCTTTATTTAATAAAATATCAAAAGTCAGAAAGGCATTCATGTTAATCATCTGCAAATATTGAATTGTTGTCACTTACTGATAAACATATTTGCGGTTCCCGTCACCGTCCATGCTCGCATTGTTTACATTTATTATTATTTTTTGGTCAAACTTTATTGAATCCTACTTCAATGTAAGAACATTTGTTTACATTTATTGGGGGGCTGGACAAGCACGTTCGTATACGTCACCAAGTTCGCTATGAACCCTGGGTAAGTCCCACAGGGATGTCTGCAGATATGCGGATTCACGGAAAGTACGTAATTTGGTGTAGTAAAGTCTGCATCAGAGCCCTCACACACTTGCTGATCTGACATTGGGACAGAACTAAGCACTCACGTACTTCCCTGGAACGCACCTCAAAGTCTGTGAGTCTGTGAGTGTGGAGATTGGGATTGGGCCTATGAACTGAGACATCCAAGATTGCACGGTGAGATCGATTTCCAGGTCACAGGCAAGAGGAGCGAGGAGACGAGGAAGCACAAAATAGAGAAATGAGAAAGGCCTAAAGTACAGGCAGTAGAGACAAAGCATGTACCAAAACAAAGCATGTGACTGGCCAAAGGCCCCTGGAACAGTCCATTTAGCATGGGGGGCGACCTCGCTGAGACATTTATCTGTACAAATAAAATTCACTTCTACTCTTCTGTATTTCATCAGTTTCAATTAATGTTACAGTTTTATTGACTATAAGTTACTACTTATAAGTTACTACCTGCATCATCAATATGCCGTGGTGTAATAAGCATAACAAAACTTTTAACTTCCGTCATCGTTGGCTCAGTCTGATACGATTGTCCAATGGAAAACAGAACTCAATTAAGTCGCGCCCACACGTGTAATAATAATAAGAATTTTTATTTATATAGCACCTTTAAAAACAACAGTTTACAAAGTGCTTTGACAAACAAGCAATCATGAACACAGTAGGGAACAAAAGAACCCAAACAACATGGATGATACAGCAAGATAATACAAGGTTAGTCCATCTGAAGGCAAAGCAAAAGGACCAAAAATATAAATATGTTAAAACATGGCAGAGAGGAAACAGAGCATCAAGGGTGAAAGGAATTAAAATCAGTAAAGGAAAATAAATTAAAAGAAATATATAAATATATAAACAAATAAACACAAACATCACATCACACATGACATTACACAAAAGCAAGTCTATAAAAGTGAGTTTTAAGAAGTGATTTAAAAGATGCCACTGAATCTGCGAGCCTTATCTCCTCAGGCAGGTCGTTCCAAGGCCGACCAAAGTAACCTGCTCCCGAGCATGTTCGAGATAAGAGATCAACCTGAACTCAGGCATCAGGTATCAGGTATCTTGATTTAGGAGCTCTGTGAGCAGATCGTGAAATGGAGGAGGGAGAAAGAGACTGGCAAAACACTTCCACTTTACTGTCTGATATTATAAATATATTCATGAAAGATATTCATCGTGCTTTACTGATATACATCTACTGCAGAGAATGATAAAAACAATGAAGCCTGAAGTACTTTTGTACTATACCATATGAAAGTCAGCATTCTTACTGCTCTAATTTGTGGTTTTATATTTATTTTTATTTGCTCCATAGTTTTTTTTTTTACTATTTGTCCTTCCTGCATTTGGCCGCTGCAGCTGAGTGGATTTTAGTTTGGATTATGTGTAATTTCTCATATCCTTCTCAAATCATAGTTTGTAAAATATGCCGATCAGCTGATGGCAGACATGCCTGTGTTTAGATTGCTCATTTGCTACAAACAACACCCCTTTAATGTGAACGCGCTCATAGAAACCCTGGGTTGACTTATCAAGTTGATAACAGCGTTGTGTGACTGCTCAGTGCGATATCCTTTGAGATCCTTAGAGCCAGATCAGGAAAAGAGACCCTGGGTATGTTGAACTCGCTTCGTAGTATAGGCCCCAGGACTGGGGTGACGCGATGTCTTCTGTTACAACCAGAAAGACGCCTTACTGCTGCATTCTGCACTAGTTGGAGGCCAGAGGAAAGGAGTGAGTCACAGTAATCTAGTCTGGACAAGATGAGTCTGTGGATTAGTTTTTCAGAGTCTGATTGGGAAAGTATTGGTTTTATTCTGGAGATAATGCGTAACTGGAGGAAGCATGACTGTACAACTTTTTTGATGTGTGTTTCAAAGGTAATATGAAGATCAAACATTACTCCTAAATTTCTGACAGCTGGCTTTATATTTGCAAAAAGGGCACAGAGGCCTGTGGCTTAGAGTTATGTGGATTGAACAGTATGCCTTGTGGAAAATGTTGTGCCATCCAACAGTTGATGTCACTGAGACAGTCTATTACAGAAGCTAGGCTTTAGAGTCCCCAGGTCTCAAAGGAAGGTATATCTGTGTGTCATCTGCATAACAATGAAAAGAGACGTTGTGAAGCTGGATTATATGGCCGAGTGGAAGCATATAAATAGAAAATAAAATTGGACCTAAAACTGAACCTTGCGGTACACCACAGGTTATTTTAGTAGAGGAGGCGTAATTACCTATGGTGACCGAGTAGGTTCATTCTAGGACGGTCAATTAAAATGCCATGATCCACTGTGTCAAAGGCTCACGCTAAAGTCTAAACGGATTAAAATGGCGCTATCCCCCCCGTCTGCTGCTAAAAGAAGGTCATTGGTTACCTTGAGGAGGTCCATTTCTGTACAATGTTGAGCTCTAAAAGCCAGATTGAAATTTCTCAAAGAGGTTGTTAAAAGACAAAAGATAAAAGTTGGGTTGAAACCACTTTCTCTAAAATGTTTGATAAAAATGGAAGTTTAGAAATGGGATATGATTTTGGATAGAGAGTGCAAGGTTACAGGCTCAAAACTGCTAAAATAACTGTGAGTTTTTCCTACTGGCATGTAAAATGCGGTCTGGCTGGGTGATTTGTTCCCTTATATGCTTGACTTTATTTGTAAATGACATTAAAAACTTTTCACACATCTCTTGCGAGGCATCAGTAAGATGACAGGGGGAGGGGGCGGTGACAGAGCTTAAAACCTTAAATAAAATTCTGGGGTTTGAGCGATTTGCTATAATCAAGTATGATCTATGATCAACTATAATTGAATAAAAAGATGCTTTTGCATCTTTAACTGCCTTTTGATAGTTCTGCATTGTGTCTTTCCAGATGTCATAAAATACTTGTTTTCCCCCATTTGCGTTCCTTTCTTCTACAGTCTCTTTTTAATACATGTGTGGACACAGTACACCATGGCTGGGGTGCTCTGTTTGACTTTGTGTCTCTGTAAGGAGCAACAGAGTCCAGGACAATTTGACAGGTGTGATTTAAACAGGAGACCAGCTCCTCTGTGGGGGGTTGCTTCAATAAGAGGACTACAGTCTCCAGGGGTCAATGTCATGTCTCACCAGATTATAAAGAAGTTATTTTTAGTTATAACATTATGGCAAGTAAAAGACTTGTTATATTTAAAAGACCAAAGTTTGACGGATTGCAGTTAAAGGCTGGGGTCGGTGGAGGTTGCAGGCAGACCTGGATTAAGTTGTTATGGTTACATGGTTGTGCAGGTGGCACAAGAAAATTACGTCTAAACAGTCTACTGGTGATATGGACAGGAATAAGAAATTCACTGCTATGGTCATACCGACATGGCGGGTCAGTGACAGCAGAGGGCGTAATAGATAGAAGAAAAGCTATGGCAGGTGTGCTGTGTGAAATGAGGGCGTGCACAGGGTGCGTGGTTCTGAGGTGAGACGAGAGAGGGAGGTTTGGCTGTGGGTGTGTGCCGAGTGCCGACTGCCGAGTTAAAAGTCATGTACATGGAGAGGACTGGACTGCGTGCTGGATGTTACCTGAGAGCATTTAGCTGCCTTTCGTGGTTTGGTTTTTTAAAGAGTGAAGCACGATTCAAGAACAAATTAAAATTGTCAATAAAGACCAAGTCCTGAGATCTGCATGCGGACTGAAGCTGGGAGTGCAGGGCAATGATATGGCTAAATCATTCAGGTCCGCGATCAAAAGTTGGAATGGGGCCTGAGATTAAAAAAACAGACTTTCCACTGTCCTTTAAAATGTTAAAAAGAAGATTAAAATCCTTTTTGGTGCTCTCAGATTGCCCACGGGAGGTGGCGTTCGTACCTACATGCAGCACAATTCTTATGATAGAGGTTGGGAGTGAGGACAGAGGGCTCAGAAGTTTCTTCAAAACGACAGGGACAGTGGCACGGGGAAGTGTTCGAAATGCCATGCTATATCAGCAGTACGTACTGATTTGGCCAAAATGTAGTATGTGGTATGCAGTATGCCAAAATTACCTGGATGTCGAACTGATTCGGAGAAATTCTCCAGCATGCATCGGACCAGTCTACCTCACCGACTGGATCCCACAATGCAAAGCGCTGGAACGTCACAGCGGCAGTTGAAATTGGCCAATCACATGCTTTGTTTTGGTACCAACCCCACTATTAGGAAGTCAGCCCGCTGCTGCTGTCTGGACTTTGACACAGACAGAAAGAGAAGACAATCTCCTGTTTGTCTTTCCACGTGGACTCAGTATTTGTCAGGTTAATCTTCATCCTGTTGTTGTCTTCTCACTGGTACATCTGTCATGGCGCAAGAAAATCTATCCGTGGTGCTGCACTCTAAGGGAGACCTGAGGCTGGTAGGAGACAGACACAAACTTGTACCATTTCTACGAGACAATAACTAAAAACCTGTATGAATTCAACGGACTGCAACCTGATTTGGATTTTTCATTTTCCAAAGGAAAATCGCCCCGTCCCGGAGCCAGGACCTAACGGTGCAGTATGACATATCGAACCATTTGAAGTGTATTTCAGAATCACATGTTCAATTTAGCATGGCTTTAAATGCATTTAATTTAATTCATTCTGAAAATCATTCAAATAAAAATTACAGTTCACCTGTGTAAAAAAACAATTGTGACATATTTTCTCTCCATTTGATTTGTATTTAGCCAACATGAACTCATTCTGAATTTCTGAACAAATACAAAAATGTAAATGTAGCAAATGATCTGTATGACTGTAAACAGGCGAGTTTATACTGTCCTGTTTTGTACCCAGATGTTTTGCTCCAGATGCACTCTGTTGGAATCTGTGGATCAGATGTTCACTATTGGCAGCACGGCCGAATCGGTGACTTTGTGCTTACAAAACCGATGGTGCTGGGGCACGAGGCGTCGGGGCGGGTGGTGAAGGTTGGAGCAGCAGTCAAGCACCTTAAAGTAGGTGAGTGGGCGAGGGATGTGTATGTGTCAGAGGCAGAGCTGTGAAATACCAAAGGCAGTGTGTAATGCAGTGTGCACAGTGGCAATCTGCCATTGTATATATTGTATAATAATAGTAAAAACTGTCATGTATGTGTAATTTGCAATGTCATAAACAGTGTATCAGATGAATGAAAGGGTCATTTAGTCTAAACAAGTTCATACTCAGCTACCATCCAGTGCTTTAACTTCAAATTGTGGTTTTATAGGTGACAGAGTCGCCATTGAGCCCGGTGTTCCTCGCGGCATGGACGAGTTCTTCAAAAACGGACGATATAACTTGTCTCCAACCATCTTCTTCTGTGCTACGCCCCCAGATGATGGAAACCTGTGCCGTTATTACACGCACAACGCCAACTTCTGTTACAAGTAACAGTTTGTTCAGGATTTTCATGCCATTTCACTCCCTTGCCCAACATTTAACGAATCCTTTTTTGTCTTCGTTATTCTTTCCACATTGTGACTCTTCCTAACTACCCAGGTTGCCTGATAATGTGACATTTGAAGAGGGAGCTCTTATTGAACCTCTGTCTGTGGGGATCCACGCCTGTCGCAGAGCCGGTGTGACGCTCGGCAGCAGCGTGCTCATCTGTGGAGCAGGTAAAAACTATGCAACTAACAAATTAAACAAGTCTTTATTTTTATTATTAAGTATAAAAGTAGTTTTACATCAAGATACTTTAGACTGCATTTCAGAGCCTGTTGCAGTCTAATAAAAATACATGATGTGTTTTATTTGAGTAACAAGCCTGTGCAACTAAGGAATCTGGTTTATTCTGTAGGCATACTAACAATGGTGAGATACTGACTCAACAGAACTTTAGTGAGTGAAAAACTGCTGAACCTTAACGCACCATGTAAGAGACTTAATAGTTAACAACCCCTTATATAGTGAAAACAAGCTGATGGGCATAAGCACCAGCAGGTCAAACAGGTTCAGGTGAAGTAGCAAGATTCAATTTGAACACTTATCGCGTATTTTGACATTTACTCCTGTTAAGCTTCAAACAAGTTTGAAGTCACATTATTAGAATACATTTTAACCCTTTTACAGTGTTAGATTAGCAGATATATATGACAGTCTCCGAAGTTGGACACATCTTGTTCTCTCTCCACAGGACCTATCGGGTTGGTCAGTTTGGTTGTGGCCAAAGCAATGGGGGCCTCACAAGTCGTCATCACTGGTAAAATACATGTTTTTTACTAACATTCATCTTAGCGACTCAACAACTTGCATCTACTGTTCAGTTTTTTTCCTTTTGTCTCTTAATCCACCTCTGCTGCGCTCAGATCTGTCCGCAGAGCGCCTGGCGATGGCTAAAGAGTTGGGTGCAGACTTCCAGCTGACAGTGACGAGAGGAGACGGACCCCAGCAGATGGCCCAGAAAGTAGCGGACATGCTGGGCGCTCAGCCTCAAATCACTATTGAATGCACTGGTGCTGAGAGCTGCATTCAAACTGCCATCTATGTAAGTGGCACCCTGAATTATGAAGCAGCTCTGCAAACACTACTGACAACAGTATATTTATTGCTTACCAATAGTTTGATGAACTTATGAGTATTTCCATTTCATGCAACTTTATACCTTTAGCTACTTGTTTCTCTACGGATTTAATATGTTGAATGTTTATAGATTAATAGTAATATTTTACCATGTAATTATAAAACCGGCACAGTGCCAATTTGTCCAGATTGAGTACTTTTAGTTTTGAAACTTGAAGTAAATAATGCCAATAATACTTGCACTGATCAGTGTTTTTTTCAATGTGGTATTGCTATTTTTACAATCTGTAGAAAAAATAACCCCAGTTAAATGTACTTTTGTTTTGCTCTCAGGCGACTCGTTCAGGAGGTGTGGTGGTGCTGGTGGGTCTGGGCTCTGAGATGGCCACTCTTCCTATTGTCAATGCTGCTGTTAGAGAAGTGGACATCAGAGGGGTTTTCCGCTACTGCAACACGTAAGAAATGATCTGTGTATCACACGTCTTCTTCTATAAGCAGATGTTTTGAGGCAAAGTTAAAGGATTTATTTTGCAGGCAGTTATAGTTACCTCATAAATCCTAAAGTCATTACTGTGTATCCCAGAGATTGATCTATTGACTCAATTGTTATTCTCGCTGTGTTGCAGCTGGCCGATGGCCATAGCCATGTTGGCGTCAGGTAAAGTGAATGTGAAGCCCCTCGTGACCCACCGTTTCCCTCTGGAGCAGGCAGTCCAGGCCTTTGAGACTACACGTCAGGGTCAAGGGATAAAGGTCATGTTAAAGTGTGACAAGGATGACCAGAAACCCTGATCACACCCGCTGCAGTGACAAACACCTGACCGACTGAGAGCGACTCGGCGTGACGGCAAATGTCCACACACTGGACTTTGATCCTTAGAAAGATAACAGACAGATGCACTAACAACAACACTGTGACAGACAGCTCACCGCTGCACCACCGCAGTTATTAGCATAGTGGTACGAGTAAATATTTAATGGTGCTCAACATTAATTAATAATTTAATTTTTTTTAATTGATTATCATTTACAATTTAGATCAGTTTTAAATTATTGCAATTTTACATGTGGCTGCTGTAGCAAAAGAGAATTAAAATAAAAAAAAGTTGAATATAAACATTACGTTACATGTTCCTTCTTTATACTGTTTTTCATCTTCAAAGAACTTGCATTACCTCGCTGCAGGCACTATGGGGAGCTAGAGCCTCAAAGTAAAACATGACCGTGTTTTTGTCCAAATCTTTACTACAGAATAGTAGTACATAATATGCGCTACATATTGATCTTTAAGTAAACTTTTTTTGCTGTAAATGTAAAAGAAATCAGCTTATTACTAGTTTATACTAAAATGATTTTTAAACTGTATAATAAAATCAAATGCCTTAATGAATTAGATTTTATTGATCAGCTTAATTTCTCTGTATTCAGTGTAAAAACCTGCTTAGAAATATCACATATAATAGAAATTGGACACAGATCATGTGTGTGTCCATACTGCATACTAATACTATACAGTATGCACAGAATACTTTGAGTGCTGTTTTTGCAGTTAGTATACAAGATAGTGTATTTTACATATTTGAACTAGCAGTATTTGAAGTATACTTCATTGGCAATGGGAAAAGAGACAATCAACATTTATTAGCGGGTCTGAAAAACCTGCGTCAATGCACTAGTTTCGGGGAACGGGTATAAGAAGCTAAATTGTTGTCAGATGAGGCTGATTATTAAAAGTACACTGATGTGTTTTTCCGGAGTTGTCTCGCCTTTTACAATTCTTTTTTTTATATTTTGGGTTGGTAACTCCTTTTTCCTCATTAAAAACATACTTAGAATTGTTTTCTAGTGTGAAACTGAGGCATATCTAGAAACTCCTAATATAAAATAGCCTGATTATTAGACTGAACTCTGAATTTTACTGGAAGTTACAGTCTTATGTTATAAACAAGAATATGGGTCATGTGATGTTAAATTTCAACATACAAAGTCAAATTTATAAGATATTAACCTCTCTCATAAGTTTAAAGTCAATATTTTTTATGTGTACCCTTTTATCTCATTGTCAGTTATACGCATTCATGGAAAAAAAGGGGAATCCAAACAGTAAAAATAATGAAAGCAAGTTTTTAGAAAAGATATCCTCCCTGCGGTGCCCAGGCTTCACTTTCACATCCAACCTTTGTCTGCAGTCAGTTTCCAAGAAAACAGCCAGGTTTAGCTCAGATTTTATTTTCTTGCCACAATGACATGAAACTACTTTACGAGGCATGCACACACATAATGTTCATATGGTTAAATTTACTACAATGCATTGTAAAAGCATTACCCGGCTGTAACGCTTGTCTCTGTCACAGTGTGAGTGATTCACAGTTCTCTCTTTCCCTCTGGAGACTGAAAGCCAACATACGAGTGGGAAGATGTTTGCAGTGACTAAACCTGTGTGTTGTTTTTTTTTAACATGAGCACAATACGAGACACGTTTCTCTTTATGTACAGACATTCTAATACTGCGTATGGCAATGGGACGGCTCACACGACACAGTTACATTCACAATCCACTCATAGTATGCATGAGTTTCAGTCAGGAACACTAACGATGAACATACAGTAGAGTAGCACGGAAAAGAAATGTTTCATACGTGTGACTTTGATATCAAAAGCAGAATTAATGCATGTTAATAGTCTTATTCGGTTGCGTGTTATTTAAATGTGTGTGAGTGTTTGTACATGAGATTTAGAAAAGACCTTTCTTGCCATTCAGAGGTTGATCTTGTGTATTGCCGTTAAATGAAGAAAATCAAACGGATATGGCGTTTTTTTCCCATAAACCCCTGCTGCAAGCATTGGTTTGATTCACATTTACATCATATCAACTTAGCATATTTAAACCCAACATTTCAAACACTTAACTCATTCCCCTTTCACTTGCAACGACTACAATATCCGGCATTTCATTGTGTTTTTGCCATCATCGAGGACTGCTTTCATTTCAACAGCAAGTAAATATTTACAATGCAGCCGTGGCCCCGCCCTCCCCACTGCCTTCAATATTAGCAAAATATGTATTTACATGAGAAATAAATAAACAGAGAAGGAAATGAAGCTATACAAGAAGTATAGTAGAAGTATCATATTGCATTACATGAATATAAAAAAATAAATTGTGATGCATTCACGCGATAAGTCCGTCCACACAATCTCACCGATGTGACACAGGAAAGCACAGACAGGACAAATAAATAACACGCACACACACACGCTCTCTTCAGCTGGTCAGATGGAAATTCTCATGTCAATAAAATGGCTGTTGCATGTTAAGCACAGACAAGGGAAGAGATGATGAAGAATTCATCAGCTCAAAGAAAAAGAAATGAATGAAGGAGGAGAAGTCCTCCTCGCCCCCCCCGTCAGCGGTCAGCTTGGATTGCCCCGAGAGATAACCAATCACAGCTGACTGACAGCTCGTCCTGTGGAGCGGTCCCTGGCCATTGTTTATATGTACATGGGTGTCTCCTGTCCTGTTAGAAGTCTGAACATGGCCGCCGGCATGGTCTTCATGTGAATCTGTCAGTGACACAGAGAGAAAAAACTTCATTAAAAGACCAAACACTCAAAGTGTTTTCTTAGAGATATTTAGGAGGAGTGTATTTGTGTGCACATGAGCATGAATGATTTTGAGATTCAAGATGCGTATTTTTGGATGATGACTTTTCTCATTAAAACTTTGAACACTTATAGCTGTTGCCAAAAATGTTCAGTATTCACTGTATTGCACTTCATAGTTCTTTCGCACTTCTGGGTATTTATTGAATCTCTAATGACAATTGCTTTGCATTCATGTGGTGTCTGAAAAAGGAGTAAAGTTTTAGTTAACAGCTTGGAAAATACGCATGAACGTAGCCCCAAGTTGATGATTGTGACTGATTCTGACTCAGACTATTCAAACACGCTGTTTAGAGCTGCACTCTGCTGATTGTCACACATGCTTTTGCTCTGTGCAGAGGCATGCAGAAGTCAATCAATATTGTATCTGCCACACCCAAACTTTTTGAACCAGGTGTTCAAACACTTAGGACCATTTCAATGCTCTGCAATAAAATACCATACGTCTTTGTAGTAAAGATCATGTTGTTTCCACATGGACTGAAAGTAAAAAAAAGTAAAACCTGAAAGCTAGAAACCACAAAATGTCTCTGTTCTTTGTCGAAGCAGCCCTGCTTTAATATGTTTCAGACATTGGTTGTCCTTGTTTCTACACAGCAGACGTAAATGATCCCACCATGCAACATAAAAAGTAGTGCAAAATCGATGGTCAGTCAACAAGATTTATCTGTCCTCATGTGGTGTGCAGGTGAATTTAGATGCAGACTTCAGTAAGATTTTCAATTTGCCATCTTGCACACTATATAGTCCTCTACACAGAGGTCCCTTTATAGTGAGTAGTAAAAATTGAATGATTTCAAACACCCTGCTACACACAGAATATAACTTCACAAATCCTTTCTACTTCAAAGTAGGATGAATCCATCTTTCCATGACGACAGAAACATGCAACCAAACCTGCAATGTTTATTTATAGCAGTCTGTTTTAAGCCTGTTTTTTCGCGAGCCACAGTTAGCATCCAACAGCAACCTAGCTAGTGCTAGCATTAGCTGATAATGTTCACAAAAAGGATACATCACAGATAATCACTACGTGTTTGCAAGTGTGTAGATGTGTGTTGTTGTCCTCTGTGTGGTTGCTCGTGTGCATCGGCTTCACCTCGCCAACAGAGTTTGAGAGAGCCTGGACGATCTTCTCATGTGCTGTGGCCACCACACTCTGCCCATTGATCTCTATGATCCTGTGACCCACTCTGACGCCACCTCGCTCTGCAATGCCTCCTCGCATCAGGCTGCAGATCTGAGAGGCAAAACACACATAGAAGGAAACATTATTTAATTAAATTAAACCCTATTTAAAAAGGTAAAGGGTCTGCTGTGATATAATGATGACATATCAGGCTGTAAGGCTACATTTAAAATAAATGAAAATGTTCAAGGCAACACAGCAATTTACAGTGATAGTGTTTCCTAAGTGCATCCGTTACAAAGCAAATACAATAATGAGCAGATTCATCTTAAATTAAGACAAAAAAATGCTGTACATCCAAACTAAACATAAAGGTAAACAATATATCGATGATCATGTCACTCATATCATGTAGCCTACCTCGACGCCTCTGGATAACAGAAAGAATACAGAGTGATACTCACAATGCCGTTCTGGACGCTGAAGCCGAGCTGATACTTTAAATCTGGTCTCTTGATGAGGACAGTGGTAACAGGAGGGCAGCTCACAATGTTCATCTTCACCTGAACCTGGTTCTTCAAGCCCTTTCACACAGAGAAAACATAAATTATGTAGTTGAAACTATGAAAGGTATTAATTCATGTCTCAGCATAACCTGCCTCTATCAGACACAATACATCTTCCGAGTCTCTGTACCTTAATGATTCCCTGACAGGTGGCGAGTGGCAGCCCCACGAGGCTGGTGTTGTTGATGGACATGATCTGGTCTCCGATGCTGAGCTTGCCAGAGCGAGCGGCTGGCCCGCCGTTCATCATGTTGGCTAAGATAACTGTGGGCAGGATGGAGCCCCAGCCGGACTCCACAATCACGACGCCCAGGATCTCCCCTTTACTCTTCTCCAGCTGCAGCTGTGGAGGACAGTGTAGTCCGTTTGCATCAGTGTGTTAAATTTGCTTTTACCCCTTTACATTTTCCTGTATGGTCTTTAGATTTATTGCCCCAGAGAGGATTTTTTTTTCACAGTCAGTACAAAACAGAAACATACAGACATAGACTACATATAAAATCTTCATGTATACATTCATGCCGTTTCCAGTATCCCTGGAAGCAGCTGGTCTTCATTTTAAAGCCCAGCATCACTGTTAGCCGTCCTGATTAACCTGAGTTAGCTACAAATCAATGGAGAATGCCCAGAGATGTTTTCAGGTTTAAGAAGGAGCTTCGCAGAGTATAAAGATAGGAGCTCATAACTGCGTAGTTGGTTACTTGGCATGCGTAACTCAGAGCGTAGTGCTGTATACAATAAACTCTTTTTACATCAGATCCTGCCAGTCTCCAAAGACTTAAACTATTTTTAAGAATCTTTTTAATTAAGTGTTGGCGAGGGGGCCAGGCTTTTTTCTGGCCCTTTGGTCCGGGCCTTTTTGACACAACAGTAGCAGCAGCAGCAGCAGCCCTGGAGCTCTGATGGTAGCTGGCTTGAAAATTTCATATACAATACAAACTGTTAAACTGATGCAGGCAATGAGCAGCACTGATGTAAATGCTGTATTTAAATATATGTTGCATTATTTTGAAGAAGTTCCTTGATAGCTTAAAAGCAGAAAAACCATCTGGATGTTTTCAATGGACTCTTGAATTTACACAAAATGCAAAACAAACAATAACAATGACTGCTGCTTTCAGAGCAGCTTATGGATATTTTCTTTTGGAACCAAGGGCATCCTGTTTAATTGTTTTATATACTGTAAATAAATGGGGAAAATATATGAAATGTAACATTTTTTTTTTTTACCATACTGCAGCTTCAAAGAGAGCATTATGAAGTCCGAAAAGTCCCTGCAGAAGCCCTGAACAGATGTTTGTATACAGTGTAGTGTAATAAAGCAAATGTATGCTCTATATATAACACTAATCATTGTACAGTATAATACCATATAAGACAATTACTTCCACATCATCTTAATAGACAGTTTTGAATCTGAACCCTGAGCTATCTGAGTTAACAATGCCACAGTGCCATTATTTATACTAACTGTACTTTACTATATTGAGTGTATGAGCATTTCATTTTACAGGCCTTTCTAGATCCAAGTATTTTGCACGTCTAAACTCTTCATGTGGAATACAATATCCTGCTCTGACTCTTTCGACCAGCAGATGGTAAAGTGAACACATAAAGCCTCGAGACGAGAGCTCGACTCTCGACACAGTTGGTTAGAAAGCTTTATTGCTTCAAGAAAGCCCAGTTTCCCCATCACAAAAAATTACCCATGTGCCTCGGAAATAGCAGCTGTGTGTTGGGGGGCCCGTGCAGCCTCTCTGCTCATACAGCAGAAACTGTTTCACGGCTTCTAGTTCTCCAAAACCCTCCAGTCATCGTTTCGGGGCAGAGTGTGAGCTAAAGAGGAAATGTTAGAGCTGAAAAAAAAAAAAGCTGGAGTTGACTCTCTGAGTAGTTTTCACTGCACCATCTGCTTAATCTGTCCAATTATTTATCAGCTACTGTATAATGCTATGTTTCTCTAATGGCCCTGCAGCATGAGTGAGATCTGTGCCAAGCATGTTAAGTGTCAGAGTGTTTATGTTTTTTCCTGCACTGACACAAACCACAAAACTTCTGAGGTATCAGGAAATCTACACCCGTACTGCACGCTTAGTATACACCAACCTCTTTGCAGTTTTCAGAGTTGGAGAAGTGAATGAGGTCGTCATTGTACATCTCCTGGGTGTTGATGATGTCACTGTACTCTTTTTGGCTCAGGTCCTCGGGGTTGATGCCATTGGCTCGCAGGAACTCCTGGTAAGCTACGCTGAACGCCTGGCCGATGGACTGAGCGATGAGCTGGGCCTGCAGACGGAAGATATCATGACACAAAAACAAGTGTTTTACTAAGTGTTGTTATCGCCACAGAAGCTCATCTTTCCTGAGATGTACATAAATAACTCTACAGCAGAAAAAAAACATTGGTTGGCACCAAACTATAGCGGCATTGAGCGTGCCAAGAATATGTTAAAGACATAATATGAATAGATTTTTGCTGTCATGAGCTATTTGTTCCCATTGAGAGAGGAGAGAAGCAAAGAAAAAATGCTGGTACTTTCCGGCTTGAGTTTCAACGAGGATGAATGAAGGTTAAAGACAACAACGGGAAGAAAAACAAATCTACACAAATCTTTTTTATAACAATGGAATAACACATAATCTCAGCCGTAGTGTCAGCCGTAAGTGAGGTATTGACTCCAGGAACGTGCTTCAGTATTACGCAGGGAGGAGAAAGATTGTGCTGAAGTTTTGCTATAAAAAAAAGTAAAAAAGTTTTCCTCGCTTATTCTGTTCAGGGTCGTGGGGGGGCTGGAGTGCAAACTCCACACAGAAAGGCCTCCTATGTCCGAACCAGGATTCGAACCAGGGACTTTCTGGCTATGAGGCGACAGAGCTAACCACTGCACCACCGTGCAGCCCCTCTACAATATGTGTTTTGGTAAAATAAGCAAAGATAGGATTAAAATCAGTCTGAGGTTTATCTTTAGTATGCTCTATCGCCACATTAACCAATCAAGTATCAATCACAGCAAGCTGACTCTACAGGACACTCCTCCTGCAGCAGCCTGAGTCTCGTAATAACACCTGGACGCCACGTGCCGCAAATGAGAACTTGCAAAAAGTAGTGAGCAAGAAAGTGTAAATTCAAAAATAAAGAACTAAAAGTAAGTTGTTGACATGTGTAGCTTCAGCCACCCAAAGAGAGCGGGGTTCTAAACATCGACACTTAAGAGGGTCATTGAATTAAAAAAAAAAAGTACAGTACAAAATCCATTTCTATTTAACAAACAGTGTTAAAAAAATGCAGCGTAAACAAACACTTTTTAAACATGACAACTGGCATGATGAAGGAGTACTGCAGCTCATCTGTTAGCTCTCAGGGTGTTGAGTACCTGCTTTGAAGCACCCTCAGTCTCGACACAAAAACATTTGCTACAGAGGAAAGTAAAAGTTGTGTAAAAGTAGTAAAACAAGAGCCTTTTAAAACTTTAAACCCAAAGACTTATCTCTGCTGCGAGAGACAAAGTAGATCAGCAGAGTTAAGAGGGTCATTTTGGAGGCTGTGTTTTCCCACTTCTCCCATTTAATTGAATTCTGTTCTTGCATATAAATCTCTTGCAGAATTTGCAGACTTTAATGTCCCAAACACTCAAAATCAATAGTTGTTGAATTAGTTTTGCAGAACAATAATAACAAAAAGTAAAAAAAAAACACAAGGCAAACAGCCAGTGGAGCCACTATAACAGAAACAGTTTATAAGTTGATGGATGAGCGGCTGAATGGTTCTATTATAACTCTGGCCGGCCTTTAAAACCTGGCAGCTAAATTAGATGAAGAGCGGACAGATTGGAGTCCAGCCTTTATACTGACTGGCACAGACACTTAGCTGCTGGCTCTTTTTCCCATCATTGTTCATGGTGCCAAGTCTTGCTGAATGTGCTTCAACAAGACAAGCAGCAGCTCTCTGTGTTAAAATAAATAAATAAAAATGCCCGGCTAATTTACATAATTTCATGTCCATGGAAAGTTGTAATCGGCTATTAAAGGTCGCACATTTTTAGAATTTCAATATTTGAGTAAGAGCATCAGAAACCACGTGGAACAAATGTGAAAAAACTATATTCAGAATAAACAAATAAAATGTTTTTTAGTGTCAAATGGAGGAAAAAAGCTAAAATAATATCCGCCAATCACACTTGAGCAACAACAAGAGTCTTTACTATCTTTAGATGCTGGAGGATTCATCCACCAGATGACTCCTCTTACATAATAACAGACTTTCCCGAGCAGCTGTCATCTGTGTCACCTCTCACCTGCTCCCAGCCGAGGGGATTCTCTCATTAACACTCTGACAGAGACAGCAGGTTTGTGAACTTAAAAAACAAAGCACTTACATCTTCCGACTCAAAGACGTGGCATATCATCTTGTACTGCTTCTTCGCCTCGGGCGCCCCTGGCGTAGTTTCGATACAGTCCTGGGATGCCGTGCGGGGCATCCTGCGCCTCGCCATCAGCACCACGATGTTCCCAATGTCAGCAATGTAGGATATAGTGCGGAGTGCGTTGTCCATCATCGTCTCCTGAGGGCATATTAATAAAAATCACACAAAAATCTTCCTTTTAACAATAACCCTGTTCTTCTTGGAATACTGAGCCGCTCAGTACAGTTACAATATGTGAATTTATAAGCTGAACAGCAAAGGGACAGACTGTAAAGATCATATTAATATAAAGCTGCTCCACAGAAAATGGACTGTAACAGTATGACAGCAGCCGTGTTTACTTTACTGGGAAATGAGGACATTCTTAATTCACAGCTGTGAGCCCTGTAATCAAATACAATCCAGCAGGAACTAAACTGTGAGACAAAAGAAGCGTATGATCACAGACACACTTTAATTATTTAGTGCCTGCGCACAAAAAGCTGGTGATGTCATCAATGTAGGTCTGTATTCGCTGCTCTCCAGCTAATGGAGGCGACTGAGTTCATTACTGTTTATATGGACCTCACAACAACAGCAATGCAATGTCAATTTTACATGGTTGTGAAAATATGGTTTATTACCAGCATGTAGGAGCGACTCAGTAAAGTAAACAACTAAAACCCCCTAATGTGAACAACAGCTTGAGCATGATATTTATGTGTATTTAAAAAATATACACGATGTGCTATAAATAAGTGATGGATAGTGAAGGCTAAAGAAAAAAAATAGACAAAACATGACATGTTTAAACCATAGACTGTATGAAAAGATGGACAACATGACAGCTCCCTAAAAGTGAAGCCAAAACATTTGGAGCGCCCCCTGCTGACTGGCTGCAGTGTAGGTCATAAAGCCCGCCTCCTCCATGTTAACAGATGGGACATGAGTCAAACTACAAAATCAAAATACACAGCAAATAAACATGGTTTCTGTCATTATAGCTAGTTCTTATCACGCTGATTTACATCCAAGTGTTAATTTTTCTGAGAAGTTTATTTTTAATTAGTTATTTGATGCTGTCAAAAGGATGATTGACAGCTCTGTTGACAAATACGGCTCCTGCAGCTGATCTGTTCCAGATTAGCAGAGTAGAGGAGGAACGGCGAGAGGAAACGTCACTAAAACAATCACTACAGTCACTGAAGTTTATATATCTGTGAGCGTCTGCTTCAGACCAACACAAGAAGCTGTTCTGCTGTTAAATAAGCCGGCGTGCGGGATCCTTGCAGTTTCTTCCAGTTAGTTAAGTGTGTGTTTTGGTTAGCGGAAGTGGCTATGGCAACTCCTATCGTCGATCTCTACTGCGCAGCTCTGACTCCAAAAGACGTCATCATCACAAGACACCAGCGCCAATCACGGGTGCTATTTTGGCTTCTTTTTTGCACAATGAGAGCAGACAGAGACGCATCTATATATACAGTCATGGATTTAAACTGACAAAGTCTAATAATTTTATAATAACAAGCCATATTTCATCACAATGAGCTTTGCATCTGTGTTTCTCTGATATCGGTAGCTTTGAGACATATTTTGCAACTGGTAATTACTGTTTCTGAAAACAGTCAGCCTCCTCTGATCAATATTGAATTTTAGTTCGTTCAAGTACGAGTGTGCAAGATACCTGTTTCCTTTTTTTGTCAAAGCTGCCCGCTCCTTTAAGGGCAGATTGGTAAAAGGAAAAAATGGGCCTACTTTGGATTGAGTTCAACCCTAGTGTAAAATCTGATTACAGCCCAATAACGCGCCGATAAATCAGATCTTGAGTACACGATCATCCGTAAAATAATAAACAGGGGCACAAAAAACAACTCAGGAAGGGTGAGGATATCAGAGTGTTTGTGTTGATGAAACAAAGTGATTTGAACTGTGTAATCCTGTTTGTTCACTCAGCCAAATAATTGTCCTGTGTCATAATGAAGATTATCTGAGGCATTGTTTCTATGGCAGCTATGGAGCTGCAATTTAGAGGTCTTACATGGGAGGAGAGTCTGTGGGTGTTACTTTCATTTCTTCATGTTTTATCATAAAACACTACATTTCTCTTCAGTTCAGTTTACTTCACTCCATTAACTGAGTCCAGTGGTTTTATTCCTTTAGCCTAATTAGTGTTGTTGTTCCAGCCCACCTTTGGAGGCGTTCTTATAATGAATCAATGCCAGAAACTCCATGCAAGCTGCAGCGAGCATTTTAATTGCAAAGTGAAGCTTTTAAATCAGAATCTCTTTCTCAAAGAGAGCCAAGATCAGTGGCAACCAGATGGAAAAGAGAGGAAGATCGACACTGCATTGCAGCACGTCAGTTTCTGCCAGGCGGCTGCCCACACACACACACACACACACACACACACACACACACACACACACACACACACACACACACACACACACACACACACACACACACACACACACACACACACACACACACACACACACGTTCTGACAGTCAGACAGCAGCTTGGACTGATATACTGCATGTGAATCATCTATCACATATACATTTAACTGCGAGCGCAAAGCTCTATTTATGATCCCCGAGAACTTCAAAGCTCTCAGAAGAACTTCTGCTTCTATCAAAGAGCCCCCTCCCTCCTGTGAACACTGCTGTTTCACACAGCTGCTCTGTGTAAAGCTAAAAGGCAAGAAAAACTTTGACAAAGCTCCTGCAAGAGTGGAGAGAACTTCTCTGACAGATGAATGTCTCACTTATAAAGACATTCAGAAGGGCAAATGTTAAACTGAATTTGATGCAGGAATGAGTCTGAAAACCCAGAAATAAGTTTGAGGTAAGTTTTAAGATTTTAATGTTTTGTTAAAAACATTAAATACAACAGTAAATACCGCAGTTTTAAGTTTTAAAGCTTTTACGTGTATTAAAAAGAATACAGAGGTTGCTGGAGGCATTAAACGTCATCACGCAGTAAGAACGGACAAGTTGGACGCTCAGTGGTGACATCAAAGTCTTGCATACTTGGTGTAGCTGGCCTACAGTCTAAGGTTGGTTGTTACTTCTTGCGGCTTTATTTAGGCCTAAAAAACATAAAAAAACATAAAAGTGGATAACTCAAGAAATTTTGCTTTACAAAATGTGTAAGCATCATTTTTGCAATTGTCTCTAGCTTGTTGTTGAGGCAAACATGGCGATGCCAACCTCCAAGTCGGCCGACAAAGATCTGCTGTCCCTGCAGCTTATTATTGTAATCTTTACAGCCTAACAAATGAGTCATTCACTACAGATGCGATAATTATTTCGATATTCGTACTGCCGTTCAAAGTATAAAGAAACTATATTGTTCTGAAAACAAGGTGGGCAGTTTGTGCTGCAGTTAAACAGCTTGCACTGCAACAAGGACAGATGTTCGTGCAACATTTTTAGGCTTTGCAGAGTTTATTCTGACGGTGACATCATGAGATCAAATAATTAACAAATCAGCAGTGAGGTTTCATAAGAAGCGGAGTGTGTCAACAGTAAAGCTGCAGTTATATCGGCCAGGACACAGAAACGCTCCCCTGATTCGTAGCCCTGTGTGTCTGACTGGGTAAACACCTTTATTCTCACAGATGAGAAAAGACACTTTGGAGAGAACTGAGATGTGTGTGCTCGCTGGTACTCACCTGGGAGTCTGCGTTGAGGACTTTGATCCTCTGGGTGGAGATGAACAGATCGACCTCAGTGAGTGTTGTAGCATCTCCGTCTGCACTCTGCAACAAGATAGACAAACAGGAGTTGGTCGGATTGTCTCCTTCGACTTTGATCGTTCAAGCTCTTTGTATGCATATTAACAGTTTCTCACAACTGCCTGAATGGTGTCTGTGATAAATGTAGCAAAGTATTAGTTTGAGAGTTTCCAAAATGCATGCATGAAAGGCTTAGGGTCCAACTAGGGAAATGCTTGTTATATGGACAGGTTGCTGAGTCTCAAGGTGAGGTGGAAAAGGCAGAAAAAGAAAGCGGTTTGGCAGTGGTGTTGCTTTACATCGACTGCCCTGGCACGAGGATGGCGAGCTGGCACAGGAACACGAAACAGCTTAACTCTAAACCCTGACCAGCTGGCTGTTTTACCAGCGAGAGCAGCGCAGCTTCAGCACAGGACGAGTCTGCACACATCTCCCTCTAATCACGACGTAGCGCAGGCTAATAAAATCGTATTTGCTTTTGCCTAATTAAAATTGCCGTATGCATGTTGAAACAAGGCAGTGGTGCTAAAAATATTAATCAAACACATACAGCTGTAATTAGTGCAGCATTTAGAAACTGTGGCTTGCAACAGTCATTAGTCCTTTTTATTCCTACCAAGTGTCTGAAGATGCCCAGACACACATTTGTGATTAGATTTTATAATTCACTTTTTGGGAGCAAATTCTTTACAGTGTCTGTTATGATTTTAGAAGTTTCCAGAAAGCCTTTGCCTTCCCCAAACAACAGGTGTGTAGTTTTAAATCAGCTTAGTAATGAGGCGCAGCGTGCTAATTTGTGAACATCAGTGAGCATTTATAAATGCAGCCATATTCCCCGTACACAATACGCTCTGTATAGTGGATTTTATGTTCTACAGAAGCTGTTGTTCTCTGTGATGTATTTTGTATGACGGATGCTTAAACCTGATGTCTACCACTGAAATAATTGATTTAGGCTAAACTGTAAAAAAACCCCAATAAAATGAAAACATAAATGAGAAAAATGTGACCACAAATGTAGAGCACACCCCAAAAAGGATTTTTTAAGGAGTGATGATTTTTAATTACATTGTTCTTTGAAGCTCTCCTAACTATTTTACAGCATGCAGCCTAAAGTACATGCAGTCATATGTAAGGTGTTTGAAGGATGATCCCTCTATTCACTGTATCTCAGGATCACTGAACTAGTAATAAGAGGAAGAATGATCTTCTGCTTTCACTAATGCCAACTGTGTGATTCAGTATGGGCCTTATTCTGTTGTAAACAGTCTCCCAACTACGCTCCGTAATATAATTACACAAGGTTAAATACAATGTAAGAAAAAATATGAAAAAGTACTATGTGAACTCAGTATTTGCAAACACAAATTACAGTTGTAGCTGATTAAACGTATGGCTTTGGCCCTGAGGTTAAATTCTGTTTGCTGTGCTTTCTCGTAACCAAACCCACCATGTCGGGAAACTGTACAAACAGTTTTTGGGGCTTTTTAGGGGGATTTTTACTCATTCAAAACCATCCATCACTCAACTAATGAATCCTCCTTAAGCTTGTGATTCTTCAGTTTAAGATAAGAAACTTAATTTGACTTTAAACGGTTATTAATAGCAGCAGGGATACTTAAATCACTTGAACATTATCCTGCAGTCAATTAGAGAGTAAAAAAGCAGGAATCAATTATTCAGCAGACACAACTAATTTACTCAAGCCTGGGTAAGTGGTTCGTGAAGAACAATAGTATGATTGTTCTCACTATGTGCCATAACGCTAACACATACTACATTTATGTTCACACTGTTAATGTACTTGTTAACACTGTAATTGTTTCCCTTAGATCATGAATGTAGTAAGACAAACATTTGGCATGCACTGAATCACAATCTTCCAACTACACTGGCGCTGTTTAAAAAAGACCCAATAAATAACACAGCCTTAAGCTTCTTCCCTTAAGCTTGAATTCATGTCAGCGTACTCTTGTGCCGTAAAAACATCATAATCTTCAATTACGATAGAAAGCCCTTTTACACAATCCTGTTATAATGTGACTGGTTAGGATCTGTCATTGACGGTGATGAGGCTCTCCCTACCAAGATGCAGAGCTGTCCACATTAAACAAAACCTGTTGGTCCTAATTTTGGAAAACCCTAATAAAGATTTGGACTAAATTAATGAACACGACAAAGGTGACAAAGACACAGATGGACACAAATGAAATAAAACAAAAGGTGAGAGTGGAGGGAAAGTGGCCAAAAGGTCTTCCTTTTGCTCTGTTTATTACACACCGCCTTTTTCTTGATTTTGGCAGCCTTCTGTACCCTCTGGCAGGCAGGAGAGGCGGGCAGGCGTTGGGACGGGACAAGGTCAGCGGGTACGGGAGCACAAAAACAGGAGGAAGAGGAGGAGGAAATAAAGAAGGTAAGTAAAGGAAGGTAAGACAATAAAGCCCCAAAGCAAACGGCAGGTGCGCTATCGCTGATCTCAGAAACAGAGAGAGAGAGACAGGGGAGAGAGAGAGAGAGAGGGAGTGTGTGTGTTTGGGAAGATAGCGGTGGCACAGCCGTGTTGGGTATCAGATACAAATCAAAACAGCAATTACAGAGGCTAATAATTGCTTTTTTTCTTTTTTAAACACAGCAAATAAAAAGCGTGCAGACATGAGCTGACACTTTCCCTGCACTCTCGACATCTTTATAATGAATGAAGAGGGTCTGGAGGGGTTTATTAAATGTTTTCTGTCAGGATATTTTAACAATTCAAGTGCCAATTTTGTGGGCAGAACATTAGGCGAAGGAAGAACACAGGTGGTAATAGTTGCCCAGTCTGTATTACCCCTGCTCGACGACTGCCCATGTTAGAGTCACAGTTAAAATGCAATTATAAGGAAAGACTTTCTGGAAAACACTAAATCACAGAGGCAAAGGGAGGGGATGAAGCCTTGAAGGATTTAAACTGTGCGCTTTCACTGGGCTGCATAAAAAAGTGAAGTCCCCATGTTCGGAATTAACCAGCTTAGATCAACATGGAGGCAGTTTTACACATCTAACAGCTTGATTGGTTCATCAGTTATTCTGGTCTTAGCGTGGGCCCTGCAGGAGTTCACCCATAAATCTTTAGCAACACTTTGTAATCTTAAAATCTACTCTTCTGTACTGTATAAAGTTCAAGCTGAGCCACTGCCCCTCTCTCCATCTGCCATCGACCAGAGGAAATAATCTTGACCTTCATTACATTACAGAGTGCGAGACTGGATGTCTGCCCGAGCCGCTGTGCCGAGCTGTTAACTGCTAAGACAGAATTAGGGAGAGAAGAAAAAAAGGAGCGGAGAAAACAGCCCAAAGGGAAGAGTCTTTTTTTTTGGTGGGGGGGTAAAGTTTGCTCCTCCGTGATCAGCTCTCACGCAAGACAGACATCTGAGGCTTTCAGCAATATCTACGGCTCTGCTGAGGAGGAGCTGAGCAGGAGAGAGCGAGAGTGGGGGGGGTGAAGCTCTATAAATATTACATCAAACAGGGAGAACATCATGCCAAAAAGATCTGCATAAATAACCTATACAGCCTCACTACACTTTACCTGCCACACTACTTTTTGTCAGTTCTGTACTACAACGTCCAGATGCTTGTATTCACGACATGTGGGCTCGTTCGGGTTAAAAACAACAAGTGTGTCTTCAGATTAATGCATGTATGGTCGAGCTCCTAAGCAGCCGACTGTGTCCGTTTCAGTGTCAAAGATTAAATGTCGTTTGCTGCACGTCTACTCATTTCTCCACGAGGGACGAATCAAGGAGATAATGGACGACTTCATGTTCAATGGACCCGTTCCAAGCAGGGGGAGGCACTAAAAGATGATAGCTAACTGTTGCCATGGTTTCATCCTGACAAGACTTTTCGCAGGGAAGGAAATTGTGCATGACAGAGTGTGAGTGAGTGAGAGGAGAACCAAACACAGACTTGATAGATGTGAAATGATGCCAGTAGACATCCTCATTGAAGTGAAGAGGCTTTTAGACTGAAACCAGCCGATGGGCCAAAAGGCTTTCAGACTCTGCTCAGTCACTTTCCCTGTCACACTTTTCCCTGTTTGAGAGAGTAGTTTGTTGTTTGATTGGGTTATGATCCTTCAGAATGGGCTTAATAAGTGTTTAGGATTCAATCTTTTACTACAAATTTAAAGTCAAAAGTTTGGTTGCATTTCCTGTGATAACAAAGAACTAACTTTGGTCCCAAGCCTGGCACAGTTAGTGACGTGCTTTCCATCACCCAGCAGTGTTTGTTCCACCAGAGCGGGTAAGTGCAGCTAATGCAACAGACTCGCTCTTCACTCACTTGTGTGTGATAAGCGGTTTATTGTTTTTGTCCCGCTACAATTGCAAGTCTCCAAATACATCCAAACAGTGTTACTGTGACTGAACAAATAAACAAAAGATCGATGATGTGGCTGACAGCTGACTGAAGACACAAAGACAACACTGTTTGGATCTCTGGCAGGTGAGGCTGAATCAGGTCCATACACAGACAGGAAGAAGTAGGGATTTTGATTCTTTAAGTCACCAATGGCAGATTATGAAAATGCAGTAAAAGACTTGAGGTTGTAGTCTTTACCATCAAATTCACAGTAACAGTGTTTACATTGCGCCAAACAATAATTACAAAAATGTTTTTATTAAAGATTCTTTTTTTTGGGCTTTTGCCTTATTTTGTATAGGACAGCTGAAGAGAGACAGGAAATGTGGGGAGAGTAGGGGTGACATGCACCAAATGATCGGCAGACCGGGAGTCAAACCTGCGATCAGTGCGCCAAGGACTGTAGCCTCTGTATACGTGGGCGCCTGCTCTGCCAACTGAGCTAAACCAGCGCCCTGATTACAAAATTGAGTCTGAGAAATTGTCGAATACAAAATACTTGGTATAAAACTCAAAGTCCGATTTGTTGTTTTGATGACCTATTCTTAAATCAGTTATTTCATGATATAAATCAACAATTAAACAACTTTTCCAGTTATAGACTTCATTGCATTCGGGAAAATGTACTTGACAACATATAACATTTAAAAAGTCTGACTCATTTGTTCTTATTTAATGTTGTAGCAAAGTTTGTATTCCTCAGATTAAGATATCAAAACAAGTAATGTCTTGGTCTCATGGCCAAAGTCTGGTATCGTGTTGGCCTAAAGTCTGCGCTCAAAGTCTAGTAACATCATTATCATTTTGCAACTATTTTACATAACATAAGTAATTGCAGGTATAAGAGGCCATTTCTAGCCCTCTTCAGCTACAACTTCATTTAAAATACAAATCTTCTGGGCCGCACAAGGACCACTAATCCTCAATTATAATAAAAAGTGGGAGAGATAATACTACACTGCAGCATGTAAATTAAACAACAGGGTTAGGTAGGGCTTTGAGGTATTAGGACAGGCTCTTCTATTTATGTGTGTCCCATAACAAATGGACCAAACTATATTTTCATTTAACTACTTTTAACAAACACAAGAAAGCTGCAAAATGTGTCTAACAGATATCATGCACCTGCAACCTGATCATAAACCGGACCTGATATATCAAAGAACAGACACATACAGAATAGTCCGTTTCTACATCTCTCTGTCTCTCCTTTCTTTTCAGCTTGCAGCTTTCTAAAAGTAGACTACTGCACGGGAGGTCATTTAATATTTAGAAATACAGCCAAGCTTGTGTTCACATGGGAGGGAGATAAAAGAGACTGGTGTCTGGGTAGCAACTCTGAGCTAAAACATCAGCACTGCATTATGTCATCATATCACGAAACAATCGGCTTTGATCACACAAGTCTGAGTCCAAGATGGAGAGTAAAGCTGAAAGTGTAGCTTTTCCTGAAAGAGGGAAATTATGAGTAAAGCTGGACACAAGCACTTTTGGACTAACAGGGACGTACAGATCAATCATGCTAGCCTAAATTAATATGGTGCACTGGAACCATCCACAGTATTTCTCTGAGAGCGCTCTGGACTATCATCATAACAGCAACATTAGTGAACAGCAGGGAGTGAGTGTCAACAAGAGAAATATAAGGTTCACATGCCAGAAGTCCCATTATCCAGGCAGCTGTGTTGAACACAGGACCTGAGGTCCAATCTGGCCAAGTTCTCCATCTGCCGTAAAAGACCACTTACTCTCAAAGAAGATTCAGATACTGTCCGACAAATAGTATCAAACACGCAGTAAAAGCTGTGAAAAGCTGCTGGACATACCGCCTGCAGGTCTTCTGTATATTTTAAAAGAGTATGTGTAACCAATGCAGCCTAAACAACAACAAGGCAGCCATAACATTATGCTGTCACCTCTGGGGAGGAGAGAGAGAACTGCCATCATATAAAAGGCTCTTTCAGAGTTGGACAGCAAATCAGCTGCACTGAAAGGATGCTGTCAACCTGGGGGTCGAACAAACACGCCTCGACAACAGCTTTAGGAGTTTGGAATAAGTTTCAGGGCAACAGTAATTTAAATTTACCTTTTGGCTCACAAAACTTGGTTAGAGTTTTATGTTGTGAAAGTACAAACACAAACCTCAAGGCTGTTGCAATGTGCATAAATCGTTTGTCCGCACAGGAAGAGATAATTAGAAAAACATATTACTGTAATATTAACATTAAAAAAAGAGAGATATTTTCACATGAATGTTTACTGATGTTTAAAACCAAGAAAATGGATTTAGAGCAGAAATAAGCCTGTGGGCGTAATGTTTGTTTTGTAATTAAACAGTTTATGTAAATTGTAACAATTATGGAGAGATAGATTCATTTAACAGGCATCAAAGTTGTGCAAAGTTAATTCTGTTGTCTGAAACAAAAACATTGTTTTATACCCATATCTGAATGCTTTTCTTCACATTCACTCAGGATAAGATAAAGTGAATAATGGTACCAAATAGTTGGAGGAATTACCCTGTGCAATCAGAGGAAAAACACTCTAACTAAAAATCCATTTTGCATGTCCACCTCGCTGAAGAGCCTTAAAGATCAGTCAAATTAGACCATGGCCACATTTAAAAAACACGGAGCTGTTACAGACACAATTTTCAATCACAAGGAAACAACAGCACCGAGCCATCCTGTGCTTTGATGTTTGAGGCAGCTCTGATGAACAAAGAGAAAGGGAAGTGAAAAACGCTGTCTGTCTGTCTACAAAGCTGACGATCTGCTGAGTGTTTTATGTTGATTTTCTTTTATTTTTCCCTGAAACTTAGTTTTGTTTGTCTTGTTCATTCTCTTTGGTCTCTCTTCCCCGCTTCCTCTCTCAATAATTTAACAGCTCTCATAAACAAGGCTTTTACTCTTCTCTCTTTATACTAGTGAGAAAGCCCTTTTTATTTCAAAGGCTACAAAAAAAACAAGAACTGTCCTCCCCACTTCCTAGTATTGACACTAGTGGTCCCAAGTAACTTCCTTATGTTTTGAATGATGCCGTAAACAAGTTGGAACAGCTTCAGTGTCCTTACTTGATCAATCATCTAAATTAGCCATCAGATAGTAATACCCCCTGAGAAACTCTTTAACACTTGGAACTACACATTAAATTGAACCAGAACTACATTTAATCCCTGGTTCCTTTGGTGAAAATGCAGGTTTAAGTTCCTTAAAGGGATAGTTCGGCTTTTCGGACACCAAGTTGCATGAAATACTTGCTAGTAGTGTAGTGGATGCAAAGCTATTAGCTTAGTCATCGAGTCCTGTGGTCGGAGTTCTGACCGCTTCCCAAAGTAGAATAAGTAGTACCTGCGCGATGCCAGGGCCATGAAACCAAAAAGTTTTACCCAACAAAAAAAACATGCAGACAATGGTGATCCATTTTCAACACAAAATTATCATCCTAGGATTTCATATACTGCGCCGTTTTTTGGCACTATTTTCTCACATGAACAATCCAGTATCACTACGCCTGCGGCAGGCTGGTTTCTTAGGTGATGCGATCCATCAGCTGTTTCACGTTGATTCTGACTGATTCGCGTCATCATTGAAGTAAACATGATGGACTATGGAAGTGATGAGGAAGATTTTGCTTTTACAACGGATCCAACGAGATATCTGTATGAACCTGAATATACTGATGCTGACCTTCGTCAGGTGGACAAAGAACGGGCAAAGAGAGAAAAGAGAGAGAGAGAAGCTGTGCGAGCAGAAGATGGGCCCGCAGCTGCTGGAAGGAGAGATAAACTGCACCAAAACTGGTGGTGCACTTGTGGGAAGTGCCAGCCAATGCCAGAGTTGGAGAGCTACTGCTGTCAGGAATGGGAGTCTGGGTTCTGAGCTGAGCTGGTTCTCTAAGGGCACGATCCGTGTCAGGAAAAGGATGAAGTATGTGTGGTGGAATATTTTAATTACTACAGCCAGGACAACAAACGCCGTCTGCCAAGTTACCAATTCCAGCGTGTTCTTTTAAGCCATGGTTACGGCACTGGTCAAAAAACCTGCTAACACCCGGCTTTTTTTGCCCGATGGGAAAGGTTACAATCGGCATTCAGACCCGGGTCAAAGGACTCTGCAGTAAACCCGGGTAATTATCGCCTCGGCTCTGATCAGCATTGATGGGAACACAAAACCCGTGTTGACACACTAATCTCCGCCCCCTTTCCGGTGCGATGTTATGCTCCGTCGGTAACTTCTGCGACTCCCTGTCATCTGAGCTACAAATTCCGCCCGTCTCCGTCCGAGCAGCGCTCGAACATCGTTCCAAATTTGTCGGTGCTGAGTTTGATAAACAGACTGAATGAGTAATAGATACAATAAAGACCTAACCACTGTAACATCTTCACTGTTTACTAACCCTGTCTCTGGCGCGGTTGTGATGTCAGATGGTGACGCAGAGAAAAGAGACCGAAATGAGTATACTTCACTGGCAATGGGAAAAGAGACAATTGGCATCTATGCACGAGTCTTCCTGGGTCTGAAAAACAGCTGGAACTGTGCTTATTTCAGCGGGAAAGAGGTATTAGAAACAGCTGATGGATTGTGTCACCTGAGAATAGTAGTGATACTGGAGAGAAAACAAAGCTAAAAAAAGGCGCAGTATATGAAATCCTAGGCTGATGATTTGTGTTAGACATGGATCACCATCGCCTGCGTGTTGTTTTTGTAGGGAAAAACATTTTTGGTTTCATGACTCTGGCATCTCACCGGAACTACTTATTCTACGTTCATAACCGGCCAGAGCTTTGCATCCACTACACTACTAGCAAGTATTTCATACAACTTGGTGCCCGAAAATCCGAACTATCACTTAAAATGGTTGTTTGGTTTTGTGGAAGTTCCTGTGGTGAAAACTTTTAGTTCCTTATATTAATTCCTGGAACTTTTTTGTTAAATAAGGCGACAAATCTGAGCGACTCGTTCAGAGAGAAAAAACAGAACAACAAAAAAGTAGCATGGATATGGATATCTTCAGGCCAAAACCCAATGTGTGTGTTTTTATCATGTGTGAGTCACAGTGCTGTGGGGTGTAAGTGGGTGTGTTTTTGAGTACCTTGACCCTGCTGACAGCCTCCTGGGCTTGCATCATGCGTATATTCTTGGAGGGGTTCCTCTCAGACAGCAGCTGGGTGGAGCCCAGGTAGTTAGCAGCAAAGATAATTCCATCAATCAGGTCTTCTGGCTCGCAGGGTCCTGGTACTGGGCCAGAGAGAAGCAGAGAGTGAGGTGATTAACACGCAGACACAGAGAAAGGCAGAGTGCAGTTAGACTGAAAGAGTCGGCTGTGCAGTGGCGAGAGTATTGTATTGGGGAGAAACGCAGCCAAACACTATTGCCTTGGAGATGGAAAGATGGAGATAACATGGCTGGGTGGGATGGAGCAGTGAGATGGCCACTGGCTGTGAGCTGATGGAGGTGCAGAGCTGGTGGGAGGCTGGTCTGAGATTAATCTGTGTCTGTGATATGGAGATGTGCACTCTCAGTCACCCACTCAGGGACACAATGTGCTGTCATGATCTGAAGGAGCATACAGACAGCTAAGCCCCTCACACATTATTAGGCCAAGCATCTGCCCAGAGGCAGGGAAGAGTTATATCAGGCCAGTGAAATGACAGACCGAAGGTAGAGGCATATCTGGATTGGTTTCATTCACTCGATGTTGACTCTTAATACGTGTGCGGGAAGATTAACTTACCGTCCACAAAGCTGGGGAATGATGCAACCTTCTTTGTTGGCTGGAAGACAAAAACAGGATATGACAGATAAATGGTCGTGAGTAGGTTCACAGTGAGTTAAGCGAGTCTCTCAAGCCTCAAATAAACCAATCAACACCTTTGGCTTTTGTTCTGTTTGTGAACGCTGTCACAATCTGCTAAGATCTGCTGCTTTCTACTGCTGCATTCAAAGAGCATGTGTCAGGAAACAAGGACAAAAAAACCTACGTATTTCATTTTCACTTCATTCTACTTACAAGCCGGCTGACTTACCGCAAGTGAAGCATTGAAAGAAAACAAGGATGAGTCAAGGTAAACAGACCTTCCTTTTAAATCATTTGTCTTTTAAATAAGCTGAAGAAAGGACTGACGACATGTTATTGCCTTTTACCTCAGAACACTGCAAAACAGTGATTGAGATTACTATCTGACCTTCCACAAACATGCAAGTCGACTCTTCTGTTGTGCAAGACATAATGCCCAAGTGCTATTTTGGCTGGTTTAACTGCTATTACAACAAATCCGGTGCAACCAGTATGAGTGAGTTGATGCTTAAAATTTAACATGTTATAAAAGGGGTGTAAGAAATCCCACTGGTACTACAATAACATCCATGACTTTTTTATCAATATTTATATACTTTTTTTAGGCAGGTAAATCACAATCACAAATAAATAACCCTCCTGTTGGCGCTTTCACATAAACAGGATCAAACATATTTGAACATTTGTGTTATTTTCGTGCCCAAGTTACATGCATTAAAATCTTGGTATCTCCATTGCTGCAGAATCTGGACATATATGCCTTACTTGAGGGCACAGCAAAAGTGGATGTGGAGAAAGTGCAAAGTGTTACTCATCCACTTCACACATCGACTTTGCTGTGGGAGGTGGAAGAGAGGGGATGAAGAGGAAGGGAGGAGGAAGCTATAGAAAGAGATGGGTGCAGAGAGAGCTCTGAATAGTGAAGTGATTCATTAGAATCAAACACTCATCCCACTGGATCTATTGGATCCTCTAACCTGCGCGCTGCACATTCAGAAAGTTTACCCCGCCCAAGGACAGGGAGGCGTGTGTCGGAGCCTACACAGGAAGCATCCACTGCAGACATTTCAGTGAAAAATGGCTCTCATAAAACCGCAAGCACACGGGCTGCTCAATTACCAGAACGCTTACACGCCGTAAGCAGAGGACATGAGCTGAGGTTGTAATTACACAATTACTAATTTACTCAGACAGTCACACACACAGTTACACACGCACACATATAAACAACAATACCCTCTATCCACAGCGTAAATGACCTTGCAATAGATCTAAAGGATGATCAAGGAAGCACTGCGACAGAACATCTTACCTCTGGTACATTGTTGTTCTCCAGGGGGACGTTGAGGTCGGAGCGCTGCTGTTTTCTGGGCTGCTCTGCACCGTTGCTCACCTGGCAGGTCAACACAGAAGAACAGGTGCGAGCCGATTAAGATTAGAATAAGGTGGAACAGAATAGCAGAGGAGAAACATTGTAGAAACACATAAATCACATTTTCTTTCCATTTCTGTTGCTTGTTCGGTTTGGCTGCAGAGGTTCAGGTTGGTAAAAGTCATGTGTTACATGTGGGTGGTTGTGAATGTGTGGGCCTGCTAAAAACAAGGTTTGTGCTGGAGTGCTGCACTGTCAAAACCCTCAGGACTAATAATAATAAAAGGTGTTGGCCTACAAATACAATCAAAGCAAATCATCCAAAGATACATGCAGTCTTTAGGTTTCAAACTGCTGTAAGCTGCCACATAGTTCTGTCTTTTACTCCGTCCTCTGTCCGGCTCTCTTTTGTCTCATCTCTTATCACGTATACGCCGTATATAGCTTACATCGAGTATAATCACACAGAGGGAGGATTACATTTATCCTCCTGGATATCCATCTTGCAGTCCACAACGGCTCATTAACATTCAGTCGTGTAACTGGATGAAATGAAATCCTCCTTGGTGTTGCAGTGAAAAAGTGAAATTCAGAGGAATAGTCTATACTGCTGTTATGCATCTGGAAATTGAAAATAATTACCACAAACATGACACTAGTGGCCTCCTTTGCTAAAAAAAGAGAGCTGAACATAAAGTCATGATTAGTATTCATAATGCGGCCCGACTCAGTTGTGCAAACAACCATTAAATAGATGAGATCCGTGTTGTTGTTTGGCGGGACATGCTAACTGTGATGTTTAACAAAGTTAGATTCATGTACAGAATCCAGAGTGACTCCAGGCAAACCTTGTACATGCGTTAGTCTGTGAGATAAAGAGGCTACATGTAGAGCTTTCTCATCCATAAATAATCACCACATCAGTTTTAATCTAATAGCTTAATTAGCATTCACAAGGCCACCACTGAGAGAGCTGGCAGCTTGTGCCAACTTATTATAAAACAGGAGTGATTTAGCAGGAGTTGACTCTGATATCACAGTCCTGTATTATTCCTATTTAGTCTTATCGTTGTGTTCGAAATAACCTTACACTACAGATAACAATGAAGCCTCAAGCTCCATCGAGCAGGGATATGTCCAACAGAAAACATATTGGGGACTTCTTCAGGAATACATTCTTTCAACAAGCTATGGGGAATATTACAACCAATTACCTAAAGTGATAATCTCGAAGATCTCAATTTCGTTCTCTTTGGCGGCACCTATGGCGATAAACGGTAATTGCAGGAGCACACTTCCCAAATATACAGAAAGTGTTGCATGTGTTACGTCCACGGTTGGCTCGGGTTGTAACTCTTGATTTTCCTCGCCAACGGTTGCTTTCCTTTTTACACTGTTTGCCTTCATCTGAGCGTCGAGTTTGTTTCTTTTTCTTTGGATTTTCACTTATTTTTGAAGTTGTATCTGTAGTCATCGATCTTTTCTGTGTTTGTTCAGCCATAGTAGATTACTGTTTACTTGCAGAGACTGGAAAAGCAGCCGCTTAGCTCTGCCTACCCTCTCTGGCAGACCAACCACTGCTGGGTGATGGAAAACAGGTCACTAACTGGGCGCCGCTTGGGATTTTTTCCATGAAAGTCGCACCAGACACCCAGTTCATAAAATTGCAAATGCAAAGGCTTTCATCAGTGGGCCATCGGCTCAATCACCATTGTGTTTCCTCATTCTGCAATAGTGACTTTTGAGTGAAGACAGACATTTATTTACATGAAAATCTTATTACTAATCTTATGAGATTATTACTTTAACTAGAATGTGTTACAGAATACCAGTAAAGGGAAAACATGTCAAATAAAAACCATTAGTTTTCATGGGCTAAGATTAATTGTACTTGAAAACGTCACGTCACCCTCAGACATTGGATAAGAGGATGATTCCTTTATAATACACATGTGACTGAAGACGTAGGGTCCAAACATTCAGCTGATCTTTGGTGATCATATAAGCAAATCATAAAAAAAAAAAAGATTCAGACACTGTAATATTCTCTGCTTTCCTCATATCAACATGTGCCTGAATGACCTCCCCCTGTTTTATACCTCTCCTTCAACATAATCTCTTGGCTTCACGCTGTGCAGCGACGCTCTTATTAAATTCTTTGTTGTCCTGGTTCATTCAGAGGTCATGTCGAAGCGGTGTACAGAGAACATTTCATTTGATAACAGAGGACAAAACATCTTAGTGTGACTGGGAGTCATCTGAATCTGCAGTGTGCTGTATATTCATCCAATTTATTCTAGCTATACTGCCTGACCCAGTTCTGTACACGGTGAATGTAGAAGCACATGTGCACACTGTGGAGCAGGTGTGATCAGCATGCTGCCCACAGGAGACCATCTCTGTTCTCCTTTTACCATCTGACTTTAGAGGATGGGGGAGCTCTGCATGTGTTTGAGTCTATCGATGTGTCTGTATTGTGAGTGTGCATTCATCCAGGTCTGAAAGAGCGACGAGGAGGGGGACATCTCAAGGTAACAGGGGGGAGGGGAAAGGCTGCAGCTTTTCTCTGGGTGGTGATGAGAAACATGTCACCTGTAACTCATCTCC
This sequence comes from Semicossyphus pulcher, assembly GCF_022749685.1. Taxonomy (NCBI): domain Eukaryota; kingdom Metazoa; phylum Chordata; class Actinopteri; order Labriformes; family Labridae; genus Semicossyphus; species Semicossyphus pulcher. Next base: position 14,718,845 of record NW_027211603.1, read on the forward strand.
TGCTCTTCAACAAGCTCCTTTATTCACACATGGTGGCAAGAGTCTCTGCCATTAAAATAGCCTGAATATGCTGAGCATGGGCTGCAAAGGCTCTGCCTATTTTAGCTATACTGTTGTTGGTATGTTCCATCTTTTCAGCTGTGTACCTTTCTCTGTAAATGTGGTACTGATTGGAAGCGTAAGAAATTGAAATCTTTCAATTTGCAGGAATTTAGTTGTTAAATTTAAAGGGACATTTCTGGGATTTTCAACATCATCTCTTTCTCTCAGAGAGGTATAAAGTGTGCAGCACCAGCAACTGTTGCTTATGTACTGTTTCTCTAGGGCGAAGCCTGGCAAAGCTGCAAAATCTGTTCTTCTTCCGGCTACAGTGTCTCATTTGATGCAGTTGGTTGCCCAGATGAACTTCATGCTATTTCAGCTTGGATTTGTACTCTCTGTCTTTGCTCGTGTTGCAGACCAGCTCAGAAACGACACTATGAATGGGAAAAATGGCATCCTAAAATAGGTGTGCAGAGGATGTTATGGGCAGGGTTGACTATGAAATTCAGCTGATATTTTTCTAGCTAGAGTATAAAGTCGAAATATATGCTGCAAAGCGAGGACGAACGCAGCTTTCTCTTTCAACATAGCACTCAAAGCTTTAATTAAAAACATTCACCATTAATACGATCGCATTTAATGTTAAAAGCAAAAAGGCTCAATTATTCTTGAATTTAAAAAACCATCAAACCATTAGTATGCATTTCTTGGTTCGGCCTTTTTGAGACATCAGAAATGTCACAGTATTGCTGCTTTAATGTGAGGGTCCTGCTATTGCACATGTTGGCTCACTGACTGTGTCACAGCTTTCAGGGACACTCATATAAAACCAAAGCTGTTGTTAATTTAATTCATTTTGTTTTGTGCTTTTCCTGAAATGACAAAGTTTCTGCTTTAAAAAAGGCTGTTTGATTCAATTCTGAGGGAAAATAGAGCAGTAATCATTCCTGAATACGTTTGTTTAATTTAAATGGCTGCCATTTAAATCAGGCTATAACAGATTGTTAAAAATGTCTTAACAAAAGGTAAATGTGTGTTTGCTCACATTCAGTTTTGCTGGGTGTCTCATCACTACAATATGGCTTATCTATTTAATGTTTGTATGTTTGTGTGTGTGTATTTCTTTATACTATATAAATGAAGAAATAACTACCACTTTGTATCTTTTCGATGTTTGGAGGGAAAGAGGTAGCTGGCTTGTGTCTGTTGTTCAAAAAGGGCTAGATTATTGTTGTACAGGATAATCTAGCTCAATCTAACTTAACCTTGTGCCATCTTATCATTTTAAAACAAATAGCTAGCACTTGTTTATAGTCACGTGACTGACAGCTAGAGGAAACTGAACATGGGAACAATGGGAGACCTTAAAAATGTATATTGTTATTTTAGGATTATCAACTTAATACTCATAAATCAGGACCTGCAAGAATCAGCACTAGCATGTGAATTATACAAGCCCGAGCATCAACATAACTAGGCCATCAACTGTATCATTAGAGGGTTGAAAAATACATACTTTTACAATTACACTGGTCAGAGAAATATTATAAATATTTTCATAAAATCATTTAACCCTCCTTTTTAACAGCCCTTGTTACATTGTGATTCTGTCACCGCACCGTAACGAAGTTTCACCGTTCTGCTGCCTTTGACATTTTACATTGAACCAAGCAATGCCAGCGTAAAGCCGTCCCGGTGTGTGTTTTTACATTGTGTCCTGGTTGCTGAAGCAAAAGGCTGGCGTGAAGCTAAACTGATGCAGCTTCACCCTCTGTTATGCCTCTGTTTCCACCTTTGATGCTTGCTCAGAGGCGGAATGACTTCACCCCACCATTCTCCCATCTCAAACTGGCAGTGTCAAAGGGGCTATCAATGGATTGCATGGACCAAATCAACAACCAAATTTGTAATTTCTTGCATTTTTTTCTTTCTTCATTTAGAATTGGGTTCGTCTATGATCTTAAAAAATACTGTAAGTAGTATGACAATCCAATCCATCAGTACAATGGAATATAATTTTAACAGGTTAAACCTCTCAAGAACAGCTCACCTGCTCCTGTTGCCACCTCTGCCTGTCTTCAGGGGAGCGTGGATGTGCCTTAATGCCCCTCTGGAGGTCGGGGTTGTTGTGGTGCATGGAGGGCAGGTTCAGGGACTTGGGCCTGCTGTCATGGCGATGGTGAGCTGGTTGGTAGGGAGCTGGCTCAGGTTTGGGGTGAGGGAAGTCACTCGGTGCAGGGTCCTGCGCCAGCTCCTCCGGGCTTTGGTCAGTGCCACTGCTGAGACTCCCCATGCTCATACTCATCTTGATCTCTGCAACTATTTGGTCAATGTCCTCCTCCGCCTCCTCCCCCGTCTCCCCCTCCACCACCAGCATCTTACGGCTACGGTACGGAGAGACCCTCACTGAGTTCCCATTGTCCTCTGGGGCATAGTAGTCTCCAGTGTAGGCCCTTCCATGTCTCTCCTCCTCATCCCCGTCCTCATCTTCTTCATCATTGGGGCAGTACTCCTCACTCTCTGCCTCATCCTCCTCCTCTCTGGTGTCTTGCAGTGGGGGTGGATGGTGGTGATGAACTTGATGATGGTGGTCCAGGATGGGTTCTGGTCTTCCATTGTAGATCTGTTCATCCAGATCTTGCTCCACCACCTCACAGCGAACCTCCCCCTCTCCCTCACCCCACTCCTCCACCCTGTGCTTGTCCTGTCCCTCCCACTGCTCCTGCCCCGCCTGGCCCTCCTCTTTCCACTCCTCCCTGGCCTCCTCATCTCCCTCTCTCCACTCCTCCCTCGCCTCTTCTTCTTCTTCTTCTTCTCTCCACTCCTCCCTCGCCTCCTCTTCTTCTCTCCACTCTTCCCTCCCCTCTTCCTCCTCTTCTCTCCACTCCTCCCTCATTTCTTCTTCCCCTTCTCTCCACTCCTCTCTCCCCACTTCTTCCTCTTCTCTCCACTCTTCCCTCACTGCCTCCTCTCCTTCCTCATCTTCTGCCCATTCCTCCTCTCTCACCCCCCCCTCGACCCCTCCCTCCTGCACCCACCCTTCTGCAGGCTCCTCGCCTTCATCAGCTTGTGCTCCGCTCGGCTGCGCGGTGCCGGTGCAGTCGCCCTGTTTGTGGATGTGGCCGTGGTTACAGTCTCCCTGGTTGCTGCAGTCCATACCTTCCATGTAGCTGTCGTCCTCGGGGCAGTAGCGGATGTAGTAAGTCGTACCTTCATCCTCCTCTGCCAGCCCTGAACGGATTTAGGATCACAAAGAGACATGTTTCTTAACACATGGAGCTTCTTTATCAAATCAGCATTGAATTGTCATTCACAGGTACTCATTAACAGAAGGAATCAATAATAAAAATCCTTGGATACATTAAGGTTTGTCGCTATTAATTAATCTTATTGATGCTTCTGTTGCAAACTGACATACAAGGTTTATTTCTCTTACTTCATCCATGCTGCAAAGAAAAGGATGTGTGAGTTTGTGGGGATATTTTGCCAAATTGCATCCTTGCTTGAATTCACACACAGAGAAAAAGAATGATTTCAAGCAACAGTGGCAGTGCAAAATTACTGCTTTCACTGATGCTGCTGCCTCTTATTTTTGTTTTGTTCTGCCTTCCTGTGTATGCTGCTTGAATGAAATCAGGTCTGCAAACACAGGTGTAGTTTCCCTTTGTCCACCTTACAACAGAAATGAATGGAGAGTACAGCAATAATGGACGGCTATTGAAAATATCGTAGTTATTATCCACATGATGAACATCATAGTCACCATCATCATAATCCTCCTCGTCATCTGAGGTGTTGTTCATGTAGTCAGAGCTGGAGTCGTCATCCAGGCTGTCAGCTCCACCGTGGAAGTCCGCCCTGTCATGCTCATCTTGCCCATGTACATGCTCCGGCGTAGGGGGTGTCGCCGGCCGCTGGTCCTCCGGTTCCGCCTCTGCTTGGCTGCTGTACCGCTTCACTTCAACCTCTGCATCCACGTCTGCTTCTGGATGGTTGCGAATCACATCCTGAGACTTTGGATTGGAATATTGTGCCTTACAGGAACGGGGGAGGGGTTTGGGATCATGTGACTCTTTGGGGTAGCGGATAGGACGCGGTCTAGGTGGGAGGACTTTGGGTTCACATGACTCTGTAGGATGAGGGGCGGGACAGGAGGCGGGGCCCGGAGCAGCCATACTGTTTCCTCCGCTGGTCCCCGGCCTCTTCCTATGAGCCATGATTGGCTGCTTACAGGCCATGCATTGTTATTGGTTTGACCCTAGGAGACAGATAAAGAAACAGGGGGCACAGAGTTAAAGCAACATCACATACACCCATAGTAGAGGAACATAATGCAAAATGAGTGCATGGATAAAATGTTCAAGGCTAAAGGCGGTAAGCTTTCGAGTTTCTTGGACAACTGCAGCTTTGTGTTTCAGGAGGCCACGACGATGGATAATAACCCTCATCAAAAAGCAAATCTGCAAACAGTACATTCCCTTTATCAAACACCCACATTCACACAGCACACTCGTTCAAAACAGTCTTCTTTTTATCTCTCTTATTCTTTTCCTGCACTTTGCATACAGCTGCAACACATTCTCAGCGGCTGACTAACCACTCTATTCCCGTTACTGAGCTGGGCAGTCTCCGGTTTACTTTTTCAAAGCTCAGAGAATCACTTTTGTGCTTATTTAGCACAACTTAGCTTCAAGTACACAACAGTGGGCCCAATAAATCACTCAAGCTCAGCTTCAGAACAACAGACACAGGAGCGGAGCCTCTTTATGGATACCGCCTCCACATGATGTACCTAATGGGACACTGCCACAGAAAGAATCCATATTTAAATCAAGGTCATTTCCACATAGGTGCTGCACTGCGCCCTGGTACCACTGGGCTTGCAGATGTCAATCAAGACTTGTATTGATCCTTCAGCAGCTCACTGGCTGAGAATGGTCAACCCGGGAGACAATAAAGTCTCTCCCAGCAGAGGACTTGGTTAAATAGTGAAGAGGCAGCAAAACGTTTCAACAAAAGAAATTATCCTCCTTTAACAGCTACAGAATCCAGTTAAATAATCAGGAAATGTATTTAGCATTGGTTATGTAACAGAGCAACAAAGGGCAGGCTAGGGCTGGGCAATATCACAATATATATCGTCAAAACGATATGAAAATATCTATCGTAAGTGTTTTTCTATATCATTTCTATCGTGATGCCACAAAACCAGCGGCTGAATTGCTTTATGGCAGTTTTTACGTCATTTTTAAACGCTTTACATTCTAATCCTTGCACGTGGGAGTGAACCTGGAGCCGTAGAGGGAGGCACTGTTTGTTAACATGGACATTAACGTGCAGAAAAGGACAAATGAAAACGTTAACTCAGTACTTTTTATTTGTCAAGTATTTAATTCACCCAGGATTTTCCAACAGGCTTTAACATGTGGTTATTTCATATAGACTAATTATTTGTTTGATTACCAGAAAACATTCTATATCGCGATATACATCATTATCGAGATATGAAAAATCCTATATCGTGATATATGATTTTGGCCATATCGCCCAGCCCTAGAGCAGGCGCATCTGCGACGAGAACAAATATAAAGAAGTGTAACTAAAGCTTTCTTTTCCTAGTAGAAAACCAGATGTTATTCAAAGGGTACCCTTTAAATCATAAAAAAATCCCTTTACAGACAAACCCAAAAACATGTAAACCAGCATCATGTACACAAACAAACCCATTCCAGGTGTGTTGCCGTCACCACTCTGTTGTGCCGTCCAGTTGCCATGAACAACTGTCCTCAGAGGGGTGTGTTGTTGCTGCTGCTTCCCCCCCCATTTTTCCTTCACCATAGTTACATTTTTCCATCACCAGTGATTACACTGGTTAATTAGCTCAGTACAACTGGGCACAAACACAATCCCTCTGAAGAACAATGGCACAAATACAGAAAGGAACAAACACACACGCACACAGCTTGTTGTTCCACAGGTAGCCAAGTCAAGATTGCACGTGCACAGACAGCTTTATGTATTGCGCTGACTGGAAATGCTCCTATTTATATTATTTCTATGCGATATGGTAGCTAGTGCCACAGAGGTAACTGCATGTAAATGCATACTCAGAGCCATGGCCTCACATGATGTGTACATCAGATTACATAAAGCATCATCTACATCTAATTAACTAATCAGTTCATCCTCTAAACCAGCTCATAAGAAGGTTTCAATACAAGCTTCTGACCTCAGCTTGTAAACATCTATGAAATATTAACTCTTTCTCCTACCTGGGGTCCTGGCCTGGGATGGTGTGTACAATAGCACTGGGCTCTGCTTTAACAACGGCCCCATCCTCCCTTCTTCCGTCCCTCTCATCCCTCATCGCTCCTCCCTTCCCCCACCAGCTGCTACACAGCACGCATCTCCCTGACTCCACCCTCCTTCTTCCTCCACAATATATATCCCAGCAACCTCCTGTAGAGACCCGGCCCCGCCTCGTTCAATGCCCCACAGCTGAGGGTAAGGATCGGTAACTATGGGTAACTGCATCCCCTGGGGACTGATACCCTTTGACCTCCTCTTTGTTACCCTTCCTCGCTTTACAAGCTCCCCCTTTTTCGACTGTGGTGTTGCCTGACTGTTGTTGTATTTGTGTTTCACATCATGTTTTGGATATTTTTCCGCACTGCTATTACAACTGTCGTGTAAATTTGGAAATCCTATAAGTCCCTAACCAGGTGGCTTTTCCCAAATCTGTTTTGTCTGGCACGCATTTCAGATTTGGCTGTTTATTGAATTTGCATGAATTTGTACATGAACGACACAGGCATTATTGAGACACACAGGGGATCCGTCACACCTGTTTTGTACCATTAGGACAGAGCAAATTATGATAACTATGATTGTATCCACAGGATGTGTTTACATGCATTGTCATCCTCTCCATAATTGAAATGCATTTCTATTAAAACATATTGTTTTTTAATTTGATCTCAGGAACATCCATAAAATTACTCTTCCTAATGCATTAATTATGACTTTGTATCTGGGCTCCACTGTATTCATAGCATACAGAATCATAATTATTATAAAGTGTTGTCAGCTGCTCAACAACATGTTAATTTAACTTAGCAAATAGATGTGGATAAAATGTGTTTTATCACAGCCACTGAAAAGGAGGAGAAGCAAAGTCTACAAACAAATCTGGTTGTACCATCAGAGGTGCTTAAAGAGCAGCTCCAGTCATGTTTTAAGACGTATAGAATTCTGCTTGAAATAATAAATATGTATGGTATGGTTTTTATGCAAAATACATTTAATTACCTTGTAAAAATCCTCCCAAGGCATCTCCTCCTTCTCCCTCATTGAAAATTCCCAACACTGCATAGTCCCCGCCCCCATTTCTCTTTGGTAAAATTACAGCCGAAAACAAAACTCGTCTCTGCCATCGTTTAATGGCAACTTGTTGAAACTTAGCTAGCTTGAGTAAGTAATTAGTAGTAGTAACATTAACGTTAGTAGTCAGTTGTGAGTTTGATAATTGAAATTACAATTACGGTTACAGCTGGCTCGCGCATTGCTAAAGTGGTTGCCATAGGTTACACATAATGATATGCATAGTGCTGCCCCTGTCCATTAACTGGATTGGTTCCTTAGGTTTGTGACGTCTCAAACCTGCCAATCTGAAAACATGTTGTTCAGCCTGTCCTTGGTACACTGCAGTTTAAAAGCAGACAGGCCCAGCCATGGAGATGACTGCTTATGTTGTCCCTGATATGTCTTGTTGCACTTGAACACCACATGGAGATGTTTACAAGGTTAAACACTTGATTTTCACTGGAGGGGGGCTTTAACGACTCATCATAAGCTAACCACCATGCTGATGAGCATTTGTGCATTTCCTGTTTTGTTGTATTTCCACCACACAGGTGGCTGGCAATTCAGCGTAAAAACAGCATAAACAAAGAAGGTTGTCACTGGGGGACCTGCCTCTGAAGATTAGTGATGCCCCCAGCTGCAGAGCAGTGTGTCCTTAGTTTTTACTTCAGTATTTGCTTTTCTTCTGACGAACAAAACACCACACAGTGACAAAGTGAGAAAAGCCAAACAACTAACTAATGACTTGTTTATTTTTCTAATGCAGACATTAAAACGGGCAACTTTAAACGATCAAATGGGACATGAAATCAACAAATGACTGGCTGTGACTAATCACATTTTTAAGAGCATAGACCAAATTAATGATGAATTCATGAGTGAATTTAAGCTGTAAGGATTCATTACTGACTAAATTTAATGTCAAACAAGTTATGGGTTTCTTCAGAGGGTTGTTTTTATAATCTCTGTTCACTTCGTGTATTTGACAACCTGCATCCATTTGATCGCTCTTCGTCAACAACTCTTTTAATGAGAAAACATTTTTGCTTTCTTATAGAGTTAGAAGAACCTTGGGCAGACTTAAACCAACAACATGTTAATGATTCATTAGCCGTTTTTTCACTGCGGTTCCGCCTCAGCGCCGTAACCAAGCTCCACCGTCCTGCAGCCTTTGCCACTTTCCATTGGACCAAGCAACACCGGCGTAAAGCCGCCCCAGTGTGTGTTTTTGTATAGCGTTCTGGCATTCTGGCGTTGTGGAAGCAAAACGTGCGAAACAAACGGCGCGTGCTTCAAATACACACACACAGATGCCGTTATGCCTCCGTTACTACCTATGATGCCGGGTCAGAGGCGGAACGACTTCACCCCACCATTCTCCGTGCGTTTTACACAGAAGACGAAACGTAACAGAGGTGTAATAATTTGTGTTGTGATGTTCGCAACGATCCAATTCTTTTGAATTTTCAGCTGTTACATGTCTCTCTGCATTTATTGTTCTGTGTGTGCTCTGTGTGCTCATTCTATGTCATCTGCTTCTCGATCTCCCTGATCACCGACAGCTGGGTGAAGCTGTGGGTGGGGTATAAAAGGGGATCTTTACTCCGCCCACATTCTCTTCTCCCTCCATGATCCAGGAACCAGCAGTTCCGTGTGTTTTGTGCCATGATGTACTTTTGGTTTCTGTGAATAAATGTTACTTTGCATTCAGACCGGTGTTGTGTTGCTCCATATGTTGCGGCCTCCGAGCCAGTCCTAACACAGCTCTTTGGTGCAAACGACGGGAATAGAGTCGTAGGTGAGAGGCGTTCTTTTTATAGTTGTGCCCAATTTTTCCTACATTATTCTGCCGTTTCCTTTTTAAAAGACAGAATGTTAAATATGCGTGTAGTGTTGTGACGTTCATGAACGAGGAAAGGAACGGAGCCATAAGATCTAGCTCCCTTCAAAGAGCCATAATTCCCAAAACTAGTAATAATCCCGCCTTGAACTGGCAGTGTATAAGGGGCTATTGTTAGCATCCTAAATCCTAGGCCGCAAGGACGCTCCGTCTTACACAACTCAAATGCGTCAAAACAAGTCCTTAGTGAACACTGTATGTTCTTTTATTGTTCTCACTTCCTGCAACAAGATCTCTAGAGACTTTAAAATCTTTGAATCCAAGTTTAAGTCTCTCCTGGACAGTCGGTTTCACTGCCTTCTGCATAATGTATGCAGGGATATGCTCCTGTCCCACGGGAACCTGAATAGAGCTAGAGCGGCTAAAGAAAACGAATCAATGATTGGTGCAAAAATAAAAAAAAACAGGATTCAGCTGGCTCCATGAGTCCTGACTTTTTCTACACCCCGCCTGCACACACACGCACAGTATCTGTCTCCCACACAAACACCCTGAAATGTAGGCAAGCTGTTATCTTCATCGCTAAAAAAGGCTTGATACACAAATGCACACACCCACACTGGTATTACTATTAGAAACACACCGGCCTGCCTGCGGTATCCTGAATGTCTGTTTTGAGCTGCAGCTGGGGACCACTTGTGCAGGGCTGCCTCCCAGGAAAGAGCCATTCATGTCTGCCACAAAACGCTTCATCTACAGTGAGATTAAGCTTTAAATTAACCTTAGACACTCCCCTTGTTTGGCAGGCACATGTCTTGAAAGTGTGTGTCTAAAAGCAGGGCTGAGGAGAGGACAGAGGGCGAGGGAAGCAGTGTGAAAGCAGCAGATGGCTCGGTCAGAGTGAGGGCCTCGGGAATACTAATGTCTGCCTGCCTTGAATCCTAAGTTATGACCTCTGTTCACACCACTGAATTAGACAGTCAGGCTTCAACAGGGAAGAGGAAAGACAGAACAGATGAGAGTCGTTTGGCCTGCAGAGTCTTAAGGAACAATGGATAGAGAAGATTATCAGCCAAACTGGAACACGGCTTTTCAAGTCGCCTTTAAATGGAAAAGGCAAAAATAAGAATCTCTTTTGATTCCATTAACTTTTGAATGAAGAATTCCTCTTAGGGTGTGGGAAAGTAATTATCAAAGTCACTGAGGTATTTAACTGAGAGCAGCAATGACCAATGTCAGGCTTTAATTTTTCCCAGCAAAACAGTGCTGTTTTCCAAGCCTGGGTGAAAATCTATTCTATAATTATTAACTTTAAAGATACAATCTAGAATACTGCAGTTTTGTGCTTTTGAGCGCCACCCACCTACGGCTGGCTCCCTTTCACGGTTCCAACTCTTGATTTTCCTCGCTTTCGTTTGTAGACTGTTTGCCTTCATCTGAGCGTCAAATTTGTTTATTTTCTTTGGATTTTCTCTTATTTTTGAACTTGTATCTGTAGTCATCGATCTTTTCTTTGTTTGTTCAGCCATAGTAGATTACCGTTTCCCCGCAATGCTTACAGAAACCGGAAGTGCAACCGCTTAGCTCCGCCTACCCTCTCTGGCAGACCAACCACTGCTGGGTGATGGAAAACGCATCACTAACTTGTAACCACTTGTGATTTTTTCTGCAAATGTCGCCACAGACACCCAGTCCATAAAAATATGATACACTGCAATTGCAAAGGCTTTCATCAGTGGACCATAGACTCAATCACCATTGTGTTGACTCATTCAGTGATAGTGACTTAACAGACATTTATTTACATGAAAAAGTTCGAGATTACTATTTTAAGTGGAATAATATTATGACTTAAAATCAAAATTATTTTGTCTAAATTAATAATTCCCAGCAGATTATAATATGAAACTATAGATGGCTAAAAGAGTATTAAAATAATAAGAAAAGGCATGTTTTGATGTTGTGAAGCAGCAAGGGATCATGGGAATTTTTGTATTCATAAAAAAAAAAATACCATTACTGGTGAAAATCTGACATTACTCAGGAGGAAGTCATGTTCATGAACAAGGTTGGGGTTCAGATGAAGTGGGCCTATCTGTGTGGAGCTTGCATGTTCTACCCGTGCATAGATGGGTTCCCTATGTGTACTCCAGCTTCCTCCCTCAGTCCAAAGACATGCTGGTTAGGTCCATCTGTGACTTTAAAAAGAGGTTGTCTGTCTCTGTGTGTCAGCCCTGTGATTGACTGGTGATCAGTCCAGGTTGTACCCCGCCTCTTGCCTCCAATGGACCCCTGGGATTGGCTCCAGCCCCGGGGGGCGGGGGGCTCTAAGCGGTTTAGATAATGGACGGATGGATATATGTTATTTAATTTCATTCTATGTATCAGCTCAGACACTTTCTTTCCACGTCTTTCCAGTGTTTTTCCATAAGACAAGCAACCAAATGAAACACTGTTTCCATGAATAAAATTAAGATTTCTCTGGGTTTGAAGATTGTTTGTTGTTGCCTATAATTTGTTGAGAACTGTATTTGCACTATCCCAAATGTTTCAAGGGTCTAGTTGTTGTTAGGCATTTTAATGCGGAAAAGTTCCAAGATGTTTAGTTATTATATTTTGGACAAGTCTTCCCTCACTTCCTGTTTTACAAGAAACATAAACATATGGTATCAATTAAACAAATAATACAACATCTGCAGTCATATACATGGCCAACTACAGCATCATACTACTTTTGTATCTTGCAGCTGTTCTGAGTCACTGAGGAATATTTATTTAAACTGCCTGCTGTTGAATTCAGGATATTTTGTGTGCTTGTTTACAAACATGGCATGGTAATCTGGTTATCACAGACATTCTTTACCAAAGGAACCAGGGAGAAGCTCGCTTTTATGTTTTCAGGGGGATCGTAAAAGAGAAATGAACATTTGCTGGCTCTGCTCTAAAAACAAACACTTGTAATAAATCTATGAGGGAAAGAATTATTCTATTTTGTGATATTAGAACATTATTTTTAATTTGAAACCTTATGTGTTGCTCTGAACAAGCACATAACAAGCACGAGCTACATGCAAAAGTGTAGATCAGTGTTAGAACAATGCTACAGTGTTATCTATTAAAAACTGTTAACATTAAATACAGACGGCTATACCTGTGTGGGCGTCTTTTTCAGCACAAATTGTGTGTTTAAATGAATAATATACTGTATTTTCATTCCGTCTTTGGGGTTCAGTCTTACCTCTGCCTGTAGCTCATTTTTCACATCCAAAGGGAAAGATGAGCGCGCTCTGCTGAATTTAAAGTTAAGAGCTGACAAACAGACGGAATATGGAGGAGTTCACGGTCAGTTTTCAGAGAGAGAGAGAGACAGAGAGACACAGAGAGAGAGAGATAATGGAGAGAAAGAATGTTCTCTATTTCATTTCTTTTAAAGATGGAGACCTGGCTTCCTGCTGATACTCAGCACAGAGGAAATTGCTGTTCCAATTGAAGTGTGCTGTCTGCTTTGTGCTCTCACCCTCTCGCTCTCTTTCTTTTTGAGCACAAAACAAACAAACAAAGCAAAATACAGACAGAATCTAGTTTTCGGTCTTTTCTTAAAAATCATATTAGAAAATACCATTCATGTACACAAATGCGCTCATAAATAAACATCGGCTTTATGAGAATATTGTAATGGAGGATAAACTCATCTACACTCAGGTACACCACATTTAATAGGTTTATAATAATTGTACTCATTCTTTAGAGCTATGAAACAATCACTGACTCCATGTCGAGCATTAAACATGATCTATGCCTGTATCACTGCTGTTTCTTACTCTGCTGGGATAGGCTTCAGCCGCTTGCAGTTGAACTTTGACAAAATGATTACATTATGAGCATGCAAGTACCTCTTAATTGACTGCAAAAGATCCTAGCAGACATCTGACATGAACTGTTACAAGAAACACTTCTGATGTGTCAGATATCTGATTAAGCCTCAAATAGTGATATTTCATAATATTTAGCTCGTCTGTGAAGGCTCTCAGTCTTCCAGGTCATGGTGGTTCTGAGCTTAATCCAAAAGGGCAACTGGACTTGGTTGAAGTTCTTGAAGACGTTTCACCTCTCCTCCGACAGGCTTCTCCAGTTCTACACTAAACTAAACTAAATACTAATGACCCACAGAGATTTATATTTCTAGCTCCGTCCCCCAGTCACTTTACTGAACTGAAGAAGCCTTTTGAATGAGAGGTGAAACGTCTTCAAGAACTTCAACCACGTCCGATTGCCTTTTGGGTTAAGCTTAGTAATATTTAGCTGCTTTGCAAACTGATTTCATTGTTCCCTGGAATACAGTGGTTGGTGATAATGATTGATGACTGAGTAAGCTAAACGTACATCCTAATGGTCATCTTGTTTACTGTGGAGAAAAAACTATTTCCTGTGAGTAGATCTTACTTTTGTTTACCGTTATTGGATGTAAAACCACAAATAGGCATCACACATTGGGCTGATGAACAAGACCACAAAAAGTAACCAAACTAAATTCAGTTCAGTGTCAGCCAGGTTTTGCAGCCTGTGGGCTTTAACTCTGAAGGCCACCTGGAATAGAAAGAAGGGTCAGCCCTTTCAACTGGGATTCAGTTATTAACCTGCAGCAATCTTCCCTTCTCTCTGCAGTTTATCTACTACATGTACCATCTTGATACTCTATTATTTGAAAAGACCAGTGGTGATAAACCAGTCGGTGTTAACCTGACCTGAAGAGTAAATTCAAGCAATATGGAGAGATACCAGAATTTCTGAGAGAATATGTCAAACTTTACATTTCTTGATGCATGAAACAATCCCAGCTACCTGTCATGCAGCTGACATCCATCATCTTTATCAGGGTCAACTCTGATCACGTGATGTTGTAAATATTTAACTGTATAACATTAAACTTCCCTTACACTTCCACACCATTAAACGTATGTTGATATATTGTGTAATAACCGGACCGTACTGAGTTATGCTGCTAGTAAATAAAGAATAAAGGCACTATCAGAGAGAGACGGAGCGAGGAAACGAGTTTCCTCTCGGCTGTCTCATTGAGATTCAGCGTTTGTTCTCCCTACAGCCTCCCACTCGCTTCAGGACGACAACAAGGGAGCGACGCGGGAGACAGGAAGAGACGGAGAGCAGAGACTTGGTGAGCAGCAGGAATGGCAAAGGACCACAGAACGCATCGCTCGCTCCCCCGCCATTCAGCCTGCCAATGTCCATCTCGCCACTTCCAAGCACGCCACCGACACACCCTCCTCCTTCACCCTTGACTGTTACCATAGCAACTCTTTGTTTTCCGGCTCCGTCTCTCAGAGGAGGACCGTCTCAGCCAATCGTCAAATAACCCTTTTTCTAGAGAGCAAACACTCACGCATGCACCCATTATTCAAGCAACGATACTGTGCTAATGTAGCCTTTTCTTTGTAGCAGTTTTGGAAACATAAGAAGCAGCTTCTCTTTTGGAGTCAGCTGTGTTGTGTTTGCCCCCTCACAGAAAATGAAGGCAGAATGAACCAACCAAAGCAACATTGTTTATACGAGTGGCCAAGCATCAATGGAGCACATTTTGTAGCTCCAAGCAACAAACCTCCATTTAGATTCACAGTGGTTTTAAGTGGCAAACATACAACTAGAAAGGGGAATACTTTTAAGGAATAAGGGAGGATTGACGCACCTTCACTGCAAATAAAGCAAACGCTATCAAATCTCTGGACAAAACTAATGTCAATATTTACATAAAGGTAGTAAGGAAAAATGTATACTCAAAATATTTCTTCTTAATTTTTAATGCTTAAGTGTTTTTAGCCACTTTAGCACCATGGCAGCGGGGATTGTGATGTTAGTCCGTCCACTAGTTTGGGTCAGACAAAAACATGTGTTGTGAATCCCCTTCATTTTTTTGATGGACCCAAGAAGTGTGCAGAACACAGTGTTGCCAGAGAACTGGTATTTTCCTGCGCAGGTTTGGTAGCTTACTCTTACTCTTGTTTCATGTCTTTAACAGACTGATGTAAAGGATGTAGTGTCACAGTGGTTGCAACAGCCACCCTCACCTTCAAAGTAGGTCCAAAATTATCCATTCTGGGCTACCGTAGAAACATGGCAGTGAAACATGGCAAACTATGTAGAAGAGACCAGCTCCCTTTCTTTAGATATAAAGCACTTATTCTAACTTACGGAAACGTAACCGTCTATTTTCGGCTGGCACAAATGCAAAATACAATTAATATAACATCTCATTACTGCCAATGATTCTGCCAACAGATCCTCCTAGTGTTTCGTTGGTCTTTCTGTGATGCTGTTTGGATCGTGAATATAGACTAGTGTGATCAGCTAGATATGAAAGACCTGATATTAACCACAATGGGGTGAATACACAGTTTGACTTTCTAATACTTGTTGCACGTGACGACAAACATTACAGAGCAAACTCCCACCAGGTTAACTAGCTGTGTGAACACACCGCTCAGTTTGTGAGCTCTGAGACTGGCCAGGTGGCACATGGGGCTGAGCTGGCCTACATTTTAAGAGGCAAAATGAAACACTCTCTAAAGTTTGCCTGGCGACAAGCCCGGCTAGCTAAACACAGCTAAATGGCCCCAGAGGGAGAAGGATACTGGGGCGATTTCACAGGGTTTAATTGAAGCTGTCAACTGGGTTTGGTTACTGATGAGAGGGAATAAATGGGAGTGTGAGACGCATAGAAAGCTTAGGTATTTTAATATGTAACATAATTAACTTTGGGGGAAAAAGTAAAAGCTGCCTTGACACCACACGAACACTCCTTTATTGTTGGGACTGCCACCACTGCTCACACATTAGCAGCAGGGAAATCCTTTTTGTTTAGGATTTAATGAGAAATCCTCCCACATCCCTCTCTCACAACCAGGCTGAAACATGATCACTAAATAAATTGGTATTAATCCTATGGCCAATATAAAGATTATGGAGATGCTGCTAATTAAAAACTTGTTTTTAGTCTGCTAAAATGTAGAGGGAAAAACAGGACGACAAAAACATCGACTCAATTTTTGTTGTAAAGGGAATCAGTCTTTTTTGAACATTCACGTCCCCTTGCAGTTTGGCGGTTAACCGCCGCCCCAGCCTGCTGCAGGAGTAGGTTTTGTTTTTTTTACTACAGCGTGTCCCTCAGATGGTAAAACATAATTGCCATGAGTGAACACAGCATGATAGGTGGAAACGCGTTTGTGTCCTTATTTGTTGAAATGAAGCCTGTGGTGACGGGCTAGTTGTTGTTGTAGCGGCTAATCTAGCATGTCATGATTGCTTTTAAAACAAGTTTGTTGTCCACAATGTTCTGTTCTGTTTGGAAAGATGAGGTGCTTCCCTGGGACGTATAGATCGTGAGTCCCTTTACATTTTAATGCGGCAGAGACGCTGGATGCGTATCGAGCAACATCACTGGGTCTATATTTAAAAATAAAAAAGCAGTGATGAAAGTCCATTACACGGTTGGCGTCACATAGCCGTGTTGTTGCGGTCATGCGGCTACCATCACAGCCCTATGACCAATACGTATTTTCAGTACATCAGCAAATAATGACACAATTATCACATCTCAAGCATTTTTCATTTGAGATCTTTGCCTTAATTAAAGAATGTAGAATTACATTAATTCCTCAAAGTAAAATATCAATATAAGTGATGGTACAGAATGTCTGGTGTCCACTACTAGCATATTTTTAACCCTAAAGTTGGCCAACATCCAGTCAGTGTTAACTGTTCAATTACAAGAGAATTTAAAAAACTTCATTCTCAGAAATCAACCTCTGGTCTAATTGGACTATTTGCAAAACTGTTAAAATAAAGGATATAAATTTGTGCTATTGTAAATATTTTGGTACTTCAGGTTTTATCTTATAGGATTTTCCACTCACCATTTCCTCCATCCCCTGAGTGAGTAAAAGCACATAAAGAAATGCAACAGGCTGAAGAGTAGTTATTTTACACTGTATGGGCCTCAGCAAACAGCCACAGAGCAGAATGGTCAATAACACTACCCTCATACTGTCCTGCCTCCTTCTGAATTGTCACTTAAAGTGTGGAGAGATGGAGGTGAGAATTGCTCCCTGGCTGACACAATGGTCCACCTGATCCCTCCGGTAGACGTCTTTCACAATCCTGCTTCTCACTGACCCTTCTCCAGAAACCGCTCACTATAATCCTCATTCTTTGCCAACCTTTAATCAACAGCACGTATTTCTCAGCGTCCTTCACTCTCTTAGCCTCGCCCAGATCCTTTCAAACCGAAACAACGGCAGCGGCTTGAAACTGCCGAGCCAGGTGACTTCTTGTTAATGACTGGCGATAATGGACGTTTGACAGCTGCCTCATAATTACGTTTGGACCGGACAATACATTGCAATATGAGAGTCTGCTCGGAGATCAGACCACGGCAAAAACAGCGTGTACTTGCTCTCCCACAGAGCTGTCTTCCACATTGACAGAATCCTCAGAGAAATGTTAATAATATTCATTGAATTCAGTGATGGTCATTGTATTCAGTGACAGCGCAGAACAGAGCACGCAATATTGGGCTGGGAAATATGCCCTTATCTTGTTGGGAGACAGACAGGCAGAGTGGTAACGGCCAGACCCGCTAATGCAGTTTGGTGGCAGGCACATGAAATAACTTCTGGGTTCGGTCAATCACGCAAGCCCTCGGGGAAAACAGGAGGAAAATATTCATCAGGTTTCACATCACACAAACACACACACACAGTATAGTAAACACTCCATCAGCCCTAGACGGCCTTTTTCCTCATCTATATATGCATGCTTAGGCTAAATGCAATTGTGACGAAAATGCCTTGAAAACATCAAACCAAAGTGTTGACTCTTATTAACTGTAAATTGAAAACAAAGCCTGTTTGGCGCTTATTCATGTGTCCAACGCTCCTATGCCCCTGAGAAATACAATCTTTGCTTTGCAGTGATGCAATTTGCAGGCCAGACCTGCACACGTCTGCACATCCTGAACCGGACCATGAGAGCGTTCACTGTGCAAAGCTTTGTGTGACTTTTTTGTTTGGTTTCAGTATCACTGCTGGCCAGCTGACAGCCTGAGGATTAATCACACAAACAGCGCCTGCCCGGCCACACAGAGGAGCAGCACCACTTCTGATGAGAACAAAAGACACAAAGAGGCTCTGGTTTGATTATCAGTCCGGTCCCATGTTGCACCGTCAACCGTACGTGCATGAATGTGTGTGTTCGTGTCTCGGACCTGTAAAGTGTGAGCCAACAGTTGACACAGTGGATCTATTTAGTTGCGTCTAACTGGAGCGTGGCATGCGCATGTGTGTGTGTGTGTGTGCATGTGTGTGAAATTGTCACATCAATCCTCCTGAAGCAGTGGCAGGTTCAGGAGGGGGTGTCACACCTCCCAGCGTCTTTGATGCTTTACTGAACCCAAGGGAAACACACCGAGTCAAGCTGGAAGATTGAAATCTGCCCACCTCCACTCTCCTCACAAACACAAAGAAAAACATGCCCTCGTGTTCGGAAAAACTCCTCTGTATGTTTTCTGCACTTATGCAATAAAACATGACAATATATTTTCATACATGTTTCAAAATCTTCAATGTTTCTTTGTTCTGTTAAAGTGCATTTACTTTTGAGAGAAGGAAAGCCATCTGAGTCTCTTCATATCAACTTTAAAGCTATGCTAATGAGGCAGGGGAATCTGTTCAGATGTGGAAGGTTGGAGAAAACAAGAAGACAATGTCTCAGAAGCGAGTGCAGTTTGACAGAGAGAAGGCAGCCCTGCTATGTAATAATGTATGATTCAAGGCTATTTTAAGATTGTGAATTGCTAAACCTAGATTTCTTTGGGGAAATCTGTCTCACAGTGCTCGGTGGAAACTGTGCCAAGCAGGAACACAGTCGCTGCTTCGGTTTGGTAATGAGGCTGGCTCAGGATTATACCTAGACAAGGTGGGAGAGCATGAACCTGTTCGGATTTGGCGTCATCACATCGCGTCTGTTCTGTTTGCCCTGGTTTGAATAGCGAATGTCAAGGCCACACAGGCAGGCATTAAAGAGGAGACTTGATCACAGTTGTCTCTACTCGGATACATCTCTATTTTCTCTCCCTTCATTCCTTTTCAGCGTGAATCCCCAATAGGTCAAAAGATAGAAACTGGATAATAAATCAAGATCGTATAAGCCGTTATGAGCGTTTACTACCAGGACTCAGCAATACCCCTTAAAAGGGCAAAGTCACAAAATGTTCAGATCAAAGATTTTAATGATTTAGGGTTTATTGTTTTGTGAATAAGAGTCAAATTAAAAGTAGAAAAGAGAACAAGCCATAAAACCAAAGTTGCAGTCGGGTTATTTTATTATCAGTTACAGGGAGACTGAGGGTCAAATCATTACTAATTTCAAATTTATCATCTGGCTGTATCACTGTCAAGAGGGCTAAAAAGCTGCCTATTGGCCAATATGATCGCTGTGAAAATGAATATAAATTAGGGGTGCTGAAAAAAATCGATTCATGTCAGAATCGCAAGTCTCTGAATCGATTTGAAACTTCCAAAAATCGATTTTTATAAACGTTTTTAGGAATTAAGTAAGTGTTCAACATCCGCCAGTTAGCGCACGACAGACCCGCTGCACGCATTGTTTGCCGTGCACCATTTCCGGCTCCCGTTCCACCAAGGAGTGTAACTTCTTAAAATGCAAGTTAAGCAAAAATACATCAGCTTTTGTCTCAGGTTTGCCTCTGTGTATTTACACTATTGTACCAAATATAAAAGCTGCATAGGCTGGAGCACATTTTTACTGTGCTTTAATGTCATATAATATTTTGCCACTGCGGTTTTCTTAGTACACAGCAGACAGGAGTAAATCCTGAAATAAGCACCCCTTTGTAACATATAGGGCATTGATTGTGAATCGGGAATCGGTTTGAATAGAGAATCGATTTTGGATCGTGACCTTAAGAATCAAAATCAAATCGAATCGTGAGAAGATTCACACCCCTAATGTAGACTAATATCTATGACTGCAAGAAATGCTAACAATTAATTAATCATTGACTCGTCTGCAGATGTAATTCTTCTTAATTTGTTGATTATTTGTTTATATATTGATAGTGACAAAGGTTCAATGGTCTATAAATGTCTCTTATTGTGTTTTGTCTGACAAACACCCCTAAACCAAATATATTAAGCCAATGTTCCCATTAAGCCGATTAAGGAAAACCACAGATGTGTATCCAGGAGATGAAAGTTTGGAAGCCAAAACACTTAAAACAAAACACACGCTACCAATTGTTCGCCTGCAGTTTTTGATTGCTCCTCAGCTTTTAGCAATCAGGTGTTAATGCTTTTATGCCACAGTTCACACTGTGAATAAAATAGTATTTAAGCTTCTTTGCATCTTTCATTTGATGAAAATAATAATTGGTTTGCAATTAAAACGGAAATTATGTGGAAGACTTTTTACTGTACGGCACAGACTGCATATCTTCCTGCACAGGATCCTTCCTCCTGGGACTGTAGCATTTTTTCCAGTTAAATCCGCCTTGTTTATGTTTGTGTGCGTGTGTGTATTTTTCCTCATCCAGAGTGAGGGTCTAATGACATGTTGTACAGACTGAAAATCCCTCTCACACACACACTTGGGATTTTGAGCTGTGCACTCAAAATTGACTTCACTTGAAAGCATACAAAAAGATAAAAATTGCCATGCATGTCTACAGTAACGATGTAATTTCATCCAAACATGTTTCTTCAACAGTTGTGGCTTTCAGTGTAAACGCAGGATTATGTTTTCACTGAAGATGTTTATGTTCCATCAGGGCGTACAAATGGCTCATTGAGAGAGCTGTCATGCTTTTATCTGTTTTATTAAAAGGTCAGATGTGAAGAGAAATAAATCAATGCCAAAGATGGCAGTTTGTAGATACATTGCCCAAGTCATTTCACTGTGAAGGCCTGAGTACTAACTTAACCGTCCCCTGGGGTGCAGCCAGGGATCATAAGAGACAGCAAGCACAGAGATGGGTCTGACGGGGCTCAGTAGGGCCGGCTGACCGAACAGAGCCAACAGCAGCACTGATCCCATGATGACAGAAATCTGGATTATTGCAGCTCTCATTTGAATCCCCTTACATCACGTCACTCTGCATCTAGTCTCTCTACCCCGCTCTAAAACTAAACCATCGCACTTTCCCCCGTCTAGTATTACAGGCCATATATATAACGGCCTTGTGTATCATAAGGCTGTCTTTCAGCTGGAAAAATACCTGACACTGGATCACCACAGGTCCTGATTCAATATATCCACGTTATCAGTATTTTGCACTCTGACCTTTTATCATCAACAAACAGAAGCGACCCAGGCGGTGGCATTATCATCACACAATTAGAAGAACTTGTGGGTACATGATTCTAGAGATGAGGTAACCTGAACAGGGCCTTTTACCGTTCTGTTCAAGTCAATGTCAATATTGATTTCGGAAGTTGGCATCATTACTCCTTCATAACTGATAATGAAGTTTGCTTTTTATCAAATTACACCAAACCACACTGCCACAGTCCATTTTATGTTTTTTCTGCACAAATGAAGCACATCTACTGGTCCCTGTTGGTGCCAAATATTCATTTTTTATGTTAACTTATTTATTTTTCCACCAAGAGGTTTTACATTTTTTTTTTTTTTAAGTTCTGCAGAACTTGCATCTTCCCACGGAGCCAGAATTTGCAGAAAAGCTCCGTCACCTTATTTAAATTTCCAAAAATGAGGACATGAAGAGGAGGTGGATCAATTTTGTGAAGAGCCAAAATAACGGAGAGCTATCACCAGCTACCACCCGTCTCTGCAAGTAACATTTTACACAGGCTAGTTTGCAAACTTTCATCACAGACAACAGGGATTCACAGACAATCTGCTAGTGATAGTGAATTGGGTGGAGACAACTATCTTTCTCTCCGGTCCCCTCCCGCCAGCGTCAATCTCCACTGTCCACACTGATGTTATGTGCCTGCCATTGAGTCTCAGTTGCCTTGTGTGCTTATTTTATAAGCAACATTGTAGTCGGTAGTGCACAGTAACTTTAGTTAATCGTTTAGAATGTGCAACACCCTGAGGTGATTTTACATTGTGTAGTCTTGACAAATATACATAGCTGCTGGAATGATAGATTTGGCAGCCCGTCTGTAAGCACGTAAATTACCACTATAGGTAACTCTTACTGCACTGTAATGTTTACATTTCTCAACTGAGTCGTTTTGTTGTCATCCGAGTGGAGTACTGATAGAACGTACAGGGCGTTCCATGAGCCGACAGCCGACTAGTCATTTAATTACAGCCAGCTACTTTAGTCTATTGTTGATTCTAACAAAACAGTTTTGACTAACGGGTTTGCAACTTGCTCCTTCTCTACTTTAGCTGCACTCGCCTCCACTTCAAATCTATACGAGCATCCCTGAGTGCGCGAGTGTGGGGAGTAGACAGAGTGGTAAATAGAAAGAGGCTGCACCTTTCTGCGATAGGGCGGGGTTTCACTCCCCTGGAAGAACACTCAGAATACTCCTCTATTTTTCACAAATTTGAACTATGATTGTATATAATAGGTGATTTCGTGCATCACTCAAATCTGGCAGGGTGCCTAGTAACATATTTTTCTGTGGTGTGACAAACTGAAAACAGCAATCTATTTTTGCTTTACCCAGTCTTTAAGTTCAGCTACACAGCTGTCATCCCACCTGAGCAGCGGGATGACAGACAATTTGCTCAGTGGAAAATATTCATTTTAAAAGTTGTTGTTCACAGCGTTCTCAGAGGACCTCATACATTTATGGCAACATCATATATTCTGTGCCGGTGGGTTGGTAACTACATTGTGTGAAGCAATTGAGTCTTCACGCTGTATTATGATGCAGACAAGGACGCACATTCATACAGTGCATATAAGCACAAGTAGTGCTGTGGGTTATTCAAAGTTCTTAGATAATTGCAATCTCTAAGTGCAGCAGAAGAAAAGCGCAGATGATTCAGTTAACGCATGTGATGACAGATGAGTCCCACTTCATAGCCTGGCATCAAATTACCCCATGACTCAGGGGTTAGTTATCAGTACGTTCACAGTGGGATATCAGTGAACCAGTGTACACATTAATTGAGCCGCTGTGGCTTTTGATGATTTATAACAAGTTACGGGACTGCCAGATTCTTTGTCCTTGCCTTCATCTTCAAAGGATTTAATCAAAATAAGTGAAGCGTAGCAGCTGGCAGACTGAGCACACACACACACACATCACTGAACTGTAATGGATGACTCAAATTTAAAATGCAGCAATCCTGAAAACTAGTCTACCGCTACAGTTCCCTGTATGAATCATAACAGCCGTGGATTTCCCCATATCAGTGACATGCAGATGGATGGAGACCTATTTTAAGGCTGTTGCAGAGTTTTAGCTGCGATGCTTGCGTCAGTGATCCTTTCAGACCACATTGTGGGTCACAGTCTGAAGCCCCGGACAAACAGCTCTGCCCTGTCTCTTTTTAAATCAGTTCGCAGAAAAGGATGAAGTCAAAATGAGCAGCGAACATGAAATGAGCAGACATGCAAAGGATGGAAGGAGTTGGTTTATGATGGATGATGTTTGAGTGACGACAGTAACAGCGGCTGTGATACTCTGTTGACTGTCAGGATGATACAGAGCTCTATTAATTTCTCTCTCTCTTGGAGGATGGAGCTGTACCAGAGAGGATGAATATTCTAGCACAATATTAATAAATGATGAACGGAGGCAGTGTTGGGAGGCTCACAACACTTTGGATTGCTCAACTGTTGTTTTTTCATCCTCTTCTCTCCACCCCTGTACAGTAAGTCTTCAGTGGGGCTCTCCCATGATGCCCTTCCTCCTCCTCCATCAGCAAACAAGCTGCTTCCTCTTTCCTCCTGACTTGTCACCCTGTGCTTCAATCAACAAATCTTTACACATGAGGTAACCCTCATTAGCAGCATGGATTGAACCAGGCACCACAGCCACTGACTTCAATAACACCACAGCGGTACAGTTACAAACATGGCATAGGTGTAGAAAGGTTTGTGATGGAGTTTGCCGTTTGTTTTTCAGCCATTGCAAAACATTAAAAATGTGCCAGCTAGGGAAGTGTGATATCAGTTAATGGGCTCTGTCTCTGAAGCGTTAAAATACTAACATAGTGTGAAGTGTGTGAGTTGCTCTGTCTGAAGTTTTTTGGCCTTGTCAACGATTGGCTTAAGCTCACAAGCCATTCAGCAGATTCAGAGAGGACTTATTAGCAGAGGAGTAATGCTTTTGCTTTGGTTACACAAAATGTAAAAAGTGCTACAGATACGAGCTGCAATGCAGTCTCAAACACCAAGAAAAATCACCAAGCCATTCTGCGAAACATACCTCCACACAAAAAAAATCTTTCAACCATACTCTCACATATTTTTCCGTACTTTGCGCCCTTATTTCTACTCCTCATCGTCTCCCTGCTGTGTTTGTTTTCACGCCAGATACACGACTCGATGGACAGTCAGGCAAGTTAAGGAGCTCCCCAGGGCCCAGAGGTTGCTATGTATGACTGGTCAGAGCCCAGCAACCATTCTGAGTGTGCTGCTGAACAGTGCTCATCCTATCATTGTTGTTGTGGACAAGTGTAAACTGTCCTTAAAATTGGGGAGAACTTGATCATGCACTTTTGAAGTGGCATTATAAGAATTCCTCTCAAACACTTCAGTATACTGTTTTTCTGTGATACCATAAACAAGACACAGGGAAGCAAACTTACTGATATCCGTAGGTAGGCAGAGCAGCTCTACTGTTTTTGCTCCAGGCGATGACCTAAAAAAACAAAAAGGAGAGAGCGCGTCAAACTGAGCATCAAACTGACAACCCACATGAAAGACACACAGTTCAGCATGAAGATTGAGCTTTTCATTACTTCTGCCTGAATGTGCAGCAGGTACAAAGGGCCACGATGAGAAAGAGAACTTGTGAAGCGATAACATGCCTCAATAAAGGTTAAATACATTTTTTAAAAGCTGGATTATTGGGTCATTGTGGTAAGAGGAGGTCTGGTGGAAATATTTTAACAAAGTGACACTATCGACATTTGTTATACTCCTTAAAGTGATAATCTCAAAGATTTTCATGTAAATAAATGTCTGTTAAGTCACTATCTATCATCGAATGAGGTAACAATGGTGATTGAGCCTGTGGCCCACTGATGAAAGCCTTTGCGATTGCAGTATATAGTATTATTATGGACTGGGTGTCTGTGGCGACCAGTTAGTGACACGTTTTCCATCACCCAGCAGTGGTTGGTCTGCCAGAGAGGGTAGGCGGAGCTAAGAAGCTTTTCTGGTTTCAGCGCGTAAACAGTAATCTACAATGGCTGAACAAAAAAAGAAAAGATCGATGACTACAGATACAACTTCAAAAGTCAGTGAAAATCCAAAGAAAAAGAAACAAATTTGACGCTCAGATGAAGGCAAACAGTCTAAAAATGAAAAGCAACCATCAGCGAGGAAAATCGAGAGTTACAACTGTAACAAAGGGAGCCAACCGTAGATGTCTGTCCGAAACTGAAATCTTCGAGATAACATCTTAAATAAGGATCCAAATTCTATATGGAGGTCTTTGCGATTGCATTAGGACAGGGATGAAAACAGGCTCTTCAAATCCTCTACAACATCCTGACACAGATCTACAATAATTATCTTCTCTACACAGAAATTATACAAAATAGTGAATATTATTATACATTACTAGTTGATAAAAGGGAAAGAAATCTAATCATCATCTCGACCCATGTCAATGAGCTGGAGCTTCTGGCAGGGCTGAAGTAAGATGTGCTTCCTGACAGGATTTAAATCATTAGTTTTCTATGGGATTTTTCCAGACTTGCATTGTTTGAGTCATAGATTTGCCTACACGAGAGAGACTGGTCCATAACAAGATTTTATGGCAGGAGCAACAGCAAACCTTGTTAAACGGCGACACTAGCTCAGCTGTATTTTCCCAAAATCTTACAGCATGGGCTTCACCATCTGCCACTGAGCCCTGGCCACATGTCACATCCTCTCTAGCACGGCCTGAGCCCCCCTGTGACAGCCTCAAGTTGCTGTCCCCTCACAGCAGTTGGATCAGATTAAACAGGTATCACACAAGCAGCATACACACTGTTGGTGTCAGTGTGATAGCTCTTTTAGAACAGCCAGTGGGGTGAAGAGCTAAAGTCAGGAGGGGGTGGAAAAGGTGGGGCAGGTGTAAGATGTGGTGAGGCACAGAATGACAATGTAGCTGTAGCTGGTGGACATAATTGAATATTGGAAACTTTAACCCTCAGATCAAACCAACAGCATTAGTAGATCTACATAAAATTCTAAGTGTATAAGGGATGAATTCTACCTGAAATGATAATAAAGCATTTTATGAATCATAAAAATGCTCCGAAAACAGTTGACCTAACACTGAAAGCATGTTACAGCATATGCAATTGGGGTGCTCAGCAGAGATGCATTGGTCTTTCTGACAAAATGTTTGAGCGGGGGACTAAAGAGAGGAGCTAAATGGTCTTTTAAACTGCGTGTGATCAACACTCGCTGACTCATTCTGCCTAGGGAATACAAAGTAAGGTAGATAGGAGAAGAAGAGACAAGCCAAACCTGAGCATAATGCAAAGAGAAAAGCAGAGCACAGACAACTGGGGGAGGAAAAAACGGCAACTTAGGTGCTTAAGTCTTGAGCCATTTGTTGTCAAACACTAAAAAAAGCAATGACCTGATTATTTCTCTTTGGAATGACACTAGTCCTTGGATGAGCAATTTGTCTGGGGAGCAGGGGGGCTAATCTCTGAGACCGCACAAAGTATTGGCGTAAACACAATTTTGTCCCCACTAGGAGAGAAATACATCACAGACAAATATTGATGAAATTAGCTACAATGACTGTTTTTCTCCCATCTAACCACTGCTGTGGCTCACCGTGGCTCCCCCCTCCTCCTCGCATACGGCCCTGAGGCTTGAATGGGTCCCACAGGTCCAACTCACACTGCAGCACACTGCAGCTATACAGTGTTTGAGACGAAACACTCAGCAGATCACACTGGCGACCATCCCAAATGAAATAAACATTTAGAAAGGGGGTACTGGAGTCAGCTGCAATCTAGGAATCACAGGCTATTATAATAGCCTCATGTATTTTAGACAATATGAAGCAAACATGGCAAAGTAACATTCGTCTAACACAGTTTCTGTATTTGCCAAAAGTCAGATAAATAATCTGCTGCTAGTATTGCTTCCTTTTCTCGACCAACGTCATAAATCATGGCTGATGATGAAACAGAATTGTTGTTGTACCTGAACCTGAAACAGAAAAGGCACTTTGATTGGAATAGTCTGCAGACATCAGTACTCTACATACATGCGTGCACACAAGCAAATACACATACAACCAAGCTGAAAGATACACAACACACTTGTATGCACACCTACACTCCTCCTGCAGGAAATCTATCCACATTGATCTCCATCCTCCCACCCTCCCCCGTCATGACAGGTGGAGGCTTACAGTGCCCGCGCAGTCTAAAACCTAACATAAGCTGTTCGCTGGCATTTTACACCCTGTCAACAATTTTACAAGGTTGCTCACTGCCATGCTGTCTTGACCTCCTGTCCCACAGCAATAACTAAGCCTTCTTTTCTGAATTACAGACCTGAGGCACCGAGAGATGGAGCAGAGGATGAAATGAGATGGCTCCGAGGCGCAGCAGAGATAAACAAGCTGCAGGCAGCAAACAGTCCAGTTTGGATGTCTTGACCTGCAGCTGTACGCTCAGTGCAGTTTAGCACTTCATGTTAAAAATACATCCAATGCAACATGTTTATTACCCTTATAATCGTTAGGTTTTATCAAGTAATAGCTACTGCAGAATACTGGCTATTTTTAAATGAACACCCTTTACAGCGGAGAAAAACTCATTGTGTTATTCTAAAATCATTGTCTATTCAGTTCAAACCTCTATTAATTCTTCATTAGTATTCCTCGACTCGCCTCAGCTCACCTGAGGCTAAGAGGTCAGCACAGACCGCTCCCATTTCAGCGTGTAGGACCAAATCAACAGACTGTTTCTGAGCTCATTGCTGAGCTGTGCAACCTCTATTCTGACCTTCCAAATGCCCCCCTGAACTGAAATCACAAGGTATGAGGAAGCTCTTTGATGCAGGGCTTCTGTAATTAGTTTAAAGCTGCGTACATTATGTTCACTGTATGTCTGTTTGTGTATCTAGAGGTGCACGCTGCCTGAATACACACTGCAAACCCCAAACTTGTGCTTTTTCTGTTGTCTTGGTAAAGATAACTCTAGTTCAAAGATATGAGAATAAGCTGATTGTTCAGAAAGTGTTCTCTTGAGTAAAACAGTGAGTTTGCTTAAACAAGTGGACTAACAATTGACAGCACTATTTACTTTTCCACATATGGACCCATCATGCAGCTTTGTTCCGACCTGATGTGTGAACTCTGAAAGTGTGTGTTCCTTTTAGGTCTGCAGTGCTGCAAGAGACACAAACACATTTATCAGCGTTTTCCACACAGAGTTTACCTTGGCACACGCCCAGGTTTATAAACGGCCACCAAAAACATTTGTGGCCTTTTTAGCATTTTTACATATTTATTCTCTTATCTGTCCATGAGAACAACACCATAGACAAATTACCTGCTGCTGCCACTGCCATTTCTGCCAGGTACATTCTGTGGGAAACACTATTTATTGCCTACTGACTTTAAAATCATACTTAGTTGTCTGCTTCAGAAAAAGTCATTCTTAAAGTTATAATCTCGAAGATCTCAGTTTCGTTCTCTTTGGCGGCACCTGTAGCGATAAGCGGTAATTGCGGGAGCACACTTCCCAGTTACCAAACAGTGTTGCATGTGTGACGTCCACGGTTGGCTCTGGTTCTAACTCTTGTTTGCCTTCATCTGAGCGTCCAATTTGTTTCTTTTTCTTTGGATTGTCACTTATTTTTGAAGTTGTATCTGTAGTCATCGATCTTTTCTTTATTTGTTCAGCCATAGAAGATCACCGTTTACTACTACTGTTGGAGAAGCAGCCGCTTAGCTCCGCCTACCCTCTCTGGCAGACCAACCACTGCTGGCTGATGGAAAACACATCACTAACTGGGCGCCGCTAACCATTCATTCCAAGCATTTAATCAGGATTTCAAATCACAGATCCACCGTGCACAAGTACATGCACGGGCTCAATAACAACATCATCAAGTCTCCAATAATGACTGGATATTGACAAACATGTGAAGACAATCATTAAGATGTTCAACACAGCCACCTACACACAGACCTATTGATGGTGGTGATTTTCATTTAAATGTACTTCAAAAACATTGCAAAGCATTATGGGAAATCATAAGAAATCAATAGGGATATTAAATAATTAACAACAATAACAGTTGATTTAAATACATACATTTGGAGTTCTCCATTAAAGCTTGAGTAGCCAACAAATGATGTGCTTCCAAAACGCACATCATTTGTTTATTTGTCTCGTTACAGCAATCAATAAAAATGCCAATGCCATGACAAGAAAAGAAAAACATCCTGTGTCTGTGGTTGTCGCAGGTCTGTAATAAGCCCCTCCAATTCTGTCATTTGCCCTGCATGAAATGGCTGGAAGGCCCACTTGCCCATCTCACTAAGGCACACACTCTCTGGTGCTCTTATTGCACGAGTATTCCACAAAGCCAGGCAGACATATGGCTAAAGCTAGTGAGCTAGCCGCACAAGAATGGCTGAGAAATGTAGTTTGATACACTAAATGGACTGTACTTACATAGCGCTTTGCTAGTCTTTCGACCACTCAAAGTGCTTTAACACTACATGTCACAATCACCCTTTCTCATTGACATTCACACACTGATGGCAAAGGCTACTATGCCAATCTCAAACCGACTGAGCCACAGCCGTCCTTGAAAAGAAGCCGCTCCTCTGGCCTCTTTTAAGGGAGGCATGAAAGAAAGGCCTGGCATTCATTTCAGTTAAATACTTTCAAAGCCTAGCTTACTGCAGCTGGTTTCTCCAAAGTTGCATACCCCAGCTAAACTTTAGTAAATGTCAGATTGTCCAAAAACAAAATGGATGGAGAAATATTTAAAAAGACTTCAGTTTAGCAGTTTATCCCCACCGAAGCTGCCCTAGAAATAAAAGGATGTATTGTTACATCATCTCTCATACCCAGAGACCAGCAAAAAACAGAACCGACTCAGAAATAGATGGTACATCCTCTAAAGCCGTGCTTAAGTGTTATATGATCTTTCCTGCTACAGTGCTGTAACCCATAAGGTGAGTGAGTAATAGTATTGGAAGATGGCCTATATACAACACTGCAGAACAAAGCAGAAAATTTGGGACAGAGATACGAAGGCACCTGCTGTGTTTGGTCTTTGATGCGATTCTGATTCTTGAGACATCACATTTTTTTTCGCAACCTTCACCAAAACACAACAGCAGACTGAACAGAGGGATGCCTGTGTCAGTCTCTGCCTGATATGCAGTCACCTCAAACAACCTTACCACCCTTGCTCCTGTCAGAAGGTTAATGCTAATGTGCTGCCCAAGGCACTGGAGAGCGTTTGCTGTGGAGGCACAGATGTCTGAGGTTACATCAAATGAAAACGGAATGACAGAGCTCTGTAACAATTTCAAAAACACATCAAAACAAACCGATACGCAACAACCAACTACTAATGATCTACATAAATAACACAATCTGACCATTTACAAGTAAACAGGATTTTTGCAGTTGTTGGTGGCAATTACAAATCTCTTGCAGCTGATCAGAACAAACCGACCAAGTTATTATAACCCGTAACACACTTAAAGCTCCTGTGAGGAACTTTCTGTTTGTGTTGATTTTGGCGCCCCCTGTGGACAAAGCCGTACCTCTTATCTCTTTGCTGATTTTGTCCTGTACATGCTTCAGTGGTGGTTTTTAACAAAAAATCTCATCCTGCTTTCTTTAACAGTCATATGTATCACTCACTTTTCATTTTTGCCCTGGAAAATGTAAACAAAGACAGCGTGCAGTTACCCGCTTCGTCTGACACCTACCCCCCGCCAGCAGTTTCAGGCATTCAAAATAAATATATAGAAATAATCAATCTAGTCACTGATGGTGGTTCGCTCTTGTAGATCATATAGAGTAATTGGAATTAATTTCATTCTGTTTCATAACCAGCTAAAAACTCCTCACAGGAGCTTTAATAGAACTGTTACACATTAAAAATCAGTGTCTTACTTTAGTTAAGCCATGGGGGAAGCAAGCTACAATGCAGCATATATTAGCTCACTAGCTGATTACAATTGACCTATCCAACTGGAGAAAAAAACGCTGATCACAAAGCACGTAAAGGGATGAAAGCCAGGAAGTCTGCGGGTCTTTGCTTGTACACCTGAAACCGCTATATATATATATATATATATAGTTTTTATTTGCAAATCTGATTGGACTGACAATATTTAGAGTCCAATTTTCTTGAAAATATTATTTTTCAATACTAACATACCCGTCCCAATTAGTTAAAGAAAATGTTATACATTTTATTGTGTCTCTCACATCTCTTGACTTTTGTCTTGTTACTTATATTTTCTTTTATGAGCTCTACCCTCTTTGCTCTTTCCTCTCTGAGCAAGTCTCACACTGTAAATTAAACAACCATCTGGTTGCTCTCTCATCAACTTTATCACACAAATGATGAGGAACAATCATCTGTGCTGTCAATCAACAGGCGTGTCTAGCTATAGAAATAATGAGTCAGAGGCTGCGGCCCCAAAGCAATTCAACATTCAGCCTGATTCATATTTGCCATGCTTCAATCATAACAGCATGCTGCATTGTATATGGAAATACATTTACCTCTGCATCTATAGATGACATTGTTACTTTGAATAGCAGCAATCTCTCACTGTTGAGAAAAGAAATTTACCAGATGTGAATCTGTCTGCGCAGCCTAACAATGACAGCAGCAGGTGAGGCTCTCTGCACATCTAAATGCTAATATCATGCTGCTCCTCATACAAATGTGGAAGCTAATGAGCTGGCTTGGTGAATGCATCTTTAGCCTGAGTAATGACACAAGTGACAGCATACTGAGGGAGGGGAGTCATCCTTTGACTCACAACGCACCAGGAGGGACGGTAAAATGTGTATATTACGGCCCTGCATACACGCACAAGCAATAACACAAAAACGAACGTGAGCTTGATACAATGCTAACTATTAGCTTAAGTTAGTTCTTCTTGAACTCCAGGTGTTCTTATTAGATCTTATATGTATTTTGAATACCTGCATATTCCTCTCTTGTCTGCATAAATCTCTCACAAAATTAAAAATCAAATCCTCAAGAAAGAAAATTAAGTACAAAGTGGCAATTGATGACTTCTACCATATGCTAAAAAATGCATGCAAACATGTACACACAATCAGTATCTTACTTGAAGTGTGCAAAAGACATGCTGATAACTCCAAGTAATGGTGCAGAGTTCAAGTAAACACATGCAGTAAAGCTTTTATGTACCAGGCAGTCAGTGCAGCTGTAGTCAACGCTCCACCTCTGTTCTGTCCTTCTCTGCGCTGAAGTCTGTGTGAGTTTGAGCAGGGGCGGAGCCTCGCCTGCGGGGAAACACCACACACCATAAAAGACAGCAAATCGAGCGTGAGACTGTTTTTTTCTTTTTCATTATTATTTCTCTCATTCATGTGTACATAAATATAATTTGCCCTGTGTGAGAGTGTTATCATCTATGGGGCATGTTTAACCACAGCAGCCACACTCACCACACCAATGCAAGTACGACAAAAGCCCTGTGAGCAAAAGGCCCAAACGTTGTACAGTGGATGAAAATAAACACCCACCGGCAAAATGACAATTTGACGTGAACATGAACATTGAGTAGGGCGGCACGGTGGTGCAGTGGCTAGTGCTGTCGTCTCACAGCTAGAAGGTTCCTGGTTCAAATAGGGGGGACATAAGCGGGCCTTTCTGTGTGGAGTATGTTCTCCCTGTGCATGCGTGGGTTCCCATTGGGTACTCTGGCTTCCTCCCACAGTCCAAAGACATGCTCAATAGGTTAACTGGTGACTCTAAATTGCCCGTAGGTGTGGATGTGGAAGGTTGTCTTTTTCTGTGCATCAGCCCTGTGATTGACTGCCGATCAGTTCAGGGTGTACCCCGCCTCTCGCCCAATGACAGCTGGGAAAGGCTCCAGCCCCTCTGTGACCCTGAACAAGATAAGCATTATAGATAATTGATGGATGAACACTACGTAAATGACTTTGTGAGTAAAAAGTTTAGTGTTTGTTATTTTCCCAAAAGGTTTAACTATCAAACTGATATAGCGACGACAAATGTTCAAAACTGAAGCTTGAGTCAGCGAGGAATTAGAAAGGATACGAGCTCGATCCGTTATTGGATTCTGATTTAATAAAATGCTATTAAACCACAAACCTAATCGTTATCATTCATGTAACTGGTTCTAAATTTTAGCTCTATTTTAATAAAGAGTAAAGTCGGGGCCCTCTGAACCATGAAGGAAATAAAAATATACTCGGTGGCAGAGAGCAGTTAAAAACTTAATGAAAACTGCGTAATCGGAACATTTATCAGAAGTTTCAATTACACTGAGAAAGATCACAGAGGACACAACTGTGAAGGGACGCAGACTGATGTCAGACAGATCCAGTTAGCGAATAAGACTGTTTCAGTGCTTCTCTCTCTCAGGGTGTCGCCTCAGAGCGATTCTTTAGTGCCACCCATGATTAATGCAGCTATGAAAGGGTTTCTCTTTCACCGCGCGCTGCGGGAGAACAGTTTCTTTCGTTCTTTCCTTCTTTCTTTTTTAGCCTTTTACTTTCCTCCCAGTGTGTCCTGATTTAGTCAGTGTGAAACTGATTCAGGTTCATTTACATGCTAATACCATAAAGAGAGGTGAAATGATGTGAATGCATCACCTCATTGATTCGAGGGGACACCAACACACTTTGAAACAATGATTAGCAGTTTAAACTACATAAAGCAGACTCATTCTTCATAACGTGAACTAGGAAATAGCATCATGCTACTTATGGTAGAAGTCAAATAGGACTTGCAATGTTGGCGGTAACAGCATGAAAATGTGTGTTGGATTCATGTTCCTTAACTTACTGAAAATTTCTGTGTAAAAGAGGCACTTTTAATAATCTTTCATCTAAAAATTGGGCTGTGTTCTATATACCGGTGCGACCAACATACCAGTATAAAATGCAGAGAGATATTTTATTGTGTTACGGTATTTTACCCAGACGATGGCGCTATCTGGTTGTTAAGTGGTGACATCACATCTCTGCATTAAACGTCTCCTATTTTACAATATGACGCAGTGCTGCATAACTAACTTGATTGTTGTTAACGCTTCATCACGGACATGCACCCTCATGATCGCCACTGCAGCTGCCACCCTCACAACAATTGATGTTACTGTAGGCTGCCAGCTACCGCTAGCTTCAGCCCCCGCTAGCTTCAGCCCCAGTAGCTAGCAGGATTGCAAACTCCACATGATGAAAATAGATGGTAGGCTGTTTGTGTGTGTTGTGAATGAGATTTAATGAAAATACATTGAAATAGTGTTGAAATAACTTAAATAAATAACTAAAGAAAACCGCGTCTTATATTCCAGTGCGACTTATATTCCAGGTTTTATGGTACATATCTGATATAGTATGTCTTCAAACTCTTTGTCTCTCTCTGTTTGTTAATTTTTGTACGACCAAGGTGCGTCACACACAAAACGTGCAGAAACATAATTCATGAAGAGACAAGACAACAGAAAGATAAACACATGAGACACAATGCACTTGGACAGAGAAACTGTTCAGCACAGCAAGTTGTATATGCAGGTATATATGTTAAATGGAGCACTATTGTGCTAATCAATGAGTTTTTATCTGACTTTAACATTTTTTTGTTCTCATACAGAAATTATTTTGGATATCATACGAGGCAGTATTTTGGAACCGTCAACCATTTAGTTTCATCAATAGATCGAGCTTACAAAGGCAAGCTCAGATGCTATTGACTTCAAAGCAATCGTCTTTTGAAGGATTACTTTAAATTTAATTCTGGCTAATAGGATAGAAAAATGAAATAGATGGGATGCGCTATTACTATGGGAAAAGAAGTGTACAAAAGAGGTTTTTCTGAGAAGAGCAGCAAGATATTTCAAAAAAAACAAACAAACAAACAATAAAAGCCTGTTGAGTTTTGATTATGTAACCACATGTGGAAGCAATGGGATATTCAAACATGCAGTGAAGAGAATATCATGTTTATCTCGTAGGAGGACTGTCATAAAGGATTAATGGTGCCTTTCCAAACAGCATGGTATAGCCTCCACTCGACTGGTAGGAACTTTACATTACATGATTTAATTAACTTCAGCAGCATATTTTTTGTTAGATGAGCTCTTAAGATATGTTTTAAAATGTAAAGCTGTGAATGTGTATTTTAGATCCTTTACTCCTTAAAAAAGTCGTCACAGACTGCTCAACAACAACCAACTGCTTAGCAGATTCAAGTGCAGGGTGTCCAGTGTCACACGAGTTATGATTCCCTTTGACCTATAAGTGGTCACTGTTTTCATGCCTGCCAGATTATCCTGGAACCAGTTTCTATCTACAACTTTTGCCGATAGAAAAAACAAAAAAAAGAACCGTTCCACTCAAGGCGAGTTGGGTCAACCTGTGCCATGTTGTGAAAATTAGCCTTGGCCTTTACACTTCTCAGAGGGCAGTGTCCTTTTGAACACTGAGGAAAGTGCAAACGTCTCTGAATGCCAGCAACCTCTAAATCTCTCACAAACCTCTTCATGTCTCAACTAGTCACAGCTTGGATATTGATTGCTTGAAGGTACAGGTCACTGATGCGTTGAAGAATGTCACAGGAGTATAGAGAAGTGTTGATGCATCCCAAGACTGACTTATAAAACTATAATGGATTTTTAAGAAAGGCCAGAGGAGCAGGACAGAGAGGTGTTATTTTCAACAAGAGGGGAATACTTAAGAAACGCATCATGCTATATTTAAAAAGGAAGCTGATGCATGCTGCAGAAGTTAGTTTGCTTTAATACCGGCACAGGGGTGTGTTTTCCTTCTTTTTGTTTGTCCTAAATATTAAACTACTATTTTAAAAGTGACTTTGCACACTGCCTATCCACCAGCTGAGAAGAGCTCCCTAGGTTCTTGTCAGCTCAGACAAAGAGACAAAAGTCAAACAACAGTTCAAACTGTCAAAAACAATGGATCAAGAAATGCCGAAACGGTGCCCCTTAACCGCAATGTGAGCAGGATTTCTGCATTGTTTTTTACCTGTTAGTTCAGAGCATTAGTAAATCGTTATACCCCCGAGCCAAAAGTCAAGACTACCGCTTGGCCTCTCAAAGACAGATCAAGCCACTTCAGATCGATTCCAGCGGATGAAAGCTATAGGCGATGGCTTTGTTTCCATATCAAAGTATTCTTGCGAGGGTTTTAAAAAACAGCATGACAGAGGCAGAAACACAGATCACACTTTCAAGGAAAAAGAGAAATCGAATAAGACAGCGCTGTCAAAACAACTTTAGCAACGCTGATATGGCTGTCATATTCATGTGTGTGATACTAGAACAATGTCAAGAGCTGGACAACGAGGGCTGACCCGACTCCTTCCAGGAAAGCCATGCACTTATCAAAGACGGCTGAGTAAAATTGTTACACAACCTGGGATTTTCTTTGGTTATGGTGCAAAAATGATATCCTGGATCTGAAATGACTTTGAGACAAAACTTTAAAAAGTCATATACATTTCAGATTGCTTAAGTAAACAAAAATATGAATCATCATTGCAGTTTTTATAATCATTTGAAACTAATTTGAATAAAAAAGGTCAACCTTGTAGATGAATGCCAAATTGAATATCTGAATATGTAATGTGAATATTTCTTAGGCGCAGCATCATCATGAGTTATGTGACGGTGAGTCAGTTATCCTCGCAACGATGACTAAGAAGCTGTAAACAAGCCCACATTTGAACCAGAAAACCATTTTGTCTTATAATGAATGATAAATTGTGATTAGTCTATAAACGCTGAGGAAGAAGGGAAAACAAAACAGCTGCTGGCAAGCTGAAAACCAGAAGATTAAAGGCCTTACTGTGCAAACAGAACTGCCAGTGCAGTGCAAGACGATGAACCAAAGGGCACGGGCCGGGTAGATATATTGGGTTACAGGGCCATTTCAAATTACCTTATGAAACACAACCAGTAAGGATAGAAAGGTTCAGCATATTTCCAATCAGTACATTTAGAGGTGAAGTGCTTCTGTCAGCTCTAAATTCATTCTGTATAGAGCTCTCTCGCTGGCCGTAACAAAGTTTATTCCAAGGTTTTATTCTAGATCAGACTTGACATGGCTGAGTTATAAAATAAAACTACATATCACTCAAAGACATCTGCCAAGACTGCACAAAACTCTAAATTTAATATTTTAAATTCATTTTCATCTGAATGTAGATCAGAGCTGAGTCAATAGAAATAGGAAGATACAATCAGGTTGATTTCTGGCAGAATTCCTAGATGGGAATATCAGGAATTGTGTTAAAAACTCATGCCAACTCAGTTAAATGAATACATGAATATGAATATAAGTGATTCATATTGTTTCTGTTGTGGTGTTGGTTTTGTGAAGCCGAGCAGCAGAGAGCCTGACTGTAGTGATGATGTCACCCGGAGATAAATCCTCCACAGACGGTGAATAATGGAACAACTCAGGGAACAATATGACAGCATCCATGTGGTGATCTAACTAGAATTTAGGCCAGAGATATTTTGTGATTCACAACAACACGCACTATATTCACACGAAAACAAATTGGATGTAATATCTTAACATATAATATCAAACATATATGAGCAGGTACATAAGAACAACTGGGAAAAAACGGATACCATCAATTTAATTCTGCACAATACTGCTCAGATGTTTCATTAGTTAGTGAAAGTCAAAAAATGATTTTAGTCATGTATCATGGACTAATTTCAAAAGGTGGGCATTGACTGCTTTTTTGTTTCTTATTTACATAAATGAGCATGCTTTAGTTTTTGAATGTTCATCAAATCCATCCATCCATCCACTTAATGGCATTAACTTCCGCTTATCCGGGGCGAGTGTTGCGTAAGTAATTCAACAATAGATCACTGGGCTTGGAGTATTGGTCATACGCCTTCTGACCATATATGTGACAAAGTAAAACAACAATGTACTGATCACAAAAAACTATCAATATTGTAACAAAAATATCTATTGGATTCGGCCCTACAACAGTTAATAATTAAGGCCAAATAATGTAACTTTTGCTTTGGGGAGAACATGCAATCGTTAAGTATCAATGTGTTAATGCCCAGTCATAGAATTATAAGCACATTTTGAGTCACTATTACAGTGTCAACAATAACTGCCATTGACGATATTACCCAAATTATTATTAATGTATGTTTACAACTTTTAATTATGAGAACATGCTATAATCACTTCACTTTACATTTGGTAATAAGCAAGTGTTAAATTAAGGACACATTTGTTTTGGGGACATCCAATTTAGTAAAAAACAAATAAACAATCTTAAATAAGGTTAATTTAAATCATAAGATCCCACTGAATAATGATTATATATAGGACTGTATTATTAATTTACTCAAGGCACAAGGCACAAATTCTATTCACCTTATTTGCATTGGTATAAATTAGCTCTACCCCCTCATCTGTAATGCCTCAGCGTGTTCTGTTAGCTAGTTAACACACAGCCACAGTGTGCTTCGCAGTTTGTCCTCTACATGCTAAATGCTGTGTTGAACAGAAATGTGTTCCCTCTAATTGCTCACACAAAGCTTTTCTACAGCCTCACACTTGTCTATAACAACACTGCAGCACCACTTATCTTACAAAAGCCTCATCATACATCGTCGTTTAAATTGCTTTTACACCTTTCAAACAAATTTATGCAAAATAAAAATGTAACACCCACCCAGCAGCCCGTTCTATGCTTCAGGTTTTGTTGTAATGGACTCTCTTGTTTTTGCCAAAGGACAAACCTCCGCCCACAAAAATGTTGTGAACAGAGTATGTTCATGTTTGATATGTTAAATCCATAGCTTATACATAGCCTAAATATTATGCATGGTATTACATAATGGATTAGTGATTTCCCTGTGGTGCTTTCATCCATGAAGCTAAGGCGGATTCATTTCTTCTAAAATCATATAATTGTACAGTAGAAAATAGTAACAAGTGTTTATATCAACTGACTTGATCAGCTAATGATTTAATCACAGGTTTCCAGATTGTTATTATCTTTCCCAATTTGTGCACCAGCGATGGAGGCTATTCTGCTTCTTCCCCTGGAGTCCAATTTAGATTCCTCTGACTGCAGCAAGAAAAAGATCCCAGCAGGCTGCAGGGAGGGTGCTTGTCCTTCAGTGCAGGTGCTACACAGCAAACTACCCAGGCTATGGAGACGGCGAGACAGAGCAGGGGAGTGAAAGACATGCACGGGAGAACACTGCAGAGGGGAAAAGTTGTGAAGAGGAGGAGGAAACGAAAACGTAGCTTCCCCTTATTTTCAGCGCTGCATCAAGGCAACATGCTTCATGCTTCCTCTGAGGCGTTATAGGTTTCTATCATGGCTCTCCAGGGGCCCTTCACTTTGTCTAATAGCCATGCATTACTCTCCTATATCTGCCCTCATCCTTTATAGCACTGGTCATCCTCAGCTGAGACACAGGCATCATTCTCCTTCTCTTTCTGTCTGCTCTCTGCCCCCAACTGTACAAGCCCCCGTCCCCCCTTTTGCCTCAGTTTTAACGTATTCGTTTGTTTCAGTTTTACAGAATTCATTGCACATTTAATTAGCTTTATTCTTGTGGACCACCGACTAGATATCTCTGTGTACTCAATATTACAAATAATTCACAGATTAGTGGATCAATTAGAGAGCCTAAGAATAGAAATGTGGTTTTTTTTTCCTGTTATATTGATCCAGCCACTAGATTAATGAAGCGATGTGTGGAATCATTTGAAATATAACCCATATATTTAATGACAGTCTTTAAAATTGATTTAAATCTTGCAGTAAAGAAAAACCTATTAAGTGTACACCCAAGTTATTGACCTCATCCAACTAATACTCTATATTCCACTGTTAGCCCGCATCGACCCAAGGGACAATATTACTCTTGTGAAAAGAAACCAACAAAACACGACTTGCACTGTAAATCAGACAGCCCACATATATCATAAAAGCTGAAGAAGGCTAATGAAATGCATTCTGCATGACTGGGTGAGGACAGACACTGAGGACATAACATTGTACGATGCAACGCAGACCCTTTGAGCCTTTTCCGTGCTCTCTCTCTGAACAATGAACAGCCAGACACAACGCCTGTCAGCAACTGCCCTCCCCTGTGGCCCGGACTGGCACAGAGTGGTACACAGCAGGCACCTAAGGATACATAAATCCTCCAACAAATACAGGCTTTAGATATCAGCAAGCATGACACAATATGTAGGTCTTAAACAACTTGAAAATATTGTTTTCTGCATTGGCTAGCATGTAGTACCTCGCTCTGTTTTCAACTTTATCCTGTCACTGGCCCTATTGATTAAAGGAAGTTCAACTGAAAATGTCACCAAAATGTTAGATAAGAATGGACTAATAGGGGATGTATTAAATAGGATGTGTATTAAAGAAAATGAGCAGAAATTTGAGTTGGATATGCAATTTTCACTAAGGCAGCCAGTAGCCTGCACATGCTGGAGGTGCCGTTTAATAAAACGATACAGGAAGGAATTGAACCATTAAGGACATCTAAAAATTAACGACCTTCCGCAACTCATAAGACACTAAAGGCCTATAGCAATATAACTACAGTCGACAATTTGAGGCGTAGACTGCGCATGGTTGAATCACCGATTACCGTAAAATTATAAATAGACTTTTAAAAAAGCTCTTAGCATTTAATCGAGTTGGAAGATAAATTAATACAGCCTCAATTAAACGCCATACCTTAAAAACAAAAGTGTTTTTTGGTCAAAGCCCACCGTCCTGTTGTTAACACGGATGCTGAGGACAAATCCACATCAGAGCTGATCAGCATCCATCCACTGCTGCTCCGGATGCTTCGAGGAAGACTACAGTAACTATCGATGTTTACCAATGATGAACTGTTTCGTTTAGGTATTTTAACATAAATATTTCTTACCTGGAGAATGTCATATGCTGATCAAGTCACCTCCTTGTGAGATTTGTGAGGGATGGTGCTTGCTGGTTGCGCATCACTCAGTGTGTGTTTCACCGACAGAAAGCGTATGGAGCACAGCGCCTGACAGCGGTGCCCCGGAACGAGCATAAAACATAACGAGCCCACTGCGGTTGTCTGGTCCGTGAATACACCGCCTGCACGAGAGCCAGCTACCCCACCCGAGCAGCGCGAGCCTGACAAAGAATGACCGTTACTC
Organism: Semicossyphus pulcher; assembly: GCF_022749685.1. Taxonomy (NCBI): domain Eukaryota; kingdom Metazoa; phylum Chordata; class Actinopteri; order Labriformes; family Labridae; genus Semicossyphus; species Semicossyphus pulcher. The sequence goes on from NW_027211603.1 coordinate 14,760,726, forward strand.
ATCAGTAACCCCATTTATTATACCTTGTGAAAAATAACATTTAAAAATAGAAGTATAATTAGGCTTTACCTAAAGCTATATTAAGTGACAACACACAGCAACGACCAAACGCCTCTACACTTATTTTAAACATTGTCCTTTTTGTTTTTGCCCCACTTACTTGAAACCATAAATTAACATTTAACCCATATATGCTTATTTGGTTTGCACTGTGTTACAGGTTTCATATTTCGCCGGTTAGCATTAGCTAGATGATTAACTAGCTTACCTAAGCTAAGGCAGATAGCTAACACGTCATCTCAGAGCCCATGTATCCTAGATATAAACTTAGGAAAATCCCACAACCCTTTTTCCATAACACTGTTTTAACTTAGAAACATTGTCACGATCATCGAAGTGTGAGTGTGCTCATGTACACAATCTGACGACAGCGTGGCTGTTCAAAATAGGAGAACGTGCTCTTTCCGTATCAAATAACAAACCGCTCAACTGTCAGAAAGTGAATGAAAACTCTTCTAACGGTATGTATCATAATACCGATGTAGCTCTCTAGTCGCCATTCAGGAAGATGACAACTCTAACCCTAACCCTGAACTACACGGTGAGCGACACAACTGGACGATGCAAGATTCTTACTGGGGACTGTGAACGCACCATTTTTTAGGCGGCCGGAAGTGACTTACGTCTTAACAAATTTTCTACGGCACAAGAGGAATAATAGTAGCCTACTTTATTATCGTTATTTGAAAATGTAAACAATAGAAAATAATGTGAATAACTAAGAACAAAAATATCACGTTTCGTCCCGCTTGTTGGGGCACGTGTTTCATTCAGTGGGCTAGTTATCATTTCCCGTTTTATTTTGTAATCCTTACCTATCTTCCCGACAGGACATTTGCGTTGTGTTTTTCACCTGTGTGAATAACTGCCCTGCCCTGATTTGTTTCACCTGTGCCTAATTGACCTCACCTGACACAGGTAGTATATTTAGTCAGTGTGTCTTTATCGCCCTGTGGTAATAGGCCACTCTTCCTAACGCTTCCTCTACTTTCTACTCCTAGTCTTCTTGCGTTTTTTTGTTTACCTTGTTTTCTTGGACCTGTTTATTGGACTTTTGAACTTGTCCAGATCCCTGTCTTATTTCTTTACCTTTCTGGACTGACTATCCTGTCTTTTGGCTATTGACTGCCTCACTACAAGGTAAGCCCTTGATCATTGTTTTCGCTTTAAGAATTAAAATGCTCTAACCTGACCTTTTTTCTCTGCATTTAGGTCTAAAGGGTCAATTTGTGACACAGGTCAAAGGGTGGGATATTTTTGTTGTAGTACTGCAACACAGGCTTAATCACTTATTTGTCTGATTAGAACAGTTCTTATGACTATATGGTGTGTGAAGACTTTGCTTGACTGACATTCGAATCATTGCTGTTATTGTAGGGGCATTTTTCATCTTTTGTCAAATATTGACAGGTTGGGTTGGGTTACTTCATCTAGGCTATTTCCCAGCGTAGCTCTGCACTGAGCAGAAGTCTAATCAACTAGAATAATTGATAACACCTGTGTGGGTGTGCAAGGCCTCTGAGTCTTTGAGGAATCTGAGAATGTCTTCAGATCTGGTGCAACTTGAGTGAAATGGTCTGTGGGAATCTTTTGAAACAACGGTTCACAAAAAAATCCAGAAAATAATGTTGCCTGTTATGTTGCATATGCAGCTGAGATATCCAGTTCAAATTGACCAGTTCACCCCAATACATAAAGGTGAATGTGAACGCCATATCTTTAGTTTTTATTTCTTTAGGAGAAAGTAGTTCCAAATTCAAAGATTACCCAGAGACTATTTCTGGAAAGACGTGTTGCTGTTTTGCCTCAATTAATTGAAATCCCACAAATCATTTTATGTTTTAATCATTTATTTTAAAAACTGCATTAAAAACAAAGTCAACCTTGGGGTTTATTGACTTCTATGCTGAGATAAAAAAATTGCTTTTATTGTCACATAAATTAAACTTAACTCATAGGTCAAGTTCTATAATAAGAGATTGCCACTCAAAGTTGCAGCCTCAGATCATGTGGAGGCCAGCACTGCCACTCAGTGGCCATTTGTTGTAATTACAACTGAAGCACCAAGAGCACGATCACAGATGGACGGGGGCTAAAATCTGACAGTAAATCCACAAATGCTGCACGGAACAACAACTGATCCCTATGAGAGGCAACATGATTTCACCAGAACAGAATTAGTTCTTGGAAATCTGTTAAAATGTTCATGTACTTGAGAGGAAAGTGTATTATGTAATCTAAGTGACTAATGTGAAATGTACTTTATAATACAAGTAACCATCTGGGTTACGTACAGTTATCGCTGTAAAGTAGAAGACTTTTCTGGTTCTCTGACAACCTCATAACAGGATTTAAAGGCTGGGTGGGGCCGTGGGTGTATTTGATCTGCTAGACAAACAGTCTAAACACTGTGTGTTTAATGTATCCCAAGGTACAGACATATGGAAGAGCCTTTTGTTGTTAATAGATATGGTTTAGACAAAAGCTTAGGAACCCTGTGACTCTGTGAATAGTCATGTAACTGTCTTGTTATAACTTATTTAGTCTTTCCTATGTGTTTGGTTGAGCAATAAAGAATTATCAGAAACGAGAGACTAAAATGGATGTTGTGCCAAATCTAGAAAGCATCAGATGTTCACTCTGACAGGGTAAAAATATATAAAGCAGGAATGTGATGGCTTTATGATTCCAGAAACTGTTTAGGAACATTATACAAAAGTAAAATTGTTGTAGCTTTGGCTTTTGTTCCTTATGTGTATGTATTATTTTTATTCAAGAACACTCCACTTGCCAACATCTTGTGATAAGATGGAATTTCGTTTAGCTGTGTGACCATTTTTGCTGTGTTGTACCTCCAAAGCAATAGATGGCAGTAGTAAGCTAGTACTGATGCACTGACCTGAATATAACGGGAATGAAGGAAGTGCTTTTGCAGCTGCACCCACCAGCAGGAGAATAACAGAATATGTATGGAGAAAAACAAAACCTCAGCATTATTCCAAACAAACAAGTTAAACATTGTTTAAAAGATTGTAGATGTGTTTTTTACAGCACACTTGCATTGTGATACTATTCACATTATAAAGTCATGTTTGCATTAAAAATGTTTTAGTATTACAGTTATTAAAGAACATAATAATTCTGTCAAAGTACAATGGATATTTTACATTAAATTGATTAACTAAAATAGATACAGAAAAATGATTCTAAGCATGAGACAAGAAAGTGTTACTACACTGAGTCACCTTGAATAAGGACATCCAAGCAGCAACCTCGTGGATTTTGTAATTTTATGGCATTGGTGACTCCATGAGGAGTAGGGTTTAAGTGATATCAACACTGGCTTTAATATTTTCTATATATAGTGATGCATCAACTGTTTACTGCTTGTACTTAAGAGTTGTGTGGAAAACTCCTTTAGACAGTTAAAGCATACATATAACATTTCCATCCCATATATTTAGATGTATATGTAGCTATATGGAAACAGCACATTATATTTGGGGTTTCCTGAGCAGCCAAATCCTTTCAGGGTTTATTTCTAGAAAATGTGTAAACACTTCATTCAGCCTGTGCACTCTTTTATTCCTTTATTTAATTCTAATACACTGTTGAACTTCTCCAGCTACTCTAGTTTGTTATTCTGTCTCTGGGTGATTTTTCTTCTATTAAAAAATAACATGTTCGGGAGAAAAATGAATATTTGTAGCTTTTGGCAACCAACCAGAGAAATTATTTGTTAAGACTAGAAACTATTTTGACAATTCTGTACAAAAATCTTAATTGTGACCACCAAAATACAATTTTCTGACTCTACCTACAAATACTTATTGAACTTATAATTATTACATGTCATAATCACCATCACATAATCCATTTAAGAATATGCTCTGAGGACAAACAGATGTGCAGTATTCTTGCTGTTGTGTGTGCCAAAGATGATATACCTGAAAAACCCTCTTGCACCCACGTGTACATCTGTCGAGTCTTAAAGCCACGCAGAGCTGTTGAAATTCACAAGATATATTTATATTAATGTTAATGCCATTATACAGTATGTACCTGTCTTTCTGATATAGAAGACTTTGAGGTTTATGCCCAATTTTGCTTCCATTTTAATAATGTGTGTCTCTGCAGAGCAAACATTTGTGTCCATTATAACCGTTCACTGACCCCCTGAAACTGTAGCTTGATTGACAACACTGACCTGTCTGTACTCTGTGAACCTCTGATCACACCCTCACTGAAACAGTTGTGATGTTGATCTGGCTCCTCGAGCTTCGACATTGTTTTTTGTTTCCATCAGAGAAATCTCACGTCTGCTTCGTCTTTGCTTGATGGTGGTGGTGTTCACCATCGTTCATTGCAGGTCACATTGTGTATTTGTAGGTTCATTATACATCCCAGTTTCCCATCAGCACAACACTTCGGATCATCTGGAATGCTTTATGTTAACGATTACAAGCAAGATTTTAAACAGGTAAAACTTGTGCAGATGCTGCAACAATAAAGTATTGTAAAGCAAAGCTCTTCACTCAGACATATTTTAGATCTGTGGTTCTCAACTGGTGGATCGGGACCCAAAAGCGGAACGCAAAACTATTTTCAGTGGGTCACGGATGTGTGGTTGGAAAAAAAAAACAGTTGTGGCATAAAGTCGAGGCTGAGTTTTTAACTTGGGTTTCCTATGACATGCAAGCAGTAGAGGTGTAGTTAAGTAACACTCCATGTATTTATTGATTGGGTAATCCCAGCCACAGTTACCTTGTTGAGCACTACAGTAGTTTTAGCACATTTCTGTAGAGGGAATATTTTCCCCTTATGCACTGCCACCATGTTGGTTGACTATTATACTGTTGTCTGTTGTGATGCTGACATATTGTGGGGTTTCAAACTGCATCATTTTTCATTAAATACATTTGAGTGGTTGAAAAAATCGGGAAATTTGTGTCGCGACTTGCCATTCAGGAGGTGGTGCTGGGTGCGGAGGCGAGATCAGTTGAGAACCACTGTTTTAGATGATATACACACTGCTTGGACATTTTCCCATGAAACATGAGACTCCATGAAGACTTGCAAAGCTCGATGAGAGAACGCTCTTAAATAAAAGACTGTTTGCATGACAAAGCCCGAACACTTCACTGAAAGGGTTTCATTTCACTCAACCGACGCGTCTTTTAGCTTATTCACATTCCCCAACAATAGAAGAAAGGAAATCTCTCCACATTGTTGCTCTGATTGTTTAATTGAAAATGATGATTACATATTCTTCCCCATGCAAGTTCATTGTGCTGCATTTACACCAATATGCCAGCTGTCTTATCTTTGTCCTTTCTCCTTTCTCGTTTGGAACTCATCGGATTGGATTTCACTTTACTGTCAGATTTCTGTGGAGAGAAAAAACAACAAAACATCAAATGAGGAACAGCTTGTAATCTCAAGGTAACAGCTCCTTAGATGCATCTTTCAAAGAGGAGAAGGTTTCATAGCCCTTGGGAGATTCTGAAGATACCAATACTGCTGCTAGTGGACCTCCACAGAATACACGGGTCAAAGGTCGTGATTCACATCCTTCAGTAGTTTATTGATGGAGAAAACACAGGCCCGCTGAGAAGATTGCAGTTTAAACGAACACAGAACACCCTGGTAGACGTAATGATGCCTGGACCAAAATAGTCCTGGCACTTCAGATGTCTTCATCTAGTCTGATGATAGCAAAAGAGGAGGGACACTATGTTAAGCATCTAAGTTCAAAAAGGTACAATCACAACATAAGATACATATGTGTTGGCCCATCTGTTTGTGCCATTTGACGTGTGCGTATAAAAATATGTTCTAATAATGTACCACAATATTCCCAAGACTGCAGTGCATGAGCTGAGTTGTTGCGTTCATGCTCATAATTGCATTGACTGTGATATAATGGCTTTAGAATTACCCAGGAACTGTGAGTGCCCGTAAACTTCTCTTTATTGTCTTGAATAAAACAACATCCCGCACACTGAGCAAATCTTTGTGCTAAAAAATTACGCAACGTTACTGAAAACCCCTGGAGGATTAAAGCGTGGCTCGAGTGTTGTTGATGAATGTGTTGTTTTGAGTTCGGAGAAGACACTGTGACAGACTAATAAATATTCATGACAAAGATTGTGTGTGAGAGCGAGAGGGAGGGCGAGCGAGCGGGTGAGGAAGAGAGATGATGCAATGAGAAGTTTGGAACAGGGAAATGTGTTTTCTTCTTATGTCTCATACACACAGAGAGTATAATTCTTCAGGAATGATTGCACTGTGTGTGTAATTGAATAAACTCCACACTTGCCATAAAGCAGAGCCAGAAAGGCTGTGCGGGAAGACTATCTACTTTACACAGACCGAAAAAGTCACACGGGATGTCAGAGGTGTTATCGCAAGAGAGGCGTCAGACAGAAATCTGAGTGATAGAACAAGAAAACAAAGGTGTGACAGAGACACAACATGGCAGAGCACCGAGCTGTCGCAAAGTAGAGCGATACAAGATCAGGATGTGGCAAATTAAGAAATGTTTTCTCTCCCTGAAATCATCTTTTACTCTTTGTCAGTCACACTATTTACTATGTGATAAAGATTTATATCGGCCTCATGGACTCCCTACAGTTGTAGTAAACTATTTGTAGTATGAGGGCGTTTCCAGTTTGAATAAGGTTTAAGCTTGTGTCATTTCCCAGATGTTATATAAAGGTTTTCTTTTTACATGGGTTGATAGTGAAATCACATAAAGTAAAAGGCACATTCATTTTATTTATGCAGCATAAAATGACAAATTTTCTTTTAAAGCTTTATCTGTTCGATATGTTTTTCTATCGCCTTAGTGTTTGCTTTATTGTGTGTTTTTGTCTGTACATAGAGAGCCCTGTAGACCGGAGTCAAATTCCTTGTATGTGTACATGCTCGCCCAATAAAGCTGATATGTGACACAGTCTAGTCTTAGACCAAAGACTCAGACGAGTAAAAACTCCCCCTTTATTGGCCAAAATGCCAAAACATGTGGAGTAGCTACAGAAGATGGAGGGTTGACCTGCAACAGATGTTGTTGAGAGTAGATACTGTAGTAGGGCTGAACAATTAATCCAAATTTGATCAAAATATAATATAGATTATATATGACCCACTCCAATTATGGTGCAATATTTCAGGTAAAATGTGTCAAAATTTTATTTACATGTTTTACTGAAGAGATGCTCCGGCCTACACGTCATCAGAGATGGGGACTCAAGTCTCAGACTTGGACTCAAGTCGCACTTAAGTCGTACACAAATGAGACTTGAGACACGACTTGGACTTGCAGAAAGTGACTTGTGCCCATCTCTGCACGTCATACACAGACTATCAAATATCTTTGTTTGGTCCAGATCCCCACAAAACCCACACCATAATCATTTTAATATATCTTTTCAATGAAAATGAGAATAATGATGTGAATTCCCTTTAATATCGCAAATCATGTTGAAATTGCAATGTAAATCAAAATAATGGCAACCAGATATTTCTTCAACATCGTCCCCCGGGTAGATAGATAAAATATGTTAGGATACAATTGCCAAACATTGTATACACATATAAACACCCATCAGTCAACAGGTTGAAAAGTAATCTATCCTGTTTTATTTTGACCCTGTTCTGTCTCATCTATTTTCACAGCCTGTAATTACTGACTAATGATCTCCTCTGTCTGCGTCCGTATGACTGCCACTGATGGATGCACAACACTAGAGACCGCCAGTGAGCCGTGTTACATGCGTGTCTCCGGGCGGACGTGAATGGTGAGTAAATGTGCCTCCTTATCGACTGTACAGGCCTGCTGGCTGTAATGGCATGATGGTCATGATGAAAGCACACAGGCAGCTCATGACACTGACACTAATGGAAAGCTTGATGGGGGCTGAACACGTGAGCTGGAGGCTCCAACTTGGGCAGGTTGTGCGTAAAAAGGTGCGCAGCTGAGATTCTCACTGAAATCCCATTGATTATTGATTCCATTGTGCAACGACGGGTAATGGTGATCAGGACTTATAGTGAAAGACATTACTTTATGTAATTGAAGGTCATATTACCAGAAAGGTCTCTCTGATACTGCTCTTTTGATCTCACACAGCTGCTACATGCTTCTCTACTATAGAGATGATCAGAATCAGCTGTCTGTCATAATTATAATAGCAGGGGCTACAATAAGCCTGAAAGCTGAATTTCATGGTCATTGTCGTTCTTTTTGTGGCAAATATGAGCGATAATAGCTCATATTAAAAAAAAGAAAGAAAAAAAAAAGAATCATGCTTTTGAATCTCCCAATTTCTGTCTGTCCAGATGTCATCGTGAGCTGCACGTCAATGTGTAGTTTCCAAGTGAAGGTGTGCGTAAATTGGCAGTGTGTGTTGTGCAGTTGAAAGACGGGAACCTCTGATGAAACGGTCAACAGCACTAAGGGCGCGCGCGAATCCCTCGCCGTCTCAGCTGAGTAGACGACCTCCTACCGACTTACTTCACGTCACCCCGCCCGTCTGCCCGCCGTCTCCTCCCTGAAACCCTTCCTGCGACCATCCCTTTGAGCGAGTGTGGGCTGAGAGGGAAAGGAGAGACTGAGAGAGACAGAGGAAGAAAGTAAGAGAGAAAATCCACGCAGACTCCCAACATCATCCAGACTACCTGCTCCAGCACAACGAGGGGAGGAGGACGCACAAGTGCAGGCGCGTCCATGCGTGCCAGCCAGCCGAACAAGACAATAAGCGGGCAAAGGACCACAAATCCTGAATTGGAATAAGAGTTTATCCTGAGAACTCTGTGGAAGAAGGCGGCGCTTTGCTTCAAGAACAACAGTCTAAATGAGCACATGAAGAAGAGAAGAGTCATGCATCTCAACAGAGAAGAAGATACCAGCAAAGGTGAGCCAAAGATTTCAGCGGCCATCAGTGGATACATTATTAATCCAGAGTGTTTGTAGTTCAAAGCTCTCGCGTTGGTTGCCAGACGCCCTTGAGTGTGTCATGTTGATGTCAAGTAATGAAAGTGGGGGTCATTCCAACAAGCTCATGGTGCCCGCTGTGGTGCTTCTGTTGTTGCCTGTCTGCCTTTTCACCAAAACGCACAGAAAATCCTCGCGCGGCAGCGAGCAGGGCTGTTGCATACACCCAAGGTGGAAACGTAGTGACTGTCTGTGAGACAGACACTTGGGCACTTGTTGTGCACGATGTGGTCGCTTTTTGCAGGAGGTGACCTGAGCATACATGCACAAGGTCATCCATCCTCTGTCATATTAATGAGCAGCCCGCCGTGTTTGTGCAGCTGTGAGGTGCGTGTGTTTGTATTGTTGTCTGTGATTGAGTCGCCACTGATGTGTGTCCTCCGCTGTGGTCGGAGGGGAGAATTGGAGAGCAGACGGTGTGTAATGACACGGACCTTCCATCAGGACAAGTAATGATGATGCCCCTGCCAGAGCCACGCGGGGTATTTTTACTCCCAATCTTTGAGCTGAGGTCGAGGTCACTAACACCTGATGCTGAAGGAGATTCTCCTCTGAATGTTTGTCGTCATGACGCAGCCTGCACGTGTCTTATATTGCACGTTTGCATTGTTAAATAACCACTAATAGGACGGGTCCTCTGTCACCACACCCACATGGAGTAAGTTAAGCATGATGTTAATGACTGACATGAAGTGTGGCCACTATCAGCCCTGTTTAACCTGCAGACTTGTATTGGATTCACCTATTAATCTCATGTAACTCTCCAAGAGGTATCGGCAGATCTGACCAGAACTCTGGTGTGTCTTTAGTCAAAGTAGTATGACCACCACCACTCTGTACATTTTTCTATAAACTCTCCTTTTCTCAGGCAGCTAAGCAGCATGCTGATAATGATGTGATATTGCTGGCAAGGGAATACAGCAATTCATTTTTTATGTGCAGCTGTCAAGCTTTATGGGCGGCAAACATCTTAGTTTTTAGCAGCTGGAAAGCGTGCTGTTGACTGTGGAGTTCCCCGTGTGGTGAGTGATGCCCTGCAAGGTTCGGTCTGCACTGTCCCTCACCCAAAATGTCTTTCCACCTCATCGGCAGATATGGTTTCACCAGGGACAAAAGATGAGTCACCATCTGCAACTAAGTGATTTCATGATTACATGACAGGCATGTGTGTGTGTGTGTGTGCTTCTGAGTATATGTGTGTGTGTGTATGTGTGTGTATGCCTCCGCCTGAGAGACGGGGTGAGAGAGTGTTCATGCATCTGAAAGTGAGAGGGAATGTGTGAGAGGAAGGTGTGCAAGTCAGAAAGCATTAGTGAGAAGGTGAAATACAGCAGCTGAACGTCGTACTGAAGGATGGGACGGATGTAAAAGTTTCTTTAAATGTAAGAGTCGTATACGTGGGATGTAGCAAGGCAGATTCCTAACAGTGCAAATATGATCAATAACTTTAGTGACAACAGCACTCCCTTTGCAAATAATGAGAATTATTTAGGGTGCTTCATAAATCCCAATTAAAGAAGGCAGCATTGCTGCCACTAGCAATAATACTTATGGAGTAATATTAGAATTCCTGGAAACATTTCCTCATTAAGTCGATTCAACTCATCTCAGTTTAGCTCAATTGAATAACTTGTTTCGTCCCCTGTAGGTTAGAAAGTGAAAACATGAAGTTAATCTTAATATACAGGTCAAACTAATGGAGTAACATTAAAATGCAGAATATGAAAGTGAACAAAATGATGAAAATAAAAACAGACAGTAATAATGACAAACTTTGAGCCAACAAAAAGCAAAGATGGCCGTAACTGTGACCAACAGCTGTTTACCAGTGTAACTCTGTATTTGTGACATAATCAAGATGCCTTCAGTCCTGCGATGTTCTGTGAGGCTGTAGCCTGTTCTACCACTTAAACCCTGGACTGAAACAGATGGTTGTTTGAGTCTTATAGGCCGTCCACTGTGTCAAAATGAATCAGAGCAATTGTTCAGATACATTACCAAAAAAATTTATAGCCCAGCCTGCAGCTTTAATTGTCATGTTGCATCAGCCCGGAGGGTTTAGACAATGCAGAAATACATTTAGCACATTGTCCTGCAGAGACTCTGTGTTTCTGTTAAAGATTATTTTTAGAAAAGGATGTGTTAGCAACGTGTTTGATGCTCAGGCTTTAGTAAGCTAAAAAGAAAACATGAATCCAGCTGTTCATAAAAACTTCAGCATAAACCCATTTCAGAACCATAGACTCTAATGAGGTTGAGTTTTGAAACATTTGCAGGTGGATGTCAGTTAAACTTGATGTGATACCCAGGCCTAACTGAGAAAGCGTTTTAACAGCTGCATGAAATCATTATTTTCTTAATAAGCACCTGTTGGCTTGAGAAATTCAGAAGCTGTACTTTGAACTTCCTCACACTTGTGAAGTGATAAATTGGAAATTAAAGGTATCAATATGCCTGAGCCGTACTTACTTTGATGTCATTAGTTACCATGTGCTTTGAAACCATATTTCCGGGGTCCATGCAGCAGTATCAATTTGCTGTGGCTTCTCTGTGTACTTCATAATTGGTGGCACAATGTACATTGAAAAGCTTTAAAGCTTCACAACTTTTTATCTCCTGATTTTTTTTTGGCTTTTTGCCTTTAAATGACAGCTGAACAGAGACAGGAAATGTGGAGAGTAGAGAGTGGGGGATGACATGCACCAAATGATTGGCAGACCAGGAGCTGAGCCTGCGATCAGTGCGTCGAGGACTGTAGCCTCTGTATATGGGGCGCCTGCTCCACCACCTGAGCTAAACCAGCGCCCTAATCTCCTGATATTATTCCGTACCTTACATCAGGGCCATTAATGAGTCCAGTGCTTTTTGGCTTAAAAACTGTCTACTACATTGTTTGGAGCTCAGCTGGAGTAGGATGAGAGGGACTGCTGATTTGCCATGACAGAATCTGTAATAAGGTTGACGGAGAAATTGTGTTCAATATGGAGATTCTGAATCGGCATGTGTGAACTCAGATATAGCCCCTCTGTGTTAACTCTGTGATAGACTTAGTGAAACTTCACCGTGCTCTCACCCAGTGTGAGCTCGGAGAGGCTCCAGCTCCCTCACTGCGCCTCACATGGTAAGCAGGTTAGCTAGTAGAAGGATTGTTGGAGGATGTTTGTATTTTCAGTCTTTATTTGGTTTATACAGTTTTTGTATGTGTGACTTCAGGATTTTAAGTATAGTTTTTAAACTGTAAAGTAAATATCATGAGGATACAATAATTGCAGCTGCCACACAGTAAATCATAAAGACTGGCAGGTGTTGGCAGCTTTTCAATTGTTTGAATATGTATTAAAGAAGTGAATACAATCCTACAACAGATTAACTTTCTGTGTTAGAAATCAAATAAGTATTCTAGGACACATTCGTGTGGAAGTCAGTGAGTGGGTTTAAATTTTGTTGCCATAATGCAATGTGCAAGGTCCAGCTCATTTTCACAAATATTGATCAGACGGTGCTAGACTACTCTATGCAGGACGAATAGAAAACATCACCTGCACTCTACTGGGTGTATTTATTTAGAAGAGTACAGCTTTTCTGTGAAAGTTAGTGATGAATGACATGAATGACTGCATATTGGAGCATAAGCATGGATGCATCTTGTACTATTGTAGCATTCAGTGGCTTGCTTGTCGGTGCTTTTCTGCAGTATTGTTGTAGTCTTTCCAGCAACAGGCAGGTGTAAATGTCAGGTTAATCCAGCTGGCTCCTGGCAAGGTCCAAAAGAGACTCATTATTAATCCAGCACGTGAAAAGTTTCAGATAATTGTATATTATTAGATTCAGAAGAAAATGTTTAATTAATGTTGTGGTTCAAAACTAATGGGCTGGAATCTTATTATTGGTTTGAGATGAGCTGCAGGAGTGGAGAGACACAGAGCAGTAATTAATAGATTCAGAAACAAAAGTATTTACACTCCTAGTTTACCTCCGAGCCTCGCTGCCAGGAAGTCAGACACCTAGATTTATAGACTCAAGGGACAAGACCAAGGCGCCATGAAAGGGGAAATATTGCTCTGTTCTACTTAGCTGCACACATATTTACAACCGAGGAGGACTATGATAGAATATCACATCAAAATGATAGCTGAATAGGAAAGTCAGACAGGAGGGGGCCAGAAGAAGACACAATGTGTCACACAGAGGGACAGAGACAGGTTTGTGTGCGGTGAGCACGACCAGACAAATATATTCTTCAGTGTTTCAGAAAACAGTCACTTCGATTTCCCTCACGGTGAACAACATGAATGGAAAGAATCATATAAAAGGCCCAGTCTCTGAGGCCTTCAAGCTAAAAGTCCATTATTTGTATTTGTGTGTGTGTGTAGGATACCCAGAGGAATGAAAAGTGTGTCTGAGGTGGCCCCGAGGTCATTAGGTCAAACAGAGGCTGTTCTGCAGAGGAGAACAAGAAAACAGTCGAGTTGTTTTTGATAAAGTTACGAAGTGATTTCTGTAAGAGCAAAGGAGGAAGTCGCAGTATGACGAAGGTTTTATTGTATAATGGACCAACAAAACATAAGACTTAGAAGGAGAGACTGCTCAGGATCCAACCTGAACCTTCACCACATTTTTTACTATTGTGGTAAGGTTTCCTTACTCCTTACTCTCTGTTATAGTTTCAGCTAAAACAGTATGTCCCGTTCCCTTAAAGGAGAAGTGCTATTTTTAAACCTGGGCCCTATTTGTACAAATGGGGCCCAGGTTTAAAATGACCGAACTTCTCCTTTAACTAGCAGAGCCCTGCACAGGTTCCTAGAATGGACGGTTTGTTACAGGAGCTTCTGTCCCAATACCTCCAACATTGTTTTCATTGTTGTGATGCTCCTGTCTTCACTGCTCCCAATTTCTCCCGCCTCTTTTAAACCATAGGTTGATTTCACAGCTGTTGGAGCGGTCACTGCTGTTGCAGGAGGAGGCTGAAGGTGGTGACTCTCCTGTCTATTCTGTCTCTTATAGGTTCAACAAGCAGCTAATCAAATACTGAGCCATTGAAAAGGAAACCCTCACTTTGCTCGTGGCACGTTAGGTTTGTGTTGAGGCCTTTGCCGGTTGTAATCTACACTGATCACAACCCTGTGCCCTTTTGATCCTGCACTTACAATCACAATCAATGACTGTCTACAGTGATAACTGGTCATCTTTGACTGTGCAAGATTACAATCAGAAACAAGTTTATTTGATTATTACCAAGTAGGTCTACACATAGAAGGAGTTTGACTTGGTGTTTAGGTGCAGAATAGAAATAAGTAGCTATTTAACAGTAGTACTCCTCAGGGACCTAAAATAGAAGAAGATAAAAAACAGACAATAAGAATAAGATATAAAAAAGCAATATAATACAAAATATGTACAACAGGTGTAATTAAAGAGCTATACAGCTCTACAGGAAAAACAAGACAAAACAATGCGCACATATACACCGAGGCAGCCATCCGCGGCGCTATCGTGGATCAATCTGTATTTACATTTATTGTATCTAGAAGTCAGGACCAACTGAGAATGTTGTCACAGTGGGCTTCAGGTGTGTGTTCAAGTGTGTTTAAAGATGCCCTGTCTAGGTAGAGAGCAAATGTGTCATTCTGTGTGATTTATAAGGTCAAAACTTATCAGTTTGTATCTGAAGAAGGGAGCTGTTACAGCCTCAGCTAGCGCCACCAATCCTCCCCAATTTTTAGCTTGAATGCAAATGACAATATGTGGCCCCTGTGTGAGGTTCGTCTCAGTGCAGAGGAGCGTCTCACTTTCTGGCTGCTATCCTAAAGACCCTCATTGGAGAGGATAAGGAGGATACGGTTTCTTCAGAGAAGCTATATATTCTCTGCAAAAGTTGTCAATCGGCATGGCTGTGATTTGATGTGAGCAGCCCCCAGCTGTGCCTCTATCTGTCACTTTTCAAAGAGTGGGAAACTACTGAGTGGATTAGACTTGTTTTAATGTGGATCTGAGGCTCTCAACGAACTACTGCGTGACTGGGCCGGGTTTACTTGTTCAGTGAACGTATTCACTCACTCAAGGAGCCAATAAGGAGCAGGGCTGCAGATAGTTACACCTGTTTTTTGCAAGACAACCGCATTGCATGATCTATATTCATGTGTATATTTATATTTAGTGTGTGGTCAGTCATGCCTGTACTCTTACATAACTCCCTCACATCATCATGTCTGTACTAAAGACAGCGTCCTAATTGTTCTCTGCTTCCGCCTCTCCTCTTGCTTGACCCTGCTTTGCCATCTCGTCTCTGTTTTACTTTGTGCTCCGCAATTATTGATAAGTTGCCGCGCACGGGAGAAACAGAAGGCCGGAGATGGCGGAGAAGACTTTGGAATCTGGATGAGGTCTGGCTGAAGAAAGTAGCGTAGCGCTGTAGCAGCAGTGTGGGCTGCAAATGTTCGTGGCAGATATAGGGGGGCTGGTGGAGAAAGACAGAAATAGATAATTGGAGGCAGAGGGAGAGAGAGGGAGGCAGTCTAGATTTTGAGAGAATATCTCTGTTATGTCTCTCAGTAGTGAGTACTTTTGAAGAGGAAGCGAAACAGAGAAACAGACATACACTATGCCTTTAATCAGTGAACTCGTTGAGGCAACACTGCTCTGCTCTCCAGACACAGAACAGAGACAGAAAAGAGGAGAAAGAAAAGGAGGAAGCTGGAGCTGCCTTTGTGTGATACTGATTTGTGTGTACGGGGGAAGATGCTCTCAGGCTCTTCTGTTTGGTGAAATGCTGACAACAATAACTATACATTTATGAATTTACAAAAATAGTTTGATATAAATATAAATCCCTAATCTGAACAGTCTGTTCTTAGACTCACTGGGTGAGGCAGAAGGATGCCTTATGTTTAATAATAAACATGCATGACAGAAGTATTAATCATTGACATGGAGCGTGTGATACAGAGAGTGTTGACTCCATTCATGCACACGCCTTATTTTTGTCTTCAATGAATAAGATACACTAAGGTACCCTTCATGTGATTTACGGTCACATTAATGAGCATTTTTATTGAATCCTCAATTTGGGGCAGCCAGTTGCGAGCCAGTCCTCCCTGCTCTGAGAAGTGTATTGATCACCACGTGACACGTGACGCAAGCCCCTCATTTTAGTCACTCAGCTATGAGGTTGTACTGTGTCATATGTAACAAAGACATGTAACACAGGTGGTGGAAGGAGTTACCGAACTCCATTTGGTCCACAGAGTCCTTTTCTACCTTTCAGAAAATGATTAAGACCCAGCTCCTTCATGAACACCTCTGCAGTTAATGATATTGGTGATATTGATGATGATGATATTGAGGATGTTGTTGATGTTGATTAGGATATTCATGATGATGATGATGATGACTTTATTGACCTTGTTGATGTTGTTGATGATGTTTAAAAAATAATCTGCTTCTTTACGCCCTGTGCACTGCCTCTGTGCTGCCTCTGTGCACTGCCTGCTTGTTGGCTCTTACTGACTTTGTTCCCTCCTGTCTAGCTCCTTGCTTGTGTTGTACTAACTCTCAGGTGTACGTCGCTTTGGACAATCTCATGTTTTACATCCAGTGCTGGAATCCAAAGGTCAGTACAGAGAACAGTGAGCCCTTTATAAAGGTTGAAGGTAAGGGTCAGGGGGTCAGGATGATGGGTGGACGTCTGACTTTTATACAGGGGATCAGAGTTTTAAGCCTGTTTGCTTTATTATTGCAACCACAACCTTTCCCAAGTGTAACCAAATGTTTTAGTTTCACAACCTTCACCGAAACTCAACAAGTGTATTGCCTTGCCCAGACATTGCACAAAGAGGAACTTTAAAAACATTTTGCTTTTATGTCTTTAAGACGCTCCAGCAAAGGCTTCAGGGAGCTGCCATCATTTCTTTTCAGGGGCAGGTAAATTTGTCATTAGCATAAAGGTGGAAAGAGTGCTTTTTAAAAATCAACCCAGAGGGAAGATGGTTAAGAGAAAAAAGGACGGGACCAACAATTGAACCTTGGGAGACTCCACATGGTCGGGAGTCTAACTGAAAATCATCTCTCAGACAAATAAGACCTGAACCCCTCTGAGGCTGTCCCCTTGACACCCACACAGTGCTTCAAAATCATAATCTCGAAGGTTTTCTTGTAAATAAATGTCTGTTAATTCACTATCTATCATCGAATGAGGTCACACAATGGTGATTGAGCCTATGGTCTACTGATGAAAGCCTTTGCATTTGCAGTATATAGTATTATTATGGACTGAGTGTAGATGGTGACATTCATGGAAAAAAATCTCAAGCAGCGCCCAGTTAGTGACACATTTCCCATCACCCAGCAGTGGTTGGTCTGCCAGAAAGGGTAGGCGGAGCTACGTGGATGCATTTCCGGTTTCTGTAAATGTTTTGAGTAAACAGTAATCTACTATGGCTGAACAAACAAAGAAAAGATTGATGACTACAGAAACAACTTCAAAAATAAGTCCAAAGATAAAGAAACAAATCCGACACTCAGATGAAGGCAAACAGTCTAAAAAGGAAAGCGACCGTTAGCGAGGAAAATCAAGAGTTACAACCGGAGCAAACCGTGGACGTCTGGTTAAATTGGAAAGTGTGCTCTCACAATTACAATATATCGGCATTAGGTGGCGCCCAAGAGAACGAAACTGAAATCTTTGAGATTGTCAGTTTAAGTGAGAAATGAGAGTTGTCTAAAAGCATGAGAAGAGCAGAGTCAGTAGTTCAAAGATCATTAAAAACTTTTTCTTTGTATAGTCCTCCAATATCAGCATTCTTGTCTGGAGATAGTTTTTCCAAAGCGTGACCAGTGTACAAACCTCGTGTGCAGAACTACAAACACAAGCTTTTTGATATAAAAAGAAATGTTGTTTTGTCCTCTGTGCCACCGGGTCACCCATCATGCTTTTCTGCTCACTGCTCACCAGGGAGGTTTCTTGGAGAAGGGCCTCTCCTGTTCCAGGCCCTCTGATTGGCATTTAATGTTGAACTATCAGCGACTGATGGAGCAAAACCTGCTGTCTGCAACAACAATCTTAAAGTGGTCATTACCTTATTTCGGCCGATACGTAGGATATATTTTTTGGCAGTCCTGTCTCAGCCCACAGTGGCCTTGTGTGACTCTGAAGCGCTCTGAGGATGAGTAAGGCAGAGGGTTATTTGTGGTTTGTACTCCTGCCCAGAATGGAGGCTTGAGAGCTGTGTCGCATCATGAGTAAGAGTGCAACTTGGCTCTCCACCTATTATTGAACAGGACGCAAAAATTAATTGTTTAAGTGGAAGATTGATGGATGGACGGATAAAAAAAAAAAAACAAGACCAGGATATAATCCAGAAAGGAAGACATGTGCACCCCACCTAGAGAGAGAGGAGAACAGGATATTATAAGAACAGATATCAGCAGTCTAGCCAGGAACAGATGGTGAGACAGAGCCACGCACAGACGGGATCTTCCTGCCAATACAGGACTGACAGAGAATAGTGTCAGCATGTACGTATACACACAAAAACAAACACAGACTCACACTTGTATAAGTCTTGATGAGGGAGCGCTAATGATCTCAAAGGCTGCATTGCTGTCACTGTCACACCCCAAACCCTTCATTTCCTCTCTCCTCCTTTGTTCTCTTTCCTCTCCTTTCAGTTCTGCTACTGTACCAACTATTATTTTCTTATTCTCTCCCACCCTCCAGCTTGTCTTTATTTTATCACTTTGTTAGTATTCAAATGCCCTGTCATAACATTACAACCACAGATGCCTGACTGATACACTGCACTTTCATTTGATCCACTTTTGGACTCCCGTTCCCGGCAAAATCATTTATGTTCCACTGGTAAATAATTCATTACAGGTAGTAGAGAGGCAATATAATTAAATAAGCTAATGCAAAGAAGCTCTCAGGGACTATTAAATGTAGCACAAATGTTTAGTTCACAGTTAATTAAGTTTATACTTTGTCTGACGCACATCAGACATCCGAACTGCCGCTTCACCCAGGGGCACAGCTGGCGCCGGCTGGTGTCCAGGTAGCATGAGGAGTCCTGAGGGGCCTGTCTTACTCAGAGGTGTGGATCCTGTAGGGAGAGCTGGTGTGTGTGCGTGTGTGTCCATCAAAGTGGACCGCAGCAGGAACACGCTCACCACACTGCTGGCTGTAATCCCCTCCCAAATAAAGCCAATGTTTGAGTCTCTCCATAAAACAATGTAGTGAAAGTTTGCCAGAATAGTCGGACTCTGTCGCGGGTATTTGCTTTTAAAATGAATACTTTCAGGTGGAGTGTACAATGAATGATTGACAAGCGTTCCCCTCAGATAAAATGTCAACATTAATCTCTCCTGCACCTGGCTGGATAAATGTATCTCTCGCTGGGCAGTGGAAGGTCGGGGCTTCTGCGGGGCAGCTGTTCTTGGTACGATGTCAAATTTCTACCTTAAATAATTCAACAGAGCTGGTTTCTGTTAAATCTGGGGTAAAGAACGGGTCAAGCAGCTGCAGGAACATGCTAATTCCCTGCTTATTAAGAGTCACACCGAGTCCCCTCATAAGCTGAATTTACAAGTTGACTCTGTCCAACCACGGGGTTCAGTGCTTTCTTAGATTTATTCAGTATGTTTCTTGGGGTAAAAGCTGAAACTATCGATGAATTATTGCTAATTTCTTTGGATGAATTGATTGTTAATGTTCAGAGGATTGCATGTGTATAGTAAATGGTAAATGGACTGTACTTACGACCACTCAAAGCTGCTTTTACACTTCATGTCACATTCACCCATTCACACTTCGACATGACGACTGAGGGAGCTAGGGATCGAACCACCGACCCTCCAACCTTCCGATTGAAAGACGGCCGACGACCGCCCACAAGTCATCCACAAGACTAGTGCTTTCTCGTCTTCCGACCACTCAAAGCGCTTTCCTCTACATGTGACAATCACCCTTTCACACACGCGTAGCTACTCCAATAACGGTGCTATTACCATTCACATTCACACACTAAAGGCTATGTATGTTCCGTATCTTGCCCGAGGATACTTCCACATGTAGACTGCAGGAGCTGGCTATCGAACCGCCGACCTTTCGATTGGTGAACGACACACTTGAACTCTGAGCCACAGCCGCCCATCGCCACTTTCCAGAGTTGACATTCTGATTATTCAAGGTTTCCAACAGTGAACAATCTCAAAGATGATTAGTTTTCAATAATATATAAATAACACAAAAGCATCAAATGCATCACTGGCATTTCGGTTTATTACGATTGAGTTTTTTTTCATATATTTTTTTATTGAATACTTGCAAAATGTCAATCTCACGATCAATTTTACCCCCACTCGTGAACAAGACCCCGAGATACTTGAACTCCTTCACTTGAGGCAAAGACTCACTCCCCAGCTGGAGGGAGCAATCCACCATTTTCCGGCAGAGAACCATGGCCTCAGACTTGGAGGTGCTGACCCTCATCCCAACCGCTCCACACTCAGCTGCAAAGCGCTCTAATGCCTGCTGGAGGGTCCAGCTTTATGAAGCCAACAGAACCACATCATCTGCAAAAAGCAGAGATGAAACTCTGATGCCCCCAAACCAGAAACCCTCCTCCTGAAATTACAAACAGAATTGGTGACAAAGGACGACCCTGCTGTCGTGGTGAAGAGGGAGCTGAGCCTGGAGGCAAAGCTTTCGATTTACCAGTCGATCTATGTTCCAACCCTCACCTATGGTCATGAGCTTTGGGTGACTGAAAGAATGAGGTCGTGGATACAAGTGCTCGAAATGAGTTTCCTCTGCTGGGTGGCTAGGCTCGGCCTTAAGCCCCTTTCCCACTGGTCAAAAAACACACTAACACCAACTAACAACCGGATTTTTTTTGCTTAGTGGGGTTACAATCAGCATTCAGGCAGTAGAGATTACTAGTAAACCCGGGTAATTATTGCCTCAGCTCAGATCGGCAATGATGGGAACACAAAACCCAGGTTTAAACGCTAATCTCCGCCCTCCTTTCCGGCGCGTTGCTATGATGCGCATTGAAGTTCCGGCCGTTGTCGCATAAATACAGAAGAACAACATAGAACGGCAAATTTGTTTGTTTTTTTTCGTGCAAGATGCAGCAACACTGGCAAGACAGCGATGTGAGAGAGCTTCTTCTGATCCGAGGGGAGGAAGAAATAAGGCGATAGGTTTCTTGCGCGTTTGTGACGTCAGAAAAAACACTCCACTGGCAATGGGAAAAAAGACAATCAACATTTAGCTGGTCTCCCCCGGTCTGAAAAACCCGCATCAACGTTCTATTTTTGGTGGGGTAGGGGTATTAGAGATAGGATAAGGAGCTCAGACACCTGGAGGGAGCTCAGAGTAGAGCCGCTACTCCTTCGCATTGAAAGAAGCCAGTTTGAGGTGGTTTGGGCATCTGATTATGATGTCTCCTGGCAGCCTCCCTTTGGAGGTTTACCGGGCATGTCCACCTAGGAGTAGACCCAGGGGCAGACCCAGATCTCGCTGTCTGTCCTGGGAATGCCTTGGAATGAACCCAGGAGGTGTTTGAAAACATTGCTGGTGAGAGGGACGTCTGGGTCTCCTTGCTAAACCTGCTGCCACCACGAGGCCGGATAAGTGGAAAACAATGGATGGATGGATTGCAAAATGTTGCGTTCATCCACGTTAATGAGAACTTTAAACATTTCATGTAACTGTAACTAAAAGACAAAGACTCATCAGTATCCTAATTATGCTGCCTAATTATCATCGCTCGATAAATTACTTGAGGCAGAAGTGGCTGAAAAGTGCAAACAAACTCCTTCCCTATGTTTTACACAGAAGCAAAATGTCTGATCTGACAATTCACTCTGATATTTTGAGCCAGCTCCCCCCGGTCAACCTTCAGCTGGCAGTTTCGCTCCCGACTTTAGCTTCACTCCCACTGATGAAAGCCGTGTTGCGGGATGAAGTGGCTCGCCTTGGACAGAGCCCTCAAGGATGATGTCAGTAACAGCCTTCAGCACCTGGTCAGCGCACGGGCCGCTGTGTCCGTCTCAGGGTTACTGAGCAGCAGCCGAAGATTTGCAGCAGCATTCTCCTCCCGAGGCGGCGAGGGCACGGAGGTGACTCAGCCTCGCTCCTCAAGAACACAGTGAACAGGCTGTTGCAGAGGCAGTGAATTAATTTAAGAGTAGTCGGAGCAGGTTGCATTGAAATGTACCACTCTCACCATTTCCCATCTGTCCCTTCAGTTGTCTTGTGCATTTACATCCTGATTGCTCTCTTCCTCCTGTGTTGTATTTGTGCAGGACCCATGCATTCCTTGGGTACTGCAACTATGTCCAGCAATATAAGATAGATGGAGAGGATTCAGTAGGTTTATGATGTTGCAGCAAAGACTGCTTGTATATTGAGTTTATAATGTATACACTATATTTATAACCTGTATTATATAAGGCATATGTACAATGTAAATGGTTTTGAAAGCCTGGTAGGACCTGCACAACCTGCCGATACAAGCCACAAATATTTCCCATTACAACCAAACGCCCACCACCTGCACAGAGCATCTGATGAATGTTATTGTCATATTCTTGTTATCAGCCATCTATACAGTGTCCCCTTCACCGGGAACGAGACGGAGAAATATGAGTGTGTGTTTGTTTACAGGTTAGCATAATGGAAGGTCCCCATCCCTGTGTAAATGAGGGTGTTTCTCATGCATATGCGCGCGTCCCTGCTCGCAATGATGTGTGACAATGTCCGCATCAATTTTTGTATCAATGCCAAGCTGACGTTCTCCAGCTCCAGAGTCTTTCCGGTGCCTTTCTCCTTCAATTTCCTTCCCTCTGCTCTTAATGGATTGTTTGTATTTTCCCTGTACGTCTAAAACCATCATACTTTCAAAAAGCTTAAATTATCGTGATGGATTGTGGCCAAGAACGGGGAGAGAGGGGAGGGACAGGAGGAGGATGGAGAGCAACGATGGCACTCCTTTGAGGATTTTAGGAGAGGGTAGAGGAGAGCAGGCAGAGCTGAGGTAATTTGAAGAGTAATGAAGATAGATTGAAGAGAGGAGGAAGTTAATATTTCTGCATTCATCTAGCGCATGAAAATATTGAAAATAAGCCCAAGGCTGGGCCAGCTGAATCCCTCAATATGCAATACTTCTACTGTCATGCAAGATGATGGATCTTAATAACCAAATATTTCATGTGATTTTTATTTTTTGCAGTTCTGACTTCCTAAAATAAATCTGGATATAATCTGCATACACAAAAAGAAGGACCTGTTTCTTACTGCCAGCCCAAATCGAGAGTCAAACAGTCTACAGCCATAATGGGGACTTTGTATTGGCCTTTGCATTTGCAGTATTACAGACTGGGTGTCTGTGGCGACTTTCAAGGTAAAAATCACAAGCAGCGCCCAGTTAGTGACGCGTTTTCCTTCAGCCAGCTGTGGTTGGTCTGCCAGAGAGGGTAGGCGGAGCTAAGCGGCTGTTCTTCCAGTCTCTGCAAGTGTTGCGAGTAAACAGTAATCTACTATGGCTGAACAAACAAAGAAAAGATTGACGACTACAACTATATTTCAAAGAAAAAGAAACAGATGAAGGCAAACAGTCTAAAAAGGAAAGCGGCCGTCAGCGACGAAAACCAAGAGTTACAACCGGAGCCAACCGTGGACGTCACACATGCAACACTGTCTGGATATCTGGGAAGTGTGCTCCCGCATTAACTGTTTATCGCCCTCTGTGCAGCCAAAGAGAACAAACTGAGATCTTCGATATTACAACTTTAACCCAAGTAATGGACAAATTAACATTTGGAGTTGATCAGGTCTGGATGAAAAGTTGCTACAAATGATCCTGAGAGAGAGTGAAAGTGGGTACGATGTTTTAAGTCAATCCATCAAGGTGTTGAGACATACTACTCACAATGACAGGATTGAGTGACTTATCCATCATGAATCCGTCTCTTAGAAGCAGAAAAGTAAGCAATTCATTCAATCCATCCTGTACAGTAGTTGATGACTTTTCACTCAAAAGGACAAAAGTCATCCTCATTGTGGCACTAAAGGGAAAGTCAGAGGATCAGCACGGCCATTAGGAATCATCCTCTGGGAACCATGAATGTCTGCACTACATTTCAAGGCGATCCATCCAATAGTTGTCAAGATATTTCAGTCTGGACTTTAGTCAGGGACTGGCTGACAAAGTGAACGTCATTACCAAGCCACAAGCGTGTCTTAAAAATGTATGAGAGAATTATTGAAAAGGAAGGAGGCTGAGGTGGGGGGAGACAGATTTATGTGGACGTACAGCGAGCGGGACATAAAAAGTCGCGGGGCTGCTTGTTGTGTTCGCAGGTTGTTTGCTCGGTTTGGACGGATGGATTGGTTGCTGGAGGTTACAGAGTTGCCAGAGAGAACTCGACAGCGTGGCACAGGCCCAGTCGGTGTTTATTTATAAATAAATGCTTTGAATAATTTAGAGGAACCATCAAGAGACCACGTGGCACATTCCCAGGTTGGATAAACAGGAGATACAAAACCAAATCCTGAATTTTCAGTGTACTCTCAGGTTCATCATGTCCTCAGAATAGACGCACCTGAGGAGGACGAGCTGTGTTGGAGCTTAGTGTAAAAAATGCTTTGTCAATATCCCTGACAGACAGCAGATATCAGACATCATTAGACTACACTTTCTCTCTTCTTCTAACTTAAACATGGGGGGGGAAAAATCCTTATGTTGTAATCTCTGCATGCATCAATCTCCCCATCTCTGTGTCTGCCTCACTATCTACGTATGCCACAGCTTCTGTAGTGTCTGCTCCTCGTGATGCTGCCCTAGATTGCCGTGGCACCGAGGCCCTGAATCATAAAACAATAGTGTGCTGCAGGGATCACAGGAGCACAAATCAGACACTCAGAGGCAGAGATAAATGGCAAAAAGTAGCAAAAGAGAGTGAGCCATTGTGTGCAAGGCAAACTGTGTGTGCGGATGTGTGTGTTAGCGGAGCAGAGGTGTGTGTGTGTGCGTGCTGTATAATATAGTAGACAGGGACAGGAGGGGATCCAGAGACACTATAGAAGATAAACGGAGAGACTAAAAGGTGGAGAGGCAAAGTGAGCTGCTGTGCGGCGTTTCCTTTGCACAGCTGACAGATGGGGAGAATACACCATTCAGCTCTGTTGCAGAGGTACAATATGTAGATGTTAAAGGCTTCAAACAAGCTTAAAGCACCAGTTACAAATGTAAACACAGGTGGATGTATGAACAACAAGCAGTGAAGCAGCATCTTCGGAGTATATTGAGCTCAGTGTTTGAGTGAGACTCTCATATACGCGTCAGTAATTCTTTCTATTCCATCCTCCACATCCCAACAAGTTACAACCTGTTGCATCATCCATCCAGATATCTCTTGATAAAAAGCTTTGATTCACTTGTGTTGATGTTCGTGTTCATTTATCGAATAGTTCTGTTTCAACACTCTGACTCTCGAGACGTTGCCCGAGTTGGCTCACAGCTCACTTTACATGAGTTAACAGGGAGGAAAGAGAGGCTCGGGTATATCTGCTCTCTCTGCTTTTGATAGATGTAAAGCCAGCATACACACATATTCAGTGGTTTGTGAGATTAGCAGTGAGACTTGATGGACAGCACTTGGTTGATAAATGTTTATTCCAAAATCTTTTTGTTGTGCTTTTATGATGCTTACAAGTTTTTTATCCACATACTTAAATACACTTATCAGGCGCCGCTTTGGATTCAAGAGTCAGCTACATTTAATACAACAATATTAAATATAAGTTGCAAGTGCATAAGAGGCTGTCATTTTTAGGAGATTACATTTATATCAGATTTGGCCACGAGATCTCATATTACGAAGAACAAAATCACACAAGACGAAGAGTTATTGGGAAAGGCATACTGCTCAACATGCTGAAAATACACTCGCGGCCAAAGCCGACGCTAAGAGAGTGTAACATAAACACCAGTGCAAAACTAACTTACATATTCATGGACGCACACACAATAAAAAGAGTCCTTCGGCGATCACTGATGTCTCCTTAGTAGGTGCAGTAAACAAGTCCGGACATGTCTCCCTCACTGCCGTGTTTCAGGGGGATGCACTGAGTCGTGCTGCGTTCAGGAGCGCTCTGAAACGTGAGTAATCAGACACGTTTGCACACATATTTAACATCGATCTCGGGATTTATTAATCAATATGGGGTCATTCAAATGGAAAAAAATTATTTATTTAAGCCTGGGCCTAATGTCCATGGTACTGATGGCTTTATTTATCAGAGCCGTTTTTTAATTGATGATTTAATGCAGTTTAATGTGTGGACTAATTGAAAAACTTATTTTATTTTAAAAAGTTTCTAATGAAAAACTGAATGGTAAAAACTCCATTGAGGAAAATGAACAATATAAAGTATCTGTGAGATATAATAAAAGGCTGGAGGGAGGTGCTGCTCTCCCCTTGTTGCAGCAGTTAATCGAGCTCACCTGTGCCCATTTTCCAATCAAGGCAGGAGTATAGAGAGCAGGAGAGAGGAGGCAGCCAGGGCCAGGGGGCCATTTGGCTGCGTGAGTGTCTGACATCAACTCTCTAGTGTCTACTCCTTCTGTGGAGGGAGGGTGTTTTCCTTGGCTACTTAGTGTTCACATTATTGTTGTAATGTTAGTTAATAGTGTTAAGGTCATATAGATCAGCTTCTCTGTTTGTTTTTAAAGAAGCTCGCTTTGTCTTCTCATTTTGCTTTAGTTTGTAAGTAAGCTCCTTTGAAGGGGCCGTTTCTTTTAAATGGATATTCTCATATTTTCATGGGTTTCAAATGTTTGGGTGTTTATTGTTCACAGTGAAAAAGTGAAAACTGCGTAATTCCAGACTTACATTTTAAAAAGGTAGCCTCTGAAATGGGCCATTCAGAACAGCTGCAGGTTTCTACGTAGAACGTTGCTTTTGCTGAAATCGACCAATCGTCTTTCACCGTGACTCGCCTCAGGCTGCCGTCTTGCACTAGCTTGTAGTCAAGTCATTGTCAAGACTTCAGCTACCATTCCAGTACCTCCTGGCGATTTTGGCTTGTACATATAAAGTCGAATAACGGATCCTAGAGCAGCCATGTTTTCTACAACTTTGGAGTGACAGTGCAGTGCGGTGGCTGCTCCCCCACGTGGGGGACGGGCTATGTGGTCACTCCAAATACTGTCAGCCAAACGTGGCTAAGGTCAAACCTTTGAATGGCAAGGATGAAGCAGATGCTCAGAAAAATAATTTAATAAAAATATGTATACTATTTTTTAAACGAAACAAACTTGGCGTGATTCAAAAGCACTTTAGAATAATAGCTAAAACATGTCCACTTTAAATAAGCTTCTAATGTTTCCCTTCTTTTTCCTGTGTTTTATTTTGTTTTTGTTACTCCCCTCATCCCCAAACCTCCCTCGGGGAATGTTGCAATGTTCTGCAGAGTTTATTGTGAATCTTATTTAAATTCAGCATTTGTAAAAATACACAACAAATATATTGTGAGCCACTGAGGCCTAACATGTTGAAGGTTTTTCCCCTTATACAAAGCAGAAGGACAAATTGTGTATAGTGAAATGGGGCCCCAATCATATACACAATTTTCTTTAGCACTACAATTGGTCTAAATGTCTGTAGGGAACAAAAGGTTTGCAAATTGTCAGGTTTAATAGAGCAGACAGGTGCAATTTATTGTACCATTTATCCGTCTATAATAGTGCATTGAATAACAGGCCGGTGTGGTAGGCAGGCAGGTACATGAACAATGAAACTCCAAAGACAAGGCTAGAGAGCAGAGTGTGGTAACGAGGCACAGTTAACGAGGATTAAACAAAAGAAAGAGGTCGGTATGAATGGAGAGAGACTGATTAATCAAGCGGAGGCAGGTGAGCGGGGAAGGTCAGGACACTGATGAGCTGATTATGGCAGGGAACAGGTGTGCAGATAGGGAAATGAGTTGAGAGGTGGAGAACGGCACGGGACCTTGGGAAGTGGTGATGTGAATGAGGAGGAGCAGACCCGGACCTTTTTGTTAGGTTTATTTAGAGTACATTACAGTAGTTTTATTATACATTTTGTTAGCATTAGCTTTGTTTATACTTTTCACTCAGTGGTTTGTGAGTCCATATAGATGCATACTCTACATACAGCTACACACATGCAGGGCTGCACTAAACCTCCCCTCAGCTAACAGTTCGAGACATTACAAACTTTGAAAGATTGTTTGCTCACGTTCTCATTTCTGCAACTACTTCTAGCCCATTATTTATTTTCTCTTCCCTCATTTTTTTTTCTCCACTGGCCCATCTCTGCGTCCCGCTGTCTCTTCTCTTTACTCGCTTTCTCTTTATCTCTCGCTATCTCTCCCGGCTCTCTGGTGAGTCACCTTGCATGTCTGAGTAATTATACACACCCACAGGGGTGCACATGCACAACATTGCAGACACACACAAACTAAGTGCAAGATATATTTATTCATAGTGATGGAGAAGTATTCAAATACAGGAATAAGAATTGTACAACTATAAAAGAGAAATCTCCATGAAAAGCAGCACCCCTAAGTGGGTGTTTAAGAATAATAGCCGTCATCTGTACTGACTTATTCTGAGGAAGGATCAGATCAGTGTTAAAGTATTGAAGCATTACACGGTCACATGATTTACAGGCTTTTAGACTGAATACAGCCTTGCATGACAATGCAGCCGTGTTGTTTGTGTTATTTCAGCTACTGTTGAAGCAATACAATATCTGAGGAGGTTTGGATTGTACTTGCTTGACTCGGGAAGCTTATTAGACGCAAAAAAACACTGTAGAGTCGTTTTTAGTACTATAGAACAGGGTTTTATTACTGCACGCGTATCAGACGGACAATCATTTTATCTTCTGACGTGACCTTCCCCAGGTAGGACTACTGGAGGACTCGATTCAGAGCTTTTGAGGTGATAAGCTTTAATTGCCAGCCGTCTGTCATTTCCACAACAATTATCCAGCTACTTCATAACTGCCTATCTAGAATGAAAGAGGCGATCACCTATACCATACTGTAGAAACACTTGCAACCTTGTGTGTCTTTCTTGAATAACAAAAACACACATCCCATTGATGATTTTTTTTAATCATGCAAGATGTCTGTATTCTTTGACAGAAGCATCTTTGTTCTGGCCTGAAGAGAACGGACAACAGCGTGCAAAGAGCGGGAAAAACTATTAATAATCTGCCTCACTCACATATATTTAATTGGTCAACACACTGCTCCAGATGATGGTGTATTATGTTGCAGCAAAAGTTAAAGCAACAGTATGTAAATATTTGCCTTAAAATAACAGCTTCAAAACAATATTGTTGACCTGCTATAGGGAGAAAGGTGCCTCTTTCATTCCCACTCTGCGCCTCAAACACCTCTTCTTTTTTGTCCTATTTAACTTGTGTTGAGTGGGTATGATCTTTTTGCACAGCTTCCTGGCAGAAACCTCTGAAGGCAAACACCTCCTGTTACCGCTCTTAAAGTATTGTCAGTACAGCCATCATGGCAGAGGTGAAGAGACGCAGAGAGTGACTGAGCAAGAGGCTCGACAAGATTAAATCTCAGACTGGTTTTTTACTCTTTGGCAGGGGAGTGAAGTCCTACATAATGTAGCAATAAGAAAGGTTCAACTTGTTTGCCTGCGCACACTGCGTTGGCATCAACTGAAAGCATTAGTCTCAATAATACATTTTTGCTCATATGTCAGTGTCTGTGCCACTGTGTGTCTGGATACAACAAATACTGTGCCTGACACCCACAAAGCTCTAAAACACACGGAGCAATCATCGTTAATATCCAGCAGCTTTCTGCTCTCCATGGCGAGGTGCATTAGGTTACCCTCTTCATGCACCCTGGGTGTTACAAAGTAGAGCTCAGTGAGGAGAGGTTGACTTCTCTTATGAATTAGATATAACATATTAGAGAGTGCAGTGAATTAATCATGACAAGGTACTCCAGCTCGATTCCAATATTAAAACGGTCTACCTTTAATAATGACTAATTATTTACAGGGTGCTTCAGGGCCGAGATTTAACAGAACCAAATCCGGATGAGCCCGTCAGAATGAAACACTTCTCCGCCTCGTGCCTTCTTATTACCAGGATTCAAATTACTGAATTTTTCTGCAAGGCATTATATTAATCAGCAACTTAACCTCTAAACATATTCCCCCTTTTTTCCCTGCCTAAGTCCCTTTATGGATGGTTAAAACCCAGTTATTCCTCACAGTCTCATAGTCTTATATATATTCCGTTTCAGCTTCGTGCGGACGAGGCAAGAATGGGAAACATAAGAAAAACAGGGTGTCTAATGCAGCGATTTAATTACCTTTAAACATTTTACATATACATACCTCCCACTTAGAAATAGGGACAGACTGAGGGTAATTTAAGTGACAGTCCATCCCCACTACACCACAAATCAGAACTGCCATCTGTATGACACATCCAACATTTTATAATTACACTTCAGCAACAAATGAGGTCGTTGTGTCTGTGCTGCACACCTCCAGACAATGAGCCAATCACCACTACAGTCTATCAGGCTGCTGTCTGCACACACTTGATGCACAGCAGTCATTCTCATTTCAGTCCCACTACTACCTACTACAATATTTTCACTTCCTTCCATTGTGAGTGTGGGGCTTTTAAATGTAAATTTTATGCACCACAAACTTCCCACAATGGAATGAAAATTGTAGCTTCCTATTACAGTGTGATGGTTGAGTCAGTTATTTCCCACATGCTCAGGGGAATGAAACTGCATATATAAAACACCGCAGCTTTAAGAACAGTAAATGTGCCACTGTAAAGATTTCTAAGCATACATCTTATCATTACTAAATGTGTTTTTTTTGTGTATTTTTCAACTGTATCTGTGAGGCAGCTCACAATGTGGCATTTTAAATTGAGACACACTATTCCAATAACTGTTAATGTGGAACTCAACGTCATTGCATCTGGTCCGCTTCCGGTTTACACAGATTTCCAGTCGACCTCACCCGGGGCAGGATAAACGAAACCGCTTTATCTAATATTGGTAGTTTAATACAATAATCAACCAAGATGGCTACCGCTGTTGTGGAACGTTCTGAATCCATTATCACAACAGAATTAAACAAACTGAGTAGTAGTTTTTTAAAGGAGGGGTATTATGCTAATTTCAAGCTTCATATTTCACTCTGTGATACCTGTGGAGTAGCTTAGCATAATTTACAGTTTAAAAAACTCTTTTCACATTGGTGCTCTGTGCAGGCCCTCATACAGCCTCTACATGAAACGACTCAGTCAGCTCTGTCCCTTTAAGAAACCCTGCCCACTTTCTTCTGATTGGCCAGCTCTCCGAAGCCTGCTGAGGCTGCACTTTGTGACGTCACAAAGTGCTCTCCGAAGCCTGCTGAGGCTGCACTTTGTGACGTCACAAAGTGCAGCATGTAGGAAAAGCTGTGTGAAACCTGGCGTTCACAGCAGTCTGCAGACTGAGCTGAGAAGCCTGGGGATTACTCCAACATACTTTTACCTGCAGATTTGAAACTTCACCCACATTTAATATGGACATCCAACATTGTAAAATTCTATATATCTCTTAATATGTGAAACAGCATAATACCCCCTCTTTAACTAACAAATGCAAAGTACTCGAGGCCAGACGCACTGGATGTTGGAACTAACTAACCTAAGCGGTCTGTGGCTACGTCATTTGTTTTACTGAAGATGGAGTTTGGACAGCAACCTTTGATAACATCCCTTAAAAAACTGAAATAAAGTGTTTCCTGAATAATTCGCCTTGTGAATTGGTCTGTCAGGCTAGCGAAAACAAAGCCTCATTGTGATGTTGGGTGTGGTCACGAACTAATAGATGCGCCAATGCTTTTCCTCCATCCAAGATCAAGAGCAGAGCTTCTCTTAAACTCCAACCTGCCATCCCTTTTCAACACCTGGTTATTAGAATCCATGCTGGAGTCTACCCCCACCATGAATTAGGCAAAAGCCATTATAACACCCTGGCTCATACAGCTCACACTAATTCACAGCTATTATATTTGCAATTTTTTCCTGAGTCCAATTAAGTGACCGGGTGACAGACCAGCAGGCAGTTCAAAGATGAGTGGATAAAATCAAATCGGTTCCTTTGAAACAGATACAGTTGTCATAGTGCACGGCCGTAGGTTCACTTTTATTTGCTTCAGTAACACCTTTTTATAAATAGACCAAGTTTGGAGTTTCTTCAAGGATAAATGATAATGTTACGGCGATGTGTACTAGCCGTCTGACTCAAAGACAGTGTTTTTATAATGCAGACACAGGTGGGTGAGATTTCCTCTTTGAATAAAATCAGATGGTCTTGGCGGTTGGCAGGTTGATAATTGGCATGTACACGCTGAAGTGGATGATGCAGAGCTGGCGTGGAGGATACCAGAGCACGAAGAGAGAAGAGACACAAACATGAGAGGCACATGAAAGATCCTCACAGGAGGGACCAAAGACCAAGCACCCTCATGCTTTGAGGTGACTAACTACTGAGCCACTGCTCAGCTCACACTGCTGTTAAAACACAGAGCCACTCACACTGTATTGTCTATCTGATCTGCTGTGTTACATGTGCATGATCTTAGTGGGCAGCTCATTGAGCTTTATCACTGCAGAGATGAATGAGGTCTGTGTGTGAAGTGGGGAACGATTCACTGCAGAATAGGAAAATAAGTTATTTATTCAAATGTAGCTTCAGACTGCAAAAATATCTGTTAGTTCCATGGGAAAAACCAGGAGCAGTCATATTACAGCTGCTTGGTTGGACAAATTACATGCTGTCGACCTGATTAATCAGAGGTAACCACCCTGGTGACTTATTTCAGTCCTGTATTCAATTAATTGGGCCCCTGTAAATGCAGGCCAGTCTGGAGATGAAATGAGTACGTGCTTCAGTGCACAAGGTTAAAAAATAAATTACAGGTTTGAAATGTAGGGAATACAGTTTGCACACTCTATTGACATTAGTTTAAATGCATCTAAAAAGCTAACTACCACAGGATCATCAAAGCCACTCAATTAAATAATAATTTTAAAGAAAATAGAAACTCAGATGAGACCAATTCAAACGGCAAAATGCATTAAACATTTTGCAATGTATAAGCTACGATCTTTAGCATTTTTATAAAGTATCCATTATATAGTAGTTATTCAAGATTGATGTCTCCCCAGGGTCCCAAGTCCTCTAAATGTGGCACATTACAGAGAACTTTCACATTGTTTTGTGTTCTCAGAAACATGTTTTCCCAAGGTCAAATGTTCATTATGTTTCCCCCGAGTCACCTGCTAGAGCTTACTGATGTTATATTCTCAAAACTACACCTTCAAATTTTCATGCAAGACAATATTCTTGCCTTTGACATTAATGACTCAATAGTGGCTGAGTGGAATTTACCATTTAAACTCACGTGAAAAGTCCTTCTGTGTTGGTTCTTTTGCAAATGAAGTGCAAAGAAGCTCTGGGTGCATGGCTAGCTGCTAGCTTTTTTCTTCTTACAAGTTATGAAAAGCCTCATTTTTTAGTTCGATATATATGTTGGCATTAAGTACATATTTGAAAAACCCTTTTACAAGTTTTATTTCTGAAAAGGGTCAGCTGGGAACATAACAGTCAACCAGAGGCATTGTTTTGAACAACTCATGGAGCTACTGTAGCTTAACTAGCTTGTTAGCTACAGCTGAGAAAATCTGCACCTGGAGGTAATTCCAGCTAGCAAAAAAGGGCCAGTTGCTGGCTAGAAAGTGGAACCTTCCTTTCCCTGAAATCCGTCGCCCACTATTTATAAATTACCAATAACTTAAAGCTGAGTTTTCCCTCCATTAACATTTTAAACTGAATATGCGACATGTAACATTGGAAAACTGTCAGTCCTTAGTGATCAGGTGTACAGTCATCCTAGTGTGAGTCTATAATACAGAAAAATACACGTAATACGAATGCCTTTAACTAAAACTAGTCAAAATTCTTTGCCATCTAACATCATATTACACTGATATATCAAACATAATACAATTTCACCTCCAGTCTTAAAGTGCACCCCCAATTTAAGATCAAGCAGACATGCTGTGGTAAATCTCATCCTTATTTAGAGCCAAAAAAGAAAACAGCATTAAATCACACTTATGTCGCTTAAACGGCTCAAGCCTCTTTAGGGATTAGACAAGATTAAATAACTCAAAATAAGGCTCACAGACGCAGAGGGCAAAGTATCAGGCAACGGGAATCCAAAATACGACTAAGAGGAGAGAAGAAATCCAGCTGGCTCGGAGGAAGGAAATAAAATGGGCAAGATGAGTGGACTGAGGGTATGAAATCTTCACACATATTAGATTTGAAAAAAATCCAGTGTTCTCTTTCTGATGTCTGTGGTCTGTGAAGCCTCCAAGACTGTTAACATTTGCAGAACACCATCCTGGACTGGAAACACCTACTGATTTCTAAAAATATATTCTGCTGGCTGAAGCGCCAAGGCACCTCTCCCCCTGAACCCTTTCGGATCTTTAAAGGGGTTTCTTTTCACAACATTGCACAGCATTGATGACTTTCAGCTGATGTAATGAAACGCTATAAAAGCTGAGTACCTACATAGAGACCTGTCTCAGACTCCAGACAGAAAAATGGTCTAGAGGTGTGTTTTTGATATATCATAGCTTTATATATATTGCAGTTTGGAGAACCTTCCATCATGAATGCCCTCCAAAATAAACCGCTACACTTGTCTTGGCACTGAGAAGGTGGAATTGCTTTCACTAGACTGCGACTATAAACTTATAATTCAGTCTTAACACCATAACCAACCACTTCCTAAGTCAACAACATTGTTCTCTCTGTAACAAGATAGAAAAAGTGGCTCTGGTGTGTAATTACAATACAAGTATCCAACAAATATTCGAAAATAATCTTAAATAGTTCAGATTTCACTCTATAATTCAGATTCTTGTCACATATAACATCAGAAACTTGCTGGGCAGAAGGATAAGGACTGGATGTTAATTGGGATGTCCAACACGTCCTCGGTTTTCTTGAACAAAGTGTGCTGAAAACTCGTCCTTTGGTGTGAAATATTCCACAGATATCTAACATTTCAGAATGATGTCGACCAATTATTTTGGTGATTCGCTGAATCACTCCAGCTCGTCCACCATCAGGTCACATCATCCATCCCAACCATCTCCCTGGTCTGTGGCAACTTATTTCAGAACCTAATGACTAGAAACTCTATTTTAGTTGCTGCAGACAGTCGTCATCCACAGACGAGTAATCTTAATGTTCCAGGTGACCTGTAGCTCGACCATCAAAACACAAATCACTTCCACTTTCTGACAAATGTCAAAATCTCATGGGTAAATTGCTATAGGATTCACTGAACACATTTATACTCATGACAGGTCCAATCCTTTTCATTTGAGTGGAACCACCAAGTTTCCCCTAATGTCATTCTCTGGACCGACTTTGCATTGTTATCACTGCTCTGGGTAAGACCCCAAGAATAACACAGTGGACACAATGCTATTTATATTCTCTACACAGTGCAGTAGAATATTTTTGCTGAAGATGTATCATAACCTCTTAATTTCTGTTGCCCTGAACGATATTCTCCTTCCTGAAATCAACGATCTAAGGAAAGTAAAGCTGTGTGAGCTAAAGAAAGATCTGGGCTGTACATAAATTTGGCTTGTCTTGATAAAGCTTGGTTTGTACTCAGGATCACTAGCGTTGGGGTTTGTTGTCAGCTGCTTCCCTTTCAAATTATTTAAAGCCTTTGTAGCTTCTGTCATTCCTAGCCACACTGACTGCACCTTCACAGTGCAATGTAAAACCTGCAGAGTAAACACAATGTGTTGTCACTTTACTGAGTTTGGACTGTTGAGGCCAGTGGAGGACATGTGGTTGATCTTTGGTTGGTAAAGGTGGTGATACACGTAGCAACTTTTACATCATTATCAACAGACAACGTCAATGTTCAATGTGGACTGTACACTTTTATATTGAAAAAGGAAAATTACATCACAAATGCTCCAATCACAACCCAGATTTTGGGTCATGTGATCTCTATGGCTTGAAACATTTCTGAACAATGGTGGCCATCCAAGCACAGCGGACCGAG
This sequence comes from Semicossyphus pulcher, assembly GCF_022749685.1. Lineage (NCBI taxonomy): Eukaryota > Metazoa > Chordata > Actinopteri > Labriformes > Labridae > Semicossyphus > Semicossyphus pulcher. Next base: position 14,796,972 of record NW_027211603.1, read on the forward strand.
GAGAAGGAACGTATACTGATAAAACATGACTCTGGTGAGTGAATGTGTGTGAACATCTGTCAGTTATGAAATTATGAAATTTCAGAATATGAAATTTGTCAGTGAGCAGATTTTTATTAGATTGTTTGAGCTAGCTTAAATTGCGGTCGTACTTGGAGTTGCTATGCTAACCCCGTAGTTGTGACAGAGAGCCTCGATGCCCATAGGCCTGTTGCCCTACGTCTCATAATGTTGCTTGTTGATGTTTACGCTGTCTGTTGATGTAAAAGTTGATACATGTATCACCACCTTAAGACTTTACATGACAACAAAAGCCTTGTCCATATGTACATGGGTGTTTTTATAAATTACTGTAGTTTTTTTTTTAATGTGTTTTGGCCTTTGGTCCGCACTGCATTTAAGGCCACTGTAAGTATGTTCTTGCTACTTGCTTCTTGCTTGTCTTTGTACCAGATTTTATCTTATCTTATACCTTTTGGAAAACTTCTTATCGGGTAAAGTGTCTCACAAACTCTCTTTTCAGTGTTGACATGTAGACAGGAAAAATAGCGTTTTCAAAACCAAGATATCATCAACTCATTTCATTTGTGACCTTGATTGGTGTCGATAACAACAATGGCGGACTTCCTGGCGGATAAGTTGTCAAATTACTATGGATAAAATAATAATTAGTTTCATTTGTTTGTGCCTTTAAAAGAACAAGCTTACAACGCATGCTGATGATGTCATCGCTGGTATTTATCATGCGTATAGTTGACGTTTGGACTTTATCGCCACCTGCTGGCCCGGCATGCTTATCAGAGCGTTTCATTGCTTTTGTGTCTTTTGTGTGGGCAGAGGTAAATTATTATGATGGAATTCTCTTTTTAATTGGAGAGTAAAAAACATACGTTTTCCATATATCGATTTACATGTAGACAATACCTTAGTGATAATCGTGTCTGTGCTCTCTTTTCTGTCAAAATCTCTTTATGTACAAGCTGTATGTACAGTGTAATTTGTGTTCAAAAGAAATTACAGTTGCCATTCAAAAGTCTAACTTTGGCACTTTAAACACCACGTTCTGATAGGAAGTGTCAAAGTGTCGCTGTGTCTGAACACAGATGACATTTGGGGTCTGTATTGATTGTCATTGTGGGTCGCGGATGAGGCAGAAAATCATTAGTTATTCCTTTCTTCATATTATACAGCCCTGTCAGGCTGTTTTTTTGTCTACTATTTCAATGCTAAGCTTGATAAACAGATTTTGAACACGTTTAACAATGAACAAGCCAGTATCTAGCCTTCAGTGTAAATATGCATTAAAGCTCTTGTTGTAAAACAGTATAAAAGAGGACATGACTAGCACGGAGTACAAACACATTTTTAAATAAGATGTAGTATTCGTTTAAGTTTCACAGTGAAGATGAAAAATTGAAACAGACGCAGGACTCTTACTCTAAATGTTTTGTCCTCATTGGGGTTCATCCGTCTCAAGAAACAACACAGTCCTCTAAAAGCCTGCTGGCACGCCTCCAAGTGTCTTTTAACCTGCACATTTCCATGCAGGGGGATGCAATATAAATGCAAAACCAATATGAAATGCCAATAGGTGAGTCAACCATTAAAAAGGTTTTCTGTCTCTGGTGTCTATTTAAGGATGGCTCATAGACCTTTGCTACAGAAATAATCTGTTCTACTTTGGAGATTAAATACTGAATGTCTATGGATATGTGTAAGATCCAAAGACGGTATATATCAGTCTTAAACGAGAATCGTGTTGTTGCTGAACGTATAAAATCGCCCGTACATTTATGTCTGCTAAACTTGCATGTAAAACAGGAGGAAATAAATGAGCTTGTTGTTTTTTAGCTTCATTATTGAAACACCAGCTGTATTGATTTGTCACTGCCAATGGTAGGCAGAAAGTGAAAGTATGCGCCTCTGAAAACGTCCCCAAAATATCCCCAAATTTCACGGGATTATAAACCACAACCAAAGAAAAAGAAACAAACTCAACGCTCAGATGAAGGCAAACAGTATAAAAAAGAAAGCGACCGCCAGTGAGGAAAAACTATTTTGTGATGATACAATAAAAGTTCCTAATCTTAAACACATTTTAAATGCCTCGGGTGTTCAGGGACATTGTGCTTCTACCTAAAGTTTGGGGTTCAGTAATATGTGGAGAGTCTGATGGAGATGCTAAAGGTGCTTTGAGGTAAATCCATATTTGGAGAAAAACATCTTTTTCTGTTTGGGGATGCACATAAGGAATACTTTACCTTCCATCAGAAACAGTATTTTTTTGGCAGACAAGTGACAAGGTCGGAAATTATAGAGAGTTCATTCCTGAGTCGGCATCAATAAAAGATACTGCAGCTGAACTTTTTATGAAGCCTTCGGCAGTCTTGGTCCTCGTAACGGGAGTTGCCCATTCGAGAGTTCACTGACTACTTGATTTTAACTTTTTCACCTCTACCAAAGTTAAGTTTTTACTTACTATTCTGCCATCTTAGTATGCCACAAAATACACTTCCTGTCCCGATCTGCACAAAGAGGGAAAAGTGCCAGAGGCTATGCCCTCTTCATCTCAACATCCCATCACAGCTACAATGACACAGGGTCAGCGGGAGACAGTGGTGTGGTCCAGCTCCCGTCTCTGATTCTGTCCTTGAAGCTCTGCCATCACTTAACATTGGCATCTTGAAAAGCACTCTGTTTGATGGGTGATGAGGGCATCCTGGGTGCTTGTTAATGGGTGCAAACTAGAGCGCAGGGTGACAGCACATCTCCCCTTATGAGCAAGACTCTCTCTTGTCAAACAGAGGGGACACAAGTCTTGACTGATGATCTGACTGGACCTGAGGCTGTTTGGAGTCCGAACCACTCAGGAACACACACACACACACACACACACGGTTCTCCTTGTGTACTGACTTTGTAGATATAGCATTTCTAGAAGCCTTTTCTCACTGAGCTGCAGAGGTCACTAAAAAAAAATAGAGCCAGCAGCAGACTTAGTCACAGAGGTGGAGGTAAGATGAGCAGAGGCAGAGCTTCTCCAGTCACTTCCCCCCCAGAGACGCAGTCAGACGGAGGGGCTAAAGGAGCCGTGTGTGTCCATATGGACTTCCTTGTCAGAGCCAGTCAGCGGGGCAGTCCATCATAGCGCTGTGGGTCAGGGTTAACACTGTTCTCAGGTCTAAGTGGCAGTAATGAAGTCATAAAGCACTCTGCACATACATGGACCCTAAAGTGATGACACTGCCAGACACGGCGGCTGCCACCACCAGTTGCTCATCACTGTAGGACTGAGCTGATAAGGCCACCATGTTTTTTTTTTTTTTAGCTCCATATGTCTGCTAGTTCACATTAAGATGATGCATGTCGCAGATAACACATTGTTTCTTTTTTTCACTTTTCATTATTGGCTCATTGTAGCGTATCGCAGATACACTGATATCACCGCAGGACTTGCAGAGGTTGGGAAGGTTTTACATACAAATTCGCAATTATGTGAACAATTTGGCAGTGTCCAAGTTTGTGCATGTTTGTTTGCTGATTTATGTTTTATGGTAGTATTTAAAAAAAGGTTTTTAAACAGTGTTAAAAAGTGTATCCCAGGGCACTGGTTTCACTCAGCAGTTAAAGCGCACCATGAATTGACGCAGCGACTCCAACCCTTGGACCTTTGCTGTGTGTCATCCCCTCTCCCTCCTCCCACATTTCCAACTCTATACACTCTAATAAAGTCAAAGGCCAAAAAATGATCTTAAAACATGAAAAGAAAATGTCTTCCTGGAGAACTGGAAAAATTAATTGGTGACAAGTTTTGTCCAGTTTCTGTTTCTGCTTCAGAAAAACGGTGTTTGACGCTTCTTCTGCACAAAAAGGAGGATCACCGGCTGTCTGCTTCAAAGGGTAAAAATGATGTGACTCATCTGAAGACTAAATCTAAAATAGCTGCCAAAGTTAACCCTGGTTTTGTCACACATCAAGTTTTCCTTATGACCATTTATAAGGGTTGTAAATAATATCTTTACGACTACTTAATATGTTACTAATAGATATTTTATACATCTGTTAAGCTTTTAAAACGACCCCTTGCAGTTAAAAGTCCCTCTGACTGTCCTCCAGCTTTACTTACGAGTAATACGAGCTGTCGTCAGTCTGAAAGGAGCCTCCAATAAACCAACTGACCTTTGGAAAAGGGCTGCAAAACATCTTGACAAGATTCATTAATAAACAACTTATCTCAATTTAAAAGTGCACACCTGATGATTAGCTGTGAGAATTATTTACTAATGACTTGGCTAACTTCTCCTGCTGGCTTATTAAATACTTAGAAACCTGTGACAGTTTATTAATGATGGCATAAATGAGTTGACTTTTATAGACTCACCAGCAGAAGATTAGCTGTTTTTTAACCCATTTGACATTAAGAAAAACACGACTTAATTGATTACTAAACCCATTCAAGAGTGCCGGATTAGACTGTGGTACAGTCGATAGATTTTTAAACTTCTATATTTAGTGCGAAGAAAATGCCGTGTGTGTGTCACTATGAATACAGCACGAGTGTTTCCATCTCTGTGAAGATCCTGAAATCCTTCACAGCAGCTTGCCTTCATGTTCTGACATTAATCCGCATTCAGCTTTACATTCTTTAAATCTGTGTGTCAAAGCAAAGAAACGTGTATAACACACCATGCCCTGTCTAAAGGGCATTGGCTGGTTTACTGTGTATGATGTAAAATACACTTTATTCCTACACTTGCTGCTAGCGGGGTTTATGTGCGAGTCTGCTCTGCTCCGTTCCTGCCTTTTGTTGTGTATATGTGATTAAGGTGGCAGTCAGAGAGCGCGCTTTAAAAATGCCAGTCACTCTGCTCCAGGGCACGCCAGCGTAAGTATGCTACTGAGCTGTTGTTGCTATGTTACCGGAGAAAAAAACAGTTGGTGGGTGTCAGAAAGTTGACAGAGTTAAACTTCAGGAGGTGCATGTTTTCTTACAGCTCTTTTTTAGCTTGAATGCATTCAGCCTGACAGCTTCTTTAAGCCCAGGAGTCATGTGAGGAGTTACTGAATCATGTTGGAAAGAAGGAGGAGATGTGGTTATCTTTAGATGCTCTCAGTTTTGGGTTGTTTTGGATGAGATTTTCTGAAATTACATTGATTTAAAGGAAAAGTGAACGCTATTTCCAGACTTCAGTTAATATTAGCGTGCCATTTTTTAGCCATAGCTCGCACTATTAGCTCCAGAGATGGCAATGTCAAGTATTCAGTTTTCAGTCCAGGATGAATGACCTCCACAGCCATTGGATGGGTGTGCTGTCACTCATGTTTCCCATAAAATCAGTCCTTCTTACTTTGTTACTTTAGTGATCGCCTGACATATCAACGAGCAACACCAGTGGACATCTAGAAGGATCTATTAAGGATTGTTATAAACCTTGGTACAGACATCATGGTCCCCATGATATAACAACTTCACCGGTCCCCAGACTTTTTAATCTTGCGTCATCATATTGTCAACATTTTAATTCATCTTGAAAACTATATTTTTAATATTTTCTTTTTTTTTTAACCAATTATCCTTTAAATATTTACAATCCCATCAGCCTTAGCTGTACATTGTGTTTGGGGTTATTATGTGAGGGATATGTTTAGTGAGCAGGTTGTTATAGCGGAATGGAACCCTGACAGGGTGAGGAGGACTCGAGCATAGAAGACCTCGGAATGTTGTAGTTAACCAATCAGAGTCAAGTGTTTAAAGTTATAATCTCAAAGATCGCAGTTTCGTTCTCTTTGACGGCACCTATGGCGATAAACGGTATTTGCGGGAGCACACTTCCCAGATATCCAGACAGTGTCGCATGTTTGACGTCCACAGTTGGCTCCAGTTGTAACTCTTGATTTTCCTCGCTGACGGTCACTTTCCTTTTTAGACTGTTTGCCTTCATCTGAGCGTCGAATTTGTTTATTTTTCTTTGGATTTTCACTTATTTTTGAAGTTGTATCTGTAGTCATCGATCTTTTCTTTGTTTGTTCAGCCATAGTAGATTACTGTTTACACGCAACACTTGCAGAGAGCGGAAAAGCAGCCGCTTAGCTCCGCCTACCCTCTCTGGCAGACCAACCACTGCTGGCTGATGGAAAACGCGTCACTAACTGGGCGCCGCTTGGGATTTTTTCTTTGAATGTTGCCACAGACACCCGGTCTGTAATACTGCAAATGCAAAGGCTTTCATCAGTGGGCCATCGGCTCAATCACCATTGTGTTACCTCATATTTTAATGGTTAACATAGTAAACTGTATTGTCATTATAAACAGGTTTATTTGTTTATATAAAAAGAAATGTGCATTAATCAATCCACAGTCATGAAATGCACTAGTTTTTAGCCGTAGTCCTGCGTGTTGTTGTTCGTCATCCTAAAGTGATGAAAATAAAACAAATATGATTGTAGTTAAAAATAGCTTCAGTATATTAAAAGGCACGATGCAGTTAAGGAGCAACATGAGAGACAGTTTCCAAACTGCCGATGATAAAGATACAGTAGTGATACAGTTACTTTAAAGGGGGATAAAAATGAATTAGTTGATGGAGACTCTCTAATTGATTAAAGTACTTAATTTCATTGAAGTGACGCCCTCAAGGACACGATGGCCTGGCTCAATGCAGTTAGCATGCAGATGTTAGCACTTAGCACACTCCTGTAAAGTACAGTCTCACAGAGCTGCTCCTCATAATATAAACCCTGTTTTTCCCTTTTCTCTTTGAAACACTGAATGATGTTTTGCCTCTGAGCACTGTCTCACAGATGAGTAATCAAAAGCAGTGAACGTCAGAGAGAAATAGTTCTGTGGTTGAACTTTTGACTTCATACTGGCCTCATTTTTTGGGGCGCATTATGATTTCGATTGACTGTCTGTCTGTAGCTGTGTTTGCTAATAAAAGAGGATGTGCAGGGAGGTGCTGCTTGCTAACTTAATAACAAATCCACACCCCAGTCTATAACATTTACAGTGGATTATTTAGTTAGCCCGGAGTGCGGATGTCCACGGGTGTAGCCTGATTACTACAGTCATCATCATCGACAATTATTCCTTTTACACGAGGAGCTTAATGGACGCCCCTCTGGGGTCATATCATCACAATGCATCATATTGTGTAATATGCATGTATCTGTCTTTGTGTGTCCGAGAAGGGAAAGAAAGACGGGAAGATACAGAGAGAGACAGATCAGATAGGGACTGGACAGACGGCGGAAGAGCTGAGATGGAAGACTGATGTTATCGCCGCAGTGATGTTACACTGAGAAGATTACGATTTGAATCCTGGCCGACGTCCAAAGCTCTGAAATTAAGAGCACAGACGCTATGTTGGTTAAAGTCAATTATACAATATGTTGTGGGGAATAAAGCACAAAGGAAATGTTTCATTTTAGACACTTTAAAATAGGCCTCTTATCTGGGTTAATGGTGCTATTGTGCGGGCAAGTAGTTTATCACAGTTGTCTTTTAAGGAAGAAAAAGAAATGTATATGCAGTCCCCCGCTGGATTGCAGCAAACTGGATGCTCCGCTGTGAAGATCACCAGTAGTCTGGCTGCTCCATCTGCTCCTAGAGATGATTGACAGCACATGTGCCGGACCGTGTGCAGTTATCCTCCCCGAAAAAAACAAGGAATAAAGAACAAAATAGACCTGATTTTACATCCAGAATGTGTGAGCGCTGCAGGCAGACGGGCAGGCTGAACCTGGCTGTAAACTCTCTCTCTCTATTATGTTTCCACATTAAACTTCTGTCACCTCTGTCAATTTTCACTCTCTGAAGTATCCCACTGTTATACTCGGGAACAATTTAACCTGCATAAAAGTTTGCAACAGTAGGTATTCAGCAGGTCTGAAACTCAATTTCAAAGTTTATTTCAAAGGATCAGCTCCGAGCATTTAGTCATAATAATGTTTCATATATTCTACACCCTGCGTGGAACTGTTCTTTAGTCCATTATTCAGCAGAGGTTCGTCCCTGAGCTGTGACTTTGTGAGTGAACAGAGGGTATTTGTTGGGGGAACATGCGTGTGGATCCTCCTCACAGAGACAACAGTAGGCTCTTCCAGTTGTGCGTTTGCCCTGAAGGCGGAGCAGAGGACTCCACTAGAGACACAAACTTGGCTCCTGGAGCTGTTGCAGTGAAATGAATTCAGTCCCATCTCCTGGCACCTTTCCCACTCCGGGCATCCGCAAATGGATTTGTGTAGTAAAAATGTCTAAATTAAATTCCAGAGTTTCAGGGTCACCTTTCGTATTTGGCTCAGATGTATATGTGTGCAAATCTGCTGGAAGGAGAAAGTACAGGTGGTGCTTATGTTCAGCATTCATTGACATGTTAGAGGACATCACAGTTTGTAAATCCATGAATCCAGCTCTGGTTGGATGGTTTCTCCATTTGCGTCCCCTGCAGTTTCACAGTACGTCGCAAAATGGTGTTTTTATTCAAAGCTTGTTAATGTCTTTCTACTCCACCAATCATTAAATCTCCCCACTCAGCTCATCAGCCCCTTTAACATGTAGAAACCATTACACTGTCACGTTGACGTTTACAGCGACACTATCAAATCCTGCTGTTCCTGCAATCAGAAAAATACTCGCACGACTTTGCTATCCTGGCCAGCTGACATGCTCACACGACCTTTCCTGGTTGTACTGGTGGAAAAGTAATGGCTACGGGGATGTGTCAGACAGCTGCTTTTCTTTGCCACATTTGGAGTCTTTGAATTTCGACAGGACGTGCTGTCACGGCATATTCTGTCTAGAAATGTGGCTTTAAGACGATCCAGCTCCTCGACTGGGACAAAAGACAAAGACAAAAAGCAGCGTGTGTACTGGAGGCACAAAAGAAGGAGAGGGAACAGGAGCTGCTTTGACATTAATGCGTGCCATTGTTTTTTTTGTCATGACTCCTTTTTCAGTCTGTCCAGTTATAGTGTTACTATATACTATTATAATATAATAGTTATATTATAAAGAAATATTTTTTAAAAGTTTCACTTGACTAGTTTTCAGTAGTTTTCAGCCTCCTCTCTTCCAGAAAACACGTTGAAATGTGCTTCACTAACACATTGCAATGTGGGAATCTTACAGTTTAGTTCTCTCTGGCAGTAAAAAGGAAGTATTTTGATAATTTCACAAGGATCTGTGTGAGAAAAAAAAGAGTTAGCTTTACACTTGTGTCTTTGAAAACTCACTACTTTTGCAGCGACAATTTAGACGTTCAAAAAAAGACCTGCAACAAATATATTTGGCAATTTTACTGAAATTTGATCATAAATCAAATTAAAAGAGGCTAAGCATGGGTTAGAAAGAAGACGACAGTGGCGCTGGTTTAGCTCTGTTTGTAGAGCAGGCACCCCATGTACAGAGGCCACAGTCCTCGTCACACTGATCGCAGGCTCAACTCCCAGGCTGCCGATCATTTGGTGCAGGTCATCCCCTGCTCTCTACTCCCCACATTTCCTGTCCCTCTCCAGCTATCCTATCTAATAAAGGCAAAAGCCAAAGAAATTATGTATACCTTTTAAATGGCTGCTAAAGGCTCCCATAAAACAGACTTTTAAAAGTTGCTACCTTGTGCACCTGTGTGAGACGCAACCTGGGGCTATCACAGAGTGTCTGTATCTGAGACCTTGGGATGACAACAGCTGGTAACTGTGGGATCACAGATTAATGTATGATATCCCAAGAACCTTTGCATGAGGATACTTTGAAAGAAGAGACTGCTTGCTAACAAGTCAATGATGTGTTCACAACCTGTGCTGAGTTATTACAGGTTTAATTCAGCCAGTCAATAAGTAGCTTCTCTTGAAACACCCTCAGGCCTGAAGTGAGGAGGATCGCCATGTCCAGTGAATCCAAGGCAGCTCTAACCGTCTAAAAACAGAGAACATTTCAGAGTGAAAGTGCTTCTGTGAAAAGGGCTCCTGGGACCGCTCCCCTTCATCACAAATGATCAGCTCAAGCTCAGGCTAGCCAAGTAGGCTGCAACATGCCAGCTTACAAGTCTGAATTTGCAGGGTTGGAAGAACTGAAGGCAGTTTCTCTGTCAGGCGATGGAGCAACGGGGAATTGTACTGGGATGAACCGCAGCTGCAGCAGAGCCGGAGTGAACAAACAACGCAGAGATTCATGAAGCACCGCGGCAACATTTACCTAGTGCCACAAGTTCAGACTGACCAAACAGCAGCAGGGTGTGTGGATATTATGTGTACGCAAGAAATTTCTTTTTAAATAGGTGATACAAAAAATGACAAAAACAACAGCAGGCTTTTAGCATACGCTATTTGTTGGTGTCGCACTGCATAAAGAATGGATTTAGAAATGAAAGGGGAGGTATCAAGGTTTGTTTAATGGGATCAGGGTGCATTTTTATAACTCACAACTGTGGAAATAATGCAGCTATTACTCACATCTTCTGAATCCAAAAGGTTAATCTTATTTATTGTAAATGTAGCTGATTCCAGCTCTACATTTGCACATCACAGATTATGAGGCTCTGTTATGTAATTGTATTATTCGCTTTAGGGAAGCGCTGCTCATCTTCAAAATACTGACTGTGCTAAACCCAAAAGAAAAGCTATGACGGTGCACATTTCCCCTTAAAAATATCTATTAGCATTTTCTCACAGAGTTTATTGTAATTATGCATCAGTGTTTCTGTTAATAGTGATATAATAGTTTGTATAGTTTGTTGTTGTGTGACTTTACAGTGAACATATAATTGTTATTCCTGATAGTAATTCATCCAGTTATATTGTTGGTTCCTCCTCACTGTCCTTGCTGATCAAATGTTGATTAAAAGTGTGGTGATATTTGGACACCAGTTTAGCTCAGTGGTTAAAATGGCAGCCCATGTACAGAGCCCACAGCCCTCGCTGCGGCGGCCCCGGGCCCAACCCCCATCCTCAGCCCTTTGTCGCGTGTCTTCCCCCTTTCTCTCTCCCCCTGCTTCCAACACTCTCCACTGTCCTCTCTATAAATAAAGGCACAAAAGGCCAAAAAGAGTGTGATGACATTTGTTCAGGCACAATCAGAGTATTTTCAAGACTGAATATTAAAATGTGCTTAACATTAACAGATAAAGCTGGCTAAGAAAGCCCCCATGTGTCAGTCAGTCTGTTCTTCTGTTCTGACACCTACAACCTAGACGTGAGACACGTTGTCACAGATATAGAGTTCAGAAAGAATTCCTTACAAGCTGGATGCTGCAGGAAGCAAGTGTGAATTTGTTGGGGACTATTTTCTGCTGCGGATTTGGTGTGATAGGGAGTATTTATAGTTTACCATGTATGTGGGATTCACTCAAAATAAACAGTAGTGGTTCATCATTGTCATTAAGGAACATTTCACCTGCTGCTACTGTGTGGCTCATTAATTACTTTTAAACTGGTTTTGGGCAACAATGGAGATCTGTAGCATCAAGGAACAGGATAAATCAGCCTTTGGCTTCACAGTCGGATCAATTCTTTGATAGTTTGGGGTTTTTCATGGGATTTATTGACCATAACAAAAATATAGACAACCACCAGACTTATCCTTTATTGGACGGTACAGCGAAAATTACTTAAAGTGATAATCTCGAAGATTTTCATTTAAATAAATGTCTGTTAAGTCACTATCTATCGCCGAATGAGGTAACACAATGGTGATTGAGCCTATGGCCCACTGATGAAAGTCTTTTGCAGTCAGTAGCGACTTTCGTGGTAAAAACCACAAGTTGCCCCCAGTTAGTGATGCGTTTTCCATCACCGAGCAGTGGTTGGTCTGCCAGAGAGGGTAGGCGGAGCTAAGCGGCTGCTTTTCCGGTCTCTACAAGTGTTGCGAATAAACAGTAATCTGCTATGGCTGAACAAACAAAGAAAAGATCGATGACTACAGATACAACTTCAAAAATAAGTGAAAATCTAAAGAAAGATAAACAAAACTCGACGCTCAGATGAAGCAAACAGTCTGAAAAGGAAAGCGACCGTCAGCGAGGAAAATCAAGAGTTACAACCGGAGCCAACCGTGGACGTCACACATGCAACACTGTCTGGATATCTGGGAAGTGTAGTCCCGCAATTACCGTTTATCGCCATAGGTGCTGCCAAAGAGAACGAAACTGCGATCTTCGAGATCACTTTAAGCAATAAACTTCATCAACAGGTGAACTATAATGAACTGAAACTGTGTTAAACACGTTTCTGTCACCGTGCTTACACTGTACCTGTTTCCACTCTGCTTTGTGCATGTCTTTGTTTCTCTCACACTCCTCTACCACTTATTGACACCACTCTTTTTTTTGACTTCTTTTTAAGAACGCGTCTTTGTCTCTCTTCAGCGTCTCTGTGTGAGTCAGAATGACTCTTCCACGGCGTCCATTCGACCGTAGCCTGCCTCGTCGCACACAGCAAACCTCTGGATCCTCCTCATTACTGACGACAGATCACAGCGCTCACAGAAACACACTTTGATGGCTGTTTTGGCTGGATAAACACACCTGCCAGTCAGGAGTATTAGGTTATGAGTCTGTCATGGGTCTGTGGTGTTCGGGCCCTCTGAGACGCCGAACAGCAGCCTGTTTTTCTGCACTTCACATGTGCTGAAACAAAACACATGGCGCACTGTGTTTAGTCACTGTAGCGGTGGACAGGAAAACTTATGACTGTTTGTTTTCCCGTGGTTTCCCTCCTCGCCCAATCCCAGCAGGGCTCATACTTCCCCTCTTGATAGACACATGTCGGGTATTTAACAGAAACTATTCAAACTGGAGAATGGCCAGTGCTGTGGATGCCTGTCCCCCCCGCGGGGCTTGGCTTGGGTAAGAAAAGGCAACAGAGCGAATGCTTTTGACGTTTCAGCTGAATGAGTTGCCGGGTTACTCAGTCACACTGATGGTTTGGCAGCACTGTAATGAAGTCAGCTGGCATGCACCAGGGAGTGATGTGAAGAGGGGGATGTACTGTTTCCTGAGAGAGAGGGGAAACAAAGAGCAGGTGGGATTTAAAATCTGACCCACAGTGAACAACATGAATGCAAATGGGATTTTATCTCATTCACAAGTGTGGGGAAAATACCTCTGTGCGATCCTGTCTTTCAATTGAGTGTTTGGCACCATGTCGCTCTGTGTTCAGGTGAAGTCTGCAATGAGATTTTACAACCACACCACACTGAGACTGTCTCATGTTAGCGCTGCTCCCTTTTATGCTCTTGACCTATTTGAGTAATCATGAGGTCATTTTGACTGGCATAATTGCTCATTTATATGGTTCATCATATCATATGACAAAATGTGCAATTTGTCCGTGCCCTCTAGAACAACACACAACATTTGTACTGAGAAATAGAAACTTTTCATGATGTGACAACAGCATACGTTTTGGTTTATATTACTATTCATGACAGCTTCACACCAAATGACCTTTCAAGCACTTCTACTATCTGAAACAGTTTGGATAATGTTGGAACAAAATCCTGACAGTTTTGTTATCTTATTCTTTTGGTGTAAAGTGGTCATAACACGTTAACACTTTCGTTAAATGTTCTCAGAGGTCCGTAGTAATGTATTTTATTTTGCATTCATTTATAGGACAGCTGAAGAGAGACATGAATTGTTGGGAGTAGAGAGTGGGGGATGATATGCACCAAATGATCGGCAGACCGGGAGTCAAACCTATGATCAGATGACTGTAACTTCTGTATAAAGGGCGCCTGCTCTACCAACTGAGCTAAACCAGCGCCCCTGCAAATAGTACATTTTCAATCACATGAACTCAACTCTCAACTCAACTTTATTTACAGAGCAGCTTTCATACATACAAGCAAGCAACCCAAAGTGCCTCACAGAGGAACAAACAGACAGAAAACAGAAATTGAGCTCTCTCGCCGGTGCTTGTGTGGGACACATTTAAAAGGGAAGCATTCAAGGACCTCAGTCATCGGGCTGGAACATAAGAGGAAAGAAGATCAATGACCAACAATAAGTGCGCTATCTCGTGCACCAAACAGGAGTTTCTGTAAAATACTAAAAGCTTGAAATAAAAGAGAGCAAGGTAACGTCTGGTTAGCAGCTTGCTAGATTGAAATGCCAGCCCAGCTAATGTCACAGCCTCATGAAACGACCATGCAAAACCTCTGCACACACGCGGGCAGCTGCGGCCAAAAGCTGCTGCTGTTTTTTTCTCCATTGTTCTTGTTCTGCATCAGGAGCGGGCTGGGCAGTAATGTTAACAGGAAGGTAGATGTAGTCTTGTAAAAGAGTGAGCGTGCAAGATATTCAGTCTTTGCTAAATGTTTTGGTCTGTGACTAAGCTGATCGTTAGACTTTAGGCTTCCAAAGTTTTCTACTGTAAGGTAGGCTTTAGTGTAGGTTCGAGATGTTTGTTGCAACATTTACAATAAGAAATACTTGGGAAACGTTGTGGAACAATTGTTGTGTTGCTCAAAAAACAACCCGCCAGACAAAAACAAACAACAACCAGAGTAATGACAATCTGCCAATCTGCAAAAGACTTCCTCATTCACTGACAGTGGGCTTTGTCACAGAACATCAACACTTGCTGGAACGTCTGAAGCTGTGTTTCTTTTAGGGAGTGAAATCTCCCTCATTCATTGAATAGCTTGCAGTTCGTCATCCTGCATTGTTACTGATACAAGCAAAATCAAATGTCGCCCGGCTGACACCAATTCATTCACTAATAAAAGGTTAAAAATTTTGTATCTAAGCAGGCAAGCCTGCTGGCTGTAATCTGTCTTATTCATGGACAGTAGATCCAATCTTTAAACATCTGTAATGTAGCCTTGGTAAAGAGGGACAAATCTGCAGTTCTTGTTTTGTCTGTTAAAGTTTATCAGAAGTTTATCTCAGGCTTCAGCTCTCTGACTTAGGCTGTAACTTTGAAGGATATCCACTTAACTTGTCTCTTTTAAATCCCCTCTTTTTGTTTGCTGTCCTTTCTCCACTACTCCACAAGGAGACGTTAACCAGGGACACAAAAAAGAATTCTCCGCTAAAAACAAACTTTAAAAGAGACCCACTGGATTTTAGCTCAGCCTCGTGAAGCCAATATAAGATTCAAATAATGTTTTGATTTTTAAACTTAAGACAGACTTGAAAATTGCAAGCATATCCCTTAACGTCTCTGGTGTCACAAAGGACTCATGAAGAAATAGTTCAGTAAGAGCATAATTGTCAAGACTCTATCAGGAGTCAAATTCCTTTTTAGTCGACACATATGATTCCAAAAAAAGGAAGAATAAAAGTAGCATAGCATTTATTACTCAGGACATGCCTCCTTTTTTAAATAACCTCCAGATTACAGCAGGACACAGACACAACACATGTCTGTTTTAACACTGTTTACTTTCTGATGCCCTGTACTCAGGCATTAACATGCACACGTTACCATCGTTACCAAACTAGCTGCATGAATATGGTGCTGATACAGATTCTTTCTTGACATTTCACAATCCCCAGATAAATTCAGTGGTAGTTTGGTTCATTAAATTATGCTTAAAGCTGTACTAGGTAACATTATTAAAACTAACCCAGTGGTTCTCAAAATTTCCAGGCCCCCCCGTGGTTACTAGCCTGCGCGTGCATGATAGCCTCCTCTGCGGGTAGGGCTTTGGAGGCTGGACTGAGGGCCTAGGAGAGATAGGGAGGGGCCTGGAGGTTGCAATCTTTCAAATTCTTACCTACTGCAGCTTTAAAGTAATACATATAAACTATATAATATAAACTATTATTTAAGATGTGGTCAATTTGCTTTGTTTTCACACCTCAAACAGACACTTTAAAATGTAATTTAATAAACCAAAGCAAAGAGACGCATATGCCAGGGTCAGTTTGAACGGCGCCAATCAGGTTAGTTGTAAAATGTACCTGCTGTAATATTGCTGCACCTGCATGACCAAGAAGTGTCTCTGACATGTAGTATGAGTAAAAAGCAAAAACCTCTCTGTTATAGTCCAGTTAAAAATGAGGAGGTGATGGCTTCATTGTACTTATAGAGCCTTAAACATGTGGTTCATGTCAGCGAGCTGCTGATCTTGTGCAGAAAAGCTGAGCGATACAGTTCCTGACCGTGTAATAGCTAGTGTCTTGGCTTGCAGCAACCTGTCAATTAGTTTTAAGGTTGCTGCGGGTTTTCCTTGCAATCACCTTAAAGTGTGAAACCTAAGAATAAGTCAGTTATACAGTTAACATTTCTCATACTTCTCAATATCTACGTTTACCTGCATATCCTACAGACATTTGTGTCCTATAAAGGGCTCAGGAAGCGGGGCTCATAAAGGAGCCCTCACAGCCCAAATATGTTACCCTGACCTCAGCACTTATTTAGATTATGCAAAGAGATGTGAACATTTTTATTATAAAAATGTCCCGCTTCAGGCTGTACTTTGGGGGAAGCAGTGCAAAGAATGAAATCCCCCCCAGGCGACCAGCGTTTTTTGGACAAAGATCTGGAGCGAGAGTCGCTGGGAACAAGAAGTCCTGAGGGAGCAAAGAACAGATCCGTGTTATTAAATACATCCACGTGTGGAAAAATGGAGCCCAATAGATGATTTATTTAGCAAAGCGTAATTATAAATCAAATAGAAAAAGCAATTTCACAGATACACAGCATTCAGCAGGATAAAATGACAATAATAAATACTTATTGACTAGTGAACTCTGCACTTCTGACAGCAAGGTTCAGCTAAACTGAGCTCCAGCCAACAGGGCAGTCAGGTGCTTACACGTTACACAAACAAACTCCTGCTGGGATTCAAGATTGAGCCGGCTGTCTCCTCCACCTGCCAAACTTCCTCCCTCTTCTGCACGCCTGCCGTCACTGAATCATGAGGAGTGCGTAATGTAATCTTCAGAGTCAAAGAAAACATTTATTCTTAGCGTTTCCATGCGGAGCTATTGTACAGTCACAGAGACTTTTTACTCGTACGTTCCCCTTTGGATTCCTGTATAATTGGTTATCCGTGTTCCTCCCACTGGTCGCCACTCTTCTGGCAGTGCTTCTGTTGTGCCAGTCAAGGGTCACCTCCCGCGGTGGCGGCCTTCTCCACATTGTGCCGACCTACGGCAAGAGATGCTCCTCAGGAGGTCTCCAGTGACTAATGGAGCTTATTCTCTGTGTCGTGCCAGGCACCAACACCAGGGGCTGAGTGAACAGAGCGCAAACAGATAAGCACAGCAGGTGGAGGAGAGCAGATGCAGAGAGAGGAAGGGGCACATTTGACAGCGAGAGATACCAGTGCCCACAAGAGGAGAGAGCATGGGCTGAATTAGGAAGGACGCTGTCGGGAAGTGTTTGTGAGAGAGCCACGGAGGAATGGTGAACCTGCCGCAGCCTCACGTTAAAGGATAGAGCATTTCATTCCAGCTTTGAAAATGTTGGCCACTCTTATTACATTAATAGAGAACTTTTATATACGTGAATGGATATTTAGCATAAAGACTTGAAACAGGGTTGAGCAGAAAAGTTTGAAAGTAGGCCTAGCTGCACCTCTTAAAGCTCACTCAGGCTGGTTTCAGAACAAACAGGCAGCAGTGAATAGCTTGTGTGCACACAACTGAGAGCTGCACATTATCCTATAAAGCAGCAAACTAGGACGCTGGGCTGACTACATCTGTATGTAAATGATTTTTCTGCAATGTTTGACTTGTTTTACTCTTATAGAACGGAGCTTACCCGTATGGATTTACATAACTCCAGGAATTTACATGCAAAATATCCCCTCGACAGCATTTTTTCTTTACACAAATAATTTGGCTTCCGCAACCCATCAGTGTCAGAATCCCATTGGACATGGATTGATCAATTTAGTTTAGAAATTGCTTTCATGTGCGGAGCTATGGCTCTAATAAATACTAGAGACCGTCTACATTGGTCCTCGCTAACGACAGCTCATTGAATTTACATGTCTGTTCAGGTGACAGGATTGAACATGCTTGAACTTTGTGCAGAGCAATGCTCACTATACGTAGAAAACAGATATTTCATTGATAAATTATTATATTTTATGTTTGGGAGATCACATGATCGACTTTAGAAATATTTGACCTGTCATTATTTTTTGGCCACTAGGGAAAAATCAAGCTGACAGACAAACGGCTATGAGAGCGGTGAGAGCAAACCATACTGAGGATGTGATTAAAGAGAGGGAGTCATTTGGCTCCATGCTGATATAGAAACCTAAAGCACAAGTTAGCCACACAGGTTTTTTTTGCCAGTGATTAATCCAGGTGCAGGTCGTTAAGACTAATCGTTTTCAGCTGTGAATTGAATGTTGAAATTGTAACCTGGAGTTGAGTTCTAAGTGATTTGCAGTGTAACTTTGAAGAGAGAAATATGGAAATTCTGTCATTTTAAGTAATGAACCTGACTTTATTCCTTCCTGTCACCTAAAAGCACTTCATTGTTCATTTTAAATTGCTGCAAATTTTCTATTAACAGACGTGGGGCAGAGTTTGAGAAAAGCAACTGCGGTTTAATTCAGACTGTTTTTCTGATGAGCAGCTCTAATCAGATGTGTTCAAAATTACACAAGTACCACACGAGTGAAAATAATGTGTTGGCAGAGAGACTGATGATGGTAGGCTAGAATAACAATTATTAACAGATTATAGAGACTATAACTCTGCCTGTAATTGAATCTGAAACTGTCTTTGCATTAATGATTATTAACTTGATGATCAGACTATGTGTGCAGTTATTCCCATATACAATAGAGAGCAAACAAGAGAGAGTTTGAGTGATAGAAAGAGTCTGCTGTTTACACTTTGAGCCATAGGAGGTGCACAGTGTGATGGCAAACACAGCACAGCAGGCGCTGCATCTGGAAGTAACCCATGCTTATTGAACTTTCCATGACCTTATACTGTATTATTATATTAGCTGAGCTTGCACTCTTTAAGGGCATGATTTTACACTTGAACATTAGACAAATAGCCCCATCAAGCTATGGGCTGACCAAGAGTAAATGGATGGATCACAATGGAAAAAGTCTGGGAATGCACTTTTTATATATAAGCGTTTTTGTGTCAGGTATTTAAAAGTGATTACTTTAGAAAAGTTTCATTCTCTTCCTTAGAAACAATAGTTTGATAGAACAATCAAAGCTCAAGATCCATCAGCCTTATTCCTTTAATCACATCACTGACTCAGTTTGCTTCATGATGCGTAACTTTTAAAGCAACATGGATGAGGAAAGTTAATAAGGAATACAAGTATAATAGCTACTGAGCATGTTGGTCAACAGGACCTTCTCCATGAGCAAATTAAGATAAGATAAGATAATCCTTTATTCGTCCCACAACGGTGAAATTTACAGTGTTAGAGCAGAAAAGTGGATAATGCAACATTACAATAAAGGGCATATAAAAATAAGTAGCTAAACAAGTGTATCCTAAAAAATGTGCACAGAGCTAATAAGATAATACGCAACAGACCAAATGACAAACTAAGTCAGCAAGTGTACAGCATGAATGAATGGATGAACAAATGGACCACCTGATGTAACAATATAAGAGAAGAATTGCACATGTTGAGAAGTGAGATAGTGATACTGCACATTAATAAATACAAATAGGTATTGCACATGTAGATTATGGAGAGTTGCAGCACTCTTAATAGGAGTGTTAAATTCTGCCCACAGTTAAAAGTTATAGGCAAAGCTAGTACATGTTGTTGTCATTACTTTAGGGCAATAGGCAGTGTCCACTGTAAGAGACAATAAGTTGT
The DNA here is from genome assembly GCF_022749685.1 of Semicossyphus pulcher. Classification (NCBI taxonomy): domain Eukaryota; kingdom Metazoa; phylum Chordata; class Actinopteri; order Labriformes; family Labridae; genus Semicossyphus; species Semicossyphus pulcher. Next base: position 14,816,733 of record NW_027211603.1, read on the forward strand.
GAGAATAACATCCAAAATCCGATGCAATCAAAAAGGTAAGTCTGCAAGAAATTCGTTCATGAAGAATAATCAGAGCCAGAATCCAAATCAGCCTAAAAAGATCCAAACCAAAAGCAGCCAGACTGAATGTGCAGGAAGTCAGAGGAAACCATTACCGTATGCTAGCAATTAGCTGCTTAATTAATCTAGATTACACCATATTTAGCTCCAAATTAACTGGGTAAGCCAACTAGCAGCTTCTTCCATCCAGACGGGTGATGTGGTCTCTCCTGTGGTGTAACTCCAGGCGGTTTTGGCAACTTCAACTCCAACAAGTTTTTCTTCCCAGGTGGCCATCCCTCCTCAACCAGCTCTTTACAAAGTGGAGGAGCAGTGGACACACTTGGTTCACTGAGCTCTTCACACTGTCATCGAGTGCCAACCTTTTAATATGTGTCTACTTGCTGTTTCCCCTGATGTGGCCCTCTGTCATGCATCTCTATTCATTATTTTTTAGAATATCTTTCTCAAGTAAAAATCAGATTCAAAGCTATTTTGAGAAGCAGATACAATGTGCAATATGTTAGTTGGTTTAAGGTATCATATCAGTGTCAAAATGAAGACAGAACTGGACTTTATCACCGCTCATCCAATGTTCCCAGTAGGGTATACTGGGAAAAGAATGAGCTTCCCAGCAATGATTATGCTCTAATGAGGCCAGTTCCTGCAACTGATGCTCGGGAGGTCGTTTTATAACAGAGGTCGCAATGAGAAGTGGATTTTTGAGGGTATGAGCTCATCTCCTTGGCAAAGATCTTGTTCTAAATTAAGGATAAAACAGATCTTACAGATTGCTTGTGGGGCGCAGCAGCTGAGGTAATACGAGTGTTGTTTCTGGTGAGAGCTGAGACACAAAGCAGCATTCGGCTCTCATCAGTAATCAGAATGAGACCCTATATGAGGTTTCTTTTTGGGGTATTCGGTCTAATTGGAGTAATATTTTTTTGCAAATGTGTGTGGCGGGACGGGAACTTACTTTGTGTGTGCACGCAGGAAACGTTTACCCAGATTAGCAAATGTACTGAGATTTGTGAGTTTGTAAATGCGTTCTTAGACTTGTGAATGTTTGCACTAAATGTTTGCACTCACCAGTCCTCTCTCAATTGGCTGTCTTATGACTTTTGATTTCTGTTTGGTGACATATCTGTAACTTTACGTTTTCTTCACCCTGAGCTGAGTCTGACAGGTGCACAATATGCATAATCAAATACACATGTAAAGTTTAGTTCATGCATTCAAAAAAATTTATCTACAGATTCTTGTACACAATCACAAATAAAGTACACACAACGACTGAAATACAGTCGCACAACTCTCCACACACATTTGCATATAATATTGCCTCAGTTACCCCCCAATGTATTGATATTTATTTTTTACACATGTACACGAGAAGCTGAATGATGAACGGGACACCAAACAAGCTCCAGTGGAGACGGTAGCTGTCCATGGTGCTGAATTGTAATGCTATTGAGGTCAAACTGCTCTAAAAAGATGTGTATGAGGTTTATCTGTGGTCCTGCACATAAACAACCTTGTCAGTGGTTGAGGGAGGGGATATTTGGTCGCAGTAATTTTGTTTAAGGAAGACTTTTTTTCTTCCTGTGTGATGTAATTTGTAACTTGTCATCTGCGCTATTATGTGTGGTCTCATTGTTTCAGAGACAGTTACTCTCATATCTCCTAAATAATCATTATGTACATGAGGTAGGTGGAGCGGGGCAACTTGTCAACACACAAGTCCCACGTCCAGGGAAGTGATGGTGCGGTGTGGGATGTAGTTTTTGTAAGGCGGCTTATGATGACAGGAAGAGGAGGAATTACCTGTCTACTTGTTGAAAAACAGAAAACCTGAAGGGAAATCTGAAAACAGAGTCAGAAAAGATTAAAATGCACTGCTTGAGGCACATGGCATTCAAAAACTATCATCAGGAGAGGGCTTTGGAAAGTGGAGTCTTGTTATTTTTGACATTAACTTCAAGGCTGGCTGATCCAACCTCACAATGAAAATCCTTGTGTGTCTCCTACAGGCTCATCCTGTCCACATTTATCCGGAGGTTAGCAGCCTTGATTTTCTCTTTAAGTACATGCATGCACCGTCTGGATTCATTGGACTTGTGTAAGTTATTTGAATCCAGTGCAGGACAGTTCGACCCCACCAGCAAAACATTTCACCACCAGTAGCTAAACCATAAGATTTCCTTGCATACATATTATAAATCATAATTTCCTTATTTCACTTGCTATCACATTTTTCTCTGCTGGTGTAGTTTTTTATGTCGTGACCTGTGTAGAAATTCTCTTTCCCTGTGGTTCAAACTGGATTCTTGAGGTCCCCCTGCTGGTACTCCCCACCAAGTGAAAAACTGTCAGACTTGTGTGTCCACATTCGGAGGTCTGGCAGTTGTAAAGGTCTGAAAGGAGTTATTCTTCTCTCCAGCTGGTTGTGTTCCCTCCAGCCGGAGATCATTTCTTCCTCTTTTACTTTTTCAACAGAGCTTGCGTTTGGTTTTTCTTTCTGTATACATTGCTCTAAATTGGCAGGGAAACACCAGTAAGATTGGGTGCACTTATCTGTAAAACATTGAAACACTTGAGAGCGATGTTGCCACAAAAACACCCTCTGCAGCTGACTGAACGGCTCACGGCAAGTAAAAAAAAAACCTCAACCCTGTCATCTTCACTATTCTGCCATGCCTGATAGTTCACAATTTCAAATCAGATACTTCATAAAACCAGAGAAATAACCTTAATTCTGGAGCGGCTGGTGCATAAAAAGCAGCTGATTTAACTTCAAATTGCTTTTGTTTGACTGAAGACATAATCTAACACAATGTTTGCAATAAAAACAGTATGCTGGGCTTGTTAAGTTGTTTAAGAGGCTGGATAAGGATGAATTAAAGCAGCTTAGCTAATCCACTTCCTCCCTGATTGGCTCCCAAAATGCATAAATCTCGAACGTGATCAGGCAGGTGATGAAAACTGAAGAGGTGGGGCTAAACTGAAGGGAAGAATCAGCAGTCGGATGTATTTTTCAGGTAGAGAGACACTCACAGGAAGCTGTACTGAAAAAAAGGGATGGAGCATTTATGAGCTCATTGTTTGCAGACATTGTTTTGCCAGCGTGCTGTGCATTTTCAAGCACTTGGCAGACAAGGTGGCAGACAACTGAATGAACGGCAGCATTGAGAGGCAGTAATTGAGAGAAATAGAGACGAGGAGTACAAGGCCATGGAAGAAGTTTTCATCTGTCACGAGGGGAACAAAGATGCCGTAGGATTTACAAGATTGAAGAGAGGCGAAGGAAGCTGGTAATTGCACGGCTTCCGGCCCCGTGGTGTTATTTCTTTCTGACATGTGCACATCTTCTTTTGATACATGCGGGGAACATGAGCATGGAGCAGTGCCTTTATGTGTTACCCCCTCACTCCTGCTACATTTCTCTCTTTGTGTCTTACTGTTCACAGATGACAAGGATGAATGGTGGGAGGAAGGAAAGAAAGAAGGCACATTAGAAAGCATTGCTCCTGTTTATAAGTATATGCCTTCTAAAATTGGCAGTTTTGTCACGCGTTATGCTTCTTGTCTTCTCCAACAAACAACTGCAAGCAAAGTGCAACAGGAAACTTTTACATTTTACACCTCAGGAACCTTGCTTAGCAAGTGTTATATCAAATGCACTAATACTTTCCAATGTGTGTGTCTCTCTCCTCCGTCTCTGTCTCTCCCTCAGGCTCAGTGTCCCTCAGTGTGTTCCTGGTGTCTGTTGCAGTCGTCGTGTGTGCCGTTTGGCTGGTAGCTCTATGTGGCGTCTGCACCTGGTGCCAACGCAAACTGGTAAGTTTCATATTCACATTTCCACAAGCTCAGTGAATTTATCTTAAAGGATCAGTTAGCTTGATCTATTGTGATCTATCTATTAAAGGAATATAATATTCTTTGGCATGTTTTCATTGATAAACTATATAACCTGAATTTAAGAATTGATGTGTTTTTAGTATCTTAGAATGAGCCCTTTATATTTATAGCGGGAGCAGGTCTCATCCACAGAGTACGCCATGTTTAACCGCCATGTTTCTACAGTAGCTCAGAAGGGACACACCAAACATTGACTCTATGGGCTTATTTCACAGCGGACATTTTTACATCCAACAGCAGGAAAAGCACAGGTGTTAATAATAACTTTAACAATGGGTCTGTTCTGTTCAGGTGTCTGAGAAAGCCATGACAGGCAGTCAGCATGCACACAACCAGGACCATGAAATTGAAGCAGCTAAATGGAATACAGCCATCATTAATGCGACTATAAACACCTGTGCTTTTCCTCCTATGGCATGTAAAAATGTCCGCTGTTAAAAAGTTGTTTGGCACACACCTTAAGTTATGTTAGATATCAGTTTAGAGAAAGTTATTTCAACCAAGCTGAATTTTGCGTCTTTGTAACTATACTAATTTTGGGAGTTTGTATTTATACCAAAACACAGCTAAAGCAATAAGATGGTTAGTTGATTACATGTTATACAGGCTCTGTCATAAGCTGCTCCGACGTGATTTATATCTCTGTTCACTCTTATCTTTTTGTTTTAGACTGAACAAGCAAAACTAGACATATTTCACTATTTTTTCTTAAGTAGTAATAATAATAACTGAACAATCAAGATATTCGTTCTCTGATTAATTAGTAATGACAGAAATTGTTAGTTCCATCTACCACTGATACCAATCTGTAAATGTTGGATTAACATGGATTTCTACAAGAAGACATTTTTAATTTATGAAAGAATCCAAGCTGTCAAATATGAAATTACTATATAAAGAAATGTGGTTTAATTCAGCATCTACTTTATAAATGTAACAATTAAACATTCCCTGGGAGATCTCCTTGCTTTAAAGTTTTGATGCTCAGTGCTACAGACACGGCGTCGTGTACTAAAGAAATATGGCGGTTCAGTACTCGTCCCTGTGACTGAGGGCACATGGCTCTCATGAAGACACATCTCCACTTCCATGTTCTTTCCTTCCACGTCTCTGACCAAACACCATTGTTCATGGCTGAGATGAATAGCAGTTGTGTGGGCAGTCCGGTATTCCTTTGATGACTTTGTGACCTTGAATTGAACGTATACAGTGATTGCCTGCTGAGTGTTGTGTTAGCTGAAAACTGTTTTTTTCTCTCTGTGCTCCGTGGGCACAGGAGCAGAGAGAGCCTGTATGTTTGGCCATGACAGCAAACATGATCAGAGACCTCGGTGCTCTCTGTAAACATGGCTTTGTGCGCGCTCAGCTTTGTGCATCATGGCTGCGTGCCTCTGGGCTCAAGCGCCATACTAATGATTCATATGCTAATGAGCATCACTCTGAGCTATTGGCTGCTGCTGGAGCAACTGTAATTCTCCTATACATTTTGATCTGCTGGCATTTCCTGCTCTGCGTGCTCCCTTTTGTCCCCCTCTCTCATCTGACCGTCCCTCTGGTTGAGGAGGGACTGCAGCTCAGCAGTAGATCAAACACACAAGCTGGGGGTTAACTGGCTTATTCAGAGGCGAAATAGGAAAGCTAAATAAAACAATTATGCACAGTAACATTTATAATGGCTTTAACTTGACTTATAAAGTACTCTAACTGCTGCTTAAAATCCAATAGGCGACACATGTCCGATACCATTTTTCCTCCCTAATACAGAAAACCCCTCTGATAAAATAATATTCATATTATGGATGGAAAAACAATGATGGCTAACATTTTGCTAGATTTTACTCACAATATAGTTTCCGCTAACACTTTTTTGTCATTATTATCCCACAAAAATTTACAAGAAACCATACCTAGGGATGCACGAAATTAGAAATTTTTACGATATCCAAAATGAAAGTCTGCTTTCGTCAGCGGTCCAACTCCCACTTTCGGTCGGAGTTCACAGCGTTTTAGCAGAATCCTCAGTCTCCACACCTGGCTCCAGTCCGCTTGCAAGGCTTTATAGACAATTTTAACCTGTTTTGGGAACGCCTTTCATTTTTTAAGAAACATGGAATTCGCCATAGCAAGCTTGGTAGCCACATGCTAGCAGCTAATTTATAGCACGCTATGCAAACGTCCCCATGTGACTGACTATTTACTTTTCACACACATGACTCGCTCTCTTCTTCTAAGCCGCCACCTCAGAGCACTGTTTCCCGTGACAACCCCCCCTACAGGCCCCACCTATCATTTTCACCTCAGTGCTGCCTTTGACACCATCAATCACTCTATCCTCCTCAACCGCCTAGAGTCATCCCTCAGCATCACTGGCACCACCCTCTCCTGGTTCAAATCCTACCTCTCCAACCGCCACAAGTCTATAAGTATCAATAATTCATATTCAAACACAGCCCCTCTCTCAAGGTGTCCCCCAAGGTTCGGTGCTTGGTCCCCTCCTCTTCATCCTCTACATGCTTCCCCTTGGTCACATCATCCGCCGTCATGGCCTCCATTTCCACTGCTATGCCGACGACACCCAGCTGTACATCTCCACCAAATCCATCACTGCTGCCACACACTCCACCATCACTAACTGCCTCACAGAAATTCAACAGCAACAAATCTGCAATCCTCGTCGTCGGCCCCAAATCACTCACCTCATCCTGCCCCGACTTCTCCCTCTGCATCGATGGCTTCACTGTTCCCGCTTCCACACACGTCCGTAACCTTGTTGTCATCTTTGATCAATCCCTCTCATTTCAACATCACGTCAACCACATCTCAAAAACCGCCTTTTCCCATCTCAGAAACATGTCCCATCTTCGCCCCTCCCTCTCGTTCTCAGCAGCCGAAACACTCATTCACGCATTCATCACCTCACGACTGGACTACTGCAACAGCATCCTCTACCGCACCTCCTCCAAAATCCTCAACAAACTACAATACATTCAAAACTCTGCCGCCCGTCTTCTCTCCCACAATTGCACCAGAGATCATATCACCTCAGTCCTTCTGAACCTCCACTGGCTCCCCATCCAATTTAAAATCCTCCTCATCACCTACAAGGCCCTCCACAACCTAGCCCCCCCCTACCTCACTGACCTCCTTCACCAATACACTCCCACCTGTAACCTCAGATCCGCCAACAGCAACCTCCTCACTCCTCACACCCGATCCAAGCACCTGACCTGGGTGGTAAAGTGTCTTTTTGTACCTTTTTAAAGCGCTACATAAATAAAATGTATTATTATTATTATTATATCAGTAGCAGTATAGATATCAATATAGGATCAACTCCAAGAGTAACAATAACCAACCGAACCTGACAAACAAACCTAATTCTTGTCTTTGTTTACCCTCATGTTATCTATGTCTGTGCTTTGTCTTTGTCTCACACTCCTTCCACTTTCATACCAAATGCTCTGGTTCGTACTCTTGTCTTTGTCACTTTATCTCCATGTCCTTGTCAGAATGTCACTGACTTCTTTTTCCAGGATCGTCCCTCTCTTCTCTCGTCCCTGCTGCCGCTGTAGCTTCCCCTTCAGAGTCCTTGTCTCTTGTTTATATTATTATCATTTGTTTGTTTTGTGTGTTACAACCCTAAAGGTTAAAAGGAAAAACAACTACAGGGGAAAAATAAGAAGCAATTTGCATGAAGTTAAATTATGAAAAGATATCGGTGAATCGTTCTGCCTTTGAAAAACTTCCTCAGGTGGCCTTTCACATTGCTTATTTTGTCCAACAGTCTAAAATGCATTCAAATATAAAATTTTATATTTTATTAGACAACAAAATAAAACAAAAAATTGTCACATTTAGGAATCTATGGCATAAATTTGCAATTATGTGCAGTACCAGTAATTAACAGCCATTAGCAAGTTAGAATAAAGCATTATTTTCAGTGCTGCTCAGTGGGATGCTGTGCCCGTAGTTTGCTCCTGTTTGTATCCAAATGCTCCCAGAACTGGCTCACAGTCTGTGTTTGAACAAGTTTAGTAAAACATAATGGTAGAGAGTCTCATCCAGTGCACTTTTTTTGACAAACTCAGTGAATATCTCCTCACGGTCTGCTAGCTGTCCAATCTGTGTGTGCACTGAAAAATAAATGGGGTGTTTGTACACAGCTCTGGATCCGAAAATGGGCAACAAATAAAGCTCAGAGCGAGCCACACAACACAATGCCAGCAAAACAGCAACAGGTTGTGTCTGTGCACTCCAACTTCTGACTTTGTAGACACTCCCTGTTATGCAGGAAAAGGGCTACGTAGATAGAAGTCGCTTCCTCTATTGAGACTGACTTACTATCGGACAGCAGACGCTCTGGAGCCTGTGAGAACTTTGACACGTGCTCCTGAGCTGTGGACAGCTGTTTGGCTTATCGAAGGTGGTCAGCACGATTATGAGAAGCAGGAAAAGTTCAGTGAGCATCTGTTTTTGAGCTTAACGCTAAATATTGAGGGGAAGGGCTTTTTAAAGTCATTTTAATCAGGAGAGAAAACTGAATGAAGCAAATATAATTATTTAGTTCAAGACATGATGTGATAATTAACCCGCCAGAAAGTCATTAGTTCACATGGAAATGTTGTTATCGAGGGGCGTCTGCTCTGAGCAGCAGCAAAATATATCCACAAATGGAGTCTGGACATGGTGGTGGAGGAAGAGGTGTCCCGATATCGATACCGGTTGTATAAATGCATCAGATAAGGCCTTAAATGCAGAACCTGGTTGCTGCAAGTAGCCCAGTCAACGCACTGCTCCCACACCATCATTTATTTCACTACCCAAACATTCAGCTTGTTTTTTTCTTCTCAAAAAAACAGAAGCCTACAGAGCAATAATATATTCTAGCAACCAGGAGCGGAAAAGAAGAGCTGTTATTAGTTAATTATAATGTGACAAAGTGAAAAGAGAGAGAGTGGAAAGTTAGTCAAATGTCAGCAATCAGTGTTTTCCCCCAAAGTATATGTCTATTTTTTCCAGCACTTGCATCAGCCGTAACTCAAGTCCAGGTATCAGAATCGGTATCTGGAAGGTAGAGAATTGATCGGACAATCTCTTGGTGGAGTTGTTGGCTGAAAACTTCTGCTGAGCCTCATTAAATGATGAAGCTGATGGATCTGCAAAGACTGGTCAGTGGTGGGAAGGTGCAGGGCGCATATAACCATATAAGCTGTTTCTCATTTCGGGGGCTGTGTCCTTCGAAGGACGCGGGCCATTCGTAGCCTGGTTAGACCGCTAAGGCCAAACTGAAATGAGACAGTCTGGTCTACGGAGGATTTCCTGTTTGCGTCACCAGCTGTTCCCGCCCTTAACCAAACGCAGCCTAGCAACAGGTAGCTAGCGGGTTAACTAGCTATCATAACGGTTGAGAGTCCGCCATCTCGTTTGAATTTGCACGCAATGAATCTTGAAGGATGCACCCAATGGGCCCTTCGGGGTCCGGGAAAAGGAGGACACATTTGTCGGCCGCATCTGAAGGAGCCTTCGGAATGGGACAGCCTTCGACGCGCCGCTGTGACACATTCAGCCTTCGAATACGTCCTCCAAAGGATGCAGCCTCTGAATTGGGACACAGCTATTATGAATAATCTTAAAGGTAAAGCAAGAAGCAGACTTAAAAAGACAGCAGCAAAATGATTGGCTTACAATGAGGGTGTGTCGCTATACATGTGACCATCTGGTAAGAACAATTCCAATAATCCATGCATATTTTACTGCCCTTTAACCTCTTCATAACCTCAACCAAAGAGCTTTTGTTGCCTGAATGTTTCCAGGGATCAAAATCAGGCCAGCAATTCCATTTTGTGCTAATATTGGGATAAAAAAATAGTAGTATAAGAACCTAATTTCAAGGAAAGAGGGCGGGTAAAGTCAGGTTGTGTATGTTTAAGATATTAAGGAGGTAGGTCACTTACATCACAAACATATCAATGGCACATTCTGGTCATAAAAAACAATAGATTCATATGAGAGCCTTTGCTCCGGGAAAGATGAAGCTGTCTGGAGCTGGTCTCATGCCATTGGTTGTTTCATGGGAGTGTAAGAGGGAGGAGAGTGGGAGGAGGTGGGAAGACGGAGGCAGAGGCAGAATGAGCCACAGAGGCACACAGACGGACAGGCAGGGAGAGGAGGTGATGCTGGATGCTCGCTGCTGAACATCCAGGCGTGTGACAAACAGAACCAAAGGACGATGCTCCAGAGGGAAGCAGGGCGTCCTCGAGTCTGCAATTCATCTCATGTGGCATGTTTAAGTTTCCCTACAAAGCTACAGCGCCTTTATCCTGTTTCAAAGCTCCTCTTTTCTGTCCCTTTCTGTATCTCTGGAGTCATCATACTCCTGCGTCCTCTCCATCTTTCCTTCTGCTTCTCACATCCTCCCACTCTCTCACAACACTGTACCTTCTCCACCCTCTCCTCAGCCTCCTCAAGATTTTATGATTCTCTTTAATGATAGATGAGCTGCACTTGATAGGATATTCTCCTCTGCTGGAAATCTACCCTACCCTAAGATGCTGAATCTAATCTTGTTGTGTCCTGTGTGTATACTCGGTACAGTACGTGTGTTTGCAGTGTAGTGGCTGAATAAAGGTACAATTGTGTTCAGGCCTGAAGCATCGCTCACTGTTTGAAACGTTTGTGCCGAGCTGGACACATGATATGTGACATGATAAGTAATAGGGCGTATTGTGGATGCATTAGAGATGGATACAGTAGAACACTGCAGGATGCTGAGAGCTGTATTCAGATAAACATTCAGCTCTGCGCTGCGTCTGAAAGCCTCCAGGCTGCAAGCTGCTGAAAAGCCTTTATTGACTACAAGTAATGGCATTCATCATCAAGTTTAAATCAAGCCGCAAAAAGAAAACAAATCCTCAATCAAAGTCTGCAAAGAAATTCAGTCATGTAAAAACCAACATTAGCAATAACCATTTGTTTCCTCCTTTTATGAATGCTAGGGTTTTTAAAGTGGCGACAATGAGGGGGAAATTGCAGGGAGTGAAAATAGTAGAAGTGAAAGAATCTAGAGAAACTCTCCTCAGCAGGAAAAAACAGCATTGATAATTTGTTTATCTCTACAAATGGATATCTCATCTGACAACGTTGTACAACAGCTACAATTCTGATCAGCTTTTTAACACCTTTGTATCACTCAAACATGTTCATAGAATTTAGTCCTACAGTACACATCAGCTCACTCCCATCCTCCATCCTCCTAACTCAAGTTGCAAGTTGGAACTTGTTAATAAAAAACGACTTGGGCACTATGGGTGGACATTTCAAGCAAAAATAGTATTCGATATTCACAGAGAACTATTCAGCTATTATTCGAAGAGCCCCCCAACACACCCATAAACTGCATCTGTCCTATATACTACACAGACATGGATCATTTCTCTTACAGTGAGAATCAGCCTTTCATGCTGACCGATGATGTGCTAGTTTTACCTTTCAAGAGTTTTACACTTTTTTGGACGAGTTCCACACAGAACTCTTTGATGGCTGCAGAAGTCTCAGCATTTCTTTCCGTTTCCAAACCTCACAGCGCCACACCTGCTTTGCCGCCCCCTGGTGTCAGTACCTGATCCGTTCTGCACATGCGCAGAATTGAACCTGTTATACGACACTGCCTGATTGGTTCCACGCATGCGTCGCTCAACTCGAGAGAGTTGTGTCGGTGTGTTGCTGGTCAAATTGATTAGAGAGTTAGTATTGTCTGTTTTATATGTTAATAATCTGGCGAAATGAGTCTTGATTGCTTTCAGTAAATGTGCAGCATATACCATACACTGAAAATACACCATGAAAGGTTGCTTGGTTGTCAAGAAAGTTTCTTGGTTGCCTAGAATCATTTCATGGTGTGTTTTCAGATCTAAATACACACACAGCTCCAGAGCTGTGTATATGTGGGTGACAGGGCTCTGTGACAGAGTGATAGGGCCCCAGTAAAGTCCATCACAAATGTCTGTGTTGATCATCACATCATTTTAGTAAACATCTTTTAACAATCAATGTTAATAAAAGAAGAGCAGTCGTGCAGCCCTTCTGTGCTTTTATTTTGGCTAATAACGGCCACGTACTTATTTGTTTTGTATTCTAGTGTATTTGTCTAAAAAAAACTTGCACAAATTGTGGTACAAATCGGGCAGGAATAAGTACGTGCATGTGCAGAACGGATCGGGTCCTGACGCCTGGCACTAATGCTTTCTTTTTCTTTTGTTATTTAATGGCGGTTAGCTAACAGCTTTCAGATGCACTACAGCCACCGTCTGGCAGTAGTATCACACTACAACCAGGCGGTAAAAATAATTCAAGATAAAAAGTTTTCAAGATAAGATAATGGTTAGATCTTTTAAACATTAATGACTATAAGAATATTTCCGAAATGCATGACCCATCCTTACTGCGCACCTAAGAGAAAGTTGAGGCCCGTGTATCCATTTGCGAGATTTTTGCTCCATATTGGATAAAGGGTCATCAGGTGATGGGTGATGGGGTTCAAGACGATAGTTTGTTGAAACACTGAAAACATACTGACAAGTATTTCTGCTGGAGACGGTTATAACTATCCTCTGTAAAAAGCAGAACCTTGACCTATAACCTTAATATATATGTGGTACATTAGAAAACATTTGCATGACTTGCTTCTGAAACAGTCATACAATAACAAGTGACCTGTTTTGTCTGTTTCGGTGCAGATGGACTGTCACTCTTATTTACCATCTACATGGAGCTCACTAGCTCATGGATATGACACAGTTCATGAAATGTTTGCCGTTCAAGTGGTTAAGTCCTGAATACACTGTTGCAACAAAAACATGGGCGCCAGATAAATGTTACTGTCATCATTTAAGGCTGCCTAGGCTAAGTTAGCAAGCTAGCAAGCAGGTCACATCATGCAGGAAAAACAAGATACAATGACAGAGAGAAAGGATGAGGTGGTTTGAACATTTTCCTCAGACATAACATTTTAAAGAACAGTGTGGCGTTCATATTGACTCTTCTGGATAACACAGTAAAAGGGACACCGATTGAAGGCAACAGTATTCCTATAAGTCTCATATAAAAAGTGCACAGAGACTCTTCTGTGACTCCTCTCATAAATCATTAAAGGAACACGATACAGTGAGTTCAGCAAATCATCATGTCGGTCCGTCCTCATTCTGAGACTTCATGTCATCTTCTACATGGCTGCTGCACAGATGTCAGCCCCATCACTTCCAACACGCTCAGCTGGGGCTTTTAAACGTGTACGCTCTCTCCCTGTTTGTGTGTTGCTCTCTTCATCTTCTGAAGACGTGACATGTCAGGTGAAGTGAAAACAAAAAATAGCCTGTAGGCGTGATTTTGAAACAGTTATGGCATGTGACGTGACTGTTAAAGATGTGACTGCACACCGGGGGCTCCTTAGTGTTCCTGGTGTGGGGCTAAACCCGCGGCTCTGCAGGAAAAGCGCAAGTAGTAACACGATGGATTTAGTGACTCCACTATTAAACGACCTCTTGTAACAAAAACCAGAACATAAACATCCAATAAAAGACTAATTCTCTTATTCTTCTTGTGAAATTAAATTTCCTAATTAACATGCAACAGCAGATTGCGCCGCTTTAATTTCTTCATCATCATGCCTGCTACTGATCTCCTCTTTGAGCTGTTTGCAAAGGGGTTATTTGTAGCCCGTTGATGCAGAGGGTGTTGCTTGAAAATCTCCATTTTGAGACAGAGAGAAGGAGTTAGATTGACACTTCAAAGAGGAAAGTTATGAATTATTATACCTCCATGTTTGACGCTTCTTTGGAATCAAAAGGAACAAGGTTTGACGGTGTAGGAGGGGAAAAGGAAACACCTTTATCGCCAACCAGCTCCTGAGAAAAAAAACAGGCCCCTCGAATAATGTGAGTCGCTGCAAGAAACCAATAATGTGTTACATAAAAGAGTAAATAATTCTGCTTTCATCATAAACTCCTCTGCAAGAAATTAATCTTACATAAAACATATCACAATGTGACCGAAATAGTTTAATTCTCATTCTGTGAGTCATCCTCAAGGCTCATTGTGCTCTTGTAAACGTCCTCTTGTCGTGTCTCAGCTTTAAACCTCTTTGCATCTGTTTGGCATCATGTAATATCGATAACCAATGTGGAGGAGTCGTCTGCATGTTTTCAGAAAACATGACATATGTGAGTAAAAGTCAGTCAAGCTGATGAGGTAGATAATTATCCACAGCAACAGATGGCTGTGTAGCTCGGATCTCCAAACGGGATCAAGTCCAGAATGTAGTTTCCTTAGTTATGGATAAAACTTCTCTTGGAAAGATATATATATATATATTTGACAGACCGTACGTGTGGATTTTATGGCATATGTGCTCTCCATGTCCTTGATGTGGGATTATAATGGAAACATTATGTAAGAGTAGAGGGTCTGCATGACTCAGCTGGAACAAGCTTGGTGTTATCACCCTCAAGAGTTCAGTAAATATGGAGTTCAATAAAAATGTAGAGGTCAATAGCTGTGACTACAGTATATTGCTCTGCTAAAAGCTCTGTGTATTAAGTGGTGAAAACGCAGAGAGTAAGTTAAGTAAGCTGTATGATGGATTACATCACATCAAGCTGCCATTATACATTTTCTCATCTTCCAAATTAGCCATTTTCCTCCCTAAAATAACTCGAGAGACACACATCTGCTTTGAGTAGAATGAGTTGTATCTGATTTTTTTTTTTTTTTTACCATATACAGGATGTTATTGTTTTTGTTTCTTCATGTTGCATTTATTCGTGACACCAGTTTACGGCTATAAATACCCACAGTGTTTTGACAGTTCAGCATTCAAATCCATCCCCATGAGAACAACACTGTAGTACAGGAGCAGACATTAAAAAACACTCAGTACTTGTATTTACATTCTTTATCCAGAATCAGTTTTATTGGCAAAGTATGTGGGCACATACAAGGAATGTGACTCCGGTTTCTCATTACTCTGGATGTACAGACAAATTTTCATGCTGAACTTAAAACAAGGACAAGAACAAGGACATGTTAGACAAATAATAACACAAACATTGGCGCTAAAACTAAAGCTACTATATACAAGCCTATGGATACAGTATATGTTATACACATTATTTAAAAAAACACAATAACACTTGTAGAAAGAAGACAATAAAAACACAAAAAGTACTAGAGAGCACAGTACAGAGGCGAACATCTGCGGCGCCAGCTTGGATTTGATCATCTCTGAGATGGAGAGCGATGATTGTTGTGAGCTGATGATTCGTAGTGCGGATTGCTGAGTTTGATGTGTGTTACAGAAAAGTAGTAGACTAAGATTTTCAGGCAAATGAATGTGACGTCACCATTGATCAGAATCAGGTTTATTGCCACATACAAGGAATTTGTCTTGGTGCAAAACAATGACCATAGAATAAGAATAAAAACAACTCACAGCTAGTAAACACACAGCTAGTAAACAAACTATTCCTACTGTCAAGGATCTTAATGAAATATAAAATAAACAATAAAAATAATGATGTAAAAAACAATAACATAGGGCAGCGGTTTAGCTCAGCGGTTCAATCGCCCGTCCCATGTATAGAGGCTCAGTCCTGGAGGCAGCTGCCCCGGGTTCAACTGCGACACTCTGCCCCTTGCTGCACGTCATCCCCACTATCTCTCCCCAGATTCTGCCGATCCACTGTCACATCCAATAAAGACAAAAGGCCAAAAGCATAATGGTAAAAAAACAAAACAATATTACGTAAAAAAACAAACATGTACAGTATGTATAATGAAAGAGCTGTGCAGGAAGGTGCAGGATGATGATTCAGTGCAAAAATATGAGTTAACACAGTCTTTATTGCCCACTGATGACAGCCGTTGCATTTGCTGTAAAAGCGGTGTCAGGGTGACTCTCCTGCACAAAATATCAAGCAGCACACTCTGACCCATCTCTGGCTGCCAGAGAGGACAAGTCATAGCAACAGACTCGCTCTTCAAACTCACCTGTGTGTGAAGCGATGTACACTTTCTGTTTTTTTCTTCCAGAACTGAGAGTCTCCTGATACATTCGTGGCTTAAAACCGAGTTTCCATACTGGAAATAATAAATGATTGATGATGTGACATCTGACCTACGACATACATGCCAAAAGCAGATTGGATTTCTGGTTGTAAGGTCAAAAACTCACCTGCATTTACTGCTTATTGCCATAGGTGCGACAACAAAACGAACACAGAGATCTTTGAGAATGTAACTTTAAAGTTGTCTTCACCACCTCCTCACCTGTATTAGAAATTTAAAAGAGTAAACTAAAGCTGCTTAAAGGGCCAGTTCGCTGATTTTCAACCTCAGTTCTATCATGCTATTATGGGGAGCTAATGCCGTTATGGTAGGAATAAAAATGCTATTTAGCTCTGTGCCTTTGGAGGGCGCTATCCGCTTCTCCAAACATAAAATGCGTCATCTGGCGGAGACCAGGGAGCTTGCTAAATTACACTTCCTCAATCTAGGAAGCTGCCTTGAAACACTGCCTGCTCTCCTGTTTTCCCTCTCAGACATTCCACATTTATAACTGAGTCATGTCTCATTCAAAGTCGTCAGGTTTGAAATGTAGACGGCAGACCTGAAGATTTTTTAGACGATCCACCGGTATATTCACGCTGTGTTTTGGACTCTGTACCGCTCTGAGCCGTTGCCTGCAGAGAAACAGTAGTATTTCACTCCAGCATGTCTCGCTGGGCTGTTCCTTTCAGAGGGAGGGGCGCAATGCATGCTGGGTTTTGTTGGAATGTAGAATGGGCAAAACCACGAGCTGTTTGTACCACTTTCTCCTATCGATTACAGAGCTTTGACTGACAGTGGCTTTTTTCCAGGGCGATTTGCTCCTTTAAGCTCACTAAACACTGTTCTTGTGGCCTTTAAGGGGTATCCCATGGCTGCTGTGACTTTGACATGTGGTTACAGGACATCAGCTGCAGCTTAGCCTAACAACAAGGCTACAGTCTCTCCGTGTTTTAGCTCTTTGGCTGTGCTGTAACCCCTTAACACACTTGTATTACTACAGTAGCTTGAGCCTTTAGAGGTGTTTTTAAACAATGGTAACTCCAATAGAAAGTGTTTGATACATGTCTTCCAGTTTTACATTATTATTATTATATGTACATGAAGTTCTGTGCAGATAACATCACAGGATCTTAATGGGCCGGGTCTGATTGTGTGTCTGATAAAGCTTCCCCTGTGTATTAAGCATGTCCACGTCCTTTGTGTGTGAGGACATGTTGCTGCATGTGTCATGCATATAAGAGTAAGAGTGTGTTTTGCATCTCATTGTGGTTAAGTGCTCCCTCGTCACGTTTTGATCCTCAGACGCAGGCTGTAGTCGTGGCTTCAAACCAAGTTCTCCCTCATTTGTCTTATTCTACAGCACGTCTGGAACCTGATGCCGCCCTGAAGCCTCATAATGAGCACTTGACTTGCAGGAATGCTTTTGTACACAACGATCAAGACACGGCTCTAAGATCTGTCTCCCCCTGTCGCTGTCTGTCTGTCCCTCTCTTTCTTGTCTCTCTGCAGGGGAAGAGGAATAAGCCCGGGGTGGAGGCCGCCAGCTCTCCAGAATCTGTGAGAGGTCGAGGGGAAAATAAAGCCATCAAGTAGGTGTCAGGGAGGGTGTAGACGGAGGCATGAGGAAATGAGTCATATTCAAAATCACATCTTAAACTTAATCTTGTTCATGGTCAGAAACTTCCACTGTAACATGTCTTCAAGCGTTGTTTTTTTCCCCCTCATTTATCACAGAGGCATGGGTTAATCAGCTTAACTTAAAGGGGCCATATTTTCATGGGTTTCACATGTTTGGGTGTTTACATTTTTAAAAAGGTAGCCTCTGAAATGGGCCGTTCAGAACAGCTGCAGGTTTCTACGTAGAACCTTGCTTTAGCTGAAATCGACCAATCGTCATTCACCGTCATTCACATCAGGCTGCCTTGTTGCACTAGCTTGTAGTCAAGTCATTGTCAAGATTTCACCTTACCATTCCAGTACCTCCTGGCGATTCTGGCTCGTACATGTAAGGCAGAATAACCGATCCTAGAGCAGCCATGTTTTCTACAACTTTGGAGTGATAGTGCAGTGTGGACACTCCCCCACATGGGAGAGGGGCTATACGATCACTCCAAATACTGTCAGCCAATCGTGGCTAAGGTCTAACCTTTGAATGACAAAACGGTTTATTCATTTCAGGAGGAAGGAGAGGCTCCAAAAACAATTAGATTAAAATATGTATACAATTTTAAAACAAAACAAACTTTGCCAAAATGATTCAAAAACACATTTAAATAATAGAAAAATGTATTGCATTGCTAAAATATGTCCCATTTTATATAATGACTGTATTTATGTTCAAATGAATAAATGATAAAAAATGCAAAGATGTGACTGTCTACAAAATATAAGTTTGAAATGCATAAACATTATTGCAAAACACTGAAATCCAAAAATTCTGTGAGTGTTTCTGTGAGAGTATTCACATTGTGCTTAATTACTGCGTACTTGAACTGTGCACTATATTCAATAGCGGCTGTCGTTAAATAAACATGGTCTGTTTTATATCATGACTGTAATGGCAACCTTGATTTTATTAGGTCAAAGCATGATTAAAGATTAGAGGTGTTAAGGATGACGACGTAATTTCAAAGCTTGCAATTTTTCTCTCAATGTTATTCTCTCGGCTCTTATGTGTGTTTTTCCAATAACCTGTTTTTTTTTTTCTTGCCTTCCTCCCTGCCTCCTCTGTTTTGTTTGTTTCCTCATCCCTGACAGTGGTAAAAACACAAGGTCACATCCTTTTTCTTCCTTCTGGGTGTTTTGTCAGCACCAACATTTCACCCTAGCAGTTTTTGGATGTGTAACTTACAAAAGAGTCCTCTTGAACCTCTCTTTGAAACTGTGTGATGAATGCCATGTTACAGTCACCTTGCATTTAGCATCTATGTTTAAAGAACTGCACAGAATATAGCTCTGTCTCCCTGACCTTTACCTTAATGAGACAGTATTATTACGTTATTTCCCTGCCTTGTCTTTATCTCATCCATCATGCTATTATTTATTATGACCTGTCTCACCTCTCCCTGTCTCTCTCTCTCTCTCTCTTTGGCCTCAGTGATCTAGACAGAGACTTTTGGAACAACAACGACAGCAGCAACGTGCAACAGAGGTGGAGCTCCTACCCGCCCAAGGAGTTCCTCTTAAACATGTCTCCCTATGCACCGTACGGAGACCCTCGCCTCACGCCCAAGTGAGTCTCAGTCCTGGCTGGTAAGGGACCCCTCTGTCCGGGCAGGGCTGTACTGAACAGGGGCTCGTGTGCACCTTGGAAAACTGACTTTAAGAAATTGGACATCATTAGCACTAATGAGATTTGATATGCAGGCTAAATTGGTAAATTAGAGACTGTTAAGTGTTGACTACCTAACAAATAAGATAAAATACACAGACAGAAAGGCAAAGGTTGATCAATACATCACTCCGAGTAGTCAGAAGGTCATATTTAATAGTCTGAAGGAGGGCAGAACGCCTCATTTTGTAACGCCGTCTGGCCACATATCTTCAAACAGAAGTCTCCTCTCATCCCTGGTAATCCTCATGTTTTTTGCTCTTGGGCATGTCCTCAGTGAGTCGGTGTTTAGTATGCACTGCCGGCCATGCAGCACCTGATAGAGATGTGCGCCATCCCTCAATATTACCATGATTCCTCGGACTGCCCTCACACTGACAGAAATATAACCATTTTCCACGTGATCGCTTTGAGATGGAAAGACAGTGTTTCTGTCTGCTAACAGCCGAGAGGAAAATTTAATGGATGTATCTGAAACAGACTTTAAATCATGAATGTTTATGAGAAAGAATATTCCAGACAGGATCAAATATATGTTAAAGACCTTCCTTTTTAAGTCCTGTCTGGTTTCAGTCAGAGCTCAGAACTCAGAGCATCAAATCAGGGAAATAAGGTTTTATTTAGCTTCCACACGGTGCACCGGGTGGACAAGTGAAAGGTTTGATAGCCCCTTTCCCTACAGCCCTGCTCGCCTCATCAGACCCTCTTTACCTCTCACCTGCAGCCCATGGAGTGTTACCATGGAGACGGACAACCCTCAGAGCAGCTCTCACTGTTTTACCTGAAACCTTTACCCCTTTTGTACAACCCAGCCTCTCCACTCCACATGTTCAAAGCTGAATCTCAGGATGCTGTAGCAAGCATTACTCAAATATATACTTAGCTATAGCTCAAAGTTTTCCACAGAGGGTTGACTGTTGTTAGCTTAGATTTAATGTTTTTTTTATTTTTCCTCTTTTTAGTTTAAGTTCTTGTTTTGAAAATGAGTTTGACATTTTCAGATGAATGCTTTTTGGCTTCCTGGCAGAGAGTGAGATGAGAAAATTAACACCCTTTCTGGTTCCCACTTCAATTCCTTAAATACACTCTAAGGCATAAACAAGCAGCAGGTTAGCTTAACCTAGCATAAAGACTGGAAACAGGGGAAGCTAACCTAGCTTCACAAAATACAGCTTTCATCGATACTAATACTGAAGTGTAAAAACACCAAGTCGCTGCTTGATAGGGGGTTATGTCCTGGATTAGTTTTTGGCTGGGAGTAGTTGATATGCTAGTAGCAAAGCTAGCACCTAGCCAACTAATAGTCCCTGCAATGAATTAATCTGTTTCTTTACTTTATTCTTAGTATGGATTGAATAAAAATGATTCTAGCCATTTGAACAGGTGTTATTGAACAGATATTTTGACTTTGCGTATATGCTTCCAGTCTTCATGCTAAGCTAAAGTCAGTTTGGGCTGCAGGGGCTCGGGACATGGAGGCAGTCTTCCACTGATCAGAAGACCGGTGGCTTGATCCCTTGCTCCCCCAGTCCGCATGTCCAAGTGTCCTCTGGCAAGATACTGAACCACAAATATAGCAAACAGTGTGTGAGTGTGAGCAAATTTGTTGGCAAATTGGCAGGTTGGCAGCCACTTGTAATCAGTATGTGAGCGTGTGTGTCACAGGTGAATAAGCCATGTAGTGTTAAAGCGCTTTAAGTGTTCAGAAGGCATAAAGGTGCTAAATATAGGTGCAGTCCATTTACCATAATTGTCAGCTGGCTCAAGCTCCATGTTTAACTGAGATACAGGGGAGTATTATTAACCTTCTCATCTAATTCTCTGCCAGAAAGCTTAAAAGTATGAGTCCAAAAATGTTCCTTTAATGGGGTGGTTTCTGTTCGACTTTTTCAATGTTGTGTGTTTTGTTTTGTTTTCATGTGTGTGAAGTCGTTTTGTGTTTTTACTCCTCTCACCTTTCCCTGCACTCACTCTGCTCATTTATTGTCACTACTCCCACTATCACTCAGCGTACTGTAAGTGCTGTAAGGCTGCGTGATAGCCCTCCTGAGTCTGCTCCACTGAGCCCTCCTCTAAAAATAGACCCACTGTCTCTGTCGTGTTTCGTTCAGCAATTAAGTGTTTGGATGGTAAAACGTCTGTTTCATATCAAACTCCATTTCATCATTTAGAAGCATCTCACACATCACTGAGGCATTAAGTGAACCTGTTCATTTTTATCCTCTCTAATTACAACTCACTTGACTCTTTGAGAACCACAGCGTGGTCAATTACTCTGCACTGTATCTCTGCAGCGAGGCTTGAGCTCCTGTAAAATCAGCAGTGATTGCGTTGCATTATGTCACCGAGATTATCAGTTATATTTGAGTGTCATTCAATTTGTTGATGTTGCATTTCTGAAACATGTTAGAGCAGACAAGTGAGCAATGCTTTCTTTTAAAGGTAAGGTTTTGTATGTTCGTCACCTTTAAAACCAAGATGCAACTCATTGTGGTGTACCTAAAATGAAGCAATCAATCAGTCATTCAATTTTTATTTGTATGGCACCAAACCATAACCAATAAGTTATCTCAGGACACTTTACAACATGAGCATGAGCTGTTTTTTATGTTATTAAGAGAGACCCAACATGAATCCACCATGAGCAAGTGCTTAGCAACGGTTGGCAACAGTGGCAGAAAAACGTCTTTTTAACAGGCAGACACCTCGAGCAGAACCAGGCTCACGTTGAAAGAAAATATCTCATTGTTCAGTGAGAATTCATCCATTTTACCGTCAGCCTACACTTAATGTCTAAATGTTGTTGGAGACATCATCCTGGTGTGCAGCTGTGTGTCTGGTCTGTCCTCCCTCAGTGGGAGGTCCCTGTTCTGAAGTCGACCGTCTGTCTGTGCGCATCTCTGTGAGGCGAGGTCAGCCGGGGTGGGTATCGGTGGCACGATGAGAAACGAGTTGTGGGATTTCACTGTGGAGTAAGTGTTACACCAGCTCATTAGATAAAAGTGCTTTTGTTTTCATTATGAGCTGCAGGTGAGCTGCTGTGAGATTACAGAGACATTAGTGTTCTATTATCATCACCTGCATCTGCACTGTAAGAACATGAAGGTGATGCATCTGCATCATTACTGAGCTATTATGACCAAATCATGAGGCAGCAGGTCGGTCACTGTTGTCTCCTGTGTGGCTGATATGCTGCATCTCTGACTCCTGAACCTTTGTGGCCTGCTTCTCACCTCACATGTATCTAAAAGAAAATGGTTTGCTATTGATAATGTATTCAAGTTCGTATTTTGCATTGATGAGTGAATTGGGCATTACAGATTAAACTACTTTCAGTGTGTGAAGTAACCCGCTGAGCCTGAGTTCTGTGCAGTTTTGAGCTGAACTACGTTGAAAGATGTCTTTGTCCAGACAAAAACAACAACATTGTCCTTCAATTTGCTCCCAGGGTTTTACATCTCAGTCCAGACCTCTTCACTGCTTTTTTATTGACTGTCTGGCTGACCGGCTGCAGCTGCTCCAGCTTTTTGTTTTGCACTGGACACTTGTGGCTGCACTGAGAGCTCACAAAGTGTCTAACTCACCAGTATGACTAACTTTACTGATGACTCTTTTGCTTTCCGGCTCTGTGCGTCTGTCTCTCGTCTGTCCGTCTCTCTTTCTCCTGGTCCTTTCTCTCTGTCTGTCCGTGTTTCTTTGTCTCCGATCCGTCCCACTGCTCCCTCCAGTGGGGCCGCGGATAAGGGTGGGCAGGGAGGTGCTGGGCCCTCGCCGGGGGCCAGTAGCAGCGGGGTTGGCGCGTGCTCTGGGACTGGGGCGGGGCCCAGTCGCAGTGACAGCGTTCGGAGCATGGTGACGGGGGGCAGCAAGGCCGGGCGCTGGCAGACGGTCCAGAGCCACATGCATGCCGGAGGCCTGCGGTTTAGCAAGTGAGTGGCATGGTGACAGGTGGGCACGCATGAAGGGCCACAGGGGGCACAACAAAGCATGGTGTGGATATCAAGGAAAAGTGTGAGTTTGTAAAATCATCATGAATGCCATTGTTGCATGTGCACTCAAAGAAAGACATGAACAGAAGCTGTTTTTGACACCATGCAGATGCAGATGTGAGGCAGACCTGAAGCCAGCTGCTGTGCTGAGAGAACCTGTGTGCATGAGTAACTGTTGGCTGAAGTCTCCTGACTACAGAGAGATTCATCACTCATAAACAAATACTATTTTTATGTCAGCTGCCATCCTTCCACCAGCTGATGTCAGGACAGTCTCAGACAAAGTGAATCCACTGTCATGCTGCCTCTCTGCACGCTCACATTTCTGCAGGCTGTGACAGATTTGAGAATTTCAAACGAAACAGATGCTCACAGAAAATGTTCAAAAAGTGCGTTCATGTTCAACCGTTGGTGACAGCTTTTTAAATTCAGAGAGGCTTCTTTCAGAAACAGCAGGGGAGCAGTTTTATGAGGCTAGTGACACAAACGAAAGCCTTCCCTGATACAGCTTCATATTCACTGTAGAGTTCACTGTCGATCAACCTGCGATTGAGTTGTGAAGTGTGAAGACAGACAATATCACGTGACTTACAGCTGGTACGTTTCCACAGCTTGCATAATCAAAAGAAAATATCAAGAACTGTTGGAAACATCTGGATTTCTGATAAAAAGCCAAAGGACTGATTCAAACCTTTTTGCTCCGACCAAAACATGATCTCTCAGGGACAAAGTTTAAAGGATTGCATGTAAGCAAAGTAATTGCTGAAACATAAACCTGTAGGATTGATGCATTATTTGCAAGTCCAGTGTTTCTAGGTTGAAGTGTGGTGATGATAGTGTCAGAAAAAAAGAAATAAGAGAAATACAAATAAAACTGACCACAGAGTGGGGAAGAACACTTCTGAAACCAGCAACACCTCCCACTTTGCAACTCTATAAACATCCTGTGAAATAACCATAAGAATATAAGATACTTATGTTGAACCAAAATAAGACCAGGAATCACAAAGATTAAATTATGTCAAGATCTGTGGTTAACCACAAATTTTACTACACTGTATGTATCTTAAAGCTTTATTTTCAAATATATTTTTACTAATTCAAACCAATATGTCCTTGAAATGTTAAACTGTTACTGTTAAAACTTTAGTCCAGCTGTTCCTAACCTTTTTTCTTCTTGTATCCCTTTAAAACAAAGTAATATCTACTTATGTAATGCTAGATGTATGAGTCATTGTTTGCACTCAGATTACAGAAATAACACAAATTATAATTTTGAGATCCCTAAAATGGTAAAAAAAAATAATGAATAACAATATTACTAAAGTTTGACAAAAACACATTTGGTGTTGCAGAGTTTGTTTTGTATCCTTTTCAATTCATCGTCTCGTAAACACTCCTCCAGTCTACTTGTATATTGGGGGTATAGGGGGGACTGAGGTGAGAAGCCTGGGGATTACTCCAACATACTTTTACCTACAGATTTGAAACTTCACCCACATTTAGTTTGGACATCCAACATTATATATATGTCTTAAAATGTGAAACGGCATAATACCCCCTCTTTAACTTTGTGCCACTGATTGTATCATATAGATCCTATAGTAGCATCACCTTACCACGGCAACAGTCGAAGACACAAATGAAGCAGAAGAGGGTTTATTATCATCACTTCTTGATAAGAAAACAACACATGCCCTATGTCCCCTATGTATATGATTAAATGTGAATATGCAAACTGGTGTTTGGTGCATGTTCTTGTGAAATAGCAGCAGCACATTGAAAGGACTAATGAATAATAAATATAAGATAATTTTATGTAAATTGTAACCCAGATAATCACTCAGTTGGTTTGTACAGTTTAAACAGCTGAGTGAGTAAATGTAGAGCAAAGTACAGTTGAATAGATTAATAAACAAGTGTAACATGTACAAGTACGTCATTGTAAATCTTATCATGATACAGTTTATAGCTCTTTAACAACATGCCAATTATACTTGCAGTTGAAGTTCTCCTGTCACTCTTCTGTTTAGCTCCCTGTCAGATCTCCCTGTATTTCCATTTCTCCTCTGGAATTGGTTTCTATTTTTGGGGCATTTTACCTCTCCATCGCTCTGTCTCTCACCCTCTCTGTCTCTCCTCACTGTTGCTGTTTTTTTTTCTCTCACTCTGACTCTGTCTCCGTGTTTTTCACCCTTCTCAATTTTCCTTAATTACAAAATCTTTCAAGGTTTATAGTCATCTTAATTGACTTTCAAGCAAGAAGAAATGTGAAAATAACCCTCTAAGTCCGTAATAGGATACAGCAGATAAAGAGAGCTCATTCTCACAGCATATGAATGACTGCTGCTGCTGCTGCTGCTGCGCTACAGACCCATACAAAAGACAATAAATATATACAGCACCTGACAACACAAGTAGACACAACAATCGGGGAGAGGATATGATGTGTTTCAAGTGAGTAAGTTCGCTGACACTGAACAGGCAGACTAATATTAGCACAGTGACTGGCTCCCAGATGTCTGGCCTGATGCCATCATGAATCCAACCAGATGTATTGATTCATCATGATGTCTGTTTTGATAGCACGTTTGTTGGATCCAGACATAATGTGCAATATACAACTTTCTGTTAGAGAGACATTATCTGTTGTTTCTGTTCCACCAAGAAAAACATCTTTTTTTCAGACAGGAGTGGGCCTGAGAAACATGTTGTAAATTGTTGTGCCTTCAAAGCATCACATTAATATTAGTATATAACTATAAGAGGCACCTTTGGGTATAAAAAAAAATACTGTCACTATCACATTATTTTTGCCATACCTGCTTTCTAAAACTATGCCACTGGACCTTTTCTTTTATTATGTGTGTCTACTTGCTTGCATTCTTAAATAACTATAGCCTTTATGTAATGTCTTGTCTTTTTGGCCTTTTATGCCTTTATTGACAGAGAAGACAGTGGATAGTGATAGAGACGGGGGAAGAGAGAGTTGGGACGACACGTGGCAGTGGGCCAGGTTGGGAGTCGAGCCCCGGGGCCACTATATCAAGGACTGAGCCTCTGTCCATAGGAAGCACGCTTTAACCGCTGAGCTAAACCAGCATCCCATTTTGATATGCTGTCATGCAGATCCTTTTATTTTCCTATTCCATTACATTTATTGCCTCTTCAGTCCTCATGCAGGACTCATGGACAGAGGAGCGACACATTATGAGGAGAACAAGCCTTTTCCCAGTGATCATGTCGTAATTGATAGACATATTATGAATCTAAGCTTCAAGTGTTTATTACAACGCAATAAATAAGTTCACATAGAAAGGTCTAAAAGTTGGGGCAGGAGTTGCTCGACTCTGTCCCTCGGCCCCTCGGTGCATGTCATCCCCACTCTCCCGTGTCTCCTGTCTCTCTTCAGCTGTTCTTCAAATAAAAAAAGAAAGTGTAATCAAATATAGATAATGTATCTATCATATAGAAGTCCTTAGCAGACATGCAACTTATTTTTCTTGTTATCTCGGGAAAGCAACAAAGCTGGTTTTCCCATTTTAACAGATTCATTTGGCCCTTTATCTCGAGACAACAAAGTTTGTTTTCTCGTGATAACCCGATAATTTTCCGGTGATCTAGAAAACAAAACAACAGGCTGGACACTGATATTACAGACCAGGACACACCATGCCCCCATTGCCCACACTGATGAGGAAAGTTAAGCCTGTTTGTTTTGGGCTTTTAAAACTCTGGGGATCCGAGTTATGATCATCTGACGTTACGGTGGTGCCGCGTCATTATCTTTGAGATCTCAAGAAAACGACCAGAAATGACTCGTTATCATGGGAAAACGGAGTCACTATAATGTATGGGTGCATGTCCGCTAAGGGCTTCCGTACTATCAGACTATTTCTATATTAAATTAAGTTCTTCAGTTCAAGATTTTTTGGTAGTTTGAAATGATGGCCAATCAGAGACTGTGCAGAATTTCAATTTATTTAAGCATGAAGTTGAACTGAGTCGACTCAAAATGAAAGTGCACACAGCCATCAATTATAGAGCAATAAAGCTGAACTAGATCTTTCCTATAAAAGGGAAAGATGATGGTTGAAGCACTTTAATGTAAAAAATTTAAACATTTAATTTCAATAATGCTTTAAAACTGAATCTGATGGATTCATTTCACACGAGTTATGTCTTATGTCCCAGCAGAACTTCTTTTCAAACTATCTGTCTGGGAAATAATTTCCGTCATCAGTTTCTTTATTAAATACAACCACATTTCCCATAAGCCTCAGCTCCGGAGACTATGGAGAAAACCCAGTCAGAGGCTCGAGTCAGCAACACTCATTAAGCCTGAATTGTCCAGTGCATCCAAAATAGACGAAGAGTGCTTTGTCATATCTTTAGATGTAGTAGCGTCCACTTGCTGTGAGCAGAAACATAAAACCTCTTAACTCCTTGATTGAATATTTCTTAACGACATACATCTCATGTTTTTATGTACCAGCTGCTTTTGAAGGCAGTTTCTATTTTGTTGTACTAATGATTCGATTTTCGAGTTTCATCCGAGCCTCAGAAGAGCTCTAACTAACAGTTAACTAATGATGTTCATGCAGAAAATACACAAGGCTTTTCCTTCTGGAAGCCTTAATCATCTCCTCCCTCTAAAAGCCTTTAACACTTCTGCTCAACGGAAATCCTGCAAACTTACATTTACTCACAAGTATATAAACACTCTTCAAAGCCTATGCTCGGGAAAGACCTATAGGTGGGCAATATGTAAGCGCATGTATGTGTTTGTGTGTGTGTGTGTGAGAGAGAAAGCATGCGTGAACAGGAGCTCTGTCTTGTATTTACTTGATCCAGCGTTGCTCTGCTCCTCGGGGTGCTCGTCTCCCCGCTCTCCAGCAGAGTTAGAGCCCAGTTAATACTGAGGAGCAGCGCTAACACAACTCAAGTCCAGGCAGTAAATCCTCCCTCGCAGCATTAGCCTCAGACGGAGCTGTTTAGCACGAGCTTACAGTTATCAGGCCGGCCCGTGATTGAGAGGAGGATAAGGAGGTGAAGCACTATTACATGATTGTAAGAGGAGCAGACCGGTAATTAGAGAGCCGGCTTAAAGAACAGTGATTGGAGGTGGTGTTGGGAAAGATTGATGAGAGGGCCGAGGGTGAGGAAAAGATGAATGGACACAGGAGATAGAGAGCATTTGAGCTCAGGGACACGATGGTGAAGAGGGAGAGTGGGAAGGGAAAAAAGATTGCAGGAGCAGACAGGACCTTAGAGAGGGAGCGGTGGAAGGAAAAGGCAACAAGGCAAGAAGGGAGAAGTAGGTCAAGACTTATTAGGAGGAGAGAGGTAACGTGCAGAAACAATTTAGCTCTGCAGAAGGAGAAAAACTCAAGTTAAGTGACAATTAAAGTTTAGCTTCAGCTTGATTTTAATTCCACAGAGGAAGAGGTTTTTTACTGCTGCTTGAAGAAGAACATTGAATGTTTACACTTTGCATGCCAGTCCATTCACAGACTCTCAAACTGTCATACAGCATCAGCTCAGAATGCTACACAGGTGTGTTCTTACAGTTGTAATCTAAAGCTTTTGACAACTCTATTCTTCTTTCTCTTCTTTTCTCCCTCTCTCTGTCGTTTGTACTCTCCTGATCCTCTCCCCCTTTAATATTGACTACAAACCACATTTCATCTGTGTTCAATCGATGTATGTTTTTATCCACCTTTTCACACCAACACAATCATGTACACATCTTTTCTAAATACTTCCCAACCTTTCCTCTCCCTGTATCCCTGACATCACATCTAACTCCGATGTCTTCCTTGTTGTATCCATCTCTCTCCTCTCTCCTCCCGTGTGTCCGCTCAGTTTCGGGGACGCCTCCCTCTCCTCGGCCTCCACCCTGGAGCACATCCCCTCCTCGGCCGTGGCGCGCCCTCGGCCCCTGGTCCGGCAGCAGAGCCTCCAGCAGCCCCTCACCCACCAGCCCCCTCCCGGTCCGAACGACCCGCCGGTCACCTCACAGAGCCTGGGCCAGCTGCACACGGGGCCCGGTGGCGGGGGCCATCGTGGGGGCCCTCGCGGGGTCCGGGGGAGTCCGGCTGGAGCCTCCCGGTACAGAGGAACAGGCGCGGGCAGATCGAGGTCAAACCCTGGCAGCTGGGATCACATGGTGGAGCAGATCCGCCACAGAGGGCTGGATGTCAAGTCGTTCTTGTAAGTGTCATCAAGTTTTCTGCTCTGTGAAATGTTGCATCAGGAAAGCTTGACAGAAGTTGAATATGAATGCGGCTCTTACTATCAGTGATACAATGTGCTTACTCCTCAATAGTATCTGCTACACTGTTGACATGTTTTTAGGTCATCTAACAGTGATGCAAAAAATCCTTTCTTTTGATTTTGTTTAAATCAGTTTGTGCCTGTGTTGAAAGAAGAATTCAGATACATTATATAAAGTAAATACTCCATAACAAGCAGGATTCCTCTGTGCAAAACTGTTCTTGTATAGTAAGTGTTGCCCACATACCTACATACAGCTCTGGAAAAAATCAAGAGACCGCTCCAAATGTTCCTTAAATCAGCCTGTCTCTCTACGTGTCATGGCCGGCCCAATCCGAATCTGACCCCCATTAAAAACCTCCTGAATGTGAAGAGGAAGATGGATGTTTACCAGCCATCGAACAAAGCCGAGCTGTGGCCTAACGTCACCCAACAGCAATGTGAAAGACTGGTGGAGAGCATACTGAGACGCATGAACGCTGTAACTAAAAAACAGGTTATTCCACCAAACATTGATTTGTAAACTCTTCCTAAGTTAAAACATTATTGTTCTGTTGTTTAAACATGAACATCAAATTTCTTTGCATTATTCGAGGTCTGAAAAACGTCTTTTTTGCATCTGTTGGTTCTCTTAACCAGTCGTCATTTTCTGCAAATAAAAGACCTAAATGAAGATATTTTATTTGGATGTAGTGAGACATGTTGTTTACCATAAAACAAAAGCTCATTTTAGACACAAACATACAAATAGTAGAACAAGAGTAAGACATATTTCTGAAGTGGTATTTTTTCCGGAGCTGTATATTTAGTATTAGAGTATTAAAAGTAAAAATACTCTTTTGCTGAAGTTTAAGTTTATGAGTTTTAAAAGTAAGTGTGTGCATGAGTTTGTGTTTGTTCACACTGTTAAATTAACAATATACACTCACCGGCCACTTCATTAGGTACACCTGAAAAATCTAATGTAATCCAATACACCAGCTCAGCCATAAGATTAGCTTTTATGTTGCCTGTACTGTACAGGCTTTTTTTCTAAGCTGTCGTAGAGGTGTTCATTCAATGATATTTCAGGTCATAATAGGTGCTGGGGCTGTACTGAGCTGCGTTATGTTCACAGGTGTTCCTAATACTCTGGCCCCCTCATGTATGTAAATAGGGAGGACAACTTCAGACTCTCAATAAAACAAAAGTCAATAACTTAACTTAATGAAAGCAGAATCCATGGAAGTGCTGTTGTATTGAACTGCATTAGATTTTTCAGGTGTACCTGATGAAGTGGCTGGTGTTTATATATATTAAAATAACTGCAGCACCTTTAAAGTCAGAGGTGAAGCGGTAGCATATTAATATACAGATGCAATGATTTTTCCTACCTGGACTTTTAAAAAGACTCAAAACAAGCTGCAAAATGTAACTCTCCATCGCCTGTCGCAGCAGGAACACAAGAACTCCACTGCTGCAGGAACATGTAGGTGTGGTTGTGAGATTTTTCCCCTCCAAGTTATTATTTGTTTGATTATTAATTATTAGGAAGGAGTTATAAAGGGCTCAAACATCTGGACCTCGTTGGATAGTAGTTAAACCATTTAATCCTAAACGAAGACGTGGCTGTTAGCGTACTTTTACTGACTATAGACTTGATCCATCTCCCTTGATCTTACATATTTTTCAATAAAGGCTGACAATAATTAGAAAAAACATTTTAAAACACATAAAATTGTCTAAACCTTGTTCCACGAGGGTTCAAAATAGATATTCTTTCATCTGATAGTTAGCAATTACAGTTTTCACCATGTCATTCATCCGCTCCTGAGGAGGACGGCTGCTTGTGTGTGTGAAGGCCACTGATTGTTTTAGAGATACAAGAACTCTCCTCCTCCTCCTCCTCCTCCTCCTCCTCCTCCTCCTGCTTGACTTGAATGATAGATTGCAGATGATGTGCTCCACAAAGCAGCCTCACGTTAGCCTCCCCCCTCCTCACACACACACATATCCACACACTCACACTCAGCTATGCACTCCTGTAGTTTTTGCGTGTCTTCCCATTAGCCATGTCTCCAGGCCAGTGACCTCCCTGCCTCTGTGAATCATCATTCAAATAAGGCACAGATATATAAAGGGAGGTGGTATCGCCCCATTGTCCTCGTCCTCATGAATCTCATTGGACGAAAACACATCGGTTTGTTGACCCTGGAGGGGAGACATGTTGTGGGGATTGGGAGTATCATACGTGTGTGATCTGTGGGGCATGAACCATCAAATGCGGCGGTATCACCTTCCACGTGCGCCCGTGTGGAACTGACTCACCCCGCTTATATTTCCAATCAATAGAGCCGGTGTAGGTGGTAATGATTCCAGAGCCCTCCGGTTAAAGTGCGCGTGTCTTTTTTCGGTCATCCATACAAATCCATTCACCTCGTCGATGGGCGTCATGTTGTTACTGTTTACACATCCCCAGTGGTGTGCTGTCTCTCAAGTGCTAATGTGTTCCTCTTGTTGTCGATATTGCTCCAACAAACAGCCTCTTGTTGCAGAGGGAACGCACTACAGTAAAGCACAGGAAGGCTGGGAATTATATCACAAGTGTGAGATGAAGAAGAACTGAGGAGGGACAGATGAAAAACACAAGATGCACTTTTTTTCAGTCCTTGATCCATTGATATTTCTTTGTAGGCAACTATGTCCACAATAACACGCCTGTAGTTTCAACACTGCAGGATTAAACCTCTTTTATTTTGAAAGACGTTTTGATCTCCTGATCAAAAACGCTACAGGAGCCAAGTCTGAATCAGATTTCTTTTTAATAATTATTAACGCTCTCTATGATAGAATAAAGACCCAGCTTCTCTCGTTCATAATCTCTTGAAGCCATCAGTCAATCCGAAGCAAGACGGCAACAAATCCAGGATTTAAAAAAAAGCATAAATACTCTGATTAAAACTGGCCGCCATTTGATGATGAAGGAAAGAAATCATGTTGAAAATGCCCTTTGAGAAATAAGTGTGGCAAAGAAACTACACAAAGGTCGTCCTTGGTTCGGCACACCATGTCAGAGGATGTCGAAAGAGGAAAAGAACATGGTACAGAAGTATGAGGAGCCAGAATAGCGTTCAATATGTACCTACATGTGGGCTGTTACTTCGTGACTGTGAGCTACAAGGTTAGTTGCAGGCAAATGTTCATTTGTTGAGGCCACTGTTTGCACGACCTCTTGAATCCACCGTGCAGCACACTTCAATAAGACCTCATTTAAATGACTTCAGGCATGTTTAGAGGGAGAATTACAACGTGATTTATTCCTTTGTTACAGGTTTTTAAGGCCGCCTCGATTTTCATGGATTTCTTTTTGCTTTTCCTTCTGTTTTTTTTCTTCATGATGTTTCAATTGCTGCTTTTTTTTTCTCTCTGAAACAATCCAAATCCTTTTCAGCTTTTGTGCGTCTCTATTTTTACACATTGAATTTCCAGGAAACTGATAAAAGAAGATGATGAAAAGAAGGCATGAAGGCATCAGTTATTCTCAGCCCTTCTGCTAATGATGCTCATTTCAAACACATCTCTCTGACGACAATATTACCAGTGCATTTGAAAGACAAAGATATGTAATGCCTCCCTCTGCTTGTAGGAGCACACACCGTTCACTGATGCATTATATAACCTCATGTATTGTAATGATGGACTGCAAGAAAAAGCATCTGTTTCTAACAGGTTCGATGTAAAACCTTAATGCTAAATAACGTTAAATAATAATCGTCTCTTCCTTTTTAGACGCATTATTCTGTGAAACAAAATCAAAAGTAAGAATTAAAGTTCGAATCACTTCAGCATGAATGAATCTGTTTCTCCTGTTAAACCTGCTCATGCTAATGCAGCAGAATACACTACATTAAGTTATCACAGGCACACAGCATTATCCAATCTGTGAGAATGAGACTTGTATTATTTCAAAGCCTCGATGACTTTAAAAGCAAACCTTACAGGGTCATTAAATGCTAAAACTGTCTATATCTTCACAAAGAATTTTTAATGCAGAACATTTGTAGAATAGTTGCTGAGGGCTGTGCATTAATACTTTTTGCAGGACTGAACTGATGACAACAGAGTCATAATATGAACACCTACCAGCAGACTAAGCTGGGTTACTTAAAAATGCATTTTCACACTTGCTCTTTTCACTTAACATCTTGCTATTATGCGTCTTAAAGGAAACATCAGCATGCAGAGGCCATACGTCAGCTGTAATAACTAAAAGTCGTGCTATGGGCTACAAAATGGAAATACATGCAGGAAAGCATTACTAAAGACCACAGCATCGTACACAGGGGCTTTTGTGCACCACCACGTACAGAAGCGTGTCCTAGAAATCAGTTATATACAGCTAAAAGAGAATATATTATGTCATAATGAGGAAGTGTTGTTCATAACCGTACCTTGCAAGTTGCAAATATGTGGATACTCAATGTGTCATTTAAACACCAACTGTTTGAACGGCCCGAGGGCAGACGCTTCAGGTCATTAAAAGCAAGGACAACAGACTAAAAAAAGTTTCTACCCAAATGCTATTACTGCACTAAATGCTGCCAAACCCTGAACAATTGTAATATTTAGGGAATTGTGCAATATCAATGCAACGTATACCAGAGAATGTTAAATGTGTCTGTACCTTGTGATTTGTGTTACTGATATTATTAACTACTTTGTAGTCTTTACCTCCTTTTAGAATTTCTCCTCCTCTTTTATATATATATATATATATATATATATATATACACACATACATATATATATACATATATATGTATATATATATTACTTTTACTGTTTTACCTTGGAAGCTCTTCTGCTTGCATTTCAACTTACTGACATTTGCACTGACAGGATTGCATCCAATTTCGTTGTACATGTACAATGACAATAAAGAGATTCTGAAATGTTCACTGACAATGTATTTAATTTGTTTGGCACCAAAATAGGCAATTAGGCGATAAACTATCCAGCAGCAGCGACCACAGTATTATTCAATACTGTTATTAGAGAAGACACTTTAGTAACATTGAACGAAACTCACCTGCTTAGGAACTGTGTTACTTAAATGTTGTGTAACTGGCGAAGAAGTTAAATGTTATTTCCAGTAGATAGTGTCACAATGTAAAGTCTGAACAGAGCATGTATTAATATGGAACAACCTCTCTCTCCCTCTCTTTCTCTTTGTACACGAAATGTGTGTTGTCGTTTGTGTACGTTGGCGTGTGTTATTTGTGTGTCCTTGTGCCTATTTTTCTACAAACCTGCGTGGTCTGGTGTTGTCTGTGTCTGTGTGTCCAGTGAGGGGAAGATGGTGGTTCTGTCTCTGGCGATCGGGCTGGCTGAACAGGACGACTTCGCCAACCTGCCGGATCTACAGGAAGCTCCAGCAGGCGAGAACGACACCACACCTGAAAAGAGGTAAGGGGAGGGATGATGTGAGAAATGTGACAAGTCACTGATGTAGCTGTTTTACATAGAGGAGCATGGACATAATGATGTAATGAGGTGTAATTTAAAGGGTTGCAGGACCATTTATCTCTGTTGTGTTGATGTTATTGTTCACACTGTAAGGGATCAACAGTTCATAGTCTGATATTATGAAATTATTTTGATGCACGCCTAAAAAACTGGGTAGATATTAGCTGCCTTAACGCGATTTATTTTCCTGAATGGATTATTATGAAAAGTAACACTGACCAGAGTTTAAATAAAAAGCACTTTTCAATTGGTCGAATCTTTTTGGTTGCCTGCATCAAATATTAAAGAAACTGTCCCTTTGCACAGACATTTCAAAATCATCTGTAAATAACTTAGAATATAATAAAATATTTTATTCATATGAATATTTCATTTACTCTTGGATGATTCAAAGCCTTCTCTGCACTGTTGGAAATATAATTCTGGTTGAAAAACCCATCATGTGTAACCTTCTCTTGATGTAATTATGTCTACTTCACTTCAGGCCATTAAAACAATACAAAGGACATGACCTTGTATTCTCAATGGCCGCTCCTTGATACTGTTAAAGCAGTTTTTTCTCGATGCTCTTTAATTATTAGCAAAGTAAAAACTCTTCTTCTCCTTGTTTTTTAATTTCCTTTACATTCAGCTTTGTTTTCTTATTTTCTTATGTTGCATTTAAGAACCTTTCCCTCTTGCTCCCCTTCATAATGTCCTCTTCGTTCTTGATCCAGACCTTTGTAAGTCTGCATGTCTGCAGCGCTCCACTGTTTGATCTGTGAGTCGTAGGCGCGGGAGAAGGGCACCCTCATTATTTAGAAGTAAGGTTCCCCACATGAAACACTCGTCTAAAAATATGCTAACCTCTCATCTACCACTGATCTCGGAGCGGCTGTCAGAGACGAACACGGTCTCTCAGCTGGTGAACAAAGGACTACACAGGCTGCCCTCTTATCACATCACAGTGTTTGAGGGATAAAGGGCTTAACCCACTGTTTGGAGGGAGATATAAGTTCTGTTTTTTTAGTTTTTTAAGTTTTCTCACAACCTCTCTGCAGTGCATCCAAGTGTGCTGCTCTAACTAGGTCATCTCTGAATTCACAGTCTGTCTTGGAAGAAACAAGCTTTTCTTTGGAGACATAAACTTGCCTTGTTTTTGATGTTATTACAGCCATTCTTGGCTGTTTTATTCTTTTAAAATTAAATGTCTACAGGTCAGTCAGGGGATGAGGAGCAGCTTACCTCTTGTCCCCCCCATCAGCCTCTCTCCCTCTCTCCGTCTGGAGGTCTGTCAAGCACCCATCTCTAATCACAGCCGGCCGGTGAGCCTCCACCCAGAGGGGTCGTGCGGGCTAACTCGTCTAGTGTCCTTCCACCACTAATAACAGCTCTCCATCATCATCTCTGTCCGTCTCTCTCATCTCTCTGTCTCTGTTGTTACCCCGTCAGCTGGCTCGCTCGGGGTCTTTTTCATGGAACCCAGCGGACTGAGAACGATGGAGCAGGATGATCCGGCCGAGATGTGACAAGATGCTGTCAGACAATGAAAGAGAGACAGGAAAAGTGGGAAACCTTTGCTCCTTCCGCTTTCGAGAGAAATATGCTACAAGATAAAAATATTCAGTCCCATAGAGGATTGAGATTCTCTTGGTTTATTAATGAAATCAAATACAGCTCGGAGCACAGACGGCTACAAACATCCAATCTGATAACAGAGGACTAGTAGGATAAAAGAAAAGGCTGTAAGCGCGGTGTACGAGGTCAAAGCTATATTTGTTCAAATGATCCGTCTAAATATGGACAGGGAACAAGCAGACCAGGTCTAACCCTGTCATTATACAGCAGGTTGTAGATATTAAGGCATCTATATTTTCAACTACTTGGGGGCAGCTGAACAAGTTATGATGGTTAGCGTGCATGTTAGCAGACAGCTGTGTTCTTGTTTTCAGCAGAAAGACACAACACAATGATGGTAGATGGTAAATGGACTGCACTAATATTGCACTTTTCTAGTCTTCATACCACTCAAAACGCTAGATGTCAAATTCACCCTTTCACAGGCAGAGGCTGCTGTGCAAAGTGTCAATCTGATCAGAGTATAACCATTCACGCGGATGACACACCAGACACACGGATGGCTATGCCTTCAGGCGCAATTTGGGGGTCAGTGTCTTGCCCAATGACACTTTACATGTGGACTTCAGCAGTCAGGGATCGAACCGACCTTATGATTGAAAGACAACTGACTCTACCACTGAGCCACAGCCGCCCACAATGCTAATGTTGTTCTGTGTCGGCTGGTTGTGTAAGTCTAATATCCACTCTTCTTTAACTCAGTTTTGGTCTCCACCAACCAACTATTTTTCTCTGCCTGCTGCTTGGTTTGAGGCACGTTGTGTCCAGCTTGTTAATCAGACCAAGAGTTTATCAAAGTGCTTGTCTGACTCTATGAATTTAAAGTTTGTGTACAAGCCTGCCGTTGGTGCTTATTTCGGATTTTCTTCATTTGAACATTTTCAAAATGTGAAAGAACGACTACTCAAGAGCTAGCAACCTGCACAAAAATACTAATAACAGAACGTTTTGACAAAGATTTGCACAGTGCTTTAAAGGTACAATAAGTAGGAAAAATAAAACATAGACGTTTACAAATATAATGTAATATAAATCATCACTTATGGGCCCTCTTTCTGTTGGACAGGTGCCTCATACCAGGTAGGACAAGCTAACCGGCAGTTAGCATGCTAGCGCAAAGGTAACCGTGATGCTGTCGGTGTTCACTCGGCTGGGTGGGCATGTTCTCGCGTGAGAGTGAGCTTCTGGTGACAAAGAGTTTAAACAACGAGTAATTGGTTTAAACAAATGCAAACAAACCATTAGGTTGGGGATGCAAGACTTTTTGGGCTCTTAAACAAAAAAAAAAATTGTTATGCCTTTTTTGTTCGTTTGGTGCGCTCAGTGGAGCTGCAGACTTTGTGCTATCAGTCAGTTAATCACTATGAGCGTTACCTTTCACATTACACACAGACATTTAATCCATCGTGAATGTATAGATATTTATTAATGTGTTAATCAGTGTCCATTACAGCACATCAGCTGCAAGTGAAGTTGTCATCAGGGATCATAATTGTCTCATAAAACATCGCAATTGTTTTCCTTTCCAAAGAACATTATGCTCACGTAAATAAAGATTGTGAGTAGTCTATTAGTGCGGCAGGTTTGTGAAGCAGCCCAGATACACAGGCAGATACTGTAGTGTGTGCACTCAGACGCTGAGAACTGCTCATCAAAGCTCCCAACATAACACTGAGATATGATCTATTTTTACCGCCTGTCACTCATCCAAAACCTAAAACCAAATGTGTGCAGACAGCTGATCTGAGGTGAGGCTGATCTGACAGGAAAATCATCCCTGAACAAACTTACAGAGTTGGTTATCACCGTCGTGTCGTGTGTGTGTGCGTGTGTGTGAGGAGTTCAGTGTTAATCTGTGATTTGCAGAGAAGCAGCGGCTGAGTAGCTGTTGCCTACAAAAGCTGTCTTGTACTTATTACATCTGAGAGATAACATCCCATAAGACAGCAGAGCTGCTGTGATTACAGTTAATTATATTATTGTCAAAGGACACATTTTGTTTCTCGCTGATGTGTTATCTGGAGACAAAGCCGCTGATTTCTCGCTCTGTGTTAAGCAAAAGGTCCTCTAATCTCTTCTGTGGAGCTCCTTCTTATGTAAGTCAGTTTGGGTCACTGTGGCACACCGACCAAGTCCCTGCGGAGGACTGGACATAATCACCTACCTGCAGATTACTATGATGGAAGCTCTGAAGCTGTTTGTGTTATTATCATCTCAGAAAGCTGCTGTTGCACCGAGGAGCTGCATCTTAATGAGCTCAGAGATTCACCTCACACAGAGACGCAACAGGGAAATAAATCTGAATAAACCCAGAAGAGCCCAGACATCCTCCAGTCTAAACACTGAGGCTGTAAAAGCTGCAAAATGTGCAACCGTTCATAATAAGGAGCGTTTAAAAGCCAAGAATAAGATGTACACACGATGCGACACTCAAACAGCAGGCTGAATGTTTGCTCTGGATATAATCCTCCGTCACATCTTTTGCTTTTATGTCCTTCTAATTCACTGATACTAAGGCTCTTGTTATATTTTCAATACTGCTCAAAGTGGTTTGAAATAACAAGTGCTTCCACTGTGGTTGCTCATTCATAACCTTTAAATGAGAAACATGCTCTGTGTTACCACAAAAGATGCACGCTTGAGAAGCTGGAAGCTCCAGTGGGAGAGAGAGAGAGACAAACCTCACTGACATTATCTTTGGAAAAAGAAGAAATAAGAGGAACAAAAGTCAGTCCGAATGTAAAGTACGCATTGCACACTTTTCATTCGAAATATGGATAATAATTGATGAGTGAAAATGTAATAATAGCTATAGCATAAATAAAATATAATAATAGTTTATTTTGTTCTGTTTCCACTCTTCCTTTACATGATTGATTGCTCGGTCACTGGTTAATAATCCCTTAGAAGTGTGAACACATGCAGTATCTACTCGCTGTCATCTGCTTATTGAAATGCTTGGTGAAGGTTTTTGACCAAAATGAAGCTATTTAAAGGCGCGCTGATCAATAATCTTGTATTGTCAATGGATTATATGACGATGCGTAAGGTGTAAAGGGCCACTATAGTGACAAATCCACAGATGATTATCGCCTGGCTCTGCTGTTTTAGATGAAAAGGTTCTGATAAACCCAGAATCTACTAACCGCCAATCGACAAATAGCTGAGAGACAAAGTGAGAAACTACCTGAAGAAAATATTTGAGCATTTAGCAGCTAACTTGAATTGTCTTGTTGCTGAAATGTGCTCTATAAATGATCGTGCCTTGCTTTGCCTAAAGCGGGGTACGCACTACAGGATGATCAGGCAGATTTTGGGCCTGATTCCCCTCTTATAACAAAAGTAAGCAAAGTCCCGATCTTGCCAGAGTTTCCTGCCGTGTGAGGTGTGATAAGAGTGATTTTACTTTCCCCGATCTGCTCGGAAGAACGTCGTGGAGCCGAGCACTGCCTCTGTGTATTGGCACATGGAATGAAACAATAGCCAATGTACAGCCCATGTTCACGCCGTCTCCATGACTTCATCCATCATTTTTTCTTTGTGAATTTTCGGTGAAAAGTCCAAAAACTATCATCGCCAATTCTTCTTGCTCGTTGTGCGCCATGTGTGTTTAATCTAAAGTCTCGTTTGTCTGCGAGAGATTTTGTGAGATTTCCAGATGTGAGAGTCGGACTCTGGTTGTTGGTGAACAAATCTGTTTGTGTGTGTTGAGCTGTTTGGGTCATATGGTTTGCTCTCAACACACTATAGCTATCATTATTTGGCGTCATGTGTGGGGTCTATCACATTTTAGACATCTGTTAGATTTTTAAAATCTGTTAGTGTGGGCCAGGTCTAATGAAGCTCCCGTAAGAAGGAGGGTGGAGACCAAAACATAGCTTCAAGGAGGTTATTTACTTAAACCGAGCTGCTGGCTATATTTGACATGACAACTTTATAAGATGATACTTTCATTTTGTGGCATCAGCTTGTTTCGCTGCCACCTTAAAGCCAAATGATACATAAAGCATTATCTCTTTAACAAAATTAACTGAAGTGTGGACAGTGCACAGGGACTCTGATATTTTCAGGCAAAGTTTGAGATATTTTCAGTCGATTTTAAGATTTAAAGGTCAACAGTAAATTTCACACGATAAATGCTGCAAACTGAGTGTGTGCGTAAGCTGTTGGTCTGGACGGCTTCATATGGAATCAGAGCTCTATAATCCCGACAGTGGGAAGTTGTTCTGCACTCGCTGAGTTGCACAATGCCACACCGTACAGTATTAATCAAGCAGGAAGTTGTTGCCACCCTCAATCAGCCGGCATATCTGACTTTTTCAATTGTGCGTCTGAGCCAGCAATCACAGTGAGTCAGGCCTCTTAATGACTCTCCGGGCCCGGCCCCTGGTCCCCGTGGCAGCCTCTGGAGCCGGCGGTGGCTCTGGGAGGAGAGATGATTGGAAAGAAAAAGCGATGTAGGTCAGCACAAACGAGGCATCTTTTTAAAAACGCTGTCAAATCCAAGTCTGCAGCTCATTCAACATTTCCCCTGTTGCTGCTTTTGGCTACGAGCTGGGAGCCGATTTAGGAGAGCGCGTGAAAGGAAAGTGAGGGGGACATCACGGCAGAGGTGACAGTGAGAGGTGAAGCAGTGTTTTTGAAGTCATTTAAGAAATTTTATTGACTTTTTTTTTATTGAAAAAGAGTGTTTTTGCAATCATCACCACACATGCAACTCATATATGACAGGAAAGGAAACAAACAGAGATTTGAGCAGATTCTAGTCGTATAAGAAAAGCTATGTTAATGAGATATTCAAGACCTTTCTGGTACTGGTTCTCACAGTAAAGATAATATCCCTGAGATGAAAAGCAAAGCTGGTAATTCTACTGTCTTTTATTTTGAAAAGCATATGACATCGCTACAAGTTATTAATGCATGCAGCAAAACAAAAACACCAACTCCCAGTGGATAAACCTCAGCAGAAGTCTATTCAAACAGCATCAAACCAGTCCAACCCAGTCGATGGCTCCATTAGTCGTATTATCCCGCCTGTTGCGGGGGGCGGTGTCCGGGTGATTTGTCCCTGTTGGTGGGGAGCGCTGAGTGGGCTGACATCGGAGCTTGGGCCTCATCCATCATGGGACATGGGACCTATATTGTGCTTCGTGGTCTCCTAGGGCTACTGTATGATCAGCAAGACCCACATACAGTATGTTTATGGAGACGCACTTCCTATCCAGCCCCCTGCTGCTAACCCTCATCCTTCATGTTCTCACCCGTCCATCCACTCTCCCTCCCTCGCCCTCTATTTCCCATTCCTCTCCCCGCACCCTCATCAATTTCCTCTCCACCCTCTGTAGCCCTCATTTAGTTTCTCAATAAGACTTTGTCTCCTCATCTGTGCTCTATTTTCTCTCCTACTTCTTCTTTTTCAATCAAAACTCCTCCTCGCTTTAGTTAATTGCATCTGCTGAACCTTATTTCTTCTGCTTTATGCCAGTTTGTCTCCTTCTCCTCCTTCTTCCCCATCCACTATCACCTAATTCACTCTTTCCAGGGGTTTTTTGCTGGCTTTGTGATGCGATGATGTCACGGCAGTGCCCCCCTGTCAGCGCACATGACTGTCAGCTCGGACAGACTCTGATAAATCTGCTTCATTGCTAAAAATGGGGGGAAAAGATGAGATTCCCTTGTGGATATGCTTCAGTGTACAGTCTATTTTCTCACACACATGAGCTTTCTGTCATATCCCTGTATCACCTTTAAATATCTGTACTAGTTGCAGGAAATCTAAAGGTTTACATACACTCCACACTTTTATACCCAACGAATCTCAGCTGCCTTTCTTGCTTCTTTAATTCACCTAAATGA
Organism: Semicossyphus pulcher; assembly: GCF_022749685.1. Lineage (NCBI taxonomy): Eukaryota > Metazoa > Chordata > Actinopteri > Labriformes > Labridae > Semicossyphus > Semicossyphus pulcher. Next base: position 14,859,366 of record NW_027211603.1, read on the forward strand.
TATTATTTCATATTGTTTGCTGACTTGCATCCAGGTATAAAAATAAGCCCTATAAATCTTTGCCCCTATATAAATTAACTCATATCCTACGGCTGGTTAACTTGATTATTTTGACATAACTTAAAGAGAAAGCTTACTGAAACTGACGGAGAGTAATAAACCAACAGAAATGAGCTCTCTGATCGACTTCCTGTTAGAGTTCCTCTCCGGATGATCAGTATTTATCAGCTGGTACACAGCAGACCTCTAAAGTCTAAGCATGTTTAATAAAGTTTTTCATTAAATTTGCTCAGAGATATAAAAGTAAATAACTTAGAAATTACTTTTCTATTCTACTAATTTGTTTTTTTTCTAATTAAGTTTTGATAAGACGCATTATTGCTACCAGGAATATATTCACCGTGATTGTTTTTTCCATTGCAGGAAACGTTTGTACACCTCACCTTAAGCGTAGAGTGGGAGTCAGGGTGATGGTGTTTGTTCAAATCAAAGGGCAGTGATTCTGGTGACTGAGAGGGCAGACTAGCTGATAGACTGCAGAGAGCTATCTTAATTAATCTGCTGCACAAAGCTGCCTCGTTCGCGACTGTCGTCAATAAGACTCATTTGCAATGAATTCTGGTTACTTTTTTTTTTAAAGTTATAAATATGGCTGACCAAGCGACCGCGTCAAACTGCTCGGCTCGGTTCACTCCAGCAAAAAATAAAAGCCCTCTGGAAGAATTCAACACCTACAAGAACCGTTTACTGAATTTACAGAGTGTAACAATAATAACCAAAACTTTCCATCACCATAAATTCACAATGCAGTGCAGAGCTGTGATTCAGTGTCTTCTTAAAGGGGACATATTTTAGCAGTGCAATACATTTTTCTATTATTATAATGTGTTTTTGAATCACGTTGGTAAAGTTTATTTTGTTTAAAAATTGTATACATATTTTAATTGAATTATTTTTTGGAAGCCTCTCCTTCCTCCTGAAACGAACAAGCTGTTTTGCCATTCAAAGGTTAGACCTTGGCCACGATTGGCTGACAGTATTTGGAGTGACCGTGTAGCCCCTCCCCCCCTTTGTCACTCCAAAGTTGTAGAAAACATGGCTGCTCTAGGATCGGTTATTCGGCTTTATATGTACGAGCCAGAATCGTCAGGAGGTATCAGAATGTTAAAATCTTGACTTCAAGCAAGGCAGCCTGAGGTGAATGACGGTGAAGGTAATACTCACTTGGACAAATGAAACACCTCATTACATTACATTTTATTGCTGCTAATATTTGAAATTAATTAGGGATGCACGATATTATCTGCATGTTATCGGTATCTGCAGATAATGGCTTGAAAATAAGGGCAGATAGACTAATAAAACTCTTGTTTCTTGTCAATTTGGACTGCATGTTCCTTCATCTGCTCTGAATCTTCTCCTGTGCTCCATGCTCCCAGACCTCGGCTTGAATTTTCTCATCCAGTCTCTTCCCCTGTAATTGCTTGCGTGATACCTTTATCAGAGCCGGGTGAATGAAGCGTGAACTTCTCACTTCTTCAGTCTTTCTTAATCAAGACTAAACAGACTCTATAGCAGACAATGCACATGTGAAAGAGGGCGATAAGATGTCTTTGTACAGTCCCCAGGGATGAAAGGAGCTGCTTTGTACAATTACACAGAAGATGGCTTACAGCTCCGTCTCAGATTGAGGCCATGAGGTCAGAGGTCAGGGTTTGGACTTCAGTGCGTCAGATCGAAGTGGCCATTCTCCAGGGACATTGGCCTCGTCCTCCAGGAGGATTGCATGTCTTTATGTGAGCTCATTAGATCTCTTTTACTCGCTGCTGGTTAATTTGCATTTCCCTACCATGGAGAAGGTGAAGTGCAGAGCTTCAGTCTGATGATCATGTTTCATTAACAGAAGAAGAAGAAGTTATCTCCATGGCTGCTTATTTCTGTCACTGCTTGTTGTTTTAAGTCTCATAGCTGGAGGTTGTTCTGCACTTTTTTTGGCCTTTATGATTCAGACATTTTCAGCATGAGCTCACACACATACCCAATGGTGTGTGTGCGTGCAGTGGTGTGTTCACAGGGGTCACAAGGGGTTGGAGAAGTGTAGGTATGAGAGAAGTCAAAAGAGTGTGTGTTTCAGGAGTGTGTTTCAAAGGCTTTCTAAATGTTTGGTCCCTTTGCCCTGTGGGCTTTTTTGCTATTTTCAATACATGCCCCTCTCTCTCTCTCTCTGAGGAACTTCCTTGGATTTTATACTGCCCTCTTTTTGAAGGCTCCTGTTACCATGGTTACTGCAACCCTGAGTAAAATGCGTGATGGTAGTGAGTACAACCTCAAGTGGGAGCACACATTTCAGTAGTCATGGTTACAACAACCTCTAAAGAATGAATTATGTAACCGCTGTTGTGTTTTAGACGAGGTAGTCGCCAGCAGCTACAGACTTTTCCCGAAGTTAGTCACTGCTGCGTGATGTACAGCTGAGGACATATATTTAAATCTGTACACCTCATTTCTCACTACCAAACATTTTCCTAGTCACCATGTTTTCTTGTGTTAAGTAAATAGGGTATCTACTTAATTTCCACATCAGAGAATTTTTTGTGTATTTGTGTATTAGAGAAAGTTATCTGTGATTCAAAATGTAAATACATCATGTTACTGTCTCTTTAAACTGTATGGAAAATTTTAGAAAGTGATGTAATTACATTTGAATGCTTCTGATTGGCAAATTAAATTGGGAATGCGCCTGTGTTCTATTTAAGGCATATTTATAGAGACAGTACTTTTTTCACTTACGACAATGGAGGAAAAAAAAACACAGCAAGATCTCAGATTATGGATCAGGGCTCTCTACAAGATGGTAAAATAAATCTTGGAATATTTATTTGAACTTTTATTGACTAAAACATATTTTCTGTGAGTTTAAAGTTTAATTACGCTGTGAGTATTTGAACTGACTTTTAATAGCTTTACTTAAATCAGACTTTTAGAGTTGTCTTTCCATAAGTTTCTTGAAAAACTGTGCCAAAATGTTTGCCCATTCCTCCTGACCGAATTGGTGTTGCTCAATGACTGTATATGAAGATGGACGACACGTCTCCACCTGCGGTCATTGTACAAAATTGAAGCCAAAATACCCCTGTGATAGGCGCTGCCGTCTTGTGTTTCAGACGTCATTTGGAGCCAGAGCTGTGCAGTAGGGATCGGTGGGTGGAGCCGTAACCCCGTCCACCAAAACACACACTTAACTTACTGAAAAAAACAGCAAGGATCACGCACGTCGGCGTATTTAACAGCAGAACAGCTTCTTGTGTTGGTCTGAAGCGTTCACAGATATGTAAACTTCAATGACTGTAGTGATTGTTCTAGTTACATTTCCTCTCGCTGATCCTCCTCTACTCTGCTAATCTGGAACAGATTGGCTGCAGGAGCCGTATTTGTCAACAGAGCTGTCAATGATCCTTTTTACAGCATCAAATAACTAATTAAAAATAAACTTGTCAGAAAAATGAACTCTTGGACCTAAATCAGCATGATAAGAACTAACTATAATGACAGAAACCATGTTTGAGAAAAATGTATTTGGCCTGTGTTTTCATTTTCTAGTTTGACTCATGTCTCATCTGTCAACATGGAGGAGGCGGGCTTTATGACCGATACTGCAGCCAGTCAGCAGGGGGCACTAGAGAGGGTTTGGCTTCACTTTTAGGGAGCTGTCATGTCGTCCATCTTTTTATACAGTCTATAGAGTCTCAGGTTTGTGTGCCTCCTTACGTGGGTGTATTTAAATATATGGCCTCAACTGCACGTACTTTAATTGCTACTTTACGTCTAGTTTGTCACTGTATCAAAACAGCTGCAGTGACGATAAAATAAGTGAATAAAGTAAATGGCAATCCCCCTTTTCCCCCTCGTGTTACATGTGAGTATTCTGTAAAATGCCTCTTCACAATCTTCATTTCTCAGGTCAAAAAGCTAATTTGAGGATGTTTAAATGTCTGGATGATATATAAGGCATTACAAGTGCCCTGCAGCCGCCCATAGTAGTGTGTTTGAGTGTGTCTGAATGCAGGTGTGTGCATTTTTGACAGTGAGTAAATATGTATTTACATGCATGGATGAACTCACCTCGCCAACACACACAATCGCTCCGTGTCCCGCAGGCCGTCACTGTGTCAACAATGGGGACTTGAGGACGCTGCGTGCAGCAGCAGGTCTTTATTTGCCTTTCATGTCACCACATATTTATGTGTAGGGACGATGATGAGCAGAAACCAAAATATTACTGGTCGGATGCAAATGTACAAGAATGCCCACTTATCTCAATTATATGTGCCTGTTTCCCTAAAACATGAAGAAGGCAGCAAAGAAAGAGAGAAACAATCCTCTCCCTTTGCTCTCCTTTTGGGGAAAAAAACTGCTGACATATTTCTGCATGAAACCCTCTTCGGGGCACATGACAGCAGTGAACTCCCTTTGTATGAGACTCGCATGCAAACAACTAGAAAACAATTGCATTTCTACATCCTTAAAAATATCCACAAAACATGAGTTAAAAAATAGATGAGAAAAGGCTTGAATAGGATGTTATGGAGAGATTTCTGTCTGATTTAAGACAGGGCGTCAAACTACACTTTAATGCCTTTTCAAACCTGTTTCTTCTGATGAACGCATCAGCTCTCTTAAAATATGACACATGGAGGTCATGGCTGTCACACAGAATAAACAGGATGTACTTTCACTTTACTAACAACAAACTGGTTCAATTTAGCTTCTTTATGTTGGAGGTTTTATCCTCTGACACTTAAATCTGAAATTTGGAAGACTTAAAATGTATGAACACATGTTAATAGACAGCTGCTGTGTTATTAAAGCTGCCTTTTATCTAGTTTACAAATTAGGTGATTAACTTGCAGTCATGGTATTACTTTGCTTCCTATTACTGTAATAAAGCTCCTCTCTAGATTTAATTTTCAACTGTTTTACAGATGTTGTCTCAGATCTTTACCTGCCTAACTGCCCGTTTAACACCGTTTTTTAACCAGTTTTTATGCCTGCCAACACCTAATTATTTCTGTGTGTCTCAATTTAGATACAAAAGCAGATTTAAAGTGACACTAGTTTAGCTCAGTTGGTTGAGCAGGCGCCCCATTTACAGAGGCAAAGCCCTCCCCGCATCGGCTGCTGGATCGACTCCGACCTCAGCTCTTTGGTGCATGTCATCCCCCTTCTCTTTTCCCCACATTTCCTGCCATATCTTCACTGTACCATCACTAAAGGCAAAAGGCCCCTCAAATAATCTTAAATCTCTAAAAAGATTTAAATTATCCACTCTGTCTATTTACTCTAAACGTTCTCTCTTTTGGTTGCTCTCGCTGGTGCAACTGTACGTCTTTTACCTTACATTGAATTACACGCTGAGCATATGGAGCAGTGAAAATACGGTTAAGGAAAAACCATGCATAATATATCCAGGCATGCATTAGCTACAACAGCTTTTATATGCACTGTGTTAAAACATGCATGCGCTCTGCATGGCTCAGAGAATGAAATGCAGGTCACCATTGTAAATATAGGAGGAAATTCCCGGCTGTGTTTATGTTGATTGTTAAAGATTCATTCGCTCTCTGTCTTGTGTGTGTGTTCGGTGTTGATTTAGTGGAGTTCAGTGTGCTGTCAGTGAGACGGTTACTCCTCCGAGTAAGTGTGTGAAGACCATCTGACAGGCATATATTATGCGTTATATAGTTAAAGTGGGGAATGCCTCTGAAGGGTCATCCATGGATCTGTGCTGCAGCTGATCTGCTCAGAGGAGAGGTGGTGATAGAGGGGTACATTTAAAACAGTATACTCTTATCTTATGAGCTTTTAAAAAATTAAACTCTAAACTGATGTTAAGCTGTGAAATCTACCTATCCAATCAGGCTTAACCATTATAATGTGACTTTCCATGTGCTAAACGTGCTGCTGGGATTTAAGTGATGGCAGCTGACAGCAAAATGCCAAATTAAAACACACATTTTATGGTTTAATTGGTAACCTTTCCACATTCACAAAAGCGTTGTGATATATTCCGTTGAGTGGTTTACTTGCACTACCCCGGATATTTCCAGAGAGAATTGTAATTTTATTAAAGGTAGCAGTTTGGTGTGAATAAATTGAAATAAGAAGCTGAATTGGAATAAAAAGAAATCCTCCAGGAAACGAGCGAGGTCGGATGGTTTGACCCTGAGAAATTACTGAGTCAGTATTTCTCTTGTTTTGGTTTCAGGGAAGGAGTGGTGAATAGTTTTCAGTTTCCATACGGGAAAGAAAATCTGAGATTTTATCGGCAAAGATGGAAAAACATGAAAGAAAAAATCTAAACCTGCCTCTTTGTCTGTTCTTGGATGTGTTACACGTTATACTCAAACACCTTTATTTGTTCCACTTTTAACTGGGCGTCTTTTTTCAGGTCTTTGACCTGAGAAAATGTTTTGTATTAATGTAGACATACCAATTAAACAGAGTTGTAAATATTCCTGCAAAAAACAAAATCACTACAATAATTATTTTCACTGAATTAAACAATAATAAACATCCATCCATTTGTTTTATTTTCCGCTTATCCTGTTCAGGGTTGGTTGGGCTGGAGATAAACCAAGCTGTCATTGGGCGAGAGGCAGGGTACACCCTGGACTGGTCACCAGTCAATCACAGGGCTGACACATAGAGACAGACAACCTTTCACGCTCACACCTACAGGGAATTTAGATTCACCAATGAACCTAACGAGCATGTCTTTGGACAGTGGGAGGAAGCCGGAGTACCCGGTGGGAACCCACGCATGAATGAGGAGAACATGCGAACTCCCCACAGAAAGGCCCAACATCACCATACATCTAAAACGAGATTCGAACTAGGAACCTTTTAGCTGTGAGGCGACAGCGCTAACCACTGCACCACCAGTCAGCCCATTATAATAAACGTGACAGTTAATTATAGCAACATAATTAATTAATTTATCAAATTAATTTCTCACAGGCTGCCTGGAAGGATCTCAAATTCTCAGATCTGCTTTGTAGAAATGGTTGATTAGTTTTTTAGAGAACACGATGAGTCCTTGAACACACCACAGCACAGGTGAGGAGTTGAGTCAGTGGTCCTGTGAGACAGCCGGGTGTTACCTGTGTGGCTGCAGTGTGTTGTGTAATTATTTCCAGGCAGCACATTGTTCCCTGATGTGTTCGAGGTTGATCATAAAAGCTGTAATTGAACATTTTTACTTTTCTCTGGGCGCAGCTGTTCGACCTGTCGGAGAACCAAAGCAGCCTTATTTCAGATGTCTTTTTCGGCAGATACATAAAACACAATAATAATCTGTATTTAGCGGCTCTGTGAAATAGACACCATTATATTTGAATTAAGTGTGAGCTGCATTGTTGGAGCTCTGACCTGCAGATCACAGGAAATAAACGCAGAGTGACGAATCGATTCTTTCCTTTCCACACCATATCCTCTTCTCCTCCTCTTTGTGTTCCTCTTGTTCACCCGTGCTTGTCTCTTTGCTGTACAAACCCCGTCCATCTCTCAGCCCTCTGCTTCTCCGGCCTCCTGCTTTTTTTTTTGCTTGCTCATGTAACGTGTCAGTTTGCTTCCTTTCTCTGATTTAAAGCACCGTACTCTTTAACCCCCAAACCAAATCTGCTCTGTTTTCCTCCCAGGCTTCTCGATGTGTGTTATTGTGTGCGCCTGGAGTTGTCTCACATTAATTTGAGCCGGTAACCTCCCAGTCTTCATTCTTCTAATCCTCTGAGTCTTAACAAACACAAATCCTCTCCTTCACTTTTTCTCAACATCCGTGCACAGATGAATCAAATTTATCTTTCCATCTCGGATCATCTTTCCCACAATACGTCTGCTAATCTCACTGCTGCTCTTACCTTTGTGTTTTACAGCTCACCTGATCACTCTATCTGTGACTCATTCTGTTTTCCTCTCTCTGCAGCGATAAGTCTTATTTGTGTGGTATCACATCTTATTGTTTTCTTTTTGTTTCACTCAGATACATTTTTATGTATTTGTGAAGTCTTTTAATGTGACACAGAGCATATGAGGTGACAGGTGCTGATGAACAAAGTTTCTCAAAGGGTGTTTGTTTAGCTTCAGGGCTTGTTTGTTTAAGTATAATCAAGTATAGCAAGAAATGGTTTCAAGATGACTGTGTCTATGTCCATTTTATCCAACTTATCCAAACTTAGTGAGGCTCAAAATCACAACCTATTGCTTGTGAGACACAGAAGAAGAAGAAGAAGAAGAAGATATACTGTAGTAACATCAAATAGTATTTAAGTGATACTTTGCTCACTTTCTACCAAGAATCAGATGAGCAGATTGATACCGCCCCCATGTTTATAATAAACAGTGCCTTGCTAAGCCACAACTTGTCATTTTTACACTTTCTTTCTCTACGAATTAAACAAACCAGATGTACGGTGTAAATGAATTAACTTAAAGGCTCTGGTAGGCAGATTCTGTTTACTGTAGACAGAGCCAGGCTAATGGTTTCCCTGTTTTCCAATTATTTTCCCATGCTAAGCTAAGCTAACCAGCTGCTAGCAGGAGCTTCATCTTGGCAAGAAAGGGAACAAGCATTTTTCCCTGCAATTTCAAAGTATGCGTTTAATATGCTGCGTTATTTCTTCATTGATTAGCCTACTGTTGATGACTTGGTTGTAACAGTTGTAACTCTTGATTTTCCTCGCTGACGGTCGCTTTCCTTTTTAGACTGTTTGCTTCATCTGAGCATCCAATTTGTTTCTTTTTCTTTGGATTTTCACTTAATTTTGAAGCTGCATCTGTAGTCATCGATCTTTTCTTTGTTTGTTCAGCCATAGTAGATTACTGTTTACTCGCAATGCTTACAGAGACCAGAAAAGCAGCTGCTTAGCTCCGCCTACCCTCTCTGGCAGACCAACCACTGCTGGCTGATGGAAAACGCGTCACTAACTGGGCGCCGCTTGGGACTGGACACCCAGTCTGTAATACTGCAAATGCAAAGGCTTTCATCAGTGGGCCATAGGCTCAATCACCATTGTATTATCTCATTCGGCGATGACTTTACATTTATTTACAAGAAAATCTTTGAGATTATCACTTTAAAGTAAAACTAATGTAAAGGTTAAAGGAAGAGATAAAAGAAAGTTTTACAGATTTCTCAAGGACAGTCATTTTGTGTGCTTCTCCACTGGTAGCAGCCTAACTCCAAACAGCTATTGAAAATTAGCCAAGATGCTTTCGACTGCCTCCTGTGTCACAAAACCCTCGCCTTGCAGGCTGTTGGGATCCTTGAAGAGTCTCCCATGCTTGTATTTTTTTTGGAAAGGCTCCCACAACATTTTGGAACCAGGTTTCTTCCTTTCAGCAACAGGAGCGTTAGAGAGGTTGGTTACTGATTTTAGACCACAAGGTTTGGCTTGCAAATGGTGTTCCAGCTTTTCCAAAAAGTATGGGATCTTTTTTACCTCGCATGATTATAAAGGAGGTGTAATTCTTAAAATCACAAACCCTCAGTTTCTGTGTATTTGTGTGTGTCCCTTCAACAGGACTCCAGGTAACAAACCAGGCAGCAGCCCCAGAGGTCAGACCCCAGACGAGAGCGGACGCCGCCACGACGGAAACTCCTCCGTTTCCGACTTGGCCAACTCAGTCACCAGCGACATGCTCATGGTAACACACAGCATCATCACAGTATATCTGACACATTTTATTGAGACACCACTAACTCATCCGTGCTCTTTCTGTTTTCCGCTGTGCTGAACTCATCTATATTTAGAAGAGGAGGACTGCTGTCAGCAAAGACTTTTAAATCATAATAAATTAGATGTCTGGGAGTCTGAATGGCGTTCCAGATCATCTTTTTCTAATTTGGAGAAAAGTTATGTGAAGGCCGTGAGACAAGGAAGTAGAGGAAAAACACTGTTAGAAAAGCGGCTTGTATTATCTTCAGTGACATTTAGCCCTACATAAAGTATAAGCACATACAACAGGTACATCATAAACATTTTATATAGTTGAAGTCTCTGGTTCTCTTGTTTGAAACCGTTTGATTGACAGCTCATTGCTGACCTTGGGAACATCAGATGACAAAACGGTCTGAAATCAAGGTCCACTTAGTCGCTGTAGTTCGAAGGAATTAACTCCACGCTGCCTTTGTTTACATTTTCCAGGGTCAAAATTTTACATGAGTGATACATATGACTGTTAAAGAAAGCAGGGTGACAATTTTTTGTCATTATGGGGCGCTGGTTTGGCTCAGTTGGTAGAGCGGGCGCCCCATGTATAGAGGCTGCAGTCTTCGTCGCACTGATCGCAGGTTCGACTCCCAGTCTTCTGATCCATTTGGTGCATGTCATCCCCCACTCTCTGCTCCCCACATTTCCTGTTTCTCTTCAGCTGTCCTATGAATAAAGGCAAAAAGCCATCTTTAAAATCATCTTAAAAAAAAAAGACATGAGAGGTACGGCTTTGTCCACCGGGGGCGACAAAATCAACCGAAAGTTCCTCACAGGAGCTTTAAGGTCCACTTACTCGCTGTGCTTCTTCATCAGATAAAGTTTCTTCAATATTCTTTGAAAGGAAGCATACATTAGTTCAGGCAGAGCATGGTTTAACAGCATCAGCTGTTCATACAAGCATCACAATCACCTGGCTCATTTGCAGCTACATGGTGTGAGTAACATCCAATTATATTAATGCAGGTGTATTACCTTACACTTAGCGCTGCTCTGCTGAAATGCTCATGCTTTTTTTTTTTTCTTTCAAACGTGGCGTGATTCAGAGCTGCTTAATCTGCTGATAAAGAGCGTGTGGTATGGGCAAAAGGTCTGTTTGTGAAATGTATGTAATGTAATGTGTCGCCAGAAAAACAGACGTATCTAATCAAGTACGAGTGATACTGTAGAAATTACAAAAATACAAGTTCAGAGTTGTCAGTTCAGTGTTAAAATTCCTTTTCTAACAATGTGGGTCCTTTTTGTCTAATAACTTTGGCTCCACTTCTATTTGTAGTATTATCATTTTGTCTAATTAAATGCTGAGAGGTGGGAACATTCATACGCCTCCAGACAACCATGTAGCCAAAGTTCTTTGGAAGAGAAAAAATAGGTGTTAAAATTGTTCAGAAACTTTCGAACCATCTTGTTTTATAACTGATAAAACTGATGGCAGAAGCTAAAACAAACCAAGACCAAAGTTGTCTCATCATAACACTCATTTTGCTTGAGGTGCTTACATGTATATGTCTCCCGCCCACGGTGAATAATACACTGTTTGTTCTGGAGGAGACAGTGAGAAAAGAAAGCCTACACACTTCTGAACATTTGAGCAAAGTCTGATGAAAAGTTTTTCCTTCCTGCGTCCCTCAGAAAGCATCGTCTCCATCCCTTTCAGCTCCTCCACCTGTAGATCATTACAGTCAGTTATCGGCGTACAGTGTGGCTCAGCTCGCTGAAACATACAGCGATCATCACCCTGAAGTGAGACAGTGGGAGGGGAGGGGGATGTGCCTCTCATTCAGCGAGGTTTGGTAATTAGCTGTGAAGAACACACAGTGCTGTGGGTGCAGAGATGGGTATGAGCAGTGTGTAATTATGTGGGTCTCATGGTGCGTCTGAGGAATTCACAGTGGTGCTGGTGCCTAATGATAATACTCATTCTGGGCAATTTTGCCAAAGGCATCTATATATTACAAAACCCTCCTTTCATGCTGAAAATACCCATCCAGCACTTTTGAGCCTCTTGTGCTGCTGTAGAAAAAGCAATGGCAGATTTCAGTGTATAGATTGAATAAAAGGGATGCTGGGTAATAGCTCTGAATGTCAGAGAACATATACATCCGAACCTCTCGAGCGTCTCAGGTGATAGGGGTTGGAGGAGGATGGATGGATGTCCTGTCAGTGTCACGTGGTTCTTATCAGGATACCCTGCGCTGCTTGTATTTTGTAGCATTGTGTGATTGTGTTTTTGCCTCTGTGTCAGAGTTTATGTGCTGTATTTGGTTAAAGATAAGGCAGAGGATATACAATTTTTTCTTACAGTCAACAATCTGATGAAGAGTTATCTGTCTGTTCAGGTGTAACTCTGAATACCTCCTGATTCTCTCTTCATCTGTGGGACTCACTCGCTACAAGGTCATCCTTTCATAAGGCCGTCGTGACTCTTTAAAAATTGTCTGTGTATGTGTTCTTTAATTTTTAGATAAGGATGAATCATTTCCTAAAGCATGGGGGCACCATAGCTTTAAGCAAACATTGCATAGATAAGAGTAAATACTGCATTTGTTGGGGACTATTTTCAACTGTGGATTGATTAAAGAGGGAGTATTATGCTGTTTCACATTTTAAGACATGTATGCAGTGACAATGTTGGATGTCCAAACTAAACTAGGTGAAGTTTCAAATCTGTAGGTAAAAGTATGTTGAAGTAATCCCCAGCTGAAAACAGTCTCAGTCTGCAGGCTGCTGTGAACGCTTGCTTTCAGACAGACTCCTCCAGATGCTTCACTTTGTGATGTCACAAAGTGGAGGAACTCTATCTGCTTGAGACACAGCAGAACTTCCTGCCCTCGATACAGTTCAAGGACACACCCAGCAGCTCAGGCTGACTCAGAAACTTTTTTCACTCCACCACTCTGCCCAACAGCTCTGCTCGACAAGTTGGTTAAGAACGTCTTTGAGAAAGTGTTTCTGTGGGTGTGAAGGAAAGACATCAGTGTTTACTTTTCAAGAGCACCAGACATTCATTTCAAATCAAAAGTGAAGTTTACTCTTTGTCGACAACTCAGTAACACGGCCACAGGGTAGGAGCAATGACTGTATATATAGATGGACGACATGTCTCCCTCTGCTCTAATTGTACAAAATAGCCCCCGTGATAGGCGCTGCCATCTTGCGATGGTGATGTCATTTGGAGCCAGAGTCTGTGGAGTAGAGATCGGCGGGTGGCGCCGCCGTAGCCACTTTCGCTAACCAAAACACACACTTAACCTACCACAGAAACAGCAAAGATCCCGCACGCTGGCGTGTTTAACAGCAGAACAGCTTCTTGTGTCGGTCTGAAGCAGACGCTCACAGATATGGGAACTTCAATGACTGTAGTGATTGTTTTAGTTACGTCTCCTCTCGCCGTTCCTCCTCTACTCTGCTCATCAGGAACAGATCGGCTGCAGGAGCCATATGAGTCAACAGAGCTGTCAATCATCCTTTTGACAGCATCAAATAACTGATTAACTAATTAAAAATAAACACTTGGATGTAAATCAGCATGATGAGAACTAACTATAATGACAGAAACCATGTTTGACTCATGTCCTATCTGTTAACATGGAGGCGTGAGGCTTTAGGACCTATACTACAGAGAGTCAGCAGGGGGCACTTGAAATGTTTTGGCTTCACTTTTAGGGAGCTGTCATGTCATCCATTCATTCATCTTTTTATAAGTGCTGTGTCTGAAACCGCATACTAACGTACTGCCTACTACATACTCCAACAGTATGTACTGCATACTGCCTACTAACCTGACTATTAGGATGCCGGTGGCATCATACTCAGAGCCGTCTTCTCCGTATCACGTGACTTAATCGTTTACGTATGTCCGGTCTGATCTCCGGTCCATCTCCGCCATAGTAGAAGCTGAATAGCCGCAATGCATTTTGGGGCGGTTGAGTACAACCAGTGAGCTCCCGTCTCATACTCAAATATCCGGGCCGATCTAGTATACATCCGGGCATTTCTCGCATACACAGATGTTGTATCCTTTAGTGTTGTACAAACCTGGCAGCGCTTCTTGTGCTCCGGGAGAATCTGCATCTCCTGCACGTGGGTTGTTTTAGTTTCAGAAAAAGAAATATGAGAGGAGAGTTTAAAAATTGAAAGAGAATGGAGAACTCTGGGAAAAAGAGAGAGGGCGCCCAACGCACAAAATGGGGAAAAGCAATTAAGGCCAGCTGTTGGGTGGAGGACTGCATAATGAAAAGTGATCATATTCAGCATGGAGAATGAGCCTGAGCAGCACCATCAGAAATCTGTGGGAGAATACTGAATTGGATATTAAATTCCTGGAACTGCTCCTTGAGTAATGCCCCCAGCTCTTCCCCAATCAGATAACACTTTTTAAACTGGCTTTCTCTGCGTCCCTCAAGGCCCCGCCACCATCAGTCAGAGGGTGTGTCTACGGGCAGATAATCCCCCTCTCATCTGCACACATCTATGGACACTGTCTGCATTATCGCACAGCAGCCATGTGCTATAGCATTATGCTAGTTAACCTGTCAGAGGCTTTGTTTTTAGCGTTGATGTGTAGAAGTAGTGCCCCTTGTGGATTGGAGTCCCTGATTCATATTTACTGTGATACAACCTGTCAGCTCTTTTGTAAGTGTTTAATCTGTGTGTGAACATGCTGTAAATATTGCCAAGTGTTTGAATCATTGGTCTGATAACAGCAGTGTTATTCTCATGGTGCAACGTTTTGTATACCCTTATTAAATGCTTTGCTAGCCTCGTGCTGCCAGACAAATTGTCAAATCCAAAGGGACACGTTTGCTGTATCCACAATCACCCCCCCTTTTACTCATTCACGACTCTGTTATATAACAGACACTCAGTAGTTTACTCTATAGAGAGCAAACACAGTCTGCTGATGAGGACTTTGTGATGCAGTTAAACGCTGTTGAACAAATGAGCAAGTGATCTTGACTCGAGCACATTTTGTCAACAACTTCATGGTCATTTTGGAGGCTTCAGTTTGTGGTTCTGTTGATTTTGTTTGCTTATTTTTTCATTTTTGTTCCATCTTATTACCTTTTTCAAAGAAAGAAGACTTGGAATACGAGACACCACTTGGTATAATGCAAAATAAATCAACAGCTCAGCAAGCTACAGTAATCAATACACTGGTGACTGGGTGTTTTTCTCTTCACAGACTTCGTAATGGAAGAATAACCGTCTTCTTAAGAACAAATTAGTGCCAAGTGAAATTTGATTTGTTCTAATAATGTATCTCAAAAAATGATTTTCTCCTCCATGGACGTGTTCTTAAAACCAACAACAAATCAATGTCTTTTCAAAATGAAGTAATGAAGCAACAATAAGCCGATACAAGCTCCCTCCATAACAATAACGCTAAAATGTACCAACCACCTCGAGTTAAATAGAAGATAACAGTCGTCTCCTCTTCCTCCTCTTGTATCTCTTAGTGTTCTCCAGGCTCTGAGGAAGACGACCACGAGGGGCCCGTGTGTGAGAAGCTAGGCCGTATCCAGTTCAGCGTCGGATACAGTTTTCAGGACTCCACCCTCACTGTCAAAATCCTCAAGGGCCAGGATTTGCCTGCTAAGGACTTTTCCGGCACGTCTGATCCGTTCGTCAAACTCTACCTGCTGCCTGACAAGAAGCACAAACTGGAGACCAAAGTCAAGAGGAAGAACCTGAACCCCCACTGGAACGAGACCTTCCTCTTTGAAGGTTTTATAACACCTTAAACACCTTACTTGTTTTTTTCTGATGTGCATCCTTGTAACAAGTTGGGACTGTTTTCTTTTACTTTCTTGTCTCAGGGTTCCCCTACGAGAAGGTGGTCCAGAGGACTCTCTACCTGCAGGTCCTCGACTACGACCGCTTCAGCAGGAACGACCCCATAGGAGAGGTGTCCATCCCCCTCAACAAACTGGACCTGGCCAACATGCAGACTTTCTGGAAGGAGCTGAAACCATGTAGCGATGGCAGCGTGAGTAGAAAGGAAAAAGGGGGGGAAGGGAAGAAGGAGGTGTAGGGAAAAGGAGGGAGGAGGGGAGAGAGAAGACGGGACAGAATGTAACGGGTGATGTCATTCCTGGCTGCCGTGATGCTCCCGGGGGAGCTGTGGCAGCGTGCTGGTGGGAGAAGAGATAGAGGGGAATATGGAGAGGATGACAGGTAGACGATGAGAACACAGACAGCCAGAGGAAAAAAAACAGAAACACACAGAGTGCAACAGAGGGGAGAACAATGTGAAAAGGCAATAAAAAAGTAAACAAGCCGCTGTTGTTGTGTATAATTTGTGCAGGGGAGTCGAGGGGATCTGCTGGTGTCTCTGTGCTACAACCCCACAGCCAACACCATCACTGTGAGCATCATCAAAGCCCGCAACCTCAAAGCCATGGACATCGGAGGCACTTCGGGTATAATAAATGCTCCTTCATCTCGCGTGTCCTTTTATTTTTGCCTTCTGCATCAGTGCTGCTTCAAAAACAAAATCAGAAAATGATGTCTTTTATTCATGACTGGAGAAATGACTTTAAATCAACGAGAGCACACCAACTAACCTTGCGTTCAACAGGAATAACAAATTGTAAATTGGCACCTTCCTCTCTCCTCAGACCCCTATGTAAAAGTGTGGTTGATGCACAAGGACAAGCGCGTGGAGAAGAAGAAGACGGTGGTAATGAAGCGCTGTCTCAACCCCGTCTTCAACGAGTCCTTCCCCTTTGACGTGCCTGCCCACGTGCTGAGGGAGACCACCATAATTATCACCGTCATGGACAAGGACAGGCTCAGTCGCAATGATGTCATTGGAAAGGTATCTCCGTCCTTCCCTCTTCTTCGCCTCTTCCTTCCTTCTCTCTTCTTCTTCTTCTCTTCCTCTGTGTTTCTCTGACTCTGTGACAGACAGTCATGGGCTGATCACTGAGCCAGTCTCTACTGACCCCTGCTGGAACATGCAGACCAGTCTTCTTCATTATATATGAATAATTATAAAACACATGAAGAACAATGAAAACACCTGATGTAGACTGTCAACCAGGCGATTTCATTCAGACTTACACTAGTGTTCAATAAACAGAGTGTGCAGGCAAATACAGGTACTTATTATCAACCCTAAAATGCCCCCTTAAATGTTTTCCCAATTCCCCCAAAGAAAACTGAGTTGTCCATTTGTTGCCTGAAAAATTTCGTAATGATTCATATGTAAGTCGTCTGCAAAATATGCTGATTGCCCAGAGGAAATTGTTTTGTATGCATCCATAAACACAACAGAGCTAACAGTGGCTAATGGACCTTTAAACCTTTCATAATGCTTGAGGAACTCAGGGACAAGAGTTTAGTTAGTCATCATAAGTCAGGGCTGCTCCCCTTTTGTAAACAAATACTCATTCATTTTTCAGACATGGTTGAAAACTTAATCCTTCATATATGTTAGAAAATGTTTTAAAAAATCACATTTGTGCATGTTGGGCTGACCCGCTGACTGAACAAGAGAGATCCTTGGCTCCTTCAGCTCAACATTAATTGAATTTTCCTCATTGGAGTTGTACCAAGTAAAAACTGTCTCAGCTTTAACTTCAATTGTTGCCAAATAAAAATAGTTATTTTCAGGAAAGTTTCATGGAAATTATTCTGAATTTAATTTCTTTAAAATAAAAGTTTCATCTAATATTTCATCCACATTGATTTTTATCCCACTGAGAATTTATAATATTACTCAGCTGAACTCTAACCACAGCAGTCTTTGTTTTGTTTATTCATAACAACTCCAGACTCCTCTATATGCACAGATACAGCGCCAGAAAAAGTAAGAGACCACTGCAAAAATATGTTTTCCTCTGGTTCTCTTTATAAGTAAGATGTTTTTCAGACCTCAAATAATGCAAAGAAAACAGGTTCATATTCATTTTAAACAACAGAATACTCATGTTTAACTTAAGGAGAGTTCAGAAATCAATATTAGGTAGAATAACCTGGTTTTTAATTACAGCTTTCATGCGTCTCGGCATGCTCTCCACCAGTCTTTAATGTTGCTGTTGGGTAACATTAGGCCGCTCGTGGCTTCAGACCATCCAGCTTCCTCTTGATGACATTCAGGAGGTTTTCAATGGGGTTCAGATCTGGATTGGGCTGACTATGAGATGCTGATTTAAGGAACATTTGGAGTGGTCTCTTATTTTTTCCAGAGCTGTGTATCCCTATCTGGAAAACAGAGCTTCAACACATTTCATCAATGTATCATTTCTGTCTGAAATGCACAAAAGCTCAAATCAAATCCATGTTCCTTCAGACACTAAGAATAATCTGTAGTCTGAGCTGCAGAGATGAGCTATTGTGCTCACTGTCATTCACACACACCTGCAGTGATTGCAGGTGCTATACTTATCATCCTCACCATATAAATTATCTGCCTACACTCAGCAGATATAATACGTAGCCTATAATACCACATTCATAAATAACTTGAGTCTGATAAGACGAACAGTGTTTCTCCGTGACATGTACAGATCAGGAGTTTCTTCCTACTTAGTGTTTGATCTTCATTAGTGTCAGCATTAGCCTTTCTCAGAGAAATCTCCTCCTCTTAAGGCTTTTTTTTCTGCCCAGGATTTGAGTTAAATTCCGATTAGAGTGGCAGGCTTAGTGCAGAGAGCCGGACTCTGCTTCACACTAGCATTACATTTTTTTTAGCTTAATACCCCACAGCTTTTTTTGGGTAAGAAACTCTCCACAAATAACATCACCCCCTGTGTGACATTACAACAGATCCCACTGACTCTGTCTCTTTCTCGCAGATTTATCTTTCCTGGAAGAGCGGCCCTGCGGAGGTAAAACACTGGAAAGACATGATGGGTCGCCCTCGTACTGCCGTGTCCCAGTGGCACGCTCTCAAGGCCTGAGGAAGCCAGCGACCCACCTGCCTACAGGCCTCCTCCCCCCCCCCCCCCCCCCCCTCCTCAGAATTCAGCATCACCCTGCCCTCAGCACACATCCCCTTTACTCCCTAACTGCAGACTTGGGCTGCAGATAATGTGTGTCATCTCTTTGTTCTCAGGCCTCTTTGATATCCTCTGCCCCCAGTCCTTGTGACACCATCCTTAAATTTCACCCTTGTCAAGCTCTGATTCCCACCTGACCCCCATAAAAAATGTCTTTGATGCCCTCTTTCTATTTTTTTCTCAATATCCCCTCAGTCTTTCCTCCTTCTTGTCAAACATGCCCAGTATTTAACATCAGAGCAGCACCTCTTGCCACCCATGAATACAAACTACCAACCAAAAATGGATCAAACTGATATTCCAACCATCCTCTGTGGGGGCAAGACGGGCTGCGTTCAAACACCTGACCTTTGCAACCATCATCTGGTGTTGCAGTGAGGAGTCTCCCACTCTGCTCCTCGCCTCTTATTTCGATTCCTCCACACCCTTAAAATGCCTGAAGATTTTCAGGAAACCCAACACAGCAAAGGAAGAGTGATGCAGCCATATTAAAAATGGAATTAGACTGGAATTGGACTCTGTCACTCCGCTCATGTCGGATCGTTTCCACTTTTCACTCTCTCTGGCACCGCTGTAATAATTCTCCCCTGGCTGGACCCCTTCGTTGTCTGTGCGTGCTGTGGGTGATGTGCTGTAACCCAAAATGAAGTTGTTCTACAACAAGAAAAAAAAGGATTTGAACATGAACATTTAAAGCTGGTCCCATAGGGCAAGTGTCAAAAAAAATATAGAACGTTCCTATTCTTTTTGGAAAAGAAATCCCAATGGACAGAAAAAATGAAGTAAAATGATTAATGTTGTATTTTATTTTTTAGTTTCCAAAAGAAAATAGAAATAAACCTGTTCTTCCAGACACTGAAAATAAGCAAAAAGCCAGCTTCCTGAAGTGTGGAAGTGTGGGTCCATGGCTGTGTGTGCGTGTGTTTGTGTGTGAATGAGGGAGTATTGCACAGCTAAATTAGAGCTATTGTTAAAAACAGCATTTCCCCTGATAATGACGGTGAAAATAAGGCATTGTTGGAGTTTGTGGTGTAGTTCGCTGAAGACGTGGGGAGGTCACTAAGGTCAAAGTGCCAGTCCATCCAACGCACAGTATTTTCTAGCATATCCCTGCTGGCATCAGGCCAGGCCGATAGATTTGGATGTACATGCCGTGGGTTTGAGTCCCTGAAATCACTGCTGCTGTATGCAAATACAAAGCAGATGAAAAGGATTTCATTGTGGTGCTAACTGCATTTAAAATGGCTTTTGAAAAATTCAACAGCAGCTTGTCCTCCCAGAAACAATGCTCTGGTTAATCAGAAAATCCACAAACCCCCTCAGTGAATGGGTTTCATTGTGAATAGATGAAACAGCTGACAGCAACATCTGCCCTCACAACACCAATTATTTGATTATCACATTTCAAAGGTGGGAGAGTTTTCTGTGGTGCACTGTGCTTGCATACAAAACATGTTTTTGTTTTCATGTTTAAAAAAAAAAAAAAAATCTGAACTCAAGGTGTCCTTACGAGCTGCCCACTGCCTATGCTTATGCTTGAACCACATCTCACAGTTTTCAGCAGCGGATGGAGTTTGCTAAGCTAAAATCATGGTGGCATGGCACAGATATGCACGAAGCCCTGGACATTAGCGATGGAGCAAATAGCTAGACTAAAGTGAAAATCATTGGACAGCACAGCACTGCCCTTTAGTTTTGGTTCAGGGTTTGCATTTTGCAAGCCAGGATTCAAACAGTCTGTGAGACTGTGAGATGCATTCGAAAGAGAAGTAGAAATTAAAGAAAGTATTTTGTTAATTGGCCTATCTAAGAATGTATGGTTGCAGGCAGTAAAGGACTTTATTAGGGTTACAGATGGTATTATGTTGAGAAATCAAAGTGCATCACCATCAACGTGCACTACACCTGGAATAGGTGCTACGAAACAGCACAGACCTTTCCCTTTCCATTCTAACCAAACACGAGTCCAAGGCTGAAATAAGATCAGATTTTTGTTGTTTTGTGTCTTTGAACATCGTAGTGAGTCTTCCAGTTGTTTTCTTCACTGCCTGAATGTGACCTCCCCTGAGTCCCGTGTAGACCTGTGCTGACCGGATGAGTGGAAACAAATTAGAGTAATAATATCCGGGGGGGAAAAGTCTTTTTACATTCCACTGTTTGTTTTTGTCTGCTGGATGTGTGTGTGTGTGTGTGTGTGTGTGTGTGTGTGTGTGTGTTTTCACTGTGTGTGAGCGTCAATATTGAAACTTTACTTTGTGTGATTGTTTGTTCTGTGCGTCCGTCTGTGTGTATATATCTGCACTGAGTTCTATTTTGCCAGTTTAATACAGAACAGCATTGTTTACCGTTTTTATTCTGTATCAAACGAACCAGATGTACAAAGAAGTCTGTTTTTTTTTTTAAAGTTGTCACTTCTTTAAGATTCACTGCACTTGTTGACGCCGATGCTGGAACAAACCTCTCTTAATAGCAGGGTTATTTTCCTCATGAGTGGTTCAAAAGCATTTTAGGTTTGGGAGGCAAATCTGTTATACACGAGCTGAGAGGGAAGGTCAAAGGAAAAAATGTCACAAACAAGCTTTACAATGACCTTAGATAAAAACAAGTTTTCTTTTAGCATAATACAACAGATTTGTAGTTCAGACAGAAGCAGCTACCCACATTTTGTCCTCTCTGTCCTTCTAATCCGCTCCCATCTGATTCACCCAGACCAAAAAAAAAATGAAGGGTGGCACCTTAAAATCACAGCTGACGTAGCCCCAAAACACCCCCGTCGTGCACACATGCTTTCTGGCACAAAGTGTTCTGTGTGTGCCTTATGAACCCCAGCCACGCCTCGCTCTTCACCATATGCGCTCCCTCCCTCCAAGTGTCAGGGAGGAGGAGGGGGAGGGGAGGGGGAAGGTGAGACAGGAGATAATCATCACCTCTTTGCATCACTGTTAGCTACATCTCAGGTCAGAGCATCGGAGCGTCCCAAAATAACCAGGAACACAGTCATCTGCCGTCCTGAGGCCCTGTGTGTGAAGCAAGGCGTTACATTCCAAAGGCTCAGTGAAAGTCACTTCAATCGATGCAGGTTTAAGGTTAAATAACAGTCAGTCAGGGTTCGGTATATTTAAGTTTGAAGAAATCGAGCTGCATTTGTCTGTCCACACTCTTCACTAGCCAAATACCAAGAACTGGTAAACTTTCCTGGACGCGCTCGCATTTCTGATTTAGGGCATTCTCTTCTTTGGGGGGGGGCAGCTTGAGACAAAGAGAGGTTAACCAGCAACATTTTAATTTATATACTGTACAAATGATTGTCAAGTGTCCTGTATGGAAAAAAAGAAAACTGTCATCAGTATTTACTGGGGTTGTTGATATCTGTCTGTCGTTGGTATCACTCAGCCCCCTCTCTCACTCCCTTCTCTCTTTGTAGTTACACATCCGTGGGGTGCACAATGTGAAATATCAACCATTTATTTTTTTGAAATCTGTACAGTGTATATACAAAATATAAATGTGTATATAAAACAAAGAAACCTCTGGTATTGTTGTGAATTTTTCAGAAGCTTGTTTTTTTTATCTCTTCATAGGGGTGTATTTAATTCTACACAAAGGCGATGGCGGAAGAGTACTCAGATCTTATACTGAACCAAAGGTACCAAACATTAAATTATAAAAATACACAAGTAATAATCCAGCACTTTATGAAGCACCATTCATACATAGAATAATCCAAAGTGATTTACACAGCTAAAAACAGCTTTGAGAACATGGTGCCGCTGTGGCAGGAGTGTCAGTCGTCCCTCCTTCCGAAGGTTCGGGGTTCGATCCCTGAGCCACGTGCTGAAGTGTCCTTAGGAAAGACACTGAACCCCAAATTAGTGAATGAATGTCCATAGATCCTGATTGGAGATTGGCACTTATTACCATCAGTGTGTGTGTGTGTGTGTGTGTGTGTGTGTGTGTGCGTGTGTGTGCGTGTGTGTGTGCGTGCGTGTGTGTGTGCGTGTGCGTGTGCGTGTGCGTGTGCGTGCGTGCGTGCGTGTGTGTGAGAGAAAGGGTGAATGTCAATGTGGTAGGAAGACTCCAAAAGCTCTATATAAGTACAGTTCATTTACCATTAACAGCATTAAAGGAAACATGACATTAAGTATAAATAAAATATATTACAATATAAGATCAGGTCAGGTTATAACAATGCAACAGTATATGCTCAAGCTTAAGTATCTTTAATCATAACTCGTCACTTATAGTTTAGAAATGAATTTTAGTTATTAGTTATTTTAGTCACTCTATTTTTAAGTAGGCTGAAGAAGCTAAGAAAACTCTAATTATATTGTGTCAGCTTATCGTATATTTTTTATGTAGAATCCTTGAAAGAAATAAAAACAGCTGGTGGAGTAATAAGTATGATATATATTTCCTTCTGAAGTGCAGTGGAGTAGCAGTATATTGTGGCATAAAATGAGAAACTCAAGGAAAGTAAAACCGTACTTGAGTAAATCCAAGTCCTTCCACTGCCGCACAAAGGATGATGTAAATCAACTGGCAGCAATGCAATCTAAAGCAGCTCTGCTATCTAAAGATCTGAGTGTGAACTGCTGTAAATCTCTGCTCAGGTTTTTGGGTGTTGATACCATCAATTTCTTCTGCAGAAGTTTAATTGCAAATGCATTGACCAAGTCATTAAGCCACAATTATTACAGACACTTGTGGAAATACAGAACCACATTTGTTGTTTTTATTTTGCTCTCTCTATAGCAGTAATAGAGCTGAGATTGTAGGGGTGATTTACACAGATGTTCACAAGTGGTGCTGATCTCTAAAATTAAGGAAATTGCCTGTTCTGCCTCCTACACTCTGCCTTTCACTGCATCTTCAATACAAGATAGCATCTAACCAAAAAAAACTGTGTTTTTCATGTCATGTTGCGAAACTTACCAACTTACCTAACATACTCCAAGTTAACCCTGGCAGAAGTATCTCTCAGCGCAGAGCGCAGTTTGCACTCCTCTGCTCACGACTCTCCAGGAGACATGTGAAGACAGGATGAAGGCTGGGGATGCTGATGGTGTTGGTGGCGGAGGAGAGAAGAAACAAGAGAACATGAGATTGAAATTCCAGGGGAGCGGAGGGTGACGGCACGAATGAGGATAAAACAGAGAGCTGTCACGACACAGGAAGCAGCAGTGGAGGATGACAGGAGCGCAGGGCTACAGATAGGCACAGTGGGTGTGCGTGGGCAACTGATGAATACACTCTCTAAACAAGACTCCGAGCAAGGAAGATGGGAATATTGCTCCCCCCCTGCACGTGGGATCCACAGGTGGCTTCTGTTTTTCCAAGGCGGGGGATTGTCACATTTTGCGAGACTCACAGTCTGTTACTATCTAATTAGTCCTAGTGTGTGGTGCAGGACATTTAGCTTTAACTACTTCATGTACAGTTAAGTATTTCAGTCCAGTTTTCCTGCGTCTGTGCTGAAACCAAAAGATTTCAGGCTTCCTGAGATGATTAATGGAGGGGGAAAGAAGAAAAAAACTATACTCTAAAACATACTAAAAGTCTTTTTTTATTTTACTTGTTTTCCCTCATTTTTGCTCCTTTTTTTCCTCTAAAAGAACGGATAATTTTATCTATTCGGGCCTTAACTTCACAATCTCTACAACCTAAGAAATCTGAAATGTGAAGGATCACAAGACAGGCATGTTAGGAACCACAAGTTACGTCTTAATGCAGGGGCGTTGCACACAGTTGTGGGCCTGGTGTACAGGCATTCTCTATGGGCACCTACCTGCAATCACGGCTATTCATTATTTTATCCCTGTGGGCCCCTTTAAGAAAAAGAAAATAAGAAGACATATTTCATTACACCCAGAGGGGAAATTTTTTCACTTTGTTTTCACAAACATGCTACACACACATCGGCCCAAAATACACACATGCAGAACTCTATGGACATGCACTAATGGTTGTGTGGGTTCTCCTGTTGCCTATTGGGTATTGGGTTTTGTGCTTTGCTTGTTGTGTGATTTGCTGGTCCTGAGTGAGTTGCTGGTTTTGTGAACCGCTGGTTTTATGATCTGCTGTTCTCTGCTTTACTTTGTTTGCTTGGCTGTCAAAGCACTTTGTAAACTCTTGTTTTTGAAGGTGCTATATAAATAAAGTTATTATTATTATTATTATTATTATAATGGAGAGATTTCAGAGTGAGGGGGCTGCACATGAACGCCCCAAGGTGGGGGATTCAGTGTCTTGCTCAAGGACAGGAACTGGCCATCCACCATCCAGCTACCAGCCCAGATTCCAAGCTTGTTTTGTACTGGGACTTGAGCCGGCCACCGTCCACTTCCCTAGTCAAGTCCTTACAGACTAAGCTACCGTCTACCCCAAGGGGGCCCTCTGTACTTTGTCCCCTTTTTCCCTCAATCTGGAACAGTGCATTGTATTTTATAAGCATAACATATAATTTTCTAAGGTAAAATCTAAACCTTAAATATATGCTCACAAAATGTGTGTGAAACAATATGGAGTAAAATGTTTCAGTCTGAAATGTAGTGGAATAGAGGTAAAGTACAAGTAACACAAAATTGTATCAAGTGCATGTCTGAGGTAAATGTACCTGTTACCTGCCTCCATTGATTAGGATATATGGTGAGACAGATGGCAGAGAGCAAAGAACACACAGAGGGGAACCCGTCTTACATCACTTTGGTCTATTTTAGAACATAAAATCTGATGCCTGAGATTCTTACTCATCACATTTTCCTTTTAAAGTCATGAGAAAATAAACACACACCAACATTTGTCTCACAGCAGACGGACTGTCTCATTTGTGTAACAGCTCGGCGGTGGATCATGTGTACATTATGATTCCACGGGCGTACGCAAGCAGTCATCTGCTTTGAGATTCTGTGCACATCTCCTGGCCAGAGGGCATTTCCCTTCTGCTCTCAGTACAAGGTTCCACTGAACCGACATGACACACAGCCAGGCAGGATATTTATCCCATGGTCGACACATTGATCCAGTAGAGGAGGAGCAATAATGACCTTGTCTATATCACTTTAAGAAAAAACAAATGGTTTAATTTAAGAAATTGGCGTAACATACATTTTCCTTGGTGGTTAGCGTCCATTGAAATTAAAACATGCCATCTAATCAGTTGCGCGTATCCAGTCAATCCCTTAATGCACTAATGTAGTTGCAATAAGGTGATTTATTTTTGTTTTTTCAGGCCACTTGCAGCTTGCAGTTTGATCATCTATGATTTCCTGCATACAGGTTAAGTACTTCTAATAAATATTGCAGCTTTTGACTAATGTTTTCACACTGTATCCTGCATGAAAATTAATGTATGTGATATAAACATAAGGTTTATAGGTCACCCATTTGCCACAGAGATCAGCAGGTGCTTCAATTTGCCCGTCACTAAAGATAAGGTAATCTACCTCCACCTGGTGTTCAATCACTGCTCCTGCAGGCAGCATCAGATTCATTGTATAACATATGCAGCTCATAGTGTCAATCATGGCCCCTTCCAGTGTGTGGTTTAACCCTATGGTATGTAAAAGGAGTGATGAAAGAACTGACATGAACAGCAAATAGCAGAAGAGCACCCACGTTTATTAAATAAAGCATTAATATAGGCACAGTAAAATCACTGAACAGAGACAAACCATGACAATGCAACAAGCTACGCTAATGAGTGAGCCACTGAAGTTTCTGTTTCACTGTTTGGTATATAAACAGATAATCAGGAGCTGGCTTGTTCTGAATGCATCGCACATTGAGCAACGCATTCAGCATTCAGCACAATTGTCTTTTGCGACAGTCTTAAATCAGAAATTCACAGAACCACTCATATAAAATATTCAGAATTCCTTCCTTAAATTGTGTTGCATCAATCTTTGCTCGACCCACATAATTCCCTTATTTTCTCAGAATCCTTTTCTCCCTATGAGGACTGACTGGAGAGGAAAGACTGAACTGAGGCTATTGTATTGACAGTATTTCATGAGAGATGTAAAGCACAAGCTAATTAAGTGTTCTAAACATTTTGCAATCCACAATACTTTGTACACTTTGCTGCGTATGACCGCAGACACACAGCTGACTTTTGAAGGGTTTTCCTGGTGGGCTTTACACTGACATTTCAGCCAGTGTCCCACCGAATATCAGTCTCTGAGATGGTCTGAAGGTCCATCGACCTCATTGACATTCCTTGTCCAGGTACTCCAGGTTGGGCGCATCTAACCTCTGTTCATGGTTGCGATTCTTTGTGAACTCCTTCAGCATATCCATGACCTCTCCCTGGTAAACATCTGGGGTGGGCTGAGCTTCTGTGAGCACAAAGAGAACAGTTTCCTGTTTACCCTCTTTAAAATCAGGCTGAGAAAGCAAAGTGACATTTGAAATGTTTTGTTTTATGCAACAGGATCAATGATGAGACAGATGGCTGAAAGGCACTCAGAGGGGAGCCCTTCTGACATCACAAGAGGCTATTTTTGGAAAAGCTGAGAATGTAAAACTGAAAGGCTGACGTAGGCGGATTCAACGTGATGCTTTTCTCCTGATGATAATAGGAAAGAAAATCTACAGCAAGGTTTGAACCAGTTTATACTGTAGTAATGTGAAAAGGCAACTGTGGTCCTTCAAGGAAAAGAGACGATACAGTGTCTGGATGCTTACATCTGAGACATCCAATTTTAATGTTTTCCCTCATTTTCTTCTAACTTAATTAAATAGTTTAGGACGTAATCGTTTCCAATAACCTGTAAAGCATTTTTGTTGCAAACATTTAAAAGTTGCAACAAAATAAATGAAAATTATTGCTAATCCATCAATGTTTGGAGCTAAAAAAGAATTGATTGCAAAGGTATCAACTCTTCTTTGACAAATGCCAGAAGCACCTCTAAAGAGATGAAAACTTCTTTGCACAATATTTTTGTTCCACAGTTTATCTAACGCAGCAGTTCAAAGTGAGCTTACAAATCCAAATATGAAAACCTGACTACTGAAGTCTTCTTATTGTGAAACTATGTGTGTGACCTTGAAGATTCAGCGTTGATTGATTTCAGAATGGAACCGTCTCAATGAATAACTTAGTGATGGCAGAGTAAAGTCAGTCTGCCTGCAGCAGTTTTTGTTTTATTTTCCAGAGTTGTGCTGCCAAGCTGATGGGTAGAGGCTGTTCTAACACTGATTCTGTTATGCACAACAAAACAGATTCATGACTGACTCAAATTAGAAGGAAATAAGAATAATAAAATGGTAGGTTATAGTGGGACGATAAATGAGCACCTAGGGTGAAGTCTGAGCTAATAGAAACAGTGCAAACAAAGAAACAGAATAGCGGTACATTTGAAAGCAGAGGTGGGATTTTAATATTTCAGCATCAGCAGAGCCATGAATAATTGCCTATGAAATACACCAAGGTTCTTTATAAGTATTATACCTGCAGGAGTTGTCCACATTCTGTTGTGTTACAGACTTAGATTTTAAACTTTGTTTGGAGATGTTGACGTTTACCAACAATTCAAATATTTTTGCAAAGCTGCAGCGATTTTGTGTTAAATATTACAACATTGTGCAATGAGATTCTAAAGTAAAACCGTAATCCCTTCAGTTACAGAATTCCCCTTGACAGGAGTCTATGTTTTCCCAACTCACTGACCTAGAAGTTGCTTTAACGCATTATGTAAACTGTTCTGTATGGGATTGTACAGGCAAATCACATGTCTGAGGAGAAACTCATCAAAGGACTTGGACTGCTCTCTCACCTGTTGCCCAGTAGTAGATGTCCCAGTCATTGCTCGGTTCATTAATCAGTCTGTCGTACTGTCGCAGCTGGATCTCGCTCATCGTGTTCAGGTAACGCTTTGCAAAAAGGCTGCAAGAGAAATTAAGAATTCATTTTAATGTGAGTCTCTTTTTAATAGAAAGTCATAGTTACTAAGCGGCTGTTAAATGGACTTCTTCTGTGGCCTCCTTCACATTGAATTACTGCCCTGTTCTGCTTTTTAGTCCTCCTCATCAATATCAAGTAGTTCCAAAATGCTAAAGAGCCATCTTCTGACCTCACCGCCACCTCAATACTCTAAAATATTCTTAACACTTTTCACTCATAAGCCTCTTTACCTCTCTGTAGTTGTGTAACCATTACCCATCTTTCTACTTAATACCTCCTTCATGTTCCTACTGCCTCCTGACACTACACATAATGACCTGTGGGATGTTTCACTGTAATGAAAATTTGCGATATTGAGATAAATAATCATCCAACACTATATATACATTGGCGCCAGCTCTTTCCTGTTTGACTCCTACTTGTCACCACTCCCACATATTCTACACCACTAACTTCAATTACAGAGTGGGCAGAATGTAAAAACTCTTAAAGGGCACAAAAGAAACTTACAAATTTTGTCAGAAAAACCTATTAAATGCTTGAACCGTACCACTACTCTAAACTTTGGGAGTGTTGTACAAAAGATCACCAACACTGCTATCTACACACACAGTCAGAAAAAAAAAATCATGTTTAACAACCTGAGCAAAATGCAGTTCTCCAACATGCCCCTCTTGCGACTCTCATACACCAGACGGCGCCTCTTGATATCTATGGACTCGTCAGGCTTCTCCTCCCAAGGGGGCAAAGGGATCTCAATAAGGTCGCCCCTGGTGTCGTCTGGTGCATCTCCTCGGTAACCACGAGATGATACCAGCCCTGAGACTGCAGGTCTCAGTGCTCCCTGGCACAACCCAGTCACCAGCTGCAAGACAACAAACACACCTTTTTCAACAAACAGTAGCACTTTGTGTTATATTGTATCATCCAATACACGTAATAAGTCAAATAATTATGGTTTGGAATTTGTTTAAAATCTGTTAAAACTGCAGTGCTGCTGTAGAGCTGACAAACCCTCCTTTGTTGTCAATTCACCATATTGTCCAACACTGTTACTTTACATGTTTATATTTAGATGACCTTCAGAACTTTTAGCTAACATCAGCACTGCAATACAGACATCAGATCAACTTGAGGACTTGCCGTTGCACTTGTGTAACAAGGTGAATGTCTAAATGGGAGATGTAAGTCTTAAGTCTGAAATATCTGACTTTTATAAAGCTAGAGGCTTTGATGAATGGTAATAACAGGTTTTGAAAGATATAATTGTACAGTTTTAATTTCTTTTTTTTTTTTATTAATCTATTCTTAACTTTAAAGTTTACTATGACATAAGGGACAATAGTCAAACTATTATTCACACTGAGATAAGATATGTTTAATGTATCCCATTTGCTTTAAATTTTCATTACACTAGCAGTTTAATTTTGATATTTTTACATAATTTCCCACCATTGTCTCTTTCTAAGAAAATACAACTAATATATCCTATCCTATTATATTTGAATGGAGGTGCAGCTTTGTGTGTGTCTGTGTTGTTTCTTGCCCTCTACATCAATCTTATAGCCTATAGACTTTTTTTGTGGTTGGCATGTATTTGCCAATGGTACAGAATACACAATGGAATAAATAAATATTAAGAAAAAGTAGCTTAAGCTAATGCTAGATTTACAATTGATTAGTTTGACAGCATGCACTATAACTCTTTACTTCTTATCATTTAATGAAGGTAGCATTTTTCCAATATCATTATAAAGACAACTTTAGTTCAGTTAGTCTAGATTTAAAGTCAATACATCGATGAAGTCAAAAAAAGAGTGAAGCAGAGGGGGGTTGCATAATAATACACGCTGCCCTGTTGTACAACTGTTTACTCCTGGGTTGTACAACTGTCCTCCAGCAGGACACACATGAATATAAAACATTTCCTAACAAAATTAATAAAAGTTCCGTTTATCATAGTATTCCATCACAGTACCTTTTTATTACAATTTATTAGCGCAAGCCCTCAATGGGCTCTTACGTTCTGACGACTGCAGCATTTAAAGTTCGACAGAGACATGCAGAAATAAATAAAACGTTTACAATATAACTTACTCTTTTCGCAACAACAGAAGACAGCATTTCAACCTTCTTCCCTGTGACGCCGAGAGACTTCTAGATGAACTGCTTCCCCACCGTAGAAATGTCACTGATGCCTGAATGTCAGACACAAAACAGTAAAATTACACAACCAGGTTTCACGTAACAGTAGCAAACGGGAAACCGACCAGGGGGACTGAATACGGCGCACACATGACGCCATATTGCTAAGGTACACGTATGTTGGAATATATGTTTCTTAAGTTAAAGTAACACATAATTGGCTTCAACGTGGTATTTTAAAGGGTTGTTAAATTTTTTTTTTGGTTAGTAAAGGCATTGTAATAGCTACATGTATTTCCAACAGAAAAAAGCAGAAGGGGCTCCACCATAGGAACCAAATAGTATTTGCTGTTGTCAACCGGTAAAGTATCCCCGACGGAATTCCATGTTCACGTAGCAACATTAGCATTAGCTTATCAAAGAGCGAGCCAAAACTATTTACATGAGCACACATGCACGAAAGGCAGTGCATGCATTTTCAAATTATTTATTACAATATTATTTCTTAACGTATCTCCGCTTTTAGTATGGTGAATTTGTAATGATATTTAATTTAAGCTAACGTGTTGGTACCATTTTTTGCGGAGTCTAGCCGAACGTTTGTAAACGTTAGCTAACGTTGGAAACAAGGCGTAACATACATTTTGGAATTTTGACAGTACACCTGTTGTCGATGTGTACTGATAAGTTGCATAGTTTGCATGAACGAACTACACTGAAAACAAACTAACTGCAGCCCCATCAACTGGATCACCGTAGGCCCACGGGATGGCTGCTACAGGAGCTGCAGCAGGACCAAGTACCTCCACGAAGAGTCCTATAGATTTTTACAGCGACCTGGTTCAAAACGACGAGGTAAGTGCCGTTCACGTATTAGTCATTGCAGCTAATGCATCAGTTAGAGCAATGCGCATTGTAGACTTAAAGTTGTCAAATCTTGCTTTGGGTGAGTTAAAACTGAAAATTTCACTTGATATCCCTTTGAACTGTTCAAAGATCGTACACGCACCATGGTTCTATACAAGAACCACAGGATTTGTTTTTATTGACATAAAAAGGACTGAATATTAGTTGACTTCGTTCTTGTTGTTTTTTCTTGCAGGATTTGGACAGAATTGCTGAAGCAAATGAACTTTATGATGCTGTACTGACGGGCTCAGTCGACAAAAAAGTAACTACAAATGTGGTGTCTCCGAAGGAGGAGCCACCTCAAAAGGAGGACAAATCAGCCAAAGTAAAAAGCTCAAAAGGAGTAAACTCGCTAAGGAAACTGTCTTTATATATAGGAAATTTCCCCTGGGTGAGTAACACCCTCTCTGTGTTAATGTTGATTACGTTTGTGTTATATTGTCCAATACTATTTCTGTTGTGTCCACATGGGCAGGCAGAGCACTGTTTGGCAGAACAGAGAAATAAGCTCCCTTAGACAAGAAAATGTAAAATGGTTAGTACTTAGATGCAACATCTGCAGACTGAATAAACCAAAGGATGAAAAAATGTTTTCCTTTTTTTTCTTCTTTTTTTTAAGTAAGTGTGATAAAATGACTCAGATCTGGTTAAAG
Organism: Semicossyphus pulcher; assembly: GCF_022749685.1. Lineage (NCBI taxonomy): Eukaryota > Metazoa > Chordata > Actinopteri > Labriformes > Labridae > Semicossyphus > Semicossyphus pulcher. The sequence goes on from NW_027211603.1 coordinate 14,891,746, forward strand.
ACAGCAACCTGCATTCCTCCTACAGAAAACACACGTTTTCAAGTTTGATTTTTTTTCAGTAAGTAGTCAGTTGGTATCCCTTGATTCCTGCCTAAACTCACCACAAACGGAGCAGTGTTAAGAACATTTGGCATATCATCAGAATGGCAAGTTTGCAAAACACATCTCTCATGTTATTAACAACTTTGTTGTGTGTCCTTGGGAGGCAGATATCAGTGTTAGATGTTCCCTTTAACAGTTCTGTTCACCTACAGTATTCAAGCCAAAACTCACACTTCAGGTCAAAACAATGTATTTATCATAAAGAAATAAAATACTGTTTTTTTGGGAAGTATTAACTATTAACTGAAAAATATCCCCTACTCCCCAGGGGGCAGGAATGCAAAATAGAAAGCTTTTCCCTTAAGAGTCTCTATTAACACAGCTTGTTTCAAATGCTTTTACACAAGTGAAGTTGCATATTAATGTATACCTAATCAGCCATTCAGCTAATTTCTGTGTATTCAGCAGTGTTACTATTGGTCAACATCACAAGTAACTTGCTTTCTATCAATTTTTTATCCCATCTTCCAAAACCATTTCACTTCCTCCAGTGGACATCCGATAAGGACCTCATAAACATGGCCTTAACGCTGGGTGTGAGGGACATCACAGACGTCAAATTCGCTGAGAACAGGGTTAATGGCCAGTCAAGAGGGTGAGTGGTGACAGATCTAGCGTTTGTAAAATATTTTTATGAATTCAGAATATAGAAGCATTCCTCTGAGTTTAGTTTAGATGTTTAGTGTAGGTTGTGTTTTGATTTATTAAAGATTTGGATTTCTTTTACCTAGTTTTTGCTAGCCATAAATATGTTGTTTCTTCTCCTCTATGCAGCTATGCAGAAGTGGTCGTAACCTCAGAAGAGTCATTAAAAATATTGTTGGCAAAAATCCCCCAGTGTGAACTTCACGGGTCACGGATAGACTGTCGCTTTGCCACTCGCCAGAACCTCACTGTGTTTGAGGACACTGCAAATAAACGTAAGAATAACAGGGAAATTGTTTACTTATTGTATTTCAAAATGTAAAAGTATGATCTTTTATAATAAAAAAAAACCCAATGTCTTCTCTGCAGGTATTCCCCTCCGCGTTAACTCCAAAGATCCTAAGGAATCTGATTCTTTGGATATGATTCCCTCATTGTTATCACAGGAGCCCTGTACTCCACCTATACCTCCACTTTTTCCACAGTTTGCCAACAGGTTTCCCTCATTACCCAGCCCTTTCCTTAGTCAGCCACCACCTCCCTTCCCACATATGCCACCAAACATCCCGCCACCCCCTTTGTTCCCTCCTCCTCCACTCCATGTTCCTAGCCAACCGTCTCCCAGTCTGCACATAAACCCAGCTTTCTTCAGTCCGGCACAAGATGGGCACAGCAGCAAAGCTTACAGCCAACCAAAGTACGAACTTACACTGTTTTATATGTATGGCTTTTGCAAACTATAAACTATGAAATGATCTGTATTTTCTCCAGTGAGATGAGATAAAACCTGATAATTTTGTTGTTGAAAGTAAAGCACACTCGGCATCTTAAGGATATTACAACATAGAAGATTTTGCTTATTTGTCATAGCAATAACAAACCTAAAAGCTTTTTTTGCATCAGTTACTTTTTAGCAATAACTTTTCGTTAAAGTAGTTCTGTCAGCCACTAAGACAACAATATGTTTGTCCTTTTTTCAGTAACACACCTCAAAGTCCAAATGGGGATTTTGAGGAGCTGATGAACAGAAACAGAGCTGTCGCCAGCAGTGCCATCACCAAGGCTGTGTCTGGAGCAACAGCTGGTAAGTACAACTGATCAAATTCGTTGAGATAGAAGGAAGTACACAGATTTGAATAAGCAAAGTGGAGGTGTGACTGGTTCTTTACCTGTGATTGAGGAACATAAAGAGATAAAGAGGAAATGATAAAGTGTACCCACTCCTTTACTCAAATCAGTGAGAAAAGCTCGTACAAAATACAGAAAATCTCTCTTGAATACCAACCAAATGTGATGTAACTTAAACATGAAAATATAAGCGTTTAAATTCTCTAACGCATGTATGGCACCCGTGTATATGGCACTATTTTCTCTTGGCAGATCCTCTCTGGCTCTGTCAGAGCATTGGAGCATCTGTGAGCTCTGTTTATGATGTTCACTGAGGTTCACACAGCTTTGGCTGCCGGACTCAAGAACATACTGAGATTTGTCCAAAGCCCTGCCAGCGTCGTCTTGGCTGTGTGCTTTGGCTCATTGTAATCCTGAAAGGTGAATCCTCAACCCAGCCCAGGGTTTGTGTGTTCTGGTGCAGCCCTTCTCTGTGTATTCGTTTCTGTGTTGTTGTCAGATAATGAGTAGTAGAGGTTTTCACCTGCCATAGTGCTTGGCATTTATGCACAACAGTTGGCAATGAAAGCTTTTGTCAATGTTCCAAGAGTCTGTTAATTACTTTTTTGGCAACCTCCAAGCTTGTGCCTTTTATGCAGGAGTGCTTTCCATTAAACAGATATACCATAAAGGCTTGACTGATGGACTGTTGCAGAGATGGTTTGCTGTGGACCTCTGTGTGCTCTTGGCAGCTTTCAGTGTTTTAGCAATTCTTCTAAAAACATGCCTTTCCTTGATCTGTTCTTGAACACAGTCCTCGGTGGTCAGCAGAGAGTTCTTTGGCTTTCATTTGGACAGGCTTGTAGCTCTCTGAGTCCTAGAGACATGTAAGAGACGATCCAAAGACACAGGATGGATCGAAGGGCCATGCTTTTAGTGTTACAGTAAGACATCTAGACAGATGTATACTGTAAATGAGTAATTGTACTGCTGAAGCTAATGTAGTTGAACCTTTTTGTTTTTCTGGAGGGTTGTGTTGTGAGATATACAGATGTTTGAAATGTTTAACGGAATCTTGGATTACTTACTGCTATTTTGCCATAAAAACTATTACTTGGAGTTAAACTCTAAAGGTGTAGTATAATCTAATCAAGGTAAAACATTTTGTTATTGATTGTCAAAGTTTTGTGCTCACATAACAGAATCACAACCAGATGATATTGTGAGGAGTAAATGTCATTTTTTGAGGGGAGGATGACATGCACCAAATGATTGGCAGACTGGGAGTTAAACCTTCGTTTGAGGACTGTAGCCTCTGTACATGGGACGCCTGCTCTACCAACTGAACTAAACCAGCGCCCCGTGTCATCAATTTTTAATAACTTTTTTTTATTAATTCTAAACCTGGAAGCTTTGAAGTGCTTAACTACTTAAAAGCTACTGTCTGTAATGTGTTACATTTCCAATTGTTACTGCAGGAGACTTGCGGGTGGCCATGGAGACACTACTTACTGCCATTGCCATCATTAAGCAATCCAGAGTGTACGCAGATGAACGCTGCCAAGCCCTGGTCACCTCACTCAAAGACTGCCTGGTCTCTATCCAGGGCAACTACGGCTACAGGTTTGTTTAATTATTGTCCTGGACTTGATCCATCGTGTTGATGAAGGATGAAACTAGCATAACCTTTCTCATCAGTGATATACTGTCAAGCAAATACACCTGTTTTTACAGGAGCAGCAGTCGTTCTGGGGATGAAGACAGAGACCGGGACAGGGGTCGCGACAGAGATCGGGAGCGGGATAGAGATCGCGACAGAGAGCGTGATAGGGAACGTGAAAGAGAAGATTCTTATGATTGGGAAAGTTCGGGAATGTCTCGAAGACGCAGAGAACGTTCCTGGAGCGGAGAGAGGGACAAGGAACACTCACGGGAGCGAGAAAGGCACAGAGATCACAGAGACCGATATCGCTAACTTGGTAAGTGTTTCAGTACATTGTGTCATATTAAGCTTCCTAGTTTGTGAAATACATCAAGGCCACAACAGAGAGACTTATACCTTTTATACCACAAAGTCATACAAGGGTTAGGTTAGAGTCTCTCATTGAAAATCCTTGGGTTGCTGGCTAAGTGACCCCAATAAGGCAGAAATATTGAAATATAAAATACAGTAACACTAGCTATAGATTTTGTCCAAGCTGTGGTCCTTGGGATAAACAATGCACTAGACAGCCCTGCAGCTTTCTGCGTAAAAGCAGCTTGTTGCTCACAAGCTCTTTGAGTTAAAAATACGACCTTTTTTGTTTTTAAAGGTCACCTTCTGAAGCTGCCTCAGTATATCACATCTCTCCTCACATTGAATCAAATTTTCATTAGACCAGATCCCAGGACTGACTGACTCTTGATACCTACTAATACTGAACTTGAGTGGACTGCCTTTTACGTACTTTGGAATGAATTTGAAGGACAGTAAAAATGTTACGTCTCATCTCCTCGGATGAATTTAAACTTCCAGTTTTGGTCTGTTTATTTCTCCTGTTGAATACATATTGATCTGATTGGCACTGCCTGATTAAATAAAGGTTTTTATATATCCATCTATAAAAACATTTATCTAAGTAAGTTTGAAAGGAAGAGAAATTCTATTTCAAATCACTTGAATTTGTCTGTCTCATAACAAATCTAGGTGTATAAAATAATCAATTTCTAGCTATTTTAATAATATGCACTTTTGTCAACATAGAATATATATCTCTCTCTATATTTATGTATATATTTATACTGTAAATATGGCTGTATGTTGGATAAACCTTTAAATGACTGTGGGCCTTTTGTGGTATTTTAACCCATCCAAACCCTTTTTGACAAAGGTCAGTAAATAATTATTTTTGAGACACATTTGTTTCTTTGCAATTTACTATAATAATAGACACCAAACAGCGTTCTTGTCAGTATGTCGATATTAATAGATATAGCGTGGTTGTAACTCAATGACATGTGTAGCAAGAACTTTAAGAGCAAGTGAATACAAGTATTTACACTGTTCTTTAGTCTTATACAGTATCTTGCAATAGGCATGAAATGCTAGACAAACATGCCCCTAAGTAGGAGTTACTGTATGGACAATTAACAGATAACCTCTCTGAGGCTCATTCTTTAATAAGCTGTCGATCAGTCTGTATTTTGTTTGTGTAACATGGCTTTGAAAAGTATGTTTTTTTTTCTCTCCCCAGAATGGTGGCGTGTTTAAGTGCAAAAAGCAGAGCAATGAACAGACTTTTTTTCTCCACCACGCTATATAAAACTCTGGAGGGATCTAAGGTGAGACTGAAGATGTTTTTCCAAAAGTGTACTTTTTTTGTTTGGTCTCGCCATTCATTTGTAAATACTGACTTTTAACTGCTCTAAGAAAAAGGTTGTAGTAGTTTTGTTGCTAGGTCATCAGATCCCAAGGCTTGCATGCACAGGGTTACCTGTTATTAACTTATGTAACACAGTGTAGTGTTTTCATCACTTTTTGTATTAAATCTACAAATTAAAAACATTCCTGGAAAATATGGTTCCAGTGATTTCTTTCTTGAGCTGTTTAAGTTGCATTACATCTGCTCACTGAATAACACAAAAAAGTACCTCTATTTGTATTTTCATATACTGGTAAGACATTAAACACAACAGGAAAGTTATTGAACTTCTTTTCTTCACAACAAAATAATGACTGAGAACTTTAATAGCTAATGACTGTTGTCTGTGTATGACAATTCACATGTACTGAAAAACAATGTTGGGTTTACCTAATTTTACAGGTTATCTGGGCCCCTTTTGCATGTACATTGAGAGGAATAAAAAAAATAACTAAACACGACTACTAGCAATCATTATTTCAAAAATTTCAGCTGCTTTGCTGACAGAGTGCAAGTGTGGGAACTAAGTTTAACTTTATGGTCCAGATAGAAACATTTTGGTAACTAAATAAGCCATTAATAGAGGCAGAAGTGTCATTTAATAACTTTATTTAGAAAAAAAAAAGATGAAATAGGTACACACATAAATGTCCAAACTGTAGTCCATGCCAAAGCCCCACAAAGTCCACACAGGTCATGCAAAAAAGCAGTTGCAGTTACTTCTCCAGAGGAGCATAATTCAACAATTTCTCAATAAGATCCACATGAGAAAGCAGCATCCTCCGACAACAGTATCTCTTCAGGCCCAGGGCATCAAGAGCATCACTTAAGAGGAAGAGAGGAGGTAATGTTAGTCCTAATGCATGACATACTGAATGAATAAGTAAAGTACATGGATTTTGCAGCAGACAATAGTCCATAAAAGCAGTCCAAATGGCCTCAGGTAATTGTATTTTTTATTCCATCCTAAGTGAATGTAGACAACTTGAAACCTTGAAGGATAAGAACATATCACCTGATAACCGAATAGGCTAACAGGTTTTTACTGTGTTGCACTTCTACTTGACTGCTTCTAGGAGTTTCTTCAGGCCCTACCCGATTCAAGCTGCGTGTGTAAATAGTTTTAGCTTTATCTTGAGCCATTGTCATATTTCAAGACATACCTTACGATTAAAATGTTGTACTTATGTCATCTAGAGATGTAATGCAATTAAAGTGAGCAACAGGAATCTATTTCTCACCCCTCGGTATACTCTGCTTGAAGTAGCCCAAGGTATGCCTCCCATTTGTTACCCACAATCTTCCCACACGTGAAGCACCGGACAGGGATGATCATTGTAGGACACCTAGGAACAGAGACACATATGTTTTAAGATAGCTAGCATCAGTTCAGCTAATTATGCTAACGAAACAAATTCTACCTCTGCGGTTAACACATGGATTAATTTTAGCGGTAACAACATGCATGCCAAGTTTAGTAGTAAGATATAAGTGTTTCCTTGTTTAGCACATCGTGGATGCTATAAACCACTACACAAGTGGGAACGTTGGTATTACATCGGATGAAAGCTAATGTTAACTTCAATGTTTGAGACCCTTGTTAGCTACAAAACGTTAACAGGCCTATTTATGCAGGGAAGAGTGTAGTAAAATAAGCTTTGTGCAACAGTAGTTGTTGTAGATACGTGTTAATTTTAATAAGTGTGTACAGTCATTTGATGGATTAATGTCTAACGTTACAGTTTAAGTGGTAGCTAAGTATAGCTAGCTCAGAGACTCTAGCCACGCGATTAGCACAACAATACACAGTTAGCTAACGTTAGCCGCTAGTAACATGCTGCCACGAGTTGGTGGGTTAGGAATTTGCCAGTCAAAACACTAGGTCTAAAATAATTTCAAGCTGTATTTACTCACCGTCACCAGTCCAATTGACCTTAAACTAAAATGTTATGTTATTCTCAGAGAAACTAGCTGAGAGAGTGATGGCAGCTTCCCTCGTTCTCTACAGCGGCAATACTTCCGGCCTATATCCTTCAAAGTAAAGGCGTATTTTCCACACAGGGCTTCAGATTTGTCGATTCAACTTTATTGACATTAATAGGATGGAGAAAATATTTGGAACGTATCCCAATATAACGTAATACTTTTCAAAAGCACCACAAACTACAATCCTAATAAACATAAAGTTGACCTTACCTCTCTTAAACAGTGCGAGCAAAATCCTAAGGCAACTGATGACATCTCCCTGACCCTGTGTTATGTTGCCCATGTTCTATCAAGTCTTGGCCTTTATCTTTGGGAAACTGTAGTTAATATTTCTGTATGTGATCTCAGATGTAATTATTATGTGGTTATTTCATACTGAAACCATGCCATTACAGTTTTTATGCCGAAGAAAGGTTGAATTTTGCAGTGGATATTTTCAGGTCATTATTTATTATATTACATTATATTTTTGTTAATTTTACTCCAAAGCTTGTAGAATCTTCTAGGGGCTGTTCAACTTTAGTAAAGTTTGGAACTTTGAAAAATCATCAAATGTAAGTTGTCATGAAGGATTGCCTATAAGACCCTACTCTTGTATTTCAAAAGTGGAGATGTGGAATGAAATGAAAATTAAGGCCAAAATTCCTAAAATAGTTCAGTGAAAGTAGCGTGCTTCAGCACATGCAAAAGTATATCCTTTTTATCATATATATCTTCCAGAGTAAATGAATCATGCAAACTCAAATGAAAGCTCAGTTTCATTAAAAGGCAATATTACCTATATTTACTTCATAGAGCTTAAGCTGTGTTTGCTAGATATGCTTCCTAATTCTGAATAGTTTATAAAGGTGTAATAATTATTAATGAAAAACTCAAGTTCCTTGGTTCACTGACTTTAATAAAGGTTAGATTACAACCTCTGTCTTTTTTACATTTAGGAGTTTGGGGGCAGAGGGGAGTGTGCATAAGGAAAATATGTTAGAAATATATCAAAAATATATCATAACCATCATTACCATTGTCATCATCATCATCTATAACATCACCATCATTGCCATCGCTTGCATCATACATCTCCCCCAACAATATAATTACATCATCACTTATATAGTTTAACTTGCTACAGCACGTGAGCTAAATGAGGAGTCCTATCTGAATTATTGCATTTATACGCTGTTGAAATTATGAAAATAGGATCTTTCTTTTTTTTGGTACACTGTGTCGTACAATGTAAGGTGAAGTTTGTTTTGGTGTTGGCATACTATCTTTTAGATGTGTTCGGGTTGTTGACTGTGGTACATGTGGTATGTTCATACAATATTTTTGGTGAGTAATATGTTCTAAAACTCATATTATCCTTACAACTTATACCAAGTGATGGTGTGTATCACAGCTGTCTTTCTGCTATCTATTTATGCAACAGGAACACTCCAATGAGCTTTACATGTGAGTCGACAATATTGTGTACATCTGTACAGGTGAGTGTATGCAGCAGCGAAATTAAAACACTAATGGCCGCTCAGCCTGCTATAGCTGCTTCTACTGTAAGATGTAAACAGATTGAACCTGCATGACAGTGGCTGTTGTGTAAGACATGAAAGGTTATTGATTTGTGACATCATTTGACAGTAAAAAATAAACTCTTTCTTACTCTACAGCAAGACATAACAGTACTATTGTTCTCTGCCACCTACTATGTATATTTGCCTCCGATATCCCGTCCAAAATCACTGCCTGCTCATATTTTCTCTCTCTGAAAAAGATTTTATAAATTGCACTGTGGGCTCACTTTCTGATATTTTCTTGGATAAGCAGGGATACAAAGTCTCTCTCTCTGTACTCTGAAGAAAGACAAATGAATCCCTTTACACAATGCACATCATCACAACGTCATACTCATCACACACACATCCCAATGCATATTCCCAGCTGTTTCAGTCCTATTCTTTCCATTGTCTTATACACAAGTAAACTAAAACCTAGAGCAACTTTGACAGCCAGCATTATTATCCATAGTTTCAACATTATGAATACAATTTCTGATTATCTTTAAGCAAAGTGAACCTATCCCATTTCCAGTGCAAGAATGTACAAATATTGCAAGCTTTTGTCAACATTTGTGCAAACTGTGTTAAAGAAGATAAAGCAGTTGAATAAGCTAGCTTTAGACAGTCTAGGCTTTTAAGCTCAGTACTACAGTGTGATGGTTTTTAAGAAATACATTACTACAGTTCAGATGCGGTATTGAAGTAACTTCATGCATATACTAGTTGTCATTATGCTCCATATACAGCCTTGCTGTAACTTGGATGGTTTGATTTACAACAAGTGAAAGCAGGGCTAAAAAAACAACATAAGATGCACAGTGGCTCCCCATGCCCCAGGTATCATAGTCTGTGAACCACTTAGCAATGGCGCTCTAGCTCATTAACCAATAAATACTTTAATTTGAGAAAATGATTTGGTTTTAATTTCTCCTCGCCAGTAGCAACACTCCCAGCAAGATGGCTCCTGCAGCAATAACGGCACCACCGATGAGGAAGGGCTTCAGATGTTCCAGAGAGTCTGTGCCAGAGGCCGCAGCCTCGTCACCTGCAGCTTCTGTTTCTGCGGCCCCATCCTGGGGAGGGGGCTGCTCGGGCTCAGGTGCTGCGGGCGCAGGGTCACTCTTGCGTGGGGCTGCCGGCTCTTTCTTCTCTGCTTTAGATGCTGCCTTTGGAGCTGGAGCCCCAGACTTGGCCTTGGCTTCCATGGACGCAGGGACAGAGGTGTGGTCTGGTCAGGAGGAGTCTTTATAAGGTCAGCTCGGTGCTGCTTCACTGAGGAAAAACAGCAAACAGACCACAGACAGATTATCTTCTAAATTAGGCTCACACATCCTATTATCTGCTCTGTTGAATGAAGAGACAATGACATAAGAAAGAGTCCTTAAAATCAACGAGTCACTGCTCAGCAGTGGAGCAGTAATGTGGTTGTGGGGCCTTAAAAGTGACCTTGGAAAAAGATGACATTGATGGGAACACTGCGATGCTCAGAGGACAGGAAATTGTTTATTTTGGTCACAGCAGCTGTGACATAATCTTCCTCTGGATCATAATAATGTTACGACAGCTTCCTGTGTGAAGCTTTTTCTTGGGAGAATCTGCTACTTTTGTAATGGAAGTAGAGTGAATGGCATGCAGCTGCAGAGCTTATGCATAGTCAACAGCCAAATTGCTATTTCTTTGATCCCGACACGAGCCTAATCCAGATGCAATAACGTGTGGATTCAATCTCTTCCTCTGTTTTGCTCTCTGCTTTCGCGCTGTAAAACTGCATGAGTCATATCTTCTATAAATGGAGGACAAGATGGAGGAAACACAAAAGGATCAACGTGACTGTGAGGAAATAAGTGAGAATTTAAAAAAAGAAAAAAGAGTAGGGAGGAATAAACACTGCTTAAACTGAAGGATTGGGTCATTACAGCTTGCATTTTACCGAATGTTTGCTGGACATGTCTTTACAAAAATGCTTCCTTTTAAATCCTGCAGTGATGTCATGAGAGTAAATATGGATATTACATACCTCCCAAAAAGCTCTGCAGATATAACACAGATTACAGCTGGAGGAGGAACTGCAGCAGGCTCCGGTAGTGAGAATGTCCTTAATATGAGAAAATGAGGGAAAGCGGAGAGATGGAGGACACTGGAAGCAGGAGGGAGGAGAACGAGAGAGGGAGAGGAGGAGAGATTGGGATGTACCATCTCTTACTCAAAATAGGGGGAGTTTATTCTTTGATTACATTCTGGGTCTTAAAGTCTTTTAGAAAAAAGGATTCTTAATCCACTGAGTTTGAGTGCTACTATAAAGGTTATTATACGTATAAGATGGCAAAGCTTAGTGTTTGATTTCTCTACAAAAAATGGGATATATTAAACTGCTAACATTGGTTCTTGTTAAAATAACATTGTTGGTCATTATTGAGTTACCATACAGTAAGACTGAGTAATTGGAAATACTTTTTACAAATTTGGAAATTATGTTTAAGTGCTTCTGGTTATTTCTGAGCGTGTTTATCTCCACATTGTTGACAGTCTGTATAATATTCCTAATCTTTCAAAATTATAGTTCACAAATCTTCTGGAAGACCAAGTGCTGAATAGGGATAGGGCTTCAGCTAATACATTATTAATCGACGATTGTTAACAAACCTCATTATTTAGCCTCATTGATTTATTTCAAAGACGTGCAGAGCCAACGCAGCTGACAAAATATGCTACTCATACTATATATATAAAATCCAGTCTGTATTGAATATACAACATAGAATAATTACTGAATAATTCATTTAGTTTATTTTATGGTAAATACTACACCTTTTATGTGCATATACTGTGGGTAGACAAATGAAATGATCTCTCTCTCTCTCTCTCTTTATCCATACATTATTATTCTAAAGCTGCTTTTACTGCAGGGTTGTGAAGAGGCTTTACCCTGTGCACAAATGTCAGAGGGACATTACCACTAATTGACAAAATCAAATCAGAGGGCACTCACATAGATTTAGCAGTAAGAGAGGTCAAAATGTAGTACAAGGACGGGGCATTGTTAGGAAATTGTTGGGGCAGAATAAAACTGGTATAATTGCACTTACCCCGATGACATCACTTCCCTTTCATCATCACACTTATTCAGTCTTTTTTATAAGGGGATGAGTCATGATGTTTTTCCTCCGTAGGAAGTAGAGGAATCCTGCACCGCGTTATGTGATTTTTAATTGGATTAAAATGTTAAATTGCAAATATGCAGAGTAATATCTCCTTTTCTTACATTATAGCATTTATTTCCAAAAGGATTTACTATTTCATGTTTCTTTACAAAACTTGCATTGGCACGCTAATTAGTCTACAGGCAAAGTTCAATCTATTTTCAGGGAGCAGATGTCTGGCAAATATCTCCGAGCCCTGAGGTCAGGTCAGCAGTCTTGGCAGCAGGCTGTGTGAAAGTGAGACAACCATGTGACAGGATTGGGCCAAATGTTCCAATGAGGTTTTTTTTATCCATTTAATCCCCTTTAAAGACATTTTTGGAATAACTTTTACTTGTTCGCCTGCATTTTTTACCCATGACAATACAGCTATTTTTATGTGTTGATTTTATGACGTGACGTTGATCCACGCCCAGTATACGTCGATCCAAAGAGGAACTTGGAATGTCAAGATAGTAATCGGTCGGGAGAGAGTTGTCGGTTAATGCTTGACGCAAAAGACACTGTGCCAAAGCGAGTGAGATGTAAACCCGAACTTGTCAAAATTAAATGCTCACTACATTGTTTATGTCAAAATTGTCGAGCCGCTCACAGATTTGTATTAGGCTATTCCTTTTCATTCTTTAATAGAGGGTACTGACATGATGTAGATAAGAACATATTGTATTAAAGGGGGTAAAACAAGTGGACGTAGAAGTATGGAAGATTTATCTCTACTTTAAACTTTGGGTAATAGCCTAATAACAAGGTAGGCTACCTTTACATGTAGGGTGTATGTCTTGGGTAAAATCCAGTGGAGCACATTAGTATTTTGGTATTTAAACTGAAAGGTCTGTATTCTTTTTGATACAATGCCCCTTAAAGTTCATGTTAATTTACCGTAACAAGTCAAGCTTTGCCTGCATTGCTGTTTCGTCGCTGTGGTAACGGACATTATCTGGGTAAATACTCAGCGGTGCTTGCGCTTGCGGTGCCCATCAAATATACTAATATAATATTTAACTTAAGATAGCCTAAAGCTATTTTAAAAAAAATACAGATAAAGGGAGAAAGCTCCCTCGCATTTTAGAATAATTGAACCAACTAAATAGACTAAAATCCCCCCTCAGGGGTCTTTCTGGGTGACATCACAAAGGGGAGCGGCAGCCTCTCAAAAAAACACTGCTCTCTTTGAATCTGTTGCCGATTCCTTGATATTCACAAACCACCAGTGGCGCCCTTTCTCCGCAGGATCTCCAAAGTCTGCGGTCTGCCATTTACTAAGACGAGTCAGGTGTGCGTAAACAGAACGTTATATGGAATTTACGCAGCCAAACACGGAAGGGGAAAAGCCGTTTTTTACGTATTTTGTTGGAGAAATGTCCGAGGGGATGGGCCAGATTCTCGGCAAACGCTTCCTCCGCGTAGCTGCTGTCCGTGCTGGGGTTCGGGAGTTGTCCGGCTGATGGCACACACGGGCTGCCGACTACAACGTGAGGATCGAAGGGCTCATCAAACCGGAGGGACTGTTATCTCCTGTGGATAGAAATCATCATACCGAGCTCCGACGGAGGGACATGAAAATGACCCACACTCAGAGGACTGCCACAGCCGACGACGTGTTGCAATTAAGCCGAGAAGCAAACCGTCAGGGACCGGCGGTTTAAAAACGACCGTGTGATTGATTACGCTCTTTGATGGCATGTATCTCCAGCTCTTTGATGTCTTCTATGGCTTCATTCATCCTCCCGTTGTAATGACGTCTATGGGGTTATTATCATAGATCTATTGGTGACACATTTGTGAATTCATCCCCTCCAAACCCTGAGCCGGTGCCGGGGAGAGCGAGGCTGAGGCGCGTCGGCAGTCGGAAGGATATGGGAGAGCGAGCGGAACCGATGCAGTGGGTCTTGGCAAGGCATCGTCAAAATTCAGGTGAGCAGCAGTTACCGGATGAGGAGACTGCATATCTGGACGATTACCTGCCTTTAGCTATATGCACAGGCAGGGCTGTTAGCAAGCCGCGGCACGGACACTGTGACCCGGCTTCTTTGCTCATGTTTTAGTGCTGGTAGGAGACACATTTCTTAGGCCACATCCACATTAGCTAGGCCCGCAGGATGCCACCTTAAGCAGCTGTACTGATTAAATGAGATTACACTACCGCCGCTGCTGCTAATCGACTTGTTGGAATCACACATTGGGATGCTGTTACACAAACAACCAACTAGGGCTGCAGCTAACTATAGTTTAGAGGTTGAATTATTGCATGTCTGTTATTTTACTGTCAATTTATAGAATATAAAATCAAAATAATGACAAATGGCAATCACAAGTTAGAAGAGCCCACAAGTGATGTGACAGTTGCCTAGTTAGTGTGAACTGCTAGTAACCCAAAGTGTTTATTAACAGTTTTTGTTATTTTTCTTCCTATTTAGTCGTTTAATTATCAGTCAACTGCTCTTCTCATGACTAGAAAGACTTGAGTAAGCAGAGTCAAAGCCAAGCCTACATTAAATCCAGAAGCAGTGCTGTCCTTTGCTTTAAAGGGACCTAGCGCAGCGACAGTAAGGGGAATGTCACACCTGTTTATCATTCACACTGAGAATATTCCACTGATAATTCGGGCCCTCCTTTCTCACGACTTCCACTTACTGGTTCCTCTCCATCGTCATAATGCTCACGCCAATCCAAGTGCCAAGGCCTTTACGAAGGAATGTCCCAGCCTACATGGCATAAGACAGATAAGATACTTTATCGCCATGTCCATAAATTGCCTCCTATTACAGGACCAGAGGTGTCATCTGGAGAGTGTGAAGCTGTCCTGAACACCTCTGTAAGGGCTTTGAAAATGTGACACTCCAGTCTTTTACATTCAAGCAAAATCTGAGATGAGATTAGGGAAAGGAATGAGGAGAAAGTGAGAAATGTTAGACTATATCCTGGCTTTGATTTTTTACATGAGTCCTGCAATGCGTCCTGCCTCCTACCTTAGAGTATAGAGTATAGACGAGCATATATATCATAAATATTTGATCAAATTTACGTAGAAAGAATAAATCCAAGCCCAGTCCGATAAAGCTGCATCAACCCCAGTGTTTACACTTGGTTCTCTGCTGTCTCTGTAGGCTTCAACCCTTGTGGAAACTAAGCACCTCCAGGGAGTCTTTTCAGAAGGGCATTGTGTTCAATCTGGCTTCTCTGCTTTATTCACTAATTATTTTATCTAACTTGGTTTAACAGGACCTAATGCTGATGATTTGATATTTACAGGAGGTTTAGGAATCACACTGCTTTAGGATTTAGAAGCAGCTATATTTGCTTTTGCATTTTGCAGTATTAGGTTGAATCTTCTGCAGGTAACCGGTGTTTATAATGTTACAATATATTCAAATTTTGCTTTTGTAGGGTAAAAGCAAAATTGTAGGGTCTGTAGGGCTTTTGAAATAAATAAAGGGATACAGCTCATTACAGCACATTTATGTCTTGGAAATTGGACAAGAGGAAAAAATAATCACTATGGAGCAAAAGTTATTTTAGGTAGGCTTAAGGCTGTATCGTCTCAACAGCCCATCTGTGTTGTTGTTTCATGTCATGATGATGTGTAGGTGAGTAATTGTGAGAGAAGAATGGATTCAGGGAAATTCTTTTTTTTTTTTTAAACTGACTTTAAAAAAAGAAAACCCAAATTAAATTCATGCCTCAGCTGAATTTTTACATTTAAACTCAAAGTACAAATATTCACCATAATCACTCTTCAGCTTAACATATAGCCTATATGTTAGCTTTACAACAAATATTTAGTTTACCTCTTTGTCTGAGATAATGAATCCACAAAAATCGAATACGCATGTAATGTAAGAACACATGTAAGAGACAGCGTTTAATACCTTATTATTTAAAATTCTTTATTTGTAATAGACTGGAATTGTTTACTGTCAAAATTAGTGGGAAACATATGGCAAACAAGTTACAGTAACCTCTGTGAACTCATTTGTCAGACATGGAGATTAAATTGCAAATTCATAGGCGATAATGAGGCAATTATACATTCATCTCAAAAAGAAAGATTCACCTTATTTTCCACCTGTAGTGCTTTGCAGATGAATAATTATTAAACATTATACGTCTTGTTATCATCTTCTTCTTTTTAAGTGCATCATGGGACAGGTCATCCAAATCAGCCATAGCAGTATAAAAAGGGGCATCACTCTCTCTGACTTTAACATGAGGGAGACAGTACTGATAGTCTGGCAGGTGCTTTGCAGGAGTGTATGTGTGTGTTGCGTGTGTGTCCCCTCCTGGACAGATTTGCATGTCATGCAAAATCTATCTCCTGCAGATCTGGAATCATGTGATTCTGCAGCGTAGCCATTAATAGACAGCTGCTCGATACAAGAGTGTGAAAAATGCCAAATTAAAGCCCAACATACATTCAGCCTACGGCTGAAACCTATGGCTGCCTGCTGCAGCAGCGTGTTGCGTGGACGATACCGATGCAGATATTCTCAGCACTGGACCAGATACATGACTAGCAGATCAGTACATGGTTTGTGGCAACATGCCATAGACTGGTTGGCAGAGCACATATGTTACCACCCCATCACACGAAAAACATTCATGTATACACAAACACACGCATGCAATCCGCAGTGCACATACTATCACATCAAGTGAAGAAGAGAAAATGGAGTGGGAAGAGGTGAAAGGGATTGAGTGGGTGGCAGTGGGAGAAAAAGATGGAGAAAGAGGCAGAGGGAGAGTAGGAGTGAGTGGCACATGGCTTTCAGTCTAAAAAAAGATGAGCAACACGAAACCAAAACCAGAATCTGGATTAGCCAGATAAGGAAGAGGAGGGGGACAGGGGGAAGGCTGGAGGAGAAAATGTAGGTTTCCTCTGCACCGAAAATGGTGCAGATGCACACGCTCGGTTTCATGCTCATAAATGTCCTCTAAAATATGAATACTGAATGAGTGTGTGGGTAGGAGGAGAAGAAGGAGAGAGCATGAGGATGGGAAGACAGGAGATGAGAAAGGCAGAGGGTGATGATGGAGATCGGAGGAGAGGGTGAGATTCTTTAGGATGGACAGAATAGTGTAGAAGTGTGACAGAACAGGCAGAGAGAGGATCGTTAGAGACAGCAGGAGCGGAGCCAGGATTGTGACAAATGCTGGAGAAAATCTTGATCCGAGCAGAGTGTAACACTGACCCAGGCAGAAAAAGAGAGAGACTCGAACAGATGGATGAATGACAGAAGACGGAGAGATTTCTGACTCTGCTGCAGTCGCGCCGTCATGCCAACCCGGCATAACCTCACTATTTTCTGTAGACATTCTCAGCTGATTGCTATTGATTCTGACAGCATAACAAGCAACCTGCAGGACAGGGAAGTCGCTGCATACCTGTATGCTTTTAATAGCTCAACAACTAATTGTTCAATTGTGTAATTACACACATAACCACAGGATTATACATAATCATTTGTATATCCCGTATAAAAGCAATTCTAGTGGAATCTTGCACTTAAGAATTTTATTTTATTCCCAACACACATTAATCCTACATTAACATCTTTAAACGCTGTCACAGTTAGCCAAATCTTTACATTATGTAGGTACAAAGTAGATGCTCCTGGCTATTTATAAAGATGTGCATTTTTTATTCACAAAATAGAAAGCACTTTAATATTCCCATTTCACGGTCCAGCAGGAGACGTCCATACTTCCTGCAGAAACTGAATGACAAATCAAGTGAAAGGCTGAGTGTGCTCACCTGTGTTTTGTTTGTCACACCTTAGTTTGCATACAGAAGCTACAGCACGTGCCATAAGTGCACTTTGAGTGAAAGCTGCTGTTTTCCATGCTGTCATTCAGAGTCAGACTGTGAAGAGTGGCACATGTATAACCAGGAATAAGTTCCGAATCACACCCCTACTTATTATTAAACCATGTCCATGTAGTTTGGTAACGTGTATTTATTTTTTAATGCTCTACGAGCAAAGTAGCCGGAACATGCTAGCAAGGGAATGCACTTCAGAAATGGAGGAGATGTCCTGTCAACACATTTGGATCCAAAGGGATTACTGAAGAAGAGGTGAGGTCACCCGTCCACGTGAGGATTTTTGAAGCACACTGTAGGACATGCTTGGTTTGACAACAAGGAATGATGTCAACAGAGCATACTCGGTGCACCGGAGCGGGGTATCCCGATGTTGGACGGACACCCATAACAACACAGTTTCACAATGGCATCCGGCAGTGTCACCCACTTGACAAAGCAAAAGGGGAACAATGTTTCCCCTTTGTTTAATCAAGTGCCGCAAAACACACAACACTTTGCTGCACTGGCACAGTTTTCCCGTTTCTAAGACAACTGGGCACGCTGTTCTGTTAGTGTCACGCTAAACCTGCAAATTTAGTGTCGGACTAAACCCGCGAAAAAGTTGTTTGTTGTTGGCTGTGCAATCATATCACCGTTGCTTGCAACGATGTTCTACCCAAACAGTCCATCCCTGTGGGCCTGAAAGGTGCCTGTTCATTGAATGGATTTCACTACTGACTCTTTTTCAGAAAACTTCTTTAACCATCCTTGCAGCCTGATACAATTCTCCGCTGTCAATGCATGCTCTGTATAGTGTGTAATAGCATGAATTAATGATGGCTGAATATTTCCTGTGTAGCCTCAGAGCTTTGAGGGACAGTAGCGCATCACAAAATATGCGTCTTTAGTCGGTAGTGAGAAAATTCTGAGATTCTGGATGTCCCCATGAAGGTTTACTGTATACCACGGAGCATTGAGGTTTATAACAAATCTTAAGGCCCTAACTCATCATTGCTCACTGTATGCTCAGGTTGTCTGGCCTGCATTGTCTGACCGTAGACTAAATCACTGGCATGTCCCTATTTATAAGGCGATTCTAACTTGCTTCCGTCTTACTTATGTAATTTTATGAATAAAAAAAAAAACGCTGGAAGCTACAGTCTTCTCTCTGTGACCCATTCACAAGGCTTAGTTTTGCTATCTGTCCCCAATGTGCATCTTGGTATGGGGAAAAAGGTTTCAGGTACGCTGCTCCTGCGGCTTGGAATCTGCTTCAGGTGGATTTGGGTCTGGGGGAGCTGATCTCTTTAAATCTTTTTAAAAGTAGATTGAAGGAGTTGGAGGAAGATGCATCAGGTTGTCGGTGCTTTGATTAATGAGTTTCTGCTATGTGACCCAGAATATGCGGACTTGTGATAGTTGTTTGTTGTATGTCTGAAACTTTGTTAAAATGTGCTGCTGCTGTCTTGGCCAGGCCACTCTTGTAAAGAGAGAGTTTTAATCTTAATGATGCTTTTCCTGGTTTGATAAATGTAAGTTTAGGTGGACATTTTAATGTCGAAATTATCACTGTTTGAAAACTGAAATTAAGTTGATGCTAAGGAAACAACAACCTTTTTACAATGATTCTCAAGTCTACATAGGGATATTGTTTTAGGCCCAAAATAAACAGCTGATTATGTTTTCTTTAAAAGGTAAAGTGTGATCATGTTTAGTTGGAGCTGAGTTAGTACGGAGAAGTGTAGTTTTCAGAGGTTTTATACAGTGACAGTCTTGGGGGGGAAAGGCCTGCTTATCATATATAATACAGAAAGGTAATGATTTTATAAAGGCTATGTTGCAGTAACATGAATCCACTGTAAGACGTGTTTGTTTCACTCTCCTGTGTGTTAAAGCTGAGATGTTGCTTAGATAAAGTACATGATCTTATTGAGCTGGTTACATTGATAGAGGTTTCTCAGGGAGGCGTTGAGATAGAAAATAAAGAAGCTATAATCAACAGCTTGGCTTGACGCTGCTGCTGCTGCTGCTGCTGCAGTAGACTCACTGTGAGCGAGATAGAAGAGTGGGATACTTAAACACCTGCTGCTAGTCGTACCAGAGCAACCTGCTGTCTATAAAACAGATGGGACTTTGGTTTACTGTTTGTACAGATTAGAGCTTCAGGTCCAAATTCAGCATCTTCCTCAAAGAGTGCTGTATTGATATATTGACAGAGTTCTCTGGAATTGTTTGAGCTGTAAGAACAGGTCTTAACTTTTGCCTTTTCTTAGCTGTGGTTCATTTACGTTTGTACAGACTGGATGGAGAGATAAAGCAGCCAGGCCCTGTGTACCTTTTGTAATCGTGATTTTACCAGGTTATACCACACGTAGGAGATGTATCAGACGTTTCAAAAGCAATCATTCGAAGTAAAACTTCATTGGATGCTGTTGCTGCACGCCCGTGCCCTGTTTGTTTCAAGTCCATGTCAAAGACAAAGCCGTAATGACGGACGGGGAGCCCTGTCATTGTTGTTACATCATTGTTGTTGCATCACGTGGGGATTGGCCGGGGCCTGGCACACAGTGGCACGCTGCACGGAGCACAAAAGCATTGCTCACATGCAGGAATATGTCACAGTCTTTTCACTAAACACATGTCATTCAGATTCAGACGGAGTCACTAGCTCAGGATGAGAGTCAAGGGTTTGCATGAGTCATGCCGTATGCGGAGAGCCGTATCATAGCAGAGCCAGGGACAGCAGCTCAGCCTGGAGCTGTCTGTGTAGTAGAGTCGCCCTAAAGGTCACGTTTTAGACATTTAGATTCTCTTTTGATCTCAGAAACACAGCAAGGTGTGTGGTGTGTGTCAGTGTCAGGTGATGGAATTTTACTTTTATAGGCGGTTAAAAATTCAGCTATTATCATTCAGCTCATTAGGATGTTTCTCTGCTATTCCCTCAACATCAATTTGTGATCCTGACTGTGCATCATCAACAAGAACATCATGCAGAGTATTACTTGAATTATACGAGAATATTACAGTTCCAATCAAAATCTACTGAATAATTTAAATTGTGGACAGGAAATGTCAAATAACAAATATGTTTCCATATCCTGAATTATAATAGTCATTCAGACAGTTAGGTAAAGGCTTTGCTGAGAGCATCAACATGCTTTTATATGAAGGGTCCCACTCACATCAGCTCAAAGGGATTTTACATTAGTGAGTGCAAATGTCCATTAACAGCAAATTATAACCCAAATCCAATTTGTGTCAGAGCCTAAGTGTTGTGTATTTACATCCATGACCAAGCTGGCCTTTTTAAATCAAAACTATATGAATCCACAGAATCAGCACAGAAAAATATTTCATAAAGCCATTTCACAGTTTATGGTATTCAATTTTAATCGTTGTTCCAAAGTAATGTCTGTCATTTATGTATTTCTTTTTTTAAGATGATTTTTTGGGCATTTTGCCTTTTATTAGTTATAACAGCGAGAGACAGAGAGAGAGAGATAGAGACAGGAAATATGGGGAGAAGAGAGTGGGGAATGACATGCAGCAAAGGGCCGAGGGCCGGAGTCGAACCTGCAGCGTTAAAACCATGGTATGTAACTACACTATGCCTTGTAAAGGGAAAATAGTAGTGTTGTGTAGCCTGCATTCAAACTCAACTTTGCATAATATTCAAAGTGCCATTTTAATTCTGTGTTTGGCCATTTACTTGTATTGTTATCCGAAGCTTAATTCAAAAGGCAACTGGACTTGGTTGAAGTTCTTGAAGACGTTTCACCTCTCATGTGAAAGGCTTCTTCAGTGAATAACCATGACCTGGATGACTGAGAACCTTCACAGACTACTTGTATTGTTGATAGGATTGCGAGCGTTTCATCACAGTCAAATGGAATGTCCAGGTTTGGCTTCAGGTGCTGGATGCACGCTGTGAAAGTATTATTCAGGACTGTCTGTCAAAAGTGTCTCTTTCTGCTGTATGCTGCTTTTAAAATGATCCCTTAAGTGTCATAATTCACAACAGGACAATTGAGGCTTTAACAAAGTTACATTCTTAGGTGTATGTTTTTTATATCAAATGAATTATCCCCCCAAAAAACTATATTGTGATTATTTGGATACAATTTGGCTGTCATTTTGTTTATTTTACGGAGCAATAGTAGAAGACTTGGTGGACTTGCGTTGCACAAATGGCTATCATTGTCAGAGGAATGTGGGATTTCACACTCTGAAAGTTAATTTGCTGCTTTCATGCTGCACTTATTTGGTTATGTTTGATGAAATTAGCTAACTACAGAAGCACACTTAACCATGCACCTCTGTCAGCCACCGCAGTTTAAACTTAGAAGGGATTTTTTTAGTGAAGATGTTGGAGAGATTGGAGCTGTTGAAGCCCACATACACATCAGATATATAAACCTCTTAAATGGATGAGCTTTTTCCTCTTACTGTAATTGCATTTTCCATCTTTTATTAAAAAAAAACCTAATCTGCATGTTTCTGGAAGCCACGCTGAGTCCTTGGTGCCAGTCTCTTCGATGACCTGGAATCTTTTAAACAGTCACTGTGATCACGGTCAAATGAAATGAAACCTTTTTTTCCCCTGTAATTAATCAGTCATTTTTAAAAATCTTTTTGTCAGTCCAAAAGGCTGGTGGCCCTGTGAAATACAACACGAGTATAATCTGTTAGCATTTCACTGTGGTGAAAAACCTCTAAGTGTGTCTGCTAATGCCTGCACTGGGAGCTAAACAGCAGCACTAACAGGGTAACCTCCCCCGGGTGATGGATGGGATAGCCCTTGAGGAAACAGCTGCTATTAGAGAGGAGGCTGGCTGGAGACATGTACTGATGACCAGGGCCCTCCTCCATGAAATGAGACTAGCAGGGCTGATATTGTCAATGGTCAGAGCTGATTAGTTGTACACACAACTGATTACAGCAGTAATAGATCTGAATTTGTGTATGTCACCTTGCCTATGTCACCTAATAGATTGATTACTAAGATCAATGACTGCACTGTTACTGTACGGTTTTGACTTCAAATTTGAAGATTCAAATCAGATCTTGAGGATTATTCAGAGCTGAAGTGTTTTGCAGCTGAAGTGAGATAGTACACTGATAGCTAAGGGGAGTTTTCTGTGGTGTTCTTAGCACATTGATCTCCCCAGATCCTCGGCAGTGATCAATCGGAAATATTGATTGGCCCCAGAATCTGTGGTTACTCTTGGTGCGACACTGATGCCTGAAGAGTGAGAATGCAACCTGAATACAGATTGAATAAAAATAACAGCACACAGCCTATTTCTTTTTAAAGACAAAAAGGACAATCATAGGGACTGCACTGCTCCAAAGACAACTGATACTTAAATGGTGCTAATAATAAAGATGCTTGTCTTAAGTGGTCAGAACTGCTGGAAATGATTTAATCGATGCATCTATTAATCAATGGAAATGTAATCCACAGCTGTTTATAAAGTTAATATGCAAAACTTTGTAAATGGTAAATGGACTTTACTTATATAGCGCTTTTCTTCCGACCACTCAAAGCTGCTTTTACACTACATGCCACATTAACACATTCACACACTGATGTTAAAGGCCTAAGTGCCAATCTCCAAACAGATACATTCATACCTGATGGCTATGCCACCAAGAGCAAAGTGTCTTGCCCAAGGTCACTTCGACATGTGACTGTAGCAGTCAGGGATCGAACCCCCAACCTTCTGATTGAGTGACGACCGACTCTACAACTGAGCCACAGCTGCCCCTTGTTTCCTTATAGTGTCTCCTAAGAGAGTGAGGATTTCCTGCCTTTGTCTACATCACTGTAGACAGTATATTTATCTTGAGACTGTTTAAATGCCCCAACAAGAGCTCTGGGTAGTTGAGATTCATGGTTTTGTAACATTTTAAAGGTTTTCCTCTGTGTAAGAGAAACAATCATGGCTGTGACATAGCTAGAGAGAATCCAACATGAGAGCTGTTTATTCTGCAGTTGAACTATGTGAGGGTGGAGGTCAGGGCAGTGACGTCACAGACAGCAGGGTGCAGTTGTTACCTAGGTGTGGACGTTTGTTTGTGTATATCTATATCTATTTGTTACATGACAAAGTGAGTATGATAAATGCAGTTCAGCATCTGTGAAATTATTTTTTTTAATGCTATTCGTCTTTCTGTTGGAATGTTGTCAGAGACATTATTTATGTCTTTCTGGTATAGTAGAAATGTCTTTTACCAATTGTCCCACCCCTCCCTGGTTACTGTTGCTAAGCCAGACAAGCCTTCCCTCAGGCATGTAAATATTATGGCGTTTTCAACTATAACAGTGAGAGATGTTCAGAGGAAAACACTAGCAAATAGTTCCCAGACACTAGAGAGAAGTAGACAGAAAGGACAACAATGTGCATTTGAAAGCTACATCCAGAATATAATTTATCAGCGGAGTATTGAGAATGAAGAGGACAAGAAAATCAAGGCAAAAGCTCACCGGTAACTATGCAAGCGTCAGACACACATCTTGACAATTCATGTTAAGGACTATCACATACAGGAACAACAATGTTCTTGCACAGCAGGTTAAGTCAGTACATTGTTTTATTTTAAGCTAAGGTTTAGTTATGACTTCCTTTAACTTGCATACCGTTACAGCATCTGAAAGCTTGACAGGCCTCCCGTGCCTAGTTACGGTTGCTAACGTAGGATTGGACAGTGGCTGTTCAAGGGAGGTGCTTAGCGAAGGGTCAGTTGTGAAGCCTAGAATGCATTGTGGCTATTGAACTGCTAAAAGATACAGAGGGAGAAATGTGTATGCTGCAAAGGATGGCTAAGGAAATAGCCATGTGATGTTTATCCAGAGTGTTTGAATGGGCGAGCAGAGCAAGGATGCATGAAGGTAATCATCTGTACTGTTTAATGTGCAGTGTGTGCACGTTGTTCCTGTGAGTCCTGTTTAGTTAAGTTTAGTGAGGTGAACTTTATGCAGGATTTTGCATTGAATCAGTTGTAGTTTTGAGCAATTGTGCATTAAGAAAAACAGCTAGCCCCAAGCTAACTGTGCAGTGCCACAAAAAATATATATATATAATTTGGGAACCATAAATCATCCAATGCCAGCAGGTATAGGCTTTATCTGCTGTGACCCTGAACAGGATGGATGCATGATAGGTGGAGGAAACTGGCGCTAGATAATGGACTTTAACTTCTAAAAGCTTTGATGAGTAGATCTACATTTTACTCTCCAACAAGGTCGCTCTGTTTCTCCCATTTAACTTATAATTATGTCATAATATTTTTCCGCTGTTGAGGTCTCTGCGGGGACTAAAAGTCCTAACAACAGGCCTGTAGGGTTGTGCTGATAACAGTGTCCCTCGCGGTCTAGTGTGCATTTAAAAGATCTGCTTGATTTCATCGGCCTGATTGTTTGACTTAATGAGATTTCAGGGGGGTTTCAGATGCTCGCTTTCTTCTTTCCCCCTCTTTCTTTCCTCCCTCCCTTTTTCCACTGTCCTCTTTAATGCCACTCCAACCCAGATTGAGTTTTACAAGTAGCTGTGAGCCGACATGAATCACTTGAGCTCATTCACTTGTCCTTGTTTGTGTACCTCAAAGTTTAGGCCATACAAGGAGGAATACTAAGAACTGGATTCAGCAGCTTTAGAGTATCGGGGTGTCCAGCCATTTGCTGAGCAGGGCTTAGAGTAAACAGGTTTGTCTTCCAACCAGACACCACTGATTACACCGTGTCGTCCGTCCTACTTGGTTGAAGGTCTGCCAATCAGAGAAACCACCTGCTGTGGTGCTTTGATTGGAAGGAAACGCTTCCTACTGTCACTGCACTGCTCGTAGTTTAACCTCTCTGCTTTTGAGACAGTTGGCCGGTCGTCATCACCTGCCAACTCAGCTTGGGCTAAGTTGCTGTGAAAACAATTTTTGTGTCACTAAAACATTGAAGGAATTAGCCTTTTCTGGGCACAAATTGTCCTGTAATGTTTGTGCCAAGGCATGAATTCACAGTTTCTTGATGTGCTTTAAGACTTGTGCGGTGGATTATTCAAGGAAATTGAGGAGTGTCATCAGTTGATATTACTCTTGAGTTTTTACCATCTGAATGTGGCAGCCACGGCACTGCACATATTCTCTTTTAACACCTGTTTACACCCTAAAAACCCCATAATAAAGCTCTTGTGAGATGGGACCAGAATGTGTCTCCGCCTGTGTCTCAGATTTCCAGCTCTGATTGGATCTCACTTCCCTTATCTAAATTCAAATAAACATGACATGTACATTTTTCTCTTTGCAAAGACCAAATGTGTTGTTTGTAAGTAGTGGGAGGCAGAAATGCACCCACACTAAACTTATAAAGAGGACATCTTCTTCATCTTTGATTTCACTGGCAGACTACTACGGCAGAGGACGTTAGTTGAGATGGCCACCCTTTAAAGCAGCCAAACACACATTTTCGCACACAGTGCTAAGAGAATGTAGTCGTATGTTGCCCAGACCACCTCTGCATGTGGACTTAGCAATCAGATTTCTATGCATTCTCGATGCATCTTGGATCTTGACACTTGCACGTAGGGCTGTGCGCTTGGGATCAGACAATCCTGATGCATGTAAATGCCAGGTGTAAACAGGGTCACGCTGTCCATCTGTAAAGCCCCTTTCCCACTGGTCAAAAAATGTACTGCTAACACCCGGCTTTTTTGCTTCGTGGGAAAGGCTGCAATCGGCATTCAGACCCGGGTCAAATGACTCTGCAGTAGACCCGAGTAATTATCGCCTCGGCTCCTGTCAGCAATGATGGGAACACAAAACCTGTGTTGACACGCTAATCTCCGCCCACTTTCCGGCGCGATGCTATGCTCTGTCTGTAACTTCTGCGACTCCTTGTCATCTCAGCTTCAAATTCCGCCCGTCTCCGTCCAAGCAGCGCTCGAACATCGTTCCAAAGTTGGCGGCGCAGAGTTTGATACACAGACTGAATGAGTAATAGATACAATAAAGACTGTAACATCTTCGCTGTTTACTAACCTTGTTTCGGGCACGTTTGTGACGTCAGATGTGACACAGCACACGGAAAGGTGTATACTCCACTGGCAATGGGAAAAGAGACAATCGGCATTTATTAGCGGGTCTTCCCGGGCCTGAAAAACCTGCGTCAACGCGCTAATCTTGGTGGGAAAGGGGTATCTGTGGTAAGAGTCCATTCAGGCACATATCAGGGTTTGAAGGCTTGAATGCTTGAGATAAAAGAGTTAAATTACAATAAAACCAAGAAGCCTTACAGTGATTTCCATTGGTTTGAAGCTAAAAGACTGTTATGTGTGTAGATTCGACTTTATAGCCGAGCTTTGAGCCTTTACTTTATTGTGTTTTTCTCCAGACATAGCATTAAGTGTCTCCCAGCCTGAGTCGATTAGGGACTATTTGTGGTCTTACTGGGAGTTGGGCAGTTAAAATATAATCAATTGTACAAAAGTAAATTAGTAGACCTCTTTGCTGCTTATTGTGCATTGTTAAGTATTCAGAGCAGGCTTTTCACAACCAGTGAATGGCGGGCGTCTGCTTGATTAAGGCCATTCAGAAGGCAAAACGAGTTCCACCAGTCATTTCTTCCTCTCAATAGAAGGGAGAAGTTATTAAGGCCGTGTCCTGCCAGCCTATTGTATGTGATTCACCTTTAACTGAGCACTGTGCTTGTTATTTTGTCACAACACCCATCCAGGCCCGTAATTCATGTGTGTAGTCCATCGCTCATTTCAAGCTCAACACTACACAACCACAGCAGAGCCGGGTAATATGATAAATAAAGGAGGGCACTGAGAATCCACTCTGACAACAAGGTCTCCAGTGTTTTTATGTGTAATAGGAAAGAGAGGAGTTTGTAAAAAAGGTACTTCTGCACCAGAACTGCACAGAGGAAATGCCAGTGTTTCTCTGTAATACTCTACTCATCCCTACTGAGAGCTATGTAGGTGGTAGCACAAATGCCTCAATGAATGTTTTTCTTCTTTGCCTGATTTCTTCCACTAGAGGTAATTAGGTTCACTTGTTGTTGAAGTATAAACCAGGAACAGTTTACTATCTTTGCAGCGATTGTTTGTGTATCTTTTAAGGCTATTTCTCAAGATGATCATGGTTCAATGATGTCTTAGTCTTGCTCTTAGATGTCTTCAATTCATGGCAAGATGTAGAGCTAGTGTGTTGAATACATGTAATGGATGGCTTGTTATAGTGTTAGATTGATTAAGTCAGAGGCAAGTCTTCTGCAGATGTCTGGAGGGGAAGCTCCTCAAACTCCTACTCCTAATTAGCCCACCAGTTTGTGATCAGTATCTCTGCTTTTGCTTTTTACCAAACAACATAAACACAACTGTTACACATATTTCCTTATTGCACAGTAAAAGGGATGCACCGGACATTGTGAAACACAAAGCTCAAGCACAACAGGTGCTGTAAGTTATTATTCTGCAGGCCTTTTTCCTACAGTGCAGGCTGGAGTTATATTGTCAGCTTGCACCATCACTTTCTAAAAGTGTCACCGGCCATACTCGGACTGGGGATGGAACGGCAGGCATGTCCTTTTGGCGCCACCTGACATACTTAAGAAAAAAACACATTACTATTTGTTCCACTGCAGTTCATTTCCATATACTGGTGTCGGACTGTAAACAAGTTACAAAACACAAGTGTGAACAAACTTTAAAAATCAAACTAAGGGCTGCCAAATAAGGAATTTTGCTGCTCCACTAAGTAATTGTGCCATTACTTGACTATCTTGGAGTTCACGTAAACACACAGTTGCACATCACTGTGTCACAACAGCTGCTCTTTGCAATCCCAGCAAACAGCCTCTGCAGTCTCACTCACTGTGTATAGGCTATGTAGTATCACTGCATCTTTGCTGCTGTATCAAACCATGCACATTTACCTTTGACTAAAGAGTGATGTAACCATCCCTTGTGATTTTTTTTTTGTGGAGGCATGTTGCAAAGTGAGACTTTAACAAATGTGATGACTGTGGTATTTAAGGGTGAAATGAGGAGGGTGCTGCCAGGTTCTTGATAGCTAAAAAAAAGTGAAAAAAATGTTCTGAAAGCAAACTAAAAAGCAGAGGAGTGCTGGAGAGTGACCAACAAGAACTCTTGAAACAAAGTCGTGCTACTTTCTCTGTTGCTGAGTCCATCTCTGCAGCGTGGCTTGATGTTTTATATGTGCATATATAGGCAAGTGTTTTGGCGTGATGGATGGTTTTCCTGAAAAAGCTGTCCTTTAGCTTTCAGAGAATATGCAGGAATAGCAGACGATTAAGGCTGTTTCAGCCTGTATGTGCACCATAAGGCCTGCATCAGCCTCTCTGTGGCTCCCTCTCTCCCTTCTCTTTCCTTCCTACCAGACCTTTTACAGTTCATTTCAGTTTGGCCCACAGGCAACTTGAGTAAACCTTCAATGCTCTTTCCACAGAGAATGGACAGAGTGACATAAAAGAAGCTTTTTTCACGTGGCTACAACCAGCGTGGTGCCATCATATATCAAAGCTACTACTCCTTCCTTTGTTCATTAAGTGGTGCTTTTTCTCTGCGTCCATTCACCCGCTTAGACTCATCTTCCCCACTTTCCATTATCCTTCACTCTTCTCCTCATTGCAATTCTATTTTGGTTGTAATCCCTGCAGCCCTCTCTCAGCTTTGACACAGAGAGTTTCAGAAACAGGAAGTAAATCCCTGCCCTAGTCATGCTGATGATGCTGAGCTTTGTGGAAGATCTGACCTGCTGAGACATCCACGACTGTGCATTGAGTTCTTTCGTAATTGATTTAAAGCTTGACGCCATGTGATAGAATATAATGTATGTAGGACGAAAGGTTGAATCTTTTTTAGAACTACCTGGGGGGATAAAGGTATAATGAGTTTTCAAACAGAGTGGAAAGGTTAAAAACGATGTCCCTAAAGTTGTCTCTGTCTGCTGTCTCCCCACAGGGCAGTGATGCCTGGCATGGTGATGTTTCGGCGGCGCTGGTCAGTTGGCAGTGATGACCTGGTGCTGCCCGCCCTCTTCCTCTTTCTACTGCATTGCATCTGGTGAGCAAATGTTTCCTACACTGAGTTAATTTTTTGATAGTAAATTTTAATTATGTGCATTTCACAACACTTCCTTATCCGTGGCTTTCAGGTTGGTGGTTCTGTCCGTGGTCCTCTTCGGCCTCCCCTATGGTTCAGACCAGTCCTGTTCTATCACGCTGGTGGACCATGGCCGAGGGTACCTGGGCATCCTGGTCAGCTGCCTTATCTGTGAGAGCGCCATCATGTGGCTGAGCATGAGAGGCAGCATTCTGTACACGCAGCCCAGGGAAGCTGTGCAGTACGTGCTCTATATACGGCTCGGTAAGCCACGCAGACGAGCTTTAAACAGGGAAACCACTCTTCGTTGTGAGACCTGGAGAAGGTGGTTGTGGGGATTACAAGTTCAGATTCTAACACTGTTTGTATCGATTGGACACATATTGATCATTATCCTCCTCACTGCCTCTCCCTCTGTCTGTCTCCAGCTATTCTGTTGGTCGAGCTTGTATATGCAGTCGTGGGAATCGCCTGGCTTGTCCAGTATTATCAGCCCTGCTCTGATGTCACTGCCAAAAACCTGGCTTTGGGTGAGTCAAAGTAAATGGAGAGGAGAGTGGGGATGGATTTTTAAGTTAGGTGTTTGTTACGGTTGAATTTGAATCATGTTTTAATATTCTCTGCAGGAATTGTTGCATGCAACTGGCTAGTGATATTCAGCGTTTGCATCACCCTCATGTGCACCTTTGACCCAACGGGTCGAACGTTTGTCAAACTGAAAGCCACCCGTCGGCGTCAGCGCAACCTCACTACGTACACACTCAGGTAACAGCAGGTCTTTCTCATCTCTGATTTAGCTCTGTCGCTTATTTTGTCTTCACACAACTCAACATCCTGGTATGCACATCTGACCTGTTTTTCATGCAAATGTGGTCTTGACTTGACTTGCCTATTTCTCTCCACTAGACACAGGCTAGAGGAAGGCCAAGCCAGCAGCTGGAGCAGGAGGCTAAAATTCTTTATGTGCTGCACAAGAGCCCAGGACACACAATCAGTGAGTCACAGCGCACACTCACCGTTTCCTCTCTGAGCTTTAAGTAGAAGTGAAAGGAATCGAACCAGAAATATGTCAGGCATGACTTCCAGTTAGAAAGTAATGAATCATGACACAAAGGAGCTTTCTGACCACATTAAGAAGTTTATATAAATTGTCAAAACGAAAAGGCGCTGGAGTTTTAATTCCCAATCACTGGACTTATTAATGCAGAACTCAACTAATTAAATTTTAAAAGTCTGAAAATGTTCAAAATAGTCAGGCAGTTATCCCAGACTGCCTCACATGGTAAAAAAAGAATGTGTATTTTGATGTCCAAGTGTGCTTTAACAGTGATCCACAAGTCAGGTTTTTGTAAAGAATATTCCCAGTGAGTTTGAGAAGCCAAAGTTTGATAATCATAATTGAATTTGGGACGGAGACAAATACATTTTTTTGAATTTGCTATGGTTTATTATTCGCTTACAGACAGAGCTCTGCAAGCAGACAGTCTGGCAGTTTAAAGGTTGCATGATTATGAAACCTGTTTGTTGCAAACTTCCTGCAGTTCAATCCTCTTTTTTTTTTTTTTACTATACTTTGCCACCATTACCTTAAATCTGCTGTTCTCCTGTCCAGGATGCATATTCAGAAGTGGCCAGCCTTTTTGCAGAGTTCTTCAGAGACCTGGACATAGTGCCTAGTGATATCATTGCTGGCCTGGTACTTCTCCGCCAGAGACAGAGGTCGAAGAGATCTTCTATCCTGGACCAGGTATCACCAGCTGTAAAAATGACTGTATTTTTTTTTTTACATCTTTATGGATGTTATATATTTAAAAATATATTTTCTGTTGTGTTTTTTCTCTCCCAGGCCAACAATGACATTTTAGCCTTCTTATCTGGAATGCCTGTCACTCGTAATACTCGGTACCTGGACCTTAAGAACTCGGTGAGTTTCTATTTGTGTCACAAACTGACAATCAAAAGAATTCAAGTAACCAGATAAAGACTGGATAACAAAAAAAACAAAATGCATCATGAATTCATTTAAAGGGAAACCTGCAGATTTGAGTATGTAAGGATTTCTGAATGTCTTGTTATTCTTACCCTCTGTTGTTTGTGTCCACCTTTATTCTCAGACCGAGATGGGCATGTACAAAGATGTGTGTTATTACATGCTCTTTGCCCTGGCTGCATATGGTTGGCCCATGTACCTAATGAGGAAGCCTGCCTGTGGGCTGTGCCGCCTCGCCAGCTCCTGCCCGTGAGCCCTCAACCACACACCCGCACACTTTTGATCTATTTGGCTTCCATGTCTCTCGAGCCTCTCCAGTGCAGATAATTTTTCACATGCGTCAACACTTGCCAAGTGGTAATCCACAGAGACAATACCACTTTTAGTGAGACACACTCACCGACAAAAACAATGTTGAATTAATCACACACTGGTGTCCACATTGCCTGCACTGGGATATTAGATAATGAATAATTTCTCTGCAGTCTTACCTGTTTGCTGTATTTCTCTTGTTTTTGTCCCACCTACTGTTTTGCAAAGAAATCAGACATTAATCTGTTTTTTTTTCTCTATCTGTGTGTCTGTTGTATCTTCCTCTCTCACCCCAGCTGTACGTCAGTGTCTGGCTCTCGGTTGTCTCAGTCCGTGACAGTGGAGGAGGACAATTGCTGCGGCTGTAATGTCATTGCCATACGCAGACACTTCCTGGACAGGGACCTCAAGCAGGTTCACATTGTCTACACTTCCTGCCACGATGCTGTGAGTAATCCAGACAACCGGCTAACGAGCAGTCAGAGGTGTTTGAGCTTGACTTCCTGAATAAAACAAAGGATGGGTTGTCTGGAGAAGTTGGCAAAACAGCATCAGGAAAAAGTTTTAATTTGTGCATCCTTTTGTTTGAATGTTGGAGCATTTTAAAAAGAGCGCCAGAGCCCCGCAATGGATGTTGTGCTTGTAAACCAGACTGTAATCTTGTCAAGCAAACACCTGTAAACACAGGGCTTTGGTACAGTGCTGCACATCCAAAAACAAGGAGCCAGGCTGATCATTCAGTAGCCTTACTTTTTTAGTTTTGTCTGTTTTGGCCATCATCTGTATCAGTTATGAGAACACTTTCCTCACCAGCTTAGTTGCTGAAATATGGGGTGCTGAGATACTGTGTCCACATCCATTAGTAGGTGTCTGACTCCATTAAAGCTGTTTTTGATTGGCAGCTCTGGACGTAAATAATATAGTAACTTAATTGCGCTGGATATTTTGTGAAACAGATTTATTTTTATATAGTTTCCATAATATTCTCATGGGCACTCGAGCCTCATGATGTTGATGATCTGTAAAACAGAACTGAGGTTAGCGCTGAGTTTCCATCTGTAATAGACTTCTCGCATGAAATGACTTATTTGGCTCTGTGCTGTGCCAAGTGGGAAAAAGTTTTATGACATAGGCTCTGTACCACAGTGCAAACTTCCTCAGTCTAAGTATTTGTCACCTCCTCTCTCCTGTTCCTCTCACTTGGTCACTACATTTACCCTCCTCTTTGCATCCTCCATATAGGTTTACGAGACTCCGTTCTTTGTGGCAGTGGATCATGCCAAAAAGAAGGTTGTCATCAGTATCAGAGGGACCCTATCGCCAAAGGTGAACCTCAGCTTTCCTGTCTTGTTTTCACAACAGCATTTTCTCAACTGTCTCTAAATACAAGTGGAGTAGTAGCTGTAGCTGGTAGGTGTAGTTCTCATGGTTTCATACATTGTTCCTTAAAGTCCCACACCCTTCAGGCACATGCATATAGCAGAAACACGATTGGCAACTTGTAAAAATAGCTGCTCTGTGCATGTTTTTACTGAAGCATTACTTAAGCATTTGAAGTTCCTGTAATGTTTCAGGTCTGAATTGGAGATTTAAGACTTGTGTTTATGCATTTATTTACAAGGCCTTAATACAAAGGTAAAATGTCTTTTTGAAAGCAAAATAACTTTCTGGCTGTTTGGCCAGGACTCCCTTGTAAAAGAGATTTAGTATCTCAATAGGGTTATTCCTGGTAAAATAAAGGTAAAATAAAAATATATAAAATTCCTATGGATGGGGCGCTGGTTTAGCTCAGTTGGTAGAGCAGGCGCCTCGTGTATAGAGGCTACAGTCCCGGACGCACTGATCGCAGGTTTGACTCCCCACATTTCCTGTCTCTTTTCAACTGTCCTATAAATAAAGGCAAAGCCCAAAAAATTATAATAAAAAAAAAAATCCTATTGATCTCTGATGCTTTGCTCTCAACCTGCCAAATGCAGTTTATTAATGCAGCAAATCAGAATGCAGCAATTGTACAGGCACTATGGGACATTACAAATAAAGTACATAGATTAAAGGAGCATTTCCAAGGCGTTTGTGAATATATAAATCTAAGTCACTGCCTCATGAGGTAGTTTGTTATTGGATTTCTTGTATAAAGTTAAAGTGGGACTGAGTCAGGCTTCTAGTGTCTAGTCTTTATAGCTCTACATACCGCCCTTCAGAACAGTAAACACAATAAAACCTAATCCAGTTTCCAAATGAGATCGTAAATGGTGCTTTTTACATTACTTTGCCTTTTTCTAATAAAATAAAAGATGCTCTTTCTACTACCTTCTTTACTATATTCTTGTGTCCTCTGCTTTATGCTGTCTTTTGTTGAATTAATGAATTTGCCTCTTGTGTATCAGGACGCCTTGACTGATCTAACGGGAGACTCCGAGCGTCTGCCTGTAGAGGAGCAGCACGGGACCTGGCTCGGCCACAAGGTCAGGGATTACTGTTTTAAACGACTTGCATACATTACACGCACAGGACACTGCGCTGTCCAATCTCCTTCATACTGTTTTAACAAGTAACATTAATATCCCAAAGGTCACTTCAGCTAATAGTAGAATAATTGTGTCATTAATCTCGTATTAAAATAACCATAGCAGACTTCCTGTCTATATTTCTTTCTGTCTCTCCGTCCTCTCCTCCGCTGACTTCTCTTTCTTTCCACTCTCAGGGGATGGTTTACTCAGCAGAATACATTAAGAAGAAGCTGGAGCAGGAAATGATCTTGTCACAAGCTTTCGGAAGAGACTTGGTAAAGAATGAACGGCTCTAAAATTTGCATTGTGAATTTGTATCAACACGACTGTGGTACTTCATTCAAGGCTAAACTAGCTGTGCATCATTACACCAGCCCTAGTTTATACAAGATTTCTACAAGCAGCATCAGAGGACATTTGTTGGAGTCTTTAGATCCACTGTGGTGATAAAAAGTGTTTGTGTTGTTAGCGTAATGACTCTGCCTGTCTCTCACAGAGCAAAGGCACCATGCACTACGGGCTGGTGATAGTCGGGCATTCTCTCGGTGCAGGCACTGCTGCTATCCTCTCCTTCCTGCTGAGGCCTCAGTACCCCACCCTTCACTGCTACTCTTACTCCCCACCTGGTGGCCTTCTTAGGTGAGTCACTCAAAGACTAGACAAGGGAACATTATTCACTGTGTTTGAGTTCATTGTGCAGGAAGTTAAATATTTTTGCTCAGTAGATCTGGAGATCATCAGTTCTCCACAAAGGTTCCTGCAGTGTTGACTCTGGAGATTAAACATGACAGTGTGAGAAATGAGGTGTACAATTTACTGTAGCGGTCAGGACAGGATGTGAGGTGAGTAAGAGGGTATGAACTGCAAGAAAAGGAGCCCTGGAATCAAACTGTGACCTTAACCAACTGGCTCTCAGGACAGGTGTGTTTAGTCTTAAATGATATGTTTTCCTTTATTAGGTCACCTCATTGAAAAGCAGAATTCAATGATGAGAAATCAGACACTGGCACCAAAATGTAGAATAATAGTTATCCTCAAATAATTTCATTGAAACTGAATTATAATGCTGTAGTTATTAAAGAAATATGTTTACATCCGTGAATCAAGCAGTGACAGAACTGCCTGAACGGAGAATATCCTCAAGTGTATTACGGAGTTGGCTTTCAAAAACCAGGGTTATTTAAAGTGGAAGAAACCCAGTAAAGCGTTTCAGACATTTATCCCCCAGCTTCAGTTTAAACTTTCATTTGCACAATGAAGTTGTGCACAGTATAGTTTCGTCCCTGTGGTTCAGCGTTTATCAGCATTTTGTCTGTCTCCACTTGAGTGCAGCTGGCTGCAGCGTCAACTGTGTTTGTTATGCAAATCATGCCGGAGGAGAGTCTGAACCGCGAGATTACTAAATGCTGCAGAGCCCATTTGGTGTTTCACTGTAGTCAAGACACGCTAGTTTGTGAGTGAATACACTATAGGTGACAAAGTGAAGGAATGAGGGGAGTCCCCAGACCTCAGAACATTTGAACACCCAAGGGAGGTTTTGGACTGATGTCAATCAGCGCTCTGTACAACCATTATCTAACTCCATATGAGGGAATATATTATATATATATTTTCAAAGAATAATTGCTACGCCTTCATTTCAGAGATCATACAATCTATGCCTGTATCGAGGGCCACTTTTCTATTCTGGTGGCTCATAGTAACACCACATAATGTTTGTCTTTCCTTTAATTTGTCACCCATCTATATAGGTAGAGATATGCAAATGTTTAATGCTCTCCACATAAAGTACACTAAAGTTTATCCCAAAGGTGTTTTATGTCTCTGATTGATATCAGAGGATATGGGCTGACAAGTAACATCCATTCACCCTGAATGTTCCTACAAATCCTAAAAGATGCAAAGCACTAATCTAGTGAAACCTGCCCATTCTCTTGTGGGTTACACATTAGCTACATTAGTTCAACATGTTATGATGATGTTCAGCCCCTAGTTAGCCATTATGTTTCCCCACCAGAGCGGAGAGTTGTAACCGTGCATGATGGATCCTGGGCGTGTTGTTTGTGCCACATACCGAGTCTACAATTGCAACCTTGATTAAATCAAACCTGGAAGTCGTTTTTAGAAATCCATTCACATCGGAAACAAATTTGAAAATGAAGGTGCTTCTCTGCACCTGTGACACATGAGCAAATGGGAAGGGAGGTTCCACTTCTTGTGCAGGGACAGGGTTAATTTTCAGTGATTTCTGGTCTTGTTTGCATAATTTCCTCTTGCTTATTTTTCTGTCTACCACTTCCACTGCTGTATCACTTCTTGTGGATAAAGTTGGATAAGTGTATTTGCTAAATATTTGATGTAGAATAGTATACAGTCCGTTATACCAATTGATGGTTTCAGATAGCCTCAAAACAAATGTTTGAATTGAGTTGAAAATGTGTGCAGAGAACTTTTTCCCTTCTCTGTTCACACCCTATACTCTCTGCTCATATCCTGTTTACATAGTTTAACTGTCCTTTTCTTTTGTTTACCCAGTGAGGATGCCATGGAGTACTCCAAAGAGTTTGTCTCATCTGTGGTATTAGGAAAAGACCTGGTGCCGAGGTATCCCTTCTACTTTATCCACTGTACTCTGGTTAACGTCACTTTGCTGCAGTCTTACAGTAAATATAACTGCTGCTGGTCTCTTATAGGCTTGGCCTGTCACAACTGGAGGGTTTCCGACGCCACCTTCTGGAAGTCTTACAGAAAAGTAACAAGCCAAAGGTGACTATATCTCTTAACACTGTGGAAGATGAGAGTCAGATTGAGTTGTAGAGCCTTTGTAGTGTTCAAATATCAAAGAGAGAGACTTAAGAAACTGACGCAGTGTGCTATCAGCTGGTCTTGCCAAGAACATCGTGTGCCCTCTCGCAATCACTCTGAGGAAGGCTTTTTGGACTTAAAACACAAACATATCTCTAGTGTACAGATACTAATGAATGATTAAATAGTAATCATATGTGCCACATTTTTGCATGTTGACCTAACTAAATCCACCACATAAACCCGGAGGCATCACACATCTGCTGCATCTTGCAAGTTGTGCAGGGGCTGATTTAGAACACACTGCAGGCTTCAACACAACCTCTTATAACACTGCAGTAATAGTGCCTCTGCTGTAATTAAAGCATCTTTATTTAACCCTTGGCTGCTGCAGAAGAACATACAATCTACAAAAGATAAATTTAGACTCAAATGTTTCGTTACATAATCCATTTTTCTTTGTAACAGTGGAGGATCATTGCGGGAGGCACCAAATGCATCCCCAAATCCGAGCTTCCAGTAGAGGACGAGGATCCTCAGTCTCAGCCGGCTGCACCCCCCAGCAGTCGCCTGTGGCTCCACCCCAGTGACCTCAGCATTGCCCTTTCAGCCTCCACCCCCCTCTACCCCCCTGGCAGGATCATCCATGTGGTGCACAACCATCCTCCAGAGACATGGTGAGAAAATTGATTTTGGAAGCTGTCAGTGGATTTTAGATTAAATCCCCCCCCCCGTACTGTTCTTTAATGTTTTACTTTATGTTTAAAGAAGTCACATCTGTCATTTGTTCAGTGCTTAAGACATGTCCATTTGTGAGCTGGAGTTGTTTGTTAAAGATGTAACGAGTGGTTGCATAACTGATTCACAGTTACCTCGACGCAATTCTTATATTTGTTCACACCTGTGACATGGCAGCACAGTAGGAGAAGGCATTCACTGCATACTTGCGACAACGTGGGTTTACAGTGTGGCACGCGGCACTCTGTCTAATCTCACATTTTATTTTATAGTCTATGTATAGTTAAAAGGGGAATAGAAATCTTTAGCAGTAATTTCTAGTCTGAAAAAGGTGGAGGACACTAATAACACCTTAATAAACATATTTATACTGCAGCTGCTGGGCTGTAATCCAAGGCAAAATACATTTCTATAAGCTTATGAATAACAGGTGGATGTCATTCTATATCTTAGATGATGGCTCGGTCAGTTTTCAAACTTCTGGTTTAATGATCCTTTCTTTATTAATTTGTCAAGTTAGGAAACACCGTCAAGTTGTGTTTAAGTTTTGTAGCTTTTATATCTCAATAAGATGATAAAGGACTTAAGTAACTGATGGTTACATTGCAGGTCACCACTGGAAGCAAAATAAATCACAGGAACACCACGTGGGCACAACAATCTGGTCTCTGATCTGGATCACTTCATCTTTCACTATGATTGACAGCCTCTCTGTGTGTCTCTCTCTCTCTCTCTCTCTCTCTCTCTCTCTATCTCTCTCTCTTTCTATAGCTGCGGCCAGGAAGATCCGACCTACTCAGCCCTGTGGGGGGACAACAAGGCCTTTGATGAGGTCATCATATCACCGGCCATGCTTAATGAGCACATGCCCCACATGGTGATGGAGGGCCTAAACAAGGTCTGTTTAAATATTTGTGTGCATGCAGATGAGTTCGGTGGGTGGGGTTTTTGGACACGCTGGTGAAATTTGCTTTTAAATCTTGATTTCCAGCACTGAATTGGTGGTTGATGCATATGAGTGTGGATTGCCTCTAACTATAAAGACTCGGATGCATTTTTTAACAATTGCTCATAAAGGGGAATACCACTTAAATTACATTAATAACATGACGTGGCAGTTTTTTTAGGCAAATTCATGCAACTAAGTTTAAATCCCTTCCAAAATACATCTTTTTGGTGTTCAGTGACCCTCTTTTTAGTGGTATCCTCCTTAAATGTTCAGTTGACATTTATTTTTGGGTGATTTGGAAGATTGAATCTGAGTACTGTATCTACCGAGTACTGTCGATTCATGCATGTGATTCATCATTAACCTACAACTTACTACACCTTTTGTTTTCTTCACAATGCTCCAGTTTCAAAGCATGGGAACTGTTCACTCCTGGTTGGGTCCTCTGGTCTTTATGAATGTGTTATTCACAAGCATTGGACACCTCTGAAGGGTTTTAACGTGGATGTTTGCATGTGATGGATCCTCTTCAGGGACTGCACTTACTTGTGGCTGAAGAGCTGAAGTTTGTTCCTCTCTGTGTTTGTGTTTTGTACGTGGTTGTTTTTGTGGCTCAGCCCCGTGTCAGTGTGTAGGTGGATGGGTGTTTAAAAGTTATGTTGTACGAATGTGTGAAGTGTGTGTGTGTTTGTCTGCTGATGCTCTTCTGTAGTATGATACCTCTGGTGTTTCTGCAGGTACTGGAACCATTTTGTCCCATGTCTGAGCAGGAAAAAGTGGAACCAGACGAACTGGAAGTCATTCAACCTCCCTGCAGTACTGATGTGGTCATAACCTCACAAACTGAACTAAACTCTCACTCCCTTCCCTCTGATCCCTCTTCTCACACCCACAAAGACTTGCCTTGCCCCGCCTCCCCCACTCAGACGGAGCCTGTCTCCGTCCCTTTGACTGTCGTACCATCTCTTCCTATTTTAGATGCTGAGAATGTCTTTCTTCCTCCTTCTCCTCCTGTGTCAGTCTGCACTTCTCCCTCTGAGCCGGGCTCAGAGTCTGTCCCCCCTCTTTCTAACAATCCTTCAGACCCTCAGGCAGCACTTTCAGTGGCAGATGATTCATGCATTCCAACACAAACCCAGTCAGACCCACCCAGCTCTGACACTTGTGTAGATGTGATTGCTGCTCCTCTTCCTGAAATCCCTTCTGATAAGTCTGACTGTGCTCAGATAGAGAATGCTCATGTAAAGATAGTAACATCACACGGCTCCTCGCAAAACAATGAGGCTTGTAGTTTACAAGTGCCAAACTGTTCGGATTCAGTTGCATAAACTGTATGACACTCAGTATTATAGTGTTGGCCTTCATGCTTTGTGCAGAACACAATCATCAAATCTGAATAGTTGTCTGTTTAGAATAATCCACAGAGGAAGACTTAAAAACTGTTATTATTTCTAGTAAACAGCCAGACTTGGATGACTTAATGTCCTGCCTATAAACTTCAATAGGAGAAACAGTTTGCCTGATGTAAAGCTCAGGATTCAGTGTAAGCCCTTGGACAAAGGCCTTTCTAATAGCCTGAAAATAACATTTAAAAAGTAATCATAAGAAGTGGCAGAAAGCGTGCCATGTCCTCCACTAAAGTACACCACAAAAAAGGAGTGGGTATCAAAGCAGCTCAACTGTTATAGCAGAGGAAAAGTGAAAAACCTTTCCCTCCAGCAATATTTCTCTTTCCACTTGCACATAAAACCAGTCGCTGGATGCAGCAAGTCCAGACAAGTCCGCTGGATACTCTCGGAAGGCGTTCAGGAAAAGTAGGAAAAAGGGACTTTAAAAGAATGTGAACACTTGACAAAGCAAGTCGAGGCAACAGATGTGTGTTTACAAGAGCAAGGTTATGTGGTCATTAAATAGGCTCCTGGACTGCATCAACTGTTAATGGTGTATTTAACAATACAATAATATTTAATCCCTTTGAACCTTAGCGTAAAAACAACCCTGCATGATGAGTCCAAACTCACCTTCTCTCTTTCTCCTGTTAATTACCTTCATCACCCAGCTTCCCTCAAATCAACCCTTCATTCTTCTCCGTTTCCCTCACAGCGACGGTACATTTGGTCAAGTGCTGTGGCATGAACCCGCTCACCCCCGTTCCTCGAGCTAACAAGTTTTCTTTTGTATTTGCAAAGTTTCCATGGTAACCTAATTTCTGCCACATTAACTGCTCTTTCTTCCTCCTTGGCTGGGGTTTTTCAGTGGGTGCAGCTCTTCAGTCTCGATATCATTTCCCTTTTTTGCCCGCCTGAAAGCACATTCAGCTCTTTCCTCAATCGTTATCCCTTCAAGGAACTGTCAATTACTCATCAGGAGCAGATGGAGTATCAAGGGGGACCAAATGTGTAAATATGGAGTACTCTGCTCTGCTGAAAAATCGCTGCTAACACAGTCCAATATATATCTAATTTCCTCTTATTACTGACTGTACAGCGGAGGGTTTTTATTAACTCTGAAAACTGGAATTATTTTATGCTCTCACAATGTTGTGTTATAACGTACTGTCATAAATTATATATGTTGTGAATCTATGGCTTTAGGGATTGCAGTACATTATTGAATAATGCAAAACTCCAAGTATATATTTCTCTCTCTGAGTACAGAGTGTGCCGTCTTGTTCTTTGTTTTTACGTTCATGTTTGACCGGTTTGTGCCAAATATTTGCTGTCGTTTTTTTAATTGCAGCGTTCTTGTTCTCATGTATCATTTACCAAACTCATCCATGTAACAGCCATTTTTTTCATTTGTTATCCATTACCATGTGCTTAACCATGTCATACCTAACATGTGTGTTTAATGCCATTTTAACTGAAGATTTTCAGTCTTTGTTTACACTAATTTTATGCTCTATTGTCACATTAATTTTATTTTTGTTGTCTGTTCCAGTTGTTTTTACGCCATATTGTGCTTCCACCATGTGCTTTAACTCCAT
The DNA here is from genome assembly GCF_022749685.1 of Semicossyphus pulcher. Lineage (NCBI taxonomy): Eukaryota > Metazoa > Chordata > Actinopteri > Labriformes > Labridae > Semicossyphus > Semicossyphus pulcher. The sequence goes on from NW_027211603.1 coordinate 14,933,943, forward strand.
TAAAGTTGACCAAATATATGTAATTGTGTGTTGATGTGATTTGCCGTAAGTGTTTTCTTCTACTCACATTTTAACTATTAACAAAGCAGAGATAACATTTAGTGGGATGGGGTTTTTCTGAAGGTTTTCTGAAGTTGCATATCCAGCTGTCTTATGGTTTACTATTCCTCATCATGCTGTAGGTCTGCCGTAGTTCTTTCCCATGCATCATGACTCCGTTGTGGGTGTTTAATGTCAGATAGAGTAGGTGTAAGCTCACCTTTAGATTGCACTTACATTTATCTGAACTGCACTTTGCTTTTTTAACACTTTAATAATAGATGTAGTGGATCCTTGGATAATGTCATTGAACACTATTATGCACTCACTAAGGGTGATCCAGATATGTGTGATGTTGTAGTTATTGTGTCTATGGATAAAAAAAATGACAGTTAATGTATTTATCTAAACGTTGTGTTTTCTTCATCACACATGCAAAGTAAAAGAGTATTTTTTTTAAAGTAGAGAATTTTATTAGTTTAGTGCGTTCATTTTTTTGAACAGAGGAAAAATATTGAAATTAAAGGAGTCATCTTGGTTACATATTCCTGCGTCTGTAAAAATAACCAATTAAAAGCAAAGTCAATCATTTAGTGCTGCTGCAATTTTTGTCTGTATCTGTGCCTTTAACTGTCAAATCATGTGTCTGTGTATACCTCTGTGCTTGTGACAGGTGCTGGAGAACTACAATAAAGGGAAAACCGCGTTGCTGTCAGCAGCCAAGATCATGGTGAGCCCCACAGAAGTGGACCTGAACCCAGAGACCATTTTCATGGATGCATCAACAACTTCTCAGCAGCCGACGCCTACAACCCACCACCGCAGGAACAGTAGTGTTCGGTTAGTACACCAGGCACCACTGTGGGTGTGTTGGAGCCTAAAAGAATATTTGCAACATTTTGGTTGATCCTCTGTATAGTCAGTTTCCCCTCTTACTTGATATACAATGCAGCATACCGCTTTCTGAACTGTAGGGCTAATCATGGGGACATGTCTCACTAAAGTTGAACTATCTGGCCACTACTTAACAATACTACTGCTACTAACTGCTACTTTATTGTTCTCTCAAAATCATCGTTTCTGTCTGTTCCGTTTGGTTTTTAAAACAAGACAAAAAACATTGTTACGGTAAGCAAAGCATGCTAATACTAATTTTGCATAATGTGCTCCCTTCTCTCAATGCACGCATGCACGCTGTCTGACCACAGACCAGTTACAACGTATGGTAGTATTCAGTTCCCCCCTCGCCCTCTCTGGTTTAGCCCCTGTCCAAAGTCAGTGTGAACTCCTGATAGTGATGTTACTTCTCCTGTAGATGTAATACAGGAGCATATATGCACTAGTACACCCCCGACCTCCTAGTGTCTCCTTGTTACGTTACTGTCTTTGTTCTTTTTAATGTTTTGCTGGTGTTAACCTAGTTTATAGAATCTAGATGTGGTTTAATTACTAACACTTTCCCCGTTTTTCCCTTTATTAACCCTGTGTAAGTCGTTTTGACCCACTTTTTATGTCTTGTCTTGTGTTTTGGATCCCCTCTCCCTTCCTTTCCCTGTCGCTACTCTCCAACCCGTTCTTCTCCTCTCCTCTAGTTCATGTGCCCAGTCTGAAATATCCCTGGATGGTTTCTCTGAGTGCCCTCCTCCCCCAGTGCCTGTTGTGCTGCGTGGAGCACGGGAGCGCCTGGCAGTGGAGCTTAGGGACCGCAAAGCACCGCTTGCTGTCATGGAGAGTCTCTCAGATGCTGAATCCCTCTATAGTCTGGATTCCCGGCGCTCCTCAGCTGCGCTAAGGGGTTCGCCAATGCTGAGCAGCCTCCCTTTCCCTTTGGATGCCCCAATCCCAGAGGAGAACCCGTCTCTCAGCTCTCGCACTGAACTACTAGCTGCCGACTGCCTCTGCCAGGCGACGCCAGAGCACCTGGGTGAGGTCGGGCCTTTCTTTACCCCAATGGAATCCAGATCCACCCCCGATTACTCCATGCGGCTGTCTCCCGCCACCCCTCGCTACAGTGGACACCATTCCCCAGCTCTGTTGAACCAGAGCGTCTCGGCTCAGCCTTTCAAGCCGGACATTAACGCCAACTCAAAAATGCTTCCTGATGGAGAAAACCAAGAGATGCCTGGTGTCTACAGCCCGGGGAGCACTCCTAACGCTCCCCTCAGCCCACAGATTAGTTCTAGACCGACGGATGGAGAAAAGGAAGACTGGGAGATGGACACAGCAGAGAAACAGTTAGGTGCGGAGACAGGACCTGCGTCTTCAACTCCTCCACCACAACTATCAAACGGGAACCCCAGCCAGGCCGTGCTGGAGTTCGCCCAGTACTTAGACTCTTTATTTAAATTGGACGGCAGCAGCTCACCGCCTCTGGAGCTGTCTGACGGGGAGTCGGAGTCAGGCCGGGGCTCCTTCGGGCATGGGGAGAGTCTGGGAGATGGACAGCAGCTGGATGACAAACAACTTCTGGCCAGAGCAACACTGGAGCCTAACCTCGTCCCCAAGCCCCCACGCACTTTTGCTGGATCTGCTGACCCTTCTTCGGGCATCTCTTTGTCCCCCTCCTTCCCTCTCTCGTCGTCCGAGGAGCTCAATGACCTCTCGCCCGGTGAGGGTGCCCTGCCAGCCATAAACTCCCTACGAACATCTCCCCCATGCCACTGTCCTGAGGAGAACACGCTATCATCTATGGTGTAGTGTGCTCGCAGGACTCCGGTGTCCTTTGCTCTGAATTGAGAGGTGCAGTCATCCAAATTTTAAAAACATATCACAGTATATGCATGCGATGGAATGCAGTCACTCATCAGAGATCCGACAACTGACCAACTCACAAACTATTTCCATCCTTCAGGTCTCTCCTCTGAACGCTGTTGATAGCATTTTCACACTATTGCAATGACTAAGAAAAAGAAAAAGATACCTCTCTCTGCATGCCAGGGGGCTGTACTGCTTTTGGGTGAATATAAATACCTGTAGCTTCACATTGCCATTCCAAAACGACGTCGTCCCGCCAACGTTGGGACGCGTCAGCAGCATTACATCGAATCCCTGACGTCACAAAATCAAAGGGGAGAATAGTTAAGTGAGCAGGGATTTTAAACAACACTTTAGAAGAGGTTAGCATTGGCACATCATATGGGTTGATGTACTGAACAACTTCCTGCACCCTCAGCAGCTCCAGCTTTTATTTGATTTGATTTTTTTTTAAATCAGGAATGTGAAGATCGACATACTCGTCAATCCTAAGAATGAGAAGATGTTATGAAATGTTCCTCAGGTCTATAAAGAATTGACTTTGAGAAAGAGAGTAAGTGTGTTACATTGGTGAGAATTCATGTGTCTTAAAAATGTAGTGATTGTGACAAAGTTATTTCAGACGCCTATGGATGTTTTTGAGTCTTTTGGTTACTCTTTATAGTGCATGAAAGTTTTTTTCCCTTTATTTTGAAAGAGAAGCCACTTAGACTGACATTTGGATACTCTTGCACACATCATTTTGCTCAATTAACCCCCCTTTGCCAAAAAAAATTAATTACATTGTATTGCCAAATGTATTTATGAGATGTAATTTTGTATATGTATATGGATATTGCTTTATATAAACACAAGCTAAGTTCATTATCTCCTTCCCTAGCCATTCTGTTGGTTCACATATAGACTGTTACACAGCAACACCACAGAAAAGATGCCATCCGGACCTTTAAGCACTGCCATGGCTTTCATTCCCACACACACAACCTCTGTACCTTGGGTTTAAACCAATAATGAACTTGCTAATAGTTGTTCTTGTCTCATAACTACTGTACCTTTCTCTTTAGGGAGCTCTTAGCAATGTACCCAGGTCAGGGTCTGCATGCTTTATGCATTTCAGAGTAGCATGGCCGGTATCGAACAAGTCATCACGTCACAGTAAATAAGCTCTAAACTTTGTCCAGAATTGAAAATATATGTGAACTTTTCAGAGGCTCATTGAATGCTCATGTCAGCAGACAGGACCAAACTGTGTCCCAGGATATCATTTCTCTTGTTCTCAAGGTGCTCTCAGTCATCATGGACGTCAAGGTGTTTGCTTCCCTTTAATGTGGTTCATCTCAAACATCACTGAGGTTGAACTGAATGAATAAACGGGCTGGAACATCACGTATGCCAACTCTAAATGCTACACGTGGCAGAAACAATCTTCCATATCACACCGGGTGTAACAGGTGGCTCACAATTTGCATTATTTATTACCGTTAATGTTGTTATCACTTTTCTTGCTATATTTGATGGTATTATTATCCTTATTGCTCTTGCAACAGATTGGTTTGATGTCAGTGGTTTTTATCTGAGTTTTTGGGACAGTGTGGAGAACTTTTTAGACTTTCCCAAATGTAAGGAGTTATATATTTCAGCTTTTTTTCTGTCCGAGTGGATAAGTATTTGACATTCTTCCATGGCATGGTGACAATATGTTCTTTTTACAAATGTTTCATATTGGTAAGACAGGCTGCAGAGTGACAGCCTGCTCACAGCGACCTTTGGTGCAGCGCCACCGTCAAGCCCGGAGTCACCATAGTGATCTGCATGGTCTCTGTACTTGGAATAGGATTTGCTGTGGTTACTCACAGCAGACCGCTCCAGCCAGTTTACAGTCTGACACTACTCGAATCATTCTGCCAGTCCTAGTAGACTCACACAAGATAAACCAAGGTTTGGCCAGCAATTTCCTACGTTTCCAGTAGCTTTTATTGCAGCGGGTCATACACTAAACACTGCTGAAAGAAGCACTGTTATACTTTCCACCATAATGTGTACAGCACCATCTTCTATGTGTAATTATTTATGCAGGTGTCAAAAAAGATGAATTCCAATAGAGTCATGTAGAACTATATAACAATAAGGAGATAATGACTATAATATAATATATCAGTATTGACATATAGAGAAAAAAAATCCATCTGAAGATTATTTATTCAAACTATCGGCAGATTTATAAATTGGTCTATATTGAAAGAGGAATAATTCAATGATGTCTTGTCCATGTTTACCTGGTTTGCTTCCCCTCCTCTCCTGCCCCACAATGAGAATGTATTTAATCCCTCCCCCACACTGCCCTGCCTGTAATTGAATAAACTGCAAACTATGAAAATGACTAATAACTTCTGTGTTTTTTCCTTCAGCTTGTTCTACTAGCAGCCTTCTGTTTAAGTCAAAAGCTGTTCGTGTTCCAGGTTTTCTGGCTCTGTTTGTTTTCCTCCAAAGCTACAAATATTTAAGATAAAGTTTAGCTTGAGTTTTAAATAATAGTACTCCATATTAAATGAACTGCCCTGGTAACTTGTTAGAGCAAATCGTTTGAATCTAACGACCTTTGTTGCCAAGTACCATGAATACATGAAGGCTCATACTTTAGGAGTAGATTTTGAATCCCACCTGAACAAGTTTGTGTCGTTTTACATTTGCTGTAAAGAATGTGTCATCGCTTTTACGGCTGCTGAGTGCAGAGGGATTTTGAGTAAAGATGGTATGAGTTGTTCGGAGCTATATATAAGCCAAAGTGTAGGTGCAGTGTGTTACGAGTGTGCAGTAGGACTAACAAGAGACTGAAATCTACTGCTAAGTTTTATGGAGGTGTTATGGGTCAAATGATGTAGTTTGGATGGGAGGTGTCTGTTTGATAACATGGTGCACCTTGGATCTGTCTCACGGTATATTAAGATAACCGCGCTGATTTTTTTTTTACAAGCACTATAAGCACATATTCAACAATAACTCACATTTGTATTTGTTCATGTGATTATCTTTATGTCCTTATTTATTTATATATTAAGGTTGCATTCCATTACTCTGACCCAATGTAGGCTATTTTTAAAGTATTTGAGTGGTGCTGAGCTCAACAGAGCAGGTCATTCAAATCTCGACTGCAGTACTAAGTTTTATTGCAGGTTATTAATACCATCATTTAAGCCATTTGTACTTAGTTATTCCTGACTATTGAAAGAAATATGTTAATCTTAAATATCTTAAAATCAATTGGAACACTGAGGTGTTGCTGAAAGTGGACCTTGAATTCATTTTTTTGTGAAAGAACTAACAGGGTTTACTGTTTCCTCATGGCTTTGACAGCAGCATTGGTATTAGAAGTAATGCATCTGCCTCCCGACAGGCTGCTTCACCACCTGGTACGGCAGCTGCACCAGCATGGACCTTAAGGTGCTGGAGAGGGTGGTGCGCACGGCCCGGCACATCACAGGGTGTGAGCTGCCCAGCCTGCAGGAGCTGTACGCCCAGCCATGCCTCAGGAAGTCCCTGAGGGTCATCAAAGACCCAACAAACCCTCGTAACAGCCTGCTGTCCCTGCTGGCCTCAGGTCGGAGGCACAGGTCCCTCAAAGCACACGCCAGAGGACAGCTTCTTCCACCAGGCCATACAAACATTAGTGCAATTAAACATCCTTTGTGCAATGACCCTTGAATTAATATTTTGTATATATTTTTAATGTATTTCCGCCTTCTGCCTTAACTGTATATATTTTGGTATTATATATATTTTAGTACTGCTTCCTGATTTTTTGTTATATATTTTATTATTATACTTTTCTGTGAAATGTCTTTCATATTTATTACCCTTTTAAATTGAGCACCCAAGCTAAAATTTCACAGGATTGTACCTGTACAACCGGAGTGACAATAAATTTCTTCAATCTTCAATCTTGGTATAACATGTTAGTGTACCTCCATTACCACTAGAGGGAAGCAGAGCACCTCTACCTAGTGAAAATACATGCCGGAAGCGAAGCATAATGACTTCCGAGTATCACTGAATTATTTCTCGGAGCTATATGTTAGCTTGATGGTAAGTTAGCATTTACACTGTACTAAGAAGTGTAGCTCTGTTTTCTAACCGCTGCCATGAATTAAGCCTGAACTGTCGAACCCCATTCCGATAAACGTCTCGGTAAGTAGCTCAAACCTGTTCGTATAACGTTAGAAGATGATGATTTGTAACCGTTAATCGGACGTTAATCAAATCATAATAACCTCGCATGAATGTTTACACAGCTGGTTTAGCTAACTATTACGTTAGCTTCTGTTAGCTAAGTTAGCTTCCTAGTTCATTTAAGAGAAATAGCAACTCATAGCTTTTCTGGCGTTGCACCTTGATAATGCACCTTCAGCTGAACAGTTTTTGAGACCTATACGTCGCGTTATGATTAATATTTGGACTGTTTGTCGGTTGGTTTTGGTTCAGTAACCGTTATGACGTCAATTGGAAGTTGTCTTTTTAACAGCCATTCATTGTCACTGTCTACGCTCTGCCTTCCCGACATATAAACATTCAGAGCTCTTTCGGGGACCGATGACCGGATTTCCCCCTCTGGTTTAACATAACATGCAACCATTGTATTAACGTTACTTGTTTTTCATAGTGAAACTACACAGTACTACCCCAGGCTGTCAGTGATCAGAAGTTTGTCTTCACAGTGGCTGGTTGCAGAGAGAGAGAGAGAGGTGTCAGGCATGTACGCCTCTGGGAAATACAGCTCGCGGGGCCCTGCTCTTATCCCGCGGATGAAAACCAAGCACCGCATCTACTACATCACCCTCTTTTCCGTGGTGCTGCTTGGACTAATTGCCACCGGGATGTTTCAGTTTTGGCCCCACTCCATTGAATCTGCAGCCGACTGGACACTCGATAAACGCAGTGTTCATGATGCCCCTCTGGTCCATCTGCCTGTTTCCAGTCCCATTCCTGAGAGGGGTGACCTCAGCTGTCGCATGCACACCTGTTTTGATGTGTACAGATGTGGCTACAATCCTAAAAACAGAATAAAGGTAATTATATATCCTAATAACTGTAAAATCACCGACCTTGCACAAACTGAGCACACCGTTTCATTATTGTGCTGTTTTCCTTGTTAAAAGTATGACCCATTGTTTTTGTAGGTCTACATCTACCCTCTGCAGAAGTTTGTGGATGAATTAGGGGTTCCCATCAGCAGTACTGGACTGTCTCGCGAATACAATGACCTGCTAAGTGCCATCTCTGACAGTGACTTTTACACTGATGATGTCACCAGGGCTTGCCTTTTTATCCCATCTATTGATGTGCTGAATCAGAACTCCCTTCGGATCAGAGAGACTGCTCAGGCTCTGGCAATGCTACCCAGGTAAACATTTACACAAGGCATAGACATGAAAATAACATTAGCCGTTTTAATGCTTGTCTCTTTGCTGTCTACACTTTTCTTCTCTCTTGATGAACATTATTACACTGAACCCCTAATTGCTCCCAAAGGCTATGTCATAGGTGTATGAATACCTATATCTCTTAATTGGAGATTGACACTCAGGGCATCAGTGTGTGAAAGGGTGAATGTGGCATGTAGTGTGAAAGTGCTTTGAATGGTCGAAAGACTAGAAAAGCCCTAAATATGTATAGTCCATTTACCATTTGTTGTCAAAATAATCTTTATCTTCCAGCACTTATCTTTTGTATGTTTTGGTAGATGGGACAAAGGGATGAATCACCTTCTGTTCAACATGTTACCTGGAGGCCCTCCAGACTACAACACTGCCTTGGATGTTCCCAGAGACAGGTAGCTGCAGTACATCTTAAAAGCAAATTAATATATAAGAGTGGGTTCTTTATGGTAATAATCATTCTGACACCTAGAATATCTGATGATAGCTCACTTCTAAAATATCCTGTATGATCAACTGATACAGTGGAGTAAAACGCGTAGGTGATTTATTGTAATAAATTTGAAACTGATTTGACAGGCTGGAACTATGTAGATTAAAAACACTCTTATTTGCATCAATGTTAAAGGTCACTACTATAGTCATTGTGCATGAGTTTTAATAGCCACATGTCAAACATGTCATCAGCTTAAGAACTACTACAGTAAAGACATTTATACCCTAAAAGTTATCTAGAATGTCATACAGGATGGAAGCATGTTGTAAATATTTATGTTTTTAGGATTCCAGTCTGCAACTTCCCACTTATAGGTTCAATACAAAAAACTGTTGTTTATGTATATTGTGTTTCCTGGAAAGAGGAAGGTCATTTTCAAGCTACAGTAGATTATGCAAAGCAGAAACTTTAGTTGCATTTATCATAACTGCAGTCGCTCACGTGTGTAAAGAATGAGCGATGAAATCGAAAGATATATTTTCAGGCAATTGGGAGATAACATCTTTTTGTAGAGAGATTTCATATCTGGTTGTATACACAAGCAAGGAGCCTGTGTGTCTCAATATGTCCTTTAAGCTCAAGGGATGGTTGAGGAAGGAAGAGGTTCGGTTTATGAACATTCAGCAGCCTTGAGACAATGAACACTATCTGTTAGCTGCAAGGAATTTCCTGGGCTCATCCAGCTGGAGTCCATTTTACATTGGGCAAAAGGCCTTATGAACCAGGTGTGCGTGACTGTTGGTGTGTTTCCACTTTATATACACATCGTCTGAGAGGGCAGCAGAATCTAAAATACATTTCATCACCTGGTGGACAATATGGGGTCTATAAACCTGGGAACTAAACCTGGCTTGAAGTCACTTCATGTCTCGCATTAGCAGTGTTGCTAGCTAGAGTCCTAATAGGAAGCAAATTATTGACTTCATGTGTATTAAAATGTGTTCTTGCAGTTTATGTCAATCCCTAGTCTGTTGAAGCATTGTTACATTCTGGGTCCATTTGTTTCAGAGCGCTACTGGCTGGAGGCGGTTTCTCAACGTGGACCTACAGACAAGGTTATGATGTCAGCATCCCAGTTTACAGCCCCCTTTCTGCAGATGTTGAGCTGCCTGAGCGACAGCCTGGGTTAGCACATCTTATCATTATATTGTTTGAGTGACAAATCATAACCAAATTATACAAATGTTACCATCAACAACTTGAAGAACTTATCTTTATTCAACATTTTATATTATGACTTGTTAACTGGTTGTTTCCTGTCTCCATTCCCCCAGTCCAAGGCGCTACTTTATTCTGTCTTCTCAAACTGCTATCCATCGAGAGTACCGTGCTGAACTTGAGCGCTTGAAGGAAGAAAACGGAGAAGCATTGCTCCTCCTGGACAAGTGTAGCAACCTCTCCCAGGGGGCCGCCTCTGCACGAAAACGCTGCTACAAGGGACAGGTGTATGACTACCCTCAGATCCTGCAGGTGGGTCACACAAATGTATTGGACATAATATAAAAGTATCAGGAATGTAATAATATTACATGCGCTACTTTTGTTGATTTGGCAACCAAAAATACAATCCTGGGTCTAGGTTTTGTTTGTTTGTAAAATGCAAAATCACATATCATCATTAACATCTTTCCCCCCCAATATGTCTTTGCAGGAGTCTTCATTCTGTGTGGTTTTGCGAGGGGCACGTTTGGGTCAGGCTGCACTCAGTGATGTGCTGCAGGCTGGCTGTGTCCCTGTTGTCCTCGCTGACTCCTACATTCTGCCGTTCTCTGAAGTACTAGACTGGAAGAGGTCTGTCTATGTCCCTGAATAGCTGGATAAAATCATATGGTTTGGCAGTTTGCCATTTTCAGGTCACTTATTCAATGTTTCTGTTTCCGCAAAGGGCATCTGTGGTTATTCCAGAGGAGAAACTATCAGAGATGTACACCATCCTCAAGAGTATTCCTCACAGACAAGTTGAAGAGATGCAGAGACAGGTAAGAGCCAAAATGTCTAACTGAAGAGAAATCATCTGTCACAATAACTGATTGAAAGTGCTTTACATTTAGTTTTAGTTTCAGATGACATCAAGGTCAGGGATGCTGTCATTGAGTTTAGACCGCTTGTATTTCATGCTTGAGATGTGCGTGTACCTTTAAACAACCATTCTAGTCTTTGGAAGCCAAAACAAATTTTATCTGATGTGCCAAAGACAGAAATCTGGATACCACCTCCACTTTTTGTGAGTTGAAGTTTCCTCCTTTGCTCAGTCTGGATTTTAAAAAGCTTTCAGAAGACTCAACTGTGTTGATTTAAGCTTCAGTGAAAAGCAAGGAAGACTGCTCACTCTCTCTTTCCATTTGATATCTTCATTGAGCCACAATAAACAAAGGTGAAAGCATCTATGAGAGAAGTGCACCAGCTCAGCTGCTCCTCATTCCCTTGTATCAACTCTAGTCCATTTACTAATTATACTAGCCAAACAGTCCTCTCTGGCCAAAGGCTCAGAGACTGGTTTGGGATTGGATTTCACCAGACAAGCTTAAAAACATGACTTGAGGACGGGTTGGATGGGGGTATTTTGCTCTGTATAGCTCACAGCTAACTTGGTAGCATAGATTTTATATTGTATATGCTGGTCACGGTACTCCTCTGCCTGCTCTGCCCTCACGCTCTACATATGGTTTGAATTGTTGTGAGTCTATTCATGTCTCAGTCATTTCTCTACTAAAGTAATTTTATCATGAATTCAGTTAAACTTTGAGTGTATAGTTATATCAGATTTTTTCATGCAGCTGGTCAAAGGTCAGTCTCTAACCCCTACACTAAAAGCATCAAAGTGTCCATACCTGTATTTTATTCATTTAATAAGCTGAGACAGCAAGTTGCCTACTTTATATCCTAAATATTTGGCTTCTTTAAATACCTGAATGTATTAAGAAATCTGAGGTACTTTTGAGGTCGAGTCAGTTATTATACAGACTAAGTCAGGTTCACTCACTATTGAAGCATGTTATATTAAAAGTTATTGTCACTCGTACAAATATCAATAATATAATAATATTATGATAATATTAATAAACATGACTTAATATAGCTCAAATGATTTGTTGTAAAAAAAAATAGATAGGACCCATCATTCATTAGATGACAAATATGTGGGATGGCAGATACTCTTCACCGTCCCAGGTGTAAGAGAAGGGGTAATTTAGATTATAGTCTTTGCAAGAAAATGTTTTTGATGTGGGCTGAGATCCTAACTTCTTCAAGTAGATATTCTAGAAAATCCTAAACATTTTGAGGAGATGATGCATGTAATCAGTTTCACCAGCAGAGGGCTCAGCAGCCTTTGCTTTCATACTTTGTTTATATATTGTGCTGTGTGCTCAACCCAATTCAACCTACTAACCAAGTGAATGCACATAAACAGATCAGGTTGGTTTTTATTTCACACAAATATTGATACATTTTTCTTGGTGACTAATTTGCAGTTCACTTAAGAAGTGAGTCCTATTAGCGACCAGGTCAAATTGTGACAGAGTACTGCAGAGCTTCCACAGTACTGTGGTGCTATCAACCAAGGTCTTCCCACCAGATTTTTCACTTTTCTGTTTCCTTGCCTTTTACAAATACAGGAATTAGTAGACCATCACAGCCCAAAGTTGAAAATGAAATCTAAAATGTAAACGTGGACACAGTTCAGTCTCATGGTGTGCATCTGTGTTTGCAGAATGTTCATAAGCACAAAGACTTTGTTATTCCTGCCAAAGCAGTTGTCTTCTGTAATTGGTCCTCTAGACCCAAAATTCCTGTTTGTTTTTCACTTTGCCGTTCTAGTAAGGACTGGTTTACACCCTAAGAGACTAGGTAATTATCATTAACAACTTTTGTTTGTTTATGTATTTGTGGAAATGTTTTGATCACAGTTAAAAGTAAAGTGCTGATAAATCCTCAGCAAAACAATATTCCCAGTGAGCAGCTCACACGACTGAAACAAACCCCTGTGTCACTGCTGCTTCTGATTATGTCAGAAACTCTTAATGATTGCCTGGTTCTGTCCACAGTTCACTGGCTGCCAATTCTGGTCTATAGATGAAATCATCTGTCAGGCACTTGACAACTTTCTACGAGTTAAGCAAAGTGATGCTGACCACTGTTTCTGATCATGTTTCTGGTCTTTGAGCTTGTGTTTTAATGATTTTAAACAACACAAGAGCGGAGCAGTGGGAGGGGGCTCTCTAAACTAGGAAATAAGTAGAAAAATCTGCATCGGACGACTGTAACTTTTCAGTTACAATATATTTTTGGACCAGAATTTCTTGAGATTATTTGTAGCAGGGTTATAGTTACAGTTGCATCACACAAATGTTTATGTTTATTGTTGTAAGAGAATTGGGCAACTCATGGACTAAGTATCCCAACGTTGCTAAATTTATACCTCTACATGTTGTTGTTCATCAGTAATACAAACAGAAACAATGTGGCGATCTTAACTCCAGATGCTGCTATTGGAAGATGGAGTCAGGGTTTCTCTTCCTGTCTTGAAAAGCTGTCTCCTCTTCTCTGCTCATAAAAATTCCTGCAAGCGCTGGGAGGGGGTGGAGCAGGGTGGGACAGGCCCTCGGGCCAGCACAGTTTGCTTTTTGCCTCCTCCCGTTCAGAAAAGAAACTTTCATCACTGGCTGATTTATGGGCCGTTGGGATTCCCCCCTGAGATTAGAAAGTCCTTTTGGATTCTCCTCACCCGCTCTATAAAAATAAAGGCTGTTTTTGTGTTGTTATACATCTCCTCTGTTTCGTCCCATACTTAGGCATGGACAATTTTGGCAGTGGTTATATTCATGTGAAACTCAGGCCTGTCTTTGTTTAACATGCACAATGCTGCGATGCAAAATGAGGTCAAGATAGAATTATAGTTCAATCCTTTCCTCACACACGCTGAAATAGTCACATCCTCTGCCCTAGAACTGTGGGCCACTGAGGATCTGGTGGGCTGGTGTCGGGTCAGTGTAAGATGTGCCTCCAGGAGATGGTGTTGTTTGAAGCTTCATTAACTCTTATATGGTCCTCTTGCCTCTAAACTGTCCCTTGAAGTTGCTTAATAGAAAGGGAGCCAGCAGGAGGCAAGGAGGCTGGGTCAGAAGCAATACTATTGGCTGATCAATTGCTTATAACTTTCATATTTTACAGTCTAAAATTTGCTGCATATGCATTCCTTTTACTCCTTTAAAGGGGGCCGTTTCAGTTGATATTCCTGCAGCTAGTGTGATAACATTTAGATATGGGTTAAGAGTTCAGTTATCATTAAAGTCTGCTTTTCACATCTGAGATCTGTTGAAGTGAAACAGGCGCAGTCAGAGGAGATTTTAGAGAGCTTCAGAAGAAGAGACTTTGAAGGTCAAGAGGGTGCAGAGGGCTGCAAAATTGTCTTTTAAGACTTATACTGGATGGGAAAATCTATGACTTCGCACTGATGTTATCTTCTCTCATCTTCTCACATGTAACAGCCATACTCCATAGCATAAAATGAAAATATAGATAACGTCTTATAAGAAATAACAAGTTAAACAATAATTGAACTTGATTAATATAGTTTTTATTTAACATAAACATAGTCATAATCTCAAGTACAGACACATACAAGCCAAGGAACATCCAGTCAGTGCTACTTTTTCATTGACATTTTCATCATAGTGGCTAATTTCAAACCAGTAAATGGGTTTTGAAACCTTTATGCAACATATTCAAATGTCTTTGTTACATATGTTTTTACGACTGCCAATTCTGCCCATGTGTATATTCTACATGTATCCAGTAAACACATCTGAATTGGAAGAGTAGAGTTTATTTGTCAAATGTGATATGCAATGTTGATCTTCTCGGCATGCTTTGTTTTGGCTGTTTAGTTTCCTTCTTTATTTTTCTTAATGCATTCTAAGAAGTCTTTTCCATTTGTCCACAGGCACGCTGGTTCTGGGAGGCCTACTTCAGCTCCATGAAGGCTATTGGCTTGACAACGCTCCAGATCATCAATGACCGCATTTACCCATATGCAGCACGCACCTACGAGCAGTGGAACAATCCTCCTGTGGTGGTACGTAGCATTACTTTTAGCCATTTGCAAGATAATTTTATTATTGAATCCTAACATTCCAATATTTGTTGATTACTATAATATGCTTTATCTATACCATGAGGTCTGCTCTCTTCCAACGTACAGTTAAAAAATCTACACCGTCTGAATGCTCTACTCTACTGAGCTGCTTTGAAGTAGTAATACAAGTCTTTGCATTGAGGACATCTAAATGACGGCCATCCAGAATAGAGCTTTGACCGTACAGATGCTCATAGAGCAGCATAAGCTTCCACACCCTCCTCTCCTCCTGTAAATCAGAGCCTCTGTGGCGTAGTGACAGTAGATGCCTTCAACTCTTTCTGAAGCGCCACACATGCAGAGCTTCACAGTTTGGTATACACCCAGTTAGCTCTGAAGCCGCCAGTTTGTGTCAGCAGTTCTGCACAAGGAGGATGCCTCCGTTGTGGTGAAAAATAAGTTCCTGCATGTCTGAGTCATTGTGTTTGTAGCGAGTACGCTGGATGTGAAGAATGGTGTGTGTGTTTTAGTATCCCTGTGGTTGTGGGAGTTTGTGGCTGCAGACAGCTTGGCTGGGCGACCATCTCTCAGGAGCTGTTAATCAGCCCAGTCTGATCTACAGTGTTCTCCATGCTCAGTCTGTGGGCTGCAGGCGTGTGCATGTGAGCATGTGTGTGGATTCATAACGGCGACTATGCCTTTGTCAGATGTCTACAAGTTTGTCAGTATAAGTACATCAGAGAGATGGCACTCACATCAGTTTGCATTAGTGTACACAAGCAGCACTCTGAGCAGTGATTTCTGATATTTGTAATTTCAGTATTGCACCACAGTTCTTCAGTCATTCAGGGTTTATACGTTTACAGTCAAGCAGCTGCTCACTCTTGACCAAGGTTTTTTTTCTCTGATCAGGTAGCTCATTAATCAGCACTTACACTTGACATTGCCCACTTGTGTCAAAATGTTTTGCCAGAGCGTCCAACCCCCAATCCCATCTATCAGTATCACTCAAGTTTTGTCCAGACCCAGAGGAGGTTAATTGTGTCAGGGTTCAGACCTTTGCCAATTCCTGCCTGAGATGGGAGATGAAGTGTTTTCTAGATGGATTCAGTGAATGGATGGTGAAAAGGACTTGCACAGAGGACTAAATAAATCAGGCAGACATTTCCACCCCCCCTCTCCTC
The DNA here is from genome assembly GCF_022749685.1 of Semicossyphus pulcher. Lineage (NCBI taxonomy): Eukaryota > Metazoa > Chordata > Actinopteri > Labriformes > Labridae > Semicossyphus > Semicossyphus pulcher. The sequence goes on from NW_027211603.1 coordinate 14,949,924, forward strand.
CTGTAGTCTTTAGGCTGGTAATTGAAAGCACATTTCCCAGGATTGCTGGTGCCTTTTGGAGGGGGGTTTCAGAATAAGGGACAAGCTGCTTTTTGTTTGGGAGTTGTAGGTAGTGGGTATACTTGTAAGGATGATATTCATCTCAGTCTGTCACATTTCAGTTTAACACAGTTTTGTGGTGATTGACACTTAGGCATATGAAAGTTTTATTTGATCACTATCTTGTTTGAAAGTTACAGTACAGTCTGTGAATATTTAGACATTGATCTGCCTGTTTTTGGAAGTCTGCACTTAAACCCCAGAGTCATTTCCTTTTAAAATCTAGTTTAGAGTCAAAATAATAAAAAACTGTCTTAAATACTTATTGATCATACTCTATCTTTCTATCGTTAAGCAATAAAGTGAAATATAACATTAAATCTACCACAGCTGTGCTGCTGCATCAGTTTCCATTAGTAATAATGTAATATAAGTAGTACTTATATATGTTGTTTTAGTGGAATGTTAAAGTGTTTCTACAGATGTGTGAAGGCGATATATTCTGAATACCTGGCTGGCGCTTCTTCATATAAATATGCCCCCAGGCTATGTCTCTATTGAGGGGGCTCTAGTGTCTAAGATTAATGAAGTGCAACTCAAGCAGTTTAAAAAGGATTAAGATAAGATCATTTTTTGTTAGTTAATTTAGAGTTTTAAAAAACCCATTAACTTCTTTTAGATCTGTTGGTGATTTAAAGAGCTGCGGCTTTCTTTTCATCAAATGTATTCACTTTGACAAATGACTTAAGTGGTCTTTGCCTCTTTTATTCTGTTTTTAATGCAGCTCTGCTGCTGCGTCAATGTGTTAGTTTAATTATTTCCCCTCCGCTTGTTTGACAATGTGAGAATGACCACAAGGAAGTTTCCACTTGCCAATAAAGTGACTTTTTATTGGTGGCAGGGTGACTGATGTTGTGTAAAAGGCAGTGGCTGTGTCTCTGTTGACAGACTTGTGTTGATCCTTTGGAAGAGCCACATAATCACTGTGTGGCCACCTTGGACCAGAGAAGAAACAGGGTTTATATGTACTTCAAGAAGCCCACAGATTTACTGTTAGATATGCTCTATGTGCCGTTCACAGACTGATTGTCACTGTAACCAGGGTGGAACATTTTTGAAGCCTTTGATGAAGTTTATCAAGAGTGAACCCTGCTGTATTAGCAACTTTTATAGCAGCACATGCTTAAAAAAAAAAGATATGGTTTGTCTTTTTATTTATCTTCAGAGAAACTACCATAGTAAATACAAAACTAATACTTGGCTCATAGACTTAAACTTAAAAGTTTAAAATTTAGTACACACTTACCATCAGAAGACTCTCCTGTGGCTTCCTGTATTTAACAGTGTCACTTGATCTAAGCAGGAGTCAGTGGGGCTCCCAAGGTTTACAAGCAGTTTTAAAGGGGAGCAATGACAGAAAAGCTGAGTTCCAATTTCTGCACCCCAGAGGACCCGTCATCATGAGATCAGTAGGTAGCCGAGTAGAGGGTAGCCAAGTTGTCTTGTTTGCAAACTCCTCCCTGGTCTTTCTCGTACTTCTTCTCTGCTGCTTGTGTAGGCTTTACTTGGCTTCTGACTGGAAGCTTTTGGTGTTCTGTGCCTCTGTTAGCCCCCGAGAGCCTATTATAGGATGATTCTTGCTCCATAATAAAATCTATCATCTGGAAATTACAGCAGTTGACCTCACTGTCCAGTAAAGCACTACGACAGTGTATTAAACCATGGAAAAAATGACAGTCAGGGTTGACTCAGAAGACACGAGGCTCTACTTTCATGAAAATGAAATAGAACTGATGAAAAAGGATGATTTAACATGTTTGCTTTGCCTTACTTAACAGTCAGTGTTTTTGTTTGTTTTCTGTCTTGTGCAGAAGTGGTCCAGTGTGAACAGCCCTCTGTTCTTGCCGCTCATCCCACCGAGGGCACCTGGGTTCACTGCAGTGGTGCTGACCTACGATCGCGTTGAGAGTCTTTTCCGAGTCATCACTGAAATCTCCAAGGTGCCTAGCTTGGCTAAGCTCCTGGTTGTTTGGAATAACCAGAACAAGAGTCCTCCTGAGGGTGAGTATAAAAGATTCCCATTAAAATTAGAAAGTTCAAAAAGCTTGAAGAAAGATATCATTACATGATTTGCATGGTTAAACCAACTTAATTCACGATCTAAAACGCCTCCTAGCTTTTCCTGTTCTTTGCTCGTCCATGATAATTGTGTCGACGCAAATGTATTAAATGCTGCAACAACATGCTGAATGGTAGCGCCACAACAGAACAATTGAGATGATAATGATGATAAGAAATAGGCACACATACACACACAAGCCTTCCATCAAAGATGTGTCGTGGTAAGTTATTGGTCGTTATTTATTGCACCTTGCCCTCTTGTTATTAATCTAAATATGGCAATTAAGTACACAACAGTTCTCTTACCCTTTGACGGCTTAACTCAGACAAAGATTGTTCTGGACCAGGACTTCCATTGGTCCTGCTGCTGTAGGAGTTAGCTAATATAATGAGGTAATGAGAAGACTTTGAAGTGCTCCCTCGTGGCTGTGAGTTGCCTTTTCATTAGAGGCATCAGCGGCGCCTGGCTGGAGCTTTGTGACCCATTAGAATTAACAAGAGGCCATTGACGGGTCAGACTTATGGGGCTCAGTCCAATATGGAGGCAGATTTCTTCCCTATTCACACCAAGCCTTGAGCTGATGTGTTTACTGGCTCCCAATTCGGCTTCCATCCTCCTGTTTTTTAAAAAGAAACCTCTACAGGTTGTGAGTCTAAATAACAATGTGTAAACCAAGTTGTCTTTTATCTGTTTTATAAATGCTATCTTGTAGCTATAAAGCAGCTGAGTTGAGTTGCCACACAGCTGCAATAAATGCAGATGGCATGTATGAAAGCTATAAGATATTCTTCAGAACACGGACTCTTAAAAAGTCACAGAAGAATCAATAGTTGGTTCATTTTGGCCCATGCCCTTGGTTGAAGTTTTAAAATTCAGATAATATCCTATCATTCCCTCACTCCAACTGTCTCTGTCCAACCTTGTAAAATAAGGGATGACAGCAACTTAGACGGAGTGAAAGAAGAAACCCTTGGTGTTTAACTTAGCGTTTTTCCTGACAATAGCTTTTGACAGAAGACTTCAGACGTGGTTTGACGGACCAGAAGCTTCTCTTATTGCCTGCCAGGCCCCAGTTACCCCATTAATGAGTGGACACATTCTGTGTGATCTGTCTGTGCCATAGTCCGTGCCATGGACACTACCCAACAACTTTGAAAGGCTCCTCTGAAAACAACACTTTGTGGATCTGCCTCATGAAGAACAGTAGTGTGGTTAGATTTGCACGTGCTTGAGGTTAGCGTAGCGATACGAGTCAGTAAGTGAAGTTAAACTCCAATAGCATTTTTTCCAGTGCTGGGACACACTTCAAATATCTCTGTCAGTGGTGAATGACATCATAATTCCTTACCCATCTATAGGCACTGATAGTAGCCATATTTGTAATCTTGTTCAATCCCTTTACAATGGTATTTATGAAAATAATGTTATACAATGTATATTTACTGTTTTTATTTCGGCTGTAAATAACAATCATTTCCTATTAATACATTTGCAGATTTCTTTCTCAATTAGAAATGTTTTGGTTAATGTCAGAAAATATTGAAAAATGACCAGCACAATTGTCCTGAGCCAAGAGTGGCATCTTCAATTAGCTTATTTAGTCTGACCAATAGTCCAAAATTTCAACGATGTCCAACTTTAATATAAAAAAGGACAGATTTAAGCAGCAAAAATGTTTACAAACTGCAAATTTTTCATTGAAAATGGTTTAAACCACTGCAGTTGTTGGTTGCTGTATTATTTAAATAGTTGCAAATTAATCAACTGAATTGTTCCAGCTTGTTATTTACAAGTACAAAATTATAATTGTGGCTACTATTGTTGTGTTGTTTTCCTCCCGGCAGAGTCTCTTTGGCCAAAGATCGGTGTTCCTCTCAAAGTCGTGCGGACCAAAGAGAACAAGCTGAGTAACCGCTTCTTCCCCTATGACGAGATTGAGACAGAAGCCGTGCTTGCAATCGATGACGACATCATCATGCTGACATCTGATGAACTACAGTTTGGCTATGAGGTGAGAAGAAAAAAGACTCTTACCTTGACATACTTTCCCATCCTTTGGCAGGCAACAATTTCGAGTTGATCCCAGAGTTTAAAGTCATTCAGGGAGATTACAGTCTCATTTTCTGCTAGTTGGGTATTTGAAGGCCTGCTGAATGTGTTTGATGTGTGAAGAATGATGACAGGTTTATAGCTGATGCTTTCCATGCCCACATACCTGCCCAGCCCCACTTAGCCCAGCACACTCACCTGAATCCATTTAGAAGCTATTTAATAAATTGTTCTGAGTTTAAGGATAATTACATGGAATTGCAGCCAGGATAGAGGAGCTGTCTGTCTGTAAAGATGACTGCTTTCTTCCAGCAGAAGGATCAGACAAGCTGCTGGTGTCAGGCCTTGGATATTCTGTCAATTATAAAGCCACGTCAATCTGAAAATATTATAGTTTGACTCTCAGTTGTGATTGTGCAACTTAAGACACAATATTGAATACTCCCGTAGCATTTGTCTTATAGTGGCAGCCACCAGTTCTAACATTAGTTCACTTCCCTGACAAATGCCTGACAATCTCTCTTCTGTCCTGCTCCAGGTATGGAGGGAGTTCCCAGACAGGCTGGTGGGCTATCCAGGCCGGCTGCACCTCTGGGACCATGAAATGGGGAAGTGGAAGTATGAGTCGGAGTGGACCAACGAGGTGTCCATGGTTCTAACAGGAGCCGCCTTCTACCACAAGGTGACGAGGGAAAGCATTTGTAGAAAGGATTAGAACATTTCCAGTAGAGCTCTGCTTTTGGGTTTTTGTAAGATTCAAGGCAATAAGATTACAGTGATGGACTTACCTCTACTTCAAAGCTTACACACTGACTTATGAGTCTGCAGTTTATCTTTAAGACACCTGTTGATCTTGTTGTTATGAATCTGTTTCCATTCCAGTACTTCAACTATTTGTACACATACAAGATGCCAGGAGACATCAAGAACTGGGTGGACGCTCACATGAACTGTGAAGATATTGCCATGAACTTTCTGGTGGCTAACATCACAGGCAAAGCCCCCATAAAGGTACGCTCATAGCTCTGACTGGTCTCTGTTTAAGTTTGCAGGGGGAGGCTGAAGCCTGACAGAGCAGTCCAGCATCTCTGGGTTTGATCAGCTCTCACCCTTCATTCACTGCCTCCCTCACTCCTCCTCATCTCAATGACTGTGCCCAGGTGCAGGCTAAAGCCCAGCCTTAACCTCCCTTATCTGGGTGTCACTCACTGGCACTCCCCCTCTGAGTATGTTTTCCTAAGCTCACGGGGGCTCACACACACCCTGCCATCAAATCATAAGCTCCACACTTCCCTACCCCTGCACAAGGACTCTACCTCCCACAATATCTCCTTCAGAAAACACTCACTCTTCCTCTCTCTCTCACTTTCTCATTTTCTTCTGCACACACATTCACATTTTCAGAGCATTTGTTGCTGGCATGTGTCTGCGGTCATCATCTCTCCCAAGAATTCAGACACTTTTCCCCCCCCACCCTGTGCACAACAAAGGCCCTCGTAGCATGTCACTGACTTTTTTTTTTAACACACTGGACAGTTTATTAGCTTCTGGAGGGGCTACTGAGGTTTAACAAACAGTTTAAGTGAGCAGACATTACTGATGTGACTTTGTTCTGCTTCTATCTAGGTGACCCCCAGGAAAAAGTTCAAGTGCCCTGAGTGTACCGCCATTGATGGACTGTCTCTGGATCAGACGCACATGGTGGAGAGGTATGGCGCTTTGTTTTGGATGTTCAGTTCATGTTCATGTTGTGTTTGGGTAAAAATCGCCACTTGAAATCTCTCGTTCTTCTGTTTTCGTCTCTAACTAAAGGATTTTTTTTAGGTGTTACACCTACATCATTAATTTAGCTTCAGTTCAGCATTACAATATTTTTAGATACTTATTTTTGGATTTAAACTTAGGGGGAAATAACAGTACAAATTTCAATTTCTAACCATCAAACTGCATATGTTTTAAGGGGTTTTCATTCACCTGCTCAGGTGTGTAAAATAAGCAACAGTGTATCAGCATTGTCTCCCACGTAGTGCTCAGTTTGCAAGGATGCTTTGTTCACAGTAAACTGCATTCAACAGTGGTTAATGGTAAATAGACTGCACTTATGTGGTGCCTTTCTACCCTCCGTGGACTACAATTATTACCACTGCATGCCATTTACCCCTTTCCCACAAACATTCATATATAGAAAACAGAGGCTTCTGTGCAAGGTGTCAACCTGCTCATCAGTATCTATTGGAAAATTCATTCACATACACGCACATCAAAGTGTCGGAAGCAATTTTGGGGTTCGGTATTTTTCACAAGGACTCTTCAACATGCCAATCTTGTGCTAAATTGGCAGGCCCCGCTCTACTTCCTGAGCTGCAGTGGCCTCAACAGTGTCTTGTTGCAGCAGGAAGTACAACAACTTTTGCTCAGTGACGTAAAATTTGGGTGGAATTTTTTATCATGTTATTATTTTTAGTTTTTCCAGTTACACCTCTAATATCAGATGCAATCTTTTTTTTTTTTTTCAAGCCATACAAATCTTGTAAACAGGAAGGCTCCATGCTGCGCATAAATAAACACACAACATCAATAACTAGTTAAACACTGATAAAAACTTCTGGCTTAGATATTAAATGAGAAAGAAAAGGTAAAGACCTCCTCCACATCCACGTATATAATTAGCAAACTTTACTGATCAAAAGCTGATAAATAAGTGCATGGTTTTAGCCTGCTTTTTGATAAACAAGTTGTGTATCTGTCCCTAGATCTGAGTGCATCAACAAGTTTGCATCGGTTTTCGGTACAATGCCCCTGAAGGTGGTGGAACACCGTGCCGACCCGGTGCTCTACAAGGACGACTTCCCAGAGAAGCTGAAGAGCTTCCCCAACATCGGCAGCCTCTGACCAGCTGGTAACACATGTTGGGACCTCAGCACAGCCTCAACACTAAATCATTTGTCAACATTATCTTTTATGTCATGACATCAGCTCTCCAGCTAAAGTAGTTCTTGCCCCTTTCACTTTTCACAAGACACTTTTACTTTTTAAACTGAGATTAAAAAGAGGGCGATTAAGTTTATATCTTGAATGACAGAGATCACTGAATGTGGGGATGAAGATAAGTGTGATGAGAATAGATGGATGGAATGGTTTATTGAGTTAATAGTAAAAGATATATCAGACATTTGCATAGACATTTAAAGATACTAATGTATAGACTAATGTTACATAATCTGCTATTAGAGGGTCACCCTGAGTGTGATGATTGACAGAATATGCTTTCTGACTGGAGGCTTGTGGTCCCTCACTGTTACTCTTTTGGAGCTGCAAACTTCAGGCTCCAGCTGCTCTGGAATCAGCTTATACAGTGTACATATTTGTGTTATGCAGCAGTGCTGTATAATAGTCCTAATTATGATGCTCCAACTAGTGTTTCTTTCCCCTTCTTTTTCTTTCTTAAAGCTGACATGGACCTGAGTCTTTTATCTGTACTGTATGAAAGTAATAAATGTTTAATTTACATGATATATAGTAAATGATCCAATGACATACTTGTGTATGTAGGATCAATCTAACAGTTAACTGAATGTGACAGCACACAGCATGGTGGCTCACAGATGATGTACAGTAAATGTTTCACAGATGTTTTGTTTTACACAATCAGATCGGGCCGTTAGACAAAGCTGGTACTACAAATCTAATATATTTAGAGTGAGTAACTGCTGATTTTAAAATGCTGATGTTGAGCTACTGGAACATCTTGAATTGTAATTTTATACAGCCTGAGCAATCTTTCATTATATTTATATATAATATATATCATGCTGTATAGTGAATATTAGACAGTTCCCAAACCCACACTTCTCAAAACAGATGTGTATAAACTGTTGATGCAATGCTTTATTTTTTATGTTTTACATTATACTTTTGTGTGTTTTTATACGTTGGTGCTTTTCATCACTACATGTCCCAGTCCCAGTATTTAGGCTACAACATGCAGGGCAGTGCAGTCTTTAAGATGTTAACATTGCCTTGTGATTTTTTTTAAAAATTTGCCTTTTTTATTATTTCCTCAAGGTTGTTTTAAAATTTTGGACTGAGTTTATGTATCTAAATGTATATATGACTTTGATAAGTAAAGACCACACTAATGTGTCACAGTATTGATGTTCTTTTTTACATGTTCACATGATGTCTGTTTTACTCAAAATCTGTGACCGTCCAGTGCAGAGCCTCTGTGAGGTGGATGATCCACTGTTCCTTCCAGCCCGTCACCTGTTGTTAATATACGCCGCCTAATCCACCCTGTTCAATGTCAGCAGTTCAAAAGGGCGCAGTTCGTATTTTTGTCAACTTCAATTAGTGTGATACTCTTGCGGGCTGTGCGATCTCATTTCAGCACTCGAGTCCCTTCAAAGGGACTGAAATGCGTAGGGATTTCAGAGTGTGACTGCAGCGATGACACAATATTTTGGCAATGCAGTAAGACACTGAAAATTCATTGCTTTTTTAGCAACAGCAGACAACTTATTCACAAGTTGTGGCCAACCGTTGCGCAGCGATGACTTGGAAAGCTGTCCTTTAAAAGTTGGAGTGACTTAAGTGATCCCAAAATATTAGTAGGAGAATATTTGTCATGATTTTTCTCTGTACTTTGTGGCAACAGTCTGCATAAGAGCTAAAGGCAACCACCATTATATTGCAGGAAAATCATGTTTTTTTCCCTCTATTCATGCAAAGTATTATATTTCACAACACATTAGATGACAAAAAGGGATTCTAATAGAAGTGCAATAACTTATTGTACTTTAATCACACGAAACATAACACAGGCTTGAGCAAATTCATACACTCATTTCAAAAGACAGCTTAAAGCCAAAAGAATTCATAAGAATTACATATCAAGAGGAAAAACAATGTTCAAACACAACTCTTGAAATACAATTTTAACACCAAATGATGAGAAGTCATAAACTCAAAATAAAACGTAACATCTAAATAGTAACATTTCCAAGAGCCTTATAACACTTCAATCCATTTTGCATGCCCGAAAATGTACATGCACACAACAGCACACTTATTTATCATATATTTACTCCTGTACTGCTTGCCTGACTTCAGTAGTATTAGAAAATGAGAAAAGTGGAAGATGACATCATCACTCGGGGATGAAGTTACGCAGCAAACAGGAGAAAACTTATTTTGCATGATCAGTTTTTATATGACTGAAGGATAAGAAATGTAAGAACTGTCTCCTGATTATAGTGAACCAAGAAATCAATGGAGATGTTTAAACACAATAAAAATGGCACTTAAAGAGAGAAAACGGAGAGCTGTATTGGGTAAACCTGAGCTATTGAGGGGCAGTTTGTCTGTGCGCACTGTGCAGAGGAATAGGCACCATTAGGGCAAGCAGAAGACAGACGGGCCTGTCTGTCCTGACACACAATCCTGCAGTCCTCAGCCTCCACATGGCTCAGTGTTAATTAAAAAGCCTTCCTGGGTTGGCCGTGCGGCTGTGCCTTGGACCCTGCACTGGGGGGGCTGCAGCTTTGAGCCAGTGGACATAGTGGAAGTGAGCAAAGGGAGAGGCACAGTGCAGTGTGTATGTGAGTGTAGAGAGGTGGGTTATGAGAAGGAGGAGGGGATTGGATCTTTGAAAGCAGAGCCATGACAGCTGAGGGGGAAGCATGTGTGAGGCATGTTTGTTTTGCATTTACCCCCTGAGCGCAGCTGTGTGCACTGTCCTTTTCCCAGAACACCGGAACACAGCAGACGCCCTCACGGCTCGCCCTCCGTCCAACCCCTTAGCTACAGCACAGGGGGCCCCATGTCCACATTAGCAAGGAGACCCTCTAAGTTTTTAGATATGTACTTTACAGTCAGGATCATACACATGCCTTGTATTTGACCCGGAGAGAAAAACTGGATGTAATTTTGAGGACTCTGGGGTGATCTGCTCTGCTGACAGGTTATGGCCTGCTCCCTGCTTCTCTTACCTGCCCAGAAGGACAGTGAATGTGGTTCAGTTTAGAGAATTCGAAATGGTTGCTCTGCCTGAAGGTGTACTAAAAGTATCAGGTTTGCTTTACACACAATCATGAAAGCCTTTGTTATGCTTGAGGCCTAAATCAGGCCTTTCAAAACAAAGGATGAAGATGCATAACCTCACCTCTAAACCTTGTGCTATTTCTGGCCATGGAGGAGGCCGCTACCAAAGAAAACAAGTTTACTATTTGAACTTTTGAATGATATGAGGGTATGAATATCAGGATATTATTTGGGCGCAGAAAGAAGGAGCTCATCTCTGGCTTGCTCCAGCTCAGTTTAACCTCTACATTTCCCTCCTCTTCACGTTTTACAAACAGAGATATTATTCTAAGCATTATAGGAAGTAAACTGAGAGTAGATGGGCCTACAACAAGAGTGTAGACAGGTCACAGGATTCCTTATGATGCTTTATCCTGCCATGTTAGTGGTTTTACTAAAACATATCATGCCAAAAAAGTCATGAGGCTATGCACACTTACTCTACACCTGAACACTAAAACTTTGGGCTGGTACCTGCATTTAGTTTTTTGCTATTCTGTAAAATAACTATAACCTTGGCAGGATTAACCGGCAGCATGTTCTAATTTACTGTTGGGCCCATGTTTACTTTAAGATTAGTGTACAGAGCACAAAGCTCTCTGTGGAGCACATTCCCTATATTTTGCAGAGAACCCTATACCAGCCAGTAGATTCGAACACCTGATCCCACGTTTCCTGTCTGTCCCTTACTTTTGTATATAGTTCTTTTGGATTTTATACCATGTGGACATGATATAAAAAATAATAATAATTTCGGTTTTAATGCTTTTTAATTTTTTTTAATGCTAAGACAATGAGGCAGGAGAGGCGGGCTAGCCGGGTCATGTAGCATGTGCAACTGACAAATGACATGAAGTCCTTGAACGCTAACCGTTTGCTATACCGGATGCATTTAAAAGTTTGCCGACGTCCGGAACGGTTTTTTTTCCATTATTGACGTGTTGGAGACGTTGTGTTGCCACCCTTTCACGATACTGAGGACGATGAGGAGAACAGTGACGAAGAGGCCCATTGAAACATGCTGCGTCAATACTGAAAGTTGGCAAAGTTAGCTGAAGGTAAGCTACTTCTTGCATGTGCTGTTTGCCTCGGGCTAACATTAGCTACAGCTAGCAGGCTGCTGCTAGCTAGCTGGAGTTGTGTATTGCTGTTTCCAGTGTTATGAGAGATGTATCTGATTTATTACATCGTTTTTAGAGCCACATTTGGATTGTGATTGTTTGTGGTTGTTGTGGTATACTTTCTGGATACAATTGTGCTTGAATTGTACTTAAATTTTATACCTAGTATGTGTGAATCTCGTTTTTCTGTAGACATGTTTATGTCGTGTTTGTTGCCTTCAAAATCATTTGCACCTGCTATAAAAATCAAGCCCCCCCATAGCTCCCCCTCAGTTCCCTGGCACGGCTACTGCTACAAGATAAGTCCCCATGATTACACAATAATGATAACCAAGTTGATATTGCACTTCAGTGGTGTTATTCCACAAACAGATATGCAAGTAGGTTAATCAAATTAGGAGAAAAAAACTACTGACACACAGTAAGTCTGGGAGTAAAGGTCAGCTGCTTGGCTGTGCTTGGGTGATAGTAAGGTTTTGCTAGTACCTCAGCTGTAACTAACTCTTCTTGTTTGCTTGCTGATCAAAATGTAATATCGTCATTCGACATCACTGAGATGTAGGCTATGTTTGAAGTATATGTGATATAATGTGTGAATAGTAGAATGTTTGATTTGCTGTAAATAGGACTTTAGAGTGTTTGAAAATGGATGATGGGTTTTTGGCATCAGGCCTGTGCTGAGTCCTCCACATCTAACTGATATGGTAAAAAGCTAAGATGTAACTCTGAATCTTTGTCATGTTTTGATAGAAATAATGAGAGAAAAGAAATACAAAAAGGCTTATGCTAGCGCAGCTTAACCCAACCATGTTAAAGTCCAGAAAAGGCTGTCGAACACTGACATCCTTTCAGTGTTAAAGAGTGTCAACACACTCTGTGTAATCCCGATCTGCCTCCACTGTTTCAAAGGTGGCTGCTGCTGGTTTCGGTGTTATTTCTGGCAGAGTGACTGACTAGTAGGCACTTCTCTCTGAAACTCCTGAGACTGGAAATGGTAAGGGGCACAGTCATGTCCACTTGGACTCTGTCCTCTCTGAAACAGAGCTGACTCTGTGTGGAGGCTGGCGCTCCCAGGCTCTTCAGCCCTGAGAGCAGCAGGCCTGCTGTGCCCCTCTCGTACTCCCACACACCACTTCCTCCTCCATCCCTTCCTCTCTCGGGCCATCAGCGGGCTGAGTCAGAGCGGCAGGTGGATTTCTCGCCCTGACCACACTAAAACAAACCACATTTCATCTCTTTGACTTTCAAATGTTAGAGGGCTGGACCACTTCTAACTTTTTTAGCAACTGATATGTTTGCTTTGAATCTGAGAAGCTTCATAATGTGACAGATATGCTGAATATAAACAGTTTTCTGTAGCACTATCATAACAGTGTGACTAAAGTTAGACACTCCTGCATGTGCTAATGCTGATAGAGATTGCCTTAGAATAATATGTACATGACACATGACAGCGACATTTGAACTCAGGTTATTTTTAAGGATTGAACTATTTGTCAGATCAAAACCAGGAATAAAAAGACTGGAGGGAGAAAAAAACAAAAACACCTTAAATTTAAATAATAAGAATAAAACAGCACCTGAACAGAGAACTACAATGACACTGAAAGCACTGTACAAACACTGTATTATAGCAAATAAGTGCATGGATTCTTTTGATATTATTAAACATTTTCCTTTGCCTATCAACAGTACTACACTGCAACTCCTGTTATACAGTACAGCATCACCTCCCACCAGGCTTTCCACAAAGCACGCCCTCCCACTGTGGATGCTTCCTCCACCAGAGGGGCTGAGAAACATGGCAGTGCCGCCCCACTCATCCTAACCAAACCTCGTGTTGTTTTCTCCTCACCCATCCATATTTTTGCATAATTATTGAATTGCAACATTTATGAAGGTAGTCACTGTTGCCTTTAGAGTTTTACGATTTTAGTGCCCCCTCACTCCATGCTGGGTGTGTGTCGACATTTCAGGGGTCCAGCACCCGTCCAGCAGTTATCAACACATCATGTGGCCCAAGATATGGCTGCACTGTGCTCTTTGGCCTTCATGCGCAAAGCGGCGATACTAGAGGACTTGCGATCAGGGTCCATGTTCAGATCGTACGCGTTGATGCCGGTCGCCATGCCAGGAGATCCTCCGAACAGGCTGCCCATGTGAGCCTGTCCCATGTGACCTCCGGGGCTCGGCACGCCAAGAAAATCAGACACCCCGCTGGCAGAGTGGGGGTGAGGTGTCATACAGGGCGTCACAGTGTCACAGGGCACAACACAGCCCGGCACAGGAGACGCTGCGCTGCTGCCGCCGATCCAAGAAGGGTTCTGAATCTGGAATATAGATGGGAAATCCACATTGTTAAAGAGTGCCAGGACTGTGGCCTAAATACCATATTGGCTGTTCAGCCCATTAACCTCAACTTTTACTGCTAGCAATTACAAATATTTTCAGGTTGATTTCCTGCCTCTCAGGCCATTAGTTCCTTTGTGTTTCAGTACCAAAGCAAAATATATTTTCAGTCTTGAATTCTTGGATTTAGATAGAGAAGATGGATAGATTAGATAATTGAGGCAATCCATGCATTTATGTTTTTGTCAGTTCAATTTGACTGTAGCATTGAAATTCAGTTATGGGTAGAAACTGTTTTAAACATCATTTTTATTGGTGCATACAGAAAACAGTTAGTTTTAGAAAAAGTATTGCATATAATAAGTTAATCCGAAATCCAACACGAGAGGCAAGCAAGGAAAGAGAAATGTGAAGGAATAGTTCGGGTTTTGGGATGTAGGCTTGGTTGCTTTCTTGCTAAGTACTACATTAGGGTTGTCAGGAAACAGTCTAGGAGGCAGTTGCTTCTGTCTAAAAACTTGTACTAGCATTTATTTTCTAATAATCAGATTAAATCATTTTAATAAGTAAGCTTTAGAGGTAGACTTCCATGGGCAGGATACACCTTTAGCTTCACTTTTGGACAAAGCCATGTGAGCCGTTTCCCGGCTTTGAGTCCTTATGCTAATCTAAGCTAATGTCCTGCTTTCTCCAACTTAATATAACTTAATATATCTAGTGTACAACATGACAGCAGCATCAACCTTCAACAAAATAAATAAGCCTATGTCCATTTTTAAATGTATGTGGCGTGGAGTTAATGGGCTTGAAAACGTCAAACTTAAATTGAAGTGCTTATTGCATACCTGTGCGTAGTTTTCAGGCCGTGTCAGAAGAGGCAGCTCATAGGCTGTTGAGAAATGTGTTCGGACCTGCTGCATCTGCCCGAATCGCTCCCTTTTCCTCCACTTTGCTCTTCGGTTCTGGAACCAAACCTGCAGGGAGAAAACGTCTGAATGTCGTTAAAGTGGCCGGATTGTTTTGTCTGACAAACTCAGGACCTTTTACTTTTATCAAGCAGAATCCAGTCTTGGTCTAATGTGAGGGTGAAAATTGGAAAGGGGAAACCGTGTAGAAGTGTAGTGTACACTTAAACCCTTTATGAGAAAGTTTCCCCAATATCTGACGGAAAATACTTTCTACAGATAAACATCTGGAATGGGATCATTTTAAAGTTCCCTTTTAAAATGAGCTCAGGCAGTTCTGCCAGAAGGCTGAAAGTCTGAATATCAACTGCGATGCGGCACATAGAGAATCTCATTTTCACATGTGAACAGTGCACAGGTACAAACACAATTTAAGGGTAATTTAATATTATTATACAAGGAAGGAGAACAGAAACTAGAGGAAAGAGGACTATGCAACCTTCACTTCACTTCAAAACAAATGTAAACAGTTCTCGTGCCTCTAACTTTTGTTTATTTGTTGTCTGACGGAGAAGGTCTTTTTCCTCATCAGTCACGTTTCCTGTAACCGTATCTGACATCTAAATCTGACACTGGTGTTTATTGAAGGTGTTATTGTGTTTGAATTACCATCAGAGTGTGTAAAGCTGATTTAGATATGTTTGTCTCTGATGAGCTTCAGACCTGATGTGCTTTTTGTCAATGTCCAAATGTAACAGTTTGTTATACAGCTCTGCCCTCTCGGATTGTTGTTCCCCGTCTGCTCTGATTATCGTGCACATTTATTGTGTGATGATTTCTGTATGCTCTTTGCTCATGCAATCTAAGGAAGCAATATGGAGAATAGAAAAGTGAGATGTGATTATAACTGGGGTTTGTTTGCATTTTCCTTTTTAATTTCCTGAGGCCTGTAGCTGCTGGCTTTGAGATGCTGTCTCCTAAGTTAAAGAAGCACAAAGGGCAGAGGACGTAATCTTCCTCACTGTCTCACTCTGGCTCTAAAACTCCACACAAAATCACTCTTAAAATATTTGCTGTTGATTATTATAAAAATTAGAGACGAAGATTACCTAAATAAAGTGTCACCAACAGCTCTGATCTGCTCGCTGTCTGTTCAGTGCAGCCTGTTGGCTATTATAAAGGGAGAACATATCTTTGTGTTGCACGTACTGCATCGTGACAGTAATTGGTAAAGACCATGACAGCTTAAGTAGCTGGTGGACTTTTCAATGAGGCTTTATTTATGTTACAGCCCCAGAGAGAAAGAGCAGAGAAATGCCAAACTGGCCCCAGCAGGAGAGCTGTACGGGGCCGAGAACACTTTGAAGCGGGAGTCCGGCTCAGAGGATTGATAACCCGCCTCTGCTGTCACTCATGTCAGCCTCTACACCAGAGTCAGAAGAAATCCCAGACTGAGCCTGGCTTCAGTTGTCCAACACCCCCAAAGCACTAATAATATGGTGGAAACACATCTGACCAGTGTTGTTGTAAGTTTGTTCTGTTTTACCCCCAAAATGTGCTTCCACATGATTTCTTATATCCCAGAGTCAGTGTGTGCTAAAGTCTGTTTCATTATCCATTATGACACCTGTGTTTTTTATCTGTGGAGCTCCACATGTCGGATACCGTCTCAGCTCTCTGAGCTCTACAAGAATGGCAAATCTGAGAAATGTGATGTTGTTGAAACCCCGACCTTTGACCTCTGACCTCTCCGTGTATCTGTAGTGCATATGACTTGGATCTGAACTTACTTTCTCCCTTTGAAAGACTGAGCCTGAAAAAGCAAACAACTCCAGGCCTGAAGGTTTTAAACTGGAAGGTCCCTTGTTTTCTTTTGTGTGAGAACCATCAGACAATGAGGTGTCATATCGCCCTCCTCAGAGTTTCACTCTTTTTTTTTAAGCTTTTTATATTAAAACAAAAATGCTTTTCAACTTTTCAGCAGCAGTAAAGTTTCACCTTTTTCACACGAGACGCAGAATTCATGAGCTGTGAGTCCTTCTGCATGTGAAAGACCTGAACAGAGTACAGAGCCCTGTTCTCTGACGGACTTGGCATCTCGTGTCTTTTATCTTTTTAACTTGAGTGTTTAAGAGGGCCGCAGGGAGAGCCGGGGGCTGTAAAGCTGCATCCATCTGAAGCCGGCAGGTCTGTGATAGTATGAGCGGCAGAGCTGCATACCCTCGGAGCCTCAGGGTTGAGTTATAACCCTGCGGCTGCACAGACTTCCTGTGTTTCACTGCGAGGCTCTTCTGGCCACGGCTCCAGCTCGTCGTGTAAAAGATTGGTTTTAATCTAGCTCTTATCTCGTAACATATACGGCACTATCGCTCCTCAAAAACTGAAGCCTTAATATCATATCTTTGCTTTAATTTGAACTAAAACTGGAATACGTCACAAGCTTTAAAAATGCTCCTACGACTTTAAATATCATATCGCTAACCGGCTCAAAGCTCCTGGGAAGAGTTTCACACCTACCCTGGACGCCACAGCAGGGACACATTCTTGTCTGAACAGGAAGTTAATGAAAGAAAAACACAGAAAATCCCGGGGCTTTGGAAGTCTGTGGTGCACGCACACACACGCACATGTAGAGAAATTGTTGGAGGTCTCTTTCTCTGTTCACCTATGTTGGAATGCATTACAGCAGTCGTGACTGGATTGTATGTAAATCAGGCCAGAAGGTCACCAGAAGGGTTTCTGTACGCCTCGGGCTCCACTAATACCATCAGAACTGAACTCACACATTCAGGAAGCCAAACATCTCAGGTACAAAGAGAAAGCGCACTGACACATCCCATCGACACGCCGCCGAGTCAAACACTCCTCCTCATATGTGGATGAAAGTCTGCTCTCCTACAATCTGCACATATGAGGCCCAGGCAGCTCAAACCTCAGCCCCGTGGGCCCCCTGGCCTCTGTGAGCTCCCACTCCCCCCCCCCACTCTCTCCCCTCCACTCCCACATCACCAGATAAATCTCTCATGTTGTTCTGTGAGTGACGTTATCTCTGCAGAGCTGCAGATGTTGAAGGATCCATGAGGTTGTGTTGTTTAAACATTGTCTTCTGCCGTGACAGAGAGAGCTCTTTTTCACATCTTGATTGGACATGCATGTGTGTGCACGAATACGGTGCATTAAAGCCATTTAATTAAACCTCAGTCTGCTGTACGTTTTGTTGTTAAGGTCTAACAGCTTCTTTTTTGCCTATTTCCCTGCTTTTCAGATTCCATAAAACACTATGAAAAAGAGTCCTGTATTACCTGCACTCTGGCTTCAGTCAGGTCCGTCCTCAGTGCCAGCTGCTCCCGGGCGTACACGTCAGGATAGTGCGTCTTCTGGAAAACTTTCTCCAGCTCCTCCAGCTGGTAGCTGGTGAAGGTCGTGCGGTTGCGTCTCTTCTTGCCCTTGTTGCTTTCTCCGCCATCGCCTTTGTCCAGAGGGCTCGACAAGTCCGTGCCCGGTGGTCTGTCAGAGGAGGCCTTCACGCCTTGATCCTTCGCAGACAGGTAGCTGGGGTCCATTCCAGGTGGGTCTGAGTCCGGGGCCAAGTCAGAGTCTGTCAGACCTGAGCTGTCTTTACCTGCAGACACAGGAAGCAGATGAAAAGATTCATGTTTTTCTGATTTGATCCGGATTGAAAGGAAGGTATTCCAACAGATCTTTGTGGATTGGTTGAATGTTGACTGAAGATGAAGATAAAAATAAAGTAAAAGGGGAAGATCAGAACACAATGTCCAACAAAAAGCAGACTTACATCTTGGCTATCATAGACAAATCTATCACTCCAAGTGTGCAGGACATAAAACATACCATGATGGACATGAAATGTTCTACTGCTATCCTTTAAGATTTAAGCTGCAGGCTGCAAGTATTACCAATTTCAGTGATTGAAACTTCAAAGATCATTAGCACCCTATTTTGGTGCCTTCTTCAAAACATTGGAACCGGCTTCATCAAAACTTTGTCACTTAAAATCTTCAGGGATTTCTTGCACATCTGACATGTCAACAAAGAAATACAACTGCTCTTAATTCATGAAATGTTTATGCACAAGGGACCGGATCATAAACGCTGAAAGAAGATTTACGACATCGAATTAAATGAGACGGTCGTCATTTTTTAGAAAGTCTTCAGAAAGCAGATTTAAACATTTTTATTGAGCCTCTTTTCTGCTAAACTCTAATATTTAGTCGATTGCCTCTGGCAGTAAATTCATAACTCATAGGATCAGTGTAATAATTTATGGGCTCTGATTGGGTGGAACAAAGGAATTTCTCGCTGTTTGTGAGGAAATTCTGTGACACTTGTGAAATCTGCTGGCGCGTGGTGCTCAGTATGTGTCGATCTGTTTGTCTATCTGCCTGTGTAATGGATGGCCCTGATCACTGGCTGCTCACATGATCCAGTTGTAGGTCGTAGATCATTCTGTGAAGTGCTGGGAAACGGCAGTCAGGCCATCTCATCAGACTGGCAGAACGTTGCAGCTTCCCTGCACTGGTTCAGGTCTATGATGTGGTGGCAAAGTCACCTGGTAGCAAGACTGTTGCCATTAATTTGGTGGGGAGTCATTTCTAGACAGACACGGCTTTGTACTCTCTCTTTCACTCTCTGTCACACACAAGGACGCACACACACAAAACCTCAGGCAGCTCTCTGATCATAAATTTCCACAGCCGAGTCTCTGCCAGCGCTCTTGTCCTGCAGCTCTGTTCGCCCTGCTGCTGCCCTTCACTGAACCATCCGGTTTATTTACACGTCTTTGAATGAATACACGCTGTTGAGGATGTAATATCTGAATCCATTCAGTCTGAGGCTGCTTAAAAAGGCCCGCGAGCCTCCAATCTCTGGCTCAGTCTAGTGGCGACTCTAGGCGCTGCACCCTCCTGCTCCTCGACACCATCTGAGGTGAAGTTATTTTCATCTGCCCATCCAGCCATTTGTCAGGTTAGAACCAGGAGGTGTGTGCGTTCATTTGAGCTCTGTGTGCAGTTCTCAGTACTCAGTCAGCACAGAAGATCTCTCACAAACACAAAACACACACTCGGTGACCCTCAGCTCACAGCCATGTTGGGTAGTGTGCTGCAAGGTGAGGAGAATGGATATCCTGTCACAGACACATGCACAAATGTTTATTTCAAGTGCATCCTTTTTTGCACATCGCATCGCTCATCTTAGATACCAAGTTGTTGGCTCAAACATTCAGATCACTCCTGTTGTGCCTGAATAAGATCATATTTTTTGCTATTACTTCGAAGCATTTATCTGTTTTTGGGTTTATTTTTAGGAGCTTTTATTTTATTTAATTTTACAATCATTCTTCTACCCTCTTTCCTTTGTAGGCGCAGAGATCGAGTGCTATATGAAGTTGCTGCTCTAAGGTTTTTTATGCTATTCCGGTATGTAAGCCCCTACTTTAGTGTTTTTTGTGCTAACAATGTGACATTTTGTGCAAGAAATGTTAACCTCCTGTCTATGGTCTTCGTTTAATGTTGAAATGTTAACATTTTCTTCATCATAAAATACAAAAGGTTGCCTCAGGTAGATGGATAATGAAAGTTGTCAGACATACAGATGGCAGAGTTGTTAATTTCAAAATAAAAGTATCTTGAAGATTTACTGAGAACTGACAGCCAGGCATGTGTTATTTTGATACCAGTGACAATAAGATATCCTATTTTTGGTACTGATACTAAATTATGGTGTACAAACAGTTTATTAAAACTGAACCGTCTCTCCATATATCCAAAGGCGCATGCCTGTACAAACCATATACTGTATAAAAAGATGGACGACATGACAGCTCCCTAGAAGTGAAGCTAAAACATTTCGAGCACCCCCTGTTGACTGGCTTGCAGTATAGGTCATAAAGCCCGCCCCCTCCATGTTAACAGATGGGACATGAGTCAAACTATAAAATCAAAATATGCGTCAGATAAATTTTTCTCAAACATGGTTTGTGTCATTATAGTTAGTTCTTATCATGCTGATTTACGTCTTAGCGTTCATTTTACAAGTTCATTTTTAATTAGTTATTTGATGCTGTAAAACGGATGATTGACAGCTTTGTTGACAAATACGGCTCCTGCAGCCAATCTGTTCCAGATTAGCAGAGTAGAGGAGGAACGGCGAGAGGAGACGTAACTAAAACAATCACTACAGTCATTGAGGTTTACATATCTCTGAACATTAACCTCAGACCAACACAAAGAAGCTGTTCTGCTGTTAAACACACCAGCGTTGGGGTTCTTTGCTGTTTTTTCGGTAAGTTAAGTGTGCGTTTTGGTTAGCAGAAGTGGCCGATCTCTACTGCGCAGACTCTGGATCCAAATGACGTCATTATCGCAAGATGGCAGCGCCTATCACAGGCATTTTTGGCATCAATTTCGTACAATGAGCGCAGTCATTGCGCATACAGTCATTGGTACAAACATAGAGAAGACTTTTGATGCCCAGGTCTAGTAATATCCCAAAGCCTCTTTTTTTCATTCGCTCCCACTGAAACCCTGCTGAAGTAAGCTGCATGAAGATACCTGTTGTCACGTACTCATTTTTTTACATTTTATTAAGCCTTGCAAGAAGAGAGCACAACCTGTATTGTTCTACAGTCTGAATTTTGTAGCATGGGACTGAAGAAACATCAGCCCAGATGCATATCTGTTCTTCAAGGTTCAGTGAGCACTGGAGCCCTGGCTGATTGCTGTAAATGCACTCAGGCTGAGAAGCCATGTTTTGGTGGCAGACTACTCGCTGTGGGTCTAACGCCTGCAACATCGCCTCACTGTTCCTGTCAAACATGTACTTTTAGGTTTGATGAGAGTAGATGCGTTTAATCCCAGCATAAATACTCTCTGTGTACTTCATCAGGGTTCCCTGGCCTGCACCCACGGTCCCCACCAGGCGAGGGCTGTCAGGCTGTTTGAGATCAGGAGGCCTCGCGCTGATCAAAGGCCGTTGTTTAGATCGCATGTCACTGATGTTTTTTTGGTAGGGGCGGGATATTGTGACAGTCTCCTGCTTGTTATCCATACTGTCTCTGCTTTAGCTGCCCAAGGTGAACAGCAGTGGGCCCTCCTGCAGGGAACGCCATGTGCACGAAAAGCAGATGAAAGTCGAATTGCAAACAATGGCTGTCAGGATAGAACCACCGTGGAAAGATGCAAGAAGGAGAGAAAAGCGATGCAATCAAAATTTTCTTTGTCTTCTATTTTTCTTTTGCTTTTCGGATGGATATGCCATGCAAAATGTTTTTTGTTGCAACCGCAGAATGTTCTATTTTCACTGCAGCGGATCCAGCCGGCAGCATCTGTTCCAGTTTCCTTGCACAGTTAAAGGAGAGTCACGGTCGCAGAGAAACTTCTGCTGACGTTAAAATGCACAAATAAGGCGCTTCAGAACAAGCCAAGCAGTAATTTACACTTTAACTAATGCAAATATTTCCACCTACTACAGAACAACACAGGAGTTTGTATAAAAGTTTTCTCACACAACCTATAAAACCGCTTATAATTATTTTTACAGCACAGTATGTCACTGCTGGCATTGACATCAAAATGAAAATAAGGGCTGATTTAAGGCCTCCACCGCGCCTCGTTTTTAATTTATTGAGCCTTTTCCCATGTGCATAAGAGCGCCAAAGTGACGTTTCTGAAGGTCAGACGTTCAGCACGGACAGCTATTAGTTCACAGTTGAAAACGAGGGGGCAACTTCAAAGTGTAATTTAACTGGCTGTAAAGCGACAGGGCACCTTCCCTGCCTCTTTATTGACTGGGAGGACTGGGGTCAGCTCACGGTGTTAAGAGGAAACACTATAAATTACACTCCACGCGGCGGCTGAGGGAGATTAACAACATGTTGCACAAACTGGAACAGAAATATCCGAAACAGAGGGAAACATAAACAGCAGAGACGGATTGGAAAAGGAAGGAGAACGCTCACTTTGTCAAACTAAATGCTGAAACACTGAGGGAAGGAAATGTTTGACGAAAGTACTATTTATTTGAAAATGTTTGGGGGGTTTGTTTAACTGAATGAAATATGGATTGGGGATGAAAAATTGAGCTTTGGACAGTGGTTAACTCTAAAGTCTTTCTTGGCTGCAAACACAGAGGCCGGCTGACACACGGACGCCTGATGCTGTGAGGGCTCGACAATCAAGCCAAGGCAAGAATTACACGAACATAAGAACCTGTTTATGCTGGGAAACAAATCACCAACTCAAGATCAGTGTTAGAATGTAGTTAAGCACATTGACACATACATGCATGCACTGAGTACAGAAGTTAAGTGCCATTTAAACTACTGTTAGTTGTTTATTTATACAAGGCTGATATTATAGTGTAGTGTATATCTATACTACATACATAGTAGTAGTTAATTAGCAAAAAAAAATCTTTGATTTAGACTGATCAGTTGTTATAGTTGAAACTACCTAGCCTTAGCTTATCTACAGAGGTTTAAAGTCGCTTTATCTCAACCTGCCACAACCTTTACGTGCTAACACTAAAATACACCTTTGTATGTAAGCCAATAAATTAATATATAACACTATAACAGGGACAGAGTCCATTTGGCTGCATGAATACAATTAAATACTTTAGTACTGGATTAATTGAGTGTCTTATATTTATCGTGATACTACTTTTGCATGAACCTGCAGTAACTTTTTTGGCCTTTGGGGTTGGCAGAAACAAATGTTACATAGAACGCTATTTGAGCTGATAACTCACAGATCAAGCTGTTCAGTCCGGTAGTCGCTGTCTTTTAGCTCTGTTTTTGGTCTCCACCGACTCCTGAGGAAAATATCTTTTAGCTGCTAAGTTTTTTTTTTTAGATTATTTTTTTGTCTGTTGCCTTTCTTTATAGGACAGCTGAAGATAGATACAAAATATGGGGAGGAGAGAGTGGGGGGTGACATGCACCAAATGATCGGCAGACCAGGAGTCAAACCTCGGATCAGTGCGACGAGGTCTGTGGCCTCTGTACATGGGGCGCCTGCTCCGCCAACTAGCAACCCATTTCTCCACTTTTTCAACCACTGACTGTGCTGTGTTGAGTTTATAGAAAAACAACACTCTGCGAGCTGTGAGAGTTAACCAGAACAGTAAAGTTGCGGGCCCAAAAGCTAAACAATGAGCTGTAACTGGATATAAAGCTCTGTAAAGCTGAATGAAGCCTCAGATTCAGGTGATAGGTCTCTGTGGGTTCATCACGCTGACCCCTTGCCACTCAAAACATTATTATAACAAAAAACAGCTATTAAAGCTGCTTTATTAAAGAATGTTTGTACTTTTTCACCACTGCAGAAGATGCAGCCAAAGACTCTCCGCTCTTGAGTCTAACCTTGTCTCTCTGGAAGCACCAATAACACGACTATGAATAGCTTGACACTGGACTTGCATGCCGAGGTGTCAGGTGCATTCATTTCAACATTTTGAGACAATACACACACATATCTACACACACACACTCACTCTCTCTCACACTGTAGTGCATTTTCACGTCACTGCTGTGATTTTAAAACTGTCGATGTGCCTCACAAACGAACCTCGGCAAACATCAGCATACATTTTTGTCTTCCTCCTAACATAAAGTTTTCTTTGGTGACCATGTGATAGGTAGCCGCTCACTTTGAAATCCTACTCTGCTGACTGTGCAGAGCGAGGATCCGTCTCAGCAGGCTGTGCAAAATTCACAGACTGTGAAAAAAAGAATCCATAAAGCCTAAGACTGATAAATCTCCTCTCACACACTCCGTCTCCCCCCCCTGCGACCCTCTGCCTCCCACCAGCTCTCCTCCAAATGTGTCTCTCTGAACTTTCAGCTAAAAACAATTTCCTTTTATGTTATGTTTTTGTCGTCTGATCGAAACATCGAGACATTCCATCAGAGTGAGGAAAACTTTTCTCGAGAACATTTTTGGTTGCACGCACATAAAATGATAAATACTTTGCTGGGAAACTCACTAAACATACGCACAATCTCCTCTTCCTGCTGAGAATGGGGGGAATGAAAATCAGCCACTGCAACCAACGTCCATAAAACCCAAACCTAACAATGTGCCCTGCAACGATTTCTCTGTTAGATTCATAGGTCTGCATTAAAAAAAAAATTACAAAAAATACAACTGTTTACTAAGTAACTAAGGGCTGCTCATGGTGGGTTCACGTTGGGTCTCTCTGTAAATAATATAAGCGAGTACGGTCTGGACCTGCTATTTTTTAAAGTGTCTTGAGATAACTTTGGTTATGATTTGGCGCTACATAAATAAAAATGTATTGATTGAACTGATTGTTCATTCACCAGCATGATTACTTTCTTCATGCTACTTTTCCACCAAGAAAATAAGCAGGTTTGCAAAGTTCTAAGATACTGAGAGTGACGGGCAAACAACTACGGCAAAACACTACAGATAAAAGTGTTTTTGTAGGCCTGTCTGTGCAATTACACTGCATATTAAAAACGTCCTGTTATCATAAGATAATGAATATTGATCAAAGTAAGAGATAATTAAGAACATCAAATATCTGCAGGAAATGTATTTCCTGCTGAAGAAGAAAAACCTTTTATCATTTATTTAGATGGTTTTAAATCTACCCTTTATTTTCTCAGTCAATGGTGAATGTTCTGTGTACTTTATTGTGCTGCTTATTGTACCTTGTTATTGTGTCGTCTGTATGGCATGATTTTTATCATGTGGTTCAGTGAGCCACCTTTTGTTTATGCTAGTTTTAATATTGTATTTTGTTCGTGTGAAGCACTTTGTGACTTCTGTCAGTGAAAAGTGCTACATAAATAAAATCTACTTACTTTCTAACTTTTCAAACGCAGTCAAAGTTTTAAAAAAACAACAAATATTACACTTTTATTGCACTATTATAAACTTTGTGTCCTAAAAAGCAGAAATGACAGTAAAGCAACATGACTGCGAGGAGGGACCTTCGATGTATGACCTCAAAATGTCGGCTATGACTATTAAGAATGTAATGTAGAAAAAAGGATTAGGCTTAACTGAAACGTGATAAAGTGAAGTGAGTGAAAAAGCGCACCTAACTATTCCCACACACTACACACATAATCTGAGTCTGTCTGTCGTCTTGATGCAGTCCTCTCTCTCTGGTTGATTCTGTGTTCACTTTACATGACGCGGCGACAAAGAGACCAAAGTGAAGCCCTGCTCTGCCTCAGCCTCCGTGCCCTGCTGCTCGCACCCGGCCGTGCAAACTGAGCCTAGTGTAAGATCGCTCTGCCAAACTTTAAGCTAAAAGGTAAAATGAGCCTGAGTCCTTGTCACCTCCACTCATGTCACTGAGTGGCTGAAATGTGCCTCAGCCGTCTGGGCTGTGTGGCTGGTTCCCATTACGCCCCGCTCCAACCAATCAGCACAGACGGCCATTACGAGAGGCTGAAACAGTTGTGTTGGTTTTAAAGATGGTGAAGGAACCAGAAGGCAGGAGATGGGAGTGACACAATCTCACAATCTGGTGCAAACACCCCTGAATTTACCGGAGAGGGCTCTCTTCAACTGCCTCAACAGGAATCGCAGTGCAGAGCTGCAGAGCTAGATTGAATTCTCGCGTTGCCCAAATAATAAATTACGGTTTAAAGAGGCACTAACTGCAGCCTTAAATGTATTTAAATGACACCAGCAGTGTTATTTGTGCAAAGATGTCATCACCCTGCTAAATAATTTTCTTAAAAAGACAAAAAAAAGGCACAATCCCACCATAATTAGGCCTTTAATTTAACACCCGTGCAACAACACATTTCCTCCATGCCTTGGTGTCGTTAAATGTTTACTGAGTAAAACCGGATCCCAAATGTTGCACAGGGTTCTGCTTTGACATCAGAGAGCTCAAACGGGGGGGTTTCGAATGGATTTTCTCTGCTGTGTGCACACAGGGAGGCTCGGCCCGCTCTCCAAACAGACGAGGGCAGGAAGGCGAGCTAAAGGTCAGCACCCCTCAGACACGGAGAGAAGACACGGACACATCAAACGAGGAAGTATGGCGTCTCTGGAGGATCACGAAGACGCGGAGGTGCCGCTTTAAGATTATTAAGTGATTGATTTATCCTCAGGGCCCTATTTTTGAATTAAGAAGTCCCTCTGCAGTTTGATCATTTCAGGTGGATACAGTAAATGTATGTACACGTTCTACAGTTGTTTGGTACCCAGCGTGACTTCTTGGTACACACTTTAAAACTTCAACTTTCAACCTTGAGTTGAGTTACATTTTGATAATATTCTACTTTCACTTAAAAATGCTAAACTTTCAATCACAGGGAAGTAGTTTTATTTTGAAGGAAAGGGTCTCAACACTTCTTGTCTATTTTGATTCCCACCTCTTTGAGTCTGTCAGTCTCAGGCTGACCTGAACACTTCCTATGCTCTAAAAGCTGCCTTGTTGATTTCATATAACAGCATGATGGGTAATGTGCTGGGTAGCATCTGTATAACTGTGTTTGCAGTGATTCTATATAAATGTTTATTAGACCGACGTGCTGTTTCCCTCTGGCCAGAGATGTCTCAGTTATAGTTGGCAGCTCTGAGAGCAGTCGTCACTTCACCTTTGACTGACTGCATCAAGCCGCAAAGTAAAACAACAAGACAATCTGAACTCATCTTCAGTGTGTAAAAATACACGTTTGATAAAAGAAACGAGGCAGGAAGTAAAATCCAGCAGCAGGATTTTCCAATAAACACATGAGGAATCATTTATCATATTTCTCCTCTGCTGGGGAGTTCAGCAATTTTACTGCTGCCTTCAGTTTATGTTCAGACAGTAAGAATCACCAAAATAAAAGACCAACAGTCTCAACGAATTGACCTTTAATCTTTGCATAATTTAACACGTATGTTATCTTTATTTACGTCTTAAAAATAGTGTCAGAAGTAAAGTAAGACTTTTATTCTTTATATAAAAGTAGTGTTTTTTCCCTGTTGGAGGTGGTCTGTGTCAGAGGGCTGTGTGTGACTGAGCAGGGAAATATAGGCTAACAGAGAGGCTGACATCTGAGTCGTATTAATGCAGGGCTGCTCTTGTCTGTAGCGCAGAGATGTTTTTTCCTGCCTCTTCGCTGTGAACCCGGTCATAACGTTTAAAGCTCTTTGTTGTAGTTAACCTGACAACCTGCACGGATACATTTTACTTTGAAAATCCAACCCTGGTGGTAAATCACAATTCGGGGAATTAAATGAATTTGTAAGCGACTTATGATTTAACGATTTTCATCTCCAAAATAAAATATCAAAGTCTTAATTGAAGTGATGTTTCTTTGGAGAAAAATAATTCGTTTTGTTTCTGCTTTTCTTCCTGCTTTGAATTAAAACGGCCTAATAACTGCGGCTTATTTACAGCACAGTAAAAAGTCTAGATTTACCGGATCTATGTCAGGGTTAATAGGTAATAAAAACTTAACAGCGGTTATAAAAGACCAGTATGAGGTTTAAAGAAGATTGATCTCCGTTCTTGACAATTTGGAGCCAAAAGGTTTTTTATTTCCTGAGGCCGATTTCCAGAAACTGTCAGACTGCTTCCACCAAACGTTTCAGTTTAACACTGAGAGACAAGCAGCGCGTGCACGTCAGGGAGCGAGGAGTGATGGCTTCATGTGTAAAAGCTATGACACCGAATATTTTTTATTTCTATTTTTCCTCATTATTATTTGATCATTATTCGTTCTTTGAATCTTAATCCTAACCATATTATTATAATAATAATGATTAAATTAATTACAGCTCGCCGTTTGATTTGATATTTGTGCTAATTATAAATGGGATTCTGACCGATTACTGGGAGGGAAACTGTCCTTCTATACACAAACCAATTTAGAAAAATAATTGCGCGTTAATTGTGTGTTTTGATTTGAATATTATTATTTTATTAACTCATTTAAGGACAATTCGTTCGTGGATTATTGTTGCATGTTAAAACTCAGAACAAATGTTAGACACTGGAGAAGGAGGGCCCTCGGGCTTTGTGAGGTTTTTTTTCACTACCAGAAAAAAATTCAACATAATCTCAAAACGAAAACACATTCACACCTCGTCTATTTCCACATCGGCGTTAAAATGTTGAAACATTCTAAATATACTTGGACATATATTTGGACTGATATACGTAAAAGTGTTTTTGCAGAAGTTGCTCCTGAACAATCCTGAAAAGGCGTTTTTTGTTTTTTATTGTTGTTTGTTTGTTTGTCTGCTGTTGTCTGTTTCCTTGTTCTTTTAAAAGTTGTGGGCCTAGCTAAATTACAATAAATCTGGATGTTAATACAGAACAGCTACTACTGTTATGATATCAAATATGTGTCCCTTAGTATGCATGTGTGTGTGTTTGGTGTGTGTTCTCCTGTACGAGCAGATGCAGTTGAGGACAAACGAGCGTAATTCATTCTGTTCACGTTTTATTTCATCAAAAGCCCTTCTCGCCTCGTTTTGCATACCAAATCTGCATACACCAGTTTGCATCTCGGTATCATGAGTGTTTCAGTTGAGCGGAAACAGTTTTCTGGTGAGAAAAAAAACAAAAAACAGGAATGAAATGTGCTTCAAAGTGTCCGGTAGCCTAACGAGGGTCAAAGTTTTATTTCCCCCTCATCACTCCCTCATTACAGCGGTGCCCTGCGCAATTAAATCTAATTGGAGCCAATCAGGCCGCGCAATGAAATGAAAATATTATCAGTTTGAAGCTGCCTGTACGCGCCATCTGAAAACCTGTTAATTCAATTGTCCGACTCAGCCCCGATATTAAGGATTGTAATGCAGATTATCGCATTAAATGCGACCTAATTTAATTTTGATGGCCAAAGGGACAATTTGATAGTCGGGAAGATTATGGCTCTTCTTAACTGCGTTACGCACATCAGCTGGTTCATGTCGGTACGAGCTGTGGTGACCTGGGAAGGGTTTGTTAATCCCTTTTACGCACGAAGGATGTTTCCAATCTTGTAGGAGACTGAAGGAAGAAATTAAGGATATTTTTAAAGTGTTAAACACGTTGAATTTTATTAGCCAGATTGTTAAGAGAAAATTTAGGAGCAATCAGGGCAGGAAATCTTTAAGTTCGGTCTGCTGCGTTCACGGAACCGCAGTGGCAAGTTTACGCATCTGCAGATCGAAACTTCCAAACCACTTTGGCTCTATGTGCGGATTTTGTGGGAACAAGTGGAGAAATTCTGACTGACTAACATGTTGAAACTTCTCTGCGCAGGTAAGAAATGATCAGACAACAAACCTGCGCTGGAAGAACATCCATATGACACATTACAGCCGATGTTTTAGAAAAGAAACTTGTCATAAATCACCCAAAACAAATCCAGATCTGGACTCTGACTGTTCTTTTTGAAGCATCACCATCATGATAAAGTTGTTGTTCTCCACTCACCATAGCAGGAGATGAGCGCTCCGTTGTGTCCGCTCTCCTGGTGCAGTTTGCCCTCCTCGGGGGGTGTTTTGCAAGAAGACCTCTGCATGAAGAGGTGGTATTTGCTGAAAGTGCCTTGCCCAGCTGCGGCGGCATCCAATGACTGGCACTCCTGCTGCTGCTGCTGTTGCTGCTGCTGCTGCTGCTGGAAGGGGCTCCGGGACTTTTCTCCGTACGCCTGACCTTTGTTGGGCAGGAAGGCAGTGGGGCTGTATTTGGTGTCAGAGGCTGGGAATGTCCTAAAGTGGTCCGTGTGGTGGTGATGATCCCTACCTGGCGCTGCAGACGGGCTATAATATGAATCCATGGATGTCATATCGCTGTATGAAACGCACGGCTCGGCGTTCATGCCTCAAAAACGAGTCAAGGGGAGAAAAAGAGCAAACTTTTTTTCCCCTTGTCTCTCTCTCTCTCTCTCTTGGTAAGGGAAGCGCAGACACCCCCTCCTCTCCTTTCCTCTCTCTCTACCTCATACACACACACATGCACGCAGACACCAGACCGCAGCTGGGTTTGGTTATAAAACGATTCAGATCTTTTCCAGGAACCACTGTCGTTGACCAAACAGTCCAAACTCCCCCTCAGGTTGGAGCGCACTTACACAAACCCGTCTTTCCTCAGAGGATGGGACGCAGATCTCCAGGCTTTCAGGACCTCTCCCAAGTGACTGTGCTGCTGACGTGAGAGGGTCAGGGCGCTTATTAGCTGAGAAAGTAGAAAAAAGTTCGTTAAATAGGGGCAGGGGGGCTTAACACATGACATTAATGTAATTTGGATATGAATGCAGCCTATGAGTGACGGCACTGGGGCGGAGAGGGCACAATTTTCCGCTTCATTCGCAGTGGTCCATCAGGGGCAAATCATCCATACTCAGCCGATTGTGTTCACACAGTAAACTCTGCTGAAAGTTTATGAAAGATTGTATTGCTTTGATTATCACTAGAAACGAATTTAATGTCAATTACGTCCTTATTATTTAGCCATAAAAACACACTTTGATCGGCCATTTCAATTTGTTTCGTTTTGGATTTATCCCTGTTTGATAAAATGAGTTATGGGATAGACTACTTATAGGCTAGATTAAAAAAAATAATAATGATAATAATTGTTTTCCATAAGATTCAGCGTTTGTGTCTCCAAACGGAATAGTTTTAAATGTGAGATTTCAGCAGTGCTTCGTCTTTCTTCCTCTGACTGCAAATATTTAAAGATCACATTTTAGGTTCCTCATCCTAAAGTATCTTTGACGAAATGTGTGCTGTTTTGTTATTATTTACTTGTAGTATTTTCGTAGAATCATAAACTGGTATATTTGCAGCAATTAAAAAATAAATAAATAAAAAAAAATCCGCCCGATCTCTTTACTAAGTTATTGCAGACTGTGGGAGAGTCAAAGCCCCTGCAACGGAAAATCAACGTGAATATCGCAGCTCCGTCCGCGGAAGGCTGCGTAATATCTGGTAACACGCTGATAATAACAATAGTAGCTATTTTTAGACGCCTTTTGTTATTGTATCGTTATAACAGCTACTGCAATTACTGCCTAATGATATTATAGGAGTTCAAGTCTGATTTTTTTTTTTTACCTTTAATGCAGCCTAGTTGTCTCTGCACTGGAAAAAGTATTTCGTTTTTACAAGTTTCATGTGTCATAAAATCACACATTTCGTGTTAAATTATTTATTAATTAAGTTTCCTGTATAAGAACATCCAGCAATAATTCGGTTTTATACCTTATTAAGATAACCTTCATCAGACCAGTCTTCATAAAACCTTTAAATAATAAAGATTGAAAGCAATTGATTCTGAACTGCACAGTACGATTTGAAAAGTAGCCATTGTGTTAGAGAATGGCCTGTTGTTATAGTTGTTGTTCCTAGATGCTTTGACAGAACACTTGTCTTAAGTGTTAATTTGTCCCTCAAAGCCGAATCAGTCACAAGTGGACTATTTCCCACGATGACAACACAGTGCACTTTTGATGCTGGTGTTAGATGTGTTTATGTTCACCCCATCATTTCACATTAGGCTGCTACAAGCGAGCCACAGCATCATGAAATGTAGACATCTGAATCATTTACACCCATACACACGCTGAGAACACATTTGAACCGTATGTACTCTTTTTGTTTGAAACAGACACAATTTATTCAACATCCTCAGTTTTTAGTAGTGAGGGGAAAATGCATGCTCATACAGTCATGTGTCTCTTGCATACTGCATTTAGATCTAATATAAATATAATCTGAATTTATTTTCAGAAAGTATTTTGTTGAGCCTTTTTAAAATTGTGAACAGAAGGAATAAGACACAAACAGCACACAGTTTGCATCATCTTCTGCTGCAGGTGAGCACAAAACGATGGACACATACTGTGTATACTCACAGAGCTCAGCAGCCATCAGCAGACAAAGTTTCAGACATAATGTGCTCATGTACGCTGCAACAAACGCATTCATACAGGCGTGCACACATGGAGGGCACATGCATGCATATGAGCCCATGTGTGAGGGAGAAAAGAGAGCAAGAGGAGAAGAAATCCTTTCATTTACACCGCTGGATTTTAAATTGAGTCCAACAGGCTGAGAGGTGTCCGTACTCACGCCTGCCGCTGAGTCCGTGCTGTAAAAATAACTGGCTCACACTCAGCTGGAAGATAAACTGACTTTTCAACAGTTTATGTTTCATGTAATGCAGTCAAACAAATATCTCATCCTCTCCATATGTCAGCAGCCTGATTTATGGCAGAGAACCAGACTTAATGATTACTCGCTGAGTTTCTAACCTGCTGGAAAGTGCTCTTGTGTCTGTGCTATTCTTAGCAGTGAGCCGGTGTTAGGTAATAATCTCATGTCTTCACAGACTCACCTGCAGGGAGAGAGCGTCTGGCTGCAACCTTTACCATGCAAATTGCTAATGTTTTAAGTTTGCATATAAAAAGTTGCATGTGTGGTATTCAGCAGGAAGCCCACTGAACAACAGCAGGACGTACACTGCATGAAATGCTATATGTGCGTTAATATTGCCTAAGCTGTTGTAGCTCCAGGAAGTCTGCAGCCGCTGTAAATAAAGATGCAGTATTGTGTTTTATATTTCCACTGGCATGTTTAGAGAGTGGTGCATGCTTAGGCCGCAAGAATAATGCGATCTCTTTTATTTCACAGGGAAAAGTGTCCTCTACTTTCACTAACCGTAATTGCTTTATTATAAGAACCATACACACACACACACACACACACACACACACACACACACACACACACACACACACACACAGCCCGGGATGGTCAGAGTGACTGAGCTCCTCGCTTTGAAAAATTATTTACGTGTCAGTTTTCTGGCAGAGCCAATGAAAGCTTCCCTTTAACAGTAGGAACACCTGCAGCGAATAAGGCAGCATTAATCACACACAAACACACACACACACACACATTTAGATGTGGACTCTGACACAAAGTCTCTGGCAGCATTTTAGCAACAGAAACTTAATATTAAGGCAGATTCCTTTGGAAAGAAGTCACTGATGACAGACGTTAGATATTTAAGTTTACTGTTAACAGTCCAATAAAGTCTATAATTTGATTCGACTGTTTTCTTCTCCTGTGGAGAGACAACTGGTCTAAATGTGTTGGTTTCAAAGAGCACATGAAGATGAAGGTCCGTACATGATTAAACATTTATTATGAGTTCTATTTCATTTTCATTTTATTGCATTTTATTGCCTAGAAAAATATATAAACTGGAGGCAAAAAGTCAAACTGCTTACGGGTCGGTTAACTTCTTTACTTTATTTTATCCGTGCGTTTCAGTACTTTTGCTCACTATTACCTACAATGAAAAAGCCATTAGAAAAAATGAGACTTTTATCACCATAAAATCCACCCGTTTTTAATCACACACACTTAACGAGCACTTCCTAAAAACTGTCCAACACACGGGGTCAACAGTTTTGTCAGGCAGAGAAAATGTCAGCAGACAGTGGTCATCTTCTTCGTATATATTTCTCTTTGCCAGAAACTTCTAAACTAAGAGCCCATTGACTCACAGCCGTGACTAATTCTTTAGGAAGCAGTGTGTAATTATGTTTTATTTTCTGAAATTTCCTTTCCGAGTGAAATACATACACACATTGTCCTAGCGGCACAATGAGTAAGACTGTTGTCACAGTCGCTGACCTTGGAATGGCCTTGAGCGCGTGCTGCCTTCAGATGCCTCCTTCCTCTGACGGGACTTGTGAGATATTTGCGAATGTTTGGGTTAAAAGAAAACATGAGGACACGGAGGAGACATGAGCCCACATCCTCGCTGCTCTGACAGCATTAAACTTTAGCCTCTCCAGTTTGCTTTCGCCTCGGGCAAAGCGACTTGATTGAGGCCTTTGATGGGCATTAATACAGCGTGGAGAGGCGGCTTTGTTCGGGGATGGAAATGAACATAAAACGGAAAGCGGAAAAGGAAGGAGCGAGGCCCACAAGCTGATCTTATTTAATTCACATAAAAGAGACATTCCATCTTCGCGGAGCCTGTTTGGGCATCTCAGTGTACGAAAATTTTCCAAAACTGGTGTGCGTGCGTGTGTGCGCGTGCGTGCGCTCAGCAGAGGTTTGTTGAGCCTTTCTAAAATTCAAACAGCAAAGCATGGTTCATTCTGAGCACATCACATGTCGTGGTGGACGTTTAAAGCACAGGAGTGGACCAACAGCTCAGTGACTGGTTAAATCAGCATGGAGGTATATTTTGGTCCACTACCTGACATAATGACGGCGACCCTGCCTACAAGCTAAACATCTGTAATTTAGTCTTGAGCACATTCTGTGTTTTTTTACAGTTTAAAGAATGAGCTCAGCTCTGTTTCTTCTTCGTGACATGCAGATATCTGCAGAGCATCTGACTGGATCACAGATTGCCCTGCTGTCATATCTTATTACGGAGTTCTCAGTGTGGAACAGCAGCGCTGCAGCAGAGCCGTGTGCGACTCTTTCAGGACTTCTTAACTCAACCCAGTTTATGTGTTTTAGCAGTGGGAATGAAACAGTGAATTGGCAGTGATTACTACTTGTTTTTACAATTTTTCACTTTATATTGTGCTTTCAATAATATATTTGGAAATAATTCCGCCCTTCATCAAAGCCACGAGGAAAGTACAGAAAGTGTATTACAGGGGAAAGTTCTGAGGGAGTGAGCTGAGCCAGTGGCACTGATTTGGGGATTATGATTAAGTCCTCTGAATCTCAGATTTAATGACACACTGCAGAGAACAAACAAAGCATGGACTTCAATACGCTTCATAGTCGTCTTCATGTGGTCAAATCGAACAATAGAAGATTAAACAATGGTTTCCGTGCTCAGTTCATCAACAGTGCAAACACAAAAAGTAGGTCTAGTTTACTCTCAGATGTATAAACGGCTCCGAGATCATCAGGCAGGAATTCAATGGAAAAAAACTTTATCTAGTCAGTAACTCAATACAGGAGTTTAAATCAATGCAAGTTAAATGATCACTTCCTGTAACATGTGATGGAAAAACATTTGACTTTAAACGAGGAGTTAATGAACGAACCACAGATTTAAACATGTGAAGGACATTTGCTGTTTGGTCTCCTTTACTGTCCCCACCAGTGTACACTGTAATATACAGAACACGCCTGTGAGCAGGCACACATGTTGTCCTTGTACTGGTGAAACTCTGGTGCAGAAGTGGCCTCATAGCAGCAGCCACAGCTGAAAAGAATCTGCATAAACAAAGGAACTCATTTTCAAACTGTCACATTTTATTCTGAAGGCAAATCTGAGTGTAACGTGTTAGTGGGGCAACGTTTACACTCTTTATATTTAGTGAGTTTAACATTAGAAAAACTCACGCGCAGACTTTGAGCTTATTCAAGTAAAGTTCAGTTAGGTCACATTATGAACACAGCAGGGGGACTTACATTTTAAGTTGAACCAGCCTGCCGTGTTTTACGATGTTCTGGATTTATTGTCCATATTCCTCATAAACAAACTGTGTTCAGCTCGCACGCTGCCTGTTCAAAAACCAAAATTATATTATATTCACACTGTAGTGGCAAACTGCAGCCAGCTAATTAGCAAAATACTTACGGGAAAGGTGAGTCTATTTTTAGCTTCACTGGCTTGTAAACACATTTCTGCAGCGGTGCTCATACGTGCATGGTGCTGCATCGTTCAGTTTTTCTCTAATAACCGGGCTTCTGTGCGAGAGCTCGCTGTGGATTTTGGCACCGAGATCGGCGATAACACACTCTGTCTGTGTCTGTGTTGATGAATGTCAGAGAACGAGATCCCACACAGATGTGTGAATGCAGTTAACGCTCTGAGTGAACAATAGATCACAATAAACGCTGTCTGATTCACAAGATGAACCACAGATATGTGATTCTCCTCTGTTTACTTCAGGACATTAAAGTGATTGGAAACGCAACAATGAAAAAGAGAAGAGACTTTAGATATTGTTTTTGTCTATTTTTTTGTATTTGCTACAGCTTAAACATAATAAATTGATGGTTTGTAGAAAGCTTTAAACTGTCAGCCAACCTGCTTTAACTTGAAATTAATAGAAATGTGTTCATTTAGAAAATGTGAAGAGTAATATACTTTGTTTTATCTGCATTTCACGTTTTTTTTTGTGCTCTGAAATAAGAAATTAAAGAACTGAGTTTTAGTTTTCCAGCCAAAAATCCTCTTAGTCATACATTTGCTCTAATTAATGTGTCATATTTAAATCACACAAAGCATATAAAACATGCAGATTATTACCAAGATTCAGTTTTGTCTTCTGTTAGCTTGGGCACAGTTACTCTATAAGTACGAATTGTTTGTTTATGACTATTTTAGTTTGAAATCCATAGCTCTGTGTGGTAAAACAATCCTGCGTGTGTGTGTGTGTCTGGTTTGTCTCCCTCTCACTCTGGTACACAGATTTCTTTGCCACCGTCTCGTCTTTCTGTGGTACTGACTGACTGACACAAAGCACACCGACTCTGCTTCTTTGTCAGGTTGTGTGATGCGTCGTCCTTCAGCTGAGTTTGCCGAGTCTTTTAAAACAGCTTCTCCTCCCTCTGTTTGACCCTGCAGTGAACAGTGATAAGAACACACCTGCAGGCTCTCAGTGACGATGAGTTGAGACGCTTTTAGCTCTTTTACGTGCTGCTGAGATGGATTTCACGCGAGTGTGGGACCGAACTGTGTCAGCAGATTTTCTGATCAAATTAAATAAAAAGTGAAAGGACACAGCGGCTGCGCTCTTTTTGAATTTAATAAATGTGCCCCAGGAGGTCAAGATAGAAGAATCATCTGTTCTCGCTTACATCGTCCTCACTTCGGATTTAGGTTGGTGTGTGTGTGTGTGTGTGTGCGTGGCTCCACTGTATACGGTGCCAGTGAACATCTGCTCCGCTTCCTGTCGGGGAGCTTTAAACATCTGGCACTCTGTGTTTGGCAGGTTCAGAGTTAGAACAGGTAAAACTCCAGTCTAACTCAGTGTTTCTGCTTCACAGGCCCAAAAATTCCACATTTCCAAATATACTTGAAGGGTTAGATAAATGTGATATCATTTTTTTATTTTTTTTTACAATAATACAGCCATTTTTAAATCATCAATAAATTGTACTTTTCGTGCAGCTAAAAAGTCACATACTGTACGTACTGTGCATGCAAGCATTTGTGCATGTTGGATTCATTGCGGGCCTATATTTTTCCATCTGCCTTCTTTAAAACATCTTGACTTCTGGGTTCTGCAGAACTTGCAGGAGGGCTGGACGTGGTGCCCAGCCCCTCGACATACACAAAACACACAGATGAAAGTTAAAGAGGATCTGGAAAAATGTTTCCCACATGTGACTTTACCTCCAGAGTCTTGTCTTAATCTTCCTTTACTGATATGATCAGCTCAGAGGGTCATCCTGCTTCATCAAATTCAGAGCACACGCAGCTGACACACACACACAGGGCACAGGCAGTAGTATGTGCATGTATTTCTGAGAAGAACAGTTATAAGCTGGTTTATACCCTTTGTTCCTGTCTGTACTGTTAATGTGTGAATTTGCAGATGGATGTGAAGGTTGGTCGCAGGAAAAACCTCAATATTTGACGGGTGAGAAACACAAGTACACCGGCAGTAAAATATCCGGCTGCTATCTTTCAGTTCGATCCAACTTACTGATGGACTGAAAAGTGTTTCGTGCTGAGAATCAAACTGTAAATTTGTACAATCTTGTTGACGTAACATCTGAGAGGAAAGACATGTTAATGTGACTGAAATAGCACAATGTAGTGAAGTGGAACGTTTCAATTAATTCATTATTATATTTATTCTCTGATAATTTCACTCCAATCAAGCAAAACATTTACCCACTTTTCACTTTCAGCGCGTTCAGTTACATTCAGGTGTACATTTTCCCTGCTCAGCGGGTGTGGTTTAAAGGGATAGTTCTGATTTTTGGACACCAAGTTGTTTGAAATACTAATACACAAGCTTACTTATTAGGCGTAGTGATACTGGAGTGTTCACGAGAGAAAATAGTGCCAAAAAAGTATATGAAATCCCAGGATGATGATTTTGTGTTGGACATGGATCACCATTGCCTGCGTGTTGTTTTTGTAGGGTAAAACGTTCTCGCCGGAACTACTTTCGGAACCGGCCGGAGCTCCGACCATGGGACTCGGTGAGTGAGCTAATAGCTTTACATCCACTACACGACTAGCAAGTATTTCATACAACTTGGTTCAGTACCTTGCTTTAAGGACCAGAAGGAGTACGGATTGAACCCTCCATCTGAGCTACGGCTGCCTGGGTAACAAAAAGAGAGCTGCCCTCACAGTTCACACAGTAGTTTGTGAGCGCTGCCTCAGAATAACATAAACGTATTGAGAAAAAAGCTGTTGCCATGAATCAAATTCTTGGTTATTTAGCAATCTCCCACTGGTATTTAACTGGCTAATGCTCGGCATGTTTGGTAACCTCTCTGGCCTGCTGTGTACCCCTACCTATAATTTAGTTCCCATAAGCCACCGTGTACTGGCTCTGCTGGGCAGGAAGCTTTCAGGGAGGTTTTCATTTGGCTTCACAATCTCTGCAAACCACGGCCACAACTATGTCCGCACTCCTCAGAGGGCAATCACACTTCAACATGGTGATTGTGCATCTATCAGCACCAAATGAGGTAGCAGAGTTTCAAATGTGCTATTGTGTGTTTTATATGAACATCAGTGTATTCTTTTTTTGATCACTTTGATTGATCCAAACTGGTGGCTCACTTTCAGAGGAAAGCACAGGCTTTTATTTGAGGGCAAATTTGGAGGAATTTTGTTCCTGAAATGATGTTTTGGTTAATCATTTCCTTGTTTGCGGGATACTTAAATTGAAAATGTTCTCTTTATACTTTCCATTGTCAAATAATAAGCCAAAATACAACTGAAGATCCATTATATTCTAAATAAAAACACCAGCAGTGGAGACATGTGATACTAATGTGCACCAGTATAAACTTCAGACAAGCTGCACTGGCACCTCGCTCGACTCCGACCACTTCTGAGAGATAATGCTGTGCAAATAGGTTGCAGGCTGCAATCTAGAGGGCAACGTATTCTGAATAAATTACACAAATGTCCAGCAATTTGTTTTCTCCCTCCCCACCAGCCCGGCTTTGTAAAGGTCCAGATGCTGAAGTGTTGGCTGATGCTGGTACCCTGCCTCCATTCATGACCCAGATTGTTGTTTCACTTGCTGTACACCGTCTATCTTTTTTTGTCTTTGAGACGCAAACTTAAAAAAACAAGGACAAGAAAGTTAAAAGTCTGCTCAGCTGACAGCAGTGGGAAAGAGTCATATGGATAGTTGTTGTCAAATATTGTTAAAGGAGCAATTCACCCCTGGGAAAAGCCGCTGTCAGTCAGGCTGGTGTTCTCTGTAATCGATAGAAGCAATAATATTTGAAATTGGCGCCATAGCTGTGGAGAAAGTTGTACAAACAGCTCGTGGTTTCGCTCATTCTACATTCCTACAACACCCAGCATGCATAGCGCCCCTCCCTCTGAAAGGAACGGCCCAGCGAGAGACGCTGGAGTGAAATACTACCATTCTCTGCAGGCAACGGCTCAGGGCGGTACAGAATCTGAAATACGACTAGAATATACCAGTGGATCGTCTAAAAAATCTTCTGGTCTGCAGTCTACATTTCAAATCTGACGATTTTGAACGAGACGTGACATCAGAGGCGGGCATCTTAGATTGAGGAAGTGTAGTTTAGCAAGCTCCCTGGCCTCCACCAGATGACGCGTTTTACGTAGTCTGGAGGTTTTTCAGGGCCCATTGGAGAACCTGATAGCGTCCTCCAAAGGCACAGAGCGAAATTGCTTTTATTTCTACCATAATGGCATTAGCTCCCCATAATAGCATGATAGGATTGAGGCTGAAAATTGGCGAACTGGCCCTTTAAACTTTGTAGTCTTTATAATAGATAAATTCACTTTCATGGACAGACAATTGGTACCAATTCTCTTCAATTTAGGTATTTCAGGGTCATTTATTGAAGAACTCAAACCTTGTTACTAAGTTGATATGTAAAAAAATGATGTATCTGACCTGGTTATACGAGGTATTCCAATTGATTTGCTTATTAAACAGGAAACCCTCGTTAATTAATGATAGTCTGGGCATATGAAACACAATTGAATTAAAATTAACCACTGATGTCCATATTATTCTTCTGTATTTCTGTAATCCTGTCACCCAACAAACTCTCACAACTTAAGTGTTTATAGGTAATTTTCATTAGCAAATAGGCTTATATTTGTAATTATACTTTCCATTGTTAGAATGTATTTCTTTTTCACTAAAGCTGTCTTGAAATGGGGCCTAACATGCTAACATATTACATTCGTTATCACACAATATATGCGGATCAAACCTTAGTCCACCCAACCTGACCCCTATGTCGTCACTGAAGTATGAGGTTTTCACACATCCAAGATTGGGTCCAATGTTAACAGGGAATTGAATATGGGCAACAATCATACATCCAAACCTCTGTTTGATTACTCAATCTTTTGCCAGATCCAATGTGATTGTGGATTAATGTGAGTTTAAAGCTCCTGTGAGCAACTTTCGTTTGTGTTGTTTTTGGCACCCCCTGTCGACAAAGCCGTACCTCTTATCACTTTGCTGATTTTATCCTGTACATCCTGAAGTGGTGGCTTTCTTTAACAGTCACATGTATCACTCACTTTCAATTCACTCACTTTTTGCCCTGAAAGGAATTAAAAATAACTGTATACGAATAATCAGTCTTGTCGTTGATGGTCTGGTTTGCTTTTGTAGCTCATATACAGTAATCAGAATAAATTTTAGTCAGTTTCATAACCAGCGAAAAACTCCTCACAGGAGCTTTAATATTGGGTATATATTTATTTTAAGCAAGGCACTACTGTGTTTCTAGCTTTCTGTCTTGGACGGCACGCTTGCTGTTTCTGTGTGAGTGAAGAGAAGAGAAAGACAAACAGGTTGTGGTAGAAAGCTCCACAAAGGAAAACACTGAAGACTTCCCTCCACCACAGTAAAGCCACATTCTCTGGAACAATGTCACTGGGATAAAAGTTGACTGTGATCTCCGAGCTCGACCTTTGACCCTGACAGTATTTGGATTAGAGAGGGCAGCATCCTGAGCATCCTTTGCGTTTAATCTCTGAGCCTCAGTCAGAGCAGGACAGGGGGTGCTGTAGGGGGGGGGCTGAGGCAGACCCTCCTGTGTTTATTTTGGTGGGCAGATAGAAGTCTCGCAGCAAGGTGCTCGCTGTCATCGCTGTGACCTTCGAACTCAGGCCGCCGGACATCACCAAGACTCCAGAGAGGAGGGCCGGAGCAGCATGTGGGATGCTCAGTGAAGAGGTCAAAGGGCAGGACTGCTGCGGCACATGTGCACAGATGTCATGAAGAACTCTCACTGAGGTTTCTTTCACTTATTGCAGTAGCCAGATAACTGTCAAAAATAGTCTGCAACTGGGGAGGCTGCAGGTGAAGACAGGGCAGGGTGATGTCTACATTAATTCATCTTTTCTTTTTTAGGTTGTAGATGTTTTGAAGACATATATAAACCATGCTCTTTCACATTCACAACCTTTCCCAGCATGCACTGGATGCATGGGGGGATTTCGAAACAATCGACCATACTCCTGTAGCGACCATTTTTTTCTCTGACGTCACACTCACGGTGGGAAGCTTGAATGCTATTATCACAAATATCAGGACTCTTATCTACTTCAATGGAAATTAGGTTTCCTCCGTTGCATTATGGGTACGGCTGTTGATTGGCACTGCACTAGAGACCCTACACTAAGATTTAAAGTGAGCACATGACACTTTTAACAATCCTCTACCAGCGCCAGATTTAGTCTGACATGTCCTGGAAGATCAGAGCTGAAGTTTTCTACATCGCCAAGAGCTTAAGGCTTGTATCTCTTTACAGTCAGACTCATGGAGCTTATGTTGTCTCATAAAAATGCCGTTCAGAAACTCTGCATATAGCTTCTTCAGGAAATCCTCATGTTAGCTACAGTATGTATGTTTTATGTTCATCTTCTAGCATGTTCCAGAGAAATCAAGTATTCATAAGGGGTACAGGACTGTAACACTAGAGGTTATAGATTCATGTTTTTTGTTTTTCCTAGCTTTTTGTCTGTCAACTCAGAAGAAGATAAAAGAGAGCCGGAAGAAGGGACAGGGGTTAGAAGTAAGGAACCTTTACCAGTAAGTAATAACACTACAAACTATATTAGGTGAAAGCTTAAACAGACTTAAGAGTCTGTGGACACTGTGTGTTTAAGTTTTGTCCTGTCATATTTCCTCATTGTCCAATACAAATCAGGAGGTGGTTATCCCCATCTGATTTAATCACCTATAATAAGATTTTACAACATGGGCGTTGATCAATCATACATTGTAGAGCGACTGAGACAACGAGCAGCGAAGCAGCATCAATAACGGCCACTAAAATCAGAGTGACCTTTTCAGCGAAGGTCAGCAGGGAGAGGAAACAGAGAGCTCACTCACTGCTCTAATATCCTGGAATGTCCTTCGAGCTGAGAGGGAAAAAAACGTCCTTTCAAAACTGCGTCTTAATCAGAGTCATGTTCTTTATTCAATTTAGGAGGACATTCGCACAGATGCTTCAGATGTTCATTTATTCACTTAAGGAAGTTTAAGGAATCATAGAAGAATGCATGTTACTATTTCTGCCCCACATATACTGTCTGAGTGTTCACAAGTGTGTCCTGAGGCACTTCCTACTATTAAATTATTATATGACAATTCCAGTCAAGCATTTAATGAACAAAGATGTGAAAGAGACAAGGACAGACAAAAGGATGATATAAATATACATACAAACACACAGTCACTGGGTAGCTTATCATCGTTCACAGCATCTCATAAGTGTAAAGTGATTTAAACATGATGACCTCTGCCAAGGAGTTATGTTCTCAGTGATATTTGCTGGTCTTTTTGTTTGTTTGACAGTTTGTCAGCATTTTATTGAAACTCGGTGGATCAGTGTAGCACGGGAACAGGAACGCCTTCAATTTTGGGCAGACTCCAAAACAAGAAAATATATAAAAGATCAGAAGGAAGATTTTTTTTATTTGTTCTTGAATCTGAAGATAGTTTTTTTTGTAACAGCTGTTTTCAGCAACATGCTGTCATATTCATGATGTTATTTCAGTCTGAGCATTTGATATCTGTACATATGGTTCAATTTACATCATAAATGCAAAGCCAAGATGATGATGCTTTAGCTCGGCACACTCATATGTTGGAATAATTCTAATTCTTTTTTAAATTATTTCAGATATATCTATTGGTTATGCTTGTAGCTTTGCATGGCATGAGACTGGACTGACCTGTGCAGAGATCTGCACTAGCTTTGAGTGCTCTTCATGCTGTGTTCGAAATGCCACACTATACTAGCAGTACGTACTGATTTGGCCAAAATATAGTATGCAGTGTGCAATCAAAAGCAAAATGTGCGGTATATGAAACATACCCGGGTGTTGTACTGATTTGGAGAAAATCTCCAGTACGCATTGGACCAGTCTACCTGGCACTCTGTATCCCACAATGCAACTTCACAAAGGCCGATAAAATGGCAGACGGCAGCAGAAGAGCAGAAGGGGGCGCTATAGCTAAAGATGCAGCTACTGACGGGCTATTGTTTACTTCCACTTTTCAAAACCTTGATTAATCTCACACTTTGTATGAAACCTGTGTTGAAACTATAGTTTTTTAACTTTGTGCTTCAGTAGCATGAATCACCTCCGTGACTATGCATCAGTTCAAAAGGGGAACATAAGACAATAAGAAACAGGAGTTTGTAAATTAAATCATGCCACTGGTGTTAGTCACGGATGTTTTTGTCATTGTGTTTAATTTTAAAAGTCTTTTCCCGGGCGTTCTCATACTGTAGCTCATTAAATTACATGATTAAATACAGAATTACATTTTCAGTGTGCATGTCAACACAGGAAACACCCGTGTGAAAAACAACAGTATATGATGGTTTTTTTTTGGTTTCCACCTTTAAATGAAAAAACAAATAAAACATTTCAGATCAGGCCAAAATATGGCAACTTAATTTAAACGATGACTATAAAGAGGCTAATTAAGTAGCAGAGCTATAACTAATGCTGCCACATGAAGCATGGGACATTCATATGGGAGCTGTGGTGCAGCCTCCTCTCTGGTGATGTGTATGTCAGGTTTTTGGAGCTGCCATGCTG
The DNA here is from genome assembly GCF_022749685.1 of Semicossyphus pulcher. NCBI lineage: Eukaryota > Metazoa > Chordata > Actinopteri > Labriformes > Labridae > Semicossyphus > Semicossyphus pulcher. The sequence goes on from NW_027211603.1 coordinate 14,994,836, forward strand.
GAAACAAAGCTCTGTTCATCCTGCTTCAGGGGGACCAAGTGATTCCAATTAAAGCTGCATGTGTTGTTTACTGAGGCTGGGGTCGTGCAAGTTAAACATAAAGGAGTCTGATCTTACAAGTAGAGAGCAGAACTCAGATCACTCTGACCAGAGTCTTTTCAGACAATCACACAGACACACTGTCTTACCTTATATCAGGTGATTAAAGCAGCCTGCTTCAACTATTTCATTACATATTTGAGTGCATGATGTCTAACTGATTTCCAAAAATTTAAACACAGCTTGCGTATTGAGAGTAGGAGGAAAGAGGAGAGCAAATTTTGTCTGAGAATAATATGAATTCTGCTGAATGAAAGAGAGAGACGGCCAGTCCGAGATGGCAGAGGAGGAACAAGTTGAGTAAGGACGTCCGAAATGCCCGATGGGAAAATGGCGGAAGCCTCCAGAAGCCCTGGCAGAATCATGTAATGCAGGAGTTTTATCCTCATGATCTGTTGTCCAAGCTTAACTTGGACTGTTTGACACACATGAAGTTGTGTCACACATATAAAAAGTCAATGTTCACATGTCATAAGGACAAGTATGCATTGACCAGTGTAATGAGTTCACTGAAGCAATCACGGAATTGCAGTTCAGAATATAGAAGAACTTAGTCGTCCCCTAACCTCTGATTTCCCCCATACAGGCTATGTTTATCTTGAAACAGACATTTAAAATGAGTTTTTAAAACATATTACAGCTCTGATGGTCATTATGAAAGACTTTCTTTTGTTGGTCGTCTATAACTCCAGACTTGCAGCTCTAAAAGATGAATACTATGGTGGCTCAGTGGTTTTCTGGTTGCCACACAATAAAAAGTCAAAAGATCAAACGCCCACAGTAAGAAGCCGAAGCCTTTTTATGTTTGCAAATGTCAGCAGTAGGTCAACGTTTCCTTAGGGTCGAACTTTTTCACAGAACACATTTTGAACGGTCACAGCAGGAAAATCACAAGTGTAAACATGACAAATCATGGCTGCTTCAGTTTCAGACTGCTGACAATGTTCATGCTTGAGAGGCCTGTTGCACCATCACATCTAACACAGAAATTGTTTTTCACATTGCAGCATTTTTTGATGGTTGAACTAATTCTTGGTCTCATAATGGAGGTACAACCCAGAATAAGAGCTGACGGTAACAGCTTTTCACATTTTGTAAAACATTGTTCATCATTTTAAGGAGGGAGAAGACACCAAGACAGGAAGTACTACAACAAGAGAGAAGAAAGGGACAAAATAAAACAGGAAAAACTGAACACTGAAATAAACATAAGGCAAAAACTGAACAACATGCCACACAATGTATCTTTCGGGGTAACTCATGTCGATTATTCACGGGTCTTAATGCCGGGGAAGGGGTTATCTCGGTTTCTAAAACCAGTATATGACTCTTGGAAACATGACATTTGAAATTGACCATAATCATTTAAAATTGACCATAATCTGATTCTAATGCATATGTAATTCTTTTCAATAATAAGGATTTTTTTTGCCTTAATGTGTCAAATTAAAACAAAATGTCTGCACAAAAAGATGACACCATCACTGATTGAATCGAGGTTTGACAGAATTTTGACCTAATGTCTAAAATAATGAGTAAGTGAACAAAAATAACAGATTGATGTTTGAAAAGCTTTGCATGTGACAAGAAGGAACATGAAAGGATAAGTGGATTATTTAGGCAGAAGAAAGAAGAGTACAATCTGGCCAGACTTCTGGGCAGAGCAGGAAAGGGCAGACTGTTGGCCGAGTGTCCACATCAGCTTGTGACTCTCTGACTATCAAAGTAAGAGGCTGTGACTGTGTCTCCCTGAACAAATGTCCTTTTCATTTCATGCCTTACCCATACACTCTGCTCCTCTGCTGCTGATTCAATTTAAGATAATCTCTCAATTGCAATCACATGAATGAGCAAGTCAGTAAGTGACTCAAAGGATGCTGGATGAAAATAACTTTTACTTCTTTTGGATCAGGAGAAAGAAGCGGATTATGGTGCCCGTTGTATACAAAAGTTCGTTTTACATATCTAATACCTTGTCATTAGTTCATGCAAGTTTTTTCCTAAAGTACGGGGAATTACTACAGTACAGCGACAAACTACACCAGCAGTGAGCCTCTGATACACTGTTGCTCGAGGGAAAGGAAGAAATGAAGGAAGGAAATAAGCTTTGGCATGTTGACTCAAGGCTTAATGTCCCAGGAGCCCTAAATGGACAGCTATTAAAGTTTAATTGCTCTCCTTGCCTATTGGAAGAGCTGTGAGAGCACCGGTGGAGTGCATTTCAGAGCTACTGTTGGTTAGAAAGCTGTCGAAGGAGTTCAGTGCTTGACTAACACCTGTTGCTAAAAGGTTAGCTAAGAAATCCGTCCACACTGTGTCTCAATGTTTCAAAAGTTTGTCTACCAAAAGGAAAAATAAAGACGCTCGATCCAGAGGAAAAGAACGCACGACAACCTAATTTAAATTTTCCAAATGCTTGCCCAACCTTGTCATCCTCGAAAAAAGACAGAACAAACAGAGAGAATCTGAGCTTTGTTTCTCCATTATTTGCATAATACACTTTGATGGGTGGATACTCATCTCAATCCCTGGCTCTTTTGTATCTGCAGATTACAAAGGGCCTGTTTCCAGCGCCGTGCAGGCTACCAAGAAGAGACTATCAAAGGGAAGGAATGGGCTTTCAAGTTAGGACCCTTCGATTGTGTTACAGATTGGTTCCAGGTGAGGCAGCTTTGGGAAGTTCAGTCGGAGGAAAATTGCCCCTCCGTGCAGCGCTTGTGAGAGAGGCAGGGAGGCTTCACGGTTGGCATGGTACTCCGGAATTCCAATACTACTCACGTTTGGTGGGATTTCTGAGGGATGAACGCTGGGCCTCAAAAATCTTGTTGTGGTTGATTGCAGTTACATTAAAAGCTAAGCCCAGACAAAAACGGGGCATACAGAGTGTCTGGCTGCTTGAAAAAAGCACGCTAAATAGCTGGATAACACCGCAGTCCGCAGACAATAATTGCCAGCATAATGTTCCAAACATCCCTTTGATTCTCTCTTATGATAAGTCCTGGATTTATGTTTCAAAACAGACATTTTCCAGTTCCACTCTGGTGTTAACGTGATCTCCAAAACGAGCCGTTCATGTTCTTTTTTTTTTCACACATGCTATTATGGCAGCAAAGTATCTCAAGGACTCCTGGCAGAGATGTGCTGCACATTTCAGCAAACAGGGCTCCTAAAGTACATCATAACCATACTTAACCATTATTCTATTTCCCTGTAACGGTGCATTGATTTATTGAGTTTCTAAAACCACAGTCGCTGCAGAAAACTTTTGATTTTTGTGGAGATATATCTGCTGGTGGTCCCCTTTACTTATCTCATTCCTCTGGGGGAGCAGCAAGCTTCAGTGGATCTTCATCTTTGGAGCGTTTTGGCAGATCACTTTGACTAATGGCGCTTGAGCATTTTTGTGGTTTGTTACAATTTAGATACAGTAATAAAGCCTGTCATCACATTTCCTAATCGATCCTATGTTATCTTGAAAACTTCACAAACTCCTCCATTGGCGCCTTTTGTCTTGAAACCGATATCCCGCCATCATCATCATCTTTATCTTCTTTTGATATGCAAGTACCCACTCAAGCTGGCCTCAAAGCCAGGGCCATCTGTACAGTTAAACACGTCTTAAACAAGTCCTCCGGGGAAACTCTAAACAGACCCTAAAGTGTCTCACACGTATGCACAGAGTGATTCTGTGTGTCTGCTGCGCACACTCTGTCAGATCTGATCTTTAACAGGCTACGTGTGGGGAGGACAATTAGGCAGAGACTGAGCTGAGCCGTGCAGGGGCGTGCCAAGCCGTGGCATTATGCATCACTCACCTGTCCGGCCAAATAAACCGAGACAGGGAAACATCTGCTCTGGTTTTCAAACTGGGTAAAAATGTCTGTCCCAGTTTGTGCTCCGGGAGTTTTGAAGCTGTGCAGTAAAATCGTGGTTTATTTTCTTTTTGATGCAACGTAGCATCATGAAGATCTGCAAGAATCTGTCACTAAAAGGTCATCATATCTTTATTGCTGCCCTTTCTATTTCCTATTTGAAATCACAGCAATCTTGTTATTTAATTAGCGAAATGTTTACAGATTTAACTTGTTTATTTGTTTCTTTGCAGCATCATGTGCCTGCAACAGAGGAATACATTTCACAATGAATGAAAAGATTGCTTCCGCCTTCACTGAACACTGAGCGCAACAACAAAGAGGATCCTGCGGGCCGAGGCCACACAGAGCAAATAAGCTGTTATTCCACTGCTGTTTGGAAGGATTGTGAAGAGATTGGTCTCGTAATGAAAAGAAAATAGAAGTGATGTTCCCATGACGGATTTGGTAAACTAAACTAAGAGTGGCCGCTCAGTCGGCTCAGAGTTCACACCTCTGGTCCCCCCTTCCTCCCCTCACACTCACCCTGCGTCCTTTAACCTCATTGACTCACCCTTTCCACAGAACCTGATCCGGCCCAGAGGCCCATGCGCTCATGTCCTGTTGAGGATTTGTTGATTTCTCTAATCACTGCTTCAGCTCTGCTTGCCTTTGTTTGTTTTGCAGAACAAGCAGCAAACACGAGCACTTAAGACGGTCCTGTGGAACAAAGGAGTGCTCGAGGACACTGAACTCTTGATTGCATCTTTAAGGTCACTGAAATTACTTGTCCTGCACGCTTTTGTCCTCAAGTACACTTTAGCAGTATTATTTAAAACGTAACTACAGATCAGATTTTTTTGTCGCAGAATGCATGCACAAACTAACTTCAAATATGCAAAGTTAATTCCTGCTTGTAGCATGTGACTGGTCTGTGTTTCTTGTCATTTTAGAGACATTGTCCATAAGTAGACACACTGTCCTGCCTAATTGGGAGTGTGGGTATATTTTTGCATGCGTGTTTGTCTGTGTAAGATCTGGGCAGAGATGCACAAAGTAGAAGGAGACTGAGAATGAAAACCATGAGGAGGAGGAAGTGCTGTATTTACGCTGTTCATGGTCTCCTCTCTTCTCTGACAGGGGGAAACAAGCCCTGCTGGCGATCTGCATGGCTTGGCATTATTTCACTGACAGGCGAGTCTGGGTTCTCTGAAGCCCTCTATGTTTCTCCTGAGGCAGTTACAGTGTGTTTAAAACCACAGCTCTGTTCCTATCCCGAGGAACACATACGTGCACCCCCTGACCCACCAATATGATTATTGATATGAAATAATTGAGCACAATGGAGGCTTTGTTATATTTTTCCAGTAAAGAGTCAAGTCAAGAAAGCTAGCAGAAAAATAGCAGATTAACAGTATAAGATAGCTTGACTAAAATCAAGCAAAAAAAAACAACTGTATTACAGAATTAGCAGTTGACCATATTCACACAGCAGCCATTGTCTTCTGATATGATGTTCAGGGTGGGAAGCTCAAATGTTGTTACAATGTCATAGCCCACTGCTATGTTCCAGGTTGTAAGTTAAATTTATGGCATCTGACAATTCATTATCATTTCGCCACTTCTTGATTGATCAGCAGCTGCAAATTGTACAGTTAATGTTGGCATTCAGCCACCTATTAGATAATATAACCGTTAGCTAGGTTAGCTAGGTTATGGTTAGCTAGGATATTTTGCTTGGAAGTGTGACCTAAAACAATAGGAAAGGCTAGTAATTAAATTCCTAGCTTAAGTAATGTTCAATTCCTAGCTAGAGTAGGCTAATGTTTAATTTCTAGCTAAAGTAATTGTCAATCCCTAGCTAAAGTAAAGTTTAATTCCTAGCTAGAGTAATGTTTAATTCCTAGCTTGCCAAAAGTTTAATTCCTAGCTAAAGTAATCTTTAAGTCCTCGCGAGAGTAATGTTTAATTCCTAGCTAAAGTTAAGTTCGCTAGGAAGTGGTGGAATGCTAGCTTTAGTTCTCTTCTAGTTAGTCTAAGGGTAGCTCATGGCATAGCAAATATGTTGTTTTCCTCACCATATTGTCCAATGTCCCGCCACATTTTCACTATCAATTGTCTTAAAACTTGCTCATAATTTAGAACTAATAAAATGATAACTAGTGTCTATATTTATACGACTACATTTGAACTTCAAACCTGAGTTTGACGTCAGAGAAATGGCTGCTGAGTGAATATGGTGAATAAAGAATGACTTTGAGGACACAGGGGCATGATAGGACATCAAAGGTTTTAGCTGAGCATGGCAGCATCATTGCAGTCTTCTCTTTAGCATGCAGATACAGAGCAACAGGAGGGATTAGCCACAGCTTGATATAAGTCAAAGCAAGACAAGACAAACAGATGTCATGTTTGACCAGGAGACACACTGTCAGCAGCACATGTGAAGGCTACTGCAGCTCTGCGCTCTTATCTGGCTTGTTAGTGACACCGACGACAGATTAGTAGAAAGGGGCATCCCTCCCAACAGCATAGCCCGACATTATAGGGAGAAATGGGCTGGTAAAGCACTAATTTTCATGTGCCTATTTTTGTGTCTTGTTTCCATAATGGTTCATGACTGTTTGGGGGCTTAATTAGGTAAAAAATGTCAACGCCTAAAAGTTTGACCAAAACACGTCACTCACCAGACAGAAGTTTGGTCATTTGTTTAATGAAGTATAGAAATGACTCGCTTTCTTCAAATCCCAGAAGTCAATTTTTAACTCCACAGTTTAACAAATTTGAGACGGTTACCACTCACACGTGTCGGTACATAATCATGAGAGGGTTTGCGTCAGAGGTGGTGTTTAGGATGGGGCCGCCCTTTTAAACTTCTGCTCTGTTACCAGTTTTACATCTATATGCTCAGGGTATTTTTACCCCAGATTTAATAAACCAACGTGATTAAATGGTTGATGTTGGGAAAGTAGCCAAGCTCAATTTTCTATGGCTTGTTTTTCTCTACCGGATGAAACATAAGGCTGCTTCACAATGAATGCACAGTCACACCACCACCAATACCACTTGATCTGCAGCTCTAACTACATAATGAACTGCTGGCCTCTGATGTCAGTCACACACTGCTTGCATCTCTCCTTCTTTGCCTATATCTCTCCCCATAATCCCTCCCTGAACATCAGCACGCTTTTTAAAAGTAGATAAATAAGATTTCAAAATTGTAATTCTTTAACCTTTTACAAGGACAAACCAAAAAAATGTGGCTTAAAATAGTTCTATAAGATCACTGATCACTTTAACCAGGGCAGTGTACTGTATGGTGACAACTAATGACTGTATCTATAGATGGACAACGCGTCTCCATCTGCTCCCATTGTACGTAATTGATGCCAAAATAGCCCTTGTGATAGGCACTGCCATCTTGCGCTGGTGACGTCATATGGAGCCAGACACTGCGCAGTAGAGATTGGCGAGTGAAGCGGCCGTAGCTAACCGCTAACCCAAACACACACTTAACTTGCCGAAAAAACAGCAAGGATCCCGCACACCGGCGTGTTTAACAGCAGAACAGCTTCTCTGTGTTGGTATGAGGTTAACGTTCACAGGTATGGAAACTTCACTAACTGTAGTGATTGTTTTAGTTACGTTTCCACTCGCGGACCCGCTCTGCTCACCCGGAACTGATCAGCTGCAGGAGCCGAATTTGTCAACAGAGCTGTCAATCATCATTTTTACAGCATCAAATAACTAATTAAAAATAAACTTGTCAGAAAAATGAACACTTGGACGTAAATCAGCATGATAATAACTAGCTATAATGACAGAATCCATGTTTGAGAAAAATGTATCGGGCATGTATTTTGATTTTATAGTTTGACTCATGTCCCATCTGTTAACATGGAGGAGGCGGGCTTTATGACCTATACTGCAGCCAGTCAGCAGGGGGCGCCCGAAATGTTTTGGCTTCACTTTTAGGGAGCTGTCATGTCGTCCATCTTTTTATACAGTCTATGGTGACAACAGAGAATGTGTAAAAACACATTATAATCATGTCATCACAGACAGCAAAACAGCTACAATATACATAATGCAATACCAACACACAAAAACACATGACCTCCTGTCACACACACATATTTAGCACAAATGGAGACTTGTTATGGATCCCTGGAGGACTAAACTCGTCCTGGTCACTGTGGTGTACTCTTGCTTCTGGTACTCTTCTTAAATTGTATTTGCGTGCTAGCGTCTGTGTGTGCTTGTGTGTATGTGTTTGTGGTGGACTCTAAGGGTGCAGGTTGCTCTGAATAAATCCACATACTGTGACAGACTCCTTGTGCATAATGTCAAAGGCCTCCCTTTCCCCCTAAAAGCTCTTCAGGCTCAATCCAGACTCTGACCCCAGATCATCCGCAGAGCACCTGCCACGTCAGCCCTTCATCACCGTTACGCCCACACCCTCGCCAGCTCCAGACATGACGGACACGGAGCTGGACAGCATTGTACACAGCACTACGACAGCTTGAGACGGGTGTGTATGACCAACATACAGCTCCATGTTATTCCTGTCATTTGAAATAGCAATCAAAGCTGATCTAATTAAGCCGTCTGTATAATTGAGCTCTTCAGGGAGAGGCTGACAGGGTCCAGATACTCTCCCTTTCTGTGCAGACGTCTTACCAGAAGCACAGGGAATACTGGGATACACGGGAGTCATGACAGACACTCTTGTTGAGGATGTAATCCAGACGTCGACCGCATGTGTGTCCTGATGTTGTTTGAATGCTTATAGGAAACAATCCTGCATATATGAGGACTTTGTGAATACTCTGTAGTATTGTCCAGGTCTGCTTTTGTTTGTTTAAGCTCAGACTTGGAATATGATCAATGTGTATTACATTTTGTGTTTCCAGGCCTGTCAGTGTTTTTTTTCTGTGCAGGTTCTCCTGTTCTGCCTGCATTTCTATTTATGTGGACATTAGATTTAAACGGTTGGTATAGAAGCTTTATTTATGAACGCTTTCACTTTTCCTCACCTTAAAGTGCCCTTGTATTATTCCCTAAAGTAACAACCTCCATTTAGGTGTGACTGAATTTCTACTGTTACAACACAAACGGTTTAATTTTCTCTAATATTTAAGGAGGTCAAACATTTTTGTGGCCATTCACAGTTGGTGTTTGATACCATCTTCACGGTCAGCCTACATCCACGCATGTTTCCAGTTTGACTTGCTTGGATGAAGCATGCGGTATTATTATCTCCACATCGCTTTTGTTTTGGTTTTTCAGCGGGGTTAGATTTCACCCGAGGTAACAGTGGAAGTCCAAGAGTCTTCTATTACTTTGAAATACACAGCGGAGGTTATTTGGCAGCGCGTTTAGGTTTAGATTTTCATCCAAATTGATTTGAATCTAAACACTGAGTAAACATGACACATTCCATCTGCTTTACAGCGAAAAGGATCGAGTTTTAACAGAAACCACTGAATGTTTCAAAGCCGAGTACTCATCTCCTGTCATCTCTGGTGAGGATCTACTCAAATCTAACATCTGTCTATTTTGATATTGACTATTTCACTATATTCTTATGGAAGTGCTCAGATATATTAATTATATAAAATTATATAATGGACTTAATTGCATTTTATTTAAATATTTATAACTTATTTCACATCTCTGCCTGGTCTTGTGTGTTGTATGAAGAGCTATTTATTTTTTTAGCCCTTTTGTCTGTTTGAATTATATTTGAACTGAAATCAGAAAATCTATTGATAAATAATCTCTGTTGCATGAATGGATGTAATGCTGACAGATCGGACATTTTGTACTGGAACTGGAGAGCTGTCGCTCCATGACTGACAGACGTTAAAACTAAATCTAGTTTCAGAGGTGATCCAAAGTCTATGAACCTCTGTTGGTGTCTCATCCCCGAGCTGGCTTCACAAGAGTTCCCATGATGCCCTCTGGGCCGGGCTCTGTAGGACAGAGCTGCCAGGGCTGCTCTGGTTTCATGCTGTCAGATAAGATCAGTTTGTGTGTTGGATTCCTGTCACCGAGCAGACCAGGTTTTCTCTGACCCAGTACTGAGGGTTTGGGCTGCAGGAGCCAACACTTGTCACGCAATGCAGAACAGGATGTCAAAGGTCAGAGTTTACCTTTCCTCAACTTTCTCACTGACTTCTCTCCTCACATTGATAGCGGCCATCTTACAAGAACAAAGTGCATGTTTAAATATTCAAATATGGAAAAACAAGAGCAGTTTTCACACTAATTCAGAGATAAGAACAAATGTTTTTGAGGGCTAAACGCATCTTTTAGCTGGGATTTTCAACCAAATGATTGGAACACACATGCACGGGGATGTAAATGATGCTGTGCTCACCCTCCCTTTTACCACATGTTAGCAGTATTTCCAATATATAAATTTAGTGTTACAGACACTTCACAAAGACGGATTTGTATTGGAAATATGTTGAAAATCTGTTTCTACTTTCACTTACACAGAGTGTTGAATGTGGTAGAGGAGATATCTAAACATGCATCCAAAGTTGCCAACAAAATTGTTACAGAATTTATACATTTGTGGCCTTTTAGTAAAATTAAGGGATAGCATTTCACCTTTGACCCAAAATAATATTTTTGTCAAAAGTAACATGTATTTGGACAAAAAATGACAATATTGTTATCTAATACATACTTAGGTAAAGTTTCTGGCACTTAGATATCAAATATATTAACTGTTCTTGATCTATGAAAATTCAAAGCAGATGTTCTGAAGTGAAATTGACATCTTCACTTTTTAAGCAGCTGTCACGTATTTCAAACCATCATGTCTTTAATGGGTTGGCTGAATCCAATGACTTCTGTGTGGCGTTCTGATGCAGATTAAAAACTTGTGATGAAAGAAATTGTAAACATGCAAACAAGTGGAAACCGGGAACGCTTGCAACTTTGAAGACAAACCAGAAAGCTGAAACTTTTAAGTTATACAAATTACTAACTTTGTTTCGTCGTTGTAGATTTAAGTTACAAGCTTTTCCTTTCACTAAAAATGAAGTCTTTTTTTAGGCCACACTTTAAAAGTAAAGGTTATACTGAGTATATGTAGCCAGAAATACTATATACTTATATTTGTTACACGTCATACTAAATAGTTCTCTCTTTTGCCTGTTAACATTTGTCATAACACCAACTGCACACAATAAACAAAGACCAGCTACTCCTACATTGTGTTTGGAATAGTGATATGTTAATGTAATGCACAAGCACAACTTAATTACATAAATCATAATTTATATACATACACGGAAATGTAACATACCCTCGTCAGATGTGCATATGAGTTTGTTTTGTATTCATTGAGATACATTTAGATGATTCACAGTATATGTCTTGGATCTTATGAACTCATGGAGGATACATACTGTTGACCTGGCAAACATTTTTACAAACAATATTAAACATCAGACTAAAATAAAGAATTGTTACTGTTATGGTTTGGTAATGGACTGAGACATATAGTGAAGGGCTCAGACAAGGAGAAAAAATATGTGAGAATGAGTAAATTTATAATAGTGAAATCCAGCATCAGGCCCAGGGTCAGACAGCATATGGATGGATGTGTATCTAGATGGATGTCTGTGGTCATTACCCGGCTCCTCTGTAGCAGCTCTGACACCTTTACAACAGAAAAAACTGTTTGAGTATTATAAAAAAAAATATGTGTAAATGACACAGCATTTTCACAAAAACTCTATGTGGCAAATGAAACACAAACATCACCTCAGGCATCACTGGTATGGTCTTGTAAATACAAAGCGCTGAGAAAACAGTGTATTTGGTTTTTAAATGCAGAGGACCAGAGAAACTAATCATTATAGTTTGTTCCAAAGGACTTTGTTGTAAACAAATCCACCCTTGAAGCACGATCCAAAATCAAACCTCAGCTGCATAAATCACAAATTGCAAGATGGTGAATAAAATTCTCCGGCTGTAATAATGATAATGATGGTAGTTAAGTGGAGATGCTTGTTATCTGTCTGTTACACATGTGGGCCATGAATTATTAATGTTGCCCAACTAACTGAAGAGCGGCTGTGAGTGGAAAAAGCCCCTCACCCCGCCCCCCCCCCCCCCCCCCCCCCCCCCCCCGAAAAGTCTGTAAACACCCAAGAGCCTGATTTCACCTCTGCAGAAACTGATCATAAAATACAGTTCAATGTATAAAGAAGTTAGGGTGAATAGGGGTGTGGAAAAAGGTGGATGAAAACATGTGAAGGAAGAAGTTTGAAAAGGAGAGTAGCAACAAAAAGCAGGGGAAGCCAGAGGGGTTGCAGATGAATTCCTGCGCTTGCCTGGGTTACACTACAAGCGGTCTGGGGCCGAAGTTTTTGTGGGGCTCTTGTGGTTTTTCAGCCAATAAATCCTCAGCACATATTTAATCCAGTCAGATGGGCTGCAGGAGAGGAGCACTGAAGGATGTACGGCCATTAGTCAGCTGGCCACATCAGACGGAGAAGCTAGATATCCACACGCACACACACACACCTCACCGGTTATACACATACACTTCATGAGACAGAGAGGCAGGCACAGGGATCATGAAGGAGGTGTAAAATTAAGTGTGAAAGTTCATTGGAAAGGTTTTAAACTCTAAAGGTTTTGAAACCTCTGGTGCTCGCATATGTTGTTCATTTACCACATGATATAAAGAATGAGAGATTTAAACTTTCAAAATATGAATATTTCTCTGAATCTTTTATTGTATACCCATCATGGAACAAAACTGGATTAAATTAGAGTTGTAAATATACTGTATGTCAACTGCAGAAAAATAGATCTTGGTTCTCGTCTTTGCTGTTGCACTTCTACATTTTACTTGTTGCATTTACTCCTTGCATACTACTTTGCACATCACTGTGACCTACAGAAAGACCAAGGGAAACCAATTTAATATTCCAACAACACCACAGTGAACACACATCAGAGGACCATCTGAGACAGCAGCAACTGAATTTGGCTTGAGAGGTAATTTGGCAGCACGATTTACCCCTCCAGTATATCAGACACTTGCGCCATCTTCTGGACATTCTTTGCTATTACATTTTGCTATGGATTTATCAAATCCATGCCCTACACCTTCATCATTTCATCAAATCCTCAGATTTAATGATGAGAGTTCTGCACAAGCAGAGATCATTATCTATTATAGATCTGTTTTATAGAAACAATAGCTAGGTTCAGACCTCACACCTTTGGCATGATGATATTAATGATCTTACGTTTAAATAAAATTTCCATGATGTATGTGTACACACTTATATTCAGGGCTGAAAGATGACATCAAAATGAATTGCACTGTATTTTATTTTTTAGAAAATGTTAAGATGTTTTGGGAAAATGGTGGGTATAACATTCTACAATTAAATCTACAATTAAAATTAAAACCCAGTGGACATTTTAGACTCTTGAGCATGAGTCCATTATAAGTAAATGGAATATATTAAAACTAATTACAATATATAAATAAGTAAAATAAGGCAAACCTAACTTCCTCCTTAAAAATGGATTCCTGGCAGTGTAAGGGACACTCAGAGACAATAGACTAAATAGTTGTTGTTTTTTTCTCATACTGACATATACAATTTAGAGAAAACATAACCGAACAGTTGACCTCACTTTATCTGAAATTCTGATATGCTATATAAATCTGGTAACAGATGAAAGGATACTTGTGTCTGTTATTGATAACTAAACAAGCATGTTGCATAATGTGCAGATTATTTTCATGATTAACAGATTAAAATATATGATGTATAATTAATTTTTGCCAATGCTCCAGTAAAACTAAGAATGCATGTAAATGGATATACAGATAAATAATCCAGTGCAGCAACATCAAGACTAAAAGTAGGATGTTGAGTCCTCTATTGTAGTACATATTTTACTGTCAGGCAATCTTGAGGCGATCAGAGGGGTCCTTGTAGCCGCTACCGATAGCTCAGCAGCAGCGAGTAAGCCATTGGCTGGTGTGAGCCTGAGCATCCTTCTAGAAAAATACCACTGAAAGTAAGAGATAGGGACTGCTCTCATACAGCTAACACTTCATCGGACCAAGGAAATCTCTTTGAAGACAAAGAGTATAAAGGTATGAGATTCGTATCATCACCAACATATAGTTGTTAACCCAATAAATCGTCTTTAGTCATCTTTACTTGAGGCGACTGCACACAACGAGTTCTCGCAGCGTCTCGAGCTCGTCTTTGTTTAACCGCTATTAACGTCTTGTAACGACACCACTTTTATATATCGTTTTAGAATACCGTTTTTTCTTACTGTGTTTTAACTGACATCCGGTTTAATTAGCCGCATAACATTAGCTAGCATGCTAGCTCCTCAGCTAACAATAGGACAAGGAGATTAGGACCAGTGTTCGCCGATTATTAAATTGATTTGATTTAGCTAGCTAACGTTTACGTTCTAACAGTGAACGGCTAGCTTGCTAACAAAGCCAAAAAGATGATTTTACTATGTCGGCTGACATAACGTGACTCACTGTTAGTTGACTTGCGTATTTCTAGCATCTGTCAGTGAGCTTAGCCGGTGCCTTAAAGAGGGCTCGGGTTTTTAACTTTGAATAGAAGGCCAACATTTTAACTTGTGCTAACTTCCTCTGTCAATGTCCCAATTAAGACCAACGTTCATAAATGTACGTAGTCCCGACAAGGCATTTTTGTTAGCCAGTAATATACTTCAGGAGAACATAATCGCTTTTGTTTGCTCCATAGCTCAAATCAAAAACGGGCTGATTTGCTTTATCACGTCGGTACCACCTCCCCTAGCCCAGCAAGTGTTGTGGGTCTAGATCTAGCTTCAGTATCCTATTGTTGATTACAACACTTACTATGTTTATATTGTTAAAGCAATCCCAGCACTGAATCCACAGCTCAGTCAGGTTAAAGTCGACCCAGACAGGACATCAAATAGAGATCAGTGACAATTTAAGCAAGAAATGACATTGCAAATTGAAAAGGCAGCTGCTTTTTAAAAGTATAATTTAATAAAAAGTTAAGTGTCGTATTTAGCTTTATGTTTCTTATTCCTCTCCATCACGGACACATCACCACCCACACACAAACAGCTTTCAAAAAAAAATACACACATACACTCAGTAAATGTTACAGATGCTGCTGTGAGGAGTTTTTCACTGGTTATGAAACTGACTGAAACACATTTTAAGTGAGTGATACATATTACTGTTAAAGAAAGCAGGATGATATTTTTTGTTAAAAACCACCACTTAAGCATGTACAGGACAAAATACGGCTTTGTCCACAGGGGGCGCCAAAATCAAGACAAACCGAAAGTTCCTCACAGTATCTTTAACTGAAAATCAGAAGATCCTATTGTAAACTTGTATGGAGGCAACAAACATATTATAAAGTAATCTGTTAAGCTTTTCAACACTTTCCCCAGCTGCCTTGTAAGCTTATGTAATGGCATGAAGAAAATCTTAGCTATCACAAGTGATGTACATGTATTTTATACAACTACAGTGTTCTGCAGTCTAACTCCTTTCTCTTTCATGTATTCCTCATGAGAAGATGCCTTCAGCGATGGTTGGCAACAGTGCTGTCCAGTCTGCCATTCCAGACCTGGGAAATGGAAGTCAATGTGAGACAATGAAGCAGGTTCTCGGTGTGGTTGACAAGAAGGTTCGCAACATGGAAAAGAAAAAGGTATTTCTAGTTTGATATTTTTAGACTAAACCACATTTTGCATATTAAACAACAGTTATAATAGTTATTATAATTAATTTATTACATTTGTTTTTTTTAATACAAGATATTTTTTAAAATCTATCTGTTGTCTTGTATTTGATCTCAACTGAAATAGTTTTCTCCATGTTTTCACAGTCCAAACTGGATGACTATCAGGCAAAGAAGGACAACGGAGAAAGTCTTAATCAGGATCAGCTGGTAAGATAAGACAATGCCAGTTTGTGTATTGATTTATTTTATTACACTCTGCTGCAATATTGATGCAGCAGACTGTAATACATTTTTTGTCTTTTTTCTTACCTATATAAACTCCCATCAGTGATATCAACAGTCTGAAAAACATTGCGACTGTGTTTGTTACTGTATCCTGTTTAATGAAAAAAAAAGGGTTGCACAAATCTGAATTTTTATGTAATTTTCTACCTAAAGGAGGCTTTGACAAAGTACCAAGAGATCATCAACAACCTTGAGTTTGCACGAGAATTGCAGAAGAGCTTCCTGGCATTGGGCCAAGAGGTGAGACCTGATTTACCATTGTTCTCATAACTTACTTTTTGGTAGTCATCTTTCATTTGAAATCAGCATGTCATGGCTCTTAAGTAACATTTATTGGTTACAATATCAGAAAAGCCTGTATTCCTTCTGTCTTTTTAGAAGTGACCTCTATATCAAGATCTTGCTTACACATATAACAACCTTATTACCACGACCTGTTGTAACTGATGCCATACTCCAGGGCTGGGACTTGAGACTGCATATCATAACAACATAACATGACAAAGATTTACTGAATTAAGCCTCATTGACATTCTACATCTTACAAGTGCAGTGATATGCAGGGTAGTGCTGGTCGAACTCGGTAGAGCTATGATTTGTTTGCAACCAACCGTGTGTGTGTGTGTTCAGGTTCAAAAGGCAGTGAAGAAATCTGCAAGACGGGAACAGCTGCAGCGGGAGGAGCTGGAACAACAGCGACTGAAGACAGTGTTGGAGCTTCAGTTTTTACTGGACCAGTTGGGAGACGACAGTGTCAGGCAGGACCTTAAACGGCCAGACGCCACTGGGTCCCCTTTGCTTACTGATGCTGACCTCAAATCGCTTGATGAGTTCTACAAACTGGTGGGACCTGACAGGAACTATGATGTCAGGTATGAACAAGCCTGTCATTTTCAGTGCAACTAATATTTATGTGTTTGTAAGTTATGTTTGGTGTTTACAGTATACTTTGCGAGTAAGGACAATACAAATCAACCAAGTTGCATATTTACCCTGTTGTGTAACATGCAGGTTGACAGGACAATATGAAGAGGCCTCCCTGCACTTGTGGGAACTGCTTGAGGGCCGAGACAAGGCCGTTGCAGGGAGCACATGTAAGTATTTTCATGGCTTTCTACCCTACCACACAAACAGATTAAATTAATGTTTAATCTGTGTTAATGTTTTGTTATCTGACTTGGCATACTGTCTATGTTCCAGACAAGTCACTGAAGGACATTCTGGACAAAGTGCTGCTGAGTGGTTACTTTGACAGAGCACAAACTCATCAGAACGGGACGTGTGAGGGGGAAGAGGAGCGGGAGGAGCAGATTGTGGTGGCTGAGTCTACGCCTGTGATGCAGCCATCAGAACCTGGTAACCAACAACACATTAGCAGAAATGCTTGTGAGATATTTCTTTGACCCAGAAAGGATTCATCTCTCACATTTGCTTCTTTTCTCCAGAAGGAACAGCTCCTGAAAAATACGCCGAGCCAGTTAAAGTAGAAACCACAGAGGTGAGATTTCTATAGTTTTTTTTCACATTCTTTAAAACAAATCCAAACATTGCAGTGGAACGCTTTTTTTCTCTTTAATGTTGGATTACATTTTCAGTTTGTTTTGTCTTATAGTTTGTAAACAGACAGTTCATTCCCGAAACAACGTACAGCAGTACAGACAAGGACCAAGTGGAGGAGTGGACAGCAGAGGCTCAGGTATGCTGCACTACTTTATTGCATCACTCCTTAATACCACTAACCATATTTTTAACACCTCCTTCTTCTCTAAAGGGCCTGACACACATGTCTGTTTGTATAATAGATGGTAAATTCCCTCCAGCACCAGCCACCTGTCCATCTGGCTGCAGAAGCAACCGTTACTGTGAACAACGTCGCTCCCGCTCCGGTCAGCGACCCAGTGGTAAGGAAGCAGGCAGTGCAGGACCTCATGGCCCAGATGCAAGGGACGTACAACTTCATGCAGGTACAAAGGTCCAGCATATACTGCAGTGTTCATCACAGCGTTATTACTGCTGAGATGGAACCTTAATGTTTTTTTCCACACATTTGTATTACCTTCCTAAGTAGGATAAAAGTGAGATAGAAAAAAACAACTCAAGTCAAAAAGCTCAAGTATAATCAAATCAGGATCCATCTCTGTGATAAAAGCATATTTCACTGACTCATCCACCTTTACTTCCCATCAGTTCATTTCAATTAAGTAGAGTAAATGCTTGCTGACAAAGGCAGATTGAACCCAGTACTGTAAGTTATAGCCTACTGTCAACACACACTTTGTTACAGCATTGCCCCTAAACCCGATTCATGACCTAACGATACCTTTACTCCTCTGGTTCTCTTAGGACTCTGTGTTGGAGTTTGACGGCCAGGCTCTGGACCCTGCCATTGTGTCTGCCCAGCCGATGAAGCCTGGTCAGACCGTTGACCTGCAGCAGATGGGCTGCCCTCCAAGTGAGTGCCAGTGAATTTACCCTGACTCTGAGCAGATTCTATTAAATACATATTGTCATCATATATTATTTCCTATTTTCTTCCAAACAGCCCTCTCAGAGTCCAGACTTCCTCAAACAAGTGCAGTGTCAGGACCACAGGAATCCTCCCAAGTAAGTAGAGCAGACTCTTCGGGGAACAGTTGTTTACACTTGGTTGTTTGGATTTGCCTGAAATAGTGGTGCATTAATTGAATAACAAGAGTAGTACAGAGTTAAACATGAAAAATCAGAGATCCCATTTTCCCCACTGATTTTTCCACAATCCTTGTTTCCTTGCTGTCCGAATTCCCTCTTCCCTTCCTCCCTTCCTTCCTTCCTTCCTTCCTTCCTTTCTTTTTCCTCCTTCTTTCCTCCCTCCCCAGGCCCCGATGTCTCTATCATCTGAGCAGTCCCCAGCCCCATGTCCCCTGTCCTCTGCCTTTCCACCTGTCTCCAAACCCTCCCACACTGGAGGCATCAATGTCAACGCAGCACCCTTCCAGTCAGTGCAAGCGGTATGCTTTCTACCTGGCTCCAACTAAATAACTAATCCAACAGTGAACTTGTTTGGACATATTTGACAGATGCTGCAGATCAGGTTCCATACTTGTTGTGTTTGCAACAAAATACAGCAAGACCCCTTGTTTCCCAAACCTACCTAACACATCTTGCTCCAGACATGCCTTTTGATTGATGTATTGTTTTGGTACAGACAGAAAATCAAAAAACTTTCTTTCTCTCTTTCAGGTATTTAACCTGAATGCGCCTGTACCTCCAGCAACTGATGGTCAAGCAGATCCTCTAAAACAGCCCGGGCAGTTCCCCGGTGGTTTTGGGCAGAGCTTCAGCAACCAGTCAGAGAGTTCTGTAGAACAGCCGGACATCCCACAGGAGACATTACAGTCAGGTGAGGGGAAAGCTGTGGTTTCATGCATGTCTTTAGATGAAGCACATTATACAGTGCTGTGAAAAAGTATTTGCCCCCTTCCTGATTTCTTATATTTTTTCATTTTGGCACACTTAAATGTTTCAGATCATCAAACAAATTTTAATATTAGACAAAGATAAACAGAGTAAATACAAAATGCAGTTTTTAAATGGAAACGGTAAAAAAGTTACCAAACCTACCTGGCCCTATGTGAAAAAGTAATTGCCCCCTAAACCTAATAACTGGTTGTGCCACCCTTGGCGGCAACAACTGCAATCAAGCTTTTGCGATAACCGGCAATGAGTCTTTTACATCGCTGTGGAGGAATTCTGGCCCACTCTTCTTTACAGAATTGTTGTAATTCAGCCACATTGGAGGGTTTTCGAGCAGGAACGGCCTGTTTAAGGTCATGCCACAGCATCTCAATCGGATTTAAGTCCGGACTTTGACTAGGCCACTCCAAAACCTTCATTTTGTTTTTTTAAGCCATTCAGAGGTGGACTTGCTGGTGTTTCGTATCATTGTCCTGCTGCATAACCCAAGTGCGCTTGAGCTTGAGGTCTTGAACTGATGGCCGGACATTCTCCTTCAGGATTTTCTGGTAGAGAGCAGAATTCATGGTTCCATCAATTACGAATAGTTGTCCAGTTCCTGACGCAGCAAAGCAGCCCCAGACCATCACACTACCACCACCATGTTTGACTGTTGGTATGATGGTCTTTTTTTGTGAAATGCTGTGTTAGTTTTACGCCAGATGTAACGGGACGCACACCTTCCAAAAAGTTCAACTTTTGCCTCGTCAGTCCACAGAATATTTCCCCAAAAGTCTTGAGGATCATCAAGATGTGTTGTGGCAAATGTGAGACGAGGCTTTGTGTTCTTTTTGGTCAGCAGTGGTTTTCTCCTTGGAACTCTCCCATGGATGCCATTTTTGCCAAATGTCTTTCTTATTGTTGAATCATGGACACTGACCTTAACTGAGGCAAGTGAGGCCTGCAGTTCTTTAGATGTTGTTCTGGGTTCTTTTGTGACCTCCTGGATGAGTCGTCGATGTGCTCTTGGAGTAATTTTGGTAGGCCGGCCACTCCTGGGAAGATTCACCACTGTTTCCATGTGTGGATAATGGCTCTCACTGTGGTTCGCTGGAGTCCCAAAGCCTTAGAAATGGCTTTGTAACCCTTTCCAGACTGATAGATGTCAATGACTTTGTTTCTCATCTGTTCTTGAATTTCTTTAGATCGCGACATGATGTGTTGCTTTTTCAGATCTTTTAGCCTACTTCACTTTGTCAGACAGGCGCTATTTCTTGTTTCAACAGGTCTGGCAGTAATCATGCCTGGGTGTGGCTCGTGAAATTGAACTCAGCTTTCCAAAAAATGTGGTTAATCACAGTTAATTTGTGATTTATCAAGGGGGGGCAATTACTTTTTCACATAGGGCCAGGTAGGTGTGGTAACTTTTTTCCCTTAATAAATTAAATCATTTAAAAACTGCATTTTGTATTTACTCTGGTTATCTTTGTCTAATATTAAAATTAGTTTGATGATCTGAAACATTTAAGTGTGATAAATATGCAAAAATACAAGAAATCAGGAGGGGGGCAAATACTTTTTCACAGCACTGTATATACACAGGGGACATCGTTGGGCATCACATCTACCTTTACCTTACTCTATAAGCGAGTGAGTATAAAATGTATTATTCCTGTTATCTTAGGGAAGCCTAACAACATCAGACTGCAGATGAAAACTAGCTTATGCCAGTGCTTCTATATCTTTTTTGATGCTGATTTATGTACATTTTCATGACAAAATATCCCAGTGGTGACAGTAAAGTAAAAATAGGAGTCAGTCAGCATAACATGAGGCGATAAAACTGCAGCTTGTGCAGCTTGTAGAAAGTTATTTTGTGTTTTAAAGCCAAACTGCCGAACAGACCATCCCCCTGTGCATCAGACTTATAAAGTCTTCCTTCTCGTTTGCTTCTGTCTAGTTGTTGGTGGATTCCAGCCCCAAGACCAGGTCATGCCCTCGGCTGGAGGCCATGAAGAGTCCTCTCCAGGAGCAGGGTTCGGACAGTCGGGACAGTCGTTTTACAACAGCAGAGCTGTGCCCAGGGGTGGACCCAGAAACCCCCGCGGCATGATGAACGGATACAGGGGCTCCTCCAATGGATTCAGAGGTACGACAGCAATCTATGTTTCACAGAGAAAAATAGTTATGAGGTTAAATGATTCATTGCAAAGACACAGAACATGTTGAAACCTTTATTTTGTTAATTGATATTTCTTTGATTCAATGTTGATTCTAATGTCTTTTGTCATCAGGGGGATATGAAGCCTATCGCCCTCCTTTCTCAAATCCTCCCAGCAGTGGTTATGGTCAAACCCAATTCAACACGTCCCGGGACTATTCCAACAACACCTACCAGCGGGTAACTTTTCCTTTTTACCATTAAATAGCTTTTATGTACCAAAAACCTGATACATTATCTTATATGTTTCTGTCTGTGTATTGTCTTTACATTTTCAAATTTGTTATATAGCTATTTTAAACACGTGCTCTTTCTTCAATTACAATAATAAACTTAATTTTTAATTACCATTCCAGGAGGGATATCAGCCGAACTACAAGCGGGGAGCCGCCCAAGGACCCCGAGGTTTGTCTCGAGGAAATGCTCAAGCAATGCGATCCTAAAAGATCCGAAGGACCGTCAAGTCGCGCCACGTTTAACATTCAGGATTTTTGAATGTGTTCTCCCCAGCTCACTTTTATAACAACGTTTTGTTTCTCATTGGTAATCTTATTTTTTTAACTCCTGGCCTACTTATCAGAGTCAGCCTGCTTCGGTCTGTCTAGATCCTCTAATTGTTTTAACACAAAATGCTGAACTTCACCACATGTAGGATTATCAGCAAGTCTGTGTGATATAAAACAACATATAGATATTCCTGTAAACTTGAAAGATTTCATTAATTTATTTTTTGTACAAAATAAATGCAAAAAATACCCTGCCACTGTCGATCTGATTCCATGAGAATGATTTTCTTTTTCTGCCCTGTGCTGTCAGACACTTTTTCCTCTTTTCATAAAGGCATTAAATGTTCTTTTTGTTTTGTTTTTGTTTCTTTTTTTACCCCGTCATCTCTTGCGCCACCACCTCTTTGTACGCTGATGTTATTGGTTGAGACTGTTTCAATAAAGTTGTGTTCTATTACCATCTGTTTACTGCTACTACTTTTCTGCTTTGGTGTGTATTTAAGTTTAATAATTCTGAAAACTTTTCCAACACAATCCCAGTGAAAACTGGTGCAGTGCATGTGTTGCATTCACATGAATACAGGCAAAATAAGCCTGCACACGAGGAGTAAACTGTCAGGACAGACAAATCACCAAAAATGAAACCATATAATTAAGTTCCTTTTGCTGTGGTAGTATTGATGATTTCCACTTTAAAATATAATGCTACTTTTTTTTATTGTATGCATGGATTGTCTGTACTGACTTGTTTTTGATTGTATTGCAGGTTTTATCTGATTCATCAAGTGATCAACTCATTTACACAAGCTGAAAGGTCATCACTGTTTTATTGTATTGAACTGAGGTGTACAGTTTCTTCAAATCACTGTATTTTATCCAGCAGCAAGCGACCAGAGTACGCCGCCTGTACATTTTGTGCAAATGTTGATGCAGTATTGTCTCAAAGAATCACTTGGCACACAGAAAACAAATGAAACTGCAAAAAAACAAAATGTTTTCTATGTCAAAAGAAAAACCACAATAAGGCAGACATGTTATTTTAACTGTATGCAAACAGGGCCTTCTGCAGTAAAAAGTCTCAAAGAGTCAACACCTTTGCCAGTAGTCTGCCAGCGAAGAAAAACTACAACATAATGTGAAAAAAGCAACCTGGAGAGCACAGCAACTACACCAAACAGATCAGAACAGGAAAAAAAGCCATGCTTTAAGTTTTTCAAATTAGGATCAAGTAATACACATCTGGTGCCAAATACAGCGATGTGAACTGAACGCAAATCAGACTTCAACAATGTTAGTCAGACAATAAAAAGACACGGCTCCTACAAACTCAGAGCAATTTTCAGATTAACTGGACGATTTTAATAAATCCGGTAGTTGCTTCATCAAAATTCTTGAGACATCAGAGTAAAACCCGACAACTCAAATGATAAAATGCGATTCTTAACATCAAAACTGTTTCATAAAACAAATTTAAAATCATGATCAAGAAAGATCAACTCATAAATAAACACATACACGTTGTGCATGAACAATGGGCCTAAATCAAAATGCCCATCATACTTTTAAGTGTATCAGTAATTTAATCCTTTTAGAGGCCACATTTAGTCAACCATACTGTGAGCAACCTGAATCTCCCTTTCAATATCAATCTGCACAACTTTAGTGGTGATGAAGTAGGAGAAATGTTTGTTGAAGAGAGGGATATTCTTACCTCTCTTTATTTAATGAACTTGGGACCTTTATTGTTTTCAATATCAAAGCCATTGGAGAGCAGCAGCAGAGTTTCTGAAGTCTCGTACCCAATGCCTTGATAGGCAGAGCAAGCATTTTCTACAATTAAAACTGTCCTAAACAGCAGACAGGTGACAACAGCAAACATGAGTAACATTAAGAACGTAGCAAAAGTAGTGTAGTGTGCAGTGTCAGCTGGAGATGATGGAAATGAACTGTGAAGAATCTGACCGAAGCCCTGAAGATTGTGGTTAAATGAAACTATACTCATCTGTATCCAGTCCTTACACTTAAACAAAATGGACATCAAAATGCTGTTTGCTTGTTAAAATTGCCATAGTGCCTCTTTTGCTCTTAATGCTGTCATAGAAAATCTAAAAAATGTCTCTTGAACTTAATTTATATAGATGTTTGATGCAGTCCAGTAAAATTCATTTCACCCCAGGCCACACAAGTAAACGTATTCTTTTTTTCTTTTGTTTTTTAAGATTACTGGGGCTATCTCTATAGTCAAGTCAAAAAATCAAAGTCAAATTGATAAAAATAAAACTGTTTTTTACACCTTACCCCTTCAACAGTCTCACACAGGCAGCAGCATGTCATTTCAGAGGTTCTGTACTTTGAACAGCAAACAGCAGGTCAAGACAGCTCAACTAAATTATATTTTTGTATAACTAAACATTCTTTTTTTCCCACTGCTAATGTAAAAGTTTGCACAGTTTAAGATGTATGTCCTTGGTTGGTCTTTAATTATTGTAATTCTGTTATGTAATCCGAGGATTACAGTTATTCTCAAACACTAGTGTTCAACAGGAATTCCTTTTGTGCGGCTGTCCTTCATCTCAGGTGTCCTCCAAACTCCAGCGTCATTCCTGTTAAGACGCCCAATACTCAGGAGGGACTCCTCCTCTGCCACTGGAGTGGAGGTGCTGCAAAAGTCTGGTTGTGGAAGTTCGGACAGCACTCTTATGGCACGTTATGCAGGCCTTGTGCTGCTTCTTGGTGGCCTGGGGGAAGATCCTGGTGTGTCTGGGGGAGCCCTTGCTGGGCCAGGTCTTGATGTAGTGGTTCTTGGTGTTCCTGAGGTGTATCTTGAGGAGCTGGAGGTGCAGGATGATGCGCTTGTTGGGCCTCGTGTTCAGGATGCAACTGGTTATCAAATTCATGTATCTCTGGGACAGCATTTCCTTCAACTGTAACAAAGAGGCAGTTTTATATTTCCAGAGGTCCGCCTGTGATTTTAAACAACTGTCAACAAAAGACAAACAACGGGTGCAATCGATACTCACCGTGAACCTCTGGAGGGGGGTCTACTTTTTGTGTTTTCAGCCGTTCCATATGCTCAACTGCCTGTAAAAATCCAGTTTCATACAAGGTTTCTTTCTTTATTTGAAAAGTGATTGAGGTTCTTTATAGAAAACATTAACATGAATTCTCTACAGAATAACTAGTTACTTATAAACCTATTGCATCCAATGTGCACAGTTCCTTACCTGTTGTAGTTCAATTTTCTGTGCATTAAGCTGCTCCTGTTGTCTCTCTAGCTCGTCTCTCTGTTTCTGGAGGTCCACAGCCTTCAGGTTGAGGTCCTGTTCCTGCTGAACAAGATGCTCCTCAAACTCCCTCATCTCCTCGTCTGTGTACGCCTGGTTCTGCTCCAGGGTCTGAGGAACAAAATGGAAATGTGAAGCCGTTTATTAAACTTCTTTAATTACAACTGTTTTAGTATATTACTCTTGAATAACGTCAACATAAATAAAAGGTTGTGTCTCACCTCCCAGCTATCTGGCTCCAGGAATTCTTTTTTCTTGGTCGCAACCAGGAACTCGTCTAAGGAAACAAGCCTGTCTTTGTTGGAATCCACCTGTGACAAGGACAGGAGCAAAGAGCTTCATATAAAGAAATCAATTCTTTAGATTATTAACAGAGTCAAGGCAAAATATAGCAGATACAGGTCTCTATTTAGTTACATATGCAAAACAGACAGTTTCAAGGAAATAGGGCTCCTAGAGTAAGTTACTGTACCTCATTCATAACATGCTCTCTCATACGAAGCCTTTCTTCCTCCATTTCCACCATGTCGTCCTCTTCATTGGTGGGGTCATAAATCTTTTCCAGCTAAAGTCACAAAGACGAACAGTCAGTGCAAAGACCATTCACTGAAACATTAAACATTTTCAGATGCTGGGGATTTACCTCTTTGGTGAATAATGCCTCCAGTTCCTGTTCATCGAAAAAGCCGTCTCCATTGGTATCTGCATATTGAGATCATTTTATAGTAGATATTATAAAACATAGCAAAAAAAATTTATATAATATTAAAAGAAAATACAGAGTATGTAGCACTGAATACATGGACATTATCTCTCCAGTCTTTAACAGTTGAAAGGTCTTACCATGCAGGTTGAAAAAGGTCTTTGGGTCAAAATCTTCAGGGTCCAAGCCATCAGCTTCCTCCCACACCTCCTTCAGTTGATTCTGGCTACCCTGCAACATGGACGCATATTTACATTTGAATTATTGCTGCATAAACAATCCATATCAACGCTAAGTAAATTAACAAGTTATAATAAAGAACATATTAGTGAACTTAAGTTAGGCTTACCGGGTGGTTGACTTTGGGGTGGTCGGCATGCTTCTTCTTCATCTCCTCATAGTGCTCTTCCTCTTTCTTTCTTTCATCCTCATCGAGTGATTTAAGGTGTTCCCGTCTGTCGTGCTCTTTCATCATTTCATACCTCTTGAACTCATCGTGTCTCTCTTTGTCATAGTTCTCCAGATCTTTAGTGGCCTTGCAGGGGACAAACAATTACAAGGCCTGTTAAAACACCTTGATTCAAATCAATAGTTAATCTAGTGCTACATCCTACTCGACAGTTATGAGGCTATAGTTTTTGCACATGCTGCAAGCACACCTGAAAATACTGCATGCATGCTGCACATAGAGCTAATGACTTTGTAAGGCTGTACCCCTTACAGGCTCCATTAATTTTGGTTCTAAAACCAACTTGTCAAGACTGACCATACTTCAGATTGGCAATCCATCATAGTGAACATCGTCTGTATAATTATGAAGCAAAGTCACTTTATGTTTGTTCACACTGATTGGAAAATATTTGCAGGCCCTAAAGCATGTATCATCTTCTTGTGGGCCGCTCCTGGCGTACAAATAAAGCAGTTGTGTTTTGTCCTGTTCCAATGTTTCTCTACTGTGCCAATGATTCGGTAACGGGTGTCCTTGTTTTCTGCCTTGTGTTTGCACCCCAATTACAATGTGGAACAGTGTGAATATGTCCTTAATTTATGTAACATAGTAACAAAGATATTTACCGATTTAATGAGCCGATCCAGGTCATCCACTTCAAATGTATGTGGGTTCATGTGGTTCAGGTACTCAAACTGTTTCAGCAGAGCCTGGTGGTCCACGGCTATGTCTACACAGGGAGTGACAGATGACATAAATAAACACATGTATAGACAGATAAAACAGCATTTTCCTCATAATGTATTCACCTCTAATCTTTAAATATAAAATGAAGGTCAAATTTAAAAAGAAATGTCTGTAGCTCAACATACCATTCCCTCCTTCGATGTCTTGCTTGGCCTTAATCAGGGTTCGGAGTCTGTTTACCTCCTGCCTCTTCAACTCATCCAGTTTTGTTCTGACGTGATGGCTGACAAAGTCCAGCTCTTTGGCCAGCTTGCCCTGCTGTATTTTACATGAATGATACAACAGTTAGCGCAATTTAAGATTTGTTGGTTGTAGCGCTGCATGTGAATACATCAATGAATTAAACCTTTCCCAACAACATTTTGGATTCCAGTTATCTGTAAACTGGAGAACAATGGTACAAGACTAAAACTCCAGAAGAGAAGAAAAAAAATCTACTGTTGTATTTATAGTATTTTTAGCATTTTACCAAGTGAAAGCCCATTATTCAGTTAGCGTAATGATTAACTATTAGTTTCCTCAGGGCTGGTGAAAACTTCCTGCCATGCTAATAAGACCAAACAAAAGAAAAGCAGGATACCTTGATGTCCTCCATGTCTGTGTTGTGAAGCTTTTCTCTGAAATGCTGATCTTTCTCCAGAAAATCGATGACTTCCCTGAGGTAGCGGTCATAGTGGAGTCCAGTGTCCTGTAAAATTAAACAGATCAAATTTCAATTAAAAAACTCTTTATGATAAATTAGAGGTAACACAAAAAGTAATCCTACAATGACAATATTTGATCATGTATTGAAGGTTGTGTAAAGTTGCTTTCATAGGATATATTATGTTTGGGCTAACAAACATAAAAGATCCTTTGACCAGGTGTCAGAGATGACAGGTTTAGTCATTGTATTTCTGTACACACTGCTGAGCTAATATGTCAACATTTAACACAGACACCCCCCTTCCTGAGCCACTGAGTGCACCACAGAGCTACAACATCTGGTTGTGGATTGTTTGATTAGGGAAATAAACTGTAGTGTAATAAGACATCAGGTCATCTCTCATGTAAATTAGCCTGGATTATTGCCTCTTGTTTACTGCCTATTGAGCAGCTGTTAACAGCAACAAAACTGCATAGCAACTAACAACGAAACTCAAATGAAATTATGGATCATTCACGCTATAAATTAGAATTAAAGACCCTTCTCAAATTAACAAAGCTACTCTATCTGGCCTCTTGCACCTCTAATGGAAGTCCTCTATATCAAGCAGTAAAAACAATTCCCATATGTGGGATTTGTGCACAATTATACAAAACTGAAACAAGTAACCTAACAGCAAACCCGTTCAATATTGATGTTTAGATATGGACAGAAACAACTCTCTAATCTATTGCTGCATGTGTACAGTTGGCTAGCTATAATGGCTGTAAAACAAAAGAACAGGAATCATGCTCTCTGAAGAAATATATGTATACATTTAGGTGTTTATATATATTGTGTCTTCTTACCACACTAGCAGGGGGCTCTTCATTCTTTTTCTCTGGCTCTTTGACTTTTGTCTTATCCATACTGATGGGCACTGCCTCTAAACACAACAACTGGACAAGCAGCAGAACCCAGCCGGTGAGAAGGGCCCGGCTCCACCACATCTGGAAATTAGGACAATTGTGGTTAAAACAATGATATATTTGAATATGATTCACATTTAACAGTGTGTGAAACTAAACAACCAAGGTGTCCCTGGGTATACAGAGTTCGCTGTGTGGCAACCTTCCTCGTTTTATATAAATAACACAGCCTTTTTAATCTGCAATGGTTGTACATTATTGTTGGCTAGCTAATAACATACAGAGGAAGCTGTTGGTTTTAGCATTAGCACAGTGACAGATATGGCTAATGAGAATCAAGCCCCTAAGCTACTAATGTAAGCTGTCAGCCTAGGCACTGAAGCTAACGTCACATGTTTATGACACTACGCGTAATGTCAAAAGCTTCACTACAGATCAACATAGATACGTGTCACTCGCAAACTCACTTTGTTATGAATCCTGGACCTCATCTGTTCTGATTTCCTCCCGTCGCTTCCTCTCAGCTGGAGCTTTGTGGGTAGCTAGCACGCTAGTAAGCACGGTAGGTTGAGTGCGTGCTAGCGCTAACCGCAGTGGTCAGTTCAGCTTTTCGTCGAATTGACTAGCAAGTTGCGTTGCACTGAATAGTACGTGGCGAGATGACGACAGAGCAGGTGGGCGGTTACTTCTTATTTCTGATCGAGCCAATTAGGGCAATTTGAACAGTGAAGGTCAGGTTAGCGAACACACTGGAAAGATTAAGACGCAGTTTCCTAATGTCCTAAGTGTTTTTCCTTCCCAAATACTTTACATCACAATATAGTGGATATCGACATGAGTCTTGTTTATTATTTTATTTGTGAAAAAGAGGATGCTATTAAATTTAACATACTTAAAGAAGGTAGGTTGCAACAATAATACGTTATTAGATTATTACTGATGTATTAATGTATTAATGTATCAATGTAATTGATGATGCAGCTGGTCAATGTGGAACTAATTACCATAGGATCTTTTTATTTTTATATTAATGACAATTCATTCTGTTGCATAAGGTGATCATAAGTTTTGTATTTAATCTGCAGTGTAGCCTGTAACTATAGGCTAGCTGTCAGATAAATGTATTGGGGTGGAAGCACAAAGTAGCATATAATGAAATGTAAATATATGTAAATTACAGGAGCTCAAAAAGTACAGGACTAAAGTAAAATTGAGTAAAAACTCACCTTTTTTTTACTCACCTCAGGGAGCAGCATTCTTTGATTAATGGGTCCAAGTTCACCTCTGACCCCCAGCCCTTCCCACTGTGCTAATGGGGATATCATAAATGCAATACTTACAGTTGGTTATATCCCTCTATAGGGTCTCCATGGCCTATAAATGCTGCTGAAACCAGAGCCTCTGTTATAGTTTCTGAAGACACTCAAAGAAACTAAGTATTGTGAGTAATCTGAAAGAAGTAAACACTTTCCCATGCATTGCTTATTGTGCAAATGGCCCAAATTAGTCTCATGTGTTTTATTATGTGTTTGTGGGTATTACCATCCTTGAATCTCAATGAAGTACTTTGTGTATAATTTGTGAGGAGTCACTTATCGAATTATTGCATCACATGGTTATTTGTATACCGATGAATGCCATCAAATAAACAACTGATTTAAATATCTTGCCCTCTAGTTGGTCATCAGTTGCTTAAGCATTTTGGCATGACAGAGATGGAAAGTTGGTGAACTTTACTGCTTGTGTACAATCACATGAGCTGTGGGCAGACTCCAGCAGCAGGTTAAAAACAACTCACACAGTGACCGATTAATCATTGTTTGGCTGTAGCTCAGAAGCCACAGTGGGTCATCCACTTATCGCAGTCTTGACGGTTCAATCCCACATGTCAAGTATCCAGGACACTAAGCCCTAGACTGCTGCTGCCTGTGTGTGACTGTGTGTGAATGTGTAAACTGTGAAGTGCTTTAGATAACACATGTTTAGCTGTAGAACTGAATCACATGTTAAGTAAGCTGGACAGGTTATAATGCATGCTTGATAATGACCAACTAAAGCCTTTTTATTAACCTAGTTGTTCTGTTCATTGAGTTTAACTATAAACCACACATTTTAAAAAGATATTAACTGTTTAAATTAGATCCCCCTCTTGTTTCAGCAGCTGCTTGGACCAGCTGGGATAGGGGGCATAAATTTGTTGCAGGAGTTATAAAAACATTGGCTTTCTGCTCGAACGGTGAGTGCTAGAAAGATCCAAAAAGACTATTTATGAGGCTTGGCGGGTACAGCCAGACAGTGAATCCAATTTTTATGTGGATCAGTTGGCTTCTAACTAAATATAACATCCATGCCCTGTAGGTGTCAGTGTAATAGTTCAATGAGCTGGAAGGCAATTAATCATTGTCAAAGATTACAACTAACAGAGAAAGTGAAAGAAAGATAGAGCAGATGGGGAAGATCAGCACTTCTTTTTAATCAACAACTATATAATCATTAAATGTGCTGGATACGAACAGGACACTGCTGTCTAAATATAACTCTACACTGTGTAATAATGAAGGCAGTTTGAGACATGTGCAGACCATTTTTTTTACATCGTACCCTGCTCAGTTTAAGGGGTTAATAGGAAAAAAATGCATTTCACAAAAGATGTGATTGATTTCCTATGTGGGCATCTGCCAGACAGATTAGGAGCCAAACAATCCAAAACTGAAGAGATGAAAGACAGAAGAGCACAAGAGAGTCTTTATTACATTTCCAGCACCTTCAGTAAGCTGTGATTCAGCAGGAGGAGCCTCTCTGAGGAGAAGACAATAACATTGAGTCACCTTGCTGCATTGTGAGCCTCTGGCAGCCGAGAGGCAGGAATCAGCAGCAGCAGAGACCGTACTGCAGAGCTGCACTGGACTGCATCAACTATGTGTGTGTTTGTGGGTAAATTACAATGTATAGGCGTGTGTGTGTGTTTGTGTGTGAAGTGGGGATGATCATAAATCATAGCAAGGTCAAATAACAGCAATTGAGTGGGGATACGAGATGATTACACTGCAGTTTGTGTGATGTGCTTTATTATGCAGACTGGTTGCAGAATACACAACAGGTTAATTGTGCACCAAATTACTCCAAATGTAAGTATGGCTTTATCAATATTACAGGGGTGTTAATGATTTTTACAGACAGTATTTATGTACTTATGCCTGTTGCAGATCTCTTCTTAGGGTCTGCTTTACCTTACGATGAAGATTGATTTCCCAAAATGCAGATACATTTTATAAATTAACAGACTTGTTTTTTTTCCTTCAAGGTAAAACATATATTAGCGTTGAATTAAAGGAGAATCCAACGTACATTACAACAGATTGGGCATTAACTGATGGCGATGGGGTGGGTCTTCCTTAGGTTGTAAATTGAGGTTTAAGCTGGTGATTTCATGCAAATGATTCATATAATTTTAAAAGCCATATAACCACCAAGTGCCCCACTTTTCCCTGTATAGAAGCATGTGCATCTGTTGTGATTCCAGACTAATTTATTCAGTTTTTTATGTCTGAAGATCTTATTTATAATATATTTTATGACTTATTCTGTCTCTATATGCACAGTCAGAAACATATTATAGCAGAGAGAATCCTTGTTTTCATTGGCTCCTCTGTCAAGTAGATAAGACTTTAGAAGGTTTGCAGTGAATAGTTTTCCACCCAGCAGCTCACTTCAGTGCTTTTTTTCCAGAGGAAATGTTTTATCTCTCGCTGTCTTTGAAGAACACTACCTTAAACCACTGGAGAATGTTAAAACAAAGCCTGCCCAAAAGGGAATCACGGATCAAATATTTAATATGTTGACTGATGTTTGCTGCTCTCTGAACACTGATGTGCACCCTGTACAGTACAGTAGTGTTGCCCTTTCACAAAGGAGATATATACTGTAATCTACACCTCACAGGGTGAATTACTGTGTGCCTTTCTATGATTGTTTGACAAGTTTGTCTAGATACCGTCCCCAGTTAAAGCACACGATGCTACATGAGAGCATCCTATTACTGGTATTTAATTTTTATAAGAGCATGGCATGATGGAGTAAAACATCCCTGATGTCTCTAAAGGCTCAGCAAACTCACTTCCGTGCCAACACTACTGTGACTTTGAACATTGCCTCCTCTCACAAAGCCCAAGTGAAATTTATGGGCACCATTGGTAAATTGGGCAGGTCTGTTTGATGCAGTGTAAGCATTATTGTAATGTGTCATGGTCAGACGGCTCTCTGTCCTCAAAGCGTGACTGCAGTGAAGGTGACAAACTTCATCGAAAGCTTCCACAATTTATGCACGGACATACAGCCATTCATGCATGCAGCCGCTCTGAGTACACACTCACACACACACTACTTTTTTTTTTTAAAGCAACCTTGAAGCATTGGTTTTTCTTTCTTTGTCTCAAGGTAAAGTGCATAATTGCATAATTGCATAATTGCATAAATGCATATATATACACACACACACACACACACACAAAGATTTTTTAAAGTTTCCTTCTGGGCCTTAAGTGTGGTTGTGCACTTTTCCATTCTTATACATCCCCATGCACTGATAAAGTCAACATGTAGCCCACATAAACTTAGACTGAATGTGACCACTGTTGTCTTACTTTATCTTTGTTTAAGACCAACTTCTCCTCCACTGTTAGTTTATTTAACACTGTTGCTTTCTAGCATTCCAAACTAGAGCACTGAAAAGCTGGTTACAAAATAAACTTAACACATACTTTTAATTTCCTCTCACGTCTTACACGCACATATCCAAATACTGCAGTAGTTTAAAAAGAGGAAAACTAGGCATGTTGATCTATTTTGGTTTAATTGTGATATCCCTGGGATCATTTAATAGACTTAAAGGACTAACTAAATCCTATAAAATCCTATAAGAATGGTTTCAAAGGCCATTTTATGTTTTTATGTCCTGAAATGTGCCCGTGTCCTCATAAATTCCAGCTTTAATCAAGTGCAATTCCACTAAACCAAAATTTTCTCCGCAATGGGGTTCTTTTATTTTGTAGAGCTCTGTGTTTCAATTGTCTCCTAGACTACTTGAAGGAACATGTGAGCCGTTTTCTTCAGCTCAAATTACTTAAAAACATAGTCGTGTAAGTGGCCTGAGTTTGGCATTCTTCCCCTTTAAAAAAAACTATGCAGCCCTAGCGGTGGTGGTATTAACCGGGCTCCCTGGGAAAGTCTGCGGAGAGAGGGAGAGGGGGGACGAGCCGAGCCGGAGACGAGAGATCATGGCGGCACCTCTCGGACGGGACACCCTACCTGACCACTGGTCGTACGGAGTTTGTAGAGATGGACGGGTCTTCTTTATAAAGTGAGCCGGGTGAAACTACTCTACGCTTCACGCGGCATTTTTAACGTTCAGCTTTTTTTTGGTTGTTTTATTATCTTTCAGTAACAGGTGTCTTTCTTGCAGTGATAAAACTCATAGCACTACTTGGCTACATCCACGCACTGGTGAACCTGTTAACTCGGGACACATGATACGGTCAGGTACGCGACAAATATTCTGATTTGGAGGATACCGACGGGACGTTTCTTTTGCTGCAATGTGTTTTCTGTCTGTGGCGGGCTCCTTCAATGTGTTTTTGTTCGTGTTGTAGATTTGCCAAGAGGATGGGAAGAGGGCTTCACGGACGAAGGAGCCAGCTACTTCATCAAGTGAGTGGGCTCGTGAGCATTGTTGCGTAGTTTGACCGTGTTAAATTTGATCCCATTAGCTATGCGAAAGTGCTTTGTGTAAAAATGCTTCTACTCCTTTCCTTTCCTGTGCAGTTTCGACACGTTTGGTAACACTGAGCTGCAGTCAAATACTTGTACTCAAACTAGATGAAAAGGCTGTACTTTCAACACAACATAAGGTTAGGGTTGACACAGAGACACACCGGCATATGGATTAACACACTGGGGTCCCATCGGATAGGTGAAACCAATTACCTCTGCCTGCATTGTGAATGGAAAGTGGCAGTGCTTAGCAGGACAGGAAGAAGGCTATTAAAATTCTCCTCACATCCTCCATGCAGGACCTCTACTCTCTCCATTAGATAGGTGTACAGCCTGTGTGTGTGTTGGAGAGAGTGTGTGTGACAGAGAGACTGTAAAGGTTGCAGGAGAGGGGTGTGACCATGTGGTGACAGAGATGTATGGCATGATTGCATTATTGAAGCAGAGAGGACAGGATTTCCAAAGTCACAGACAGCAGTGGGAAGTTGTTTTTTTTGACAGATTTTCACGTCCTTCACACATTAAGATTAGCAGGATTCATGTTAGTGAAAGACATAACACAATCAATGCTACACTGACACTGCACATCTGTTCTGCTTAGCTAGGTAACGCAAATATTATGTGCATTATATTAGGGCTGCAACTAAAGGTTATTTTCATGATCGATTAATCGGATGATTATTTTTACGCCATATTATTCGGTCACTAAATGTCAGAAAGTTGTGAAAATTTCTGATTTCAGTTTCTCAGAGCCCAAAGTGATGTCTCAAAATTGATTGTTTTGCCGAACAAGCAGTTTTAAACCAAATACTTTTCTATCACAAAATGACAAAAAGCAGCAGATCCATAAATTTAAGAAGCTGGAACCAAAATATTTTGCAATTACTGTCTTCTGATTAATCGTAGCAGCTCTACATTGTATTTGCATTTCGACCCGCACAGTTTTACATGATTGAATTTAGTTTGGATTGTGATCTGTGGCTGCAGCTGTATATTAGATGGTGAAAGAAAAAAATGGGACACAAGAGCAACCAGTTAATCATAATGAAAGCAATCAGATAAGTCTGTCTAATGATGACAAATAGAAAGCCTACACTAAAACAAAGTGGAGACAAATTCTTCCATGGCGCTGGATCACTGTGAATCACAAAGACTCCTCCTACTGTAGTTTGTGTAAGATTTTGTGTATCCGCTACCCGTCGCCGGTCTTGGGCCTTTTAGTTTGTCCCATTTGTTTTGGACAGATGGCCTTTTACATCCCTGTTACTGCAGTATCTCTGAAGTTGGAATAAGAGGTCTTAGCTCAGCAGCATGCAGAGCTCTGCAGACACCAGTTTGTAGCACTGTATAATCAATATGACACTTTTTTTTTTCAATTTGGAAATGCCTGCACTCAGAAATCAGCATAGATCGGTGTGATAAAAGAGGAACTATTATTGTGGTTTTGAAAAGCACCTGCATGGATCACAACTTTTACATGCAGGTGGCACTGAGCCAGACAAACAGACGTCCATGCATTCAAAAGACACTTTAAAAGACATCCAAAAATATGGGCTTTAAAAAGACACATAAAATGGTTTCAAATAACAAATTCGCCGTTGCTGACATTTATATTGTGTGTAGAATAAAGGCGGCTGTTGTGTCCCCCTCATTCATGTTTTTTCTCTGTAAGAAGCGAGAACAATGTAACAGTGAAGTTGTGTGATATACGGCAGCCTAAATGTCAAGGCTGTTAAATCAGGCGACTACTTGTTGCCCGGTTGGCCTGGTGGAAGGATCCTGTTTTGCTCCTGCCCGCTGCTTGTGTCTTTGTCTTTGAGGGCTAATTTGTTGGAGACAGGAACAGCTTATCTGGAGCACAGCAGGCTTTTCTCCATGTTCTCCTGGTGCGTGAAGGAGAGTCAAATCATTGGCTGTTTGTCAGAGTAGGTAAAACTGCTGGGTCACTGTTTTCAACCTACAGTTTCAGTCAAAATTAGCGCGTTGGAGATGAATCATGCGACGTAGACCATGTCG
Source organism: Semicossyphus pulcher (assembly GCF_022749685.1). NCBI lineage: Eukaryota > Metazoa > Chordata > Actinopteri > Labriformes > Labridae > Semicossyphus > Semicossyphus pulcher. Next base: position 15,031,522 of record NW_027211603.1, read on the forward strand.
ATATTTAACTGTAAACTGTAGGAGATTGGTTATGAGATCATAGAATAAATGCCGTCTGTGTCACCCAGCTCAGATATACAGCAAGTCTATATAATGACAGATTGTTTGCTCTTTGTTTAATTCTTGATATGGATCACTGAGTTTGACAAGCCGCTGATGGGTGTACAGCTCAGTGGGGACGTTTCTGTTGATGAAGCATTTATTATTTTCTTGTGATGGAGTGCTGTCATTTTCCCATCGTGGAGGACTTCATCTCTGGTGGTTTACTTGATTTACTGCAGACCTGGATGATGCCAGGACTCTGTATTGGTCCCGTGTGTGTACAGGTAATTATAGGGAGTGTTGCTTGTGTCGAGCCTACCTGGCTTTTCACTCCAGCACTTAGCTAATCAAGCTATGAGTGGATACACAGGGGTTTTTAATTCATTACTACTCTGATCTTAAACACACGTCTTAAAAACATTGGGCAGATTAAATGTTAAAAAAAACAGCTTCATCTCCAGGAATGTCTTTACAGCTTTTGGTGCAAGATCTGCTTTGTTATTAATGTTACCTGGCACACCTCACACAGTGAAGACAGCAAAGATGGCTCCAGCCAAGTGGATTATTCCTTCAAATCACATATAAAAAGTTGGAAAAGGACTGGACTGCTTGGACTGTCGCCCTGTTTCAGCCCATAAAAATCATCACAAGTGTTATTTTTTACAACACTGTGTACAAGTCAGCATTTTAAAACTGCTTATAAGACTAAAGGGGCCTCCCCCTTTAGCCCCACGTTTATTTTCCTGCTCCAGGGTGCAATTAGGGGTTCTTTTTGTTTGTTGAAATTTCGCCTCACACTCCCTAATTTCCCTTTAAACATCAGATTTCACAAAAAGCTTTCGACAGTTGTGTTTAAAGCTCAAGGAAAGTAGTTTCTTTTGTATATAAACACCTGCTTCCAACCCCCCGCTTCTCATTTAGCAACAAACTCGAGCAGGACTGAAGTTGACATGGTGCTGCTGTGACAACGGCCGGTAGATTCAGTTGTGTGTTGATGTTGGTATTTAGTTGAGTACAAAGGAAGGATTGTTCAGATGCTGCCGCTGTAGAAATACCCACATTTATTTACACCTCGCTTTAGGCCAGTCTGTGCCCTGCAAACCTGAACAATCTCTTAAATGTGTGCGATGCATTATTTTGAATGCTCCAACCGAGCGAGGGAAGGTTTTATATATGATGAAGTATCGTTTGATTATGAAGTTTCTACGGCTTTTCTTAACTTTTAGTTCACTTTAGTTACAGCACTCTACACACTGACAAACAATCAATAGACTGAATTGAACTGTGCGAACTGGAGGAGGAGATTGTCAAAAAGTAATGGGCGAGGTCTGTTGTCATCTGAGGCAGCAGATTGAAATAGAGTGTCTCTGCCTGTCATACTTCTGGCAGATCTCCAAGGGACTGACCCAATTTAGAAATCATCTTCCAAAATCGTCCCGTTTCAATCCCAGCAGATAATATGACAGAGATGAAACAGGTCTGTGTGCAGTCATAAGCTCGTGTCAGGGATGAGTATTAATATGAGTGAGAAATTGGACAGAGAACGATGGTTGAACTGTCATGAACTTTAAAGTTTGTCTCATATGGTTAAAGAGGTCTATTTGTAACAGATGATCCGACTGGAGGAACAATTGAGAAGAATGTAAACTATTTCATAGATTAGTTTCAGATCCATGAACACGGTGGAAACAAAGATTACAAATGAATGTGATTGTCCTTCTTGTAATAGGATTCGTTTGTCATATTTATACATCTCAATAAGCCATTGTGTTAAGTCATTCATCATAAAACCTGAGTTAAGTTAGGTCTTTCCTAAACTACATTGCTGGCACTGTATAGGAAATGTGCAATTGTATAGCTCCCTGAGGAAATGAATGACCCCGCTGAGGTACAATGGTGTCCTGTTGGGGACAAAGTTCACATTGTTCAGTGGGCTTACAATGCTGTGGAACAGCCCAGGAAGACATGTTTGATGTTCATTTCTCACCATAACATTCTTCTGTCTCAGCTTCATTACTAATATGATGAGCCCATCAATAATTTATCGCTATTTAGTTTTGAAGGTGTTTTTTATCTTCTTATTCTCCTGCTGCTTGTTATTTTTCAGGTTGGGCTTGCATTTTCTTAACTAGCTGAATATTTCTGATCAGGACACTATGAGCTAATTAGCCATGAGGTGTTTTGGGAGTTTTGAAGCAAGGCGTTTTAATAGGGGATGAAAAAGAAGTTTAGTATCCCTACAGGCCCTTATCTTACGGCTGTCTTAATGAAGCTCGATTTTTTTTTTCTGCAAACACAGCAAATCCATACCTCGCTGCTGACTTCAAAACATCAGTGCCAAAATAAGTCAGGGCAAAAATTGGCCCCAAGGTTTGCTCAAATGACCTTTGCCCTTCCTGAATTTTGTTTGTTTAAAAATAGAATATACTGCATTTATGTATAATCAAGATTTCCTCAATTCCTCACTTTAAAAGAACTATTTAACTTGAGCTATTTGGCAGTGTCGTCTCTTTTCCACACTGTACCCGACACATTGACTTCTTAAACTTTTATAGCATAGTTAAAATCCTAATGTGTTTCTCAGTGCAGGCCGTTCTGTTTGAGATGGGAGTTTTGCTTCACATCACATTTAAAGTGTTTTATCCCAGCTGCTCTTCCTTCAGGATCAGGCAGGAAGCCAGTCCAAATATTTTTTCTCAGAGAGGCTGAAAAGCACCAGAAACTGACTCGTGAGAAATGGTCACTGCTCAGATTAAGACTCAGATAAAGACCTCCAACTTCATTCTTAGGTAATGTATTGACACTTGTTGAGATTGTTACCTGATTTTCAACTTCATCCTGATCTATCTGGGTTAGGTAAAGATTTTAAAGACAATTGCAGTTGTTGCTGATCTTGTTGTTGTCAGGGCGAAGCTTGGCACAGATGCTAAACCTGTTGTTCTTTTGGCTCCAGCGCCGTCATTTAAAGGGTTTACAGTGACGTGGTTGGTGGCTGGGAAGACAGACGGACTATTTTAGCCTGGACTTACAGTCCTCACCTTTGCAAACTAGCTACAAACTATGCAACAAATTGCAAAATTGGCATTACAAAAGATGAGTGCAAAGGATTTTAAGAAAGACATTTGGCTGATTCAGACATTTTTTTGAGCAGAGTATACTTCTGAAGGAATGCAGCAAAATAAGGGTGAAGCTGCGGCTGCTAACGCACATTGAAACCTGTTACATGAAGGTGCTGCTGGTATGGCTCCACAAGCAGGAGAACTCAGCAGTCCTGGTAATTTTAGCGCGTCTGTGAAGGTTCTCAGTCATCCGGGTCATGATAATTGGAAGCTAAATCCAAAAGGCAACTGGATTTGGTTGACGTTCTTTCACCTCTCATCCAAAAGAGAAGAACTGAAGAAGTTTTCGAAAGAGAGGTGAAACGTCTTTAAGAACTTGAACCAAGTCCAGCTGCTTTTTGGATTAAGCTTCGAGTCGTTATAGCACGCACTAAGTAATGTATCGCTTCAATTGACTTCATCCATCGACACTAATTGGACAACCACGTACAATGTGGCTCTTTAGCCACAACATTGGTCTAAATTTCCCCTGGGTACTGTAGATGAGACAGACTACTGTTAAATATGCAAAGTAACCTTCATGTTAGCTCAAAGGACTGTGGATGCAAGTGGCAGTGTTTGGAAATCGTTTGTCATGACCACTGGAAGCAATGAAGAACGATTGAAAACACTGAATAGCAATCAGGTAGAGCTCTCCTGCTCCAGGCAGCAGACAGGAGAAGGACCCGGGTGACAGAAAGGCAGCTGTTCGTCCTCACTGATGAACACTGCAGACCTCTGTGTTATTGATATCTACAAATCTATGGTGTTATCTGAGAGAGTGCCCATGTACTGTGTGGAACTGGCTTTGATGTTACAATGAAGAAGGTATGGATGGAATTGGGTGTCATTAGATTCAACACATAGGAACAGATGTTACGCTTAATAAGATCCCACAACACCAACAGCTTTCATACTGTATGTTTGGTCCAGTGAGCAAATACTGATTACATATTTATGCATCTGCCCTCATCTCTGCTCTTGATGACACACTCTTCTGCTATTTTCCAAGCAGTTACACTCTCTCCCACACGTTCCCAGTTTATTAGTTGTGCCTGGTTATTGTGAGAAATGGCTTTGGCACACCTTTTACACTGTGTTGCATTTGCCCGACAATTTTCTTATCCTCAAGGGTCAACTTTGCTTGTTGAACTGCCTCTATAAGGCACCACAGAGAACTGTAGCAGCCATATTTCTGGAAGCGGTGTCTTTAGACCATGATAGCACCACTTTCAGTGTAGTTTATGCACCTTTAACTTGCAGGGGATCTTAGGATCCACTTATTCCAAGTTCTTATCAGAACCAAGGAATCAGAGCAAGCACAGCTATGTTTTAAAAAAAAGATTTATTATGCTAAATAATTACCTTAAACCGTTTTATTGACTTTGTGACACAACGTTTTTTGAAACATCCTGCCTTTACTGATTTATTCTTTAGCTGTACTACAAGCATTATGCCTTTTGATGACTCAGAAAATCTGCTTATGTTGTGATCACATGATGCACATGAGCTGCATAAGCACATTAACATTCAAATTAGCAACTCAGATCAATAAATGATGTACTGGGAATCTGATTTATTTGCACATATTGTCACAAAATGCAGGAGAGCAGGGAAACTGGACCCAAATGCAGACACAGTGACCAGGCAGGCAGGCGGGCAGATGCAACGATACGAGAGATATTTAATGGAAAAACAAAGAGCCTTACAGAGTCCGGGTATGGCCGGCAGGCAGGGGCAGGAAACAGGTCCAGGGACAAAATCAGAACAAGCAGGCTGGGATACCGCAGCATGGAAAACACAAATGAACTGCCAGAGAAACATGAAAACTGTCTGGCTTTATGCTGGGGGAGCTGATGAAGGAAATGTAGAACAGGTGTGTGGGTAGGAGAGTCCAGGCTGGTGATAGGAGGTGAACAGGTGAAACTAATGAGGGCGGGACGGGCAATCAAACAGGAGGGAAACACACAAGGGCGGGAAGTAAAACAAGACACGACATACATGATGCAAGAAGATGTTACGAAACTCAGAGCTGTGACACATATTAGTCGACATAGTTTTGCACTTAAAGAAGTGATAACGTGGAATAACTAAAGTATGGCACAGACTAGTTGTGTTTCAGGTGTCGGTGTTACCCCCTGGCTTTGTTTAGATATCTTTGCTGTATCCTGGCATGGTATTCCTCTTTCGCTCTAATATGCATGCCTTCTGCAGACGCTCCTGTGTGAGCCGGTGTGTAAACACAGTTTAGTCTCTCTCTTTCTCTACCTTCCCTTAAGCGAGGAAGTGACCTTCAGCAGAAAATGGAGATTCGGAAATCGTTATGTCATTCTTGACAGGCAAAATCCTGAAGGATCAGATTACTCTGTCCTTATCTCTGCAAAATTATGAAAAATGACAGGGGGCATGATTACTGGGAGAATGCATTGTCAAATTAGACAGACCTTCCCCTGTATGTTTAAAATGACTGCTGGTTGGAGAATGTATTTGATTTTGGCATCATCATGTTGCTTTTTGTTTGTACTTGCGGATGAAATTAGCAAACGAGTGATGAGCTGGAGACGTGTTGTCCTTGGTCGATCTTTTTGCCGCATCAAATGTTTAGTTTTTAAAAAACTACCAGCTCCTTATTTTGCACTGCCTCATTTTAATTCAACTCCCTGCTTGTTGCTCCTCTCTTCCCATCATTGCACCATGTGGGCTGTGCAGGGAATGAAAATAGTGAATGAACAGGCTAAATGCATTTCAAGGTCAAGAGAATATCAACATGATGCATCGCTTCATTGTCAGTCTTTGCATCATTTTTAAGAATAGTGCTCAGAATATGTTTTTTTCTGTTCAATCATGAAGAGTGATGGTTTGAGCAGCGTCACTGGAACATTACAAACACGTTATTTCCCTGTAACAGACACGCATAGACACGCTTACCTTGAAGCATGCATCATTAATCCAGGAGTCGTCTCATTCATGTAGAGTGATTTGTTTTGTCCCTTTTTCATTATCAGTCTTGTCTCATGTTTAAATTGTGTCCAGCTGTTATGTTGCTGCATCTATCTTCTCTCTTTGCTTGTTAGGCGGCTTGATCTTTTACTGAAGGGCAGGGCATTTTCTAAACAGAGCTGTGTTGTCTATATCATGTCCATAGTGATTAATAATGAGGCCGGTTAAACAATACATACTGTACAGTACTGTCGGGCCTACAAATGGAGTCGGAGGTTAAAGCAGCGGACTGAATAGACACGATGAAAACAAAGGGCAGATTGAGAGTGTGGTACAGTGGACGTTTGTGCTGCAGAACAGAAAGGAAGCTTTCCATCCGGCCTTGTTTGGACTTATGTGATATTTAACCCTGCAGTGAATGAATACATTAAGAGCTGCGAGCCTGAGGTGTGCTCTGTGTGATGATATGCGTTATCTAGAATGAGTCATTTACTGTCCAGACAGCCCGAGCAGGTTTACTAGTCAGAGCTGGAGCAGGAGTCAGAGCAGAAACAAGGCGGGGGGGATGCCCGAGTCGGGATGGGGACCTGCTGCTGCAGCTGCCTGCCCCTCGGCCAGGGGACTGACTCGGCTGATCATGAAGCAGAGGTGGTTGTTGAGCTGGAGCACGCCAGTTTGGAGAAAGAGGAGAGGCCGATTGAGACAAGGTAACTTTGTTTAATGGTGTTTTCAGAGTGATGCTATGTCTTTGTGTAATAGATGCCAGTTTTTATACTTTAAAGGTAGTATACTCTGGATATCTCTAACAATGTTTATGGACTTGGAATGCAAAAAATAGCTAACTGTGAAAGAAAACAAAACTTTTACCTTTCTTTCCATGTTGTAAAAGAAGGGCGCTCTGCACCTGAGTAATATCAGCAGCCTCTCTGGAGGAAAGAAAGAGTTTGTGTGTACCCTCCCTCTGATTGAATTCAGATGACAGTTCTTTCTGCCGCATTCTGTCAGAGCCCGAGTGTGACCGGAGCCACTGCAGAGAGAGAAGCCGGTCCCACACTGTTCTCATCTCACCAGACGGGGGGAGCGGAGAAGTGATTAGTTAGCAGCCACAGAGGTGGAAGATGGATGTTTGATAAAAAGAGAAAGTCTTTCCAGAGAGCAAATCTGAAACAGAGCTGAGCCTGTGTTCATTTTTACTCTATCATACAGGTTCCAGTGTTTGGTGTAGAAGTGATGAGCAATAAAATAGGTCATTTAAATGTGTGAAGCGCACATCACCACCAGCAGTAAATCTAACACAGGGTGGTGTAATGGCATTGATTTTCTGCTAGCATAGAAAATTTGCATTTAGACCAAAAGCACTTAAATTCAGTGAAGGTATTCATCTCGTCAAAGGATACTGCATGAAAAGTATTTTGCTTGATGCCACAATGAAACTGCTGCTGAGCACCTGCTGAAACCGTCACATGTGCTGAATCAATGACCGCCGGGGTCAGCCCTACACATGGGTGTGTATGTGACTGACTGAGTGACGGTACTTTCACAGCCGTAGAGATAGAGATTTGTGACATCGCAATGGCGGATCATGGAGCATATTGGACTTTCACTGACGCGACTCCTTGTCTATACGGCTCTGGATACTTTGTTCGGGGAGTAGGCGGGGCTGCTCCTCCGCTGCCGGTCCGGTGTCCCCACCTATGTCGGCAGCGCGCACCTGCTTTCAGACACGTTGTCATCTGCCTCATAAGGACAGTCCTTGTTGCCCACAAAAGCGCACATTGACCTGATGCGGTCAGCCACTAGGTTTTGACCTAGTCTTGTTCATCTGGATATATTATAAAAACAGTGTAAAAGCTGTTCAAATCAATTTCTTTATATTAACAGTGAATCAAATTATTATGTTTTATATGAAAGTGGTCACTCACAGTGACAAGCCCTCTGAAAATATCCTCCAACTCTGCAATTTTGATAAAGTGTGTTAGCATTTTCCAGGTCACACTGGTGGTTACATATTAAGATTCACTCTCACCACTTTCAAGTGTTATTTCCAGCTTAAGAAGGCAGCTGTTTTCAGTAAACCAGTCCTAATAAACCCACTGCACACCACCTGTCCTGCAGCCAAAAGCAGACAGACAAAGTTAGCTGGGGATGCACTGGGCTCCTAAATAGGATAAGTAGTAGTTGTTCATGTGTTTTTAAGCAAATGCCCTGTTGTATTAAGACTATATATACAGTGCTTATGTGACAGGAACAGGGTTTCGTGGGAAATCAGGGCACAGCAGTAAATCAGAGGACAAACAAAGAGTTGTTAAATACAAGATGACCTCTACTTTTCTTTGTGCCCTATGTTGTTGTGAGAGCAGAAAATCGCGTCATGTAATAATTGAAGATAAATTACATTTCCTAGGACTGCTGACATTTAGCAAAAATCCTCTGTAATCACAACACGTCTGCACAGATCTGTGTAATCTGACATTCATCGACTGATCATAGGATTTGTAGCAAAGCAGGTGCTCTGTAAGGTTTTACACCATACATATTCCTTAAGGTATTACATCTGCAGTCTGAATAACCCAACACTTCAATAAGCTTATGTTCAGCAGCAAACTGTGAAAAATGTTCCTCATTGCGGATTACTTGATTGCATATTGCTGTTCCCATTAACTGAATATTGAGTGTGAAAAAGATAAATGAAAGGGACCATCTGGCCAAAGCTACTGAGAGCAGATCTGATGCTTGGAGCAATTTCACCCACTGCAGCATTTATTGAACACATTGACCACACAGCTGTGTGAGTTCTCACAAAGCGGTCCAATTGAATTTGCTTTAGTGTCGAGATGTGATGCTAATTTCTTATTCATGATCTGATTGATCCTTCTTTTAGCGACGCTGAATCTTCGTGATTTGATCATTCTAGTTGTCATCACCTTCACTTCCAGGCATCCATCAGATGTACTTTTCTTACTGAGACAAAGATTGTGCAGCAAAGATGTCGAGCTGATGATGATTTTAAAGCATATTTTATTTATTGACGTTTTATTGAAGGCCTGAATCACTCAGCTTGACTGTCAGTGCGTCCTCGAGGGCTGGCTGGTGGACCATGTGCATGTAGTGTGTCTGTTGTGATGTGCTGTTCTGTAGGCGGCCACTAGATAGTGCTGTTGAGTCTTTGCCTATTTGCCTGTTTGATACAGTTCCACATGAGTGTATGTCTTCATTTTGTATCAAGGTAGGGACTGCAAAAGAAATGATGTTTACTAAAGTTTAACTTCATAACTGAGTTTAACTCAGGCTTCTGCATTGTTTGACAGTCTGCCTCTCTGACTCATTTTAACCCTCAGATGTATTTTCAAAGACTTTCTTATGGCTTAAAGGGTTTTTGATTTGCTATCGTAACAGACAGGGATCCATACAGTGCTAATATAGCTTCATTTTGTTGCACAACAGTCAGCAGGGCAGCTGTGGATGTAGGTGATAGAGTGAGGTATGAATGTTGACCTGGCAGTCCATCCTATGTATCGACCTGACCCACCCTCGTCCAGCCCTCTGCTCTTATCTATACGTCTGTCTGTGGATTATTGAACCGACACTGCAGCAGCCTGAGCCGGCCACTCAGCTATAGTCTGCCCTCCATCCTGCAATCCCCTCTCTCTCCTCGGCTGACTGGGATGTGATCTGATAAAGACGACTCGGGGGTGAGACCGAAGGCTCTGGTTGCAGTCAGAGTCCAAGGTCAGCATTTTACATTGACTGGACAAACACAATGAGGTGAATTCTGAGGTGGCTTAAAAGAGGGAAAAATTAAAAATTTCCAAGCAAGTCATCCCCTTTTCTTTCCCCTCCTCGTTCATCTCCTATATAGGAACTGAACAATGGAGCGTTATCGTTTTATTCCTCCCTGGAGAGGCTAAGTAGAGCATACTGTAAGTGCCGGCAATGTTACTGAGTGATCAAGAGCAAAGAGAGAGGGCTGAAACAGCAGTTATACTCCAATCTGACACCGCTCTTTGTGCCCTTTCTAGCACACCCACGTAGCACCGTGCAGACAGTTCAAACAGACTCAGCTACCACATGTAAGAGAACAGAGAAGGGACAATCTTAATTGCTCGTCTCTAGGATCAGGACAGATACGGACATTATAGACTTACTGCTCTCCACATCTGATAACTCACTGGTAAGTACGGCTCAGGAGCTTTCAGACACACTTAGAGCATGCTGAGTAGAGAAAGAAGAGGAGGATTAATCTTAAGAGGAAGACGTGTTCAGATGTTCGGCCCAAGTAAATGAAGCCACATCACAACTTTAACAAACTCTGTGACAGATTAAAGTCTTGCATTCAAAACTTTTCTTAAATAAGAGTATGAAAAGTAAACTATTTTTCTCTGAAATATTTAGAAGTATAGAGACATACAAAATTGAAATGCTCTAGTAAAGTAAAAGTTCTTTGAAATTGTACTTGTGTACACCACAGTATTTTAGTAAATGTAATTTGCTTCTTCCGAGCACTGACTGAGGGTGGCTTTCAGCTATTAGTGATGCTGTTTTCATGCTTGGATTAATAGTTTAGTATTGCAAAATATGCCCCGTAGGCTGTGTTACAAATAATTACACACATTTGGTTTTCTTTTAAACTCTCATTTGCATCAACGTGATAATTAGTTTCTATGTGCATCCTTTCTTTGCTGCAGACATGAATTGGTCCGCCATTGTTTTCTAATTTGTGGATGTTTCACATTCGCATGTCGCAGTTTTCCATGCACTGAAATGAATTATTTAAAGAGAGGGCTTGTGCAAAATCCAAATGACCGTTGCAGGTGCTTAGACCCAGACTGGGATCATCTCCACAGCGCTGAAGAGGGCTTTACTTGCAGGGCGAGCGCCTTGTACTCCTGGGGTATGCTAACGAGATGTGAAGGGGAGTGTAGATGGATGAGAACGAGCAGCAGAGGATGAAACTCAGGGGATGAGGGCAACAGCAGCGGGATGCATTAGCTGCATGTCGACACACGTGTGTGTGTGTGCTGGTGCTGTCAGTTTAATGTGTGAGTTGACTTCCTGAGTCCTTAGCTGGTGTGGAAAACATTTTTCACCTGCCCCCGCTACCACTCCTTTTATTAGCTGATGGAAGGTATTTGTTGCATGGCATGATCATCCGTCTCCTTCGATGTTGGGACATAACCATCTCTTCACTTCCATGTCTCATGGGGTAAGTGATTTCTCTGCAACCCAGATAAGGCTGCTGTTACAGCACAGTTATTTGTTGTTGTTAGACACTGTTGTCCCACAATGTTATCTGTAGTGTAAACTATAGGAGTTGTTGGCTTCAAAAGCATCACTGCGTAAATTAATTACATATCCCAGGACAACACTTTCAGTGATTATTAATCAGGTTTATGAGTTTAAAGTGGCACTTAGAGAATCTATAATGACATTGGCATCTTGCATACTTCCACCCCCCCCAAAATAAGCAAATAATAAGTATAAAGAAAAGCACACAGTTTATTCTTTATGCAATTATCCATCATTAGTTTGAGGGCAAAGTTCCATCATTTCTTCATCTCTTTCTCTTTCCCTTTCTCACCTCTGTAATTCCTGCTTCTCCCTCCTCAGTGCTGTCTCTCCTCTCCTTCCTCGCCTGCATGACTGCAGAGGGAATGGAGCAGAGAGGGCGTCCAGAGCTCAGCTGAGGAACGCATACGTTATAAGGGAGCAGAGGAGAGGTGAGGAGAGAAAGAGTACCACTACAGGGAGGGAATATGAAGGAGGAGAATATGATGATACGGGTTATGGCTAATGCTTTGTACCTGTGGTTTTACTTGGTGCTCTGGGGCCTCTTACATGATGTATTGGTGAGCTTGGCTGGCTTTAATAATACCCATCACAAGCCTAATGCTCTCGCAGACAGGGGACAGCTCAGTGACTGCATGTATTTTTAGCTCCACCTCGGCAGCAGAAGCGGGAAAGAGGATGTTTTGAATGAATCGACGCCTCGGTGCACAGCAGAGGACGTCAGCAGCAGCAGCAGCACTACCAGCTGAGCGGAGTACACACACACACACACACATACACACACACACACACACACAGAGGCACCACTGAGAGGAGCAGAGCAGAGCACAGCACAGCAAATCACAGATCTGCAGCAGGCATGTTGGGCCAACCAGGACAGTCAACCTTACAAGTCCCTTACAGGAGGCAGCCAGTGTATCGTGCGACTCACAGGTGTGTATCCGAGCCCCGCTCCCACCACATATGCGGGGTTGCTTTGCTACGTAGCTACTCGGGAGGTGTGTCTGTTAAAGCTTTCCAGCAACTGCAGGAGGAAAGTGCTTGGGATTGCATGCCGTTGAGTGTTTCTCCAAAGTATTTGTGCGCGCAGGAGATTTAACATGCTTGTTTAAATGTGATTAGCATCTGTATTTGTGGCAGCGAAGGCAGCTGGCTGTTTTGCATTTACAAACCTTTTAATTGCCCTTGGGGAGTGCGTATATCAATGTGCACTAATGGAGCAGAGTGTGAAGACAGAGGCAGGAAGAGAGAGAGAGGTGCTCACTGCAGTGCCTCATGATCATAGGTCACTGACTGCTGTGTTGATGTCAGCACAACTGTGATCTCTCAGGCTGATTATGATGCTTCTTCTATATACATGGTTAATGTGGAATGCCTCTATAGGTGAGGCTGTAGTGGAGGTTTGATGCAGTCCTCGCCACAGATTCTCAAAGGAACGTACTTGTTTACATGTGTTTGTTTCTCAATCCTTAGCACAGCTGCTATAGGGCCTGGCCCACATACACACAGACCCACAGAGATAAACAGCATATACACGCATGCAATGTCACATCTGCTGCGTGTTACACTTTTCCGTGCATTGGTGGACGATTCAGTTCTCTTTTTGCTGAAGTATCATTACGTATCATTACAAACCTTTAGTGGTGTTATGTTAGCATAGATGTTCAAATTTCATCTATTAGTATCAAATTGAACTGAGCATGTATTCTGCTGTATATGGGCTGCTATACGTTTATATTTTACCAACACAGCTATGGTAAAAAATCGATTTGTATGACTTGTGAACTTGCAGTTTTAAAGCTTTTCATTGGTTAATTCTGTTACCCTAATTGGGTTGTTTCACAGTAACAATGCCATAGACTCACTGAAAGATCTGTGCACAAGATATCAACCTTATTATCATTCTGTCACAGTCTCGATGTCAGCCGCAGCGATAAGGTTACTTAGCCTATTTATCATTCCTACATGTGCTCCCTCATCGGTCAGCCCCCCTGCCGTGCCCTAAGCCACAGAGGCAGCGGGCTGCCGACACCACACCACAACTCTTCTCCCACAGTATGAATAAGCAGGAGAGGTTGAGCAGTTACAATCAATATCATTCACATTTCAAGGTACACAGCTACATTTATAACCCAGCTCATTTCTACACATGAGCCTCATGTGGGTTTGTCCGGTCTTGTGTGGCGGTCTGTTTTTAATCGATTATGTAATGGTCGGCTTCAGCTTGGTCTGGTTCTACTCAGGAGTGCTGGATAACATCTGATTTGATGTTTCTTAGTTCACCCAGTCAGTTCCAGTAATGTTGAGTCCCACCCAGCCCAGCTCTGCCTTTCACTTTCATCCTTCTCCCACAGGGTGAAATGTAGCCAAAAGACACAGCGCTTCATTGGTATGCACAGCTGATATAGAGGTCATATCTTTGTTAAGTGCAGCTTGTAATGGCTGGACCGGGTTTAGTCTGAAAATGACACACCTAAAATTGGTGCAGGGGAAGGAGGAGACCTCTCCTTAGCCACTGACATTCTGCACATTTCCAGGGAGACTGGACATTTCTAAGAATAGACTTGATGATGATGCTTAACAGGGTTGAGCTATTTGAAAAAAGGAGTACATTCTCTATGTATTAGGACCGTGACCTTTTAAATTCCCCAGGCTGTGATTTAGATCAGCCGGTGTGAGTGGGGTAGAAATTCTCAGGGAGGGACTGTTCTGGTAAAATCTCAATCCTGCCGGCCAGTGAGAGCTGTGCTCCAGATGTGGCCCACCTTCCTCCACTGATGCCTGACTTAATAAGCCTCCTAAGTCTCGACAAGCTCTCGCCACACTCTCAGGATACAGAAATCTAAAAATAGCCTCTTAATTCAGTTACCCTCTGCCAGCCGAGCCTCACCTAATTCATTTAATCCATCTGTTTAATTTCTTGATAAAATGAAATAGTAGATGATAGCATGCATGGTTTAACAAACAAGATGGAGAGGTGGGAGTTGGCTTCAACCAGATTATTTGAGCTGTTTGAATAATTTTTGCAAAGGTGCGTTATTTGAAGACAGAGATTATTAGATGTCTAATCATGCAAGATGGTGATTAGATATTTAATGTGACATCTGTGCTGAAAAATGGCGCTCTGCTGATGTGGTGATAAATAGACACTTAAAACACTGCAGGTTTCGCTCACAATCTGTTCCCTTTTTATAGCTTTATGTACAGATTGTTTATGCAGAAAATCTTTACTGTTACTTTACTGCAAGATATAAAAATACGGTCCTCTTGCCTCCCAGCAGCGGTGTGATTCTTGCCCAATGGGGGCCTCTGTGTGTGGTGCCTTAATGTTGTTCATTGGCACCAAGCACTGCAGTCATGGAGTAGCTGTGTTGTCTTAACCCTGTGCATCATTGTAACGTCGCTTTCCCGGTGGGAGTGTGTTCAGAGGCTGCCTTTGCGCTGCGGTGTGTGTCTGCTCAGGTTCTGTAATGAGAAGTGCAGGAGAGAGGTCCCTCCAAGCCTGCAGCCAGTCTGGAGTTAGCTCCCAGTAGAGAACAGATGTGTGCGTGCACACAAACACACACGTAATGAGCTGACTCAGTCTGCATGTCCTGCAAAGAGCTGATTGTGAGTGGAGGAGAAGTTATTTGCCAATCTTGATGAGAAGAAAAGTCTTTGTTTTCCCTCCGCTGATACTTTGTACAAACTGACTGTTATAAGGAGAGGCCTGCTGCAGTAAAGTCAGCTGGACGTTACCAGCATGGACGCCCTCAGGGCCGAGATTCTCTGCAGTGAAATAAACCAGACTAATCAAATTTCTCTCATAGAGCAGCAGCTGTTATTTTGCTTACATGGGATGACTTTATCTTTTATTGCTATATCAAATATGAAACCGTAGTTTAATGTAATCAAGAGTATGAACTATGGATTTGTCTAGTCTTCATCTTTTAGGTAATTTGATACATTCCTCTCATCTTGCTGACAAAGCTCCTTAATGTTAAAACTGATCGTATTTTGCGTGTGTGTGTTTGTGTGTGTGGCGGGATGAGTTTGGAAAAAGGAAGAGGAGTGTATTTAGTTGTGGGATGACATAATAATGCTCTGACACGATTGTGTAAGGGATTTAGACGTGTTCACAGCAGGCGGGCTAACTGAATCCGATTGTTGGAAGAGCTAATAGCTGGTTACTGCTCCTCTGCTTTTGGTCAAAACTACTGGCAAAGGACATGAATGTGGTTTCGGAAAACAGGGATTACCCTGGTTCAGTTAATGTAATCCTTCTTGTCCTGTTTTATTTCTCTACATTCTCACTAGTATGCTGTAGAAAGGTGACAGAGAGGACACTGTGTTGTAACATTCTTCCAGGCGTCCAGGCCTACTTGAGCTTATTGATCTTACTTACCTGAACATCGAGCTCTTACAAAAGTGTTAATGTTGCACAAAAAATTCATACATTGATCCACCTATAAGGACAGGATAAGCCACTCTGCTATGTTTATCTGTGTGCTGGCCCTCATCAGACAATTTATCTGCAGTTGGTACACCTCCATGTGCCATTACACATCACACAGCTACTTACCCACTTAGCCACAAGCTAGCTAGGCGGACACCAGTTCAGAAAATACCTATATTCTAGCCTTAGCTTTTAAGTCATTACAATAGTTGAGGTAGTAGCTCAGATGTAGCAATGATTTCTTGTTCTTATAACAGCTAAAGGATAATTTTCTGCCTCCCATCCGGCCGTGAAGCATCGTGTTCAAACGTATTAAAAGTAACCATCACTAGTTCTATCTACCTATTTTCGCCTTGCTTGTTACAATCTTAGTGATTTATTTTCGATGTTGCAGGATTATGGAAATCAGAGATCAGACAGATAATCTGAATGCGAACATATGCAATTTGTGTCTGTGTGTGTGTGTGTCCCTGTGTGCGCTCAGGGGATTGTGTATGTAGTGTGACAGATTGCCTAACTTTGGCTGAATCAGACGGAGTCCTGCTGCAGATCATTCGTTTGGTGCTGTAAAACCTCGGGGAGCAGAAGGCTCTTTGAGATTGAAGACTAGTAAAATGTTTGGAGTGAGTGTGGCAAACGAGAGCTGCTGCTGCTGCATGGGGATCACATTGAGAAGCTGCAGGTAGGCGAGCTTTGTTGTGATGCATTTGCTCAGTTTTCTTTTGTTGAAGGTCTTCTGATTTATAAGAAGGAAGATGATGGTTTTGTCAGAGAAGAACAGCTGAAGTTACTTCACTTAATTGTTCTTTTGAAGTACACCTGAGAGTGATTTGTTGTTATTCTGAACACAAAGCTGTCCTCTTCACCTGTCACCCGTGCTGCAGAATTGCTGCAGAATACAGGACAAGCTGTCTCACCATAAATCTTAAAGCCCTCAGCAGCACCGTAACGAGGTACTTCACATGCATGTGCACACACAGTACATCTTGTAGGAAGATAGCCAAGATGCTATGCAGCCTCTCCATTAGGAATGCAGAGCCAGTTTTATCACAGTGTAGACGCCGTGACAGTTCTGACAGAGTTCTGTGCATGAATATCAAGTGATAAATGCAGTGAAATGCAAATATCATATACAGTCTGTTTTGCCCGAGTTCTCCTCCGTCTCCTGTCCTCGTTTTGTTTTGGCACTCTTCAGAGAAATGTTTGAGGAACATATTTAATCTGATAGGATGAGCATTAAAGCCTTCAGTGTAAATGCATGTGTACGTGTGCACGTGATTGTCAAATAATCTTGTGATCAGTATAAACATATATGAGGATTTGCCGTCACATGATTATCCAGTGAATCTGGGAAAACATGGGGGATGTACAGGATTGCAGCTTCTTTACTTCGACATTGATAAGGACATAGTGTACCACATCCAGATTAAACGTGTTCATCGAGAGATGACGGTTTTTAAAATACTCAACTATAATTTTATTTTTAGGGGGTGTAAAGTCTTTCATTTTGTCATGAGTTATTATTGTTTAGTTAGCTCATTTGTTTAGATCATTTCCTGTTTTACTTTGTCCCCTTGTCTCCTGTGAAGTTTCACTTCCTGCCTTGTGTGCCCCGCCCTTATCGTTTCCTCTGTGTTTGATTAGTCTCACCTGTCCCTGGTTCCCCTCAGTGTTTAAAGTCTTTGCCAGTTCGTTATCGTCTTTTGTCATGTAATCTCTATTTACATATTCTACATAGAATGTAGAATAGAGAGAGCGTTTAGATTTCCTGACTTCCTCGAATGCATCAGAAACGATCGATCCGACCTCTGTTCAACAAACGAGCATTTTAAAAGTAGTTTTGTCGACCTGCTCCTTGTGAAACTCTTGTCCAACCCTG
Source organism: Semicossyphus pulcher (assembly GCF_022749685.1). NCBI lineage: Eukaryota > Metazoa > Chordata > Actinopteri > Labriformes > Labridae > Semicossyphus > Semicossyphus pulcher. The sequence continues at coordinate 15,049,202 of NW_027211603.1, forward strand.
TTTCCTCCTGTGTCCTTCTGAAGTTTGATATTGGTTTTCTTGTGGATTTTCCCTCATGACTCTTTGTGTTTTCTCCCCTTGTTGGATGTTTTGGTCGAACCTTATATGAGATTTTTGGATTCCCTCAACATTTACTGTAAGCCTTTTGTTTTGCCTTATTTCTTATTTAGTATATGAATAAATCATCCAAAGTCTGAACCTGGGTCCTGTCCCCCCTTTTTGCTGAAAAATCCGATCTTGACAGCTTTATTTTTGAGAAATATCGGCCTTTCAAGAATTAGGATATGGTTGTTTGAGCTTGTTATCCTTTTTTCTTAATTGTCCTTCTTAAGGATACTTTACACTTTGTATTTTTATCATCACTCCTTCCATTAAACAGAGATAAGATGAAAAACCTGTAAAGTCTCCCTGAATCATTTCTGCAGTTGCTCTGTCAAATGTAAGTTCTTCAACCTCAAGTTTTGTCACAATTAGAAATATTACTTTATGGGGAAAAAACAGCTTTTGTTACCCTTTTTAAAATATATTTTTTGGCTCTTGAACTTTATGACATCATGTGACATGTGATGTCATCATTGGCTTGATCTTTGTTTTTTCTCTTAATGGGCCGTCTTGATGAGTAACTCTTGTTATTGTTGAACGCTGTGGTGATGTGTTTTTCTGGGTTGAATTAGATGGAAACATGGGGCGTGTACAGGATGTCTGACCTGGGAGGAATAACAGTTTTCTGTTGCTATTATGCCCTCTCTTTTGTTAGTCACCTGGATGTGAGCCTGAGAAAGGATAAGGAGAGGGGGACCCAACATCTCTTTATCTTGCCTGATCCTTTCTTTGTTATTGCTCAGAACCTTAAGCGCTATTATATTATTAATTTTCATTCTGCTGACGATGCTGCGATGATCATAATTTCGCTAGTTAAGCCTCCTACACATGGGTGGAGCTCCCTGAATGAATTCAAGGGTGAGACGGTCAAATTCAAATGAACTTAAGTCTCTTGCTTGGGGATGTAGTAAAAGATTAATCACCACCATTTCACACTACGAGAAAGCTTTTCATTAGTGTATTTTATTCAAATGGAAAGACATTTTAGGATGTTCGTAATTGTATTGCCTGTGAAAGAGTATTTTAGATGCTTAAAGACTTCATCATGTTCTGTTATGACTGTGTATTAGGATCTTTTGTCGTTTGGTTTTGCTTAGCTACAGATGATAGCTACACTATGAACAAGGCTTGCTGCACACCATTCCCATCAGTCTATCCTGCCTGAAGCTTGTAGTTTCCAATCCCTCGGTCTCCTACCAGAGATTTCCAGCTTTAACATAACATTCCCCCGCACTCCACATCCCCATGTGTCCTACATTGCACAGCTAAGTGATTAGCTGTGTTTGGTATTGCACTGTGGGTTGGACTTAGCATTTAGCAGCAGAGGTGCAGTATGCAACGCTCAAGCAGATGCTCTCGTTCAGTAGCCAAAGGCAACGTGTTTGTAAGTCTGTTTGTAAAGGGAAACACGTTTGATCTACTTTCTACTTTGGATATGATACTCAACATTTGTCTTAATTATTTTGAGTAAAGGATCATTTATTTTGTTTGATGGTTGTGATTGTCTGTGTCTCTAGCGTAGGTCAGACCTCATTAGTTTGGCAAATGAAGACTGGGAAGACGAATGGAGATTGACTGAGTAAGATCATAGCATCTTATCACACATCCCAATTTCATTCTGGAAATCTTCTATGATGAAAATGCAGCGGAGCGAGCTAAGATATCTTCCTGTCTGCCTGCCCATCACTCCATTATGTCAGTAAGAGGGGAGCTGTGTCAGTGTGGGAAAGCAAGAAATAATTTTGGGTTGAGCTGGAACATAATTACACACATGTGATTATATTCATTCTAATTAGGGACCACTGCTGATCATCCAGCCAGCTGTGCTGGACGGTAGTTGCTCTCCGTGCATCATTCTTCAAGTTCCCACAGTGTGCCTTAGAGACTGAGTCAGGCGAGATATCCTTTTACCTGGAATCCTTTGAGTAGAGCAAGACTTGCTCTCCTGGACTGCTGTCAAGCCAACTAGCTTGCCTATCATTTAGCTACAGCTGGCTTGCTGATGATCGATGAGTGCACACATTATATTAATTTCAGAAATTTGACTCTCTATGCTCAACACAATAAACAAAGGATGATGAGCACGGGACTGCAAGTACAAGGACGCTGACAGCTAGGGTACCAGGAGAACTACACCCATGGGCTCCACATGGTAAATAACTAGTACAACAAAGTGCAAAAGCTTTAGTGATTCTGTGCTCACCAAAGCACATAATGGTGCATTGTAGGAGAGTGGAGCATTTGCATGACTCATTCTTTGCCATTTCTATCTTCATTAAATGTATGCATGTTACATTGTGTAGCTATTGCTAGAGCTAACACGCTTTCCTTAACTACATATTTTTTTGGTATTTCTCCTGGATATTCCTCCCTTATATAATTGTCTTTCCACCATATTATAGTCTTTGCTGTCAAACCCTGTAACACTGAGTGTTTTAAGTATCACAGCTGGTAAAAATAGGTTGCTGTGATGACAGAAATAGCACAAATATGCTTATGAAAGCAAGGCATATTTGTTTAGCAGTCTTTTTTTCCACACAGTATTTTTTCGACCAGCTAGCATAAATGCTTATTTCAAGCAGCGGACAAACTATGAGTGATTCCTTGCTTCATTGTGAAAGGCACAACACAGTTATTGCTCTTTGAGAGTGTAAAGTAGAGCTGCAGCCAAACAGACCCAGTGTGAACGGTAACAGAGGGCGCTCGGGCAGCTATAGGTGTTGTCCTGCTGAGTGCTGACGCATTGTTTTCACTTCGCAGCCATGTTCACTGAGATAACCTACCTACACTTTCATTGTCAAACTGCTTAGCGCATGCAAAGCACCCATGAAGCCTCTTGAAAATGGAGGTCAAAGGTCACAGTGTTACCACTTATTAACCTGTGATTTTCCGACTCCTTTAGTTCATCTAAAACTGGCCCAGACCTTTGATAATAAAGGATGACTCAGTGAGTAGAGGGGTGTCTGCATATGTGTGTGTGTGCATCAGTGAAGTAAAGCAAAGTGCCTTTGAACCTACCATATTGATGTGCTGATCACAGTAGGGGGAAGACTGTGTGGGGGGAGAGAAAGGCGACATCAGCTATTATCATTTCATTTGTATCAGAGTTAGCTAGATAACGGCCTTCTGTCAGTTTATCACTATTTCTCATTGATTACACGTTTCCAGATAATCTCTGAATTAGATAAATGTTCATAATTCATGTGCAATTACAAAAAAGGGCTACAGTTGAGATAAACTGCCTCCCCTGCTGTGCTCTGTATCTCATTTGTTTTGCACTGTCAGGTATTTGATGCTTTTGCTGATTGTGTGTTTTCGTCATGGTAACAGATAATTTGCTTACAGAATCTGCTCCCCTGTAGCTTGTCAGTTCCCCAAGAAGAGATTTGCCAAGCTAGATTAAATGTCAGAACTTTCAAACTAAATACTGCTGCAGAGACTGCTGCGACTGCTGCAATGTTTAGAGTTTCCCAGGGCAGGATTTGTCACTTCTATCACATTAATTCAAAATGCAGGGTTGCAATAGAGAAGACGCCTCCTCTCCTTTACTTAGACCTGTAATTTGTCAGGTGCAGACTTCCACAGTGGATAAAAAGAGGCTGACAAATAATGCGTTCTTTTTGGTTTTATTATGTAATTGCTCTTGAGCCAGAAACAGAAGGTTGTTTAAAGTAGATTTATTAATTATACTATAAAGAAAGCATGGTTTGTTCACTTTATGAGTGGAACATAAAATGAATAGTCTGGCCGTGTCTGCCACGGTCGTCTGTAGTTAAACCAAGTGAACAACAGCTGCAGACGGTTCCACTGCATTGGGTATGGGTTTGCAACACTCTAATAAATACAGGGAAACTCTAGTAATATCTGGGGGTTCAAAACAAGTGAGACTGTAATTTCCATCATTTTAAATGCGATTAAGTGTGCAAAACTATTAAACAGTTTATAGCCCTTTTTCCTTCTTGCATTCCCCGTAACACACACACTCGCACGTTCACACACTCCAGACTCTGACCATTCTTGTTAGCACGAGTGAGGAGAAGAAATAAATAAAACTGCCGGTTGCTCGGGGTCATCATTATTCAGTGAGTGGGGTGCAGGGTAAATCTGTGGTATTAAATATTGACCTGGAGCTGCAGGGACCCTTCATTGATTTATTCCCCAGAGTAATGCTTGCTCCAGAAAACTTCCTAACTTTTACTTTGTTGCAGCGAATCACTGTCGCTATTGATCCCTAAAGAAAGTGCTGTTAGAAGTCATTTCATTGTCATGGTTGGAGGCGTTGGAAACACACAATGTCTTTGATGAGTGACTTCAAATCATCCTCTATAAATATTTATCAGTCAGCTTAATCTGTGCCAATGGAGCTGAGGAAGTGCTGATGTGCTCTCAGTCCTCTGCAATAGGTATCCATCTCTCACTGTGTCTCTCTCGCTGCAGGCAGCGACTGCAACTCTTTCAGTTTCCAACAAGTTTAGAGTGAAGCCAGGAGAAAACTTTCTTGTGTATTAGATTTCTTAATACAGGTTCTTTGTTCTTTGTGAAGCCTCTGTTTGTACTGGCCTACATAATATGAGGAAAATCTGCTATGTGCGATAACATTGTTCAATGTTGTGCTATTAAAATAAACACTTATATTGAAGTGTGAGTATTAGCCATAATGTTAGCATTCCTATTTCTTTATGCTGTTCAGCACGTTTACAATACCTGTGTTAGGGACCAAGCAGTAAGACGACACGTTTTTTAAAGAAAAGTTGGGTTTTTAGTTTATCAAAAAACAAAACAAAATGTATATAAACCAAAATTATAACAAGGCCTATAAAAGAGGTCAACATACTATAACTCTACTTAACATGATTAAACTGATTTGTGGACATAACAAACAGACCGACGATAAAGCCGGTGAACATGCCGGGCGTGTAGCCAGCGGTAAGCCACAAACGACTTCCAGTTAAAACTTCCTTTTCCACGTGCTTCATTGTTTACAGAAAAATAAACTCTTGTGATTGACTTTAATTAACGGGTCTTACCTTTGCCGAAATTTCAACATCATGATGTAGATTAGTAAAAAGTAAAAAATGAAGCTTTGTCAGGTTTGTCCTCAAGAGGAGAAGAAAACTACTTTTAAAATGCTCGTTTGTTGTACGGAGGTCGGATCGATCATGATGCATTTGAGGAAGTTGGGAAATCTGAACGCTGAACGGCTTTTGTGACACAGCTTGAAGGGAATTTATCTCAAGTTGATTTTTAGATCTAGAACGGATTGTTAGCTGTTAGCATGCAGATGTCTGTTTATAGAGATTAATAAGAAGCTAAATCGTCAGATCACGCTGATGGGAGCCGGGATGTCATTACGGCGCATTACGTTCCGCCTGCTTTTGCTCTCCACATGGACTGTTTTTCCTGCGTACGCCGCAGCCTGCTGATACGTGATTGGGCAATACTACTCGTTCTACTTTTCTATGTAGAATCTGTAAATAGAGATTACTCAAAAACAAATGATTAGTTTAACAGAAATGTGTGAGTTAAATTTAAACAATGTAAGATTAAATGCGATACCAAATCAAACTAAGTGTGTAAATTGTTTCTGTGGTTGACTGCAAATAAAAATGATCAGGTGCTGATGGGAAACTGAGAGTGCAGATGAAGGCCATGTTACCCTTGTGTATCTGTGGCCATCACAACCTGTTTGTCTCTTCTGAATTCAAAATAATTTCCACACAGAGGTGTTTTTGTTTCACCACAAGGTCTCAGCCACCACATTGTCCTCGCTCTTCACTGCGAGCTAACCTCGCAGTAGCCACTAAACGGACACAATTTAGTCTGAGGGCTTCATCTGATTTGCCAAATGGTGTGAATGCATGGCCCATGTATCCAGGGTTCCATCTGATAGGTCAAATGTTAACTTGATGAGTGTGATTGCACAGCTTGTGTTCATGAACTTGTTTTTTGTATTGATTGCAACTCTAATTCTTTAGCAATGTGGTTATTGTGCATTTTATCTCTATGATGATGAAATGTGGTTTTATGTGCAGCCCCTGTTCGTACACTGGAGTTAAGCCTTCATCAGTCTTGCTGTTGCCCTCTAAGAGTTTAAAAACTATCATTTCCAATTGGGCAGGCGTGAAATGAGATGTAACTGATGAGAAACGGCTATCTTTGAACAGCATCCAGGATAAAAACATTTCACTCAGTTTCTGTGCGCAGAGAGAAGCGTCTCCTTGCATCCTAATTTTTTTCACTATTGGCCCAACACAGGCCTGTGATACATTCACTGCAATCTAATTAGCTGTTGCCTTGCTTTTGTTTTGGAACAGCATGGCCTAAAGGACCACTGTGACTGCAATGAAATGTGCTGTGTCAGAAGTGTGTGTGACTTGAATGCTAATAAGGAGACAGCTCTTTCAATTTCTGCCAAACCCTCAGTCTGACAGGGTAACAGACACTGACAAGTCCTTGCACCTGTTCTCTGCTCTCCATAGGGCCTGTTTGAGCCTTCTTGTACCACACTTTGTCCAGTGCTGCTTGAGTGGTTTGCTGGAAGGCTGCAGACTTCATAAAAGCATGGCTCAGACCAGGGTTTTCCTGTTTCATTGATGCTATTTCAGACTACTGTACATGCAGGCATAGACATGCAAATCAGTTCTCCAGCAGGGGTGTAAAAACTGTCACACTGTCCACTCAGCTTGGAGTTTCTGCAGCTGTAAACAACAATGATGATTATTATGATAGAGGTGAATGAGTGCAATGGCAGTCAATGTGATTTGTTTGGTTAGCCTCCCTCATTTGCATACTGAGTGACGGAGGAATCTCCCAATAACTCTTCGGGGACCCTGCCTGGATTATTCCTCCAAATGTCAGAGAGAAATGAAGCAGAGCGAGGCCGCTGCAGTGCTCGGCTGTGAAACTGATAAAGGTCAGTCAACATGTGCGGATCCTGCTGCAGAATGCTTATCTCCTTAATGGCTCCCTGTGTCTGGATACTGTGCACAACCCGCTGTTATTAAGGTTTAATTAATTTGGCCTGCTGATGCTACAGGGTGTCTCTGGTAGCCAAATGAAATCTCTGTCTCTGTAATGTCCTGTCACACATTCACACTGCCTGGGTGGGGGGTGGCACACAAAGAAAGGGGTGTCATTACAGAGTTCAGTCCTGGTTCATGGCGCCTGATCTGACCTCTTTTATGTTCATGTCTGCAGCTCTTCTTTCATTCGCTTGTTTCGTGTTATTTAAACTGATCATTTCATACATGCAATAACAGCTCGCTGATATTAATCATACATGTGTTCAGACTAATTTAATTAAGCTGAAAATGAAGTCAGCAGCCCGACTAAGTTATATGATTGTGTGTTCGCTGGTGATTAGTTGCACCACTTCAATTCATGTTTTCACTCAGAGCTACAAGGTAAAGCCAAATGCACACTGCTATATTACAGTTACTGCAGCACACTAGTTCTAGACATGAGTTTGTGCTACACAGACTCACCTTGATCAGTCAAAGGATGCTGGAATCACCTCAAGATTGACTGTAATGCTTCTTTTAAATAGGATTGTATAGGATAGAAGAGTCATCTTGATGACCTGTTAAGAGAAACTTGTTAAATGTTAAAAAAATATGAAACATACATCCAGCATGTGAATGTTTTGTGTCGAATATAAGTTATGTATTAAACAAAGTTGCATAATTAGCATATTAAACATGTGAAAATGAGTGTCATCAAGTAATATCAGTTAAGTAGAACAACATTCGATATAAGTAAATGTGCCACTATCCATCCATCCATTATCTATACCGCTTATCCTGTGCAGGGTCGTGGGGGGCTGGAGCCTATCCCAGCTGTCATTTGGGCAAAGGGCGGGGTACACCCTGGACTGGTCGCCAGTCAATCACAGGGCCGACACATAGAGACAGACAACCTTTTGCAGGTCACACCCACACCTATGGGCAATTTAGAGTCACTAATTAACCTTACAAGCATGTTTTTGGACTATGGGAGAAGCCGGAGACCCGCATGCAGAAAGGGGTTTGAACCGGTGACCTTCTAGCTGTGAGGCAACAGCGCTAACCACTGCACCACCGAAGACTAAGATGTTAAGATTTTGCTCTTCTAAACTGACTACTGATTTCATATTCATCTTCATTCTGCTGAAACTTTTGTCCACAGAAAAGTAACAGGCGCTTTGTTTTGCTCGTTCTGGCTTCTTCCTCTCCATTTGTCACACACCACATTGATGCTGTGATGCTTATTATGAAGGCTGCATGCAGGGAGACAAGAGGCTCTTACTGCTGAGAGAAATTACTTCAAGAGCTCTTGTTCCTGTTTTTCTCTGTGGGATCTTTGTCACTTTTTCTTAATGAATTAAAATAAAAGACAAGTGTCTTTGAATTGAACTTAATTAATGTATACATTTATAGATATAATAGTCCTCAGGTTGTTATGATATCATTTATAAAATGTGTGGAGAAAATTAAAGAACAAGGGGCGAAACTGAAACCTCTAAAATAGATGCTGTCAATCACTTTCAATGTTTACTACAGTAATGTTGGTACCACCTGCTCCTCTGGGCCACATTCCTCAGGATTGGTTTATATTCCCTCGTAGCGTAGGTCAGAGGTCAATGTCACTGTTAAACCAGTGCTTCAAAAACGAAAACACTGACAACCTTGAAGTGCCCTTGAAGGGGCCCAAAGAGTCCAAGAGATAATCTGGTTTACAAGCTGCAGTATATGTCTGGATCCTGGTTTAAATACCGAACACTGTTTGTGTTTAATATGAATGTTTTGGTTATTATTGGAATAGTTTTAAGAATCCCAGCCTAAACCAATCAACTGACTAACCCTCAGATCTTCAGCAAAAGCTGGAACTCTTTAAGTTTGAGTGTTCGTCCTCTACAAACTACATTTACATTTGATTTAAAATTGTATGTGGAGCAAGTTATTTGTATTGTAAATCACCAACTTCCTGTCTTACTAACTGTAGCTACAATGCTGCCACTAAGAGGAGGACCGCTTCAGTATTGAAAAAGTATTGACAGCACAGTCTCCATCCCAGACACCAAGGTACTGAACTGTGTACAAAGATCTTGTTGACTTCATTGATGACTGAGGGAGTTTTTCCACTTCCACAGCAGCTAAACAACTTACTATTTTCTTGGAAGAGATGATCTTTAGCGACTTAAATTCTTGGAAAAAGGGAGTGAGAAGTAGAGAGTGAACTGTAAAAAATGCAATGGGAGGAGGATCTGATAAGCAACCGAGGTATCCTCCTGATGGGAGGGAGTTAGATCTCTACCATCCGCTCAGGAATTGTGGGGTGAAGCTCTCCGACAGCACGCTTGAGCAGGAGAAAGCAAAGATAAAGCGCTCCCGCTCTCATCCTGCTGGCTCCACTTTACTCTGCTCTCTGTGGATGCCAGCTGCTGCAGGAGGCACTCTCTGCGTCTTCCACCTGCCCTGACAATGCTTAGAGGATTTCCATGACCCGCAGCACTACAGCTGATTCACGATGATTCACTCTCTGACAGCAGGTGAGACTGTCTTCACTGATACATTAGAGCATAGTAAGTAGCAAACAAGCAGAGAGATCTGCGCTGGTACACTTTCAGAAGTTTGCGCAGGGATTTTCTTTCTAAGAGAGACTGTAAATAGATGCAGGAGTTTAAACTGAGAGCAGATGGTGGGATCCCTGTCTTTGATGTGCGTTGTGGAGCAGTTAGGAGCCTCTGTGTGTTTCTATTGGTGTGAAAGAGAGCGAGAGAGAGGTGTGTAAACCACAGAGCTGTGCCCCTGTTACCCTGCTGCCAAGAGTTAGCCCGTGTGTTGAACGGGGATTAGCCTGAGCCTTTTGTTTTTGCTGAAAGAAAAGTGGGCACGGCATGCCAGGGTGGAAGCGTGGGCTCCAGTTGTTGCAGCATTGAGGGAGAGAACCGGTAAGAGCTGCAGTGCTGCTGTTTCTTCTCCTTTCTGAGGACAAGCTTGGGATGAAATCAAAACCAGGTTACCCGTCTATTCAGGTTACACACTTAGAACAGACTGTTTGCTGCTATACAGGTCTTGGCATGAAGATAAAGTTTGGCCAGTTTTTACCTGACATCTACTTCTTTGTTCAGTAAGATTGAAGTCTTCTCCTGTACTAAACTTCTACTGTACACATAAACACATTGAGAAAAGCTCTCTTGAGGCTTCCTGCAAGTAGAGATGCCACTCATTCTTTCTCTTCTTTATCAGGCTTGATGGAAGCACAACCTCTACTTGACCTGATCGTTGGTGTTGTTGGGCCCTGTAACGTGCTCGTGGTGTGAGTTAGTGCCTTGTCAGTGTATGCTAACAATGAAGTAATCCAGGTGGTTTCTTTTATACAATTGAAGCATGTACAGCTGTTATGTAACATAATGAGGTACATTAAGTTTTTGTAACACACTAGAATGAAACCTTTATGTTTAATGTGAGTAACTTGGCTTTCAGGATTTCAGATTTGCAAATAGATAACGTGAGTAACAAAAACTGCTTGAACATTGGTTTCCTGCGACTTAGTTATGCATCAGATTTTGAGGTTGGCATTAAAGTAATGAATTGATATTACTTAAACCATATCCTCATGTTGTTTTGACTTGTTATTGATTAGAACTGCTGATTAGGTTACAGATTCAATGCACTCAAATCAACTTAATCACTTTTTAAAATATATCCATGACGACTCTAAGAGCCTTCTTGTCAACTGTTTGTTAACAATCCATAATTCATTCATAACCACAAGATCATGTTTGTCATTTAATTCCAGCATCTCTATCTGACTTGTACTCACAGCAGTCTGTTTCTCTGTGCAGTGTGCTACGGCTCCTCTGCAGCACGAGTTCATTCCCTCCTTTGGGACGGCGTTGTCACAAGCGTTGATGAAAGCTCATTTTTCTGCAAACAAATAGACCCTCTGTGCCGCAGAGTTTGTACACGAACTCTGGATGCTGCAAAAATTCCTTGACAAATAGTTCAGAAGTAATGCGGCTAAAACAAAAGCCTCAAAGAATGCAGATTCCTAATTAACAGGGGATGCTGGTGCAGTGCTGTGCGAGCCCAGTGCAGCTCAGCAAATTATGAGTGGTTACCAGGAACACGCCTGACAAAGCCTGAGCGTGCCTTTGTGTGTGTGTTTGTGCATGTATGAGTGATACAGAGCTGATAAAGTGTATGTGTAGGTTTTATGGATTGTTTATGTCATGCTGTTTGTGTGTACAGGATCACTGAGCATCATTCCTCTTCAATATGTCCTCTGAACTTTTTCCGAAATGTCAACTCATAAATCTCCCCCCCCCCCCCCGCTCTGTTCCTCTCCCCTCCCTTTGCTGCATGGTGATGCAGTGAGGCCCCGCTCTCTCTGTTTGTATCATTCTGCGCCTGAATGTGGTTCTGAAGTTCTGCAGCTGTTCTTCAGAGGATTCATCCCTGACTGCTGGATATATAGTCTCTTATTTACCCTTGATACGCTTCAGACGGGACGCTGTAAACATGTTTATCTTAGCAAATCTGTATCTGTAGTTCATGTTTATGAAAAAGAGGCGTCAGCATATCAGTATTTACCAAACGCTTGTATTGCAAGCTGTTACGAAATATTTCACAACTTGTCCTTAAGTAAAGTGCTTTTTCCCCCCTGTATAGACTGTGCATGATGGCGATGGAAGATGATAAGGTTAGAGAGAAAAAAAATACAAAACTAACAAAAAGCTCGAAAGAAAATGTTGCAGTTCAGCAGATTATCACACAGGGTCACTCTCCCCTTGTTTTCAGCCTGCCTGAATGGGACAAAGACGTTTTATCCTTATGATCAGAGAAGTAACTGTCTACTCACTCTCTACACCTGAGCAGAGAGAACACACAGGCCTTTGCGGCTTTTGCGGCAAAAAGATGCCAAAGCAGGAGTTCTGTAAAAGACATTTTAGAGAATAAAAGTGTCTAACGCTCCAATCAAAAATATATATGTGCAAACAAAATAAAATCTAAGATTAGAAAGCTAGCAGCATCTCAAGACGTGTCAAAGTTTCAGGTGATAATGATTGGCAGCACTGGTAACTAATCCTGGATACACCTTAAAAACCCTCTGCAGTATTTTTGGTTTCTTTAATAGTGAGATAAACTGAATGAAATGGAAGCCAAACACATTGAAGGATTAAAGCTGAAGCTGCCATGATTGTTAGATATGACATGATTGTAATACATCGGTGATTGGACCAAATCTCTTTGTAGTAAGTAGGAAAAAACATCATCCGAATACTGCATGACAAAGAAGTAGCTCAATCCAACCATTCCACAAAGTGTCATTTAAATTGTTGTTTCATTTTGTTGTAAAGAAAAAATGTCCTTGTCTTGTCACACATACATCCATACATCTATACCAAGGACAACAACAAAAAGAAACCAAGTCAAAGCACAATATTTCACCCCCAGCACCAGCAGCCACTTATCTATTCCTTATTCTTTCCTGTGGCAGTAACATACGTTCATGCTCTAGTTAAAGCAATGAATGGCCCCATCTGACTAAAATCAATAAAGCCTGGCGAGCTGGCGAAAGGAGAGTGCTGAGCCCCACACTCTGAGTAAGAGAATATGAGCTGTGGTTCCTGACCTGGCTGCAGAGCTAACATATATCTTTACAGTTGACTGAGATGTTCATTGTAAGCTAATCTGTTCGTGTGGGGACGGGATCATGCAGGAGTACCATTCATGACTTGATACTGATTTGTTGTCTCTTCACCCTCAATCTCATGCATCTACCTCTGTCCTGCAGCCACAACCTGAGGGCTACGTCGTTTCGGCACCCTGTCACCGGGCAGATTTCCCCTGAAAACACAGAGTACACGCTTCAAGACAGGTGAGTGGGTCCTTTCACTTGAAGAAATAATACTGCAAGCTTGAATGAACAGGTAAGGTCATGCAAAAGTAGAGCAGTGAATAGCCTGTCACCATCGCTGATGGAGCATATCACGGGGGAGGAGGGGGGTTATTATTCCTTAATTATTACCTTAATAGGATTTATGGCAGTAGATTAGCTGACACTCACATGTGCTTTTGATCGTGTTAATATTACATCTGGGTCGTTAATCTGTCTCATCAATTAGCCAAGTTACAGATATGCTGGCTTTATTTTTCTGGTTGATTTCCATTGACCATATAGACAATATTTATATCAGTGTAGTCGGAGTATTGATGATAAAATCCTGATTTTTTTCTTCTGACTTTGGCAATGACAGAGTTTTCCCACGTTATTCTGTGCTGTTTCCTTCTTAAGAACAATCCTCCTCTAATATAAGACTATATATTTAATACATGAGAGCTGGAATCGTACCAGACATAGCTACACTGCTTCGTGTAAATCTACTACAGTATGCATTGCCATGGCACGGCAGTTAGATTTATTGTGCTTGTTTTATTCATTGTGTGGATCTCATCCTACAAAGCCATCAAAGCTTTATGGCAGGTGTAGAGCACTTTATACTGCAGCAGGTGTTTGATCATCTTTAAGCTGGCTGGTGTAACGCGATCGTGCACGGGCTCAGATTCCTCCATAGGCAGGTTGAAAGACAAGCATGTGACCGCCACATTCTCACTAATTAAAAGATGTTCTGTTAAAGCAACGCAAACTGACTGTGATTCATCTGCACCCTCGACTGTCACTCACTTCCTGAAACTCTCCATCACGCTCTGTTCCTTTCTGTTGAGCTGTGGATTTAGGGGCTTTAAAGTTACGGTTGCATTGCTTGAATATTTTAAACACTGATGGAATTATTCTTTTACTTTGAAAAGCCAGTAATCTCTTTAAGCTACACTAAGAATAGCCTCCGTTTTGTGCCCCTCTCACAACTGTTGACAAGGATGTCTTGAAATGGGCAGGATACGGAAACAAACATTTAGAGCATGCATAATAACATTCTGCATACATGATTTTTCTGTCCCAGAGTCTGAACAAACTTTTTTTTTGCCTTTATAAGATAGGATAGCTAAAGACAGACAGGAAATGTGGGGAGCAGTGAGTGGTGGATGACATGCACCAAATGATCAGCAGACAGGGAGTCGTGCCTGCGATCAGTGCGACGAGGACTGTAGCCTCTGTACATTGATCGCCTGCTGTACCAACTGAGCTAAACCAGCACGAACAAAGTCTTAAAGCCGCTCCAACTCTATGTTGGTAACCACTGTAAGAGACTTGTAGAGCTTTCAGCAAACACATGGAAGAAGTTCAACCACAATCAGATTACACAGATTAGCATGGACAGCAAGTGCAAGAAGGAGTCTGGCTTCAGCTCTGCTCCTTGTTTTTTTGAATCAGATAACAAAGCTGGCACGCTTACACTAGGGAACAGGGCTACCAGTGTGCCACCTGCAATGTACTCTTATTTTCACTACCACTGAACATTTAAAATAGTCCACCAAACAAAAGCTTTAATGACTGGTTACATACATGTCAGCATTTCTCCACGCACATTATCCATTTTGCCATATATGTTGAATGGACTGGACTTTCTAGTATTCCGACCACTCAAAGCGCATGTCACATTCACCCTGTCACGCTCACATTCACACACTGATGGCAAAGGTCTAAGTGCCAATCTCCAATCAGCATCTATACACATTCATTCAAGCAATTTGGGGTTCAGTGTCTTGCTCAAGGACACTTCGACGTGTGACTGTAGCCGTCAGGGATGAAACTCTCCACCATCCGATTGGGAGACGACCGACTCCACTGAGCCACAGCCGCCCCAACATCAAGCAACTTCAGTAAAATTATTTTCAGAAAGTTTTAGCTCAGAGGGATGTCAAAGGGCAGCTTTAGTGCAGATGTAGGCACTTTTAGTAACATTAGATTACTAAAGAGAGAATTAGATTTTGGTTTTTTTTAACACTTTTATTGATAGGACAGTTTAAGAAAGAGAGGAAACATCGGGGGGAAGAGAGAGGGGGATGACATGCAGCAAAGAGCCGAGGGTGGGAGTCGAACCTGCAGGCGCGTCAGGGATTATAGCCTCTGTATGTGGGGCACCTGCTCTACCCACTGAGCTAAACCAGCACCCCAGAGATTTTAACTCTAGCACTTCCTACTAACAACCCAGTTTTGCAGTATACACACACTGCTAAATGTGGCATAAGCCTTAAGCAGTGTGTGTGTGTGGATACTTTTTCTTCTAAACCATCTTCTATTTATTTTCATGCTGTATTTTTGTGCCTCTCTCCTCCACCCTTCTTTTCATAATGCGGTTGTGGAGTTTAGTGGAGAGTGTGAAGTCTTGCTGCAGCCTTGGTATTGACTGTGTGTGCGACACAGGCACGGCCTCACTGTGTGTTGCTTCTGTTCACTGTCACGGTGTTGTTGTGGGATTCATTCTGCGTTTAATGATATCTGAAAAGGAAGTTGGTCTCTTCCCTGAATCATTGGCTCTCCTCCAAGCAAGGAGAACCTCCGTGTGTTCCCCTGAGACCCGTATCGGATTGAGGACAGAGCAGGAAAAAGAGCTTCAGGAGGCTCTTCCTCATGGAGAGGTCGATCAGCCTGTGCTTTGCTGGCCTGAAGGCTTTGACTTCTTTATGGATTACCACACTATGATCAATTCGTCAACTCTCCTCGTGTACACCCACAGCCTGAAAGGATTAAAAAAATGTCAAATATGCCCTCATTTCCATCATGGCAAGAGGAGCAGGAAGAGATGGAGCTTAGTGTATTTCCTGCTTCTACACTCCATAATGTGAAATATCGCTCCTCGCCACCACATGCCACAACAAATCTCCCGGTGACTCTTCCAATGACAGAGGTGGTAAACAGTATGAAAGCTTCACATAAAACAGCAGAGGCCCCTTGATACAACAGAAACAAGGTGTAAAAAAGGCTGGCTGCGGTCCAGGCTCCGAGTGCAGATACTGTAAGTTTTGTTCCACTGTGGTCTCTCTCTCTCTCTCTCTCTCCTTTGCCCTGTTGTTCCGCTAGCTTTTTTTGTTTTTTTTTGCTTATCTCCTTTCCCTTAGCTTCGGTGTAGTGCGGCACACAAAGCAGGGAAAAACAACAGGGTTAGTGCTGCTTTTAACCCCTTTGCAGAACAATACGTGGGGCAGTGACAGCGTTGTAAGACGACAGGTCACACATTGTTCCCTGTTGTAAACTCACTGCTTCAATTAGGATGACACTCTGTCAGGAACTGGATGAGTTGCATGTCAATTAAACTGGAATAGTGTCTGCAGAAGGGTTCCTAAAAAATAAGTTTCTCTACCTTATACCTTCTTAAAGTGAAGTGAGAGGGAATATGAACAAATTATTATTCAAATAAACACTGCCGATGAGTTGACATGAGAATGTTACATGGTTTGATTGTTCATTCCTGGTGACTGGGTGTTTTAGCATCACAGAAAAAGCCTCCCTTGTGGTATTATTTTGGCTGACCGCCGGGGTCAGCCCTTCACATGGGTCTGTATGTGACTGACTGACTGACTGAGTGACGGTACTTTCACAGCCATAGAGAGAGAGAGTTGTGGCATCGCAATGGCAGATCATGGAACATATTGGACCTCCAATGACGCAACGATGGCTCTGGATACTTTATTCGGGGAGTAGGCGGGGCTGCTCCTCTGCTGCTCGTCCGCTGTCCTCACCTAACACGCTTTCAAACACGTTGTCATCGGCCTCATAAGGACAGTCCTTGTAACACATTGCCCACAAAAGCGAACCTTGACCTGAAGCGGTCAGCCACACACTAGGTTTTGACCTATTCTTATTACTTCAAGAGTTGGGCGCTGGTTTAGCTTAGTCGGGAGAGCAGGCGCCTCACATACAGAGGCTATAGTCCTCAATGCAGCAGCCTTAGGTTCGACTCCAGCCCTTGGCCCTTTGCTGCATGTCATTCCCCATGTTTCCTTTCTCTGTTCATCTGAGATGGGTAACAATAGTGTCACCGTCCATAAGTAGCACAGAAGAGCATCTCTAAACATATGACTCATCAGATATTGAAGTTGGACTAAAGGATCTAAAGATGGTACCAGATTCCACTGTTATCACCCTGGTACCAGACGATTAGGCTACAGTGACCATGTGATCACCAAAATATGATGACAGAACTGTAGAAAATAGGGTTAGGTAGTTTGGCATAAGCAGTACTTTAGTAACAATTTCCTCATTTTCAAATGGATCCTAACAGCAGAACAATTTTTAATTTAACCAAGAGGAGTCATCCTCTCAAGGTGGTTCCAGGGTCCAGGGTCCTGACTTTAATTCAGATGTCTGCAGCCTGAAGAGCATCTTCAGAATGAGATGTAACAGGACGTCTGCCGTGATTTGTGGAGGAAAAATCTGCTGGAAGTGCATGTTATTACTTAATCAGCACAGGCTTTAATCCAATTGATCCTCGCTGTCTCCAGTTTCCTCCCTTATCTGTGATGCATCTCCTCCTGAGCATGTCGGACAAATCAAATCAAAAAGCTGCAGCAGTCTGAAAAAAAAGGTAATTGACAATGTTGCAGTGAATACTAACGATAAAGGTAGAAAAAAATCTGAAAGCTATGCTTCCAGCCGACATCATGTGACACCTGTGTTATAAAGCTTGAGACAAATATAAGTTATTGCTGTTAAAAAGTCTGAATATGCAGTGCACTACAGGATATTAAACATTTATGTATAAGTCTGTATTTCTAATGTTTAATGTCATATCTGAAGCCCACGTAAAAGTACAACCCTGACCACTTAATTAGGCCCTTTATGCCAGTTCTATGTGCAGCACAATGTTTGGGCCCACTGTGATGTGTGGTTATTAAAGGTTAGCCTCGTTGTCACATTGTTTTAAATTTCAAATTAAGACTCTCCTCAGTTTTACCAAACTATCTTATGGGAGTTTAATGATGCAACACTTTGAAAAGACATGTGAAACTGTTGCGTAATGTTTTTTTGTTGGCCTTTAGAAAGACTATATTGTATGAATATTGCATTATTGCTTGCTTGGTTTTAATTTCCAATGTATCAGCTTATTAGCTGCTTCTTTTTTTTTTGTCCACGTCAATTTTTAAGTTTACATCAGTGCCAACTGAAATAGTCGGTTTAACTCGTTGCTGAACGATGGAGTTGTTAAAAACAACATTCAATTACCTTTAGGGGTTTGTATGTACAGCCCCAGTGCAGTGAGTAGCGCTGTCGCCTCACAGCTTGAAGGTTCCTGGTTCCTGCCGTGAAAGGTTGTCCGTCTCTGTAGCCCCTTTTACACTGCCAGTTCAAGGTGGGATTATTACGCCTCTGTTATGTTACGTCTTTCGCCCCATCATTCCTCAGAGGCCGGATGGTAGGGCGAAGTCGTTCCGCCTCTGAGCCGGCATCAGAGGTAGAACCGCGGTGTGTGTATTTGAAGCACGTGCTGTTTGTTTACACCTCACGCAGGTTTTGCTTACACCGGAACGCAATGTAAAAACACACACTGGGGCGGCTTTACGCTTGCGTGGCTCGGTCCAATGTAAAATGGCAAAGGCTGCATGACGGCGGAGTTCGTTACAATGCTGAGGCGGAACCGCAGTGTAAAAAGGGCTCATGTCGCAGCCCTTTGATTGACTGGCGATCAGTCCAGGGTGTACCCCGCCTCTTGCCCAATGAGAGCTGGGATAGGCTCCAGCCCACTATGACCCTGAACAGGATAAATTGATGGATGGATGGATGGAGTTTGTAATAATAGTTATTGGTACAATGTTGTGCAGCCCGTGTAGTTAGATATAATTGCTGAATCCTTCTCTGAGAGGGAAACAACAGCCAAATGTTCAAAGGTTCTCAATCACAGGAAAGTGGACCACTGTAGAGTAAGGAAAACAGGCAGACATAATTTTTTCCAGAAGAAAGTTGAATTGAAAATGGTAATGACGCAGCAGGGAGGTGATGCAGTGCAGATCTGTGTGCCGCAGATAACAAATAGTCCTCTAAATATAGAGACAAAAGATTGCATTGCATTTACAAGCGGATTCTGCAGCTTCACGACGGCACATAATGAGACATAATGAGAAAATTCTACCAAAGATGCTGACTTTGAAGCCCTTGATCATGAGGAAAAAAACAACTACTGTGTAAATGTTATCGTGAGATAAATACAAATGTATTCATAAATCCCTAAATGAACTCTGTTCTACCCAGAAGACACATGTACAGGTTGTCAGCTGTCTGTTTGGTTAAAGCTCAAAAGATCTTGTTTGAATCTGAATAATAATGCAGTCTGCTTTTCAAAAGTGTTTAATCTGAATCCACCTTGTTATGGAGACTGAATAAGCTGTGCTCTGTTTCTTTCATGTTCATTCTTCTTGATCGTTAGCAATATGCTGATGTCATGAGGAAATGTGAGCTGGATTGTTGACTCTGCATTGTGGAACATTAGTGTGTGTGTGTGTGTGTGTGTGTGTGTGTGTGTGTGTGTGTGTGTGTGTGTGTGTGTGTGTGTGTGTGTGTGTGTGTGTGTGTGTGTGTGTGTGTGTGTGTGTGTGTGTGTGTGTGTGTGTGCGCGCGCACGCGTGCGTGCGTGTGTGATTTGTGCGTCCTCCATATGGCTTTAACACATGGCTTGGGTTCTTTTTTGTTTGTTTTGGCTTGTTATCTGTGTGTGTATAAGATGTGTGCCCTGTGGGTGTGTGTGAGTGTGTCAGACCAAGTGTCACTGAAGTGTTTCGGAGCACAAAGCGTTCACTGTTAACACATCCACTAGAAAGCCATTGGCTGTGACAGGTCGCGTGGCGGTGTCAGGAAATAGTCATATCCTTTCTATCTGAAAGCTCAGCACAGGGCTGCGCTCGGTTTCCCTGTGTGTCTGTAGTTTGTCAGAGGAGACGGAGAACATCAGTGTCCGGTGCTTCTCGTCCCGTCTGTGTAACTGATCTTCTTCTTCGCTGCCTTCTTTACTGTAGGTTAGAAGCCCGTATGTCCAAGTCAGCGGCCCGTCAGAGATCCCCCAGCATGGTCACAGACTCCTCCAAGGCCATGACCGCAGCAGCAGTGGATGTCACCTCAGGGTCAAAGGTGAGCATCTCTGTTTCTCTTCTCTTACTTTAATGTCGACTGTGCTGTTGTTGAGTTAGTTTTACTGCACAATCTAAAAATGAAACAGAGTGGGCAGGGAATTTCTTTAGGAGCTCTCATGGTGACTGTTCATGCTCGTGTTGATAAATTGGTTTAATCTTCCCCATAGGACATTATCTCATTGTGATTAATGGCCTCAGGGAGCGATAGTTTAGACATTTTTAAGCGTAATAAAACTAAAATGCACATCCTGTGGGACTAGACAGGGGTGCGGTGTACAGTGTGCATCTTTGTGATAGACCTGCTGTTTCCACAGTGATGACGGAAATGTTTTGTCAGGGAATATTAGACACACCAGAGTAGCACAGGACGGTAACACACTCACAGAGAAATCTCAGATTGTAACTGGACA
Organism: Semicossyphus pulcher; assembly: GCF_022749685.1. Classification (NCBI taxonomy): domain Eukaryota; kingdom Metazoa; phylum Chordata; class Actinopteri; order Labriformes; family Labridae; genus Semicossyphus; species Semicossyphus pulcher. Next base: position 15,069,720 of record NW_027211603.1, read on the forward strand.
CCTGGAAGCCCTAAAAAACAGCTGAACTTTTCACAAAGTTCAACCTTTACTTTTTTAAGTTGCCAAACCAGTTGACTGGACTAAACTGTACATTATTTAATGCATTATTCAGTATCGGCGTTGTCAGCACCTGGAGCTCGCATGAGCAGAGCCTGGGTCTGTTGAAGTTAGAAATGCTGCTTGGGTTGCAGTGACCACAAAGGGTCATGTGGTAGGTTAAGTATTGGGATGAGGGCACAAGGGGAGGGGTTTCTTCACTGAGCACTTATCCTTATCATTAGGGCACAAGTATCTTGTGTTTCATTCAAATATAGATGCAAGTGTTGCTCAATAGTGAACGATTTTTTGAATTCCTTTGTTCTAGTAAAAATGAATTTGTTGCTCTACTAAAACTTGAGCCACAATTCTGATAATTAAATAATTATTAACATAATTTTCTAAGTAGAAATGCCAAACATTTGCCTCTAAATTGCAAACCTTGCCGCTCCTCTATTTCTGCAATTACAGAACACGCAATGTTGTTTGATTTTGAAGTGTTCTGACAGAGCAAGCAACATTACATGTTTAACCTCGGGCTGTTGGAGCCTGTGAAGGACAGTTCTGACACGTTGTTGACATTTTTTAGACGAAATGATTAATCAAGCTTGGTTTGTTTGATTTGTTTTATGTGACTCACTTTGGTGTTTTTCATTCTCTTAACTTAAAAGTGTCACTTTTATAACTGTGTAAGAAATTGGGTATGCATATTTCTACTCTCAAAATGTATGTCTCCTTTTAGCCAGCTGGTCAAGCCAACAACCACAGGTATTTCTGTAGAAGAGCCCCTGATCAGAATGAAGGTTTCATTGTTACAGAGAACATGAAGACTGATATAACAGTGTCTAAAAATATGCTTGATTATGAATAGATGCACACATTCACAGGAAAGGGGGGGGTGCTATTTTAGTATTTTAAAGACTGTGTCTCTTTCTTTCAGTAAATAATCATGCCCCTAACAGAGTCCCCAAAATAATGACTTTATACTTTATCATATTTTAACAGTTTTGGGGAAACTACATGTAAAACAAGCCAAGATGAGGGCAGTTGAAATGTTGAAGGGATCAGGTTAGCGAGATAGCCTTGTTAGCATCAGAACATTGTTTGCTTGTCATTCATTTAACTTTAAATTAACTCCACATGTTTCACCCATGCCCCCTGCAATGGAACTTCCTAGACATATACAACGTAGTACACTCTATTAATTTCTGTACGTTTCCTCAGGTAAGCAAGGTAAACTGGTTTACATTCCTTCAGCAAAGCAAGCATGAAATGAACTCTTCTGGTTTTTCTTTACTCTCTGCAGGGCTCCAGAGGTCCGGGGAAAGTACACAGTTTCGGCAAGAGGGATCATTCTATTAAAAGAAACCTCAACATCCCGGTGGTGGTGAGAGGCTGGCTCTATAAACAGGTGAGCTGGGCCTCCTCTGTGAGCCTAAAAGGAGGGCCCACTCGTCATGTATCTTTGTCAACACATGCTCACATCTGTCACATCAGTTTTAGTTGTTGAATAATGACAGACAGCTGTCCTTATAGAGTAAAAGAAGAGGTGAGACTCAGCAGATTGTAGTTTTAAAGCACACTAGCAAGCAGGATGAGGACAAACATGGCAATTTATATGATGCTTTATAAGCTGTTAAACATTTACAAAATGAATGCTCCTTTACAATCCCTTTTAATCTGTGTTTGAGTGTCTCATTAGAACACATAAGAAGTTTAAGTAAGAGCTTAAGTCAGACAGAAAGCAGAGGTGGAGACCTACAGGACCGAGTTAAATGTGTCGGCTGCAGCTTTGTGCCAAATCTTGCAAGAAAAAAAAGATCTTAAAATTTAATTATTGTTCTTGCAGTATACACAAAACCCCCCTGCCCCAATCCCTCCTCACTGCTTACAAGTGCTGTATTCCCACGCTACACTTTTTAATTAAAATGTATATTAAAATGTGTCGCTGCGAGGAGGATTTCTAACTACACTGTGTGTTGCGTTTCCCCTTTTACCTCCAGGACAGCTCTGGAATGCGACTGTGGAAACGGAAGTGGTTTGTTTTGTCAGACTACTGCTTGTTCTACTACAAAGGTGAGTCTGTGGAAAGTGCACTCAAACTGTCCAACACTACATTGGTCTTGATTGTTACATCAGATATAAAAACCTTTGATGAGCTCATCTAAGGGAAGATAAATTTCCTGATTAATAACAGCCTATAATTAGATGCGTGACATATTCTGCTATCTCTTCCTCCCACTTCTCCTTCCTTATTAACTTGAGTGTTATATTATGGGATGTAATCTGTGCTTGTGTTGCCAGAGCATTACCTCCTCTCCTCCATTAATCACACTGAATAATAGATAAGCCACATGCCACCTCGTGCCACATGCTGCTACACGGCCCCGTCCACACAAGAGTCACCTATGAATTATGCCTGACTAATGTTCCCGCTGCTCATAAATCTGCAGCCACTCGTAAACACCGTAAAATGTATTGGCAGAATTAGCGTTTGTTGTTTTGCATTCCTGTGATGAATTACAACTGTGTGTTGTGTGTGCTCGCTTCACAGACAGCCGAGAGGAGACGGTGCTCGGTAGTATCCCTCTTCCCAGTTATGTCATTGCACCAGTTGAGCCTGATGACCACATAAACCGCAAATACGCCTTCAAGGTAACACTGAAGTGGCATTGAATCAGACCTATAATAGATGTTCTCATGTGTATGTGTTTCCAGCAAGATGTTTTTCTAAGAATGATCACCGCTACATAACTATTTGCAGTTCTCACATACTGGTTTCCCCTAGTGTGGTGTCTGTACGACAACTGGTTAGTGGTTGTTTTTGTTCTTGTTTTTGGAAGGAAGTTGATCAATAATGAGTCTTAAGCACAGGGCATCAAAAGCAGCAAGTAGGGGCGCTGGTTTAGCTCAGTTGGTAGAGCAGGCGCCCCATGTACAGAGGCTACAGTCCTCGTCGCACTGATTGCAGGCTCGACTCACGGTCTGCCGATCATTTGGTGCATGTCATCCCCCACTCTCTACTCCCCACATTTCCGGTGTCTCAAAAAGTAAAGGCAAAACGCCCCTCAAAAAAAGCACTAAGTAGTCTCAGTATGGGAAATTGGATGCACCATGTTGTTTTTTGGAGCCAGAGGTGATCATATGTAGATGTCAGGGTGGCTAAGCGTTGCTACGTCTCTATAATCTTAGACAGGTGGCTATGGTAGCAACTTGTCAGTCACAGGTAGCTAATCTCTAAAGCATACCTTGCTTAATCGTCTATTTTACTCTAAATGATAACATCATTTACAAAATATACATTATGCTGTATTGAAGAGGACTTAAAACTAGCGACTGAGACCACAAACTCAATAGGAACTTAGGAGGCTTGAGAATGACAAGTTTGGCAACTTCTCCCTCAAGTGGATAAACTTCCAAAGCAAGGAAGGAAAGAAAGTATTGTTATGCACAGCTACTCCTAACATTGCTTCTTATGTTCATGTTCCTCTGAATGCTACTCAGCTTTTGTATCCTCTGGAGACTTCTCTCTGAAGTCCATCTAATTTTATGTTTACTGAAATGATCCATTTATACAGCTCCAGAAAAAAATAAGAGACCACTCCAAATGTTCCTCACATCAGCATCGCTCTCTTTATGTCATGGCCAACCCTAACCCTGAACCCCTTTGTAAATCTCCTGAATGTGATCAACAGGAAGATGAAGGGTCACAAGCCATCGAACAGAGCAGAGCTGCTTGAATTTATGCTTCAGAGTGGCCTAACGTCACCCAACAGCAATGTGAAAGACTGGGGGAGAGCATGACAAGATGCATGAACGCTGTGATTAAAAACCAGGTTATTCCACCAAATATTGATTCCTGAACTCTTCCTAAGTTAAAACATTAGTATTCTGTTGTTGAACTTGTTTTCTTTGCATTATTCAAGGTCTGAAAAATATATATTTTTTGCATATTTTGGTTATCTTAACCTGTTGTTGTTGTTTTCTGCAAATAAAAGACCTAAATGAGAATATTTGATTTGGAAGTGGTGAGAAGAAGAAGAAGAACCAGAGGAAAACATACTTTTTAAAGTGGTCTCTTAACTTTTTCCCGAGCTGTATTAGCATATGCATTTCAGGTAAAGCAGACTTGCACTTAGTCTGAATTTATTCATGTATTGTAAGCAGGTGCAGAAGGATTCTTTTTTCACTGTGTTCGTAGCCCCACTGTGTGCTAAAGAGGCTGCAGCAGAGCAGTCTTCAACATTCTTAGCATATTGCAAAACCTTTGCTCTTTCTCTGAGATCTGAATGGCACATAACCTGCTTGTTATACGGTACCTGCGAGAGCCCGCCTGCATGTGGTAACAGAATCATTTTCATTTGAAAGTGTGCAACAGAACTTTTCCTTGCATGCGGCAAAGTCTTTTTCTCCTTTCCTTCTGTGAATCCTGCCAGAGGACAGCGATGGGATTTATGCCTTTTGGTTACAGCGAGAGTGTTAACATTACCCAGCTCCTCCTTTGTGGAAACACAGAGCTTGTTGCAAAGAACAATAGTGTCTGAATGTTTGATGCACCACTGCAGCTTCAGGGCATTCTGTTGCAATCCTTTCAGCTCCTTTGTACTCCGGCTTTTGTTCTTGGATTCTGTGTGTACGTGTGTGTCTGAGCGAGAGTGCACGTCCGTGTGAGTATGAAGGGATCTCCTGGGTTTTAAACATCATATTACATACAAAGGATTTGTATGATAATTGTGCTGCTGGGAATATTAATTATACATTCAGCCTATTCAGCGTCTCCTCCCATCACTTGCCACAGAGTATGTGTAAGGTGCTCTGCTGCTGTACCACCCTGTATTTAAAGAGATCCCTATTCCCCTCAGCTCCCTCTGAGCCATCATGCATTAAAGAGCAGATTTCATTACCTGTTTCTGAGGTGCTCTGGAAAATTGCAGTTAAAGCTAAGTAAGCATGACAACAGCTTAGTAGATGTCAGGTGTTGTTGAACAATGGGACTGTGTGAGCTGCCGATTTGTAGCGTGAATTATAAACTATATTCAAAACAATACGTTTAAATAATAGATTTGAGAAAGTGACATTGAGTTATTCTTAAAATCAGATTAGAAGTTAAAAGGAGAAGATACTCTGTAAGAAAACAGGTCGTGTAAGTCAGAACAGCACGTCTCTGAAATATTTATACTGTAGAGAATGTCTTGTACCCTCCTTGAAGCACTGTGCTGAGACTGTAGTACTGAAGAAGGGCTGCACTGTAAAGTCACGATGATGTGTGTGATTGTAACTTATCAGAAGCTCTTTGCTGCTGCCACTGTTACTCATCTTTGCTTCTGTTCTGACTGCCACGCGTCCACAGCTGGAGCCATTTCTGTCCTTTCTGATTGAGTCAGCACTGATCGGCTGTAACTTCCTGTTAGTTTCTGTTCTCTTATTTTTGCTCATCTCACTGTGTTTCTCTCATTCCCTGTTGGTCAATTGCCTCCCATTGTGACCCGGTGTGTGTGCGCGGGCGGAGTGAGTACTGTTCTCTGCGGGCGACCGTCCTGAATCACACAGGCTTCCTGTCTTGCATGAATAGGTATTTGATTTCACTCTAGCCTCATCAGTGGAACGCCATCCTCAGCTCATTTTGTTTTGTATCATGTCAGTCGCTGCTGAATGCACAGAACGTGCATCAAAGTCACGCCACTGCTAACATGATACAGTTATCTGTGGACAATGCCAGAGCTCATAGGGCTGTAAGTTAAAAAAAGTTGCTGTGAATTTGCAGCCAGTGTAGCAATAAATATTTGGACAGTGACACATTTGTTGTTGTTTTTTTGGCACCATATTCCAGCTAATTGGATTTGAGATGAAACCCATTCAGCACAGGACTCAAAGCTCTTTTAGTCCTACACTTCTTGTACAGTGTGCGAGGACAACAAGGCTACAATAACCACACTATTCACCCAATATGGGTCGACACTTTAACCCAATTGACCCCCCATTGTTTCATTTCAAATCCAACAACACAAAGAAAACAAGTGTGTAATGTTCAGATACTTAAGACTTAGCCCATTGCTAATTTTCTAAACGTGTTCAATGAGTAGAGCACAACACTTTAACTGCCAAGGTGACTCATTTGATCGGACGTACATGCTCAGTGGCTCTGGGATTTGTCTCGTCAAGCTGCATATCTCTTATCACATCCTCATTGTCCTCAGAGAAATGAGACGACAGGGTCTCGACCATCTTTCCCACGCTCTTCTCTGATTTCATCGCTTTTCTTTTGGATGTTTGTTGCCATCAGCATTTTGCCCCCTGCTGTTAAGACATTGTTTTTATTTTGTTTCATGAGTTAAAATTCAATGTAAACTGTTCACCTGTTTCTGTACCTCTCTTTCAAAGCAGGTTTGTTGCTGGGTTTACTTTGCAGTGTTAAGCTTTTCACAGATAGAGTAAAGAATGGTCTTGCAATTGTTGATTCACTTTACGGTCTTCAGAAATTATTAATCAGGTTGATGATTGGCTGATTAGAGTCTTTTGATACAAGTTTGACTCTTAAGACTGACACTGACAGGGATCAGCTGTGTTACAACCTGTGCCCTGCTGTGACCATTTTATTAACATATTAACAAAAGGGCAAAGCTCCTTTGCAATCAACTTTGCACTACACTAAATGTGTTTACACAGTATTTAATTATACTGTGGATGGAGTTCTATTTTTTAGGATGCATGTGATAAAGCAAGATCTTCTATCTTTATCTTTTTCCTGTGTTTATGCAGCAGTGTTGTGGTACTAGAGTGAGTCAACTAGAGATAGACCGATATGGTTTTTTCAGGGCCGATACCGATACCGATTATTAGTAGGCAAGGAGGCCGATAACCGATATTTGGAGCCGATATTCATTTGCAGTAAAAGTTAAAGTATTGGAGTCAAAATTTTGAATAATACAAACTCCAACACTTAACTTTGTTTAAATGCCTTTAAGCACATGTTTATTAAACAAACAAACAAAAAGCGCAGGGAGTTCCCAGGGTCAGCAGCATCTCTTATAAAGTTAACTGAAAATTTAAATAAATAAATAAATAACTTCTCTTATCGGCCCGGCCGATAATCGGTCTATCCCTATCGTCAACACTGTACAATGCAGCTGAGTATTGTGTCTTGGATGCTCTTTCTCGTTGTGTATTTCAGGTATTCATGAATGTTTTTATAGTGAAGTTAATATGAATGTAAATTAAATAGCATCCTAAATGTTGATTATGGCCATATACAATGCAATGAAACATTACTAATTAATCCTTTACACTCTTTAAAGGTATAATAGACCAACACAACATATTTTATTAGTAAGATAAAATCATAGAACGGCCGACACAAAAGGAAATGAAATGATACGAAGGTATGAAACTGCGCTAAAAGGTGCCGACTGCTCATTTCCTTTGATGTAGTCTGCATGCATGCGTTTTGAGCTATTAGGAGTGATATACAACAACACTGCATATATACAACAAATGGGAAGCTAATGTTTAGTAAGTGTTTGTATCAGGACTGAGGAGGTCACATATCCCAATAATTGCTTCTGTGTTGCTTCCGAATGGTTGTTTACTGCAGTTGCTGTCTAATTTCTCTCTGCTAAGCTGAAGCTTTCCCTTAAAAGCATTTGGAAGATATAACCTGCGTCATGCCTTCATGGCGGCAGGAAACACATTCACATTGTTTCTGCTGCAGGACTTTCCTCCCTCTTTTTCTCTTCAGTACAATGTTGCAGTAAACTTTGTCCTCACTGAGTTGACAGCTGTCAGTCTCAGTAAACAGGAAAGCAAAGTTTTTCATTCATCAGCCTCTTTGGCAGCTTTTTCCTGTCTTCAGAAATGTTTTATATCTGCCCCCTCTCTTTCTTTTTGTCTCTCTCTCTGATAGGCAAGCCATACGGGAATGCGCTCCTACATTTACAATAAGAACTCTGTGATTGGCTCACAGGCGGAACACTGCGGGATGCGGACATATTTCTTCAGTGCGGACACACAGGAGGACATGAATGGCTGGATCCGGGCCATGAACCAGGCTGCGCTGATGCAGCAGAGTCACACTATAAAGAGGTTGGTCTCGCTCGGCAGAGTAAGGTCCACTTTCCCCATTGGTTGGGCTGCATGTACCAACATCTGGCCTTTGATTAAAGCAGTCTCTGTGAACAAAATATGTCCTGAGATGAAATCATAAAGGGAACTTAAGTGTCTTTGCTGGCTCATGATGTGTTGAGATTTTGATGCATCAAACTACAGTGTTGAACTGGTGTAATATCAGTTTTATCAGTGAAGTTTGCTCCTCTTTCTTGCCTACAGGGCTTTATTTTAACAGCATGAATAGTCCTCCACAGTAGGTCCAACCCTGTCCGTCTGTTCAGGGGCACGAAGATGTCTGCAGTCTGTGTGTGTGTGTGTGTGTGTGTGTGTGTGTGTGTGTGTGTGTGTGTGTGTGTGTGTGTGTGTGTGTGTGTGTGTGTGTGTGTGTGTGTGTGTGTGTGTGTGTGTGTGTGTATGTTAGCACGTGTGTTTAATGCAGCTGGATCTTATATACTTGCGGCTTACTGTAGCCTTTTCTTGCTGAGCACAGGCCACACATACATATACTGTTAGTGTTTTGGCTGCAACAATGTTTTTCTCATTCCCAATTTCACAGTTAGTGGCAGAAAACGTCTGTATTGCAGTTCATGACTACTGTATCTGCTTGTTGCAACAATTTATTATCTGCTTATTTGCAAAAACCTGCATTTGTTCACCTTAGACGAGCTGCATAGTTTGAATGCTCTGTCCGATTATGCCACCTAGTGGCCGATATACGTCAGTAGCCTTATTTTATTCTTTAAAATGAAACATAACGGAAATGCTTTGCACCATAAAGTAATAATACATGATAACTATACATTGTCAACCTCTGAGTTCTGTGTGAGGTGATCACCTAACTTCCATGTAACAGAAGATCTTGCACCTCGACCAGCTAAACTAAACCTTTTGTTACGGCTCCTACCTTCAGATTTTCCGTCTTACAAATCATTTCTTCCCACAAGAGCAAAATTTAAGTGTGTGCAATTTGTTGAATAATCACTAGGAGTTAGAAAATTAGACATTTTAATCATGTCCTATTCCCTTAAGTGATGAAAGGATTAATGACTTCAAATGTGAAACCTAATGAATTTCAAGTCTTATCACTCGAACACATTGAGAAGACTGGAGCACGACCCGCAGCTATTTGACGAAGACAAAGCGACTGTCGTTTCTGTTGGAAGGTTATTAATTCTTCGTGCTCTCTCCACCAAGAGCTCTACACTACTCTTTCCTCTCAGTTGAAAAATAGAAAAAAAGGTGAAATGAATGATGTAAACTTATTTAATAACTCCCTATTGTCTCTGATCTTTTCAATAATGAATTTGACCATATGTAAAAGTGTCCTAGCAAATGTAATTACCTTAAAGGACACGTAAGGTTAATCTGAGTGTTCTGTGTTTCCCCGGCTTCATGCTGTGTAATCCCCTGTTTCAAATTGCTGTACTTTATCATAATATACAGAGACGAGGGAGATTTAGATGATGGTTAAATAACTGTATGAGTGTAGCCGTGTGTAATAGTTGAAAAATCTTCAGTGCTTTACATTTAATCATCCTGTCTCTCCTTTTAACAGAGAGATAGAGAAGCCAAAGAAGACCGTGCAGCTCGCCGCCCCACAGACAAACCATGTCCACATCAACCAGAGCTCGTCTCAGCCAGAAAGCCATCGCAGGACAGATAGAGAGGAACATCGGGATAATGGCGTCCATCATTCTCACGGGGACGAGGGGAGGTACGGATTAGAGATCCAGGGGCGGCCGAGCCACTCAGCCTCAGAGGAACGAGCAGAGAGACTTTCTCCTGACTCTCTTGATGGTGTCGGCCACAAGAACGGACAGCAAACTGTGATCCAAGTGTCGCTGCCGCCCGAGCAGAATGGAAACCTTGTCTATCAGAGGGGCTTCGTTACGCGGAAAGACTCTGAGAAGCACGTGCAGAGGAAGAATACGCTGGCTCAGGTGGAGCAGTGGGTCAAAGTTCATAAAGGGGACCCTCCGAAGAGGTTAGTAACTCAGTTTGAATCCACCAATACTTCAACAGCAGCATGAATGACAATGAAAAAACCTTTGAGTAAATGACTCCCTCTAGTGGCTCATTTAGGAACTTGTATATTTATATTGCTTTCATTTTATTCAGTCATATTTTATTTCACTGTCTCAGTGCTCCCTCTGCTGAGTTCACCCTCCCTCGGCGGACCCCTCCATTAAAGCCCAAAGCCAGCACAGTGGATGCCACCTATCAGTCGTTGCCAAAGTCTCCCCGTCTCCCATCCGGCAGCAACTCTCCTCCAGCAACATGCAACCTGCCCAGTGACTACAAGTACGCTCACGACCGGCTCAGCCACTTCCGGATGTCCACTGATGAGCGCATGGCCACCAAGGAGGGGATGGTGTGGCAGCTGTACGAGTGGCAGCAGCGGCAGCAGTTCCGTCACGGCAGCCCCACCGCTCCTATTTACACCGGCCCGAACTTCACGGACTCTTCGTCTTTTAGAGTTACTGTGGAGATGCCACGGTCCCTCTCTGTCCCTCCGTCCCCGTGTGAAGTCCCACCGTCACTCCCTTCCTTCAAACCCCTGTCCCCTCGCAGGCCACACACTCCGTCTGACAGACGCACAGTCAGGCCCCTGGATGAACTGTTAGCCGGGGACAGCACAAGATCCAGCTCCCCCGGCCATATTTGTGCCCAACTCTCTCAGGTAGGAGACACTGAGGGACATTTTAACTATCCTAGACAAAATTCAAGAGATGTATCTCAGAAACCTCTTCTAGAAAATTAACACAGTAGTTATTACACTGTAAAATATACAACAATACAACAATTCAAGGTGCTTAAATAATGTGCAATATACAGTATGTGTCTTCATTCATAGAGGAATGTTCAGGAGAGTGTTAACAGCAATATTAATTAATAATTATAAATCAGTCCCTTTTGTATTTTATGTCAGCGAAAGTTGTTCATTAAGTTGTAATAATTTTTTCTTATCGCCCTATTTAGCAAACATACAGCCACATCTAAAAATAAGTTATCCGTGCAAAGTGTTTTTAACAGACAGCAGAAAGCTTTGGATATTGCTGGACTATCATGGTTAACCTCTCGGGCTAAAATAATCAACCAGTCATCCATCCATTATCTATACCGCTTATCCTGTTCAGGGTCGCGGAGGGGCTGGAGCTATCCCTGCTGTCATTGGGCGAGAGGCGGGGTACACCCTGGACTGATCGCCAGTCAATCACAGAGCTAAACCCCCGGAGACAGACAACCTTTCACATTCACACCTACAGGCAATTTAGAGTCACCAATTAACCTAGCGAGCATGTCTGTGGACTGTGGGAGGAAGCCTGAGGGAATCCACGCATGCACAGGGAGAACATGCACACTCCACACAGAAAGGCCCACCTGGTCCAAAACTGGGTTTCGAACCAGGTACCTTCTAGCTGTGAGGCGACAGCGCTAACAAATGCACCGCCGTGTAGCCCGATCAGCCAGTTAATTAACAGAAAATTAATTGCAAACTATTAATAATGGACTAACCTTTAAATTCAAAACATCAATCATTCTCTGGTTCCAGATTTTATAATGTGAGGATTTGCTTCTTTTGTTTGCTTAATATCACTATAAACTGAAGACTGTTGAAGTGGGATATTACATATATATATATACAAGATATATGTCACCTTTGTCTCTGGGAAATTGGGACATTTTTTTTATTAGTTTCTGAGATTTAATAGACAAAATGATTAATTGATTAATGAAAGTATGTGCCATTATTTTCCTAATGCGTTATCACACTGCTATCACACTCATAGTAAGGCTAGTGGAGTGAATGAGCTCATATATCAAATTTCACAGTGAAACATAAAACGTATTAATTTAATACCCCCCCAGTAAACTGACAGCTAGTCCAGATTGTACCCTTATTGTTCCCGACATCTGCTGTTGTAGGTTTTGTTCCCCACAACGAGCCCAGGATAAAAGCGTACAGATAATGGATGGAGTCCGACCCTCGATGAATCTATGTGCTGATACATTATTTAAAGATCATTGGTGCATCAACACTGTAATACTGGCACACAGTAAATATCAGTACCCTGTCATTGCCATGTGACTGTAGTAAAATTGTGATTCACATGTCGTGAGCAAAATGACAAAGGTCTCATTCTCACGGTAACTCTGCATGTTGGATGTGAGGTATCTATTGATGTCAGCTAGAGGGATGTTGTTAGCTCACAAAGACACCATGGGAAGATAAGCAGGAGGAGCATGAGAAGGCTCCGACTTCTCAGCACACACACGTTTTATAGTCATGTGAATCACTCACAGATTCACACAGTCCACACCCAGGCCCACTCCACAGGTGGTGTGAGCGAAAAGCTCGCTACTCCAGCGTTCCCCAAACCATGGTAGCGCTCAGACAACACCGCCGCTGCCGCAGGAGCCGGAGCGAGGGGCCGTCCTGTCATCCACACCCTGCGCTGTCTGCCAACCACACCCTCCACATGTGAAAAACTCTGCCTCTGAACCATCGCCACATTCGCCAGCACACACAAGGCACATAACCAACCCGAAGGCCTTACACAAGTTAACAAACTGTCGCTCTGTTTCCTCCATCAGTCACCCCAGTGTCAAGACAGTAATTATAAGCATAAAGCAGAGTGACGCTCAATTATAGAAAAGCCTTTAAAGAAGATCCATGTCGAACAAAGAGAGCCACAGTGACTGTGCGAGGGAGCGATGTTTATGGGAACTAAATTTAGTCTGCAATGAACTTAGTTTTGGTGCACCCAGCATCTTTGAGGCTCTCTCTCTGACTGGAGCGCGCTTAAGTGCTAGCGATCTGTGTACCTCTGTGGAATATCATTAAGGAGTATGTTTTATTAGCAGCTAATCCAATTTGCCCAGGGCTCCTCAGCACCCTATAAACATCTCCACTCTATCTCAAACATCAGCCGCGGTCTCTTTCTTCTGATCTCGCATTTAAATAAAAAACCTATTATACAGCAAAAAAATAGTGGCATGGGAATCTCAGAGGGAATGGCTTACAGTGCTTCTCTTGCTGGTAGCAAACAAATGTTATTTTAAGAAAGCAGGTTCAGTATAATTTATGTGTAGTTAATTAAATCTCTTGTTGTTTGTGTCCTTTTAAGGATCTGTAGTGGGCCTGGTTTTTCGCTAATTCTGTGTGTTAAGCAAAAACGTCAGATTTCCCGAGCCCTGTAGCGCCTGAAACTCGGGGCACACCTTGTTTCGAATAAGAGTAGCCGCGATGAAAGGGAGAAAAGGAGAGATGAGAAAATAAATCTGCTGTGTAGTCACATTTGTTTGCAGACTTGGAGGCAATGTTTAAACTTTGATTCAGTGTGATAGAGTGGTCTATCGCTTACTTTCAACACTATCGAAGAGTACTTACTGAATTAGACATTCTGTTTGATTTGACTCTGATAACAAGTTGATGAATGTTGTTTCTCTGCAGACTTCCCAGATAGAGAGAAGGTCCATGCCAGCCATGGGCTACATCACACACACCGTCAGTGCACCCAGCTTGCATGGCAAAACGGTACGACAAAACTCTGTATAATTATCAAAGATATCTGTCTTATTGTTTTAACATTAATTAAATTACTCTATTATTCTTTAGGCTCAATGAAACAAGTCTCTGTAAGGTTTAAACAAAGAATAATAGTTTGTAATGCCGATCTCTGACAGTTTCAAGACGTAAAATATCAACCTTTTTAAGATGAACGCCTATAAGCTGGCTAAATTTTATTTCATTTGATATATAAGTTCTTTCTTCAGACAAGACCTGATAATAATAAATCCTCCTCCCAGTTTCCATATTGCAGCTTAAGCTTTTTCACTTAAAGCTATTATTAGGACATTGATAAAGCAAAAGGATACCGGCCTCTCATCAACTTGGCTTTCTCAGCTCCTGTACTGCCCATATGGTTCTCTAAGTATTTTCTCTCATCCCTCTGCGCTTTCCGCCCCTATACCCGGGCTTGGCTACAGCCAGAGGAGCTGACTCTGCTCCTCATTCAGCTTCGGAGGCATCAGGCCAAGATGGCTGGTGTGCATAGCCCCAGCGATGCGTTCGCTCACCTGCAGCACCACCAGCACAACGGCCTTCTCGGCCCCAGCATGCAGGTCAGGGGCCCCCGTAAACCCCCCCCCCCTAACATCCTCTGCAGCACTCTGCAACCCCTGCCAGTGCATTGTGGTCCCACTCTCCCCAGCCAATCCCTTACATTACTGCCCTGTCATTCATACTAGTCTGCCGTCTGTCAGGATTGCTTGGTTGTCTTGTTTATTCAACCATTTTGGCATGGGCTGTGTTGCGCTTGTGTGCACTTCAGACTGTCCAGATTGCCTCTAAGCTAAACATTAGTCTCTTTTACCGCCAGTGTTACTCATCAAACTTGGAAGAGCTTCTACAGGCTTCCTATTCATTAAAAGTAGCATCCCATATTTGAAGAATGTTGCTTTTTGTCCGTGCTTGCGCTTACCTTTCATAGATCGATGTGTAACCCTGCACAGCCATGAAAACAACATGTGATGCCTGTAACACATTTATCTACATCTCTCTGTGTGCTCTGATAAATCTTTTGCTCTTGGTGTTATCATTCTGAAGCAGCCACAGTCTCCCTAATGAGCCTTTTTCACAAACAGTACATTGCCATGAGACTGGCAGAACCCAGTGAAGCTGCAGTGGTGCTCAGTAATGACAACTCCACCCAGTTTGTAACATCCACCATCCTCTGGCCATCCTCCATACTTATGAACAAGCTAAACACTCATTTTAAACACACGTCACGCACACGACTTGTGTTTCTCAGTGGGAATGAGGTCAAACATGAGACATTAAACCAGTCACAATATACCATTACTGAATTAAAGTCAGGCTTTGCTAACACTGTAACCAAGTTAATTGTTCTGTTAGCAAAGCCTGAACAGCATATAAAGGCCTGAGGAGCCATCTTGTCACCCATGATCCTTTGCAGCTTCATTTCAAATGATTTATCTCTCCACTGCTCATTTAAAGGCTGATGATACTTACATACAACTGAAGAAGGACCTGGAGTATCTAGATCTGAAGGTGGGCCCCAACAAAGTAAATGCCACTTTATCCTTTTCATCTTCTTCTCCATCTTCCTCCTGTGAACTGCAAATCTTGTTCTCCTGCTGCTGCCTCAAACACCTGCCACCCTGTGTCCCCTTTCCTGTCTTTCCTCTGTTCTGCTGCCGCTGTGCTTTCTGCTGTCTCCTTATGATGGAATTAACATGTCTATTAACTGTCTACTTTTAACTTATTATGTACATTATACATTTGAGAACAAGAAGCATTTTACACATTGTGTAATCCTGTAATAAGCCTGTCCAACCTAATGAAGTGGAAGGCTTACCTGCCTGTGTACCGACGTAGCTGCTAACCAGGCTACTGGACCTTACTATAGCTATTTCTGTTTTATGGTTGTTTTATTTTTCTAATTGGTTAACTTTTTAACTTCTTTTTATTTTCCTGTTATTTTCTTACCTTAAAGATACAATCTTGAAGATTTCAGTTTCGTTCTTTATGGCGGCACCTATTGACGATAAACGGTAATTGCGGGAGCACACGTCCCAATTTAACCAGACGTCCACGGCTGGTTCCGGCTGTAACTGTTGTAACTCTTGATTTTCTTCACTGACAGTCGGTTTCCTTTTTAGACTGTTTGCCTTCATTTGAGCGTCAAATTTGTTTCTTTTTCTTTGGATTTTCACTTATTTTTGAAGTTGTATCTGTAGTCATCGATCTTTTCTTTGTTTGTTCAGCCGTTGTAGATTACTGTTTACTCAAAACACTTGCAGAGACTGGAAAAGCAGCCGCTTAGCTCCGCCCACCCTCTCTGGCAGACCAACCACTGCTGAGTGATGGAAAATGCGTCACTAACTGGGCGCTTGTGATTTTTTTGCAACGTTGCCACAGACACCCAGTCCATAATAATACTATACACTGCAAAGGCAAAGGCTTTCGTCAGTGGGCCATAGGCTCCATCACCATTGTGTTACCTCATTCATCGATAGACAGTGACTCAACAGACATTTATTTAAAGAAAATCTAAGAGATTATATCTTTAAGTTTCATTTTACTGTTTCTGATGGCATCTTTTTTTCTCCTTAAATGCTTTTTTTTCCTGTTTATGTAGTGATAACTGTATTAAGTACTCCCAATCTTTATCAGTCCTTCACATCATTGTTGACAAATAAATAGGTCATAAATACTCACATATCACATATGATGACTGTACAGAAGGTTTTGCTGCTTGACACTTTGAAATGTGCTGACAGGACAGAAATGAGTACAGACTGAATGTGAGGGCGTCAATGATGTGACGCTTTTAATCTAAACACAGAGTTACCATAGACTGTGTATAAGAAGCGGATGTAGCCTCTTTCTTTTCAAAAGTGAAGTTATTACACAAGTGTGCACAATCCTGCTGTCTTTTTAACTGACAGCAGGGATTGACTTCACCTGTTATCAAAAGCGTCCTTATTCATGGGAGAAAATGACGCTACCGCATGCGACTTATTACCTCAGTAAACATTTGCCTAATTCATGGCCTCAATGACTAGTTTCAAGTATTCTTCAATACAGCATGATGTTCATTTTGGGGCATATAATCCCATTTACAGTAAAATAGACATTAAAGCAGGGTATGCTTTAGGGCGTAGCTACCTGTGATTGATAAGGCGATATACTGTATACCCACTGCGTACCCACGCTCTCAGCCAAATATATTCACTTCTGGCTTCAATAAAGCAAGATGGTTAATTCATAAGTGCTGAACTCAAGGCTTCAAAACTTTAGCCCACAAACAGATGGGTGACCCCACGGTGGCTATGTCCACTTGTTATAAACAGTCTATGGGGATAACACATGTTGACTTCAAGCTTTTCCTGATGGGAATTGTAGTTTTTGTAAAGACATGGATGATTCTTTGGCTCATGTGAATTCTTAATTCCTAATAGAGAGTTACAAACAGTATTATGGTAAAGGCCTCTTACTGCTGTTCCATGAAGCTAGCTTGTGGCAGATATTCCATTAATACCTGTGCAAAGCATTTTTATGCTAATTGTTTTGTATGTGTAACACCACAATACATCGATTAGAAATCTGGGTTGTGTTTTGGAACGGAGGGAGGTCATCTAACGATGTACGTCCTGTAACGCCTCTCCATTTCCTGTTTCAAAACAGATCCAAAGTATTGACCCGATGATCGTTTCAGTACACAATGTGTTTGAAAACCCCACTCCGAGTTTTGGGTACTGTTGGAATGTAAGGATGGTGTGCATACAAAGTAAAATAGACCATTTCACTGCTTTCAAAAGGAATGTGATGCATCCCTGAAACGTATGCAGGATAGTGCTCATGGACGCCCTGATCCGATCATTCACTGTGTGATACTGCAGCACTGCTATGAGATTTGAGATGATGGAAAGAAAGTTATTATGCCAGAAGGCTTCCTTGCATGTAATTAAGCATTTCTGAATGTACTGAAGGTTTGTTTGATGTCTTCACTTTGTTTTTGTTTTGCTTGTTAGAGCATAAGTGACGACCCAATGGTGCTCTTCACGTAATGTACTGGCAATGTGACTACAGGTTACATTTTAAGGCCTCTGGTTCACTGTGGTGACTTGTAGAAACTCAGCACAATTTTTACTTTTCAACTTGTTTTGTTGAATCTCTCTGACCAGTAAAAAAACAGCATGAGTATGTAACACAGGCTTTTATCCAAAATCTAGTTTCCATGCCCAGGCTGAGAGACTCTGGTGATCATTTCAGTAATTTTCTCAGACATGGAAAGCTGCTTCCAGAACCACAGAATACGTAATACAACTTTTCTCACAGACTGTTTAGCGCTCCACATGACGAGTAATTGGCTGTGACATGTAAAATAGGTGGAATGCACATTTAACTGAGTCTCCCATTTGCAATGGTCCATGTAGCTGTGCTGGGTGTGGTGATCCTGTTGTGAGTGTGTTATAATATTCCACCCACACTTTCATCTTCATGCTTTACTGACTGTTACAGAATACTGCAAAACAAACCTCTGCCCTGTTACATGGAAAACCTTAAGACAGACGGAAAGTCCCTGTTTTATTACTGATAGTGAAAGAGAAAAATATCATTAAATCAGCTCTTTCACGACCGAACCGATTACAGAAAAGAATAGTAAAAAGTAATTTATAATACTGATGTTATTAGAATAAAAGAAGAAAGTATATTACGTCCACTTTAAAGGTCCTAAACCCAAGCAGATATGTTCTATGTGTATATAGGGATGCAATAGGAACATACTGTACAAATAAAGTAAGCTAACAAGTGCTCTGAATTTTTCTGAAATGATTCAGTACTTATTGTGCTGTGTTTTCCACCTCTTGCACCTTTAATGCAGTCCTGCTGAAATATCACATGAGAGGTCGTGATTTTGTACTGAATATCATCACGGCTGTGATTCGGCCGAGTGTCGCAGATATTCACAGCAGTGCTGATGTTCAGGACAACATCACAACCTCGAGTGTGATATTGCTTTTATACAAAAGTTACACAAGCGGCAAATAGTAGCAAAAAGTAACAATTAACAACAGATTATATTTTGCTCCAACAACTCATGCCACAACTTGTTGCAACAAATTGTTGCCAAGCAACCCAAACATTCTCCTGCACTCTGTGTGTACAGTTTACCACAGAGCAGCTGCTTTGTATGATGCACATTTATCTGTTGTGATTTATCATCAACCAGTGAAATAAGAGTCTGCTGTGTGATTCGGAGGTACCAGCTTGATCAATCGTACATACACAGTCTGCTGTAATGTTAGTAAACAGTATTCAGAACACCTGACTGAGGTGGAGTGATACACAGAGTGAAACTTTCTAACAATTTAGCAGCACATGAGAAACATTTTAGTAGCCTTGTTTTCGGGCTGTCAGCAGCTATGATTTGTTTATCTGGAGGCAGATGGCTTTCATTGGTGAAATGAAATTTTAAAGATATTAAACAAAGTTAAATTAACTGTGTTGTGCTTCAGGATATCCATGATACATGCCTGGTGCAGGTACACAAGGCTCTTACTTATCCCACCTTGGCTTTACCCAAACAGTCATTGCTCACGTCATTAGAAAGTACCGACTGCTTCACCGAACCATAATGAAACTAGAGGCCTTGATAACTAACAGTCTCACATTGACTCAGGTGATGAAGTAAAAAAATATGAAATTAATTTAACCTAAATCATTCCAATGCCAATCATTGTATTTGTAAAACAGGAAGAAAGAGCAGCTTTGGGTTTTTTGGGGATTCCCAAAACACCAATATGCAGAAGCTCTCTCTGCATAGATGTTTTTGCTCTGCTATTGCACAATGTTTGTTTTTATATCAGCTCATGGTTTAATTATTTTTTGGGTTGTGTGATTTTTTTCCCCCTAATTTTTGCATACATCCATCCAGCTTGATTTCTTATACAATATCTATCTTATAAAATCATGCAGTTTTTATTGTTTTAACAGTACATTTAAGAGTAAAGGTATAAAAACATAATACAATTGCTGATATTAAACTTGTTTTGTTGCTATTGGTAATTTCAGGTTACAGGACGTGAGAGTTTTAAAGCAGAAAGACCATCAAGGCCTGTGAAAATAGCAGAAAGTGATGCTGATGTAAGTGATTCCCTCTGTTCTCAGGATTTAAAGACACAGTCTGATAAGCTCCCTGTTTATCCGCCTCTTCCTTTTCTTTAAGATCTCCCATTTCAGACTTCTTACAATCCACTACAGAGAAGCAGCTGACTTTAGTCTGACTTTACTGTGTGTTTTGGTGTGGTTTGTGTGTGTGTGTGTGTGTTCTTAAGTTGTGGTAAACAGAGGCTGCGGAGGGAAGGGAACGCATGTACACTGCAACACTGTGGGGACACCCTTCCACGCTGCACAGTGAGGGCCTGAGAGTATCGACCACGGCTTTTATTTTCCTCCCTGCAATTTAAAGGGAAAAATACATGTAATGGGAGTT
Source organism: Semicossyphus pulcher (assembly GCF_022749685.1). NCBI lineage: Eukaryota > Metazoa > Chordata > Actinopteri > Labriformes > Labridae > Semicossyphus > Semicossyphus pulcher. The sequence continues at coordinate 15,089,885 of NW_027211603.1, forward strand.
TTAGATGTTGAGCTGTTAAATTTTTCAGTTTGATTAGCCTGATCGCGCTCTTTCTCACTCTTTGTTTTCTGCTGAATAGAGGTAAATAAGATGGATGTCCTGGCTTTTCATCATTAGCATTGTTCCACTTTAACAATTTATAAGAAATTGCCAGTAAATTTGTCTGAACAATGAATATTTCATGCAATTAAAAACAACAATATACGGCAGCAAAATAAAAACAGCTTAATTATTAATTGAACAGAATGATAAATAGATCTGAGAAAAAAAAACACAGTGTGAGGAAGACTGTGAACTCGGCAAGCTTATGTTGTTTTCATAAACACATAACCCATTTCTGGGAAAACAAATCTGTCACTCTCAATCAACACGCTCCCCTCCAAAAAGTGAATCCGAAAATATGGATTTTTGATTATGATTACTCATAATGGGTGTTACCAGATCTCGGCCCCAAACTAGACAGTATAGAGCCTTTTGATATTTCTCACTGTGCTGATGAGAGGAATTCCCCGGGGCTTTGCACATAGACGAGCCTTATTGACATATTTACAGACAGCGGAGACTACAGTAGACGATCAATTCGTCTTATCTGGCTGCGATGTTGTAGATACAGAGGAGCAAACACAAGACTGAAACAGAAAGCTTCTGTTGTTAACGGATACTGTCTCATCAACCCAGTCAATGTGTCATCGGTTTTTATCACATTATGTGTACACTCTGTGGTTTTACTGGAGGTAAACAGGGAGTACTAAGAAAGGGAAGTATTCATGCAATCTTATGATGTCAGTTATTTTCCCTTCAGGTGAAATTAAGTCGACTGTGTGAACAAGACAAGATTCTTCAGGAGCTGGAGGCCAGGATACGCACTTTGAAGGAGGACAAGGTTTTTGTTTTACACATATAACATTTGCATCTTTTTACTTTATATGGACAGAGTGTATTTGTTTGTGTGTGTGAGACTGTAAATCCTTCTTCTATTATGACTGAGTCTTTCATGTCCTTATCTAGGACAAACTGGAGTCTGTGCTGGATGTTTCCCACCAGCAGATGGAGCAGTACAGAGATCAGCCGGCACATGCTGAGAAGATAGCCTATCAGCAGAAACTGTTACAGGAGGATGTGGTGCACATCAGGGCTGAAATATCCCAAGTCTCTACAGTAAGACACAAGCTGCACTCACAATCTCATCATGAAAGGTTCTCTGAATTAAACTACTTAGACTGTCTCTGCTACTCGTGTTATGTTCCTCTTGGTTAGAGACAAGATGTTCTCTTCTATTTTTAGTTGTTCTCTCATGATTGTTTCTGCAACCGGTGCTCTGTTTCAGGTTGACTGTGACTATCTAGATGAGTACTCGGGGATTCACCCAAGACTACATAGAGACTCATTAGTATATTTCTCTGCCACTAAAAAGAATAATGTAGTCAAATTCTTTGGTGATATTCAAAATAATCTTCAGAGGAGAAAAGACACGTTTCAACAGAATGTGTATAAATAAACCAGAAGGTGATGCTACAGTAAACAAGAGTGTTTTGGCTCTCTGTGTCAAAGACATGTCCAACTACATTGGTTGAGTTTCACAATTGTGATGCTCCAAATAAGTTTGTAAGACTGACTGAACAATTTCTTAATTTAATGTAAGAAAGTATAATAAAACATAAGTAACTCAAGACACCTGCTGTTTTCTACCGCAACTGAATCGCACCACACATACTATATGTGTTAAGTGTGAATGTAATTCTCTGTATTACAGGTTGTAACCTTGAAAACACAAGAAAGGAATTGGCTCATGAGATGAGTACAGTATCTTAAAGCTGTGTCCTGTCTTATAATAACCTGGATATGTGTTATTTGTTGTCCTGCAGGAGATGGAGAACGCGTGGAATGAGTACAGCCGGCTGGAGAGAGATGTGGACTGGCTGAAGTCGGCCCTGCAGGGACAGATGACCCGTTGTGATCTTGTTCAGGTCTGTCACTCAGTGATCTCTCTGGATGGTTATGTCTGTGTCGATATCTCTTCATAGAATCAGGTGTCAGCTTCAAATTAAAAGCTACTTTTTGGCAAAATATAGCACTTCTTATCAGTAATACATTGCCTTGTCATTTTGAAGTGTATGTTAAAGAAAATGTGTTTGGTTCTGTGTGAGCAGCAAGAGAAAGTCCAGATCAGGAAAGAGCTGTGGAGGATTGAGGATGTCATCGCAGGCCTCAGCACCAGTAAAGCCAACTATAAAGTCACTATCTCCTCTGTTACCAACCCAGGTGAGACAACCTGGAGGTTTCATGTGTTCAAAGGAAATTATATTTGCTGTCAGTGCAACACAGCGCAAACTCACCATTGAAGCGCTTAATCACCCACTCGATACTAATGCCTTGAACATCTCACATGGGAAAACAAAGCACTGTCTTACAGCGTGTGTGTATTCGTCTTACATGTGCATATACACCAAATTCCCCAGAGAGGAAATTTGTGCCTTCAGTGTCGGCGTCATCAGTGCCTTCTGTGTCTGGGAGCCCGTCTGCTATGGAGATGAGATTGTCCCAGCAGCCGCAGCACAGCCCCCACCTCAGCCCCAGCATCCACACCCCCACCCTCTTCTCCAGCCCCAGCCAGCAGCCTTTACAGCACTCTGCAACCATCACCAGTGGGCTTAACTGGGTGGGTAACATCTGCAATAAAAGTAAAGTTCAGCTGGTTCTTACAAATTAAAGGTCATCTTGGCATGAAAAACTGAGCTGCATGAAGGATGACTGTGATTGGTTAGAAATATCTCATGATACTTTACACTTTCTCTTTTGGGTCCTTTTCCTGTTTTCAGTGCGAGATAAAGGATGTTACTATTGGTCATTAATTTAGCATTACTTTAGAAATTATTCGTTAGTAGTTTAGTGGTCTTTTAAAAGGAGTGATGTCACACTCAGAGCAACGTGAGGTAACAGCTTGTTTGTCACTTTAAATGTAAATATGAAGTTGTACTGTGTGCAGGGTGAGGATGACGTGCCTCCCAGACCTCCTCTACCTCAGCTCTACAGTCCTGAAGAGCATCCCCCCGCAGTGCCCCCCCTGCCCCGGGAGACGACAGTCATCAGACACACCTCTGTACGTGGCCTCAAACGACAGTCCGATGAGCGCAAAAGGGACAGAGAGATCGGCCAGTACACTAACGGAGACAGTAAGGTACATACAGTCTGTGTGTTTTTGTATTTGTGCAGCTTAATGTTTATAGCCTTTTCGCTCATCACTGTCTGTGTATCTCAGGTGGAGCTTAGGCCTTTCCTGAGCGATCCCGAGCTTATGGGAGCAGGAGATGGCTCCAGCCACATCACTGTGGTGGCCTCTTCTGGACCCGAGGGTTACCAGACGTTACCCAGCAGAGGTACATTGATGATAGAGCCAGCAGAACAGATTTATTTAGCTGTAGTGTATTTATTTCTGCTTAAAGTTTTACATCAGCATTTCACAAAGTACAATATTTTAATGTGCGTTTGCGTCCCTCAGGAGCCGCTGGTTCCTCACTGAGAGTTAATCAGTCCACAAGCATCTCCTCATATGTGACCCTCCGAAGAGCTACATCAGCCGCCGGCGTGAAGGTGAGATGCTGTACTAACGGCAATAGTAAAGAGTGCATCTAAAGTAAGAACTCACCTATGTATAACCATAATTCAAGGTGATATCAGTGATATTCATCTATGAATTAAGCAAGCTAGCGGTTAAGTTATTTGATATTTGAAACTCACATTGATACATCTCGCTCTTTCAAGTCTTCCATCAAACCCAGGTAAGTGCTCACAGGTGGAAAGTCAGTGAGTTTTTAATTTCTGCAATAAATGAATAATGCTTTTATGAAATGTAGTTAATGTTAATCTTAGCAAATGGAGATAGGCGTGTTTGCCGGATAGTATTAAATGATATCATTTAAGACAAGATAAATAAATATAGGAGCAATTTAAAAATGTACATAACTTGTAAAACATATATATATATTTTAAAAGTTATTTTGATCATTATTACAGCTTTTCTTTCTTAATTTCTTCTTTGTTTAAAAATCACATGGTTAAAGTGCTAATCTCGAAGATCTCAGTTTCATTCTCTTTGGCGGCACCTGTGGCGATAAACAGTAATTGCGGGAGTACACTTCACAGATATCCAGACAGTGTCGCATGTGTGACGTCCACGGTTGGCTCCGGTTGTAACTCTTGATTTTCCTCACTGATGGTCGCTTTCCTTTTTAGACTGTTTGCCTTCATCTGAGCGTCCAATTTGTTTCTTTTTCTTTGGATTTTCACTTATTTTTGAAGTTGTATCTGTAGTCATCAATCTTTTCTTTGTTTGTTCAGCCAAAGTAGATTACTGTTTACTCGCAACACTTGCAGAGAGCGGAAAAGTAGCCGCTTAGCTCCGCCTACCCTCTCTGGCAGACCAATCACTGCTGGCTGATGAGAAACGCGTCACTAACTGGGCGCCGCTTGTGATTCTTTCCGCGAATGTCGACACCCAGTCTGTAATAATACTATATACTGCAAATGCAAAGGCTTTCATCAGTGGGCCATAGGGTCAATCACCATTCTGTTTCCTCATTTGGCGATAGATAGTGACCGAACTGACTTTATTTAAATTAAAATCTTTGAGATTATTACTTATATTATATAATATATAATAATAATTTTTTTTTACTGTTCTTCTAGAAATAATTCCTTGATTTTAAAGCATCTCATATCATACAGAATATCATGATGTAAAAACTGTAATGTAATGTAAATGAATTTTGAATAATTGCACAGAACTAATAACCACGTACTAAATTTAATTAAACAATGAGCATTAATCTAAATAAGAAAAAAAAGAGTTTGTCAAATGGTCAACTTTATGGTTTTTCTAATGTTAACTGTGCACCTGATTCTCTTTATATACTCTTTATACAGGTATAATTATAACCTCAAAAATTGTCTCAAGTTCTGTTGTGCGTTCCCTTTCAATTCCGTCTCATTATTAGCTATGCTTCAACGTTCTCTTTGAGGTTTCTTTTTATTTTCCTCCATGTCTTTACCTTCTGCTGCACCTTTTGCTCATGCTATCAACTCTCTTTCCTCCCACTCCTCTCAGGAGAGACCAAAAAGTGCCTTGGAGCGTCTGTACTCTGGGGACCCGGCGCAGCAGCAGCAGCAGCAGAGGGGGAAGATGAGTGCTGATGAGCAGCTGGAGAGGATGAAGAGGCACCAGAAGGCTCTCGTCCGCCAGCGCAAACGCACCCTGAGTCACGGAGATCGCCACGCCTCTCCATCGCCGCGCCCCTCGTCCTCGTCCTCGCGCCCGCTTTCGGCAGACGTCGGATCAGTATGTCACTAGAACAATATCACACGTCACACTCTCATGCATGACGACAACCAAACCGAGAGTGGCGGTGGACAGTAGTCATGCATGCCTTTAGTCTTTTCTCTGTTCCTGACACACAGAGTTGTTAGTAATACATTGAATTAGTGCAGTATGGTTATTCACTGTGTGGCTCTAGCTTTGCATTTTTTATGCTCGTTGTTTCAGACTTGGGTAGGTCCTTTGCACAGCCGACATCTTGTCTTGTCATAGTTAGAAAAGCACAGATGTTTCTAATTACATTAAAGAGCAGCTCCAGTCATGTTTTAAGACATGAAATGCTCTGCTTGAAATAATAAATTGTGTTTGATATGTTTTTTCTGCAAAAAAATATGTTTAAATACCTTGTAAAAATCCTCCCAAGGCATATCCTCCTTCTCCCTCATTAAAAATTACCCAATCTTCATAGTACCCGCCCACTATGCACATTTCCAACCGCCTCCTCCATCGTGAAAACAAAACACGTCTCTGCCATCGTTTAGTGGCAACTTGTTGAATCTTAGCTAGCTTAAAATTCAGTAATTAGGAGTAGTAACATTAACGTTAGTAGTCAGTAGTCACCCCGTCCATTAACGGGATTGGCTCCTTAGTTTTGTGACGTCTCAAACCTGCCAATCTGAAAACGTGTTGTTCAGCCTGTCCTTGGTACACTGCAGTTTAAAAGCAGACAGGCCCAGCCATGGAGATGACTGCTGAAGTTGTCCCTGATATGTCTTGTAGCACATGAAGAACACCACATGGAGATGTTTACAAGGTTGATTTACAACTTGATTTTCACTGGAGGGGGGCTTTAAATATTCAGCCACCATTATGTTTATATTTTACACCTGTGCTTTTCCTACTGTGACATGTCAAAATGTTACCTTTAAATCAGCCTTTAACTGGATACCACTTCCTGCTTTACACCTAGCACTTAACTTTAGCACAAAAAGTGCACACAGTACTTATGTAAGTGTCAAACGTGTTTATAATGAGGTGGAAATAACTGCATTTACTTTGAATAGGGACAGTGTCTTTGCTCGTAATATTGACAAAATCTTGCCTATGAAACTCATAACACACTAATGACCTCTGACACAGGCCTTTAAAGCCATCGACGCCTCATATTCATCCATGCCTGGATATTTTTTCCATCATTCTCTCTTCACACTAACATTTTATCATCCATTCATTCTCATCCATCCTCACTGATATTTCCATTTCACAGCTACAGTAGATTCTTATCATATTAGCATAACGTTTTCTTCCCTATAACAATGGCTTGTCCTCTCTGAATGTATCTGTTCACCACCGTCCTTTCTCTCCTCATTTGGATAAGAATGACTGCCTTCATTTAAGTGTTGTCGCTGTCTCTAGGTAGTCCATTTCTATCTGTGTGTGTGTGTGTGAGAGAGAGAAATATAGTGCCTTAATATTTTCTACTGACAAAGACATTGACATACACTGAGCAATGCATATTTAAGCCTACTCATCTGCACCTAATCATGGCATTTTCCTTGCTGAGTGTTTTCACTTCAATGAAGATATACCTATATCTATATACCTATATACATGTAGGTGGTGTAAGCGTTAAAGACTTGGGGCACATGTTGAAGCCCTTTATTAAGATAATACTAATGTGTAAGACATCCTGTCATTTCAATGTTGCTCAGTGTTTTTTATCTGATAATTAATTGTTAGTTATAAGAATCCTTCCTTTTTTTAATGTGAATGTTTGAACATAAATAAACATTATTTTCTAATGAACTCATATTGCCATGTTTTTTATTGTATTTCCTCTCTGAATACATGCATTAAAGCCATGTGTGGTGAAAATGAGTGATGAGATCTTTCCTGTTTGTGTCAATGTCTCTGTCCTGCTCTTGAAGACAATTACAGCATGCTGTGATTTGAGTTTTTAGTTCATATAAGCATGCATACTTTATCCATGCATGCTCCCTTCTTTTCTCTTTTTCACACCTGTACACACACACTATAACAGACACATTCTCACACTCTCTGCAGCCAGTAATCAGGAATAACAAGTGTTGTGCAGTACATGTTACGTGAAATGATGTGTGAAAACAGGTGAAACAAGTCACTCTCACATCTACCTGATGAACGTAACTTAACGTCAGCTTCCTGTCTTTGTTTCACACTGTCTTTTCTCCTTTCTTTTCTGTCCAGTGGAAGAGGGAGCAGGAGTTTGACCTGCAGCTGCTTGAGAGGGCTGTTCAGGGGGAGGAGGCACAGGGAGTTAGGAGCGTTCAGGGGGAGGAAAGACCTCCCGAGCACAAAGAGAGACCCCGCCCGCACTCCGACGAATGGCTGACTTTACGCTCCATGGCCACAACCCCTCCCGCGCAGGACCCTGACCTGGAACCACTGGACTATGACCTGGACCTTAACAAAGAGGTGAGTCATCTTTGTCTCAGTGGAGAGCTATATGGTTAGTTAAATGTCAGTACATTACATGATGAAGGTAGAAGAAAAATCATCACTAGGATCACAACATAGTGGACCAGACGCAGGAAACTTGACCTTGCATTATTGCACTAGAAGTACTGAACATGTGATGGTTAAGTGTTTGAGCTACGCTGCGGCTCAATTTAACTAGAGGCTGTCTGCCGAAACTTTATCATACATTTATTCCAAAACACGTTGTTGAGGGACGTTTGCTGACTGTAAAATAAATACATTTCTTTTGTGAAGGGTGTAAAAACAAACACAGGCCTAAAGGAGGCCTAAAAAATGAGGGGACAACGGACAGACAACATGAACATTACTTAAAACTAAGTTACAAAAAAAGTATCTGAGTAATGGAAGGAATACTGATGTTATCAGATGTTTACAGCTTTTACCTGTCAGCCTTAATGTGCAGCTACATTCTGTCTTTTGCCTGTTTTAACAGATATTATTACATAGCTCCTTATTTTTGGCGTGGCTTAGGATGATGATAAAACACCTCAGTTGTTAACATACACCATGTCTGTTTTGTGAAGCTGTCCAAGCCTCAGAAAGTGTTGATTCCCGAGCGCTATGTGGATTCAGAGCCTGAGGAGGCTCTTAGTCCGCAGGAGGTGGAGGACCGCCATCGCAAGGTGGAGCGCATTAAGAGCATCCTGGCAAAATCCAGGTAAAGAAAATGATAATGTAATCTCAAAGATCTCAGTTCCTTTCTCTTTGGCGGCACCTATTGCAATAAACTGTAATTGCGGGAGCACACTTCCCAGATATCCAGACAGTGTTGCATGGGTGACATGCACAGCTGGCTCCCTTTGTTACGGTTGTAACTCTTGATTTTCCTCGCTGACGGTCGCTTTCCTTTTCAGACTCTTTGCCTTCATCTGAGCATCAAAATTTGTTTCTTTTTCTTTGGATTTTCACTTATTTTTGAAGTTGTATCTGTAGTCATCGATCTTTTCTTTGTTTGTTCAGCCATAGTTGATTACTGTTTACTCGCAACACTTGCAGAGACCGGAAAAGCAGCCGTTTAGCTCCACCTACCCTCTCTGACAGACCAACCACTGCTGGGTGATGGAAAACGTGTCACTAACTGGGCGCTGCTTGTGATTTTTTTACACGAAAGTCGCCACAGACACCCAGTCCGTAATACTGCAAATGCAAAGGCTTTCATCAGTGGGCCATAGGCTCAATCACCATTGTGTTACCTCATTCGGTGATAGATAGTGACTTAACAGACATTTATTTAAATGAGAATCTTCCAAAATATGTAGTTTTAAGGCCACTATTCTTTCACTCTACAGATGTTTCCATGAGCAAAATGCTAAATTCTCAGCAGACTGTTTCTCATACATCTCTGTAGGTAGACAAGAGAAAGCCCTCACAGCAGTCAAAGCATTTCAGCATTGTCACCAGTGTATTATGTTTTGTGTCTATGTGCATTTCACAGTGTGCAGAACCTAGCATCTACGGTGCCTGTGGACAAGCCAGATGTGGGGCTGGTGGCCCTCGACTCCGCTCTGCAGGAGCAGGAGAGGATCATCACCATGTCCTACGCTCTCGCCTCGGAGGCTTCGCTCAAGAGCAAACTAGTCGCAGGTTGGTCATTTTTAAAAGTCCAAATTATTTTCCATTTGTTCGCGCCTGTAGGATGGTGTAGGTTTATACAGCTTTGCTCAGCAGTCCACAGAAACACTTACAGAAATAATTACTGTATCTGTACTGTACAAAAAAAAAAAAGCGCACCACAGCTGACAGGTTCAATAAATTTCCTCCTGGCCTCAAATTGACATCTTTTGGTTGAAGAAGGGATAATGGGGAGAAATCTGGATTGATGGAGTTGAGATGAGAAGGGCGGTAAGGTGCAGAGTCAAGCAATAAGGCTGCTCATTTTCTAATAACCGAACATTATTCCTTCTTAGGAGTGCAGATAGCCTCTAATTGCAATCCGTGTAGAATCTCTCAGACAGGGGAGGAATCGCTTGATGAGGCCGTTTTGTGTGCTGATCAATGACCCAGTCAAACTCCCCTCTCCTCCTGCATACCGCTGCTGCTGCTTTGAACGTTGCTCTGAACCTGCATAAAAGACACTGCGCTCACTTTTCATCTCTTTCATACTCTACAGCAGACAGGCAAGTTCATTTTCACTGTAGCTGCAGCAGGTTGTCAGTCTGCCTGCCTCACGCACACACACACACACACACACGCATGCACATATATCTGTCACACAGGGTAACACTCAAGCTGTCAGAGTGTGTGGAAGCTTAATATGCACAGTGAGGCAAAGTCAACAATTATAACATTATTTCCAGCATTGAGAAATGTCAGAGAATATAACTGGTGGCATCTTGTCAGTAGAGACTGAATCACTGACTCTCTCTGCCTTTGGTGTTAAAGTGAGGTACGCTGCTGCACTTTCAAATCCCTGAATTAAAAGAGGTGTTTTTTTCTCAGTATTATGCATGAGAGACTTCAATAAAAGCCGGCGTACAGGCAGGAATATGCAGCACTGCAATCACATACAATATATATTAAAAAGGTGTCATAAATGTGATAAATTGTTAAATAATTTGTTATTTTGTAATTACTAACTGAAGATAATCTCAGATTTTGCACTGTAAAAAATACCCGCAAAATTAACTTTCTTTTGTAGTTTCTCTGTAACCATGTGTCCTTCTTTTCTAAAGCTGATGAATTGTTCAAATGATGAAATGCCGCCTTTATATGGATCACAATGAGCATTAAATGACTGATGGTGTTGAAGTTCATGATATTTAACATTCTCTCTCTTTTCATCAAATCTCTGAACACACACAGTGTTTGTCTACACTCATGGATTTGTTAACATCCATGAATAAGGGAGGGCCATCATTATAGGAAAGTGATTCACTGATAACCAAAGATGCTGCCAATGTTATTGGCTTACCATTTTTTGTGGATGCTTTTCTAAAGAAAGGATTTGTTGCCTTTTTGTCACATGTGTTCGTAAACTTAAAATTCATTTTGGGGTTTCCGCTTCATTGTGTGACAAACCGAGACCCAACCTCAGGCTCAGGGGGAATATGATTTTTAATGTTTCCTGACATCTTACAGACATAATGATTTGTTGATTACAGAAAAGGATCAGCAGAATTAGAGTAATTGTTAGTGGCAGCTGTAATCCATACACACATTTAGCTTATTATGCTATTTAATACCATTTCTGAAGTCTGTATTATATATTTTCTGCACCAAGTTTGCATTTTTTTAGTATATTTCTTTACTGGATATGACTTAGAGTCGTTTGATATTACATAAATACTGTCAGACAATAGACCATCAGAGATGCAACTTTATAATGGGACTGCAACAATCAGTATTTTCATTATAAATCAAACTTCAAACTTAAGAAATATAACTTTATAATACAGGATATTAAGTGTAGTTACCAGGCTTTAAACTCTAGCAGAGTGGCCACAAACCTGTACTGAAACTCGCCCTTTTGACTAACTACCACTGTCCTTTTCTCCTTCTCTGTTCCCCTCCTGTCTCCTCTCCTCTGTAGTCCCACCACAGGCTAACCTCCCCACCCCTCCTCCTCCACCCCCTCCTCCGCCTCCTCCTCTTCCTCCTGTATCCGCTGTCTCTGTGACGCCTCCCTCTCCTCTAAGCAACGGAATTCACTACACGTTTGTCTAATCCGAGAAATAAAGTAAGGCCTAACTGCATGTTTCATGGTGCTAATGTTTTCAGGGCCTCACTAATCCTCTCTAACACGGGGCTCCTGCGTGCTCTGCACCTCCCTGCATGCTCGCTGCTCTGCTGTGATTGTAGGAAACACATCTTGTCGAGGTTAGGGAAGCCCTGCCTCTGCCCCCATTATAATCCAAACAAACATCTGCAGGCAGTCTGCTCATCCCACTGTGATAATTGTGTGTAAATTGTTTTTTTTTTTCTTTTTGTACCGCTGCCAAAATATTTATAGATGGTTGAGGAAAGAAAGGGCTCCAACTAACATGACTGTTTGTAGCATTGTGTATAATTAACAAAGGAGACACCTTTTGATTTAGCACCTTGACAGTTCAGTAGTCAGCACAGCTGCATTCCCCAGCACCAATTAGCTCCCCATCTGCAGCCTGGCAGCGAGAAGTCAGAAAAAACTGCACATATCACTGTTGTTACTGTAAATGCAGAGAGAAGGTGTCATTTACTGCCTTATTAAAAAACTTATACATCTTTAACCCACACTGACAAACTTATAATTACCAAAGGGGAGAAATAAAGTCATTGATGGAGATTAAAAATGTGCCACATGAATAAAATCATCAGATAATGAGATATGAACACTCACATAGCAACAAGCATCCATCTGTCTAAGTTTGACCTTTCACCTATAAGTATAACGCAGCGTTCCAGTCATGTCAGAAGAAGCAAAAGCATGAAATGTCTCCTCGTCAGCGTTGCATGACTTGAATGTGTTATTAACTTCTGTATAAGGACTCTTCATTCCTTGAGAACTTGTGTGTCTGCATGCTTTAACGTGTACTGTTGTGCTGTGTGTGACACTTCTTTGTGTAACTCTCTCATCTCGTGTTCAGGTGGTGGGCTGAGGCGTATAGTTGCTGCTCTACCATTGAACAGTTTTGTATATATTGCTAAAGATGGATTTATAAAAGTCACTAACTGGATGTATATGAAGTTACAGTAACAGTAGTTACCAATCATAGTACGCCTGCAGGATTCATTTAGTCGTATATTAATGAACTTGTTGGCTTTGGTATGGCAGCTGTTCATCGCCCTTTGTCAGCAGTATTACAGAAAGAACTACTAACCTGGTTTTTATGAAACTTGGTGAAAGGACGTATCACGGACCGAGGAAGAACCCATCACATTTTGGATGCGGATCCAACTTATACAGAAGCAGTTATAGCAGTCAGACGTATGTTTTCAGACATATAAAGAGGTTGTGCGTGCAGATTTGCATGTCATAGATACAATACAATACAATGTTAACTATTACTGTCTTCATTGTCCCTTGTATTCATGTGTGTATTTTGTGCTGAGTGCTGTGTAAGGATGTATGATTGGGGTGCATGTTTACTTTAAATTATCTAGTTAATGCTGCATATTAATTGATGTATCGACAGGGAGCTGGACTCTCTTGTATTTACACAACTTTAAGGACACATTTTTTTGTACCTTAAAAAAACAAAAGAAAAACTTTTACTCATTTGATAAATTCTTGTATTCACTCTGTCTTTCTCTGTCGTCCCTCCTCAGCTCAAGCGATTTCTGGACACTGAGGTGCTAGTCTACAATGACAATTAAAAAACAAAAACGGATTCTGCAAGAAAACAGGATTTTGTTTGGATTTCTACTCAGCAGTACAAGAACTAAACACTAAACCTGCTGTGTGAGGATCAAGCAGCATTGACAGCACTAAGAGTGTTTCTTAAAGCGACAGGACGTTACAGCGGAAGCTGCTGTGCTTATTAACTATGGAGGAGTCTAACAATAATGTTAATCTCATAATAATAAAAGAATATTTTCTACATGTCATTGCACTTTGATTGTACACTGTATCATGTTTTCAAGGTGTGACTGAAGCGCTTTTACTTGCAGTATGAGCTGGTTTTGTTTGTTTGTTTGTTTGTTCGGTCAGGTACAGAGTGTTAAGAAGCAGAGGTACTAAACGTGTCATGATGGTAGTATTTTTCTCAAGACTCAGATCATATTCTTACACCAAACCACTTGAAGTATCATATGTACGTACCTGTAGCACTGCCAGTCTCCTTTTAGCTTGCCAAATGAATTTTATTTTTGCTTACATCAGGATGAAAATAACCTTTAACATATTTTCTGTGTGACTGGGGAAGGTCGCACAATGGACATTTATAAAAATGTGAATATTAAAGATATTAACACAATATCACATTTGTCTCTAATTATTTTACTTCACATGTATCATGTTTTATTTAAGTTAAATGAGATGGATGTCGGCTTTGTTTTCCAATGACAAAATTAAATCGGCAAAAAATATAAAGTCTAATATTAAAAGAGAAATTCAATAATCTGTGACCTTCTGTCCTCTTGCTTTAGTGAAGAGAAGGTCGACCATGACACAGATGACACTTTTTTATAACTGACTTCAGTAATAGTCACACGTCTACAGTCAGAAATCATTGGTTGCTGTGAGCAATGACGGGTAAAGACTTACGAAATGCTCCTTTAAAGAGAAACAGGAATCCAACCAACAGAAGCAGGAGAACAAAATGTTTCTAGTGACACTTTGGCATTGCTCCATCACTAACGATGAGAGTGTGACAGTTTGTTTTACCTCTGACACTTACTGAGCTGTGTTGTCTCAGCATGGTGAGCATCAGCTGACAAAAATAAAACCTACATCAGAACATATCGAGTTTATTGCTCTCCCTCTGATTGAGAAATTAGAGCAACTTCTTCTTAACTTTTAGCCTAAAAGAGTCTTTGTTCTTTAATAGATCCCACTGATGCATGTATTGAGCGCATCTTTATTCTAATCATGCACAAAGAAAAAGTACAAAATGTGCACTCATCACAGCTCCCAGATTCTGTTTGAACTTCCACATTGATTGCCTTGACCCATTAAACTTTATTCTTTTATTTTGAAAAGGGGAACCAAACTATGGCATGCTCAAAGGAGGTGAACTTTCAATACAAAAAGAGAGAGAGAGAGAGAGAGAGGGGCTTCTTGAAATGTTTCTTAAGTTCAAAGCTTTTTCCATCTCAAAAGGGCATTTTTAATTCCTTGTATTTTCAACCAAGAAGGTGGATACTAATAACTCTGGATCCTGAAGTGCAGAATTCATATCTTTAAATCATGAACTATGTCTCCATTGCAATTGTAAAAAGAAACCTCTGAGAAATTCATGAATTGAACTTTTAATTCAAAAAGAAAAGAACATTGAGCGAACCTTTTAAAATAGAAAGCATAATGGGGCTATTATTATGGAATTTTACATTTTTTAACATGAACGTTATCGTGCATCACCCTGGTATGTGTGTGCAGATAGGATGCAATGCAAACATGTTTAATAGATGCAGCGCCCTCGCCCTCCTTTGCTTGCCTTAGCTGTTGTGTTTGGCTCCCTCCCGAGTGACATCTTCATCTTTAATTGGAGAGTAATTACTTACCCTCGCCTGCGTCGTGGTGTGCTTTGAAAAAACACCTGAGAGAGGAGCATGCACCTCCCTGAGCAGCCTCCTCCTCTCAGCCTCCATCTCTCCTCCAGGATCGTGGGGCCCCACAGCGCCTGCTGGCCCTGGTGGCAAGAAGAAGACCCATCACATCCTCTGTTGTGCTTATTTAGCAATAAAATGGGATGTTTTTCCCTCCTCCTGCAAAAAAATTCACCCAGGACCCTCCACTGAGGATTGTGGCATTTCCATGTATTGACGTTTGGCTGCTGGTTCATATACATTTGTTATTCTATGCTCTGGACTTCAAAGAGAATGAGAGAGGGCCTATTATGCTAATTGGGTCCTGTTCTGTTAAACGCAATCAAGGCCTCCTGCATTAATCCTTTACTAAACACTCACTGGCTTCAGAAAGGCTTCTTCAGATGAGACGTGTGGCTCAGTTTCCTGACAGGGATGTTTGTTAGAGTCGTTTTTGGAGAAGTAAATATAAGATAATAAGTGAGGAGCAGTAAATAGAACGTCTCGTTTAAATCACAGCAGTCAAAGTGCCTCCTGTGTGTGTTTAAAATATGATTAAAGAGACAGTGATCAGGTTAAAGCTTTGACTTTTGCTTCTTTTTATGTTGCTTTTTTTCCCCCTTCATGCTTGAAAGGAAGCGTCTATTGAGACCGTGCTGAGGAGCCTGACCTTGTTCTCAGGTCCACATTGTTCACCGCACCGCACACTGCATGTGTAACATATTCACACTTTTCCCCTGATAGGGAAAAAGAAAGGAGAAATCCTACGCTGATTCCCAGTGATCCCTATTTCCATCACATAAATATGATTGTTACTCGCCGCGAGTGTCTGAGGAGTTCGCTTACAGTGGAGACACAGCCGGCGCCTCCTTTGCACACTGTGGGGATCCGGATTGTAGTCCAATTGTACAAACACAAAACCAAGGAAGCCCATGCAATAGGTGCTTTGATTTCAAAAGAGTATTTTATGCTGTTTTATCATTTCCAGGCTCCACATACGGTACATTTTTTAATATGTAAGAAATGGAATGGTGATTTGTTGAATAATTGAAGAGTTAGGAATCACTGAATATTCCTCCCAACGTGTGCGCGCGCTATAAAAAGAATAGAGAGAAGGCTGAATTACAGTCCTGCTGCTCCACATTGACCTCACTGTTTGCAGTTACCACAATGCCTTTTATTAAGCTTTTTCCATCATGCTATCATGTGGGAGCTGACACAAAGAGAAAACATATTAAATATTGAATAAAACGTTTACCGACTTATTACATTTAACAGCCAGAGAACACAGCTCCTTCAACATGAATGATTAAGTGTGTGTAGAGAAAGTGCTGTGTTACACTAAACAAAGAATTCATCTCATGTCCCTTAAACGGAAGGATTTTACAATACCTACAGTGGATTGGGCTTTTTGTACATAAAAGCAATTGCTTTGTAAATGAAGCACATGCCCCTGGGCCTCCTCTTTAATCTAGCAGCCACACACACACTCACACACACTGATCTAAGAGAAATTTACTACATGCAACAACTCAAATGAAAAGGCTACACATGCATTTACAGATCTACAGCGCATTATGACAGCGATGCATCAAAAATAAATACATTAATATAGAGAAATAATGCTTCACCTGCCATTAGGCCGCACATTTAAAAGATAACTTTTGATTACATACTTTCAAAAATCCCACTTGTGTGTCATTTTCTGTTCTCTTAAATAAAAACTTTTCTCCTGAACAGATTCTTAGTAAAGCCTTCACTGTGCATGTGTTAAGAAATACATGATATGCAAAGTACAGTAAATAATATTAAGGTGTGTTCATGTGGACTACACAGCTGATATTTCCTGTTGCCTCTGCCTGTGCGATGGTGCCTGATAAGTATATAATTAGAATTGGCATGTTGCACTCCTTATTTCAACACGATTAATCACTGCTTCTCTGTTAACTTGAAAGGAAATATTAGATCCTGACTAAACTTTGATGAAATCCAGAGTTACAAGTAAGAGATTTGGGTCAACTAATGAGAACAGAGCGTCCCACTTTGCAAGTCCAATTGGGAGGGAGACCATTTGCATGTATGCAAATAGTGTTTGACTTAATTGCATAACTTGGCATTCGATTATGACTAAGACGTGTCGGATCTGTGGATGTGGGTCCCCTACAACTGGACCGTGTGAGTGGTTCGCCTCATGAATGGAAGGTCACGGAGGTCACAGTTACACTTCTTATAGATCTTCTTTGATCAGTTGTAATGCTTATGTTTGGCATGTTTGCTGATCGACAGTCAGCTGAAAGTCACAAAAAAACAGAATGAAAATAAATGCATGAATTGAAGATTTCCCTCCTTTTAGATTAATCATATTTATTATGTTATTATGCATGTGTACCAATCCTTTAAAAGTATAACATTTACAGCAATTCTAAGATATTTATGCAGGTGCCTTTGACAATTTTATAGTCTGTTATAAGGCACTTTATTAAATCCTCTGATGGCATGTGATTATAAAGCTACAACTATAATATACTGTACACTTTTCTGGTTAACAATCACACCCACAAACAATCAGAAATGTCCTTATTTGTGCTCATTGCATCACACTGTGTAATGAACATTGTAACACTGACTCCACGCTGTTTGTAAAAGCTAGAAATAGGAGGGCTTTAAATAGAGTCAATGTTAAAGGGGCTGTGCCGTGTCCTTAAACGGTGTCATGACTCAGAAGTTAAAAGTACAACTTCTCATACTCTTCTTCTATAATGCACATAATTGTGAGTCTTTACCAAGAACACAAATCAGTGTCTTCCTCAGAATGAATCAGCTTCACACCTTTCAAACCTGCTCTATCTGTCCTGTAATCAAAGCCCCCTTCCTCCCCTCCCCCCTCCCTTCACCCTCACTCACTGGCTGAATGGTGCTCTCTAATTAACCATGCAGAACAGGAGAAGAACACATGTTAATTTAATGTAACAAAAATGTTGATTTTCATGCACTCTCCTTTTCAAATATTTATGGGCTAGACTTGAATTTTCAAGATGCATCAAAGACTCACAGGGTATGCAAATGTGTCTGCCTTACCCCCCAACAAGTTGGACTGTCTTGTGCTCTTCACGCCCGCTTCACGCTCCACCATCAGAGCTCTGAAGAGGAAGCCTTTACAGTCACCTCTGAATAGTGGGCTATATTTGTGTTTTTGAGAACTATCTGGCATCTGTTGGCCCTCAGCTGCACCCAAAATCATCTGTTAGAGCCTGGTAAAAAAGTACCACATTATGCAAATACACTGAATGCATCTTTATTTTCTCTTGGCGCAAACAAGACGGTTTGAATGCAGGCCAAGCAGCAAGCTCAGGACGTTTTTAAAGGGAATTATGTTTTACCTTTTATTTTATTTAAAGCAGCATAAAAGAGTTAGAAGATTGTGGCCCAAATCCTCTGATTTAACTCTGTTACAGTCATCTGCTTTTTGCAGGGTGGAGGATTCCTGCATGCGTTTCCCACAGTGTCCATAAGGTGGCGCATGAGACACGTGAAACACGCATCTGAGCCCCGGCAAGTCCGCTCGTAACAGACTCCTCACACACTCAACGCAGATATCACATCTGAATCGTCATGCGTGGATGTGAAATATGCAGTTTAGATGATTGTTGGTGACTTCAGCACAACTTCAGCACACAGAGGAGTTTTTTTATTGTGCGTCTGTTTTCTGTTTCCCAAACAGGAGACAGTTTTCACATTCCTATAGTTTTACATTGCTGAGTCTCAGGAGGCGTTCAAGTGCAAAGTTTGCGCAGGGCTACAGAGAAAGTTTCTTCCGGAAAGGTAAGACTTTCTTTCATTTTCTCTCTTTAACTCGCCTTTTTCCCCCTTTCAAGCCAACCTCAGCAGGAAAATTCACTCTCACACACATTGTAGGAAAAATAATGGCGACTGAAAACTTACAGCAAAAACAACTATTTAGGGAGAGGGAGGTGTAAGAGGTATGTTCGGTGATGGAGATGTGGTGCGTTTAACTTCACCTTGAACAAAAAGAGAGAGACAGCGAGGCGCACATGAGCTGATGCCATGAAGTGGATGACTTGTGAAGCCTCTCTCTCTCTCTCTCTCTCTCTCTCTCTCTCTCCTTCTCGTCCCTCCTTCAGCTCTATGTGACTGCAGTTAACAATCACATTTTCCTCCTGCTGTCTCCTGTCTTTGTAAGTAACTTTCTTATTTCTATTATCTGATACATGACAATCTAATGTTGTATCTTATGTCATGTAGAATATGGGACGGATGAGTGATGTGATGCGTTTGCGTCCTTTTGAAGCTGCTGCTGATTTATAGACAACTTTTCACTTGTTTGTGTCTTTTTATCTGGACTCTTTTGTGCTCGCTCCTTTTGTCATTTATTTATTGTATTGATTTGATGATTTCAAAAGATTCAATACAGAAAAATATCTCTTTTGATTTTTTAAAAGAAGCTTTTGTTTTTGGAAAGAAGTCAGAACCTGTGTGATGTTTGCTTCAGTCGCCGGAGCTTTGCTTTAATTTCAGGTGTCAAAGAGCTGCTCCCGGATCTGTTTTAAAACACAATATAGGATTTATTTCAATGATTAGAATTGCTGTAACATTACAACAAGTGCGTTCAGTCTGATGCTGATTATTTACTTATATCTCATAAAATCTTTATGGAATTAAAATGAAAATCAAAAAAAATAAAATGTAAAAGTGAAAGTTTGGAGTTAAATGTGAGGCTGGAAACATTTTCTCATCCTACATATTATTTTAAACAATTACACATCAATGCTTTTAATTTCTAAAATCAGGTGCGTGCATTTAAATTCCATAACTCTCACATTCCTGAAGTCTGTAAGGTCTTTTTTTTTCAAATGTTCTATGAACGTGACGATTTAATTATCTAATGATAAATAGACGACGTTATAAATACACGTTAACTTACTTTGCATGACGAGGAGGATATATCTGTAGGACTTCCTTTTGTAGGATAATCAGTCAAAATAAGAGTTTTAAAATGTAGAAAAACATGACGTGTGAAAACAGCTGCAGAGACGATCTCTACATCAATATCCAGTTTTTTATCACCATTTTTTAAGGAAGAAGAAATAACAATGTAATGTACGATTTAGGTGCTGGTTTAATTTATGAAAATGAAAGCTGCTTTGCTTTAACACACAAGTGCGAACCTCTCACTCCTCGTCATCCTCTCACACACTTTCTTTCACCTTGTCTCTGATCTCAAACGTTTTTTTTTCCTTCTATAGAAACGCTGATTTTGAGATACCTTTTTTTTTTTTTACTTGGAGAGGCCGGCGGGTTATTTGTCTTCTGACAAAATTTGAAAAAGTTTCACCTCCTCTGCGGAGGGTAAAAGTCATCTTCAACTTTGCCGTCGCGTGCCTGTAAGTGATGTTCATTTCGGGCTTATTAAACTGACTAAACTGCGGACGGTTACAACCATCCTCCCTCACTGCACTTTTATTTCACCACAAATCTCTCTCTCTCTCTCTCGTCCTCTCTCTCCCTCTCTCTCTCTCTCTCTCTCTCTCTCTCTCGCATCTCTTGTCTGGGAGGAGGAGGAGGGGGAGGAGGAGGAGGAGGGGGGAGTCCTGCCTCTTTGCCTTCCTCAGATCAATGCCCTGGCCACTCACTTTCTGATGTTGCACGACGGGAAATGCTTTGAATACTTGCGACATGGCTGCGCACATTGATTGCCAAGATTGACAGCGGCTCTACCCATCGTCTTCTCTTGTCTGAGTGAGAGAAAGAGAGAGAGAGAGGGAGGGAGAGATAAAGAAGAGATAGGCGAACAACAAAAGGTACTTGTAGTTTTGGACAGCTGAAGTTCACAGACAGCAGACGGGATCCCCTCATATGGCCCCGTGTGAGCACACTGAAGTTTTCGCTCAACAGATAGCTCAGTGATCATTTTGTACTAAACGCAGCGTAGTCTACAAGTCTTTACGCACGGGAAAGGACGCAGAAATATCACCTCCACGGCTCAGATCATCAAGGTAAACAACTGGTTTGCTTTACTCTCCAACATGCTCTGTGTTGTCCTCTTATTTCCACCTTCTGTTTTATTGCTGAATCCTAAAAGTCGAGCGCGCTGTCACTGAAATGTTCCGGGACAGCGCGCGCTCTTTGCTCTCAAACCATCTGTAAAAGTTCTCCATCTATAAAGCTTGTACATATACGTACATTTAGTAGCGGGGAGAAAGCCTGTCAAACTTTAAATATTGCGATTATTTGATGCGTCGCTTTCACCAAAACAAGCCGGAGTGCACGCGAGACGAGAGAGTGGCGCGGGGCTGGCTCGGAGGCGCTCGGGTTCAAATCAAAACCTGTAAATCCGCGCTAAATTCCACGTCCAACTACATCAGAGCTGAAGTCCGACACAACCTAAATCATCTTTTACAGGTTTGAAATCTCACCTTTTAATCTTTGTTTATTACAGTCTCGTGGAGCCGCGCGAGCGGACACAGGCTGCACAGTTTAAACTGCAGCGTAAAGAAGAGCAGACCGCTGTCACCGACAACATTTACACTAAACATCAGCAAGAAGTGATTTTTACTCAACTGTTGTACATGTAAGGCTTCATATCGCTGTCGTGTTTGTGTTTACATGTCCCGTAACTTTCTCGGGCTGGTGGCAGTTTCTCTCGTGTCCACACAGCGGTACTATTCATTGACACTGACGCGCGTCCTGTAGGCTTCCTCTCTGTGCCTGTGAGGAGCTGGACAAGTTTTTCTGAAGCTTTCGCTCATGTCTCATTACACCTTTATACACTCCAAAACTGCCTCTCCTCCCGAACATCTCCGTCTGATTTTCTAATGTTAGAAACACACAGTTTCTGGCCGCCGTGCAGCCTGGGAAATTTCTCTCCCCTAACTTTCTGGAGGGGTCAGGGGAATCGACCTCTAAAGAATGCATCAGCCATAAATTAAATTCAACAATCGCGGGGCTTGTCCATTTAGAGAAGATGTACTTGAACAGACAGTTTTCCATTTAAGCAGAAGCCTCTGAAGCTCGGCGCTCCCGGACTGAAAACACACACAGGTTCTCTTGTGAAAAGTGCAAATGTGTTTCACAGGGTTTCCTTGTTGTCGAGCGTTTATCAGAAAAATAATGATCTGGCCTTTATGTAAGATAATTATAGTATGATATTTATAGATCAGGAAATAAACTTAGCTCACTTTTTGGAGCTGTGGGGAATCACTTTAAAATGTGACACTTTCTTTATTAGGAAATATTTATTTTGCACACACCTAATAAATAATTTTCCAGGTTTATAATAAATTGAAGTCTAGCACGTGCTTGATAACGGCAGCGAAATAGGTGAGAAGACACCTACATTTAAGATGTTTTCAAAATAAGAGTGTGTACTAACAGCAGAATTGTCAGACAGCTGTAGAAGTCACGAGAACATTTAATAAGAAGAGAATCAGCTTGAAACTCTTTTTTAAATTGAGTTTTACAGTTGTTTCTTATTCCCAGTTTTTTTAAACTAAGCACGTGCGCTATTGGACCACACAAATAACACACCTGTGGCTAATAAATGACATAATTATCCCTCGCGCGTCCCTTTCTTAAAACTCCTCCAACAATTCCACATTGTGGAGTTAGTCTCCTCAGAGGAACACAGGAACAGTCTGCGGAGTAAAGTTTTTTTATTCCGTCCTGAACAGTTGCTCCTCGTGCAGCTGTGTGAGCGCAGGTCTCCTCATAAGGTAAGGCGGTTCTGGAGACCAAACGCGAGTCTAAATGGCACATTTATAATTAGACTGCCCATTCAGCACATTGTCCTGGTGTCTATACAGGGACACTCGGCTCTGTCTGTGTTGGAGTTTGTGTGTGACGGCTGCTGCAGCTCAGCGGGTCGCTCCCAAAAAGCGCGAGAGGGCGAAAAGAGTGAAAAGCGGCGTTTCAGCGCTTTGATGCCTCACAGCCGCTGCACTTGGCTCTTATTTCACATCTCTCACTTCTGTGCGCGCGCAGAGAAACTACCGGGGTCTTAATTCAACACCTTCTTCCTTTGAAAGTGCGTTTTAATAAATGGAAAAATGTTAAGTGTTACTATAATTCAGGCAAAGTGATGCCTTCAAATTATTTCTGCTATTTAATAAACATTTCCCGGGACAGATGTGCTTTGATTTTGCCGTAAGAGGAGCTGATTCAAAGAGTCATTCAAAACAAAAAACTGTTAATTTGTTGTTACATAAAACTTAACATCACTTCAGGGCAATTATTTCATATTATATTTAATTTGGCCTGGCCCTGCGCATTATACGTATTTTCAAAGAAAAAAAAACTTGCGCGTGCATCACGGGCTGACTTGAGCTTTTTGCAGGACAGACAAACGCAGCTTTTCATACCTGGACTCAGCGTAAGATACAGACTCACTGACGCTGATGTGCCAGTAAGTTGAAAGATTTTAGGACTTTTATTTTGGCACGGAGGCAGAAGCCACCTGGCTTGTCTAAACACATCCTGCACTCTGTCCAAGTCCAATGTCTCCCGTGTTGCAAGAGACACTTTGCTGCTGAGAATCACTTCTTTCATTCTCACACATGGCCATTAGAAGCCTTTTTATTATATGTTATTACGACTTTTAAATGTTTAGACTGCGTGCCACCAACTACATTTACTTTTACCTGTCCTTTTATTTGTGCTCATCATCTAAAGGTAGAATCTGTTTAAACTGAACTCTTGTGCCAGCAATTAGTGAGATCAAAGGAAAGGCAGGAGGAGGCGAGGAGAGAGAGAGAGCGAAGGAGGGAGGGATAGAGAGAGACTGGGAGAGATTCAGACAGAAAGAAATGTTCTGTATGTGATATACTGGAAATATTTTCCTGTATATACCTTTAAATGTGCACATTGATTATTGACTGTGCCTTTGATTGATCACAGAAGAAGGTGAATGTTGTCATTTTCAGCTGCTTTCTGGGAATTTTATGTGCCTCTCCTCTGAACAAATAATACCAAACTCCCTTCATTATTGATAAGCTTTCGGATCCATATTTCTTATTGTAAAATGTCCATTAATTTCACGGCTAAATATGACCTCTCCTCAGCCACTAATTGACACATTGAAACTGTGTGTTTGTGCAGGTTTCTGCTCTCCTGCTCACAGTTTCACACACAACACTTTCCCTGCCAAACTGAATTCTTACGGAATCACATCCAACTCCAACGCACTGATTTCACAGCTGGAGGAGGGGAGAAAAAACATTCTTCTATTGACATCATTTTGCAATAGGATCATTCATAATTGCGATTATCATTTGCAGATACCGCAGAGCGACATTACAAACAATATTATACATGTATCTAATCCTGTGTGCAGATTATTCCAGAGCGATGAACGGGCTGCATCAGTCTCTCTCTCGCTGGTCTTTCATATTTTTAATTCTCATAAAACTTTCATTGTTTTATCATAGTGTGTGTGTGTGTGTGTGTGTGTGTGTGAGTCCCTGTATGCCCCTGCATGTGTGCATGCATGACTGATACTTTCCCTCTCCCTCATATTTTGCAGAGAATATCTTCTTCATTCTTTGCACTGCTGCTGATTTCGATTTGAAAGGTCCAAATCCAAACAGCCGCTCTGCTCCGTCTCCCCCGACCACACGACGTTTAGGCGTCGTAACTGAAACCTTACAGGTCGCGTTAGCTTCCCATATATACTGTGTTTTGCAGAAAGAAAGCTATTTTGTTCCCAGCGACAGGACGTTGCTGCTGGGATGCGGGCAGGTGGAGTGGAGCTATGGAGGTAGAGAAGGGGGGGTCAGCTGAAGGTGTGGGGGACAGGTACTAGCTCCCTCTCTTTGTGGTGGTGGAGGGAGCTGATGATAAACAAGATGAGACGAGGTAAACAACAGCAGGCCTGGTAAAGGTGGAGGAGGGGGGCAGCAGATGCTGTGACATCTGTCCATCTAAGTGTTATCTAATTTGCCGTAGGATATTTCAACAATGATCAGAACTAATGGAAACGCCATCAGAGGTTTCGTTTTTCCCCTTTAACAAAAAGTTTCTGATCAGTAAGAAACATTTCTGATCTCACAGGACATTGTGATTAGGCCTTGGATGGTATTATGTATAATGGATGCATGCACGCAGTGGCAGAGAAGTGGCTCGCCTCCGTACACAGGAGTAGCGTCTGGTTGGGTAGAGGGGCTTTTTGACGACGCCATGTGTCGTAGCTCAAAGTGAGTACAGCGCAGACGCCTTCGGTTGGATTTGTGTTTGTACAGGAGGAAATCGAGGCCTCTCTCAGTCTGCACGTTGTCACCTTTGGTAGAGGAAGAACGCTGGTGAAATCAACTGCTCGATCAGGGGGGCAGCCAGCGGGGCATCACCTCCAGAAAGTCCCCGACTTAAATGCAAAGCTGTGAAAAAGTAGAGCTAGACCGATTAAAGGAAGACGGTGCAGAACAGCAATGTCACCGAGCAGCCAAAAGCTTTTACTTTTAGAATTTCATCATCTTCTTCTAATTTGCCAAATCAGTTTGAGAGAGTTTATTTTAAGATCTTTTATTCTTTGAATGCAGGTTCCTCTAATATCACAGATTAAACTGGAGTGTGTGTTATTTTGCATGCACACACAGCACCTATGTGTGGCAACACTTACTGAACATCGGCTGTTTTTTCGGCTCTGTTAGATCTCCGTGTCCCTCTGGCTGCTGTAAGTGAACAGTATTGCTGACATTAAAGGATTACAGATGAAAAAAGTCTAAATATGTGTATCTTCACAGGGTCTGCATAATTGCACAAGTAACCTAAGTGGCCCATTTTGATCTGTATCATTCACTCTCCCACTGAAAATGTTTTTCTCAAAATAATTGGACATTTTCTCTTAGTCCATAGCATAGTTGTGCATAATTAACTCTGACTTCAAAATGCAACAGTCTCAGCCTCTGTTGACTTTTTTAAATCGCACATTAATATGGAGAATTAATTGGGGGGGGCCTTGGTGGCCGTGTGATTCTGACACAGGTCTGCGACTGTAATCAGGTGCAGGAATTAGTCGGCCTCATTGTTTTTTATGAATCACATGAAGATTTGTTCAGTGGCTGTGTGAAGATGCTCGCCTTTATTTCCATATCAAAGAGGCACACAGTGCAGCCGGGCAGTAATTAAAATGTGCTGGATTTTGGAGTCTCTGCATATGCACACACACACATTTCTCTCTCCCTCACACAGGCACGGGGACACACACACACACACGCACTCGCACGCTTTCTTGCACACACAAGCGCACACACACACACACACACACAGGACCAAGGCTGAGAACTGTCAGGTTGTGTGAAAAGAGTGCAGGTGGTTGAAACTGAATTTTAAACAAACACTCATGTCGGTGCGTTTTACTTCTGCAGACACTTGGGTGCAGAATCCAAAGCCGTGTGTGTGTGTGTGTGTGTGTGTGTGTGTATTTATATGTGTGTGTTGCAACCATTTTGTTAGCTACAGTTTGCGAGGGCCATGCATTAATTATTTTTTCCCAGCTTTCACTGACTGCAGTCACACTAACCTTTAATTGAAGTCACAGAGAAATGAAGCTTATTTATCAGTGTGTTGGCTTTTCAGAGATTTATATTCTTCATACATGTGTGTGGATGACCTTGCAGCAGAATGCAGGGATTAATTAAAAAAAAAAAAAAGAAGGAGAAAGAAGGAGAAGCTGTGATCTTTTGCCCGGAGTGATTTCTGTCCTGCTAGAATTGGAGAAGCTCTGAAGGCCTCAGATTGTGTCTTGTGAGTGAACAAGGGAAAAGAGATTAGTGTAATGTGGGCTTTTGCGCCGCTCGCACACAAAAGCGTCACAACAAGCCTTTTCCTTGTGATCCCCCCCATTGTGTTTGGATCAAGTCTCATGGGCGAGCCTTTGCCTTGGAAGACGCTGTAAAAGGACTGAATGAAAATATCAACATGGACAGCTGTGACACTGAGAGTTTACATGCAACATAATGTGAAAGAAGGACTTTAATTTGTTATAAATAACCCTGATGCAGACGGATTAATTATCTCCACATGTAGGGTTCATCATCAGTCAGAATGTATCATTCCCCCCTTTGTGATGAAAGTATAATCGATCCGGTTACACAAAGTTTACGTTCTCATTAGAAAGCTGCAGTTATTTTTGTATCCGTGTTACACAGGTCTCTGCTGCCTGTAAAGGCTCAACCATCAGACATTATCCAGCCGCTGGAGGTTGACAGCCGGCTAGGTATCTGCCAGCCTGATCTCACATGAGATGTAAAATATGCTCCGTAGTTTGTGTGACTAAGCCAGTAAATCTGGGTTCTTCGCTCTGCGGTCCAGACTTAAGGAAGCTGGGAGCCGTTCTGTTGGCACACGACTGATTTCAGATCAGATTGGCAACTTGGTTTCTGTGTGCAGATTGTGTGTATCTGAGCATGTGTGTGCAGATATTTAAACGCATTACTGAGTGAGTTGTTCTTAAGCATGCGTTGAGAGTGACATGTTCCTGATGTGCAATTTTACCATGATTCGGCGCTTCGATCTGAAAGCAGATTTATTAATTTCAATGTGGATTAAATCCTGAGATCAGCTTTAAATTGTTGATTTAATTGGGGGAACAAAAAATACATTTTTCTCCGCTTGCTGTCGATCTCGAGCTCTCCAGATAAAGTGTGTGTCCGCCCTCTTGGATGGAAACAAACTCTGATCAACCGCTTGCATCACGGTGCAGCTACTGTGACATCTAAAACAGGCGAGGAAGTTATGGAAAAGAAAGGACGTATTGGGCCAGAAATCAGATTCCCAACAGTTTTTCCTTTGGAAAATGCTAATGTGCGATGCCAAAAATAAATCAGAGTGACAAAGAGCGAGGGTGGGGGATCGATGGAAAGGGTCTTGTGGCTAAAGTTTTGATGAAGTTAACCGTGGCATCTGTTCTTGCCGGGGCCTTTTGTTTCCTCTCTGAAAAATGTCTTTTTACACCGGTTTGGATGTGTTACAAGACTTTGCCCTCAAAGTGCATTATGAGAAAATGGCTTCAGCAGGCCCAACCACAAGCTCTCGCTGGGTCTCTGTCTGTCTTTGTTATCCTCTCTCTCCCTCTCTCTCTTACTAAAGAAAGGGGGTGTTCTGACCCTGTTGGTGAAAGGATGGGCTAAGTGCAGATTTTAAAGACTTTTGGGGGCTAAAAAGAACGCAAAGAACGATGTTAGTGTTCATGTTATATTAGACCTCTCATGGATCAAACTCGTTGCTGTACTTACAATATTTCTACTTTTTTGGTGGGAATTTATGCAGTAGTGGCATCCAAGCCGTGGCTGACCTTTGCCCTTTTATTTGTTTCCATCTCCCACCGGTAAACTGTGAGAACGGAAGCAACTTTATCTATAACTCGCCAACTTTTACCATCATTTAACCATGACTAAAACAGAGAGAGTCATTTTGGAAAAAATGAACTTAACAAGCCGTATGCTTATTTTTTAAAGGGTCCATCAATTTTCTGCTTTAGACACAGCTATCTTAAGGCAGTGGAAACTTCTGCTTACTCTAAAAGTACCCTTAAAAACCCCTGTTTGTCTTGACTGCACACATACTGTCTATAAGCAAAGTGCAGCTACAGCGAGGAAAGCCCACAGAGGCCGACTCAAGCTCAGAGAATGAAGCCAAAGACGTCTGTGATAATCACTTTCTTGAATGGGACTTAAAGAGAGAAATCGGCTGAAATGATAGAGAAAGCCTGTGGTTTGGCCCATACAGTAAATTTCCCATGAGCCTCTTTGACAATCCGAGGGGATAGCCACTCTGGCACACGCCAGCCGCCCACATACAACACACACAAACACACACACACACAGTGTTATTTCTGCCAGGCAGTACGGGTGTAGAAACCTCTGGGAGGAGGCTCGGTGAGGGTGATTGACAGGAGGTGGGTGAGGAGGTAACTAAAGGGGAACGGAGGAGGATGGGAGGGGATGACCTATGTGACGAACAGCAACACTCGTGCTTAGGAGACGACCCAAACTTTGCACAGAACAGTGAAACAATAAGAAGCAAAAAAATGCATGTGAAGCTTTTAATTGGAATATTTTATGCCTTCAATTAAAGAGCCTGCAGACTGCAAACCAATATATACAAATGACTTCAAACAGCTCCCTCCTACGTTTTCTTTCATATGCAACTAATTTGCAACGGCGATTTACGTTCACTGTCAAAGCTTGTTCGCAGATTTAGGTTCTTACACCGCAGTATAGAGTCACAGGAGGGAGGGCGGGGTGGATGGAAGGCGCATGACGCTGCGCTGGCGACTAAAGTTTGTGTCACATAGCAGTTTACTTTTTAAAATATTCACCATGCTCATGATGTTCTTCCAACCTTAATGAAGTGCTTAAATTTCCCAACCGTAACCATAATGTACAAACCATGACCACAGTGTTTCCCTAACTCTAACCGAGCGCTTTGAGATGCCGAAACATAACCATCAAAGAATGCAAAATGCAATTATGCTTTAGTAACAAGGAGTAAATACTGGAGTGAAAACAAATCAAAAGGGTTGAAGGTCAACTCTTTGCACCGATGTTTTAGTTATGTTAAGACAAACAGAATAAAGCATTGGAAATGAGACGTATACGACCGTCGAGCACAGTGATCTCGCAGTCGGATGGTTGCTCGTGCAGACGCACATGCAGCAGGGCTGAGGTTGCGTTTTTGTGTCAGCGAGGAGAAAGGCTTTACGTCCTTGGTTAGGGGTGGGGTTGAGGGTAAACTGGGGAGGTACAATGTTCCTCCTCATCCTCAGCAAAGCTAAATTTATTGGTCACCATCTGCAGGGTGGAGGAGTTTTGGGTTGCGGCCAGGCCAAAGAAAGGCTTCTAATTAAACAGTCATCATTATCAACGTGTGGTCAGTGATCATCATCCCCAACACTGGTTCCCCCAAGATGATCATGGAGTCATTGAGGCTTTCCCCGAAGCCCATGCTGGACTGAATTAGAATAGAGGAGCAGAACAGAGGAGAAAAGTGCTAGCAAGAACACTTTTTTCCTCTCTTGGCAGATCAGGCAGCATGAGGCCCTGTGCCATATCCACTCAGGTTTAAACAATTACCAGACATCAGAGAACCCAGTAGAGCCTCGGCGCTGGCACTACTGTCGTGCTTTTGACTGCCGTACTTCAGGCCACGGTTTCAGACACGGCCAAGTGTCACATGTAAGCGGAGCTTTCGATAATTTCAATTAGTGTAAGAGGGTGTGCCTGCAGTATCTGTATCACTGCTGCTGGAGGAGCGTTCCTTTGAGGTTGACAGCCCCCTTAATACACTATTTCTTGGTTTGATGTGTGAGTGACACAGAGGCGCTCCAAGAGGATGGCAAAATGGTTTATTAGGACCTAATTAGAGCTCTGTGATTAAAGGGGAAGTGAGTGTGATTAGGAGACCTGCAGATGATGTGGAAACATGGATGAATATTCAGAGGAGAATAAGCACAGTACGTATTAGCCTGTGTGTGTGTGTGTGTGTTTTGTGTGTGTGTGTACGCCTTTGTAGAATATGTGAGGATTTCAGAGTCCGTGCAGCCTCGGAGCAGTCGTGTTATGATATCATCCTTACAGAAGATATGCAGCGGAGACGCTTTACAACTTCAGCTAATAGGCAGAAAATGCACACAAGAATAAAACCCTGAGAGTGCTCAGGCTTCATGAAGGGATTCTGAAATTTGAGGAGCTTCACCATGTAAAACATTAAGATGAAGATGACCTGTTTGTTGCCGGGTTTGAATGGTTTCAGTCCGGCATGTAAGAGTTATGCTGAGGACTTTCACAGCCAATTGAACATGAAACCTCGAGGAATGTTCTGCAAAGCCAGGTCTGCCTCGGGAAGCTTAGGGCACTTGCAAAGAATTCTTGTGAACTTCAGAGTAAGTGCTGTTTAATCAAAGAGATAAATGGTCCTATTATTAAGAGTCTCCATCAATAGTGAGATTACCATTGGACTTTTTTTTTCTCTTCACCTCACAAACTTCTGACTTTGTCAGATATGTGATAGCCTCCGCCATTAGAAATCATTTATGGGAGTGTTCTGAGGGCAGGAGATTGTCAGCAGGGCCCTGCGATTTTTACAATTTCACAACTGACTTCCTCCTTAAAATGACACAGGCTTACCTGCCTATTACTCCCTTTGATTTCTACAGTACATGCTTCTGCGCTCTGAGAGGTATTCATAATAAGCTTAAACTCCACTGGCTTCATTGCTAAAGGGTGCTTATCTCTCGGCTATTCAACAGAAAGAAGGGTAATATTTTTTCCAATTTCAACATTTTACTGTTGGGCCGCAGTCTGCCCAAAACCACGAGAGCAGGCATGCACACACATGGATATACGGACACATGCATGCACTGACATAAGCACATGTACACACACACAATCTGAACACACACACACACACAGACATTTTGTCCATGGCTGTTCTTTGAAAATATTATTTTTGCTGTTTAAAAATTGAACTGGTGCAGCTGTGGACTTTTCTCTCGCTGGATGGAAGTCACATATTTCAGCACATTTATTTTTATTCACTTTACATTCTACCTCACATTTCTAAAGCTGGTGGGAACCACGGCGCTAGTTTTATTTAAAGGTCTGCTCGGCTCTTTCAATTTAAAACCCTGAACAGTGTTTTTCTTTTATTACGCAGATCATACTTACCTCGCAGCACTTACTGCCTGTTTGGACACGCTATTTAATCTATGTACATTTTCATTTTGTCCCTCTGGAATGCTCAAAGCACACTCAGCTCGAAAATGTATACTCACATGAAATGTAAGATATACTTGAACACTAGTCTGCGGTGAGCGGCGGTGGCCGTGGAGGGCCTTCTCTCTTTAGCTTGGAGCGATGTCAGTTTTTGGTGTAGAATAATGAGAAGCATGTGCCGGGCAAGTGAAAACAACATCGTTCATGTGACCCACCTGTCGTGCTTTCAGCGCAGCTAAACCGACCCCACGTTACTAGTGTGTGGACGACCACACTAAAGGGCCTCTTCCTCTTTCTCCTCTTTGTTTTTTAGAAGCTGCGACTCGCGCTGATGGAGGCAAACGGAAGCAAACTAAACACCCAAACTGAAAAAACTAAACCTTAATGACTCCCCGAATTTAAATACACATAATCTGTAGGTGCAAAGTGTTTGTTTGAGCTCACATCTTTCTCCAGCAGTTAACAGAGTGCAGAGTGTTGGTCTGCACTGTGAGTCTAAGTGCTCCCCGGCCCTCTGCATGTTGCCTCAGCCTGCTGGGTTTCTCAGTTTTACCATTGCCTGTGCCATGCTGTAATGGGCTCCCAGGACATGATGGGAATAAAATAACCGCTTGACGATGTTTTTCTTACCCCCCTCATTCTCCACTAAACGTACCGCGTGCCCAGAAACATGGGATATATGGTGCAGGTTGTGATGTCAGTTGTTATTGCTGGATATGGGAACCAGTAAATTTTGGATTATTTTCCACAATCTGCTGCGCGGAGTGCATTATGTCACAAAGGCCACATTGTAGCTGCTTGGGTGTAGAGCAGTGTTGTCTCTCTCTCTCTCTTGTTCTGTGCATTGCTGGGACACTCTCTGAGCCTCCAGTCCAGACTGCAGCCCTACTTTGCCCATTTTTCTTTCCTTGTGCTGCAATCAATGGACAATGGGCCTATAGGGTACCTTACAGAATGGGAGAAAATCAGGCATTAAAA
This sequence comes from Semicossyphus pulcher, assembly GCF_022749685.1. Taxonomy (NCBI): domain Eukaryota; kingdom Metazoa; phylum Chordata; class Actinopteri; order Labriformes; family Labridae; genus Semicossyphus; species Semicossyphus pulcher. The sequence continues at coordinate 15,122,576 of NW_027211603.1, forward strand.
AGTGTGCAGACTAATGGCCGAGAATATCCAGACACATACTTACTGCGCAATATGAACATGTGCAAAATTACTGTTAGTATTTAGTAATATAATGCTCAGGCTGGATGATGGTTTGTTAATGCATTTTAAGGATGGAGTTCTCGATGAAGCGTAACTTTAAATGATGATTGATATATTTGCGTTCCTTTGCCGTACAATTGGGACTCCAACACGGCTGTTGTTCAGTGCAGAGCAGACTGGAGGAGCCTGCTGTTTTTCTGCTAATTAAATTTGCCACTAACATATGCCGGCAGGAACCTCTTACCTTGTTTGACTTATTTATTGCCTGACCGTCGAGGTAATTTGACCTTTCATTTCAAAGGCTCTGTTTTAATCCAGAAAAGGAGTGTTAAACTCAATTATAGCAGTGATCAGTGGCTCAAACACTACATTTGTTTCCTCTGAGGGGGGGGTCAAGCCGAGTATACAGCCCAGCTCTCGGCTCCTTGTCCCCCTTACTCCTGGCCCTTCCACCCCTACGGGGCAACAAGGGGGGAGAGGTAAAGTAGGAGGAGGGTGAAACGGGGATGGGGGCGGGAGGGAGACATGAGTGAGATGAGAGAGGGAGAATGGAGAGAGAGAGAGAGAGGAAAGTGCCCCACAGTTCCTGCCATGTCACTGGAGATTTGTGTCCTCCTTTTAAATCATTTCCCTCTTAAGAAGATTAAGAAGGCAGAAATATTCTCAAACTGATCATTTTCCCTCCCCCTAAATGGACTCATTTGCATTTGCAAACGCTGCTATTAATTGTGGGTTTCAAAAAGAAAAGACAAATGACCTCTGCAACTGTAAATAAAAAGAAGAAAACAGAGGTTATAATGTTAATTGTTAAAACGGCTGTACAGGGGCCAGTGGAGCCAAAGCGAAGCATATGCCCCCCATCAGTATCAGATTTACAACACGGCCACAGTTTCTCCTATTTAAATGAGTCATTCTTTTTCTCGGGTAAACAGTCGGTTGGTTTTCCACTGGAAAAGAGAGACTAAAAGAGGATCACCTTTAAGTTATTAGCTTTTAGCAGGGAATTGCTGTATTGTATTGAGTTATACGAATAAACATAAAGAGGGTTTTCCATAACTGAACCCTGCGCCCCCTGCGCCCTATTGAAGACTCTCTTTCTGCATGCTACATGCTACAAAGGTTTCACACACGTCCTTAGCTTCCTCTGTCTGCCTGCGTTGTGCTGAGCTCCCCACTAAAATAATTATTAGTCAACTTAAGCCTGCCTTTGCAAATGGAAAAACGTGCAGCAGTAAAGGAGTCATCGGTGGAAAAGGCCACTATCACACAGTGCGTCGTCGCCCGCGTCTCCTCCAAACAAGGAAAACACTGAATAATCTGTGGACACCAATGCCTTGCTGTAACCTGATCATTTATGGATCAGTTGTTTCCTTTCTGGTTTAATTCACCATGTGATTGATTTTCAGTGCAGTACTGTTGGAAAATATCCACACTAAACCGTGCCTGAAATAGGGAATCATTTGAATACAGATGCTTACGGCTTAGGCCCTGTCACTGGAAACCACTCGGAGCCAGGAGACAATTGCAGGTTGATTATGTTGCTTCTGACAGAAGTTGCAACTCCTTTTGTACGAGGCAGAGATATTTGCATCTAAATGCTTATTGTAGACATCTAAACAGCATAAAGACTGATTGTAAATGCCAGCTGTTGGGCTGTACTCGGGAATAAAAAAAAAAAGGAATTTCAATAAGGAAAATTGGGATGGAAATGAGGAAATTATTTTCAAACAGTGGAGCTGAAATCAATAAGGAGGAAATGGCGGCGTTTGTTGCGCTGGTTGTATTTGTCATTTTTATTGAGCGTGTTTGTACAATCACATATGAATCTATTTACAGTAAGCTACTATGTCGCATTTTAACTGGTGGGTTACATTCACATGAACGATGTCTTATTCTCTGGTTACTGCTGCAGGCTGTTTGGGTTCACGTAGCAGGTGTTAGAGATGTTGGTTCATTTATCAGATTGGAAATACAACTGTTACAATATATTCCCCCTTTGATTTAGCGTTTAGAGGTATTTGAGATGTTGGGAACAAGCCATTCCTTCCTTTGTACTATTGCTGTGTGAATGCATGCGCTCGTATGTAAGTGCAGTTTTACAGTATATGTGGGTGTACACTTGTGTGTCTGCCTGGTGCCCAAAGCAGAGTGATGCCCCTGCTGATTCTGCTCCTCCAGCTCTTTGTCCTGCTGCACTCAGTGTGTCTGCCTCCTCAGGAGACTGGCAGCCTTCTCTAGTGTGGCTCCACAAAGGCCTCAGCCTCCTTTGAGGTGTTAAAAACTTCCATTTATGCATCTCCCTGGACAAAAAAAAAAAAAAAAAAAGCACCAAGCCCATTTGAGTCCAGTAGCAACACAGGCAGACATTGTGGCCACGCTTCTCTAGCACTCATTTCACAGATTCTAAAACCAGTATGTGGTGAACAGGATTTGAGGGGCTAAAGTGCCCCGTGAGGGCCAGGCGATAAGAGGGGAGAAACGCCACCACGCAGTAAACTAGAAGATGGGTCCAGGAAAATAAACACATTACCTGGGAGAGAGGGAGAGACTTGTTTTCATGCCCCTTCCCCCCCGACATGTACAAATACACAAAGCCCACACTGAGGAAGAAAGAAACAGGAAGAAAAAAGGGCAGAGAAAATATATGTGTGTGTGTGGAAGTTAAGAAAAGAGAGACAAGCCTGTTCTGTGTTCTCTGTCTTTACAGTCTTTGGAGTATGCAGAGGGTATCAAAGAGAATTGATAGGTTGCACGCCCGCCTGTTAGGAGCACTGGGGACTGAATGCCGTCCACCATTGAGTAAAAACCGTCTGTTTGCTGGTGCTTTCTCTCCCTTCACCCTCGCTCAACCCAGTGTCTCAGCAAATAGACTTTTATTCTCCTTATTTGACGCAGAGGAAATGACAGATAATGCATTTGCAGAGCAGCACGCACAAGCCTCTTTCAGCCCCGGCTCTGTATCTGTATCAGGCCACTGCTCGGTAGAATAGCTGCCAATGTTTTTTCTGCTTTATTTGACACTATTGCGCCTCAGTTGTGCCAAAAAAACAGGTCACTGTTTTACTCTCAACAAAGATATTTTAACTGGAGTGACGCTTCCTGACACGGTGGTGCGAGACATTTTGTGAGTGTCTGGTCTGCTGCAGCTCAGTGTCAGGACGGGATCAGCCACACACAGAAAAAAAAAAGGGGGCAGTTAGAGAGAGACAGAGGGTGAAGATAAAAAGAGGAGAAGAGAGAGATTTGCAAGGCTGTGACAGTTAACGGTGTGCTGGAGCATGAAGCAGCTGTTTGCACGTGATTGACCTGTTTCCAACACCAAATAATTCAATGATATGGTGGATCTCTTGGAGAAATACAGCTTGTCTGTCCAACAACACAGCACTGGAGTTTTTATCTTTTCGCCCATGGCTGTTAAAAGTGTATCTCACCCGTAGAAATTGATGAGCTAACAATGCCTCCACAAATATGGCCTCTTTAAAACGATCTGTACACCAAAGTCTACCTGAAAAACAGCTGTTTTCTGACCAGCTATGTCCCAGCCGAGCTGATTACTCCCTGCATGGAAGCTGTCGATTCATATTTCACACATGATGCCACCGCAGAGAGGATTGACTTTATGGAACTGGATATTTAACAGACAATCACATGTGTTCAATTACTAAATCAGACATTTCTGTGCCACAACGCTTCAACCCTTCGCTGCCTCACCCCCTCCTCTCCCTCCCATTTCCCTATTTCCCCCGGGACCACTGTTACATCCCAAACTCCCCCGTGCAGTCCCCCGGCCTGCCTTCCTGCCTGCCTGCCTGTGTGGCTGCTGCTTCTGCAGAGATAACCACACAGCATCCAGGTAGGGAGCAGCCTGCTGATGGCATAGATTACCTCTATTGTCAAAATAACTCACTCGGCAGAATTCCTACTTTAGCGTGTTTGGACGCAGGAGAGAGCGAGGATTTGGGACGGAGGATTGGGAGGATTTTTTTTCTAACATGTTGCAGATCTGGATGAATTCCAAACAGAAGTTGAAGCACAAGTTTTGGCTTGCCTAATGCATATCCACACAAAACTACACGAGCTAAAACATGCATTAACAGCGGGCACATAAATATAAAGACACCTAAGTGCATGCAGTTTAAACCAGTCCCATATCCAATAGTTTTAATGCGACGCAGAGCTGCTGCAGCTGTGTAGTGGTTGGTTTCCTCTGTGCTGTATACAGCTGTGGTGATGTTGTCTATTGATTCTGAGCCACTGTCACATGATGGTTGAAAAACACAACTCTCTGTTATGGTCAGGGGAAATTAAATCAAGCGTAGCTCGCACACCGAACAAGAGCACATGTCTGGAAGTTGAAGGTGCAGCTGATTTAAAAGTGAATGTTTTCTGAGCTTTCTCATGCAAGCATACGAAACGTTTAATGCGTAACATAAAGATCCCCGAGCTGCTTCTTTGTGGGAGGTTTTACTCTGTATCATCGCAGACATGGGAAGCTTGAATGTAGTGTTGTGCTCAGACAAACTGCAGAGGAGTGTGCGTCTAAACTATGAAATAATTTGGGATAGATTCTGGATTTCCTTCAGTTTTTTAGCACGAGTTAAGGTGTGAGAATGTTTGTGTGTATGTGTGTGACAAATTCCAGCACTGGAAATAATGCTATAACTTTCAACTCCGGTCTACTACATATGAAAGCTTTTGTGACGTGAGTGTGTTTTCATTTTTAAGTATTACTTTCGTGTGTGTGTGTGTGTGTGTAGCCATGACCAGGCAAAGCGAGAGGAAAGGCCACTCTTTGACAGAAATGCCACAGGTGGCCGCGAGCCCTCTGTCCCTGCTCCTTTGATGCCAGCTCCATCTCTGTTTGGACTTTTGCATCTGAGAGCTAAACCTTGTGCAAAACCCGTCTTTGTGCCTCAGCCTGACTGCTCACTTGTAGCCTAATGTGACCACTTTTACCTTTAACTTAATTTAGAGGATAATATATCTGTTAACTGTGCTGCCAATCTGAGTATAAAACTGCGGTGAAAGTAATCATTTGTATTGGGCTGTGGAATTGTTTAATAAGTCCCTGATCCTCTAATTAGTAGCAGGGAGTGCCTGTTTTATGTTTCCTGCCTGTAGGTCTGATTCACAGCAGGAAAAAGCTGCTGCATGCAGCTACAATAGGCCGGCTGACACTGACTCTTATTACACCACAGGGATTATTACATTAGCTTCATTAGAATATCATTTGGGTTCGCTCATTATTTGCAATTATAAATTCCTTTGTTTTTTTTTTTCCCGCAGACAAATAATTGACTTAAATAAGCGCTGAATAAGGAATGCATCCCCCCGTTCATTATATACCTCATTGTTCTCAATTTACATCAGATTAGGAATTCAAAGGATGTTAATGTCGACTGTGTGTAATTATTAGAGCTCTCATTTAGGAATTAAGCCTATAGTCACATGTTTGACACAGACTGCTTTATTAAATAAGCATCCGTGTAATATGTGGTTTTATCCAGCAGGCAGGGATTGTTGTGTCGACTGAATAGCTACTAATATAAGTTAATCATGTGCGTGTGTGTGCCAGTGCAGGAGTGGGCGGCTGCAGCTGGAGCATAGTTCAGAACAGGGAAATACTGTGTGTTTAGCGTCGTTTAAGAGGCAGGAGTAGACTTTAAACTCAGAGGTGCTATTCATGTAACAGCTTCACATTCAGCCAGCGTCACGTGGGTCCCCTCTCCCCTATTGTCACCTCCCGCCTCAAGGCTAACACATTCAAACCCGTTCGCCTCTCTCTCTGGCTCGCTCTGCCGGCCCTCCAGCCTCCCACGTAGCAGACTCCACGCTGTGCCGTGGTAGTAGTGGGTACTTTATCCGGTCTTGTTGTTGGTGGCTTACTGGCCCCGGCGATGGGAGACTGAGGGGCCGTACTGCAAATTAGTGACAGATCAGTTAAGCGTGACCTTAAAAAACCCTTGGCCTTGTTTAATTGGCAGTGCTGAGGCGGGCTAATTGTATAAATCAGCTGGTAATGAGATCCTGGCTTATTATGAAACACAAGATAATGTGAGAAAATGAACACCAATGAGCTTTACAGGATCTGCACCCCTCAGGCTGGATGGTCCCATCAGTGTATTGTCATTACCTGCGACCTGTGGCTGCGTTAAGCTGGGTGACGCCTAAAGCTGTGCACTACAGTTTCCTGGTTATTTCTGTGTTCTTGAACAAAGCTTCAGACGTGCTGAAAGCCGCAGAGCATGGCCCCTAAATAAATCATCGGCAGGCAGCTTGAAAAAAAGAGAGCAAAATTAAATAAAACAACCTATTTATACGAGAGCTGTTTATGAGCGGAATACATCAACTTAAGACAGATTAATGAGGTAGCACGGACGTAGATTTCAAACAACGTCTAAGACGGATCGTCACTGGTGACTTTTTCTATGACTGCAGGTCAGACATGAAACAAAGCTGATTTACAGTAGCTCTGCTGTGGAGACTCTGACCCTCAGCAAACACTCACCATGTCCCCAATTCTCTTCCTCTTGTGCTGTCTCTATTTGTTCCCATGCAGGTAAACACTGTTATCTCCGGCTCTTGTTGACTTCCACCGTGTTCCAAAAGAATATGTTTTTGTTTTTTTAAAAGGCAGCGATTTAAATCCATTAATAAAACTGTTTAAATGTTATTTTATGAATTTTAATTAACTGCGAGATACTTTTACATATGAGTGATTTGATGTCGCACACAAGGACAGACTTAAAATAGGTCCTTTCTGTCTCCTTTTTCTGACATTTCAGGTTTTTACATGAATTCAAAATCAGCCGAGCAGTGATCGCTGGGAGCTGGGGATTGAGTCTTTCAGTTTTTGTAAGTATCAATTTGCCCCTTCAGCTTCTTCTTGTCGTGCTGCATGTCTCACACACCCCTGCTGTCTTTCACCCACACAGAGCACCTGCAGCAAATGAGGTGGACGATCAGATAGGCGCACAATAAATGCACTAATAGACGGTTACTGTAGATAGGCACAAAGTCACTGAAAGACCTTTGAAGCATTAGATCCTGCTGCTTATTTATCCGGATTTTTGTACAGTTTACTCAAAATTATTTTATCTACTTCCTACATTATTCACATTGTATTGCTCCTTGTTTGATATAGTTGAGTTTCTTGTGTTGTTGATGTGGTATTAGGGTAAAACCAGGGCTTTCTTGTATTAATCAGGTATTTAATGGGCATTTTATTGGTATTCTTTGGTTCTAAAGTCTTTTGAATAAGAATGAGGCATGAAATCAGAAAAAATAATATTGTTTGAATTAAATTAAGGCTTTTTGTACCTAGCTCAAAGATATAAAAGAGTATAGACAGAAATAGATATATTGCCATAATACCTATAGGTCAACTGCATAATAATCCTGCTCCAAACTTGGGAACACATATTCTTCCTTCAGTATAAAAGAAGTGTCATTTAACCCAGGTCAGAGTCACAGAGCAAGCTGTGCATACCTCAGGTTGTATTCCTAAATATGTGAGTTCAAAGGGGGTATAAGTGAGCTGAACAGTCAGACAGCTGCGATGAAAAGTGTCATTTTGCTTTTAAAAAGCAGAATAGAGAAAACTCCAGTCCTCTCTGCATCACAGGAAATATCCCTTTAACATCTTTGCTCAGCCGCTGCTCGAGCAGGTTTTCTAATAAAAGTGTATCTTAGATATTAAGCAAATAAAGGTGAGGAACTTAGTTGATATTATTCTTATTCTCCAAATGTCAGTGGGCGATATCATGGGAGTCATATTAATGTGGAAGAGCAGCTCTTCAATAACAGCTGGGGAAATGTCTCTCTCAATTCAAAGTTCATGGACATTTACCATTGTTTAATCACGTCGTTTCACACCGCACACACCGCACACACCGACGCCTGCTCGGAGGAGAACACGCACCTGTCTCTCAGAGAGCTGCCTCTACTACTGCATGTTGATCTGTCTGGTTCGTTGTACAGTGGTGGTGCTTTGACATGTAGAGTGTGATCTCACTGACAAACATAAAGAATTAATCTATTTAATAAAGTAAAGTTATTAAAAATAAATGTATACATGTCTGTATGAGACATTAATGCACACATTGTAGACAGAGATAAAATACGGACAGTAGTGACATAAAAAACCTACAGTTCACTTAGCATGTGCCAGTTTTTGTTTTGAGCTTGTACACATTTCATGGTAAATTAAGAACAACATATCTTTTAATTTTTAATATGAGCAAATTCTTTGAATTTCAAAGACCTACTTCCGGGGTCGCCAGTTAGGTCTCCTGCCCCCTGCTGGTCATGATAACAATGCTCCTCTTTAAAGCTCCTGTAAGGTGTTTTTAACTGATTATTAAATGGACTGAAATTAATACTGATGCCTTTATATGAGCTACAAAAGCAAACAAGACCACCAGCAACAAGACTGATTATATCTTTATAGTTATTTTAAATGCCTGCAACCACTGCTGGGGGGTAAGGTGTCAGATGAGGCGATTCACTTCGCGCTGCCAAGTCGGCCATTTTGCTCAATTTTCCACAACAAGGATTCACAGTGAGTGATATGTTTAAATGTTAGAAGCAGGATGAGATTTTTTTTGTTAAAAACACACTTCTTACACATGAACAGGAGAAGATCAGCAAAGAGATAAGAGGTACTACTTTGTCCACAGGGGGCGCCAAAATCAACACAAAGCGAAAGTTCCTCACAGGAGCTTTAATTAGTGAATAACTTATGTTATTTAGTCAATGTCATATTATAACACACCTGTCAGAATATGTTATAAAAATAAATAATAGCATTCATTGCGATCGCATACTTTTGAAACATTAAGTTCTCATACAATCGGAAATCTCGATCCTTTGACCTGCAGGATTAATTAATCTCAAACATGACAGGAAGTAATTAAGTTTGTGTCTGCAGCGCCGATGCAACAAGTTTATTTACACTCATGCAATCTCATTTGGAAACACCTGAGGATACATTAGAATAAACCACCCACACTCTTTGTTAGTGTGCAGCATTTATCTAATAAGCAGCAGCAGCCGCACGGTCTCACAGCTCTCAGCTTCGTATCGATGGATCCACTCAAGGGCAGGATGCCGGGGCGCCATTTTGTCAGAAATTAAATAAACAGCACTTCACCGTAAAATGAAAATGAATAACCTTTGAATGGTTATTCTTCATCTATTATTTAGCAAATGGGCCTCTTCAGTCCACTGACCACAGTGATTATGGTCAACATGTTGCTGAACAGAGAGCGCTTGACAAAGACCGCCGAACAAAGATTTTAATTTCATCAGCCTCAATTACAAGCGAGGATCCCAGCGCGAATATGAAAAACTAATTGTTGCACATGTCATTACGTGTCGAGAATGCGGAAAAGCTGCCAGAACTTTATCCATCTTCCTAAACTCCGCAAACAATTAATTACTGCTCTCTGCATTACTCATGAATGACCTCTTGTTGAAGGGCTTAAACTCAAATAGGCACGTTGGCAATTTGATAAAATGGGCTGTTGTCTGCTCTCTTTACAGTCGGTGATTAAGCGCGGTCCATATTTAATCACATGGAAAAGGACCTAACATCTGAGTTTACTATTATTAGTGTTATTATTCGAAGGTTTGACTTTATTCTTAGAAAAACTGAAAACCTAATACAGACTTGGCTGCGTTCCTGCTTCTCATGGTATGCTCCCTCGTACTGCAGGACACAGTTTCACCTCGCCGCTCTATACGGCAGAAAACAGGACCAAAGAACACGCCATTAATCTCCCTGCTATCCCAGCTGTGGAAAGTAATGCATAACTAAAAGTCCAGTAAAATGAATTAATGATTTCAACCATGAACTTTTCTCCCAAAACGCCATGAATCGTCTCACACTGATAATGCACCGCGACCCTGGAGTGTGAAATCCCTGTTGCGTTGAGAGTAGCCAGTTAATTGATTCGCAAATTATTTAAAGTTTGTGGTGCCCAGGGGAGTGCTAGACTGTAATGACGGCCCATTTTGAAAGAGTTGAAAAACTCTTCCCTGGCAAGACAGTTTTAAATTGTGACGGTAAGCTAACAAATCTAAACGCAAATGGAGATGGTGTCAAGTGTTGTTGTGAGATAGTCTCAGACGAGTATGCTCTTTAAATTGGGGTGTTTCATTTCCGAAGGAAGAGATTCAATCTAATTGTTCGTTATTCATTTTTTGAGAGGCTTTCTTTGTGAAAACATACAATATAAGTGAAGGATACTCTGTTTCACATAAGGATATAACATTAGGATTTTTTCTATATAGTAGTTTGCAAATTTAATTGTGTTCAAAATGTGCATTTAAGTCATTTGTCCATCACAATACACTCTAAACAGTCTCTGTGTCCTGTGTAATTTCAAAAAGAAAACTATGACTGACTGAAAATCAATCAATCAAGAACATTTAAAATAAGACCTATATGAGGGGGTATCTGGTGATTCTGTGCAGAGTATAAGCCGGCCCGTGTAGCAGCATACACCCTGTACGTTGCACAGCTTTTTAGCAGAAGCTGTTTGATCTCTGTGTTAATATCAAGGAGCCTCTAATCTCGACCCATTAGCAACCGCTGTCATTCAGACACACGGTGTCGGCCTGATTTAAATAAAATGAAATGAAGATAGTTGTTTCTGGTCCCTTGGCTTCACTCATTGCCATAAACATATGCTCTGTGCCCCGCTTCTTTCCATCTTATTTATGACTTTAATTTGTTGTGTGGGCTGCGCAAGAAATCAAATTTAATCCAATCCTCCCAGGGACCCTGTCATATAATAACATGGTAATTTCTGTGTATCCTTTTGAAAAATGAGGAAATTAATTCTTCCTGACATGTTCTAATTATTCCAGTGTGAACGGCGGATGGGCTCCCCTCCTTCCTCCCATCCCCCCACCCCTACCCCAGCCCCCTAAGTGTCAGTTGCCGACGGGTGGCGAGGTGCTAATGCTGACCAGCAGCGCGTTTAATTTGAAACATGAGCAGACACCTTTCAACACACCTTCTTAATGTTGGAGTGGCTCACACAAATTAATTCACTACTCATCTGGCAGCCCTGACGGAGGTGTGTGTGTGTGTGCATCTAAGACTTTGTGTATGTTAGGGAATAGGGGGGAGGGGTCAATTGGACACTTAGTAAAGGTAACATAAGGTGTGTCTGTGTGTGTGGACTGTGCTGTAGGTGTAAAAGCATACACGTCAGTGTGTGTGGACACGTGCAGGACAGGTAACATCATATTTCATGTGGCTTGGTGTCGAGCTGGCATACAGCTGTCTGCTGGGATGTTGGGATCGCTTGGACAGCTTTTTCACCGAACCAAGAGTACCTTTTCACACATTCAACTTCTCCACTGAGAGCACTGAAAGGCTCATTTAATTAGACTGTCATCAGGCAGTCTTTAGCTTATCACTTCTATTTGCACGGGGACACGACTGGCAGAGATGTTACGGAACAATTATATTATGTTTCAAGTTAAAGGGGTACATTTATAAGAAAGAAGAGTGGAGTCCTCAAGACATGACAATAATAATAATAATAGAAAAAAATTGTTTATAATGAGAAGGTTAAAATTAAAGTGTTAAATCAAAGTAAACTGTATCCTGATTTCCTCCCAAACTTTATCTGTTAGTGCACAGCTCTGTCTACATTCAGACTTCTGCGAGACAAAATGTGTTTCCACTCTAATTACGTACAGTATCTGACGCCGCTCAGACAGGAGGAGAAAAAATAAACAAACAAAATTAACTGAACTTTGCAGTCGGGTTCAAATCACACAACTATAATTGATTTGGTGTGTGTGTCTCCACGTGCGTGTGTGTCGTAGAGCAGCCGTGGCGTCATGGCCTAGGAGAAGACAGCATGGCTTTGTGAACGGTGGGTGGGTCCCCCCATGACTCAGAGAGTGGAGAGGCGTCAACATGGCCGCCCGGCCCACGGGGATTAAAGTCCCCCCCTCCACACACACACACACACCCTGTAGGGTTAATCACTGCCATTTTGGATCCATGCAGAGGAGCGAATGCAGTCTCCATCACTGTGGAAGAACTGAGACATAAGCCACCGCTGCAGCAGCTCTGTGGGTAGATCTGCTCCATGAGCTTGTTTCCACTGTGCACAATAGAGTGTTTGGAGAGCTGGTTTACTTGTCTTAACAATGTTTGAGTTCTGGATCAGCGCACACTCTTGCTCTCCTCTTTGGATATCGCTGCTTTTCCCTCATATGGGTTTGGTTTAGGGATATACCAAATAACCTGGGGTGTAGTTTCTGGTAGGATCCGTGCAGCTAACTTCTGTGTCTTGCTGTGCGCCGCGCTCTACGTGAGCTTGTTAATGACTGAAGGCTGAGAGTGCCGTCTCGTGCCAAGACCCACATGGCTGCTGGCGGTGCATTAAATCAGCAGTCAATTTGACTGGAAGTTTGAAATCTGGGCTAGGTTAAGGGGATGTGCTGAAGCCGTGTTAATAGCGAGCTTGTTGTCCATATGGTACTGCTTTAATAGAGCACATTTGTTGCAGATGGTGGGAGACTTGGTTAGGCAGAGGCAGCTTTTGGCAGAGCCTCATTCTTCGAAAGGGCCGCCGTGCTGCTCAGACTGGTCCAGGCCAACTCAGTGATGTCTATCCTCCCTGCCTCTCCTTCACCAAAAAGCCTGCCCTTGAATTGTGGCCTAGCCTTGATTTAAAGACATTCTTTTTTTAAGGGGCAAATACAATGTGGCACAGTCACTTTTTCCTGAGTTTGGTCATTTGCTCTCCAAACCGCACCTTTGCTTCCATAGACTAAGTTCAGTTGTTTCTGCCCACAATGGGACTTTAGACAGCAGGCACAGCTGAGGAAACACAAGCACACACAGAGTGAAAGAACAAGGGTTACGGAGGAGGACTAGAGATAAAGATAGAAACTGAGCATGGCCTAATCTTTTTCATTTTCTCTGCTGCTACATAATACTTTTAGCAAACCTGCAGAGGGATCCAGGTGCCAGTAAGATAAACAAACACCATTCAGATATTAAAAAAAGAAAGCTCTGTTGTAAAGATCTGCACCAAACCTCTTCCTAATTCCTAACTAGGCTTTGCAGTATGTAGATGTGTAGTAGAATTTGTTTGCATGTGCTGTAAGTTCAGAGCGAATTTGTGTTCCTGATTGTTTTCGTCTGTGTGCGCCTGCCTCAGAGTATGTGTGCTTTTTGCACTCAGAGAAGTGAGGAGACACGCTTGATCTGCTCTGCACTGTTTGACGGTTGTTTTCTCACGTTGTCACTGGCATGGTGTGCTGTGCCGTGGTGATGGTATTATGTGCGCTGGGCCCAGCTGAGTGCAGAAAAGAGCAGAGCTGCAGCGCCCCTAGCTATGCCACTCCCGCCTCCCCAGACACCTTATTGTGAGAAAAGTCTCGGCTGAGCCCTCTGGGCCTCGTGGATCCGCTGCCTTGCTAAGTGCTGGCCAGACTGAAAGGCACAGTGTCCTTGGGCCCGGCTCATTCTTTCCATTCTCTCAGAGGCTTTGTCTCATAAGCCACAAGAGCAAGGGGAGAAAACGCCAAATTACACCCATGTCACTAAAACTTAAGGTGTTTAAGGGCTGTCATTTGCTGTTACATTCTGTTTTTCTTTATGATGTGCATGAGGGAGTATTACACAGAGATGTTTTAAAATGACTGTTTTTCTTTCCACTTGTGTTGAAAGCTGTGATTTTCACAGCAGGAATTTTGATCTGCAGACTTAAAGCTCTTGGACGCAAAGTTATGAAATTGAATAAAATGATGGTGGAGTGATGAAATGTTGAGGTGAAATGATTTTGTTATAACGCTGAAAATATTTTGCAACATATCCCAGCTGTAATTCTGTGGCTGAACATCTTTATCAGGCTATTTTTTTATGGATCTGAAAGACGTTTAAATTTCAGCCGCAGAGAAAAGTTCCACTCACGAATCACTGCTCATTTTTTACCACTTAAAACCAAGCACATGGAAACCCTAATCAATCCTCAACCAATCTTAACACAATAAAACTGTATCTCATACAGACCAATAACATCGGATAATGGAAACCTGTCGTAAGTCATTTTTAGCCATGTGCCTCCGCTACTTTGCGGCTAAGGCTTCTGAACGACCCCTACAAGTGGTGACATCATGACCACATCCCTTTGCCTCATTGACGCTGCGAGTCCCAGCTTGGGCCCCCTGCGGCCGGGCTCCCAGAAGCCACAGCACCCATCGCCACACATGGGCTGCAGCTGGACCACCGTTGGCTACTCTGAAACAGGCTGAGGCTGCTGTGGTTACAGCGCTGGATGTACATGTATATATCCGCGCACGGCCGTGGAAAAAGCCCGTATAGAGATCAGTAGGCAGAGTTTATTTGATGCAAACATATCATCAGGCTCCCAGTGCAAACCGATGTTGTATGCAAATCCACTCCCTCGATGGAAAGAGGTATAATTAATGATGTCAGTTCATAAAAAGAGAGGATGGGTTGGTAGCCATATTTCTGCTTTAATTAAAGACATGCCTTATTATAGGAGGAAGATGTATGCTCTGTGTTTTTCTTTTTTCTCTCCCTTTCCCTCCTCTCTTTCTTCTTCTTCTTCTTCTTGATTATCACTCGTTTCATAGTGAAAATGGTTCTCTGTGATTTCTCCTGCCAGAACCCCACACGCTGACATGGAGGGCTTTCTTCGTAGCAGCTTTTTACTGAGGTTAGTTTCATTTCTGTTGTTGCCATTTAGGATCACGGGCCGGGCTAACAGGGGTTAAGCTTTTCTGACACATTGTTAACTTTAGACTTTGTCCTCTTCTGTGTGTGTGTGTGTGTGTCCGTATATTTGAACAATGTCTAACATGGATTCTGACATATTTACCCAAGCTGTGTGTTATGATTGTGTTCATGTAGTGTGTGTGTGTGGCTGACTGGCATGCTCACCCTGATGGCAGACATCAACAACTTAAGGGAGACATGCAGATGAGCCGTCCCCCTTTTTCTCCCCTTCCTCTCCCTTTAACTGCAGATCAGGCTTTCTGTGTCTTTACCCAGCATGCTTTTGTCTGACCACTCCCCCCTCCCCTCACTAACCCCCCTAATCAGGGACGCTGGGGTGAGGCAGTTACTATCTTGTGATGTTGTTTCCTGTTGTGTTCTGTGTTTGTATTCAACCTACCATAAAGATTTACATTTTTGTCTTTACCCTTCCTGTGATTCTAATTAAAAATGTGTGCTGTCATTACACACAGAGGAAGTAAATAAGAGAGTGTATTTACCATTGGCTCCTTTCCTAGTCAACCACCTTCTCTAGGCTCCAGTGTTGCTCCCTAATTAGGGCTGGCTCATTAGAAGCCACAGCAGCAGCATCTGCCTTTCAAAGCTGCTGTCAGCCAAACTTTACTAAAGCTAATGAATCCTCTTTGATTTCTTTTTCAAAAGGTCACTTATTTGATTAAATTAACAGCATTTTTTTCTCCCTCTCTCTCTCAGAACTGTTGGGGGCATTTTAAAAAGAAAGGACAATTTGATGCTATTACGCTAGCTAGTCAGGATGTCCTTCAGGAATTCAATTAGGAACATAGTTCATTCATTAACTTCTATATTATTTATCTTACAAATGTAATGATTTAAAATATAACATAAAATACAAGTCCTGCATTTATAGGACTATTAAGTGAAACAGTTTCTTTTTATCTCTTTATATGATCAACAAATTGAAAGAAATCTATTTAATATATTTATAAATCTTATACACTCACCAGCCACTGCATTAAGTACACCTGAAAAGTCTAATGTAATCCAAAACACCAGCTCAGCCATAAGATTTGCTTTTATGTTGCCTGTAATGTACAGGCTTTTTTTCTAAGCTGTCATAGAGGTGTTAATTCAATGATACTTCAGCGTTAAGGTCATAATTGGTAATATAATTTAATTCAGTACAACACCACCTTTAACTACGGCCTCAGTAATAAACCTCATTGAATTTACACACTTCTGTCAACAAAACAAAAGTCAACAAACTTCATAAAAGCAGAATTCACGGCAGTGCTGTTGTGTTCAACTGCATTAGATGGTACCCCAATGTGGCCAGTGAGTCTATATACTTACTATCTGTTTTGTCTCTCATGGCATGGTACCAATCTGTTTGATGTGTTTTATCTGATACAGTTTGAAAGTAATTATTGAGGCGTACCGCGTGTTAAAAGTGCACTGCCGATGCTTATTTCCGCTTTTGTTTTTTGAATAATCTGACAAATCGAATGAGAATATTTGGCTCCCAGCACCTGTCGAAACCAGATTGGCGAATAACCAACTGCACTTAAAAAGTGCAGTATACTGTAGCTGCTATGGGGTGGTGTAGTGAAAAGGTCTGGCAAAAGCATGCATAAATAATAAATACAGAGAAATGTCCACATTCAAAAGGACAGTAAGGACAGAAAAAAAGTAACATGACCTTTGACCCTCGGCTGCCCTCTCAACAATTTCCTTTTGTTCTCATAGCTGTGAGAAAACACGGCGATTATTCTAAGTAAACACATTATTGCGCCGCTAATCCACATCCTTCTGTCAATGTCGGTTTTAATTAAAGGAGAAGCGCGAGCGGAGAGATATCACGCACGCTGGCTGCAGATTGGAGGCCACAACAATCAGGCCAAGATTAAAGGCAGGCTTTGCCTCAGGGTTAGCCCTTTTGCTTGATAAGACTTGTGTCCTGGAGTGGGCTGCGGGGTGGGGGGAGGGGGTGAAAGGGGAGAAAAGGATAGAAACAGGGGATGGATGTGGCAGTTAGACATTCCTCCAGTGAGGAATCCCTGTATCTTTTCTCAAGCAGCTGAAATAGGTCAGAGGGGGCTTTTTAAACATGCTTGTACATTTCTGCTCCAATGTGCAGATGTTATTGACTTTTTATACTCTAACACGTATCTCAGTTGCACACCGGATGGGCCTTTCTTTATTGTAATGAGTCATGAGTTTGGGTTTGAGTCATGCATACAGTACATTTAGTTTTAATGGCTGTAAAAGAGCTTCCTAATGGCACCTGATACACAGCCAACATGAAAAATACATCACACTCTTTATATGTGATGGGAAAGTCTGAACTGCATGTTTTATGTACAAGTCAAAGCCTTTGTACTGTTGTATTAAAATACTGCCAGTCTGTTTAAAATTCCCAAAACAAAGACAAAAGTTTTCAGAACTACAGTTTACAAACGGCAATGCAAACTATTCAAGTGCATGCGATGGCAAGCCGCACACTTTTTCTCTTTGTTGCAAAGATGTGTTTTCATTTTAGATAAATCTTTCATGTGTTTATGCGAGACGTTTAACAGGTTTTTGTTTGTGTATCAAAGGGACTGAGAAAATGAGAGTGAGTGTGAGAGAGAAAGGGGAAGGAAGAGAGAATACAGAGACGTGAACACAGAGGAGGGAGGGAGGGAGCGAGAGAGAGAGAGAGAGAGAGAGAGAGAGAGAGATGTCTTCAGTCTCTGTCTGCTCCCAGTGGGCAGGACCTCCCCCTACATTTCTGCCATTATTTGATGTAATGAAAGGAGAAAGTGTGTAACATTGAGATTGTTAATTAATTTAGTCTAACAAGATGAAGATAAATGAAACCCACTGAAGGTTGACTAGGCTAAGGGGCCCACTTAGCATTTTCCTGCCCTCGAGCTCTGTCTCTCTCTCTCTCTCTCTGTCTCTCCTTTACAATGGAGCACAGCTAATAGGTGCACCGCCGTGTTTGTGCAAACCTGCCGAGCTCGCACGCAGTAAGTTTAGGCGTGGAACTTTAGAGAAAATATTGTATTTGCAGCGCTCTATTTATCATCATTCTCTCTCTGGGATTATGTTCATTCCCAAATGGCCGGGCTGGGCTTTTAATGAAGTTAGTTTTGGAGCACAGATATGCAATTATCTAATTGAGTTACGTTGACATGTTAGATAAAGCTGGGTTGACATACATGTCCAGTGAACTACATTGACTTTTTAGATATATGTATGGAAGCACTGGAGGTTAATGTTGGTTATTCTTTGTTATCTTATCCTCTGCTGGAGATCAGTTATATTTCTTAAAATGAAATGGAGGTTATATAAACGCCCATTCTCTCAGCAACTCTGTGGCCCTTCACATGAGCCTGTGTGACTCCCAGTCTTTCACCAAATGAATGCTTCTTCTCTAATGCAGCTTGGGGGCTATTTGAGCGGCAAGACAGACAAAAAGCAGAAAGGACATTTTTTTTTACAAAGCCAGACAGTTGTCTTCATCTGGAGCTCTCACAAGCAAATCAGTAGTCTATCGAGGTCCCTCCTCAGTGGACACTTTGTACAGGATCTTCATGGCAGCACAGACCAATCATTATGGCCCCCATTCTTTGCTCCCGTAGTTCTCAAGTCATCAACAATGGGTTGTTGATTGTATGGAAAACACCAGAACAATTATGTGCTCTGTTTTGGTGGCAGGGCAGCGTTTTAAAGTGCAATCCTCGATAATGGCCTCATTATTGTTATTCTTGGAGCAGGCCTCAGGAAGAAAGGAGTAGCTGCTCGCAGTACGTCATTATTTCGTAAATTTCGATTAGCTCATCATGCTGTCTCCTGGCAAACAGAATCATAGCTAATTAAAAGTGAGCGAGCGCTCTCGCCTGTGACTTAAAAGGTAGCACTCGATAGGCTGTTAATACGAAAAAAGTGGTAAAAAAGGAGGATTAGAGCTGTTACCCTGGTAACTCCAACTTCCATCTGCGAGGGGAACAATGAACTTGTGTTCCTCCACCACCTATGCTTGAAAAAACAGAAAGCGAGGAAGTGAGTGTGCTGAAAGGACAAGACCCTTTTTAACAACAAAGTGGGATCCAGGCCTAATAGGCTCTCTGGTGCGAGTTGTTAGGCGAGATCACTGGGGGATAGAGGAGCAGGAAGGTCAACGTGTAATCCTAGGACAGCGAAGGTCGTTCGAGGTTTTCACAATAGCGCGTTGTTTCCTGAATCAGATTGTCTGCGAAGGAAACGCAACCTCGACTTTGTCCATTTAACAGATTTTAAAGGAAAACAAGATTGACAGAAAGGGCTGCTGCTAACATGTCTCCTCGTGATAAAGGCGGTAACATGCCCCACAGCCAAAATGTACACATTCCCTCAGCTGATTAAATAAACACAAACAAGATGGCAAAGAGTTGGACCAATTAGGCGGAGCTGTCAGAAGCTGTTGGAATTGTCTCTTGCATCTTTTTTACTGATGAAACCAAAGTGTGCATCGAGTTCTGGCACCTCGGCTCCGCTGGAAACAACATGAACTCTTACATGGATGTTAAAAAACAGCTTCATATTTAACCAGTGCAGCGTCGCCTTACACTGAGCATCACACAACTGCATTTTTCTGCAGTTCTCGCTCCCATTAAACACTCCATGATATTATATGTATTTAAGTGAAACTCTTGAGGATCAGAAAGCTGGTTGTCATGAGTCATCTCTATGATGTTCTTTATATTTCCACCAGCATTAAACATCTTCTAAAGCATTACTAAAATAATGTTTGACAGACTTAAAGTAAAGAGCTGCTTAAGAGCTGCGACACCGAACAGAAACCCTCCGGCACTAAAACACTGCTGACTTAATATGATCCATGACTATGGAGGAACAGTATGTGTTTCTCTTTGAGTTTTATGTCCCTTATTACAGCTGCAATACGTCTGCTCACATTAAGCTAATTTATGGCTGAGGCCAGCAGAACAGCAGTACAGGTTAATGAATTTGGCATTACTAATTAAACGTTATTGAGGGATGAATATGAATCCTGTGGGTGGGAGGGACAGCAGTGAGAAGAGGGAGGGAGGGAGGGGGGGACTGTCTCTTTCCTGCAGGTCTTACTCTGGATTGCGTTCGCTGGGTGTAAAACATGAGAGGAGAATGTGAGGACAGCGCAGGCTTTGAGGTGAAATGGAGGACAGCTTTAGTTCAGTGCGACGTCCTGACACAAGACTTTATATATGAGGATGCACATACAAGGAAAACTGTTAGTTATGATGATGTTTAACTTAAATAAATGGAAAATAAGACACTGATATTCAAGTGTTAAAGAAAGGAACACCTCCAAAACTGAGGGCAGACACTTTAATATTCCGTCCATCAATTTCTGTATTTGTGCTGTAACAGCTGAACATGCAGGACCCTTTTCACATGACTGTTGAAGTATTTACTTCAGTCACCTCTTGAAAATTAGGAATTAAAAGGCCGAGCAGCAGAGTCTACTCTAGCAAAGACGGATGAAGGTGACGATGTGGAATATTGAGGCGATATTGAACGCCCCCTGACGCACACCCTCCAGCACCAGGTTATGAGTGTATGGGAAAATAAGGAATACATTTTCCCTTGATTTCTTATGACACGCCCTGACGTGTTCGTATATGGTTACAAATAATAGAGTGCTTTTAAATGATGAGCTGTTTTTGTCGCTGAAATAAGCGAAGACGCTCACTAATTGAATCAGATCGCTAATGGAAACTGCTTTTAACGGATGGTTTCGATGTAGTTTGTTTTATGAGTCAATGGGTATTTTGAAATGTGCATTAAAGTGACAGAAATATATAAAAAAACATAATTTCATCAGGCTGTTCAATGCTCCTTCTTACTGCCAGCACCTCTGCTAACGGGAACACATTTGTGAGCTTGTTATAATATTGCTGCAAAGCAGACCTAAGTGTTCATACGTGTATTGTTGCTGGCTTGTGTGCTACATCAGTTTCAATCTTATTTTTACAACCAGTATTCCTCTCTCTAACTCTAACCAGCGCCTCTACACTCCGTGCCTGACACACTCTCCCTGAGAGCTAAGCCTTTCAATTTAGATTTCAATTATCATGTTAGTTTTGTGATTAGATTTTAGTCCTCCAGGAATCAGACCTCTCTGCTCCTCTCTATTCCACTCTATTCCACTTCCCCTGCAATCACATCCCATCTGATGAATTGCGCATATAATTACGGAAGTTATTGAATATGCAGATCACTGTTGACTCTTGGTGTGCGGTTCATAATGCATCGACTCTAACTGTATCAAACAAGGGTCTCTGATAAAGACCCACTCTGATAATGAGAGAGGGCCGATGTATGCTATTAGTCAGAGATAACAGACGCCACAAAGCCCGGGGCTCAATTAAAACAGGGCCGTGCTATAATCTGTGTGTGTGTCTGTGAATGTGTGCGCTCCTGAGCCGCACCAGTGTAGGGATTTGGCACCGGGCACAGTGCAGCTCTACCATTACAACCAGCACAGCACAGAGCCGTGTGAGCGACCAGCCAGCCAGTGCACAAGGTGTTTATGAATCAACCAACATGAGGTATTTCCTCCATGTTACAGTATGTTGCTACCATCGTCTTACACCCCGTCCCATGATGCAATCCCTTAGAGTTTTTCGAGAGCAGGGAGTGAAGCACTTTACAGGCACACCCACAGGAGCGGGTTGTGGGAAATTCTGAAACTTTTGATAGCTTTTAGAGAGCCTTCTTAAAACCTGGCTCGCGAGTGCAGAGAAAAAGGTCTCTCCTGCTGTAATTTCTGCATTCTGCTGTCAAAACGCAGGGATTTGTTATAGGCTCTTCAACAGGTCCAAAACCAATACTCATTTTTTTCCACATAAAGCTACTCTTACGGCTAAAGTTTCACACACAATTGAGAATACAGGGAAACGGAAGAAAGCGGGTCCTGTATTTTTAGCCTGAGCCGTAGTGAGGTAGCTGCCATTTATAGCCGTGTGATGCTGGAGGGCTGCCCTGCTGACAACAGCGTCTGCACAACATGATCTCAAACACACAGACAAACAAATAGCTTAAATCATATCATGCAGGGACTGTTATATGCAGCACACACTTAATCTAATAAGTACCACTGATAATTAGACAAACCAAATATAGAAGAAGATACTTGTGACTTCTTTAATTGCTGAAGAGAGGTTGATAATTTTATATTTTAGAAGTTTTTGTGGGATGTGGTGACACTTTATTGTCGCAGAGGAAATGATCTCATGGGGCACACTAGTGATTGTATCATACCTGTGCCGCCAAAGGACAAACCGCACGTGTAAGAGTGTGCTTCAGACCAACAACCAATGCAAATATCACAAACACAAACAGCCTGAACGTGTAGCGATTTGGTTTCACTCTTACGTGTGGTTTGCTATTCTGTCCTCATTGTTTTTTGCATTTCTTACTCGTGTGCCATTTTTAATCAAGCCTGTATTTTGTTCTATTTGTTGCATAATAAGTCATATACATTGCATAGACTTATATATGCAGATTTCTTGATGCATTGGGTGTTCATTCAGTAAGATACTCTGGGGGCCTTTTTGCCCACACCCAGCAAGTTGATGGATTCATGCAAAACAGCTACATCCTCTTAACTCATGTCTTGTTATCAACTGTCTGCCTGACTGTGTTTTGAGTATTTAGACTTCCTCAGCCTCAACAAGTTCTGCTAATAATGATAACAAATATGTATGTCATTTTTGGGATATAAACTTAATTGATTCCATTTTTGCATTTGAAGAAGCGTTTTGTGTTTTTTTACATAGCAGAGGTCTTTTTCCTTTCCTGCTGGGTGCTCCACGCACCTGACACCACTTCATGCTCAGCCTGGAGTCAAGAGCGAAAAGACCTTTTCTAAATTGGGCGCATTTCATCATTAGTTTTTTGTTTATTCATAAGAAGTATATTTTTGTGATTTAAATCATTTATCACACTAGGGCTTAAATCGACTTAACAGTATCAAAACAGAGGCGATCTGCTGTGTTGTGAAATGCCTGCTTCTTTTGTTGGCCCACATCCTGTGGTCACAGTCGCAGGTATTAGAGGCATGGCTGATGCTGGATCTTTTTCACTGTCATGGCTGTCTGTTGTAATTAAGACTCAGAGCGGGCTCTTAGCACATGGCACTTCCCCTGTACCCGGTCCCTTGTATATTATGAGGTTAATAGGATTGAACATGTTTACAGCAACTGTTAGCTTAACACGGGGTCACAAAGGTGACTTCAACTTTGTTAAGGGGCTTACGCAGGAGCTCAAACAGCATTATAGTGGGCGCACACACAAACAGAAAACACAATCTATTTGCTCTTGTGTTCAATGTTAAATGCTTTTCACTGGTCGGAAGAGAAAGAAAATTAGAGGGAGTGCGAGTGACTGCCCTGAACTGTAAAATGTGTGCTGCAAGTGCAGCGACCTTTGTGAAGTTCCAGCTATTGTTTGCAGATTGGTTACACACTCTGCAGGCTGTGAAAGACACATCTGCTACCTTCAGAGCAGAGCAGATAGACAGTTAGGACTGAGGTGTGTGTGTGTGTGTGTGTACAGCTCAGCTACAGTCACTCTCCTCTTATCAAATATTTGTCTGGCCTTCACTCTGTATTTGCCTTTCATTCTGTTTGCTTTGTTTATTGAAATCTATCTCGGGCAGATTGATAAAGTGTCCAGAAAGTTGTTTTCAGATTTGGTTTCTTACATAATGTCTATTTGTGCATTTCTCTAAGGGTGCTTCTGTGTGTAAATGTCATATATATAGAGATATTTTACTGTACTTAACATTTATTTTCATAGATATTTGAGGCTCATGTGGATATTTTCCCTTCTATTTAAGTTTCTTAGCATTTTGACAAGTCACAGCATGAACTGTTGTTCCAGTATAAACTCGTAGGTCAGCTCCACAGAACATTCCCTGAAAGCTTCTAACATCAAATATAAAACCATATTTGTTTAATGTGTTTTTGATTGATTCCCTGATTGAGATTCAAAGGGTGGTCATAAACGTTTCGGGACAAAGGCTCTCTTTGTGTAAAAGGGGCCCCAGCTGAAATGGAGGAGTAGTTTGAGATTACCAGATTATTTCCTACTAGCCCAGTGAGCGAGGCGAGGCGAGCCGCAGCCCTGCGACGTGCTGTGCTGCGCTGAGGCTGAGCATAATGAGTGCGGTGGCAGGGAACCACAACAGAGCCGGGGCAGAGGCTGCCTGGGAACCAGAGGCCCGTGGCCCACAGCCAAACACACACACACACACAAATCCTGCCGCACACTTGTGGCTTTTTAAGAAAGCAATTTAGTTAATGATTTCATTTTGAAGCACTGTCATGATGCATGTGTCCTCTGAGCGAGAATAGAATAAAGGAGGAACTAACAGAGGGGAAGGTAAACACAAGCTTCCCTGACAGCCACAGGGAGCAATAACATGCAACCGAGCAGCATGTGGCGTCTGTTGTGAGGACAGCACAGTTAAAGATTGTGTTATGTGTATCACTTTTAATTCCGGGTCTTTTCATGCAGCGCTCTGCACAAATGCATGAGAGTTGAAGCGCAGTATGAGTGGTCAGACACATGGTTAGCATCCGGCCACTGAGGCATTCTCAGTTTCTAGCGTCTAATCCTCTACAGTGCCCGCTCCCCCGGAGCGGACGTACAGCACATTTTTCTGTTCAGCCATGTCTGTCAGCTCTCTGATTTTATTAGGGCTATGTTTCACATTCATTTACTCAGGTTCTCTCAGTGCCGGCCCATGAATGAAACCATCTTAGCATTGCTAAAACAGCAGCTTGTACATGTCTTCTCTGAACCAAATTTTGGGGCAATTACTCAGATCAGTGGCTGGGGTTTCTGCTTTTTGCTCCTCAGATCTCATTTTTCTCCGCTCTCTCTCTTTTTTTGTATCAGCTGTCAATCACCGAAGGTAACTTTTAACCACCTCCAAACAGAGCCGGGTGCCAGCCGTTCATTTAGTCCTTCACTTTTGCTCGTCGGCTTCTTCCCGTCCGACCTGTCAGAATGACACACACTGTTGACCATGCTTTCTATTCAGCACTGGCAAATTAATTGGTTTCAGTGGTTTAAATCAGCAATCAATGTCAGTTTCCCAACATAATAAGCCTTAATCATAAATCTTTGAGGTGTGGCTTGCCTGACCCCTATTCATCATGGCTCGGCTACATGGCCTCATCTGGGTGGAGCAAATGAACTACCCCTGTTTTGATTTTCCAATTGACGTGTCACATGAAACGCAGCTACTCTCTCTCCCCTCCCCAATTCTACCCCGGCCCTTCTTCTTCTCACAGTCCTTTAAAAAAAAAAAACCCACACAAGGACCCAAAGACAAAGAGGGAAAAGAAGTCCAGTTGTCACAAGGGGAGAGACATTTGTGTGCCTTCCCTTGTGCGAGACTGCTCGGTGAATAGCATTAATTTATTCAGAATGTGAAACAGAAAAGGACAAAAAGTGAAGCAGTAGAGGTGGGTCTAACTGTAGCTAATGAGCTGTTGTCCTCTCGGCCCCTCGAATAACAACAGAGCGGCTTAATTACGACAGTGTTGGAGGTAATTTTCTCATTTTTTCCACCCTGCTCGGAAATCTATGTATGGGAACAAGATTGCTTTTCTTCCCCGCAAATTTGCCAATTAAGTGACCAGAGCTTGTTTTACATTTGGAAACAAGAAAGGAGCAAAGGACAGTGACAGAGAAAGTGGGCCACTGTTTGTCGGCATTCCAGATGTCCAAACCGACGGCAGTTGTACCAACCCGAGTTCTGCTGGGCATTAATGTTGCCAATGATGACCTCATGATGGCAAGACCAAAAGACTGAGGCCCACAGTTCCCCTGCCATACAGTACAATAACCCCCTCCCCACTTTCATAAAGCATTCACAGCCACTCATGTTTTTTCCTCGTCTGCAAAATTCCTCCTCCATAATTAGCCTTTGTCCTTCTCTATTTGGCCAAAAGTGTAACATTGTAACATTTTTTTTCCCTCTAACTTCCCCTGCCTTTTCACATGTCTCTGCTCCCCTATAGACTTATTGTGCATCTCTTTGGTAACTCGGGATGCGTCCCTTCACTTCTCTCTGGCACCCTCCAGCCGCCTCCTCAACTCACTTTTCTGGCGCCTGTGAGAGATGTTACACTCGATTTGTTGAAGCGCAGCCGTTTGCTGCAAATTCTCCAGAGCACAGAAGAAGTTATCTTTATAAATGACAGAATGGACCTGGCCATGAATAGCGCTTTGTTTACTGTTTAACAAAAAAGGGGGCCCCACTCTATATTTCATCTGTCACCGTTGCTTTTCTTCCCTTCAACAATGCTCGATTGTTTCCGTGAAAATTTCAGGTTCCATGAACAGGAGAATTCTGTATTATTATGTTCCTGCCAAATTCCGATCTCTGTTTTCCTTCTCCTGCTTACAAAGGGCTCATAACTTACTGTCAACTATGAGGCGAGCCACAAAGCTCCACTGTTGCTCAGCAAATAGGGTTGTGTTGGTTGATGGCTGGACTCGCTGTGAGGTTTGCTTAAGTGCAGAAGTAGCAGCAGCAGCAGCAACAACAGAGGGCTCTTTGGGAACTCCATCCTCCAGCAGGCCTGGAGAAAAAGAGAAAGAAAGAAAGAAAGAGGGTAAAACAAAGAGAAGCTTTTCTTGTCTATGATTTTTCCCTCCTCTCAGACAGGGAGCTGTTTGGCCGATGAGGGAGGCTGCTTAAGTTGTTGTCCTGCTGCCGTTTTTTTCTCAGTGTTTGACCCAAATCTTCCGGGTTGCTCTTCTTGTGGATAATTTCTTTGTAAAGAATTGTGCCAGTCCAGATAAAGAGGCCAGGAGTGAATTTTTTTTTTTGTGACGACCATCCTTCATTTGTGAAAGCGTACGCATGAGTGAACTTGTGTGTGTCCTGGGGAACTGAGAGGCTGTTATGCCATCCAGCTCTGAGCTTGTGTCCTGGGATCAGGAAAAGGGCCAATGGCACAGGGGACCGAAGGAGAGGGAGGAGGGGGAGGAGAGGGAGGAGGAGGTAGGGCAGGAGGAGGCAACGAGGGATTCAGTGTGTGAGTGCTCATCGACCCTTCCTGAGTAGACAGACAGGGACACTTAAGCGCTCTCACACCTGCATCTGCCTTTGCCTTGCATGGGGGGCAAGGACACCGAGCACGCTGTCATGGCAGCTGCACAAGTGTTTAAAGTGAGAGACAAGGCAGTTCTTCTAGCAGCATATTATTGCAAATAATTTACCCTGCAAAGTAATTATCAATGCTCTGCTCAATATGTAAAGTGTGCACTTCAGGTGGCTGGCTTAATTTGCTCTGGGCGGCTATCATCTGAGTGTGGGTTTTAGCTGTGGTAACTGTGGCAGCTTCTAATAGAGAAGGCATCAGGAGAGAGTGTGAAGAGAGGATGAAGTGGAGCCGTAATTGAGTTGACTTTTTGCAAGGGAAGGTCAACAATAATGGAGGAACAATTTAAACAAATTCATTTAGACGACTCTCCAGTGGCTGTACAGTCGGCTACCTTGTTGGAAAATCTGTATTTTCCCAACCATTTACTATATTTTAATATCATTATGTGTAATTACTTTGTCAGCTGAGGTTTAAGAGATTTAAATCAATTTGTGTCACTAAATCTGATCGGCAAAAAGAGAAATAGTCGTAGGAATCTCCTTCTCTGATTTACCTGTTTTTAAATGAGCAGGAGCTAGACAACAGACAAACATGAATGTGCGTGCACACTCTCTGTCTAAGTGTGTGTGTGTAAAAGAGACTAACTGTGTGTGGTGCGCAGCCCCGTGTTAGGAGTTGATTATGTATCCAGAGAGCTGGCTGCTGCACAGCATGGCACAATCACAATGGAGGGTGATAATTTAATTGTGCTAAACGGTGGATTCCGTGTCAATGCTCCTCCAGCTGGGAGCTGTCAGGTAGTAATATCTCATTATGGCAGGTGAAGAACCCAGAGGAACCCTACCACGACACCTGTTAGAACAGGAGGAACCCCTGAAGGGAAACACACAGATGATTTTCTCTCTCTCTCTCTCGCTCTCTCTCACAGAATAAAGGAGGATTTAACTATTTTATTTTCACCAGAACTTATAGTCAACATTAATTCTTATTCTGTTAAAACTTATTATGAAGATTAAAATTAATTTAATTAAACAAATTCACAATTTAAGTCCCGACATTTCTTTTGAAACTATAAGTGCTTAGTTTGGTACAAACGCCTAAAAGCTCCTTTAGTATAAATCAGTGATAAAGTGAGAGAATAAAAAACTCTTTTTTTAATTGGATACAATTAAAGATACCACACAGTCAGACGCAGGCCGCAGTCAAGTGCAGACTTTCTGTATTTATGCTCGAATAGCAAGTTTTAAAAGTTTACATTTATACAGGAATAAACATATTTTTATCACTTAAAATTGTGTTTTTTATCCTTCACATGAATTAAGTGCAATTAATGCATCCTGTGCATTAGTACACACATTAACAGTCTTCTTCTTTTTAGTTAGTCATTAGATTTTCTCTGTTTTTGTCCACTAATAAGGAACAAAGTGTAAAATTCTACTATTCTCAAAGTGTGCAAGACATCAGCAGTGAGGCAGACAAGTGGGCATATGGGTATGGTGGGTGGGTGTGGAGTAGACTTATCACCATTGTCTATAAAAGGTAAACAGTGTGACTGAGCACATACAGCGTCAGGGTGAAAGTCAGCCAGACCCTTTTACGATGAAAGAGGAAATGGGATAGCCGAGGACACATGGCCCCGCGGTCACAAGACCCCCGAGATGAGCAGAGCACAACACTCCTCTAATACTCTCCAATTAAGCCGAGGTTGTTTTGCACGCTGATGAAACATTATCTCAGGGAACAATTCATGACTCAAAGCATTCCAGGCTACATGAGCCCGCGCCTGCAGAACTTCAATCCTAATCCTTCAAATGTGTGCAATATTGTCAGCTATATATAGACCTGTTTTCTTTTCTAAGCGAGCGTCCCTCGTCTCTGCCCGCGGGCTTCAAAGTCACAGGGGCTTTGTCTTTGAGAAAGTAGGCAGGAAAGCAGCATTTCATGCACTTATTGATTACTCTGGTTTGTTAGTTGTCCATTGTTGTTGTGTAATCAAGCATGAGGGAGGGCGGCCTGTCAAGAATTTATGAGCCGCCCCTTCAGTTCACCATATTCCCACTGTTTGGTTTGTTAAAGCACATTTTGGGCTTATTTTTATTCCCAGATAAACTGACTTAATTATTAATGTGTGTAAGTTATTTCAACAGCACCAGAATACACTGCAGCTGCTGTTTTGCTGATTTTATTTTGCGAGCACAAACTCCAAGGCTGTGAGCAGTGAAAATATGATCATATTCTGCATGCATTCTGCTGAATTCTGCTCCTCATCAAATGTCTTTGTTGTGTCTGTGCTGATCTGTTGCACACAAGCCCCTTTAGATCTCAGCGCTGTGTGCGCCCCTCTCCAAATATGAGGGATAAAATACTGTACGGTTGCCCTCAGATATTTTCAGAGAATTACCGCCTGCGCTTCCCCTTTTCCCTTTCAATAATACGAGGCAGTATTGTATGGGGCTTGTCGAAGGTGGGGGTGGGGCAGAGGGGGCTTCTCTGCACTCTTAAGCTGCCTGAGCGCAGCCCTCCCAGCACTGCTAATAAATTATTAACTCCTGCTGACAAATACTGTTATGGAGCCTGCCGCAGATCTGTTGCATTCTTTAACAAGATTGCTGTAGACACATGTTACAGGAGGATGGAGGCTCCACCGCTCCTTTTCTCTCTCTCTCTCGATCCCCTTCTCTCGCTCACGCCTCAGCAGTTTGACTGATGGCTGGAGACCAAAGTAAAAGTGCCTGAGAGACTGAATATTTTAGTGGTAAAATAATACCACTTGATTTACTGTGTAAGACAAAAGCAGTGCTTTGTTTCACTCTCACACTCCATTGAGGACGAGGTGCTTGTTGCGCTGCAGGCTCGGGCTTTTTGGCTGCATGAATAAAAAATACGTCAGGATCTACATGCGCACACACACGCACACACACACACACACACACACTGCCCCCTCTTCTCACCATTACATGCCTGCTCTGAACTTTACTCTGACTTTTGATTTTCAATTAACTGTAGCCAATTTTGAGATCACTTTCTCTTTGATATAATTACAGGAAACAATTTAATGGCTGATTAAAATTGAGGGCTCAATCCCACTAAAGACACAGCCGGCAACACACGCAGGCTCAGACGATGACAGACAGCGGGAGAGGCCGACAGACACACAGACGGACAGGCACACGTTTCACACTCCTGCCCTGACATCTACCTGGGCTTGTTTGTTCAGCTGCTGAGACACATGAGATTAACTTAAGGCTGCCATTGTTTGGGTCCCACTCCCCTGCTCAGGTTGATGTGTGACTATGTGCCAGTGTGAAACAATGTGGTAATAGATAGGAACACTTGGTCTGCTTACTGTTTTGAGGGTTAAACAAACCTTATGCTCTCTGTCCTGCCTAATGTCCAGAATATCTGAGATCTGCTTAAACTAAAGACTAAACCGACTCATAACTTTTATTGTAGAACTGCAACTGCACTGTATCTGTCTTTCATTAGAGTCCAACCAGTTAATTTGATTGTATTTTAAATGTTATACTTTTATACTTTGTTGTATTTTCATTTTGTCTTTGAAATGTTGCTTTAGCTTTTTGTACAACACTTCAATCTTCCTTAGTTTTTCCAAAGGTGCTGTACAAAAAAAACAACCTTTCATTGATAGATAATAAAAATATCAATAATCGACAATAATTCAACAGTGTGTGTACATAAATAACACGCCTAATAACAAAGATCTCCATAATTAAGACCCCAAAAACCTTGTTCCTGAACTCCAGTTTTAAGGCAACATATCTTCCCCCTATCTGTCTGTGCCTGACTCCGACTAGAAAGTTCAAGGACACCATCGCACCACAGCCTGCCTCAACCTTGAGACCCCCCTTCTCTCTCTCTCTCATACCCCCCAGGGCAAGCTGAGGGTGGAACTAAAGTGCTGTCACACTGACCCCTGTGGATAGAGCAGCAGAACGAGGCAGAGGCTGATCACTGATCAAATGTAGTACAAACAGTACCCCGAGCATTTTGTCACATCCAAACACAGGCCCATACCTTCACACCCCCAATGTCTGCTTTCTCACCCACACACATCCGACATCCTGTAGTTTAGAGAACTGAGCAGAGCAACTCAGGGAAGAGCGGATGAGGAGTTAAATATGCCCCAGCTCCTTCTCCCTAATTCACATTAGTAGAAGGCCGTGTTATCCCCTTTTTATTTAATAGCAAATGTATTAAATTAGATTTGCTGGCACAGAGTTTAATTTCCTTCATTGAGTGTGGCCTCATTAATAGTGAGAAAAAGAAATCAGAATTAGTTGTAAAAAAAGAAAAAAAAGAAATTGGAATTAACATGAATTTTCTTTGCACCTGATAAGTCAAGTACTCTCTTCACTGTGATATTCATGAAAGCGTGTGACACATTTGTGAATTAACTTCTGTTGCTTTTAACTCCGCTGTAGTGGAATTTGTTGGCCTGAGGGAGCAACCGAAATGTTCATAATTTACAAAGTTGAAAAGTGGAAACAAAAGCTGAGGCTGGTTTTTGTTCGGGAGTGATTGCTACAGAGTGAAATAAACCCACATAACGGAGATTAGACGATGTTTGAAGGACAAAATCAAATCAACATGAGAGATAAAGGAGATACGTCGGGTAGCTTTGAAAAAGACAAATTATTTTCAGGCAAGAAAAGCAACTTTGTTTCACATCTCTGTCGTGCAGGAGTTAAGTTATTTGTGAGTTTTATATATCGTGATGGTCGTCCCTCCGCCTGGCTGACTAAGTGTAAGTGTTTAAGGGTTTGGGCCAGGACCCAAGCAGGCGATGCTCCAGCCTGAGATAAAGCCATCCATCTACATTAAACACAGGATTAGGGACCCCATAGTCTGCTCCAAACTCTGCAGGCCAACAGGCGACAGTCAGGTAGAGCATTCAGTCCATGATCTGCTCAGGTGCACCACTAATAATCCCCGTTTCAGCCCACACAATGAACGTAACTTCAAGATGTCCGTGAGACATCCTTTCTTAACCTCCACTCTCTTCCTCTCTTTTCTCGCTCCGCAGCAGAGTCATGTCTTCCAAGCAAGCCACGTCTCCTTTCGCCTCTGTGGTCGACGGGGATGACGCCATGAGTCAGGAGCACTTGTCTTGGGAGAAAGAGGAGAGCGCCGAGGCCCACGGTACGCCACAGCTGCCCCTGCACAGCCTGCTGCACGGAAAAGCCCAGCTCGACGAAATGCAGCCGCTCAGCAGCGTACCGCCGGAGAGCGACTGGGACAGCCTGGTGTCAGCCCAGCAGCGCATGGTGAGACATTTCAACATGCTACAAACATGCAAAAGAATATGTACTTGATCCCATGCTGATGCTGGATAACCACTGCTACCTGAAATGTCCTCAAAACTTCTGGGATTCTGTGTTCTTCAGATTACTAGTAGGTCAAACAGAGGACCTCTAACTCTCCCTTGAATAATGTGAATGGCACAAAGTGGCCTCATGACCCAATGGGAGGGAATGAAGCTGTATGTGCTTCCATTAGCTTCTATTCTTTTTGCTATTAAACAAACACCTTCACATGCCTTGTTTGTCTTGTCGGGTAAAAGCTACATCTGCAGCCAGACCCCAAACGCTGTACATTCTAAGTGCAAAGCAGCTTTGATGTGAGCGGAGAGGGGAAGAGCACAGGCACTTGTGGGCTATAGACATGGGAGGCAGGTGGTTGTCTGTGACAGACGGGTCTGTGGTAAAGAGACCCAGAGGGCCTCTGAAGTAGCTCTGCAGCCGCCCTCCGAGAGCCTCAACACAGCAGCATTGCAGTACAACACACATGCAATCGCACACATACACACACATTTGAATAGCCTCTGTAGCAGACTGCTCCTCAGGATGCTGGGGTGTGCATGCTGACTGATGGAGGTAATTGACAGGCAAAGGGCTGCTCAGGTGTCCTCATCTGTGGCACATTAAGGGGTTTAAGGATTTTAACAAGTTTTATTATGTAGAGTTAGAAACATAAAAAAGTTAACAAATACCTACAATCAATATTCATTTAAAATGATCAATTCTATAATACGACCACTCATTATTTTAATAGCACCTTTAAAAAACATTTACTATGTAACTAGCAAAAATGGCAACAAGATGTCTTAATCCTGACTGATTGAAAGTAAAACAAAAAAAAGACAAGTATAAAACATTTCTTTCTTTTTTATATAAGATCAGATAATACTTTATTGATCCCCAGGGAGGAAATTCGGGACGATTTATCAAGAGCATCCTCTGCAAAGCTTTAATATTTTTGTAACTCGTGTGAAT
Organism: Semicossyphus pulcher; assembly: GCF_022749685.1. NCBI lineage: Eukaryota > Metazoa > Chordata > Actinopteri > Labriformes > Labridae > Semicossyphus > Semicossyphus pulcher. The sequence goes on from NW_027211603.1 coordinate 15,155,836, forward strand.
CGATAGGTATGATATATTTGTTAGGCGTAGTAGAGTCAACAATATGGTTAAAGTAGATATGGTCAAAATGTGTCAGATCTTTTTCTGAGGTAAACAAGACTAACAGCCGGTGGTTTAGATTAGTCGGTAGAGCAGGCGCCGTGTGTACAGAGGCTACAGTCCTCATCGCACTGATCGCAGGTTCGACTCCCGGTCGGCCGGTCATTTGGTGCATGTCATCCCCCACTCTCTACTCCCCATATTTCCTGTCTCTCTTCAGCTGTCCTGTCTAATAAAGGCAAAAGCCAAAAACAACAACAACAAAAACCCAGGCTAGCAGCCATCCCAGTAACCTGAGGACAGATGAAAAGGCTTTACAGTTAAGTAATCACAAATGGCTGGATGATGGCTTCCTAAATAAAAGAGATGAACATATTTATATTAAATATGATCACCTCCAATAGTTGTGATTATGTGTCTGGACATGAAACACTGCACTGTACAGACTGTAAAATGTTTCTTTATCCTAGATTTATTATATTTAGAGATAATTTAAAATAAGTAAAAGGTGAAAATAGGAAGTGAAAGAAAGGATGTGAAAAAGAGTAAAAGACAAAATGAGCAAAAGAGAAAACAGAAAAGGTAAAATGAAGGACGACAGGGAGAGACGGAGAGAAGAAAAAGGCATAAGGAGAAAGGAATGAGAGTGTTGCCGTTGCTGATTACCTGACTCCACTGCTGTGCCATGCGTCTGTGTGGGCTGTGCCCTGAACCTGCGCCAGCTGATTAACCCAGCACTGCTCCACTCCCCTCAAGCACTCTCCACTGTCTCTGCCACGCTGCATAATCATCCAGCACCGGGGCCGGGAGGTGCAGAGTCGGCGAGTAGGTCGTGCCACCCTGGCGCTTGGTACCAGACCACCCTACACACCAACTGCACCTCTGCCTGCAGCCTGACTTGTAACGCAGGGATGAGAGTTTGGCACATCAACATTCCTGCCCAGTTTATAGCATTCCTGACTTTTTATTCAGGATTGTCAGTGGCTCCAGACGTGGTTCTATCATTCACCCCTGCGTTATAACACTCTGTTATCACTGTGCTGTTGATTAAAGCTGACTTTTCCAGCGTAGGTGTGCTGGATACAGATGTGTGTCGTGTTTATTCTCTTCACCATGAAGGCCAAAGTTTAAATCAGAGCTAAGTGTTCCCCCGTTAAAGGCTGCAAACTCCTGGCTGCTTAGCTACCTTCTGCTTTCTCAGACTCCACAAACCATAATTAACACCACCTTCTGTCAGACGCAACCCTCAGCCACGGTCTGCGTGCTCACCGTGCACTCCCATGTGCAGAGTATTCTCTCCCCCTCTCTCTCCCCCTCATTCTTCTCCCCGTTTCCTTCATGTCTCTGTTTGTGCACAGGGAGCACTCAGCCAGTCAGCCACAGACAGGACCCTTAGTTAAATACTAAACCATACACAGGTGGGACTGAAAAACAACAACAGCTTGAGACAGGACACAGATTTACGACGGCTCGAGGCACTCAGCTGAGAATAGGTCTCCGCTAGAAAATGAACAAATTACACAGCAGTCACCCTAACACAAATGCACACTCAAAAGCAATTTGAGAAATTACAGTTGGGAGGTTTGCTCTGTGTAGTCTCTGCAGATGAAAAGTAAAGCCTGAGCACATTATGGATATGCCCTATGAAAGTGTACCTCATCATTTCATCTCAGTTTTTCGCTTGTCATGTCTCATTTACCAGCGCGGCTAGCGCTGTAGAAGACAGAAATCTGCTGTGTGAAAGCCAGAGAGGAGCCATTTGATACGGCCAAATCGCCCCTGAGCTGCACAAACCCAGCAATCACTGCATTTGAATGAAAAACTGTCAGGAAGCTCAATGGAGCCCTGACAGAACACAGAATCACACTCATCATTTAATATAAATCCCATCCCTTGTCGCCAACCCCCCCCCACCCCTGCCCCGACCTGTGTTTGTCTTACAGGAATCTGACAGCAATAAAGTATGCTCCCTGTACTCCTTCCGGAACAATTCCACTTCTCCACACAAGCCGGAGGAGGGGGCCCGGGAGCGGAGCGACCTGCTGAGCGGATCAGCCTTTGGAACTCCGGAGCGCCGCAAAGGAAGCCTGGCAGACGTAGTGGACACGCTGAAGCAGAAGAAGCTGGAGGAGATGACAAAGACAGAGCAAGACGGTATGACTCCCTACGTGTGTGTGCGTGTGTGTTTGTGTGTACGCTGTTTCCCTCCAACGTGCGCCTGAACTTCCAAAGCTTTCCCTCTTGCTAGCTCCCTGAATGTCCGAATCTTTTTCTCGAGCACACACACACGCTGGGAATACTGACGCTACCGTGTTTCCACTTGGTTCTGAACCTCCTCCAACATGACAAAGACTGTGTGGCAGTGCACATCAGCATAAGTGTGGTCTTCCTCTGTGCCAAGCAAAACTCTTTGACTATAAAAGTCAAAGTGCTGACCTGATGCCAGGAACATTACCTCTTCTTACTTTGCCGCACAGAACACTTTTCACTCAGCGCAGGTATTCATCAAACTTTGCTACCACAATTTCCGACCTTTTATTTTCCTACAACTTAAAAATCCTTTTCTGCGATAAGACTGCTGGGCCTATGTCATATCTGCACCCCGTTTCACCCTGCTCGGCTCTCCCTCCCACAGCCTGCAGTCTATCAAGAGTATGGCGGAAAAACAAATATTTGAAAGAGCTGCTGAAACACATCCCCCTTCTTAATTAGGGCTGTAGTAATATAACTACATCCAATCAAATGCTAAACCCCCTCGGGAACGCATGTGTCTCATTTAGTGTCTGGGGAGCTCTTAGCTTAAGCACTTCATCAGACGAATAAATTAGACCTCTGTTAGCCTAAAAATAATTTGCCACTTCTTTTTTAAGTGTTCGTTTGGTGATCTTTGTATCAGAGCGTCACAGGGCTCTCAGATAATCGGTTAGTCTCCTCCTGGTGTGGGGACTGATTATGTGTGGTGTGGTTTGGATAATAATAAACACAACAATGGGAGATCATTTGGAAAGTTTGGATGCTGGAAATGGAGCGAAATGACCAACAAAGGTCCACCACAACACGCAAGATACATCTGGACACGCTTATTCTACGATAGTAGTTACTGATATCAGGAACATGCCGTATTCTTACGACTGGTCCTCTTGACACTGGGCTTAAATCTGGAGCTGATCCCAAGGTGCAGAGAAAGTTGTCTTCCTGTACACAAAAAATGTTAGTTGATAAAAGAAGTAAAGTGGTTTTGCTGCTCTTTGTTTTACCCAAAGGTAAGGATATATTTCATGCGCCTTGCTTCTCTCAGGGTTGATTTTCCAGGCCAACACTGTCGGTGCTCTCTGCAGCGACGGCGAGCGTTATGGTAATGAGCCCCAGCTGGTGAAGGCTGGTTGTTGCAGTAATTTAAATGGTCAAGTGCAGCTTGTAATCCAGGGCCGTATGTTAGCGCAGGGAGGAGAGGCTGCTTTAGAGTGCCATACAGCTGTTTTAATCTCCTGTTAATAATAGAGACTTGGTCTGCCTCATGCGCTGTGTATCATCGCCACCTAAATAAAGTCCCTTGTTGAAGGAAATTAGTTTCCGAGCGGGGAACACAGCAGAAGACAAGAGCCTCACAAAGTTCAGTCTGCTGTCCCCGAGCTGCAGGAACTGAGAGATACTCCGTTCTGGAGAGCACTCGAGGAAGCTTCAGCGGTGATGATCAGTGATTACTGTAAAATGGAAGGAGAGGGACTCTTAGAACAAGCAAAGGAAAATCTCGCAGACAAATCATAATCTTATGCCTTTGTTTATGGAGAGAGACACAGTCGGAGACATGAAAGGGGGCAGGATTAACCTATTAAAGAACATACAAGAAGGTTGGAGAAGCCATTTGTTGTCTTAATGACGCCGCTAATGTGACACAAGCAACAGATGAGCTAAATATATCGCTTATCTAAGCATGACAACTGTTGTTTCTAATTCTGCTGCTTTGGTGCCTGAGTGGTCGGGATCACCGGGGTCCTCTGAGACTCTCCACCATCTGCTACCATTCTTCTGTGGGCTCACTTGTCTGGTCGGCACAGTTCATTGTCCTGATGGGCTGGGGATGAACCTGGTGACCTCAAGTGGAGCGGGGAAACAAATGGTCGAGTATCCAGATATTGTTGACGATGGTTGTAAGTGTACAGTGCTTCCTGCTGTTGAGTTTGGAGTCGTTTATGCTGTCAGAACGACACATTTGATCCCTAACAACTCCTTTTTATGTGCTGATATTGTATCTGAATTATTGAGTGATTTTGATCATGTGACCTTCAAGAAGCAATAATTAGGTGACAGCTATATCCCTGCTAAGGCTCCCTTAACCGATACTGTATGTGTCCATTTAAATAAGAGTTAAGGCCAGTTTCCTTCACTGACCATGGTGTCTTCTTCTAACAATAGAGTCCGTGTCTCAGTGTTGTACGTATCACTCCTCCATTCTTCCATCTCTATATACTTGTACCCTTTCACCCTCTCCATCCTTCCACCCTTCCTCTCCATTTCTGCTCCTTAAAGTGCTTTAAGTGCTTGTGACTGTGCTAATGAATGAAAATGTCCTCCCAGCAGCAAGCGGCGCATTTAGCTGAATAGTCACCTTTGCTGTAAAAGCTCTATTAGGCCCAGTTGCCAGCAGGGCTAACGATTGTGCCCCATGTTTATTTACTAGGTATTGTAAATGCATTATTTATGGATAGGTCTCCAGACAGCACTTGTCAAGAGTTAAAAATGTCAGTATAAAGTATGAGGAGGGGAAAAGAAAAACAGCCGGCATTATAAAAACTCAAGGTGACCTTGATTTGATTCACATGCAATTAGAACAGTTTTATATAATGCACTAAAGTATGAATCAATACTGTGCAAGTCAACACAGAAATACTTTGTGTGTTGGGCCTTTATGATCGTCCCCAAGACAAGGACGGGTAATTGAGTTTAAGCTTCCTGTGACGGCTTTTAGGGATTTTCCTGGGCCTGGTATCTGCACGTTGAGTCCTTGTCAGTAGAAACCTGCAGTGAATAGGATGCACTTATGTGTCTTTTGTCATCTTTGTGTTAGTGAGTGGTTGCTTTCTTTTTGTTTTGGTGAGTCAAACTGCCTAAATGACGGGCGTATAGATACTAATCTGAGTAAAAGGTTCAGGAAGTTTAAACTGGTTTCAGTTGGTGCCATTAAAATGCTACAACTTAGTGTCATAGTTTCTCAGTATTTGAGTAAGAAGCTGTCTTTACTTTTGTTGATTATAGCTATGGCACCAATGATCATAGTAAACCAATATGCTCAGTTACCTGGATATTGTTAGAAAACAGCTGCATGTAATCCTGGGCCATAATTTATCGTGCATTTTACTTGTAATCTGAAGCTATCCTCAATAAACATCAAGAAGCAGACAGACAGTCAGGCAACTACATTAAAGTGATGCCCTTCTTTGACACTCCAGCCTTTTCCACCAGTCAGGGTGGATCTCAAGCAGAATACTCCACACCTGGAGCCCTTTGACAGTGTCATGGCTAATTAGCTTAGCAAAGGGGAGCCGTAGCACCTTTCAGCCAGACTGTGAGCCATTTTTAATCCCAGGTAGAAGGACGTTTACTGAGAAAAGAGTAAGGTATGGCAACCTGATCATTGCCTGTGACACAAACCAGCACAACACGGCGTGCCACTGCGAACTAATTGTGTCGGGGCATTGGGGTTATACAGTATGTGTGTACTGTACGTGTTAGCCCTTAGACCTTTCTCCTCTCTCGCTCCGCCTTTATCACCTCTCCTCTATTTAGAAGTGTAATCCCCACGGCGAGGTTGTGTATTATCACTGTATAATGACTGCGCAGTAGGTTGAGTGTGGGGGGAGTGATCAGCATTGTGTGCGTGGCCCCAGGTCATTATCCCCTATTACAACAGGCCATGTAATGAGATTCAGGGATGGGTGAAAGCTTTGGGAGAGAATAGGATCAGCTCTAAGCCTGTGGTCTGATTAGCACTGATGAACTCTTGACTCTGTTGTAACACCGTCCCCTGTCAGTGTCACAGCCCCTGCTGACGCCTCGCTGGAAATTGGTTGCAGGTGCTTAAACGCACAAAGACTTCTTTATTTTTTTAATCGAAACGTAGCATTTCAAAGGATTTTTTCCTAAAGGTGAATTACATTATACATATATTACAGTCTATCTTATACATTCCTTCCCTCCCCCCAACAGACTGATGCACTTCCTCCCCTCCTCTTCCCCTACCCTCCCTTCTCCCCTCTCCTCTCATCCCAGCTGCCATGTCATCTGGTTCTGCTTTATCCCACCTAATTAATAGGAATCTTTGTTATAATGATCTGAGCATGAGCCTCTGACTCTATGCATATGCAATGAGTGCTAGAAATCCAGTTGCCTTGGTTGCAGGTTTTTTCGTGGCAATCTTCACACATAGCTCTGCGCTGCCTCTGAGCGCAGCTTCCTACCGGACAGCGTAAGGCCGGGACCCTCCTGGCAGGACACACGCACACAGGCCAAACATCAGTCAGCATCTCTCCTGTGCGCCGCGTCCCCACCTCCTTTAATAGTCTCTTCTTTATTCTGTCTACATGATTTCAGCCAGCTACTTAACTTGATGCAAGTAATCTATTTGATCAAATAGCCAATATAGATCTGTGTGTGTGCGCTTGCATGTACTGTATGTGTCAGTGGGGGCCTTCCTGTGTGTGTGTGTGTGTGTGTGTGTGTGTGTTCTCTCTTGGCCTGTGGCGTGGTGCAGCAGCCCAGCGGAGCAGTGCTCTGGTCTGTCACTTTTGTTTGAATAGGTAATGTAGATCTGTTCAGGCTGAAGAGACATGAGCTGGAATCGCTTGTTAGGACACATGATCAAAAGCGGCTCTCTGCTCTCTGCCAATCAACCCTCTTGTCACCCTGTGAAGCAGACGTTAAATAGATTTTTCGGCTGTATGCCGCGGGCAGCCTGCCAGCCTGACATGTGAACTTTCACAAAAAAAAAAAAAAAGACACCCTGCCCCTCTCTTCTTCCTAATCTCACTTTCTCATCCTCTTCCTTCTTGTCCACTTTTTTCCCTTCTCTCTTTTTCTTCTCTATTTTTTCTCTGATCTGGATCACCCGTACCTGATCCAGATCAACCTTTCCCCTCCTTCCATGATTTTTGTCTCCCACCCCATCTTATTCTCCTGTGGCAAAGTTGCTCCTCTGCCAGGCTGAGATCAGAGCCCAGGGCTAAATGGAGTGGCAGTATGAGGGAAACAGGGAGCACAGAGTGTCTGGTCTGCTCCTGCTGAATTATGTATTTACTATCTGTTCCAAAACAGAGCCCTCACACAACACAGGCACGTCCCCCACAGGACGCCGGGGGGGGGGCGACACAGGTTTCACTTTACACAAGCTAAGATATAGATTTTGTTGCCCCCCTTTCAAAACGGGAACCCTTTCTGCTGTCTTGGTCATTCACATGACAAAACAAGCAGCTGCTTCTTCAATGTGCCATTCTTTGCATTCAAGATCACCTTCCCCACTTCTCATATTCCGATTAGTCAACAGTAGCAACTGCTGCGGAGCATTCCAGGGGCCATCTTCCCGGGTTTCAGCTGTTCAGCGTGTCCCCCTGCACCCATGCAGCACAAAACTCCCATTGTGATCCTGGCTTACTGGCTGCACAGGAACCCCTTGATAGGAGGAAACGGGTGTCTGTGAGAGACAAATCACAGCCAGGGCTGCACAGAGGCCTGTTTGTCTTTACACACTCGCACACTAACACGCTGGTTGTAGGTTTGTCTTATCAGTGACGTCACTGCTTGTGCAGGGAAATTGCAAATGATCTTATTTGATGTTAAAACAATAGATCAATCTCAGTACTGTATGTGGATGTCTGTGTGATTAAATCAGCTACAGCTTTAAATGTTCGGACTGCTTTTGGAGCGGCACAGAGATGGTTAAACGCTGACACATAAGACGGCTGAAGCCATTAATGGTTCTATATCGGTCATTGGGCTGTGACGCCAAAGATTGGGAAATGCATCTAAAAGGAACACGAAGAGGGACACAGATGGAAGTGACAAACTTCATGTAGTTAAGACAGTGGAGGAGGAGGGGTTAATGCAGTCGGAAAATTGGACAACAGAGGCTATTCCACAATGGGATGGGGTGCAGAGGGAGGGCACTTGTGTCCTGCTGTGCGTCTGTGTGAGTGTATGTGTGTGAGGGCTCGCAGTAGGGTTACTCTGAAAGACTTGTGTGCCAGCTCAGTATCACTGTCCTAGCTGAGGCATTCAACTCCCAAGCATTCTCCACACATAACTTGACAAAAGAGCCGGTGTCATCTGACCAAGGATCAAAATAGTGAGAGTGTAACTCACACCCCGGGCACAGACAGCCTCTGTGGCCTGCTAATGATTTCAGAGCACATTGCAGGCTTGTTCTGGAAGTCAGACGTACGTCAGCCATCCTGCAGAGAGATCCGCCTCGACACAAGCGAACATGACAACTCGTGCAGGTGCAGCCTATTAACATATTTGCATTGTTTTCCTCCCGAACAGCAAAGCGAGCTTGAGTGTCTCGCACCAAACTTTGATGAACAAAGAGACTGTTTAATAAGCAGTGATGAAACAGATGTTTCCTCCCACTCCATGCTTTTCTTTCTCCTTGTTCAATAACGTTACACGTGCCAGGAGATGAGATGAGGATGTCAGAAGAAACGAATAGAAATGTGTTTTATTGCACTGCAAAGCCTGAGTGCCAATGATTATAATTATTTGATGAACGTCATCTCTCTTTGGAAGTACCTCCACAATAATATTTGAAGTCTGCACCGGTCGAGTGGTTAATGCGCTGTATGAACACGTCGTAAAGATTAATCGATTAGTTGACGTTATTTGAAATGTTGTTATTCTTGTTTCAATGAGTTAAATATCGGGAAAAGCACACTGGGTTGTTAGACTATATAAACATTTAACTTCCTGCTCACCTCCTCTTCCCTTCCTCCTTGTCAGTTTTTCCCTGGGTGGGTGGCACTCTGCTCCACAAAGCCGATACTGTAAGCCTTGTTAGCTTCCCCCGTTGTGAGCTGGACCAATGAGCTCAGTCGCTCATGAGAAGCAAATTTCTCCGTCTTCGCCCAGCAGGTCTCGGCCCGTACGGCTCTGTGTCCAACAGAAAGGGAATGGGCCGGTTGAAAAGGAAAGAAATGCAGCTTCTATTGTTGCTAAACCAACTTGAACAACAGCACATTGAGTCACTTTGAGCAAATGAATGAGGACTTTAAGAAGTTTACTTCTTCAGGCAAAATGAAAGTGAACAGTGTACAAATGTTCTTTATGAACCTTTTATTTTGTCAGATCTGGTGTTAATCAGAATTTAAAAATGTTATGTAACAACCTTAACAAAGACCACACAGCGATGTGAAGTAAGGTCAATAAACTTTTTTAATAGTAAGACTTTTTTAATGTGTGCACACGTCTCCTCTTTTTCCCCTCTGAGATGGAACAACATAATCTAAAATTAGTGGCCTTTGGTTTTACAGTCCAGTAAGCAGCAGTGTTGCATCCTGAACTTTGGCATCTTAGTAAACAAAGTTGGCTGCAAGATGCAATAAACGACTCTAATTACTATTTGAAAATGGGAAAGCCGAACTGCAGAAGCAGAAATTAATAATATCCTCACTCTGAGTTAAAAATTTGTCATTGACTTCAACTGACCTTGTTTGAGCTAAAGTCACCACCCTTACAGTATGCTGTATTATCAAAGTACAGTATACCACCCGGCTTATTTTTGTAATATGTGCCTTTTTTAATGTCACATGTTGAGGTTCGGCCTCTGGAGCGCGTCGCTGTCGCCCGCCGTTTACGATGAAATAAAGTTTCCGTGTCTATAGCTTACACTTGGCTTCACTGCAAATTGTAATGCATTCATGTGGATCCTATTAGTCCCTTTTTGTCCTTGTAGAGTCAGACACCCATTAATTTACTAAATCACACTGAACAGCCATGATCACAGCGCTCCACGTTTTCTTCACACGTCTATTAATTTAACATAGATGAATAAATGTGAATGTTTCCCAGCATTGATTAGTGGGCAAGTTTAGATCTGACAGTTAAATTGCAGGGTACCCAAAAAAGAATCTCCCCAATGCAAGGTACCCAGTAATTTAATTTTTGTGTGAAATTATTATAATTTATTACAGTGTGTGGACCCTAATGATTACCGACATCAAATGGAAATTATAAATTGAAATCAAGTCCACAGATTTCTTCCTCGTAATGTTCGTCTTCACAAGTGCTGATCCCCTCATCAGCAGCGGCTATCATACCACATGTAACACTTTCTTTCTAGTCAACTACACACGTTCATGTATTACTAATTTTTCTCTCTTTCTGCCTTCCAGTTTTGTTTTATTCCACTATTGTTAACTAGTTAAAAAAATAATTAACCAATGCCACACTTGAGATATTTTAAGGCACTGTGTTTGATTAAAGGCTTCATTAGGCTTCAATCAAAAACAATTGTGTGACACAAAACACAGAGTGAAATGTTTGTGTTTTTATAAAACCTCCACTTCTCTTTGACCTTGTCTGTCTCTTTGTACATATTTTCTCTTCCTTCATTCAATCAAATTAGCGACTGTTTGTTTCCCTGATGAATGGTGGGGTGCATTGTATTGATAGCCGTGTTCAATAGACTCACTCTGCTGCCAGAATAGAGGCTTTAAAGCAAAAGCAGGGGAAAGGAGAGGGAATGAAAAGTTCATTTTGCTATCCAAGCATTTAATGGTCCTAGTTCTTAAAAGTGACCTTGTGGGGTAGAGAGCGGAGCAGCACAGCAGCTCCTTCCAGATGCACACATGGCATCCATCGGGGGCACAATCACGCACAGTCCCAACACCTCAGGCTCGGACATATGTTGAGTTTTATTTCATTCTTCTGACATTAATCCTATTCACCAGCTGTTCTGCCAGCTGCCACTCTCCGGCTTAAGGGGAGATTGCAGTTTTGGGGGCTCTGAGTACTGGTTTATCTTGGCTCCTCATCTGCTCCTCGCGAAGTTTTGATTGGATTTTTTTTCCTTGCCCTCTTCCGACTTCCAGGTTCCTTGAGTTGCATACTTCATTGCAATATTTTTACAACTTTACTTTTCTTTTTCCCTCTCCAAATTGAGTAGATATGAGGGAGATAGGGCTGCTCTTTCACTTTGAATCTGTTTTCTGGCCAATTTGTACTGCAAGGCATCGAAGTCTTGAGCCGTGTTTCTTCAAGATATGTTCAAAAAATAAAAATGTACAGTGAGTAATAGCAGTACAGAGGTAGGAGATGGGGATGACAACACATCTTAGATGCAGCACACTTGCCTCTTGTCTGCACACCTCAACTTCTCCCCTGCTTTCTCCCAAGAATTCACTTGAATCACAGACCTGCTCACCCCACTGTCATCTCCCAGCATTTCTGCAGGATTAGCCTGGACATGGCCCCGGCCTGTACAGTTATGATTATTGACATATTGGGTCTGACATATTTCACATTTATGTGCATTGTCTGGAAGCATACTCAAGTGTTCTCAATGTCATTTCTGCTGAAGTACGGCCGGGCGGTCTGCGAGCAGGGGCCGCAATGAATTGATCATTGCTCACTGCTCACTTTAATAATTCAAGCCTGATTGCCACAGAGTGCCGCAGTAAAATGGATTGGGAGAGGTCACATGCTGCTCAGCTCAGGAGGTGAAGCCTCTTGGGGATGGTTAATTCATATATGCTTGATAGACACGTGTCCTATTTAGAGAGGTCAGGGTGCTGCGCGTGTCGACGTCTTCGCAGAATGGCCAGGTCAACACTGTGGGATTAACACGGTGGTCAGTGCAGATAATGGCGACGGATAAGGGAGAATTTTTTGAGGTGTTTAGCTGCCTGAGGAAAAAGGTAAAAGATTCAAAAAGGGACCTGCAAATTTTACTACCTAAAGCGGCGCAGTTTGTAATCATTTTGACCTCCGGTTGTATGTGTCGAAGTCTTTCAGTGCACTTTGAATCAAACTGTGAGACCCACAGCTGCTAATGGGATAAATACAAGAAAAAGAATCAAATACGCCGGAAGCTACATGAAAAACTTTCCAAATATCAATGAAATATAGCAGCAGAAAATAGATCAGTTTCTCAACCTGACATGAAACTACAAGTGATCCGTGACCCCTTCACTTACAGTTGATGTTGGCCCCTCTTTCAAACAGGAATGTAGATAAGTGTGAGATATGTTGGACATCATTTTTAGGTAAAGAATAAAAAGAAAAACAGAAAATGAAGCCACAAAGGAGTAAATCAGAACCTCAGATACATCCCATCTCCTACAGTATATTTATAGCAACTGTTTACAGGAGCAAACAGAGAGTCTAAAGGTGACTAACAGAGATGTTCACCAAGTGGAATAATGATTAGGTGTCAGTTAAAGAAAGCCCACCACGAGGTGCAGGTGCTGCACAATACACTGCCATGGTTGGACCTTTTTATTTATGCATGCCAGCACTTGTAATTACATATTAAAAAGCTGGAATGATTTAACTGCACCCAAAAAGTCTCGTGGAAATGGTAGAGGTTATTAAAACTGTTGACAACGAGGAAAGGTAATTGCCTGAAAATGAGCGACAACGCACTGTTGTGCTCAGAATGTTTTTTCCCCCCGGCTCCCTCTTTAGCGTTTGCATTGTGCGGCATCACCCGGGTGTGTAACCTATTGCGTTCCGATTGCTCCCTTGCAATTAGTGCCCTTTTTGTCCTCACTTCAATAACGCCATGATTATGGAGACTTCAGGAGTATTTGCAGCATCCAGCAGCTGTTGTCTCAGGGACTACCGGCTGAATGACAAAAACATGTTTTCTCTCTGCATTTCACTTCCCTGCCTGCCTCTTGTAATTATTATGTTTTATTTGCTGTGATGATGGGGTCTTGTTTTTAGTGTGTCTGTGATTAAGATATTCAAAGGACTTCTTGGAGTGTGTCACAGTCATTTTCTTTTTTTATCAATCTCGACTTTTGATTTGTTTCCCGTGCAGAGCGGAGTGGATGTGAAATTAGACGTGAGCCTATCATTGTCTGACGGAGATTTGGAGAGTTTTATCTCTGACATGTACGCCTGAATTAAAGAAATATACTGTACGCAGCGGTGAAATGTAAGAGTCCCTTTCAGAGCTATTTAAGACGTCCTAGTTTATCTTTGTTTTTGAGATCGTAGACACATCATTTCTACATGTGTAATCACATGATACAGTCAGTATAATGAAGTAAATCAAAAGCACTAATATCCTATAGAGTTCTTCATGCATAATTTATGACTGTATCAATCATTGCCAAATGGCAGGGTGTGATTTGTGTGATTTCCAAAGAAGTTACAGTGGATATTTCTCATCACATTGCTCACTTCATTAGACCCTTTAGCCAAGCTTCACAAGGCAGCAGTCATCAACATGTTATAATATATGACTGTATTTCATAGACAAGATGCATGAGGGAGAAGTGGTTTTGATGTTACACTTAGGACATGATATTTACTAAGCATCTTTGTTAACCTTTCCTTTCTATGGTCCAAGACATTTTCAACAAATTGCATCGGTTATATTTCCACATTTTATACACACGGCTATTTCTGTTGGAGCAAGAAAACATGCATTTGTGTAACCTTTTGACACCTAGCCTTTAGTGTGGAAGGGAAAGAACCTTGCTAAAGGAAATGATGGTTACTGTAAGGACACAAAATATGGAGTAGCTGCTTTATTGTTACAATAAATACAAAAAGGTTGCATAAATGATGATGCAGCTTTGTTCCATTTTGTATCCTTGCTCAGCTCTCTTATGCTCAGTTTAGTTTTCAGAGGAGGAGTTTTCTGGTTGACTTAAACTGGATTATGACAAACTGTAAAAAAAGAGCTGCTCAAGCTGAAGCTTGTTTAGAGTCTCTAACCCCCACTTCCTGTGTTCCCCCCGCTCAGCATTGTTTCTCTGTACGCGCCTCTGCATTCTGGGGAGGAAATTATTTATATGGTCAGTGTCAGTTGATCATTGATTTGGTAATTACATGTTTCCCCTTGAGGCGGGGATAACTGATATACAAGGCCAATGCTAAAGGGGAGGTCTCTCAGTCTGTTATCCATGACTTATGGCTAATTTGACTCTCCCAGATAGCCGTCTTTTCTCTGCCAACGGCTTTTCAGCACAACAAACACTCAAACACGAGTATCATCTTTCTCCCAGGAGAACAGCGCACACAGAGAAGGCCTGACTGCGGTGGCAGACAGACAGAACCATTTCATTGCTGACAACACGGGGTAATAAAATACCAAGTGCTGCATGTTGTAACAAACCATTCTTGTGCTTTGAGGCAGTCTCGGCCTTTTCAGACATGACGGCGTGTTTTGTTGCATCAACAACTTTAGTAGATTAAACCTTTTAGTGGCTGAAAGTGTGACATGTAAAAGCTGCCTTTCTGCGCGTGCACTGCTGGTGTATTTACTAACTTTTATATACACACCGGACTTCATATCTCCACGGCGGCCTCCAGAGCAATTTGAAAATTAGTGTGCCATGAATTTTTAAGATCTGCTTTATTACTGTCCAATCCAATTCCAAAGTGACAAGACTTGATTTGTTTGAAGCTGTTTATTCGTCTATTTTGTGTTCTATTCAGTGATTCGAGCCTCTCTACAGTTTGCAATGATCGTTTGAATGAACTGCTCTGTTTAGAGCGGCAATAAAAACATAAATTAGCAAACTACTCTTCCCTTCGTGAAGCACGGGCTTTTATGGCCGACTAGCACTCAATTTAATAAAAGTATTTTGTCTTTCAGTGTGAACAATAAAAAAATAATTCAGATTATTAAATGTGGAATTAAAAGACAAGAGAGTAAAAACAGTGGAGCGAACTGAAGGAAAGGAAGTGGAGACAGTCGGTGTCAGGACTGATAGCTTACCTGCCTCTTAGCTTCTCTACTGTGTACTCTGGCAGCACTGACTGCTGGTGCTGAGAGCTTTGTTTACATCACACGTCAACCAGGAAACGTTCCTTTGGTGAGATTAATGTGGATCATTAGCTTTGTTTTCTTTAAATACAGTAAAAGTTAAAAAGCTGCAGCCTAATCTCAGCAGCTCATCTCAGCTTTAGGTGTCTTAATCCCTGCGCCTGTGCACCCACATCAATAAGATCACAGAATACCTGCACAGGAGCGGCGCACCAGAGATGATAGCGCTGATAGGAGATAAACAAACTTTTGGCTGAATTTGGCTGCATTAAATCAGTGATGACTATTCACTTTCTTCTGAGTGCCACTTGGAAACACTTTGGAAAAATCCCGGGGAAGGGTTCAGGGCGGTTTTCCAGCAATCCAGCAGCAGCCCCAGAGAGGAGACAATGAGACCCAGACAGGCTTAGTAGTCCAGAAACCATTCCTCCCTCAATGGGAACACGTCTTGGACACACACTCCAGTAGTTTTGTCTTGTATGTTGCTATCTGCGCTAGCTGCAGAGCGGAGTGGGTCCGTGCCAGGCGATGGTCCGCAGGGACCGTTGGAATCGCCGGGGCTGGAGGAAGTTGGTCTGGGTCCAGTGGGGCGATCTGGGCCTGGTGACAAGCCAAGCTGTCTACTGCAGGGACGCTGGGAAAATGTAAATAAGAGCCTGATAAGGGCTATTGTTTTCATTCCATTCTCATCCCAGCTGAATGGCCTGCTCCCCAGCCACACAGCATTTTATCTCGAGAGGGGGAGGGAGAGAAATGGAAGGGGAGGGGGTGCGAGAGATTTAAGAGCCCCCAAAGGGAAATAAAAATAAACTCACTGGACTCTTCTGTTGTCTAAGCTAATTCCCCAGTATGTGATGTCCTACTTTGAAAGGACAAGAGCAGCAAACTTGTCTTTACACTGAAAACTTCAGAAGCTGCACTAACATCACTAACATAATGATGTTTGCCTTTCACTTACAAATCTGCCAGCACTTTGGATCCAGTTAGATCAGTGAAGTGTAAATCTTTTCGGCAATAATTTGTTATTTCATGGAGAATACAGGGTGGATCAATTTCTGACATGCTGTGTCAGAGCCCGACAGTAATTGTTACGTTGATACTAACCAGTGTTTCCAGTGGAATCTATAATTCCTGCAGCAAAAACAGACAGACGTTTTAGACACTGAAATAGCATTAATCTAAATTCTTGTGAAAAATGGGCTGAGGAAGGCTGCTGTGAAGAAAGCCAGACATCTGACTCCTTTACTGTTGTGCAGCGCGCCTGCGCAGAAGCTGCTCTGCTTTCACCAAAACCATTTTTGGTTGCCTTTTTAGTCCGCGCAGTTCGAACACTGAAAGATGTTTGAGAGTTATTTTATAGCCTAATCCAGGTCATTATTCACGTCTCCCAGGTGGAAGGCAGGGAGGACAGCGGTGCATTCCAGCTGTAGTCTCTCCTGGTGGAGGACTTGGCAGGTCGTGTCTGGCCCGGCGGAGGGGATGGAGAAGTGAGGGAGCGGCGGCTCTCCTGGGAGGGAGGTGGAAAGAAGGGGGAGGACTGGAGTAGAATGGAAGCTGGCACCACATTATCTCCAACAGTTGGTGCATTCCTTAATGATCAAGTGCTAGAGCAGCATCTGTGATGAAAGAGCGTGCGTGTACGTATGTGTGTGCGTCACAGAGGGGGAACATATGTGTGCATATTAACATATGCTCGCTGTGTTTGTTTAATTCCCCTTAGAACAACTTTAAAAATAAGCTTTTTCTGTGCTTCAGGGGAGAAAATGTCATGCACTGATGTCGCCCTGTCTGCCTGAGGATTATGATCGGAGGGGAGTTTGTTGTTCAGAGAGAGGAAGCTGTCTCACCCAGGGGTGAAACACGGGGAAGAAAAGCTGAGCTCTGCTACGCCCCCCCCTCTCTCTCCCCTTAACCCCTGTTTTAAGATGGGTGATCTTTGTGCCAGAGAGGGAGTTAACACACACAAACACACGCAGCCTTTCCTCTCTCTCTCTTAGGGTCAAGGGGACAAACTGTGAGTTGGGAATTGGAAAGTCAATAAAGCAGAAGTAATGTTATAATGACCCCGAGCTGGAGATGTCCTGTCGACCCCCATCACACTGGAGGAAGTGGACAATCAAACAAAATGGACACTCTGCTTGATCTCTCAGAAAGCCATCCTTAAACAAGGCAACAAGACGTACAGACTCCCTGTTACTCCCAGTTCCTCTGAAGTCAGAGTGTTTGTCAGAGGGAGCAGCAGTGTTTGGTTTGTGGAAGCAGAGGGCAAGAGATGTTAGGGATGGATAAAAGGAAACACTTGTATACATTTAAAGGGTATAAATCTGCTCAGTGTTTGATGACAAGAATGATAACGGAGAAGCTGGAGGGTCCGAAATATTGCATGGGACAGGTAGTTCTTCAGTTACAGTCCTTTTGTTGGCAGAACTATATTAATTAACGATTAACGGGTAGATATGTGGATAGACTATTCATCATGGTGCCTCAGGGCTTTGTGCTGATAATTAGCGCGTCTGCTTTGATTTTGCGTTTTGCTCCAAATCTAGAAAAACACGGTTTTACAAATTACACCATCCTGAGGCGCTGTGTGCAACCTGAGGACCATTTCTATAGAAATCAGCACAGCAGCGTTTTAATCATCTAATAAACATTACATTCATCGCCCTCCCAGAATTGGATTGAACGGGATAGGTGCTCCTTTAATCAGCCTCTCCAGGACTGGACTCTGCGTGACTCGATCTGGCTCATCCTGCAGGCGGTTTGTGGAGAACACTGGCTCAAGGTGGAGGCTTGCTTGTGCTCCTGGTGTTTGATGGGAACAGACTGACCCCTGAGCGGCGCGTGGATGGTGGAGGCCCGGGTCAGACGGCCCAGTGTGTTCTTTATCAGCTACCCCAGCGACAGCATGGCAGATTGCAGCCATTCCTCCTCTGATTCATTGTCTGCTGGACAAATGTTAATTGTTTTCATCATTGGCAGCCATGTGAACGCTCGGACGTACCCAGTCTCACTCCTTGCCTCCCTCTTAATGCGTCTCTGCCCTTATGCTATCCCCACAATGCCTGCTTCCCTCCTCACTCCACCCTGAGCTCATCTCTTTACTGTCGGCCTGAGTCTTTTTTAATGTCCGCCGGGCAATACCATCAAATAAAATACCTCTTTTCCATCTGCTACAATTGCTTTCTTTAATTTCCATTCAAGTAATATATTTAAGGATTTATAACATCCACAAAACTATAAAAAAAGGAAGCTATATTCTATACACAATCGTCCATACTCATATAAAAATACACTCCAAACAGGGACCTTGACTGTGTTTTTCAATTAAATAACTTGATGTATCTTTTTTTCTTTCTCAGACTCCTCATGCATGGAGAAACTGCTTTCTAAAGAGTGGAAAGAGAAGATGGAGCGGCTCAACACCAGTGAACTCCTGGCAGAAGTGAAAGGTAAGAAAACAGATTCACCACACAAACGCCTCTTTTAGCCGCGTTAACAAGTCCCTCATTCCTATCAGACGTACATTATCTGAGCACTGTATAATCTCAGAAACCGCCTTGTACTCTGAAATTAAACAAAGGCCTTGGCTGCCCTCCTCGTTCATTTCTCTCCTCCCTTATCTTTTGTTGGAATGCCCGACTCTGTCCAAAGTGCTGTCTTCAAAATTCCAGCCCGTTTGGACCTAAAAGCCGACGCTCTCTGTGCTTGTCAGCGGTTTATTGTAGCTGTCCCTGCGCCCGGCGACTCCGCTGTGGCACATGCAGTACGTTCATGCCGTTCGGGTAATTGCTGAACCCAAAGTGTGCTTGAAGTAAACAGCGAACGGCTGAGCGGAGAGGAGAAGCGCAGAGTCGTCTCCTCGGCGAGCCTGCTTTTGAGTGGAATGTCTCGAGTCTGACAGTGAACGCCCTGCACGGCGTATCAAGTGCAGCACGCCAAAGAAAAACTCAACACTCCCACAAAATCTGTGTTTATGACAGGGCTAAGGTGGGCCGAGGAAGGGCAGGGCTGCTGCTCAGTCCTTAGCACTGACTGTTACTGAGAGCTGGTGTGTTTATACAGCACAGGGAAGCACAATACCAGCTGGCTGATAACTCCAGGCTGTCACTGGCTCCTACACTTTCCCTTCATTGGAAAACTTCTTGTGTCTTTTAAGAAGACAATCCACAAAACTATGAAGAAAGATTATTCCCTCCCCGTGTAGGTGATTTTAAACATTTATTTATCTTAATAGACGTGAGTGAAGAGTCGATCTGATACAGAAACCAACATAACATTGCTGTTCTGCCTCAGCAACAAAGCTCTGCTGTCATGCCGCTTTTGTCATGTTATATTGGACCAAGCAACGCCGGCGTAAAGCCGCCCCAGTGTGTTACATGTGCACAAGGTATAAACAAATCGCGCAAGCTTCACCTACACACACACAGCGCTGTTCCGCCCTGCAGCGACGCTGTTTACACTGACGCCGTTTCGCCTCTGTTACTACCTCTGATGCCGGCTCAGAGGTGGAACGACTTCGCACCATCGTTCCGCCTCTGTGTGTTTTACATAAAAGATGAAACGTAACAGAGGCGTAATAATCCCGCCTTAAACCGGCAGTGTATAAGGGGCTATTGTTATTGGCCTCCGATCCTGCC